>NC_091077.1:66017500-67267500 GCF_032405125.1 Capricornis sumatraensis
GCAACTTAGCAGCAGTAGCAGCAGCAAAATAGAGTGCACGAGAGTGCTTATTAAATATAAGAGTGAAAAACTAAGGAGCATTTAAGTATGACTTCAAGACAGTTTAGTGTAGAGGCACAGCCCTACTCTATTTTTCAGTGTGGTTATTCCCTAACACCACACGTTTACTCTAGTGATGGACAAGCATCCAGTGGTTATAAAGGAAAAATAAACAAATTAAATGGGGAATAAGAGGGACAGTGACCATATGCCTGACTTCTGGCTGTGTCAGTAACTGGTGGTGTGATGCTGGGCAAGTCACTTCATTTTGCTTGGCCTCAGTTTCTCCATCTTTAAACAAAGAACTTGGTCTAGATCTGGAAGGCATGGCCCTGGATCAGCATTATTATCATCACCTGGGAGCACCTTAGACATGCAGATTCTCAAACCTCACTCGGATCCCCCAATCAGAAGCTCCAGGGGTGGGACCCAGCAATTTGTGTTTTAATAAGCTCTCCAGGCAATTCTGGTCACACTCAAGTTTGAGAACAAGCCACTGTAGAAGCTTGGCTGTCAGCTGCCAGAGCTATGCTGCGGAAAAGTTGGAACAGCTCTCCTCTTGCTCCTGAGAGTTCCCTTCCTAACGGTGAGCTGTGATTTCAAGGTTTTAATTGGCTTTGTACATTGCTCCTTCCATTTCTGTATCAATTTCTTGTACTTTCCACCCATAGAAATCAAGTATCTGTGTACCTTTCTGAAGGCAAGGGTGTCATGTTAAAAATCTTTCCAGTATTAACAACATGAGGGACCCATTAACATTAGACCCAAAAAGCAAGTGTTTGTGATCATGAGTATTCATAAGTGAATGTCTTTGCTGAAAAATGAATGCTTATGTTGGCTATCAACTCTGCCAAGTAGTTGTGGGTTTTTCTGGTCTCATCATAACGGGGGCACACATCCTGAGGGTATCTGCAGGGGCTCTGGCTTCCTGTGGCCTATGTTCAACTTGAGCTGTGCCACTTGCAACCTTTGGTAAGTTATTTTCTGCCTCAGTCTTGGTTTCTCTATCTGTACATAGAAAAACACACAATATCTGTTTTACAGTGTTTTTTAAGGATTCAAAAGATACGGTTCATGTAAATATGCTTAACATACGAGATTGCGTTCACTAAGTACTCGAAAAATGTGAAGCATCTTTAGTCCATTTCTCACTGTTCTGCAGCTTTTGAATAAGAACGGTGATGTTTTCTTGTAATAGATAACATGTGAATAATATATAAATGAAGTAAAGTGTAAAATATTTGGAAGATTATCTGGGAAATTATCTTATGCTTGGGGAGTAAAAGTGGTCCAGTGGCTAATGATCTCAGAGTAAGGAGTCAGATACTGTGACAGTTTGAAAAAGAGAGCGTGAAGCGATTAGCACAGCTAGTCCTCTGTGGAGGGTCACCTCTTTAAATATACCTCTCACCATCTCACAGTGCTCAATCCTGACTTGGTTGTTTGGAGTCACTTCCAGAGTTCACTGAGCTCTAACTAACAGGCTTTGGAGATTAGGTGGGACCCCTCTTATATGCTCAAGCTACCCTCCTTCCCCCTGATTTCCCTTGAAATAGTTTGTCTTTACTTGGCTGTAAGTTGCATGAGGGCCAGAACTATGCTTGTTGATTTTGTGTCCTCATGGTTTAGCCTGGTTCTTGGTTCAAATGCAGTAGCTCAGAGCGTCTCTTTCCTTCCCTCAGTGTCTTGTTATGTGAGTCCTGATGGCTTACAGCTGTGCTGAGTCACTGATTGCTCCTCATTTGGGCAAGTCCAGGTAGGAATAGAAATTTCCAGGTTTCCAGGGCTGGTGTCTTTCCACCTCTAGCATCTTCATCTGCTTAGTACAGTGTGAAAAAAGAATTGCCTGGAGGAAATCTGGAGAGATAATTTTATGACTTAGAAAAACAATTTCACAACAATTTTTAATGGGCTCGGTCTACCATATGCCCATGTAAGTCTTAGCCTTTCCTCAGTCCGGACGGTTTCTGTCCCCTCTCCGATGGCTTCAAGAGTTGTAGCTATTGCAGAAAATGCACTCTGGACCTGTTAACAGAAGCGACAATGAAATTGAGTAGATTTGCGATAGAATTGTAAAGCGGGGCATGATCTCTTCTCACTCATAAGAGCCAGGTACTGAACTTAAGCGTTCATGGTTATTATTCTGCTTCTTCCTTTCTGTGGAAATGTGATTCTTGCTGGTGGAGTGTAACTGACAAATAATAAAGACAGCTGCCCATCATCTCCTAGTGGGGGGTCAGGAGAGAGGTGAATCTGCAACATACAGATAAAACCTTTCCAGGGAGAAACTTAATAGGGGGTGAAGTATAATAAATAAAACACAAGTCAGTGAAGGAGCTGTAAGGAAACATTTCTGTTGGGGGAAAATACCCAAACAAACTCAAATGTGAGAATAAAGTGAAAAAGTCTTTCCAAAATGAGAGAAAACAAAGCAATTTCAGAGAAAAAGTGGCAAAGGTGGAATGAAGCTTAGCTTAATAACTTCCTGTTATTATCTAACTTAATTCCTCTTGGAGCTCAAAGTGCTTTCATGGAATGTGTCTGAAATTGTTTGTTAAAATAAAGAACTTATGTAGGGATGACCTAATCTCCTTGGAGTTCTAAGCTACATGCAGAAGATGGACATGGGGGAGGATTACTTATAATATTCTGTGAGCTAATTTTGCAAAACTTGTTTACCATTGATGTGTTGTTATGAAGTCAGTAGCTTCAGCTCGGCATGAGGGAGAGGGGGTGGAGTGGATCGTGCAAGCTCAGTCATGTCCAACTCCTGTGACTCCATAGACTGTAGCCCACCAGGCTCCCCTGTCCATGGGATTTCTCAGGCAAGAATACTGGAATGGGTTACCATTTCCTCCTCCAGGAGATCTTCCCACCCAGGGATTGAACCTGAATCTCCTGCATTGGCAGGTGGATTCTTTAGCACTGAGCCACCTGGGAAGCCCAGGAGGAGAGGGAAGACTGGGAAAATGGTGTCTCACATCTTGTCCATTTGTCCTGTTGTCCTCTTTATTGCTCATGCTGTCAAGGATTGAAATAATAGCACTGGCTGCATCTATTTTGATGAATAGTGTGCATAACTGTGAGGGATGTATTCCCAAGAAAATGGTATGTTCTGGTCTCTCCTGACATAGCCTCCACCCCGTTATTAAACTGTAGTTAATCCCCACACTAAACTTCTAATTCAGTAAACAAGAGTGGTTTCTGGTCATCTTTACTTGACATAAGTACTCTAAGTAATCCTAATGGCAGATGGTCCAGGAACCATGGTGGTTTAGTCACTAAGTCGTGTCTGACTCTTGCAACTGCATGGACTGTAGCCCACCAGGCTCCTCTGTCCATGGGATTTTCCAGGCAAGAATACTGGAGTGGGTTGCCATTTCCTTCTCCAGGGGATCTTCCTGACCAAGGAATCGAACCCAGGTCTCCTGCATTGCAGGCAGATTCTTGACTGTCTGAGCTATGAGGTAAGCCAGGAACCATACTTGAAGATACACTGGTGTTGGTATCTGACTGTGGTGGGCCCTGATGTCAGATGGATAAAGTTTGAGTCTTGGATCAGCCACCTTCTGAACGTGGGCAAATTACTTGATAACTGTGTCTGTTTCCCCAGTGTGAAAATGGGGATATTACTATCTACCTCATAGAATTATAGTTGGTGAAATGACTCAGAAAACCGTATTTAGTACAGTGTGTGACACAGAGGAAGCTCCCAATAAGTGATAGTTATATTGTCATTTTTATGGTTCTGGACAACCCCTTCTTTGAGCATTTTAGACTTTTGGATATAGGGAAAAAAAGAACTTAAACTGGCTTAAGCAAAAAGGGTGGGTCTGTGTAAGCGCTGGTCTTAAGCATTGGTGTGTGTCAGTGGCCAAGAGTCTCTGTTTGGTCAGGCTCCTCGTCCCTCCTCCGAGGCTCATCTGTGTACCTCATTGTAAAATCCAGTTTTAGCAGGAACTCACCTAAGTCAGTTTTAGCAAGAATCCTCTGTTCTCCATATCTAATCACCCTTCATTGGGTCAATTAAGGTAACTGGGTTCTTCATCCTCCACCATCCCCTGGGTGATGTCTGATCACACTGGCCTGTTTTCAGTGAAGATTCTGTTAGGTCAATTTCGTTAGATCCCTTGTATATTTTCTCTTCGTAATTTTCCATCCAGTGACCCCCCCCCCCAACCCTGTTTCTTGCCTATAAATTCCCACCTTTCCATGTTCTTTTCAGAACAATCCCAGCTCTATACTGAGGTTTCTTTTCCCCTCTTGCAATAGTCTTGAATAGAGTCAGTTTTTACTGTTTTAATTACTCTCCAGCTGTTTCTTTGACATAAATTGTGGAAATGGCAGGTGGAGAGGTAGCCTTGGTGACAAAACACTTGAGTACCATCTAAACCTCTCATTTCTCTTCTCAGCATCTTCTGTGTGTTGTCATTTTGCTTCTGCTCCAGGTAAGTTTTTTTCCATGCAGGGGAAAACACACTCAGATAGCTTCAGGCTTTCATTCTCAGAGCTTGTATCCAGAGAGGAAAAGAAATGTTCCAACCATTTCTTTTGGAGAAAGAGCTGATTCTTTCTTCAAAGAGAAAGGGCTCTTTGAGAGAGGAGAGAGGACTGATTGGTTCAGATGAAATCAAATGCCCATCCTTGTATCATGGGTGTTGGCCTGGGTCATGTGCACACTTCCTTATAAGAAGGTTGGGTCTCATGCTGGGCATAGACTCTGAGTCATACCACCTATTTCTTCTGGTTCTCTGTATCCTTGTCTTTATGTACCTATGATAATACATAGCCCAAACCCCAAATGTACCTCCTCAGCACTGGGAACACAGTGAGATCCAAATAGCTATGGCCCCTGCCCATATGGGACTTACAGTCTCTTGCAGAAATAGATTTTCAGCATGAAGAGATGAAAGACCATATGACTGCTCTCCTCGCAGCCCTCCTCCAATGCTAGGAACTGGGGAAACAGTATAGGAATACAAAGAAGAATGTGATCTGTAAATGAAAGTTCAGTTCAGTTCAGTCACTCAGTTGTGGCTGACTCTTTGCGACCCCATGGACTGCAGCACACCAGGCCTCCCTGTCTATCTCCAACTCCTGGAGTTTACTCAAACTCATGTCCATTGAGTCAGTGATGCCATCCAGCCATCTCATCCTCTGTCATCCCCTTCTCCTCCTAAATGAAAATAATTGAAAGTAACTGGAATAAATTAAAACTTCAGAGGAGGTGATAATGCATGTAGTCATATATACATACAAACCTTAAGATACTTAGACCAATGCTGGATTCACCCCATTTTGCCACTGCCCCCCACCCCAACAAACACAAGTGATGAATAAATTATTTCAGGAGAATCAGTGGTCTGGGTGGGTCTGACTCAGTTGTTGAAATTTCTTTGCAGAATTTTCTCAGACATCCAGGACTCACATTCCTTATTTCTGATTTTAAAATGGGATGGGTTTTCTCAAACAATCACCACCAGCACGTAAATCAGATTAATAGTAATACTAGCTAACACTCACTGAGCACTTACTGCTATAGGTGCTTTCGGTGGATTAATTCATTTAATCCTCTCACCACTCCTGTGAGGTAGGTGTCCTTATCTTCTTTACACAGATAAGGAAGCAGGCACACAAGGCAAAGGAAATATATTTATTGAAGGCACACCACATGCAGGGCTCATTGCTGAGTGGAGTTCATAATGTTAAATTACTGAATCCTGCTAATTACACTAAGAGGTAGGTAATGTTTTTTGGAGGACCCAGTTTAAAATGAGGCACCGAGGCTTGGAAAAGTTAAGAATTTGCCAGAAATCATGTTAGGTGAGTGTCAGAATCTGATCTGGAACCCGTGATATTTGAGTTGAGGTCTTGTTCTGTAACCACTGAGATCAATTCTGATTTCCAGGTTAGTTTGTTGAAACAGAGCTTCATAACGTATATGCCTTTTCATTGCAAATTCTTTGGAAAGATAAATTGTTTTGTTCATCATAATTTCCTTGGAGGCAAGGAATGCCTTATAGGCCTGTCTTTTCTTTGTTTTAGTCCTGTTCTACATAACAGAGTTGCTGTGAGCTGGCCACATAGAAATGATAGCAAATAAAGCATTTTAAATATCTAGTTTTATATTCAATCATTTAAAAAGGTGCGTATTCTATGTACCAGGTACTGTGGTGGGCAATGAAGATTCTAAATAGGTTCCCTGTTACCCTCCATAATTTCACCCTGGTGATTTCCTTCATAGCAGGGATCACAATTTGCAATTTTTACTCATTTACTTTGTCCTCATATTAGAACATAAGCCCCAGGAAGTAGCGTTGTTGCCTGTTGTGTTAACTTCTGAATCTTGAGAATTTAGGTCAGTGCCTGACATGTTTTAGGTGCTTATTAAATATCCATTGAATGAATAAATGAACAGATGAATCAAATAACTCATTGCAAGTTTATTGGGTGGTATCTATGTGTGTTAGTTGCTCAGTTGTGTCCCACTCTTTGTGAGCCCATGGGTGACATCTAGGTCTTTCCAATTTCTCATGTTAATTAAAAAAAAAAATACTCTTCCCCTGTTTCCCGTTGTCTATTGCATCTGCACGTGACTTCTGGGAATGGGGATTCGTTGAGCAGAGACCAGAAGATCAACATTCAGCCTTCACTTATAGGAACTGAGGCAGTGACAGTACAGGGAGGCAGTGCTAACTGGAAGTTAGAATCTGAAAAGTGACCAAATAGTTTCATATCTGTTCCTTTCAGCCAGGGCTGTGAAGTCCTGCCTATGTAGGAAAAATGTGGTTCTTTATTTGTGGGTATAACTGACCACTGGGAGTAGGGTACAGATCTCTCTTTACTTTGCAGAAGTAGCAGCCTGACTCTGTATTGAATGGGAGCTAAAGAATTTAGAAGATCCCCTCTCCATCCACAGCTTGCTTCCAAGCCTGTTCTCTTGCTAAATTCTCCTGCCTTCGAGCTAAAAGCTTAGAGACTGCAGTATAAAAATGAGGGGGGAATTAAAATGCATTGGCTGAGTAGCTACAAAAATCATATTGTTAAGCTTTTGATGATTCTGGGTGGCCAAAAAATTTGTTCGAGTTTTTCCATAAGATGTTACAAAAACCTGGATGAAATTTTTGGCCAACCCAATACCTTCCCATGTTATCACAGGCAAAAGAAGTTCTGTTCAAGTAGCTACAGTTGTGTGCCAAGTGTATTTCCTTTATCATTTCCCTGAAAAGAATGCAAAACAGGTTGAAGGCCAGGGGTTTGGCATCTTCCTTCTGTCAGGCCCAAGTAGTGAATGATTCAGACTTTGTGGATCACTCATTTTTCACACTACTTAGTTGTGCTCTTGTTGCGTAAAATCACCCATAGATAACACATATGGGAAGGAGCATGGCTGAGTCATTACAGAAACAGGTGTTAACCTCTGGCCTGTATAGTGTTTTGGTATTTAATTTACATAAAGTTCTGGAACCTGGAAACATGCATGCACACAGTAGATGGACCATTTCAAAGTGAGAAATAAACCATTTTGAATACCTCAGCTTGATTTGGAAACAGCAAAAATCAGTAGGGCTTTACAAATCTCAGCACACTTTTGCTGCTTTCATCAGTGTTGCATGGGCACATCTCAAGAATTAGATGTATCTACTTAAACCTCAAGAATTGAGAGGAAAAAAACCCCAAAACCTCTCTTAATCCTGTGCTGCCTCTTGTCAGAAGCCAGCTTGGAGTTCTCACCATGGAAAAATGCAGACCTCAGCTTCAAGGATCCAAGATCAAAGCTTTGGAAGTAAATTCCCTTCAAAAGGGGCTCACAGCTGCATTAAAAATTGCTATTCTTTGTGTGCATGGCCCTCCCAGGAGAGCCCACTGGCCCAGCGCCACCCTACTTACCCTAGAGGCCAGCCTGACCTTGGCCATCCATCTCTGCTTGAGAAAGCCAGGCTCCACAAATCACATGGCTTCCCATTGACTTTCTGTCAGGGCAAGGTAACCAAACCTCTTCTTTAAGATGAGGGGCAGGAGGCGCAGCTCCTTTCTGCCCAGGTGCTCTAATGGGAACTTCTGGCTCAAGAGAACTCATATCTGGCACAGAGGGTACATGCCTGGCGAGGACAGGCGTTTAAGGTGCTCCTCCTGTGCTCCAGGGCTTCCCTGGTAGGTCAGACTGTAAAGAATCTGCCTGCAATGCAGGAGACCTGGGTTTGATCCATAGGTCAGGAAGATCCCCTGGAGGAGGATGCTGTCATCAGCATGCAATTAAATCTCTGCCATGCCATTTATTAGCCTTTGACTTTGGGCAAGTCACTTAACCCATTTGTTACTCACTTTTCTAATCTGTAAAAATGGGGCAATTATAGTAACCATCTTACAGGCTGCGGTTAAGATCACATGAATACATGCAAACTGCTAATATGCATGTATCCTCCATGCTAAGTTGCTTCAATCATGCCCAGCTCTGTGTGACACTATAGACTGTACCCCTCCAGGCTTCTCTGTCCATGGATTTCCCAGGCAAGGATCCTGGAGTGGGTGGCCATGCCCTCCTCCAGGGGATCTTTCCCACCTAGGGATTGAACCTGCGTCTCTTACATCTCCTGCATCGGCAGCCAGGTTCTTTACCACCAGTGCTACCTGGGAAACCCAAAGTGCTAACATAATGCCTACCAAAATGTAAATAACCCTGATAAATGATTAAAAAATTATTATAATTTTGAAGAGGATGACTGCATGTCCCTTCAGTGCTGGAGAGTGTTGGGTCATGGTCTAACTGGATCACCCAAGGATTATTGAATTCTAGGACTTATACTGCTATTTATTTATTCTTGGCTGTGCTGGGTCTTTGTTGCTCCACAGGCTTTTCCCCACGTGGAGTGAGCAGGGGCTACTCCTCCTCGCAGTGTGCGGGCTCCTTGTTGCGGTGGCCTCTCCTGTTGCAGAGTACAGGCTCCAGGGCACGAAGGCTTCTGTAGCTGTGGCATGTGGGCTCAGTAGTGGCAGCTCTCCTGAGAGCACACGCTGAGTAGTTGTGGTGCATGGGCTTTGTTGCCCTGTGGCACGTGGGATCTTCCCAGATTAGGGATTGAACCCACGTCTCCTACCTCAGCAGGTGGACTCTTCACCACTGAGCCACTAGGGAAGCATTACGGCTTGTACTTTTGTCATTATCGTTTTATTAGGAACCACACTCTAAAGTTAATGTTAATTGGTGGATCTTTGTCCAGTGGAGATTTAAAACAATTACTTTCCATTGCAGGAGATTATCAAAAAGATCACAGTTTTATTGCCCTGATCACTCAAACCTAACACCTACAGCAAACTTATTTTGGCATGTCTTTCCTGTCCGTATGAATCTCTTTTCCTCAAATGCTCTTTGAATCAGTGTTACTATCCTGCTGGTTTCCTGATTAATGAATTAAATTTTGGACATATGTTCGCTCTATATTTATATGAAGGATCATATTTTTAACCCTTAGAAATTACACTTTGAGAAATAGCAGCTATATGCGTAGGTTATGATCACTATTCTCTTTTCTTTTCAAAGGCAAATGATGTCATGGAAAGAACTTTGGGGCTAATTGTCCAGAAGACCTTGATCTAAAGTCAAGCTTGACCACTTTTTAGTTTGAATGGATCTTGCATCTAAACGGAAAAAACCACAGACAGTTTACTTGGCAGTTGTATCATCTTCCAAGGTAGCCTGCTAGGGGCTGTCCTCCTAGCCTGCATTTTAGCAAAGAGATGTAGTTTGTTCTTCTCAGACAATTTGTTCTTCACACTCAGGCTGATCACCACCCCTCAAGCAGAGATGCCTCCAGGTTACCTTTCCTACAACTTGTAGTTCCCAGCAGAATGCGTTTCATCATCCTGTCCACTGCCTCTCTCTACTCCTGGGGGAAAGAGTAATAACAACAACCTGTGTTTAGGCCTCACAACTCCAGCATGTGAAGGGTTTTCTGTTTTATTTTAAGTGATTGACAAGTGCTCCCAGTTAGTGACACTGTGTGTGAGGGTGGTGTGGTGTGTACTTTAAATGTCATCTCACTCAATCTTTACCCTGTTCCTGGGAGATGAACATTAGCATACCCATTCTACAGATGAGAAATTGAGAACTGGAGGGGAGGTACCTTGCCCAGGAACACTCAAACAGTCCAACCTGCTTGAACTCTAACCCATGTCTGCTAGTATTCAAACTCTACGTTTGTTCTCATTTGTTGAACAAATTTGGTAAGTACAAGATTCCATGGTGAGGTGAGCAGGTGAAGGGCGCAAGGTAAGAAAATACCTGCTCCAGAAGGGCTCACTTTTTAGATGTGGAGGATAAAGAAAAAGATAGTAACAGTCACCTCTTATTTAGTGTGCAAGGCATGCTGCATAGCAATTTCATTTACTCCTCACCTCAATCTGGTGGGATAGGTGATGCATCTCTGTTCATGGGTAACAAAACAGGTTCTAGGAGATGAAGTAACTTGCCTCTGGTCCCACAGCTATAATGATTCAGGTTTCTGTCTGTGCATTCCATCATTCATAGCCCCTGTGTCAGACACGAAAAGATACATAACTGTAAGAGGTAGCAACGTTCAGTATTGCGTGAAGATTACAAGCACCCAGAGTGAGCTTGATGAGGGCTACGTGTGTTGCTGGGGACCTGCTGCAGTCAGTTTAGTATGTTTATTAAGCATCCTTTGTTTGCCACGTACTGAGTGCCTGGCTGGGAAATGTGATGACAAGAACTTGAGCAGTTCATGGTCTAGGGTGAGGGACGGATGTGAAAACAGGTTGCTGTAACATAGCATGGTAAGTGGTGTGCTGGAGGGTCCTGTGGGAGCGCAGAGGTGGAACCTTAATCAGGTGGGCTAGGGGTTCCAGGGATGGGTTCCCACCCAAAGCTGCACCCCAAGTGATGTTCAAGTCCCACTGACCTGTCAACTAAAGAGTGTGATCTCAGTTTGCTTTCTCTCCGATGTTCAAACTCTACCATCAGCTTCAATAAACCACTTGGATTTGACTTGAACAAGTTGTCCCTTGGTGAGTGGATCTGCCTTTCTAAATCATATTTTCATTGGCTAATCTGAAAATCCATTTTCACTGCAAGCCAATGGTATGCTGAAGTGGCTCAAAGGGTGTTGGGGTGTTAGGATTGATATGCCTTAGAATGGAAGAAAGTTAGTGGATAATGTGCAAAATTGTATCCTGTGTACAGATGATTGCGATTTAATCAGGTTGATTTGCAGGGTTCTTCCTTGAGTTCTGTTACATCCTCCAGCTAGGCTGGAGCTTGTTTGCTTGTATATGTAGATTTTCAGGATCTCTATAGACACCCATGCTTATGAAACCTACAAAATAATTGACATTAAAAAGTCTCACTGTCATCTAGTATAATATCTGCAGAGTGAAATATTCAACATAAAAATATTTCTTCTATTCTTGGAAGGCAGCTCTTGTTACCATGTGTATTCCTGTGCACCTTTATACGTTCTCCTACAGATAGTATGGTTTCAGTGTGTCTGCCATTACTGCAGTGGCCCCCACTCCAGTGCTCTTGCCTGGAGAATCCCAG
Organism: Capricornis sumatraensis; assembly: GCF_032405125.1. Classification (NCBI taxonomy): domain Eukaryota; kingdom Metazoa; phylum Chordata; class Mammalia; order Artiodactyla; family Bovidae; genus Capricornis; species Capricornis sumatraensis. The sequence goes on from NC_091077.1 coordinate 66,029,097, forward strand.
GGACGGGGGAGCCTGGTGGGCTGCAGTCCATGGGGTCGCCAAGAGTCGGACACGACTGAGTGACTTCACTTTCACTTTTCACTTTCATGCATTGGAGAAGGAAATGGCAACCCACTCCTGTGCTCTTGCCTGGAGTATCCCAGGGATGGGGGAGCCTGGTGGGCTGCAGTCCATGGGGTCGCCAAGAGTTGGACATGACTGAGTGACTTCACTTTCACTTTTCACTTTCATGCATTGGAGAAGGAAATGGCAACCCACTCCGGTGTTCTTGCCTGGAGAATCCCAGGGATGGGGGAGCCTGGTGGGCTGCTGTCTATGGGGTCACACAGAGTCGGACACGACTGAAGTGACTTAGCAGCAGCAGCAGCCATTACTTTGCTGACTAAGGTCCGTCTAGTCAAGGCTATGGCTTTTCCTGTGGTCATGTATGGATGTGAGAGTTGGACTGTGAAGAAGGCTGAACACCAGAGAATTGATGGTTTTGAACTGTGGTGTTGGAGAACACTCTTGACAGTCCCTTGGACTGCAAGGAGATCCAACCAGTCCATTCTGAAGGAGATCAACCCTGGGATTTCTTTGGAAGGAATGACACTAAAGCTGAAACTCCAGTACTTTGGCCACCTCATGTGAAGAGTTGACTCATTGGAAAAGACTCTGATGCTGGGAGGGATTGGGGGCAGGAGGAGAAGGGGACGACCCAGGATGAGATGGCTGGATGGCATCACTGATTCGATGGACGTGAGTCTGAGTGAACTCCGGGAGATGGTGGTGGATAGGGAGGCCTTGCGTGCTGCGATTCATGGGGTCGCGAAGGGTCGGACACAACTGAGTGACTCAACTGAACTGAACTGACAGATAATATATGCTTGTACACAGATATTAGAGTGTGTGTGTATATATATGTGTAAATGTATGTATGAACACATGCCCATTTTTGGTTGTGTTTTACAGAAATAATATAATGTTTAATATTGTCTTGGGTCTTACTCTTTTTGTCATTTAATAATAAATTTTGCAGATCATCTCTTCTGTCATACTACCTGTAGACTTGTCTCATGCTTCTTATTGGCTGTTTCATATTTCATTGGCACACTTTCACCAGATTCCCCTTTGATGTACATTTGCCTTTTCCTGCTTTTTGGCTATTAAAACACATGGCAGTGAAGAAAGCTGTACACACACGATTGCCCATAGTTGCCCACTGTTTGGATAAGTTCATAAAAGTGGAATTGCCAAATGAAATATCATGTTCTTCTAAAATGGTTAGATGTTTCCCAGTTCTTCTTCAAAAAGCTGGTAGCAATTTAGTCTTCTGTCAACAGCATGGGAAGATGTTGTTACCTTGTATATTCTTTGCATGGTTTTGTCAGCTTCCAGGACATATTGTGATGATGAAAACATGGGTGTTTTGTCTGACAAGTTGGATGTAAGTTAGATTTAGCAGGCTGTGAGTTGAAATGTAAATATCGCCTGCTCAGGTCTGAGTAGTTGAAATGCAACATTTTAGGGCTGCCTCCTGGGGGGCTCCAGACATAAGAATACCCCTTTTTATGTCTCTTCAATATCAGGATGCACCTTGACCTGTTTTTAACTTTCTGCATTTCTTAATGACAGCTGGAAACTGCAAACCTGTGTTTCTTAGAAAACTCTGGCTTGATTCTCCCCAGTTATTCTTGGTTTCTGCAAAGATTATCTCTGCTCTCTGTCCCAGGCCTGGCCACTTCACACTGTGGGTCTCCATGCTTCCACTCACCCTTCCGAGCAGGTCTTGAATGGGTGACCTTATCACTTCAGGAGACAAACACACATTGTACTGATCTTTCAAGCTCAATATCCTTTTGCTTAAATGTTAGATGGATTTATGTTATTGCTCTGGGAAGCAGTGATCCAGGGAGGAATTAGTGTTCAGATGAGACTCTGGTCTTGTTAAAATGGCAACAGGAGAATGCAAGCACTTGCCCGAAACCATTGGCCAAGGTCTAATCCAGTCTTTCTCCTTTCTTCCCCTCCTCAACCCATTTGGTTATTTGAATTCTGTTTGCATCTTAGCTTCTGAGATTTTAGGATTTGAAAAGGGAAGTTTGGCTGTGTAGGGTGCTGACAGGTCTGTCTTAGTGACTTTCAGTGGGATAAGGAGGCTACGTCATTATATCCAAGATGCCCTTCGAACTGGACTTCCATGCTGTTGGCAGTGCTGGGGGTGGTCAGGCTGGGGCCCCCTTGGGAACTTTTCTTCCTGGAGGTTCCTGGGGAAGCACAACAAAGTATATCAGTCACTGTCAAATATGAGTTCAGTCAGTTTCCAGGAACTGTTGTGTAACCCAGATGTTTTCCTTTACTAGTATGCTTTGTGCTCTGCAAAGCAGGCATGCTCTTAAATGGTTGCAAGCAAGTTAAAATTAGGGAGGTGGTACAGTAAATGACTCATTGGAAAAGACCTTGATGCTGGGAAAGATTGAAGGTGGAAAGAGAAGGGGATGACAGAGGATGAGATGGTTGGATGGCATCACTGACTCAATGGACATGAGTTTGAGTAAGCTCTGGGAGTTGATGATGGACAGGGAGGCCTGGCGTGCTGCAGTCCCTGGGGTCGCAAAGAATTGGACATGACTGAGTGACTGAACTGACTGACAGTGAATGAGAAGGCATGGGAAACTGAGACTTAGTTGATTCAAGCTTGGTTTGTCTTAACTCTGTCCCTTACTAATTGTCTGACTTGTGGGTGTATTGCTTAATCTCTTGGGGTCTAGGTATATCCTTGTATAAAATACATCAATAATGCTGGTTTATCTTCATTAGAGTATTCAGTTCAATCAGTTCAGTCATTCAGTCATGTCCGATTATTTGCCACCCTATGGACTGCAGCGTGCCAGGCTTCCCTGTCCATCACCAACTCCCAGAGCTTGCTCAAACTCACGTCCATAGAGTTGGTGATGCCATCCAACCATCTCATCCTCTGTCATCCCCTTCTACTCCTGTCTTCAAGCTTTTCCAGCAGCAAGGTCTTTTCCAATGAGTCAGTTCTTCACATCAGGTGGCCAAGGTATTGGAGTTTCAGCTTCAGCATCAGTCCTTCCAATGAATATTCAGGATTGATTTCCTTTAGGATTGACTGGTTGTATCTCCTCTCAGTCCAGGGGACTCTCAAGAGTCTTCTTCAACACCACAGTTCAAAAGCATCAGTTCTTTGGTGCTCAGCTTTCTTTAGGTGAAAAATGTGAGCTGTGTGTGCATGCCAAGTTGCTTCAATTGTGTCCGACTCTGTGTGACTCCATGGACTGTAGCCTGCCAGGCTTCTCTGTCCATGGGATTCTCCAGGCAAGAACACTGGAGTGGGTTGCCACGCCCTCCTCCAGGGGATCTTCCCTATCCAGGGATCAAACCTGCGTCTCTTATGTCTCTTGCACTGGTAGGCATGTTCTTTACTGCTATGGCCACTTGGGAAGCCCAAAATGTGAGCTACTAGTTGATAATTTGGAGCTGAAAAGGCTTATTAATCCTTCACTGGAAATGTGTACCAGATGATAAACTTGCTGTCATATTACTTAATTCTTATAACCAGTCTTTGAGAGAAGCACTGTTATCCCTATTTTACAGATAGAGAAAGAGGTATTTGAAGAGGTTAAGGAACTACACTAATGGTATATAGCTTGTAAATGGTGAAACCAGGTTACAAACCTCAGGGAGTCAGAGACTGGATGTGAGAATCTGCATTCATCTTTGAGTCCATGCTTAAATACTAGACTCTTATGCATCTCCAACTTGGGGGTTACCAGCAGGAGGTGAGTGTGCCCTCAGAGGACATTTGGCAATGCTGGCGACATCCATGGCTGGCACAACTGAGAGAGTGAGTGTGTGAATGGCCTCTAGTGGGTAGAGGTCAGATACACTGCTGAACACCCTACAGTGTGCAGGACAGCCCCACAAGGAAGAATCAGCCAGCTCCAATGTGTCCAGGTTAAGAAACGCTGAGCTAACACATACTTGAGCGTTTTCCTACAGAGAAGGTAGAAAAGTGGCGTTTCCCCGACCTTCCTATTTTCTCTGTGGTACTTGCAGTCCTCTAATACTCCCTATAATTGATTTACTATGCCTTTTTATTATGTCTTCACTCACCAGAATAATTATATTCTGAATATGTTTTCACTAATGCTTCCCAAGTTCTTAGAGAACCTATGCATGGTAGATGCACAAAAAATATTTGTTGAAAAAATGAGTGACTACAACATGAAGTGCATGGAAGCAACTCAGGGATCACCTGTCCCTGTGACAGGTGACTTGGATCCCAGGATGAGATGGTGGTCAGGCTACGTTCCTTCTGCCTGGTGGGCCCGACCAGTGACTCTACGTGACCTTCTGAGAGATGCTGAGTCCAGCCTGTCGTCATTCCGTCATGATGGTCATAGCACCTGTATCTCATTTCTGGGGTTTTCAAGGCATGTGGTGAAGATGCAGTGAGGCTGGCTTTTCTGTAGAGCTGTCAGAAGAATGACTTATCTGACTCCAAAGCAATGCGCTTTACTGACGTTATAGAATCTCTCTCGGATTTGTTCAGAGAGATAATTTACCCTTAGAAAGAGGGGGAAACGTCTTCTTCAAGGCAAATTAAAGAGAAAAGCTCCTATGGAACTCCCGGGTATGTGAATGTGCCTGTAAGACTTGTTCCCTGCTTTCCTGCTATTAATATTATCTATTAATATTAATGCTATTAAGGCTTACAACAAAAATGAGCCCCCTTGCCTGCTTTCTGATGTTACATAGGTTCACAACTAACCACCTTGGGGCTGGAGGATGTGGCTGGTATCAAAATAAATTCTATCCTATAATATTCAATATCAACTTCTCATTTGTGAAATCAGAATGCTCATCTAACTCCAAAGATTATTGTAAGTATAATGGAGTGAGGAGTTTTATTTTAGCAACTAGTCTTAGAATTCCTCTTGGGGATGGAACTTTGTTCAGAAAAAGATCGGATGGTGACTATGGGAGTGTGAACTCTGATTTCTTAGTTTGCTAAGAACTAAGCAACTGGTGTCTGTCAATGGTTGGCGTGTTTTTTCTATGCTGCTTTATTTGGAGACAGTTGCTGAAAGAGAAACTCCTAAATGAAATAGCAACAGAAATAGATAACTAAACCATTCTGTGTAAGAAATACATAGATTTAGGGGTGACAGACTAAAGGGCGGAGTGGAGGGCGGGGAAATGGGGCTGGGCAGTGTGGTTGGGGGCTGGAAGAAGTCAGTGAATGTGCAGTCAGGTGGCATTTAGGGAGGAGAGAGTCAGAGGTCTGTTTGCTGTGATAAAATACTCCTCTTTGGTCACTTTAACCTCTTCCATCACTCAGATGTTATGTGAGCAGCTGGGGAAGGACAAAGCAAGTGGGCTGAATTTCACGTCTGTGACATCCTTGCAGAGAGAAGGACCCCTGGAAATGAGATGCTAATGAGATTAAGAGTTTGGTGCAGACAACTCAAGAGGCAGAAGTGAGAATGAGAACATAAACTATAAGGATTCACTGAACTCTTAAGGTGGTCACTGGCTTTCTTAGAGGTTATGGAATTGAGGTTTTGGGGTCAGTTTTACTCAAATGTCTGAGGGTGGGCAACTGCATTATATGAGGTTCAAATTACTGCTCATGAAGTAGTTAGCCTAGGGCCTAAAAATAACAAGCATACAATACATTTTTCATCAGATTACATGTATTTTAATCTGTCATCCAATTATATATACTCTTTCCTCAGAATTAGATTATATTTATTTTGTTTTTGTTTTTTTATTTAAAATTTTTACTGGGGTATAGTTGCTTCATAATGTTGTGTTAGTTTCAAGTGGACAGCAAAATGAACCAGCTGTAGTAAACATAGCTATATCCCCTCTTTTTTTGGATTTCCTTCCTATTTAGGTCCCCACAGAGCAGAGTAGAGTTCCCTGTGCTCTCCAGTAGGTTCTTCTTATTCACCTGTTTTATACCCTCTGGTGTATATATGTCACTCCCAATCTCCCAGTTCATCCCATCCCTCTCTTTCCCCCTTGGTATTCATGTGTTAGTTCTCTACATCTGTGTCTCTATAAGCTCTCTATACCAATTTTTTTCAGATTCCACATGTACATGTTAATATATCATATTTGTTTTTCAGATTGGATTTAAATCCGGGGTTATAAACTTCTCTGCAAGTTTTGTTGACTTGGCTATGTAATACCTGTATTTAAATACTCTTAGGCCAGGGTGTGCTCATTCCAATTCCAAAGAAAGGCAATGCCAAAGAATGCTCAAATTACCGCACAATTGCCCTCATCTCACATCCTAGTAAAGTAATGCTCAAAATTCTCCAAGCCAGGCTTCAGCAATACGTGAACCGTGAACTCCTTGGTGTTCAAGCTGGCTTTAGAAAAGGCAGAGGAACCAGAGATCAAATTGCCAACATCCGCTAAAGAGCATGGAGAGTTCCAGAAAAACATCTATTTCTGCTTTATTGACGATGCCAAAGCCTTTGAGTGTGTGGATCACAATAAACTGTGGAAAATTCTTCAAGAGATGGGAATACCAGACCACCTGACCTGCCTCTTGAGAAATCTGTATGCAGGTCAGGAAGCAACAGTTAGAACTGGACATGGAAAAACAGACTGGTTCCAATTAGGAAAAGGAGTACATTGAGGCTGTATATTGTCACCCTGCTTATTTAACTTCTATGCAGAGTACATCATGAGAAACGCTGGACTGGAAGAAGCACAAGCTGGAATCAAGATTGCCAGGAGAAATATCAATAACCTCAGATATGCAGATGACACCACCCTTATGGCAGAAAGTGAAGAGGAGCTAAAAAACCTCTTGATGAAAGAGAAAGAGGAGAGCGAAAAAGTTGGCTTAAAGCTCAACATTCAGAAAACAAAGATCATGGCATCCAGTCCCATCATTTCATGGGAAATAGATGGGGAAACAGTGGAAACAGTGTCAGACTTTATTTTGGGGGCCTCCAAAATCACTGCAGATGGTGACTGCAGCCATGAAATAAAAGACGCTTACTCCTTCAAAGGAAAGTTATGACCAACCTAGATAGTATATTCAAAAGCAGAGACATTACTGTGCTGACTAAGGTCCATCTAGTCAAGGCTATGGTTTTTCCTGTGGTAGTGTATGGATGTGAGAGTTGGACTGTGAAGAAAGCTGAGTGCCGAAGAATTGATGCTTTTGAACTGTGGTGTTGGAGAAGACTCTTGAGAGTCCCTTGGACTGCAAGGAGATCCAACCAGTCCATTCTGAAGGAGATCAGCCCTGGGATTTCTTTGGAAGGAATGATGCTAAAGCTGAAACTCCAGTACTTTGGCCACCTCATGTGAAGAGTTGACTCAATGGAAAAGACTCTGATGCTGGGAGGGATTGGGGTCAGGAAGAGAAGGGGACGACAGAGGATGAGATGGCTGGATGGCATCACTGACTCGATGGGCGTGAGTCTGAGTGAACTCCAGGAGATGGTGATGGACAGGGAGGCCTGGCGTACTGCGATTCGCAAAGAGTTGGACATGACTGAGCGACTGAACTGAACTGAACTGAGGCCAGGGTGTGCTCTTGTTGCCTCAGGCCTCTCTATTCCCTATTATCCACCTCCTTCATATTTATGCCCTGTCTGACTCCTACAGCCATTTAAGTTTGTGGGTACTAATTTAAATGGATCCACTTAAGCTATGAAGAGATGAGAGGACACACTCTAGAATATGATGCTTGTCCTTGCAGGCAGGTTTTTTTATTGATCATAATATTTACTGTCCCTCCTATGGAAGGGTTATAGATCCCTCTCACACTGATATGTGATTTACTTTTTGTTAGTGAACAGAAGTGAACTGTGTCCTCTGTTACCACACGGCATGTATTACTCCTGCACAGAAGTTTTAAGAGTCCTTCATGATTTACACATTCCTCCCTGTGCCAAGAGACCAGCAATATCTCAGACAGGGATTTCTCTGTTAGCCTCAGTCTCCAAATAAAATATGAAACAAAGCTGATGCTGATCATGGGTAGAAATGTAGCATGAGTGAGAAATAGTTGCTGTGACTCACTGAGATTTTTTTGGATAATTTGTCACTTGAGCATAATCTTGTCTATGATGATTAAGCCCTTCATATGTTTTACAGATAAAACACTTAAGGGACCATTCCTAGCTTGGGTCAGAGTTTGTGAAAGCCATCTCGTTCTTATTTCCATTGAAAGGAATTTGAGGCGGAAGAAAGGTTCAGAGTTGAGTACTAGTTAACAACATTGGTATGGTTAATTGCAAGGAGTGTGCAATGAAAGAGAAGGCTGTGTATGTGCTGGGGAACAGATATAAAGTAAAATGCAACTTATTGCTGCAAGCGTGGCTCTGTGTGAGGCACCGATGAGTGCCCCCAGAAACGAGTCCATCTTGGAACATGAGTGTCAGCATAATTCATGGACTGTTTTACCGCTCTGTCTACTCCTCACTCTTTCTTCAATACTTGATAAATTACTCAGGTTCTTTTGAGGTCCAAATTATCCTGATGAAACTCAAAAGAAAGACATGAGAAATAAGAGCTTTATTCACAAAAATAAAACAAATCTCAGGGTTGGGAGAGGTGAAACATCTTGAAAATACCTATTCTCTTAGTGAACACATTAGTTTATGGTTTAATTACTGAATGTCTTCTAGACAATGACTTAAAAAATTATTTATTTGGCTGCACTGGGTCTTAGTTGTGGCATGTGGGACCTAGTCCCTTAATCAGGGGTCAAACCTGGGCCTTCTGCATTGGGAACTTAGGGTCTTAGCCATTGGATGATTAGGGAGGTCCCTAGACAATGACTCTTAAGTCTATACCACTGACTTTGACTTTCCTTCTCGGAGCTGTTAAATATTTCCCTTCTGAGCCTTTTATTATTTTTTTTTTTAAGCCCCAACACCACCTTTAAATTTGACATTATGTGATTCTGAACTTGTTACTTTCCTTTCCAAATGTCCTATTTATGTCATGATGCCATTATTCTTTCAGTCTCCTAGGGCTTGAAATTTAGAGTCCTCTAGGCAGGCAAAGGCCCTCCTGGGAAAATAAACAGCAAGAACAAGGGCAGAGAGGACAGGTCCTAAGGAGGACTTAGGGAATCATGACGTTCTCAACATAGATGAATGGTGTGGAAGATGAAGCAATGGATCAATGGCTTGAAGTCAGGTGGTAGTGAGCAGGCAAGTGGTTAGGACTTCCTTCTGGGCCAAAAAGAGGCCATGAAGTTGTTGGACGTTGGCTAGATAGGATCAGTTTCATTTTAGATGTTTCTAGCACCAGCATGGAGGACTGTGGGAGGAGGGAGAAACTGGAGATGGAGAGACCTGCTAGGTGGCTAGGACAGGTGCTCAAAACCTGAACTAGGGCAGAGGGAGTGGACAGAGAGGGAACCCCAGCTTTTGACCTCCCCAGGGAGAGGAAGGTCTGCATGCACATTTTCCTTGCCTTCTGCACTCAGTAAAAAAGGATAATTTTGCCAAACCAACTATAGGGGATCAAGGCTGCGAGGGCACCCTGAAATCCCCCAAGGCTCTGAATTGAGGTTGCCCAAGTGGAAATCTGTTGCCTAAGCCAGCAATTATACCCCAGAGCTGCAGAACAAGAATTGACTCAGCAGAGTTTTCTGTCCAATTTTTGTGAGAGATACCTGTGTGCTCACCCAGCCTCTTTCTTATCTCTTAATTCTCTCCAGTTCTGTTCCACAGTGCAAGCCTATAGAAACATAGCTCCCCTGTTCTACCCCCTCTTTTGTTCAAGGCAAGAAAATTGTTTTAATACTGTTTGCAACCCATGCAGAAAAAATATTTCCCAGCAGGTGTTTCTGAGCATTAAGCAGGTTTTGCTGCTGCCCCTTCCACATATCACTTTAACAGCCACTCCAGCAAATTGCTTAGTCCACGAATTCTCATCTCCCTTGCTGCCTGCATTAAACTAAGAGGAGAAAATAAAGATCATTAAAGTCCCCTTCTCTTGATTATTTTGTTTTTAAAGTGCATGATGCATTCTGGTGAAAAGGGAGTAAGTTTAAGCTCTGACAGAACTATTATGCAAATCAGTAACTTCCCTCTTAGAAGGGTTCATGTCCAACTTCCTCAGGCAAGTCCAACCTGCAGCCTGGAGGAAGTTGAAGGGTAAGGAGAGCTAATGCTTTCTCTTGGTTGAAGTTGTGAAGAATCCTAGAAAAATGGCCAGGATTTGAAGGGGTCCCTGCAGTTATAACTAGGGATAGACTCCTCTTAATACCTGGCACATTCATAGCTGAGCAGAATCTCAGGTGTTAAATGTTATATGAATTAAATTCTTCTGGCTACAAGAGGCAAAGACTTAGAGAAACCTCGTCTAGGAAGGGAGATGTGTGACAATAATAGGAAACAGATTTCAAAGGAAAGAAACTGGGAAATTCAGGCTCCTCAGAGGCAGGAACCGGAGTAAGGAGATTCTTCAAGATGTCCACAGGAGGCTTGGTTGGATCTGCACTCTTGTGGTTCATCATTAACCCAAGTGAGATCATCTCTCCATCTCTGCTTCTTTGAGTGTATTTCCTGCCATTACTATCTGTGCTCCAAACCCGACACATTTTTATTTTCTGTACCTCAGTTATTCTGTTCAGTTTCTGCTTCTTTATATATTTTTTCCTTATGGCTTGATCAGCCTCTCTGGCCAGAAGTCTTTATTCTTGTGAGAATTCAGGGCCATCAACTAGCTCACAAGTTGTCTTTCTTGGGACATATACATCCAACTAGAGTCACTGGACGATAGTGATGTGGGTAGTAGATAGGGAATGTGACTGCTCTATCTTGATGGGCTATGGGTAGGACATTTTCTTTCTTTCTTTTTATTTTTCGTGGATTTACCATGTTTTGTTAGTTTCTGCTATACAGTAAAGTGAGTCAGTTATTCATATACACATATCTATCCTCTTTTAGATTCTTTTTCCTTATGGTCATTTTGGGCTTCCCTGTTGGCTCAGATGGTAAAGAATCTGCCTGCAATGCAGGAGACCCTGGTTCGATCCCTGGGTTGGGAAGATCCCCTGGGGAAGGGAATATCTACCCATTCTAGTATTCTTGCCTAGAGAATTCCATGGACAGAAGAGTCATTTACTCAGCCATAAAAAAGAAGAAATAATACCATTTGCAGCAACATGGACATTTTCTTTAGATGGGATTGTAGGCATGGATAACACCAGTACCAGTATGGAAAGGAGTGTGATGGTGAATTCTATGGGTCAAATTGCATGAGCCTAGATAGCTCAGGGATGTCCAGATGGCTGGCAAAACATTATTTTGGGTGTGTCTGTAAGCGTGTTTTTAGACGAGATTAGCATCTGCATCAGTAGACTGAGTAAAGCACATTTCCCTCATGCCTGTGGGTGGGCATCATCCAATCCACTGAGGGCTTAAACAGAACAAATGAGAGGAGGAAGGCCAAATTCGCTTGTTCTCAGAGTTCCACCTTTTGCTCTTGGACACTGGTGCTCCTGGTTCTTGGGCTTTCAGACTCATGTTGAGACTTAGACCATCAGCCAGTGGCTCTCAGGCTTTGGACTCAGACTGAATTACACCACCTGCTTTCCTGGTTCTTCAGCTTGCAGATGGCAAATTATGGGATTTCATAGCCTCCATAACTACTTGAGCCAATTCCTGTAACAAATCTCTCTATATATCTAGGTATCTTCTATCAGTCCTGTTTCTCTGGAGAGAATGACTACACCCCCTTATGGGTTAATTAACAAATATATATTGTCAAATTCTGGAACTTCCCAGGTGGCATGGTGGTAAAGAATTCACCTGCAATGCAGGAGATGCAAAAGACGCTGGTTCGATTCCTGCATCAGGAAGATCCCCTGGAGGAGGGAATGGCAACCCACTCCAGTATTCTTGCCTGGGAAATCCCATGGACAGAGGAGCCTGGCAGGCTATATAGTCCATGGGGTCACAAAGAGTCAGACATGACTGAGCACACACGTATTGTCAAACTCTAAGTGGCATTCACTGTGTACACTCAAATTATTTGCATTTTCCTGTGCTTGTAAGAAGCTTTGAGATTTGTCAGATGGGGTTATCATCCTTTCTATAGAAACCTGGAAACATGGATTAGGGAAATTAATGACTTGACCCAGGATATAGGTCATTCTTGAATATGAAATCATCCTTGCGGTACATTAACACTAAGTGCTTTCTTCAACATAATTGAGAAGTACTACTCTTAGTTAGTAGTAGAAGTACTACTCTTAGTTAACTGAGACTCTGTAAAATCACTTTCCAGGTTAAAGTCTTAAAATGCCTATGACTTCACCCTGTTCCTAGCTATGCTGCACTATAGCTATTGAAGTATGATTTGAGTTCACAGAGAAATCTTTGCATTTAGTGGATATTTTCCCTTCCCTATGAAACACTAGCTCTTGCTCCTTGAAAGGAAAAATTATGTGGTTTCACACATTCTGAATGCTTTCTGTAAAAAATGTCTCTCATCCTAGCTCCTAGGGCTTCCCAGAAAAAAGGAATTCTTAGACGGTCTGAGAGCTCCACTTGTAGCCAAGAGGACTTTATCTCCTCTGGGGCAGTGATTGCTAGCATTGTAGCTAAATGCATCTGAGGCTGGCCTCTGACCACCTTGAGTAAGCTGGATGAGTTGTTAACCATGAAATGATGCTTGAAGGAACCTGAAAAGCTATAGTGAGAGCTGAGGAATGCTCTGCTCACTGCAGCCTTGACTTCTTGGCACAGAAACCAATGGAACATTCTTCTGCCAAATGTCTCTGTATGGTGCCCTCAATTGGGCCAGGCGAGCTGTCTGGAGGATTTAGCCCCTGAACTCCTGTTGCTGATTCTTGTTCCCCAGGCTGCCCTCTTTGGTGAAAAATAACTGCACCATCTGCAGATGGATCCCTGCCGAGAGGCCAAGGAGGCTGTGGGTTAGCGAGCAGGCAATGGGCTTCTGGGGCAGCTGCTACAGTTGGGCCTGTGATTTCTGAAGGATGAGAGTATCAGACAAGATCCAGTCAAAGCCTCACGATTTCTGACCATTGGCTTTTCACTTGTCTCTGATGCGTGTGTGCATACTGAGTCGTTTCCATCATGTCTGACTCTTTGTGACTCCATGGACTGTAGCCCTACCAGGCTCCTCTGCCCATGGGATTTTCCAGGCAAGAATACTGGAGTGAGATGCCATGCCCTCCTCTAGGGGATCTCCCCGACACAGGGATGGAACCCATGTCTCCTGCAGCTCTTGCATTGCCAGTGGATTCTTTACTGTCTGAGCCACCAGGAAAGCCCTCATCTCTGATCTGGGGCCCCAAATGTCCCTAGGACACAGACCCCCACCCTTGGTCCCTGATGCAGGCACTCACACAGAACCTGGGGTGGCATTTGTCTAATGCATGTGAGTTTGACATACTCTATAGGTCTGAGCTCTGGGCTCTTGATGTTGGAATTCCAAGTGGTGAATTTCATGCCAAGACTAGAGGAGAGCAGGTAGAGAAAGCACAGGGTGATGAAAAAAGAGCAGAGAAAGGTTTGAGAGGAAATAAGAAGAAAGGGAATAAAAGCAGATGCTGTGGGGTTGGGAGCTTACAGGCCAGGGGCAGGGCTGCCAGTCCCGAGCCGCGTGACCTTGCAGGTTGACATTTCCCTTCATATGTAAACTAAGGCTGAACTCCTAGGTGACTGTGGAGACTAAATTTGATGTAATCTGTAACATTCTTAGCATGGTGCCAGCTATGAAAACAGAAGGTCCATAAACATAGCTATTATTGTTATTAGAGGAGACAGAGAAGAGGAATAGGACCTGAGGAGGAGAGAAAACGGAGAAAACATTAAGAAAAAGGTGAGAGGAAATGAATATGATTTCTATCCATCATCAAGGCCAGTGGGTCTTTCAGCTGTTAGCCAGCGGTGCAGCAGGAGGGGGCCTGACCTTCTCTGGTGGTGGGAGACCTTCTGTGTATATAAACCGCAGCAGTCATCCTGATACTCAGGCCACCTGGAAACAGCAGGGACCCTTGCTGGCACACCAGTGATTTTAGCAGAATATTCAGAGTTCAGGTGGGATGCTGTGTCTTGGTGTAAAAAAAAATTATTCTGAAAATGCGTCACTGGATACTGAACTTGAGAGCAAGATCCTAGGGTTGTAAGTCTCAGTATGTGGCCTGAAGCATCAGACATACTCTTGGTATTTACAAAATACCATCCCAAGCTAAAGTCAAAAGCTCTGGAGTGGGGGCCCAAGTGGCTGCATCTCTTACCAAGTTCCCATGTACACTGATGTCTGAGCATGATGGGTCTAATGGGTCTAAGCTATTAAGAGACTGACAAAATACTCATATAGCAGAATTTTACTGGGGAAAACTAACTGCAGCTTTGTAACCACTGTGGTTTAATCCCTTCAATGGGAAAAAAAAAATGAAGTCAGAAAAAGGTGAAGGCCTTAATAAAAATGAACAACTGGAAGGTGATAGAAGACAAAATTTTGGCTGATGATGTAAGAAATGCTTAATAATTAGACTTGTTCCCTAATGGATATTTTGGAATGTAGTGATTTCCTCATTGTTCAGAGGGGTTTGAAGATGCCTATAAATTCTGCTTAATTTCCCAGCTGTGCTGTCTTCTCCCCCCGTTAGAGTTACATGGCTCCCAATGTTAGGCCTCACCCCTCCTCTGAGTGGTTCTCTAAGAGTGGTTTTCAGGCCACCAAGAAGCTTGCTAGAAATGCAGACTCAGGCCACACTCAGAGCTACTGAATCACATGATTTAACTGTTCTCTAGGTGGAGATCTGGCATTAGAATTTTGTTACATTTCCCAGATAATTCTAAATTCAGCCAAGGTTGAGGACCACTGTCTTAGGAGAGTGGGTCTCCCAATTGGGCGTGCATCAGAATATTACCTGGAATGCTGGTTAAAACACAGACCTCTGCCTCCTACCCCCGGAGTTTTAGATTTTATATGCCTGGTGTGAGTGTGTGTTTCCAGGTGATGACCACAGGGAACCCTTCTCATCCTTTGGATGGATTATTTTTCCCCCTCTGGTGCACAGGTAGTTTTCTCCTGCATATTCACTGTTCAGTCCCCTGCCGAGAGCTCAAAATAGATTGTGGGCCTCAGTCCAAGCTTTCTGTCTGTGCAGCCCTCACCCCTCTCTCTGTCCTCTCATTGCTCAGTCTCCCTAGACTCTTATCTGTCTCCACTCAGAGAGTCCACTGGGTTCTGCCTGCACCCCCTTCCCTGTGCTGCTGCCTGGAAAGCATCTGCAGACAGTTTGTTGGGGAAATCCCAGGGCTGCCTTCATCTGTTGTCTCATCTCCCAGGGATCACTCTTTCATTGCCTGATGCTCAATGTCTTCAAAACCAGTGTTTTATCTTTTATTTACTTCAAGTAGGAGAGCAAATCCATTCTGTTTCTCCATCTGGGACAGAAACAGGGTTCCAATTTGCATTTTTTTTTAATTTTTATTTTTATTGGAGGATAATCGCTTTACAATGTTGTGTTGGTTTCTGCCATACATCACCATGAATCAACATAAGTATACACATGTCCCCTCCCTGTTGAACCTCCCTCCCATTCCCCACCCCTCTAGATTGTCACAGAGAACTGGGGTTGAGCTCCCTGAGTCATACAGCAAATTCCTAATAGCTATCTAATTTACATATGATAATATATATGTTTCAATGCTACTATATCAATTTGTACCACCGTCTCCTTCCCCTACTATGTCCACAAATATGTTTTCTATGTCTGCATCTCAGTTGCTGCCCCAATAGGTTTATCAGTACCATTCAAGTAGGAGGGTAAATGTTAAGTCAGTGTGTTAAGGCTTTGCAGACGAATCCATCTGCCTGCCCGCCTGTCTGTTTCTCTCTTACCAGCTGAGTCTTAAAAATTAATTTATTTTTGGCTGTGCTGGGTCATCACTGCTGCATGGGCTTTTCTCTAGTAGTGCAGAGCAGGGGCTACTCTCTTATTGTGGCGAGTGGGCTTCTCATTGCAGTGGCTTCTCTCATTGCGGAGCACGGGCTGTAGAGTGCACCGGCGTCAGTAGCTGTGGCTCCTGGGCTCTATAGCATAGGTTCAGTGGTTGTGGGGCTTGGACTTAGTTCTTCACAGCTTGTGGATCTTCCCAGATCAAGGATCGAACCCATGTCTCCTGCATTGGCAGGTGGATTCTTAACCACTGAGCCACCACGGAGGCCCACTAGCTCATGTTTTAAGATCTCTATTTTAGTATTGAAGTCCATAAGAATTCTCCAAACCCCAGAATTAATTTTTTTTTAATGTATGGAAATCCAAGAAGAAAAGAGTGGGGGAGAATATTTGGTAGCATACAGAGAAGGTGGACGTCACAACCAATTAGAAGCAACAAGTTTCAAAAAAACAAGAGGGCATCCACCTGAAAGGGCTCTCTGCACAGGAATCTGAGGATAAATGGCCTTCTCACAATGATTAGTTAACTCACAGAGCAGGTTTCTGGAGGCAGCCAGGAGAGCTGATCGACAATGACACAGCCTGGGAACTGCTTTCACAGCTCTTTCCCTGTTTGGCTCAGAAATAGAGAGGGCAGTTGCAGAGGAAGTCATCCAGGAGAATACTGTGTGGCAAGTAGCTGAAGGAACTTGAGAAGGGGTGGCTCTGGTCCAGAGAGGCACGGTTGCCCCATGAGCTATCTGAAGTGCTCATGTTGGGCATCCTCCTTGACCAGCTACATTTGTATTCACGATCTGTGGCTGACAACAAATGCTGTCACAGTCATGGTTTTATCTGATGCAGTGACTGTGATGTATGCAGCCAAGGAAATACTCTTATTGAAGCACTAGCCCCTGTTTTACTTTCTTAAAGATGAGGAAATTGCAGCTCAGGCAACTACAGGAACTGCCCCCAGGGGTCTCTGTTGTTGTTCAGTAGCTCAGTCGTGTCCGACTCTTTGCGACCCCGTAGACTGCAGCACAGGAGAAGGCAATGGCACCCCTCTCCAGTACTCATGCCTAGAAAATCCCATGGATGGAGGAGCCTGGTAGGCTGCAGTCCATGGGGTCGCTAGGAGTCAGACACGACTGAGCGACTTCCCTTTCACTTTTCACTTTCATGCGTTGGAGAAGGAAATGGCAACCCACTCCAGTATTCTTGCCTGGAGAATCCTAGGGACGGGGGAGCCTGGTGGGCTGCCGTCTATGGGGTTGCACAGAGTCGGACACGACTGAAGTGACTTAGCAGCAGCAGACTGCAGCACACCAAGTCTTCCCTGTCCTTCACCATCTCCCAGAGTTTGCTCAAGCTCATGTCCATTGAGTCAGTGATGCTATCCAACCATCTCGTCCTCTGTCATCACCTTTTCCTCCTGCCTTCAATCTTTCCCAGCATCAGGGTCTTTTAAAAGGAGTCTCTGTAGTAAGTCAGATCTGGAGCCTAGGATTTCTTGCCTTTAATTTAGTCATCATTTCTCTATACCTCATTGTATATTTGTTCTGTGCAGCAAGGAGTAAAAGTCATTAGGAGAAAGAATTCATTTTGAACCAGGTCTGATATTGTTACCTCTGCGTTTCTTCCTACCTTTCTACTATATGGAGAAGGGGAATATTAAGGACCCATATCAGAAGGTTGAGTAATGATTCCCTAATATTGATCATATGCCATCTATCAAGTCAAATGTTTCAGACACTCTCTCATGTCATACAATGACCCAGTGAAGTGGGTAGTTATATTCATGTTACAAATGAGTAGACTGAGGCAGGGAAATTGCTTGCCCAGAGTCACATATTGAGAAGTAATAATGTGATTGAAGTCCAGATTCTCCAGTGTCTGAGCTCTTACTTTTTAAAACAGCGCTACTCAAAGTGTGGTTTTAGAACAGGCTGAAGTTTCTAAACTGTTGCCCATCCTTGACAACACAGGGACAAGGGTCCCCAGCCTCCAGGCCATGCACCACTGCCTCCTGTCAGATCAGCGGTGGCATAGATTAGAAATAAAGTGCACAATAAATGTAATGTGCTTCAATCATCCTGAAACCATCCAAGTTTGTCTTCCACAAAATTGGTCCCTGGTGCCAACAACGTTGGGGACCCTAGACATAGGGAGTTGTTCTTTTTAAGCATGCAAATCAACTATCATTAGGTCAGATGACAAGTTCTATGGGGTAGGGACAAAACTCTCCATGAAGAAAGCAGTGCACTGAAGTTCCCTCTGACCTAAAGACATCTACTTGCAGGTAGGTAACAGACATTTTGGAGACTGGCACTTTTTATAACATTTCCCTGAATTTTACTATGCACTGCATGCCAGAAGCAATCACGTTGTAGATTCCACCTTCATTCACTATTTTTTTTATAATATAATAATTTGATATTTATATATATTGCAAAAAGATTGACACAATACATCTAGCTAACATTTATCACCGTACATCATTATGGAATTGCTTTCCTTGTGATGGGAACATTTAAGATCTAGCCTGTTAACAACTTTTAAGTATGAAATGCAGTATTATTAACCATAGCTACATGCTATACATTATATTCATATTTATAGGAATATAAATGGGAATTTATGTTCCTATTTATTCGTTACTTTCTAACTGGAAGTTTGTGCCTATTGAGCCCCTGCACTCATATTGTCTCACTCCAACCCCCTCCCTCTGGCAGCCACTACTTTGTCCTTTATACCTGTTTTGCACTGGCTATTTTCCCCTTTGATCTGGAAAGAGAATGCCAAACTATGAGACGTGAAATAAATGAGACTTGATTGGACTGATTCATGTTTGTCACTAGTCTTTTTTGAGTGACTTTATGTACCATGTGTGCAAGCCCACCTGAATCTATTCAACTCGTTTGTAGTGTTTTCGTTTCTGCATATTAGGGACTTTTGAACTGTACATAAGAACCTAGACCATAAATGAATGAAGGAACCACATCTCCACTAGTTTTGAACGTTTTTCACAGTAAGTTTGGTGGGTGCCCAATAAATTTCATGGGCTTGCTGACTAACTGGAAGATGTAGAAATAAAGGTGGGCTATCCCAGGTTATATACCTTGTGGGTAAGAATTAGCATCTCTGTTGAACTGGCTATTTGATAGATCTTTTTGTGAATGATGGTGACCAGAATACGTCATGGTCCTGTCTGCAAAGTGGCTTTAAACATTGCACAGGAGGTAGATGGGATCTCTAATGTAAAAAGAAACATTTCTACAAAATATTGTTTTTATTATAGAGTCAGTTTCTACCCAGATATGAATGAAATTAATAAACTGAAGTTACTGCTTGGAAAACCAAGGTAAAGTAAAAACCATATCACAGGGTGACATTATAATCTATATTAAATCTAAGGCTTATTCTTCCAATTTTTTTTGAACTGAGCAATGTTTTCTTTTCATAGTTGAAACTAGGACTCCGTCTATTTCTTACAATCTTCTCCCTTTCTGGTTTTGGTTTTTAAGTTTGATGCTTCAGGTATTTCCTGAAACAGAATCTTAAGTCTGGAGAAACCCTTAGGCTCAACTAAAAGGATAGGCCAGTCCCCTTTCCTTGCAAGCTGTGGAAGATCCTAACAGTCTGTTAAGTTGCTCAACTGGAAAACAAA
The DNA here is from genome assembly GCF_032405125.1 of Capricornis sumatraensis. Lineage (NCBI taxonomy): Eukaryota > Metazoa > Chordata > Mammalia > Artiodactyla > Bovidae > Capricornis > Capricornis sumatraensis. The sequence goes on from NC_091077.1 coordinate 66,048,677, forward strand.
GGAAGTGAACCAGTGGAAATCATTGGTTAATTAAATTCATGGAGACATAAATAACACCCCATGTTGATACAGGATATATACCAGCAGCCGATTTGGGGAGAGATTTCAGCAGTTTTCTCTCTGGCTAAGAGTCAGGCTGTGTCAAACACATGCTGACCACCTTCTTCCTGTCTTCCTCCTCAGCATGTTACCAGGTTCATTAATTAGTGCAAAATTTTTGTTCATTTTACCAATCTGCTTTCCTGAAAGCAGGGGCTACTACGTATGTCCTATCCCTGCTGAGTGTTCAGCACTTGGCTCTGTGGCTGCTGGCCTGGAGTAGGAGCTCACTCAGTCTGCTGTCGTATTTAGTGAGCCTGGAGGAAGGAATGAGAGAGTTGGGTCAGGATGATACAGGAAAGGCACCAGGACAAATGGAAGTTTGTGAAAATATGCCTTCCATTCTTATCGCTGGCCTTAAGGGAAAAGCTGAGCAGAGCACACTTCTGATCTCCTTTTCATATCTGCCGTAGAATTCTCCTCTGTGCCTTTTTGAATAGTGGCCCCTCAGTATATGTAGGGGAACTGGTTCCAGGACCTCCTATGGACAATAAAATCTGAGCATGCTCAAGATGTCCATGATACAATTGGCCTTCCATATGGGCAGGTTCCCTATCTGTGGGTTTGGCATCCATGAATGTAATGGTCCCACTGTATCATCTTCCTAATTCAAGAGCAGCAGTTGGCTCTGAAAGTGAACATGCAGTTTGGTTCAGAGAATTACCTACAACATGTACCTTGCAACATGAATCTTATCTTTCAGTGGCACCTGATGAAAAAACAACAGAAAAGTCTCCATTTGCTCAGCACTATTTCCCATTATTGTCTTTGGGAGTAGAGGGAGAATGCAAAGAAGTTTTATGATTGAGAAAGACTTTCTTACTCAATGACACTGGAGGCTTGGACATTTGGTGACTATGAGATGAGCTTTGCTAGAGTCAAACGTCATGGTTATTGATGGGGTCCATCTCTCTTACTCGTCTCTTATTCTCCTTTTGCCCTTTGTTTCTTGGTGAATTTTGGGGAACACTGTTCAAACTACTATGGGCAGTCTGAATACTATTTGAGCTACTACAGCCAGCGTGCTTTGTGTTCATGGTGGGCTCTGGGACTCTGCCTTGGTCTCTACTGGACTCTGTTTCTTATTTCTTTTCCAGCTGGACTGAAATCCTGAACACTGGCCTCTTCATAACATGGCTTAGAGCAGATAGTTGGCCAGACAGGATGGTCATGGAAGTGGGAGAGGTCTGTGCTGTAGGTACATGAGGGAGGTTTCTAATCTGTAGGAGACAGAAATTGGTTGAGTTAGACATTTAGCTTCTGGGAGGTAGTGATGATTCAGCTTTAGGGAATGGGACAAAATAGTGGGAATACAGACCTGGAAAGAACTGGATTTGGGGGAAGAAACCCCACACTCAGATAAAGCAAGGGAAGAGAAAACAGTCAGGAGCTGAGATTCTGAAACTGTGATATAAAGAAAGGTTTGTCATGAAGGAACTGGCAAAGAGCTGGGTAACTGGATCAAAGATGAAGGTCAACATGTGACCAACAGATGACTTGATGCTTAACTGAAGAATATGTCTGAGAATTTCCACCATTCACCAATATACCAGTGGACTTTCCCCCTTGAGGCTGTCGTTGCTGTCAACTCAGGGGGCTAGGAATAGCCAGCCTAGTGATTGGATTATTTGAATCCTCATTCCTGTCTCTGGGTTGGTCAGTAACTCTGATGTTCACTCAAGCCCTGCTTCCTGATGTTATTTTTCACTTCTGCATTGTCCAAATTTAGCACACTGCCTGGCACATTTCTATTGAACTCACATTCTGTCTGTGCCACTCGTTTTTTCATGACCTCTGAACTTTGTGCTATACATTCTGTTCTTGATTTTTAAAATTACCTTCCACCCCTTAATCGAAGTTGTTGAGTGCTTAGGAGGAGAGGTTCAGCATTTCTAGTCTTGGTAGGGGAACATATTCTGACTTAACCATATTTCTCTCAAATTGAGTCCTTCTTAATATTATAAATGGAGTGCTGAGGTTTACTGTAGCTGTACGCAACCTTTTCCCTGGTGGCTCAGAGGTTAAAGCGTCTGCCTCCAATGCAGGAGACCTGGGTTGGGAAGATCCCCTGGAGAAGGAAATGGCAATCCACTCCAGTATTCTTGCCTGGAGAATCCCATGGATGGAGAAGCCAGTAGGTTACAGTCCGTGGGGTCGCAAAGAGTCGGACATGACTGAGCGACTTCACCTTACCTTAACCTTTTCAAAGCATCAATGCCTTGCCATCCCAGAGTCAGAATGGAGGTGAGCATATAATTTAACCCAAGAAGAGCAATCCCTTTGACTTCATCATGTGAACAAAGTCCATAACCTCTCAGTTTAGACATTAACAAACTCCAGGTTTCAACTTTGGAAACTGTTTCAGATGATTTTGTCTAGATGGAAGTAACTAACTTTTTGCATTAATAAACAACATCCATAAATAATAGTATTAATACTTAACATCTATTGTGCCCATTCTAGAAGCCTGGCAATAATATCATAGTCATTTTATGTGAGTTAGCTATTCATTCTTCACAGAAATTTCTTTTAAACACCACTAACTCCATGTTACAAGAAGAAATGAGATTTAAGAGCATGAAGTTGTTGCTTTCAACGGTAATGCTTGTATTATTCAATTTAGCGCTGTGCCAGCCTCCGTTATGTCCTGTGGATAAACAAAAGTAGGTTAAAACATGGATTTTGTGGCACTCACAGGATCACTGGGAGGGCAGACCTGTATTTATGAACTGATGGTAAACATGATGTAAGACATGATGTAATGAAGTTCTAAACTGAATGAAATTAAGTGCTAAGATGCCTGATATAGACCTAGTGGTTCTCACTGTGGTCCCCAGACCAACAACCTGGCAGTTTGCTAGATGAGCAAAATCTCAGACCTTACTCTAGGCCAGCTAAATCATAAACTCAGGCTGGGGTCCACTGCTTTTTTTAATTTTTATTTTTAATTGGAAGATAATTGCTTTACAGCATTGTGTTGGTTTCTGCCATATGTCAAAATGAATCAGCTATGGGTATTCATATGTCCCCTCCCTTATGAACCTCCCTCCCATCTCTCACCCAATCCCATGCCTCTAGGTTGTCACAGAACAGTGGGTTGAGCTCCTTGCATCCTACAGCTAATTCTCACTAGCTGTCTGTTTTACATATGGTAATATATGTGTTTCCATGCTGCTCTCTCAATTCATCCCTCCCTCTCCTTCCCTTACTGTGTCCACAAGTCTTTCTCTGTGTCGGTATCTACATGGCTGCCCTGCAAATAGGTTCATCAGTACCATTTTTCTAGATTCCATATATATGTGTTAATATACAATATTTGTTTTTATTTTTGACTTACTTCACTCTATTTAATAGGTTCTAGGCTCATCCACCTCTTTAGGACGGACTCAAATGCATTCTTTTTCACGGCTGAGTAATACTCCATTGTATGTGTGCATCACAACTTCTTTATCCATTCATCTGTTAATGGACATCTAGGTTGCTTCCATGTTCTAGCTATTGTATTAATAAATAGTGCTGCAATGAACACTGGGGTATATGTATCTCTCTCAATTACGGTTTTCTCAGAGTGTATGCCCAGTAGTGGGATTGTTAGATCATATAGTAACTCTATTTCTAGGTTTTTAAGGAATCTTCATACTGTTCTCCATAGTGGCTGGGTCAATTTATATTCCCACCAACAATGCAAGGGGGTTCCCTTTCCTCCACACTCTCTCCAGCATTTACTGTTCATAGATATTTTTGATGATGGCCATTCTGACCAGTGTTAGGTGATATCTCATTGTAGTTTTGATTTACATTTCTCTAATAATGAGCAATGGTGAGCATCTTATTATGTCTTTACTAGCCATTTGGTGTCTTCTTTGGAGAAATGTCTGTTTAGATCTTCTGCCCATTTTTTTTGATTGGGCTGTTTGTTTTCCTGATGTTGAACTGTATGAACTGCTCATGTGTTTTGGAGATTAACTTTTAGTCAGTTGTTTCCACTACTGTTTTAACAGGCTTTTCAGGTAATTCTGAAATCCTATATATGGGAACTACTGGTAAACCATAGGTGTTAAGGGCAGTGCATTAGTTTCCAGGGCTTCCCTAAAAATTGCCACAAACTCAGTGGCTTAAAATGAAATCTATTCTTTCACAGTTCAGGAGGCCAGAAGTCTGAAATTAAGGTGTTGGTACAGTTGGCTCTCTCTGGAGTTTCTGAGAAAGAAGCTGGTCTGATGTTTCTTTCTGAGCTTCTGGTGGCTCCCAGCAGTCCGCGGCATTCCTTGACTTGTAACTGTATCCTTACAGTCTCTGCCTCTGCCATCACGTGGCTGCCCTTGTGTCTTTTTTATGCCCTTTTCTTATAAGGACACCAGGTACTGGATTTAGTGCCCACGTTTCTCCAGTGTGACCTTATCTTAACTAATTACATCTGCATATATCCTGTTCACAAATAAGATTCCATTCTGAGGTTCCAGGTTGACATGAATTTTGGGGAACACTGTTCAAACTACTACAGGCAGTTAAGATAAAGAGAGTGAGGTTAAGTGGAACTTGAGGGAAAAGCTTTAGGAGTGATCTGAGTGGTTGAAATGAGTTAAATAATCAAATGGTGAGGTCATTGTAGGAGTGAAGGCTAGTGAACAAGCATAGGCAAGTTCAGAGGGGATCAGGATGCTAGGGATGGCCAAGAGGCACATGAAAAGATGCTCAATATCACTAATCATCAGGGAAATGAGATATCACTCACACAGGTTGGAATGGCCATCATCAAAAAGAACACAAATAACAAACATTGGTGAGGGTGTGGAGAAAAGGAAACCCTTATATGCTGTTTGGTGGGAAAGTAAATTGGTGCAGCAGCTACTGTGGAAAACAGTATGGAAGTTTTTCAAAAAACAAAAAACTGAAATACCATATGACCCAGCAATTCCACTGCTGGGTGGAATTTCTGGATATATATCTGAAAAAAATTATATGTATATATACATACTCTTGCGTATATATCTGAAAAAACCCCACTAATTCAAAAAGATACATGCCCCTTAATGTTCATAGCAGCATTGTTTACAATTGCTAAGATATGGGAGCAACCTCAGTGTCCAGAAGACATGGTGTGTGTGTTATACACACACCACATGCGCGCGCGTGCGCGCGCGCGCGCACACACACACACACACACACACACACTGGACTATTACTCAGCCTACAAAGAATGAAGTTTTGCTATTTGTAACTACCTGAATGAACTTGGAGGGCATTAAGCTAAGTGAAATAAACGAGAGACAAATAGTATATGATATCACTTATATGGGGAATCTAAAAAATAGAACAAACCTATGAATAAAACAGAAGTAGCAAACTCACAGATACAGAGAACAAACTAGTGGCCACCAGTGGGGTGAGGGAAATGGGGAAATGAGGGACATTATAAGGGTGGGAGAAGAGAAAAGGGCCATTATGGGATTATATGAAATCTTGTGTGTGAAACCTGAAAATTGTTAAGGACTATAGAATTTAAAGACTTTTTCATTTGATATAAAAATAAATAAAATGAGTATTGATGTGATAATACATTAACATACATTAGTAATTTCTATTCCCTTTATTCTCTAATGTAACTGAACTGTTTGTTTAAAACTGCTTGCCAACTGATGGTTTATATAAAAAATCACACATGATATACTGATAATTTCCATACCACCTTTTAATAAGAGAAGTTGTTGGGATCTTTAATTTGATCTAGCACTAGCTAAACAATGGCCTTGAGTCATGATTTGATATAGAAAATTGCATCAAATCCTTCCAATGACTTTCCCATTAGTGCTCAAGGTAGTAAATCATTTCAGCTTCTGCTGAACTTATACCAATTACATTCAAGAGTTCTCAGCTCTTACAATACTGTATGAAGTTTGAAGGTAATCAATATCTTGATCAAACATGTCACAAAAAGTTTATTGGAATGCCATATTTGATTAGGTCAAACTTAATCCTTCAGGCCAGAAGAGGGGAAACACAGCTCTGTTGATGGGATGCCTGGTTTAAATCTAAAGTTTAAATAAACTTTCTGTGCCTGAGTTTATTTCTCCTTAAAATGGGGGTATGATAAGGGATGTTTATAGCATTCAAATAAGTTAATAATGTGGTTACCATGGTTCATGCTCTGTATGTGATCATTCTCACTATTACAGATAAACTGTTAGTGCTCACAATGAGTGAGAACTCAGAAGGTTTTAACAAGTCATCCCATTACATGGAGATGAAATTCAATGGGAACAGTGTAAAGGGGTTCCTGCACTCCACAAGCTACCTGACCTAGACCTCCTCCCTCGGGTTGTGTCTGCTATCTGTGGCCTCCTTCCTGTTTCTGGAGTCCTGAGTGGAACCCACTCAACTGGTAGAACCCACTGTGCTTGGCCAGTGTCTGCAGTGGACCCTATTACTGCCAGCTTGCCTGCTCTTCTATTTCTCCCCATTGAACCTAGAATCTCTCACTACTGAAGTCTCCTAGAGGCTTCAGCTACCACCAGTAGGTATAAAATATCAACGCCCAGGGAAAGTAGGCTGGTGGTGAACGGTCATAACTATTGGCCTACCAGGATTCAGTAGCAGGTGCCACTGTCAGAGATGCCCTTTTTTCCTGCAGGTGTTTTCAACTGCTCTGGCAAAGGCCACACAAAATCCACGAGTCTTGGGGGACTGATTGGCAGGAACACTGATGAATGAATCAATTTATGTTGGAGGAGGCCTGAAATAGGTCCTGGCGGTCTCCTGCTTGTGCCAGGCATTTAACTTCTTGGTTGGTAGATGGTGGGGGGGTTGAGGAAGAGATCTGAGGAAAGAGGATATTTACCTAGCACAGAAGTGTTGCAGTGTCTTAACAATGGGATGAGCTATACTGGTGAATCTTTAGGCCAGGACATGGATAAGATGCCACTATGCTAATAAGGCAAGGCCATTTTCTAAAGCCAGTGGGGTTGAACTCTCTCCAGTGGGTACCACTGAGTCCTTGTTGGCAGCCCATTTCAGTCTTGGATTCAAGCAAAACAGAGATCTAAGCCAAGACTTACCTGAAAAAAAAAATGTAGCTGTTCTTCCAAGGAAGGCTTTTGCTTTAAAATGTCCTTTTTTTTGTTTGATGTTTCCTCATTTATCTGTTGGCATCACTCTTTGGGAGGTTAATGTGAGTTCTAGAGAGAAGAGAATGGATCACCATTTTTAAGCCTTTGCAGATATACAATCTTTTCTTGATAATGACTTGTATTTAAGAAGTTTATTAAAAATTCTCCAATAAATGCTTTGTAGGTATCATTTTTTTTTTAAGAATGAGACTAGGAGCAAAAAAGAAAAAAATGACCCTTAAACTAGGTAAATATCTTCCCAGTTTTGGGGAGACACAGTTAGTCTTGAGGCTACTAATTGTCTCCTATATTAAAAAATGCTGGCTTCTCATTGGGACATTGGGTATTAACCTGAACACAGAAACTGCTTGATTGACACCAGTTCTCCTTCTGTCCCCACTCTCTGGCTGCGCAACACTCTGGAAGTGCAAGTGAACTGAAGACTTTTAGGAGGTGCTTATTTCCCAGAAGGCCAACACAAGCCTTGATATCTCTCCAGGCAATCTTGATTCCAGGTTGTGATTCATCTAGCCCGTTTTTTTCTCGTGATGTACTCTGCATATAAGTTAAATAAGCAGGGTGACAATATATAGCCTTGACGTACTCCTTTCCCAATTTAGAACCAGTCTGTTGTTCCATGTCTGGTTCTAACTGTTGCTTCTTGTCCTGTATACAGGTTTCTCAGAGGCAGGTAAGGTGGTCTGGTATTCCCATCTCTTTAAGACTGTTATGCAGTTTGTCATGATCTGCACAGTCAAAGGCTTTAGCATAGTCAGTGAATTAGATGTTTTTTTTTTTTTTGAATTCCCTTGCTTTTTTGATGATCCAGTGGATGTTGGCAATTTGATCTCTGTTTCCTCTACCTTTTCTAAATCCAGCTTGTACATCTGAAAGTTCTCAGGTTCAAGTACTGCTGAAGCCTAGCTTGAAGGATTTTGTGCAAATCTTGCTGATGTGCGAAATGAGTGCAATTGTATGGTAATTTGAACATTCTTTGACATGGTTTTTCTTTGGGATTGTAATGAAAACTGACCTTTTCCAGTCCTGTGGCCACTGCTGAGTTTTCCAGATTTGCTGGCATCATAATGAGTGCAACACTTTAACAGCACCATCTTTTAAGATTTGAAATAGCTCAGCTGGAATTCCATCACCTCCACTAGCTTTGTTTGTAGTAATGCTTCCTAAGGCCCACTTGACTTCACACTCTAGGATGTCTGGCTTTAGATGAGTTATCACACCATCGTGGATATCTGGGTCATTAAGATCTTTTATGTACCATTCTTCTCTTGCTGCTGCTGCTGCTAAGTTGCTTCAGTCATGTCCCCGACTCTGTGCGACTCCATAGTCAGCAGCCCACCAGGCTCCCCCATCCCTGGGATTCACCAGGCAAGAATACTGGAGTGGGTTGCCATTTCCTCCTCCAATGCAGGAAAGTGAAAAGTGAAAGTGAAGTCGCTCAGTCATGTCCGACTCTTAGCGACCCCATGGACCGCAGCCTACCAGGCTCCTCCGTCCATGGGATTTTCCAGCCAAGAGTACTGGAGTGGGGTGCCATTGCCTTCTCCAGCGTATTCTTGCTACCTCTTCTTAATCTCTTCTGCCTGTTAGGTCCTTGCCATTTTTGTCCTTTATTGTGCCTATCTATGTATGAAATGTTCCCTTGGTAACTCCAAGTTTCTTAATTTAGATCTCTAGTCTTTCCCATTCTATTGCTTTTCTCTATTTCTTTGCACTGGTCACTTAAGAAGGCTTTCTTATCTCTCCTTGCTATTCTCTGAAACTCTGCATTCATTTGGGTTTATATTTCCCTTTCTCCTTTCTCTCTGTTTTCCCCCTCAGCTATTTGTAAGGCCTCCTCAGACAACCACTTTGCCTTCTTACATTTCTTTTTCTTGGGGATGGTTTTGGTCATCACCTCCTGTACAGTGTTAGAAACCTCCATCTATAGTTCTTCAGGCACTCTGTCTATCAGATCTAGTCCCTTGAATCTGTTCCTTACCTCTGCTATATAACCATAAGGGATTTAGGTCACAACTGAATGGCCTAGTGGTTTTCCTTACTTTCTTCAATTTGAGCCTGAATTTTGCAATGAGGAGCTGATGATCTGAGCCTTAGTCAGCTTCTGGTCTTGTTTTTGCTGACTGTATAGAGCTTCTCCATCTTCAGCTGCAAAGAATATAATCAAACTGGTTTCAGTACTGAACATCTGATGATGTCCATGTGTTTAAATGGGTCTAACTCCTGCCTTTTATGATAGAAGCTCAGAGGGAAAAGAAGAGTAATACTTAATTTTGGCAAATAACTTACCCAGTTTTGTCACAGCTGTCTTCTTGATGCTACTATTAATTATCGATAGCATTATGTATGGCTTTTTACCATTCTGCTGGTCAATTCCCCATCTATAAGATGGGGACAGAGCATTCATCTTATGGGGCTATTGTGAGGATAAAAATGCAATCATCCATAGCCTAGGAAAAGTTTTTTGTTGATTTTTTTGGGGGAGAACCTTAAACCCACTTTCACAGCTTAAGAACCATTGTGTGCGTGTGCATGGTTATTTTGTGCTGTATCAGGCAAATATTGATTCAGAAGACAGCATTCCCATGGTAATTTGAACAAAGAAAGTTTATCGTAAGGAATTACTGACTATTGTGGGAGATTAGGGGGTTTGCCTTGTGGCTCAGCTGGTAAATAATCCGCCTGCAAATGTGGGATACCTGGGTTCAATCCCTGGTTTGGGAAGATCCTCTGGAGAAGGGAAAGGCTACCTACTTTATTCTGGCCTGGAGAATCCCATGGACTGGGGTTGCAAAGAGTCAGACATGACTGAGTGACTTTCACCTTCATTTTCACTTTCAGGGGAATGAGAGATTGCTTGGTAGGAGTAAAGGGAGCCCTGAAGAAGGTAGGAACATTAGATACGAGGAACAACCACTACCCTAGGGCTGAGCTAGTGTTTGAGTAAGAGCCCCCCCTGCACCTCCTGCCTGAGAGCCAGACCTTGCTGGTGAGGACACGGCTGTGACTCAGTGAACGGCAGAGATGTTGCTGTGGTGCTGTGCTGGCAAAACTTGCTAGAAATCAGCCTCTGGCATGGGTAGGCAGTGCCCCCTTTCTGGTGCTGGAGAGAGCTGTCACAGCGAGGTATCTCCCTGGAAGCATTCTGCTGTAGGACTTCTCAAGTGCTACTGGCCACTGTGGGCTACAGTAGGCTAGAATTCAGGAAGCTGCCTGCACTGCAGGAGCTGGGGAAGCTGATGCTCTGCAGTCAGCTGGAGATGGGAGAATCTGTGCATACTGTGCAAGTCAGAGGCTGGAGCAGGAACTGAGCATGGGGCAGCCACCCCAGCTGCAGAAGCCTGCCCAGTAAGCAAGCCAAGAAAACCCCCTTCCTGCTCAAATGTCTCATCAGCTCCCTCTGCTGACAAAGTGTGACAACATGCTGACTAGGAGATGAACACAAAGGCTCCAACTTAGTCTTCACAGAATGGGTAATGAGGAGTGATTTTGCAAATGAAATGCAATAAAAACACCCTGGGATGAGGTCTCCTTGAGTAATCCACAGTAGTAACTAATGCTTAGCACTCCCTACTAAATACTTGCTTTTCCCTTTTGTGTTTAAGCTTATAATAACTTCTCTTTATGAGCTAATAGGTACTGCAGACTGTGTAATCCCTCACTAGAATGAGCCCCCATAGTAACAAAATATGGGTAGTGCCACAATAATAAATTTATTAAGCCAGAAAAAGAATTTTTTGGCTGTATTACTTAGTTGCTGCTGCTGCTGCTGCTGCTAAGTCGCTTCAGTCGTGTCCGACTCTGTGCGACCCCATAGATGGGAGCCGACCAGGCTCCCTCGTTCCTGGGATTCTCCAGGCAAGAACACTGGAGTGGGTTGCCATTTCTTTCTCCAATGCATGAAAATGAAAAGTGAAAGTGAAGTCGCTTGGTCATGTCCGACTCTTCGCGACCCCATGGACTGCAGCCTACCAGGCTCCTCTGTCCATGGGATTTTCCAGGCAAGAGTACTGGAGTGGGGTGCCATTGCCTTCTCCGGTAGGTATTACTTATAACATTCCTTTAGGATGGTCTTTGTTAGAGGTACAAACAATAGGATACTCCAGCTCACAGGTATTTTTGTAATCTGATAATAGCCTTTCAACCTTTCATCTTTTTGTGTGGGCTTCTGTTTTGCATTGTTTGGAATGAATTAAAGGCATTAAATGAAAAGGAGAAGCAAATTAAGTTTATTCTTTGGACAATGTGGAGCCAATGAGAATTTTGGGTGGAATTGTGATGTGGTTGAAGAAATTCTGACAGAAGGTCAGCACCATACTTGGCTTGTGCAAAGTGCTTAATAAATGGTGGCTACTTGGCCTGTTCCTGATGTGGCTGTCCTCTGTGTCCTCTGAGTGATGAGTGGTCACCCTCTGACAGAGGTCACAAAAGAGGCCAGGTAGAAATAATTGGAAACAAAAATCAACCTAGTTCCCCTGCTGCCCCACCCGCATACTCCTCTCCTGCAGCATCAACTAAATACAGCTAGATATTAATAGAAGAGGGGAGGACACAGTGAGTTCCTTGGTCCAGGCTCTGCCTTTAGCCTCTAGAGCTCATTTACGAGTCTAATTAGACCAGAAATACCTTAGTCATTGACCCAGGAGTAGAGGTGGGAAGAGAGGGCATGATTAATTTAATGCCTGGAAATGAGGGGGAGACAGACAGTGCCACCCAAGGTCAGTGAGCAGCTGTGAACATCTTTTCATCTCTTCATAAGTCACTTCACTGTGCTTCCAAATGACGTTTTAAAAAGTGGAAACACCAGTGAGCATTTATTATTTACAAGTTTTTATTGAAAGCCTCGTTGCATATGAGGTTCTGTATAAGGTCACAGATGGAGATCCTATAGCTTCTAGGTCAGAGCTGAGGTCTTGAAGGAGTGTTAGGAGGCCCACAGACTGACTTATGCTGAGATGTGTATCGTAGGTGTCATTATAGCGTAACTGGGATCTGATGCCACCAACCCATGAAAAACACCTTCTCCATGCTTAACTGTGACCTCTTTGTGCTTAAATCCAAAGGATCTGATGTCTGCCTTTGTTTTACTTGACTTCTCAGCAGTCTCTTCTTGAATCCTCTCTGAGTGTTCCTTCTGCTTCTTAGGCTTCTTACATGTCTTCTCTCTGACACCTTTCCCCTGTGTATCCTGTGTATCTTTTAACTATTTGTATTCATCTTGGACTTTCTCTGCCTCTGGCTATATATTTTTTTCTGGGTTGATGTAATCTCTTTACAGTTTGGTGATGATACCCAAATTGAAAACTTAAGTCCATTTCATTTTCTTCAGCTTCAGACCTGTTTACCTAACTATAACTAACTGGACATCATGCCTTGAAACACTCACAGGCATTTCCCGTGCAGCTCGTTCTACTCTAATCCCCCATCTGTGGTAAGTGGTACTCCCACTCAAATAGTTGTCCAAGCCAGAAACCTCACAACCCTTGACATTCACTCTCCACCTTCACCTAATCAGTGGCTGATCATGCTGATTCTGTCTCCTTCAGTTCAGTTAAGTTCAGTTGCTCAGTCGTGTCTGACTCTTTGCGACCCCATGAATCGCAGCACGCCAGGCCTCCCTGTCCATCACCATCTCCCGGAGTTCACTCAGACTCACGTCCATCGAGTCAGTGATGCCATCCAACCATCTCATCCTCTGTCGTCCCCTTCTCCTCCTGCCCCAATCCTTCCCAGCATCAAAGTCTTTTCCAATGAGTCAACCCTTCACATGAGGTGGCCAAAGTACTGGAGTTTCAGCTTTAGCATCATTCCTTCCAAAGAACACCCAGGGCTGATCTCCTTCAGAATGGACTGGTTGGATCTCCTTGCAGTCCAAGGGACTCTCAAGAGTCTTCTCCAACACCACAGGTCAAAAGCATCAATTCTTTGGCACTCAGCCTTCTTCACAGTCCAACTCTCACATCCATAAATGACTACTGGAAAAACCATAGCCTTGACTAGACAGACCTTAGTCAGCAAAGTAGTGTCTCTGCTTTTGAATATGCTATCTAGGTTGGTCATAACTTTTCTTTTAAGAGCTCTTAAATGAACTACTCTTTACATCACCATGGAACTGTATCACTGAGGGCCACCGTTATCTTTCTTCTTCATTATTACAACAGCTTGACTTAACTCATAGAAATGTTTTGCCATTTGCCAAAAGCATCATGTATAGCTCTACAGTTCTTCAGTGGCTCCCTGCTGTCCCGGGATCAAGTCCTGGCACTTGCGTGCGGTCTACAAGCCTCTTTATGAGTGGATCTGTTTCCTTTTCTAGCCTTTTCTCTCATTGCTCCAGCACCTCTTTGAGTCCTCTGTTCAGCTATATTGAACCACATCAGTTCATTGAGCATACCATTCTCTGTGCTAAAATCTGGGCCTCTGTTTCTCTGCTTCATTTGGATAACTCTCACTTCTCCTAAAGGACTCAACTTAGATGTATTTCCTCCAGGAAATCTTGACCCCCACCAGGACTTGATGTGATCACATATGTGGATCCCATAACACCCTGTATTTACCCTTGTCGTGTTGATCATGAAAGTGAAAGTGTTAGTTGCTCAGCCATGTCCAACGCTTTGCAGCCCCATGGACTGTAGCCCACCAGGCTCTTCTGTCCGTGGAATTCTCCTGGCAAGAACACTGGAGTGGATAGCCATCCCCTTCTCCAGGGGATCTTCCTGGTCCAGGGATCGAACCCGGGTCTCCTGCATTGCAGGCAGATTCTTTACCATTTGGGCCACCAGGGTAGCCATCATGTTGATCATGGGTTCTCTTAGTAACTGTGATCGCCCTCAGCACCATATAATTTACAGAATCATTGAGAAACTGAACTGTTTTTGTTATGCCTCCTTGATCCAAGGGCCTGGGTGATGTTGCATCTCAAAGGAATAAGTACTGACTGAATTTTAGACAGTTTGTCATCCTCAAGAGGACTGTGTCTTCCACAGTAGTGGGGTACCTCAGTTACTGTATCTACACAACTGCTATTGTAAGCAATGGAGAAATTATTAGGAGATATTAAAAAACATGTTCTGTTAATGCAACTCCATTACCTAATTCAGGGGCTTTGTTTCAGGCCTCTTCTAGCTGCTTTTTCTAGTGGGTTCTTGACATATTATGTGGTACAAACCCATCTGCTAGTGTTAGAAAAGGGGGAAGGCAGTAGAGGTGGCTTCAGAACAAACTGGACCAAAAGTTTGAAGTATCATCAGAACTGACCTCTCTTTTAATTTTATTTTCTGTTTGCTTCTCTTTGTTCATTTGATTCTCTACTCCTGTTTTTTTCATTGTCTGATAAAGGAAAGTTCAGACTTAAATTGTCCAAGGTTAGTTACCATATAGGAAAGAAAGAAGCCATTGGGTCCCACCCTCTTCCCTGATGTAGTAAACATATCAAGGAAGAACCCTCGCTGGCTTGCCTGAGTCACGTGACTCTGGCTTGGGCCAATCAAGGATCATGTGCCTAATCTTTTTGGTTAGACAGAGACGTGTTTCACAGAAAAGTCGATGGAATCAGGAAGTGAAGACCAGAAACCTTGGTGGGAAACATGGTGATTGAAAGGGACGTCTATGTTTAAGATTTTACCGTCCCCCTACAGATTCATTTCTCTGCTAAAGGAACAGGTTAAAGACACAGGATTCTGCCAAATTAAATGACTGGAGAATGGTAATAATTGCCAAAGCGGAATTGCTGTCTAAACCTATGTTTTTCTGAATACCTTTCTGTGTCACCCACTCTGATCTTTTACAAAATTGACTAGCTTCTCCTTATGAGAAGACAGAGGAATGATTTCTTCCTGCTATATTCAATTGAGTGTCATATTCTTTTTTACGGGAACACTGTAATGAAGCATGTATTATCTTCAGGGCGAAGGAATCACCCCAGGTGTCTAAATGTTGTGGGTAAGTTGTGGGGTTCAAATCTTGCTGCCATGAATAACAGGATGGGGTTACTTACTTTGAAACTACTTCCTGATTCACTTTTGATGTGGGAAAGTTCACGCTGACCTCTCTCTTGCCTGGTTACTTGGTTTGTAGGTGATGAAGTGGTTTTGGCAGATGATAGATGAGTACTGTGACAAGACAGTGGAGGCCAATACTATCCTTTAAAGTGATTGAAGACTGCAGGATTTGAAGGCTCTGCCTAAATTTCATTCACAATTCTTGTGTTATTTTTGAGTCACACCTTATTGTCCCCCTGCACCTATAAAAAATAGAGCTTTAGCAATTCTAATGTTTACAATGGAGTTTAAGATGCTCACATGAGTATTACAATCAATTACTTATTACAACTAGCACCAAGTATTGAAAATGTTTAATTTGAATTGGCTGTATGTTACTTTGAACAAAATTTACAGAGATAAAGATATTGGTGATAATAACTGACAATGATGTTGATAGTTGATATAGAAATTACTGCTACTTTTACTTTCTACTGTCTTTTTGAGATAAGTGCCTTAACCTATAGGATCCCTGTGGGAACTCAGCCATGAGAATTTGCTTTTCAGATGTCTAGTTACTGAGGACATAATTGACTGACGGTCCCAGCTGCTGTGTTCTGAAATCCACCAGTGACTTCTTGCCAACTGCATGCTTCCCTTGGGCTACTCTAAGCCAGCTGGAGAGTTGGAGGGTTACTTAGGAATCAGTGGGAGACAGTGGACTCCTTGATGTCCTTGCTAAAAGTTTCTTAGACATGCATTCTAGGCTATGACCCTTCCACCCAACCTTTCTTCCTTTTCTTTTCTTCACTTGGCGTCAGTATCTGCATCCCAGTCTGATGGTTCTCCCAGCCTCTCCTAAGTCCTTCCCCATTTTGTCTGACACATGTTTCCTCTAATAAGCCCATTTCTTACAAATTGTGATAAAATGCATAGCATAAGGTAAAATTTGCCATTTAAACAAAACACACAATTCAGTGGCATTAGTTATCCTCACCATGCTGTACAACCACCACCACTGTCCATTTCCAATTTTTTTCATCACCCAGAACAGAGACTCTTTGCCCATTGAGCAGTATTCTCCATTTGAATAAATTCCTTACTCATTTAATTATGACTTGCCATCTGCTCCTCAGAGTACCTTGATCAATAAACTCTTACGAAGATTAAATGAGATTTTCAAGGCAGATACTGTCTTTCTATTCCAGATGCGGACACTGAGGCTCTGAGGGGTTGAGGACACCAAGGTTCGGAGGGTTGACTAACTTGCAGTAGGTCACACGGCTAGTCAACGTTTGAGTCAGATGTGTGATTCCAAATTTCATGTTCTTGAATGTTGCCTTCTGATAACAATTGATCCAGATATGAGCCTCAGAAAACCAAGGGCTGCAATGGGGAGGAGGCAAACGGGGTCAGCTGGGAATATACTTCCATGATCTGAGAGGCTCTGCCTAGGAGCAAGCCTCCAGAGACAATGGTCCTCCTGCCCCATCCTGTTCCAGTTTACACTGCTCCTTCCTCATAGCTGTGGCTTACAATCTAGGGGCATGGTGCCAAGTCCTTCATATCCATTACTTCATTAGTTCATATGGAAACCTTTGCTTCTGCATTCCTTTCCTTTCCTGATAAGCAACTGTTGGAATCTGCCCTTTGGAACTTAGGGAAGGTCAAGGAAGCTGAATGTAGCCTATTTCCTATGAACAGTATATGGGGAACCTAGAAAGGATTTGTACCTGGGAGAGCCCCACAGGGTCCTGCTCCATTTCAGGTTCTCTAGGTACTTGTTTGGCAGTAGAATGAAAATCATTGAACAGGTGATTCTGATGTTGGGCCAACTTGTGTATTCACAGATGTGGCTCAGGCTCTCAACTTTATTTATGAACAGATTGATGAAATATTGCTTGCTAGATGGCATATAGCAAATTATTGGTGGTCTGGGGAAACCTCAGGGGCCTTATGTATCAGTCCAGTATTCTCTTCACAATTTAATACTTCTTTGAGCAGAGTGACCATTTCATGCATACCTGGTTGAACCTACCAGTCATTGGCTTGTGTTTGTGGTAATTTAATCCCAATAGTTATAGAGCCTCTGCTCTATGACTCTGAGCTTCTTAAGGGCAGGGGATATGTCTGTTCATCATTTTATCCCTAGCACCTAGCACTGCTGCTGCTGCTGCTGCTAAGTCACTTCAGTCATGTCCAACTCTGTGCGACCCCACAGACGGCAGCCCACCAGGCTCCCCTATCCCTGGGATTCTCCAGGCAAGAACACTGTGCTTGGCAAATGAAAAATGCTCAGTAAATGAATAACACTGAGAAGTCATGAGTCAAATTTTGGTCATACTACAATTTCTCTCACTGAAAATGAATGAAATATACATCAGTATAAGGGTCTGTGAGATCCAGGAGATTTTTCAGGCTATGGCTACTTTGAGGGTTAAAGTCACAGGATCTGTAGTCAAATATATCCGAATTTATGTCTGGTGGTGTGATACTGAGCAAGATTTCATTCAAATGTGTCTCTGTTTTCCTCATCCATGAGATGGGGCATAATAGTAGGTGCCACACAGGGCTTGGCTTTAAGGATTAAATATGATAAGCATTTATAAAGAGTTTAGTTTAATGTCTCAAAATATGGTAAATGCTTAGTAATTACTGATTTTCTTATTTCTTTGGATTAAGTACATGGACATAGGAAACTGTTAGCAGAGGGAAGCCCCCCATTAGATTTAGGTCCTAGAGAATAACTTGGAGAGGAAAGAGAGTATATAGATTGAGACATTTGGGAAAGATTTCTTAGGGGAGGAAGTGCCTGATACAGTTTCAGGGGAGAACTGAGATTTTCCCGGATTGGAGAGAGAAGTCCAGGGGATACTAAAGGCCTGAACTGAGGCATGATGGCCTGACCACACCTGACAGTCTTGGAAAACAAGAAAGGGGATGACTTTCCCGTTGTGAGGACAATGAGGGGACATCCCTGGCTAGCGGGTGGGGATGTTGCTAGGCAGAGACTTGAAGTCATTGTGTGGAGGGAGGCCTCAGAGGCCTCCCCCTGGAGGGGACTGTCAAGCACCAGTAGGCTTGACCAGTAGGCTGTAAGCACCAGTAGGAAAACTCCTTAGCAGTTTCCTTTGACCTAAGAGTACAGTGTGGTTTTCACCTCATCAAAACTGGAAGAGGGTTTTCTCTCAAAATGGCCTTGTTCTTGAAGGTACTGTCTGAATAAGGAATGACCAGCATATTTCAAAAGGATGATTCAGCCCTCGTAAGGATTTTCTTGTTCCCCTTCCCTCCCTCCAGACACTGTGGATTTACCCTGCAGGCTTAGGAGGAGGAGGTCTAGAAATAGTGAGGCTCATAATATGAATCATATATTCAAGGCCTATCAGCTGCTCTTCACAGTGAAGACGTGGATGCTCAAGGCTGTTTTTGAGAGATGGACGTCTTTGTGCCTCTCCAGAGCTCGTCAGCAAATGCCACCTCTAGTTCCTGGGATTCACATGCTTGACACAGCGCTGGTTATGCATTCCTCAGCCCTCTTTATAGGTGCTCTCCTTCAGTCTCGGTGCTTTGCTGTGCGCTGGGGGATGGTATCATTGAAGTGGGGGAATCTGTCAGTGGCAGAGGAATATGCTTCTCTGCCTTTGTGTATTTTATGTGTGGATGCTTTCTCAGGATGGCTCATGCTACCCATCAGTTCCTGACATTGTCATACAGCCCCCTCCCCCCCCCCCAAAGACTTATGTGTACATAGTGTGTTATACTAATTTAAAAAGCTTTTTAGGGATTTGTTTCTTTCCGGTCAGTGAGCGTGAATACAAGTTGGAGGAGTGAGTGCCTCCTGTCCATGCATGCTCAGCTGTGTCTGACTCTTTGTGACCCTGTGGACTGTAGCCCACCAGGCTCCTCTGTGACCCTATGGACTGTAGCCCACCAGGCTCCTCTGTCCATGGGATTCTCCAGGTAGGAATACTTGAGTGGCTTGCCATTTCCTCCTCCAGGGGATCTTCCCAACCCAGGAACTGAACCGGCATCTCCTGTGTCTCCTGCATTGACAGGCAGATTCTTTTACCACTAAGCCCCCTGGGAAGCCTGAATGCCTCCTATCCATCACTTATATCCATTTTCCCCAGAACTGTGGAATGATAAGCCTTAAGAGGAAGTGAAGTGATCTTTCAGTTTATCTCTCTGCTGTCACTAGGATTAGCTGGAGGGGATCCATAAAACAAAACTGGGCTGAGGATCTGCTCAGCACCACATCAGCTCTCTGCTTGATGCTGGGGATGTAGAGGAACACAAGACATCAGTTAGAAATTGAGCCCTCACTCACAGATGAGTGGTGGAAAACTGTAAACCATCCAAATGAAAATAGCAGTGGACAGCAAGAGCTCTAATAGAGTAGAGCTTAGTGAATGTGGCAGCCTAATTCCCATGCCTATCTTTTTTTTTTTTCCTATCACAGTGTTACAAAAACATCTTTCATTTTTTCTTTTTATTAGCCCACATTTTTATTCATAACAATGACAGGATACACTGTAAAACATTCCCCCTTTCTGGTAAATTTATCTGAGCATGCCTTCATTTCTTCATATCCTAAGCTGGAAAACAGATCTGTTTCCTTTACTTTGTTCTTTGAGCATTGACAGTATGAATGAAATTTAGGTCACTCTAGAATTTTCCTTGGTAATAATAATCCTATGAGTCTGGACAGAATTTTATCTCCTCCCACCCCAGGTCACTTTTCCTGGTGATGACTCAGAACAGACACTTGACAAATGTTATCGTGTCCAGCAGGGGAAGCAAAGTACAGATGGATTAGTCTCTAGCCCTGTGCTCTGCATGCCAGGGTCATGACCAAGGTTGATGAGGATTTAAAACACTCACATGCCTCTCACACAGAGAGCGGTCATAAGAAGCCAAGGCTGGGGATCAGAACAACCTGGTTTGGAATTACTTCTCTTGACTCTTACCACTTCTATCGCATATGGGCAATTATCCACCTTTACTAAGATTCCATTTTCTCATCTACAAAATAGAATAATGCTATGTTTGTACCTTTACTTTGAAGATGCAATGCCGAAAGTAACCAAAGCATTTAATACAGTGACAGACGTGGTAAAGACTCTTTTAAAAGTGTGTTCTCAGTCGTGTCCAACTCTCTGCAGCTTCATGGACTGTAGTCTGCCAGGCTCCTCTCTCCATGGGATTCTCCAGGCAAGACTACTGGAATAGGTTGCCATTTCCTCTTCCGGGGATCATTCCAACTCAGGGATCGAACCCGCATCTCCTGCATCTTCCTGCATTGGCAAATGGACCTTTAAAAGTAGCTTGTAATTGTGTTGAGAAACAGAAGGACTTCCCTGGTGGCTCAGATGGTAAAGTGTCAGTCTACAATGTGGGAGACCCCAGTTCAATCCCTGGCTCAGGAAGATCCCCTGGAGAAGGAAATGGCAACCCACTCCAGTACTCTTGCCTGGAAAATCCCATGGACAGAGGAGCGTGGTAGGCTACAGTCCATGGGGTCGCAAAGAGTTGGACATGACTGAGTGACTTCACTTTCATTTAATGGTGTTGAGAAACTTAAGTCTTCTGATGTACAGTTGAGTATCTTGTACTCCGGACTCTGCTACCTCCCTGATTCCTTGATTGCACTGTGGTGTGGAGGATGCTTCTGTAACTGCAGGAAAGATGACTGAGGAACGTTGGTTCAGAGTTCCCTTTGGCAATCAACAGTAGACGCTGGCAATTATGAAAATAAACCCTGGAGTTCAGATGATCTGTTTTTCTTGTGATATGGCATGGGCCAAGTCATAGACAACATCTATGAGCTTCTACTTGTTTGATAAGGAAGTAATTCTTATCTCACAGGCTTTTGTAAGGATTAAATGAGGTGAAGACAAAACTGCCAGAAACCTGGCAAGACCTTATTTCTACGCATCAGGGAAGAGTAGCTGTCGTTAGTATCTCTTTATCTACCCATATCATTTCTTAACCCCTATTTGCCTTCCCTTGACTCCTGCAGGAAGACAATACTGTCTTTCAGGCTTATGCAAAACAGGGAACCAGTTTTCGGCCAGTTCTAAGGGGTGGCAGTAAGAGGATGCTGTGCAGAATTCCCAGCTGGGGCACACTAGAGGTATCTGGTAGTGCATCCCGACCGCTCCTCTCCATAGGCCTGTTAGTGCCTTCTCTGGACTTGTTCATCCCCGGGACCCTAAGGCCCTCCCTCCCAGGGAGGAACATTTTGTACCCCCACACCCTACAAAAAACGCCCACAGCACGAAATCCTCTGGCATTTGTCCTGTGGCATTTTCAGCCTCTGCCAGGTACTCCCTGGCATGTGGCTCTGATTGACAAGATTACTAATCCATTGTAATCATATTTTCATAATTAGTCCCTGTGAGGCTGGGCTGGCTGCTCTTGCCCAGCTAAACTCCTGCCTGCTGTTGAATGTTTTTGCCAACTGTCGCCTCCCCAGGAGTGAGCTGGTGGACCAGCACTCACGGGTGCTCTTAAGAACTGCGTTTGTATCCTTCCCCATCTTCCCTTTTTGGTGCTTGGCTGCTGGGAATCCTTTCTTGATAAAAACTTACAATTAATGACTCCACACCTTAAGAGATACCAAAAATGGCTTTAGTTTTTCTTTCTTCTGGATTGCACACTGCCCATTCCCCTTCTGTGGCTCCTTCCCTTCCATCCCCCTGGCCCGCCTCCCCCAGTCTCCCTGCGGCAAGGGCGAGGGCGAACTTCAAAGGCGTTTCTGAATAAAAGAACACACGGCGGGACATCAATTATTTACCAGGCAAAGTTTTGGCAGGCACAAGGGCCTTTCCCTCTTTGTCTTGCTGAAGCCGCCGGAAGAGCGCTTTTGAAGGTTGCGCCCTGTCCGTTCACACTGACCGCTTCGGCCGCTAAGGGTGGGTGAACCCGGGCCCCTTCCCCTGCACCCTGGCACTGATGGGATTCAACAAGCAGTAACCAGGGTGACGATTGCTCATCTCAGTGGCAAGTTAAGGGTTTTCTGTTCTTGATCTTGCTTAATCCTTGCAGCATCTGAGGAAGTAAATACTAGTCATTCTCTCATTGTTAATAGATAGATGAGTCAAGGTACAGGAAAGTTGTCTTGCCCAGGGTCCTTCAGCTAGAAGGCAGCACAACTGGGACTTGAGCTGGGCATGCGTGCTCCAGAGCTGGTGGCTGTAATCACTGTGCTCTCTTCTGTGTTGACTGTGAGCTGGAGATGCCAGGAACCTGGATGATCAGGAGTTGGTGGCAGTGTCTTTGGAAAGAAGGGAATCAGAAATCTTCCTGGAGGAGTTCTTGAGGACAGGACAGGTTCTTAGTGCTTTCTTTTGTAACCGGCAGCGTCACAGGCGAAAACTGCTGCAGGACCAGCGCGAGGATGTGTGGTGCAGTCACTGGGCTCAGATGCACTGGTACTTACTGGGTGGGTGTGCATTCTCAGACTCCTTAGCCTATGGCTCTTGTGAGGTCATCTCCATAGTGACAACCAGTCCCTCACTGGCTCCGACTCTCATCCACAAACCCCACCCAACTGTTTCTTGGAATCACTAGGTGTTTATACGTGGCCCATCACCAGCTACCCAAGTTAACCTTACTCAGGCCATGGGAAGGAGTTTTACAGGGTTCTGTTTGGTCCCTCTTAAGTTGTGAACATTTACAGAGTCTTTACTGAATGCCAGGTACAGCTAAGGATTTTACATTTTCTCATTTAATGGTCTATTCACCTACTCTGGTTAGGCAAGCATTCTTATGTTCATTTCCTGGTGAAGAAACTGAGGCTTGGAAGAATCAAGAAACTTGGCCAAGTTACCACAACCAGCGGTAGAGCCACAGTTTGAACATGGAGGAAAGATCATACTGTTAGCTCCATTTATTTTTTATTTTTATCTTTAAGTTTTTATTTGTATTTGGGTATCGCCAATTAGCAATGTTGTTACAGTTTCAGGTGAACAGTGAAGGGACTCAGTCATATGTATACATGTATTCATTCCCCCCCAATCCCCTCCCATCTAGGCTGCCATATAACTGAGCAGAGTTCCCTGTGTTGTCCAGTAGGTCCTTATTATTTATCCATTTTAAATATAGCAGTGTGTACATGTCCATCCCAAACTCCCTATCAAAGCTCATTTTTTCCCCAATGACAAGAACTTTTATTTCTTTTTAATAAAGCTCTTGTTTTCAACAGTAACTTTTAGAAACCATTGTTAAAACTTTGAAGTCCTTGTTGAGTTTGAACACTCTCAGTTGCGGTTGGCACCTGCCAATGTGAGTTGGTATACCAACCTCAGGAGGGCTCATCTTTGTCTGGTTGTGCACTCAGTGGGTTGCAAGTAAATTAAGAAAATCACACTGTAGATGGAAGAAAAATTGTTGGTTCCACACAGTGACCAAGGTCAAAATTCCTCCAGAAGATCTCCTAAGCATATCTTGGGAGTACTTAGGAGACTGCCTATGCAAAGCCAGTTGCAGTAGTGAATTTGCTTTGTTCAAAAAAATAGCCTTATCTTCTCAGCAGGGACCTCAGAACTACAGCTTGAGGCATTGGAGTTATTGAGTAGAACGTGGGTATTAATATTACCTGAATTTCCTAGTAGGGTGGTGAGCCCAGCAGCAACTATTGAGGAAATTAGGGTAGACAGAGCTAGGTTCTTAGCCTGCTTTTGGTTTTGAATGCAGCGTCCACTTGGGACTAAGTTTAGAATATATACTCAAACAAAATGACTTCCTTACAGCTTCAAATGATCTATTAATTTGACCATAGAAGTCAAGATGGCCTTCCCAAGCACGTAAAATGCCTCCTAAAATTGGGTTGTTTGCATCTGTAGGCTGTTTCATCTGCGGTTCAAGGGGAGGCAGTTAATGGTGATTGCCTACATTGTGTTGCCTCTTGACACTCTCCTAACTCACATAATTTGCTCCTGTGTATTTTGAGGTATGAGGGTAAGATGTGCCTGATGTGCTTATAAATAATCCCCTCGTATGTGTGCGTGTCTTCACAGTCCTCACTGATGTCCATCTTTTGCCATTACTGATTGTGACCTTAGTAAGAGTGGAGCAAATTCAACAAAAGTTTATCATGAATCTATTATATTCCAGGCAGTATGCTAACATCTAGAAGCCCTGGCCTTAGGAACTTTCCAGTGTGCAGGGGTTGAGGGGGTGGGACACACACGATACAGATATCCTGAAAAGGCTTTCTGTTGAGGTCCTGAAATGTGCAAATCCTCACTGTACATAAGCAGGAGTGTGTTCTCTGCCCGAAATGACCTGTTCCCTTGCTAAGCTGCATATGGTTCAGTTCAGTCACTCAGTTGTGTCTGGCTCTTTGTGACCCCATGGACTGCAACATGCCAGGCTTCCCTGTCCACTAGCAACTCCTGGAGCTTACTTAAACTCATGTCTGTTGAGTCAGTGGTGCCATCCAACCATCCCATCCTCTGTGGTCCCCTTCTCCTCCTGCTTTCAGTCTTTACCAGGATCAGAGTTTTCTCCAGTGAGTTAGTTCTTTGCATCAGGTGGCCAAAGTATTGGAGTTTCAGCTTCAGCATCAGTCCTTCCAATGAATATTCAGGCTTGATTTCCTTTAGGATTGACTGGTTTCATCTCCTTGCTGTCTAAGGGACTCTCAAGAGTCTTCTCCAATATCACAGTTCAAAAGCATCAATTCTTCAATTCTCCAACTCTCACATCCATATGTGACTACTGGAAAAACCATAGCTTTGACTATACAGACCCTTTTTGTTAAAGTAATGTCTCTGCTTTTTAATATGCTGTCTAGGTTGGTCATAGCTTTTCTTCCAAAGAGCAAGCATCTTTTAATTTCATGGCTGTAGTCACCATCTGCAGTGATTTGGGAGCCCAAGAAAGTAAAGTCTCTCACTGTTTCCATTGTTTCCCCATCTATTTGCCATGAAGTGAAGCAAAATGGCTGTCTGGGGAGGCCTTACAAACAGCTGTGAAAAGAAGAGAGGCAAAAAGCAAAGGAGAAAAGGAAAGATATAAGCACCTGAATGTAGAGTTCCAAAGAATAGCAAGAAGAGATAAGAAAGCCTTCTTCAGCAATCAATGCAAAGAAATAGAGGAAAACAACAGAATGGGAAAGACTAGAGACCTCTTTAAGAAAAGTAGAGACACCAAGGGAACATTTCATGCAAAGATGGGCTCGATAAAGGATAGAAATGGTCTGGACCTAACAGAAGCAGAAGATATTAAGAAGAGGTGGCAAGAATACACAGAAGAACTGTATAAAAAAGATCTTCACGACCCAGATAATCATGATGATGTGATCACTAATCTAGAGCCAGACATCATGGAATGTGAAGTCAAGTGGGCCTTAGAAAGCATCACTATGAACAAAGCTAGTGGAGGTGATGGAATTCCAGTTGAGCTGTTTCAAATCCTGAAAGATGATGCTGTGAAAGTGCTGCACTCAATATGCCAGCAAATTTGGAAAACTCAGCAGTGGCCACAGGACTGGAAACGTCAGTTTTCATTCCAATCCCAAAGAAAGGCAATGTCAAAGAATGCTCATACTACTGCACAATTGCACTCATGTCACGTGCTATTAAAGTAATGCTCAAAATTCTCCAAGCCAGGCTTAAGCAATACATGAACCGTGAACTCCCTGATGTTCAAGCTGGTTTTAGAAAAGGCAGAGGAACCAGAGATCAAATTGCCAACATCCACTGGATCATGGAAAAAGCAAGAGAGTTCCAGAAAAACATCTACTTCTGCTTTATTGACAATGCCAAAGCCTTTGACTGTGTAGATCACAATAAACTGTGGAAAATTCTGAAAGAGATGGGAATACCAGAACACCAAACCTACCTCTTGAGAAATCTGTATGCAGGTCAGGAAGCAACAGTTAGAACTGGACATGGAACAACAGACTGGTTCCAAATGGGAAAAGGAGTACGTCAAGGCTGTATATTGTCACTCTGCTTATTTAACTTATATGCAGAGTACATCATGAGAAACGCTGGACTGGAAGAAACACAAGCTGGAATCAAGATTGCCGGGAGAAATATCAATCACCTCAGATATGCAAATGACACCACCCTTATGGCAGAAAGTGAAGAGGAGCTAAAAAGCCTCTTGATGAAAGTGAAAGAGGAGAGTGAAAAAGTTGGCTTAAAGCTCAGCATTCAGAAAACGAAGATCATGGCATCTGATCCCATCACTTTATGGGAAATAGATGGGGAAACAGTGGAAACAGTTCAGACTTTATATTTTTGGGCTCCAAAATCACTGCAGATGGTGACTGCAGCCATGAACTTAAAAGATGCTTACTCTTTGGAAGAAAAGTTATGACCAACCTAGATAGCATATTCAAAAGCTGAGACATTACTTTGCCGTCTTAGGTCCGTCTAGTCAAGGCTATGGTTTTTCCTGTGGTCATGTATGGATGTGAGAGTTGGACTGTGAAGAAGGCTGAGTGCCGAAGAATTGATGCTTTTGAAGTGTGGTATTGGAGAAGACTCTTGAGAGTCCCTTGGACTGCAAGGAGATCCAACCAATCCATTCTGAAGCAGATCAGCCCTGGGATTTCTTTGGAAGGAATGATGCTAAAGCTGAAACTCCAGTACTTTGGACACCTCATGTGAAGAGTTGATTCATTGGAAAAGACTCTGATGTTGGGAAGGAATGGGGGCTGGAGGAGAAGGGGACGACAAGGATGAGATGGCTGGATGGCGTCACGGACTCTATGGACGTGAGTCTGAGTGAACTCCGGGAGATGGTGATGGACAGGGAGGCCTGCTGTGCTGCGATTCATGGGGTCGCAAAGAGTCGGACACGACTGAGTAACTGAACTGAACTGAACCGATGGGGCTGGATGCCATGATCTTAGTTTTTTGAGTGTTGAGTTTTAAGCCAGCTTTCTCACTGTTCCATCACATATACCTCTTAAAACCCCTTTTCATGCTTCTGTCTGCTCCAGACTGCTCAGACCCAAGTCCTTGTCCAAGCCTGGGGGTTGAGTATGAGGTTGTGGATAGGCTCAAGGGTATCAGATCATCAACAGACACCACACTCCATTTCCCAAGCTTTTTCCTCTGGGTTTCCTCACACACAGTTTCTATGGGCAATCCTACCTTTCACAGACAAGCCTAGAAGCTGGGCCTAAATTACAGTAAGTTCCCTACGTACAAATGAGTTCAGGTCTGAAGAGCGCATTCTTAAGTCAAAAAATGTTAGTCTAGGTACCTAGTTAACACAATTGGCCCTATAATACTGTATGGTAATAGGTTTATAATACTTTTTACACAGTTAATATGTACATAAAAATACACAAAATGAAATATTTTTAATCTTATAGTACAGTACTTTGAGAAGTACAGTATTACAGTACAACAGCTGGCATTCAGGGGCTGGCACATACATTCACATCTTTGGAAGTTTGCAACTTGAAGGTTCTTATTTAGGGGACTTACTGAACTGTGTTTGGGTATCTGTATATCTATACATATAGACTGTGTAAAACACATATATATAGACACACATGGCACATTTTCTCACCCTTCTAAGAAAGAGTGAGAACTTCCTTTGTGAAAAAAGAATGAAAAAGGTACATCCCATGTTGAAGAATTAAAATAACTATCCAGCTCAGTTGTTGAATTGCTCAGTACCTCAAAATTGCTTCTGGGTTCCAGAGGATTAGAGGAATACTGGTACCATGATTCCGGATGTATTGAAACTGCATCATGGAAGCATTATGAGTGAAATATGCCCTTCAAATGGATGGGCTGGAGTTTCTTACAGGGGCATGTCCCCCATTCTGTTCAAAATGCTCTTCCCCTCCCAGCTGAGGGAATTCCCTGATGGTCCAGTGGTTAGGACCTGGTACTTTCACTGCTGGAGCCTAGGGTTGATCCCTGGTTGGGGAACTGAGATCCCACATGCCACATAGTGAGGCCAAAAAATAAATCAGCACAGTTGAATTCTGCTGCTGCTTAGCTCTGATGTCACCTCTTCTGAGAGGCTTCCATTTTCCCCAAACTAAAACCATTCCCCCATCCATTCTGCAATCTCTATTCTATTACCCTGTATCTTTTTTTTTTTTTTTATAGCTAAGAAGTGGGTTTATTCAGATTCAAAGAGAAGTGCACTCCACAGACAGAGTGTGGGCCATCACAGAGGACAAGTCTGGCTACCCTCCATTATTTTTAATGACGCTTATCATTGTCTGGAATGACCTCATTTTATTCCTGTATTGATTCATCTCCCTTCTGTCTCCCAGCATGCTCCCCACCCCACACTAGAAAGAAAATGCTGTAGTGTTCTTTTCCTTTCTGCTTCTGCTACCTGAAATAATACATAGCACATGCATACATGCTAAGTTGCTATAGTCGTGTCTGACTCTCTGTGATCCTATGGAGTATAGTCTGACAGGCTTCTTTGTCCATGGGAATCTCCAGGCAAGAATACTGGAGTGGGTTGCTATGCCTTCTTCCAGGAGATCTTCCTGACCCAGGGGTCGAACCCACATCTCTTACGTCTCCTGCATTGACAGGAAGGTTCTTTACCATTAGCACCACCTGGGAAGCCCCACATAGCACATCAGTTCAGTTCAGTCACTCAGTTGTGTCCGACTCTTAGCGACCCGATGGATTGCAGCACGCCAGGCCTCCCTGTCCATCACCAACTCCTGGAGTTCACTCAGATTCACGTCCATCGAGTCAGTGATGCCATCCAGCCATCTCATCCTCTGTCGTCCCCTTCTCCTCCTGCCCCCAATCCCTCCCACTATCAGAGTCTTTTCCAATGAGTCACCTCTCCGCATGAGGTGTCCAAAGTACTGGAGTTTCAGCTTTAGCATCATTCCTTCCAAAGAAATCCCAGGGCTGATCTCCTTCAGAATGGACTGGTTGGATCTCCTTGCAGTCCAAGGGACTCTCAAGAGTCTTCTCCAACACCACAGTTCAAAAGCATCAATTCTTTGGCGCTCAGCTTTCTTCACAGTCCAACTCTCACATCCATACATGACCACAGGAAAAACCATAGCCTTGACTAGACGGACCTAAGACGGCAAAGTAATGTCTCAGCTTTTGAATATGCTGTCTAGGTTGGTCATAACTTTTCTTCCAAGGAGTAAGCGTCTTTTAATTTCATGGCTGCAGTCACCATCTGCTGTGATTTTGGAGCCCCCCAAAATAAAGTCTGACACTGTTTCCACTGTTTCCCATCTATTTCCCATGAAGTGATGGGACCAGTACATCATGAGAAACGCTGGGCTGGAAGAAGCACAAGCTGGAATCAAGATTGCCGGGAGAAATATCAATAGCCTCAGATATGCAGATGATACCACCCTTATGGCAGAAAGTGAAGAGGAGCTAAAAAGCCTCTTGATGAAAGTAAAAGTGGAGAGTGAAAAAGTTGGGTTAAAGCTCAACATTCACATAGCACATAGTTAGGGCTTAATAAGTATTTGTCAAATGAATAAGTGAATAAATGACTACTACCTCCCCAGCCACATTTTAGTTTTAGGTGACTCAGGGTAATAGACATAGTGTCTGTCCCCTTAGACCAGACTCTTCCTTTTTGGGAGAAAACAATCGCCTTATTTAGGACAGGATATACATTGGCATCCCATTCTATAGTGCAGAGTCAGGCCTCTAGGCCTGAAGAACTTACAGCCTGGGAACTGGCCAGGGCTATTAAGTAGTTGTTTTAGCTGCACTGACTCTTGAGCTGGGGAATGTTGGCCACTGTACTCCTCATCTGTTCCTTGGTGGGGAGGAGTAGCGATACTGGTGAAATGCCTTAGAGATCTCTGACTGCTTTCTAGGAGACAGGGGCTGAATTCCCTGAGAGCAGAAGCTTATGTGAGGTGGCTGTGAATCCGGGGAGGGGGGCGGGCAGGGGGATTCTGTTCTCAGCTGGAACCTTGGCAGCCCCTGTGCACGTGACAGGCAAACAAGTCACTAAGGCAGCTGTGTCTCACTGTCAGAACCAAAAGTGTGTCCTTGTACACTTGAAGGTGTAATTTTTTTTGTTCCTTCCCTGCTTGTTTTTCTTCTGCTCACTGATCAAATTTTTAGTTCAGACTCTCAGTCATGCTGCCTTGCAGACAATCTGAAGTCACATTACAAACTAAAACTAGGCACATTTTGCCCTTGTATGAAAATCAGATGAAATGGTTAACTTCTCTTAAGTAACAGAGCAGAAAATAATTCCTCTGAACCTGATCACTTACATCAGGAGTCCCCACCCTCTGGGCCACAGACTGGTACTGTGTTAGGAACCAGGCTGCACAGATGGAGGTGAGTGGTGGACAAGTGAGCTGGATGAGCAAGCAAAAGCTTCATCCCCTCCCCATCACTCACCCATCACCCCTAGATGAGACCGTCTAGTTGCTGGAAAACAAATTCAGGGCTTCCATTGACTCTGCATTATGGTGAGTTGTTTAGTTACTTTATTATATATCACAATGTAATAATAGAAAAAAGTGCACAATAAATGTAATGTGTTTGAATCATCCTGAAACTATCCCTCCTGTTCTCCTGATCCTGGAAAAGTTGTCTTCCATGAAACTGGTCCCTAATGCCAAAAAGGTCGGGGACTGCTGACTTACATAGACATCCCATATCTATTATTGTGATAAATTCTTAGAAAAACTCTCTGAAGCACCCATGGTGATCTTGTAACAGAGCGCAGCCCAGCACAACACTTAGCATGTGGCCATTGCTGTGTGCCCTTACCTCAGCAATTTGGCCAGTTTAGGGAGTCCTCTAAATGTTTTCTCATTATTTGCCTGCACATTTAAAATGTCTTACAGAATTAAAACACAAGAATTACACTTTCGTAGTGGACCACCATCTAAAACTATATTCTAAGTTTGAGAAGATAGCTGGGGCATAATAAAAATAATTCTGGTCATAGAATCTCATTACCAGGGTTTCGAGTTCCAGCCCTGCCCCTTTTTTAATGGCCTACCTTGGAAAATCATCCTCTCTGAGTCTCACCATCCTCATCCACATGTGAGTGTGTGCTCAATCGTGTCCGACTCTTTGTGACCCCACGGACTGTATAAAGCTTTTATTACCCCGAGGAAAACTTACTACAGACTATCTTTGTGACTAGTGCTCTGTGTGTGTGTGTATGTGTGTGTGTGTGTGAGAGAGAGAGAAAACATGTAGTGGTCATTATGCGTAAGGCTGTGCAAGATTCTTGTTGAGGCAAATGTTAGGCACAGTACCTACTTCAAGGAGATTGTGTTCTAGTTGAAGCATTATTAGAAGATGAATAACAGTAATGCAAGATAGGGTGGGTTGTTTAATAGAAGCTTTGCCAGGACCACCTGGGCTTCAAGAGAGACTTTAGCCTCATATCTGATGGGGCAGGGAGTTTTTGAAATGGGAGTTTTGAAATGAAATATACAAAAGGAGGTATATTTAAACATTCAGATACAGGAAGGGTATCCTAAGCAGACAGAAGTAAGTTAACGAAGGTGAAGAGTCACAAGAACAAACAGACTTATTTAGAGAATAGTATATTAGTTTGATTAGAATTTAGACTCTTCCTAGAATAGTGTTTCATATACTAAAAAAAAAAAAAAAAAAGGTACTGTTTAGCAGTGTACCTCAGTCTACTCCACCCACCCACACCTATCGGAAGGGACTCCATTAATCCATATGTACACATGTGTAGTTGCTTTCAGCGTTGTATGGAAGCTAAGCAGCTTATGGAATACTGAATTAGAGTCCTTCAGAATCACTTTAGTGGTGTTAATTATAGCTTACTTTGGTCCCCTTACCTGCTTAGCAGATTCCTGTAAAGCTGTTAAGTCATAGCTAAAACAGTTATCTATGGAATTGATCAAAATTAGCTCATGAGATTTTCGGATCAGTTTATGGTCCATTGGGGGACTTTGGGGACCCATCAATAGTCCATGGATTAAATTTTGAAAAACAGTGGCTGAAAGGGATGATGGGTGATAAAGCAAATGATGCTATGTTGTAGAGATTCTTTCAGGCCAGAATGAAAGGTTGCACTTAATTGCCATTTAGGGTATTTGAATAGAGGAGTAGAGTTGAGGTTTTATTACAAGAAAGAAACAGTGCTTTGAAAGGATTGGAGAAGGGAGAGTTTGCAGTATAGATAACCAGGTAAGAGAGGTGATGGCTAGAGGTGTGGAAGTGGAAACAGATGATAGTGAACTTGCAGAGACAGGATTGACAGACTTGACAAGTTGATGGGGAAAGATAGAACAGAAGGCTTGGCTAGTATGACTGGATACATTATGAAAATGGTGCCAGGAACACAAACTGGAAAGTTCGGTGTTAAAGCTCTTTCACTAGGGAAAACAATGAATTCAAAATAATTGCTGAGAAATTGGGAATGTGAAAAAGAATTGTAGAAACTTCTAGGAAATAGGTGGTGAATTGCATGTGAATAGTGTTGTATTCCAACCAAAAGCTTTGTCATAGGATATTGGTTAACATTAAGGGACTGATGTCATAGAGCCAAACAGTTCCTTTACTGAGATGGATGTGATTCATAGGCAGTACTAAGGGTATCCAAGTACCTATTTGGGGCTTTACAGATGGCGCTAGTGGTAAAGAACCTACCTGCAAATGCACGAGAGGTAAGAGACCCGGGTTCGATCCCTGAGTTGGGAAGATCCCCTGGAGGAGGACATGGCAACCCACTCCAACATTCTTGCCTGGAGAATCCCATGGACAGAAGAGCCTGGAGGGCTACAGTTTATAGGGTCGCAAAGAGTCAGATACAACAGAGGCAACTTAGCATGTAGCACGCATAAGGGTATCCAAAGTTGAGACATGTCAGGGAGTATGTATCCTCCTGACAGCATTACTCTGTTGCACAACTCTAGGGGGTACCATTCACTTGGATAATTGTGAGTGATGTCCTTTGGATTTGTGCAGTATGGCAGCCTGGATTCTTGTTGAATGACTTCTTTTTTGAATTGTAATAATTTGCTTTAGATTATTTTGCATTGAAAGAAAAATGTAAGAGTTTTGTGGGGACAGTGCCATTTGGGCCGAGTTAGTTCTCCTGCCTCTGTTTCCAGTGCTTCATTCCCATCAGTTTTATTGTCCTCATCATGTGACATTGCAATTTTTGTTTCCAGGTCCACTCCACCCCTCAAGGGCAAGGGTAGGGAAGAACAGATGATGGTGTAAGAGAATGTCCCATTTTTTTAGCACGAAGACACAGGCTGCATAGAAGAGTAGGGGGGAATGTTAGGTTCTCTTGAGTGGTAATTGTCTAAAAGCACAAAGCTATATTCATGCATCTGTATAAGATTTGGCCTAGAAAATCATGGAGAATCCAGGGCTTTGCTAATGGTGACAGAGAAAATGAAAAGCATGTCAGAGTTTTGAGTTTATTTTGATAAGGACTGATACCTGAAAGAAACCTCTTTTAACTTTCAAATACCTTTGAGAAAGTTTATAGAGAAACTCCTATATTTTTCTTGAGCAGTGTTTTTGTTTTATTGTAATTAATTTTTTCAGTTGAAGCATAGTTGCTGTACAATATTGTCATAAATGTACAATATGCGTGTGGAAGTGTTAGTTGCTCAGTCATGTCTAATTCTTTGCAACCTCATGGACTGTAGCCCACCAGGCTCCTCTGTCCATGGAATTCTCCAGGGAAGAACACTGGAGTGGGTAGCCATTCCCTTCTCCAGGGATCTTTCTGACCCAGGGATTGAATCCAGGTCTCCAGTGTTGCAGAAGGATTCTTTACGATCAGAGCTACCAATAGTGATTTACAATTTTAAAAGATTATATTCCATTTATAGTTATAAAATATTATGTACATTCCCCATGTTGTACTATATATGCTTGTAGCTTATTTTATGGCTAAAACTTTGTATCTTAAACCCCTACCCTGTATTTCCCCTCCTTCCTTCTCTCTCTGAACTGGTGCCCACCAGCCAGTTCTCCACATCTGTGAGCCTGCTTCTTTTTTGTTTTATTAACTAGTTGTATTTTTTAGATTCCACATAAGTTATATTATTCAGTGTTTGTCTTCCTGTCTGTACAGTCAGGCTTTTATCAGTAACTAATATTGTGATATGAATGAATTGATCAAACCAAACAGTTCTTTCTAGCCGCCTGGGAGAAGGGCAAGAGGTGATGAGTGGGTGCCTTGAAAAACAGCAAGAGGGTTACCTGTGTGGAGTTTTTGACTTGTCAGTAGCAGAGGTGAGGGAGAGTGCCTGCAGAGAAGGGAGGAGCTCAGAAAGTTGAGGCTTTGGGCCAGCAGAGGTAATGTTGCCTACTTTTATACTTTTGGTAAGAGTCCCCCCCCCCCACCTCCCCCCCGCTGGGCCAGAAGTACTGACGACTCCCTTGTACTGGTCTATCTGTATGTTGTACACCTGGCCCACGCCTCATTCCAGTTCAGTTTTACAAACACCTTGAAGCTATTTCCTTGTTAAAGCCAGGAAAGTTCTGAAAATTTGCCTCTGTTATATAACAGAGATAAAAAGGTGATTCATGGGCTCATGAGGAGCTCCGAAGAACCAAACCTGCAAATGACTCATAGTTTAAAAGAAATTTTGTCAAATAGGTTCAGGGTAACCAGTTCCTGGGGATTTGTGTGACTCTACTGGTCCCAGGGTTCAAGTCACTATTTCTTGCCCTTTATTTTGGCTAGGCCATGTGGATCTGTGGAAGAAAGGAGTATTGAAGGAGACTAGGGGTTTTTCAGGAGATGTGGCTTGAGGGAAAGGCGCAGAGGCTTAAACCAGGATGGGACAAACAGAATCTGATGTCTCAGGTGCCAAGTAAAACAGTGCTGAAAGTGAGATGCACAAGCTTTTTCTCTAGAGAGAATCATTGGGATGATCTGAGAGAGGAGACAGGAAGCTTTTCTTTAAGGCTTATATCATGAGTTCCTTTATAATTTCCCTCAAAAGGGAAATTCTGACCACGTTCCTGCAAAGAAACAGCACTTGCTCACTCCAACTGTGTGGATGAGATCCTGCAATGGTTAATTTTATGTGTTAACTCGACTGGCACATGGAACTGAGATGTTTGGTCAAACATTACCTTGGATATTTCTGTAAGGGTGTTTTTTGAACATGGTTGACGTTGAAATCAGTGGACTCTGGGTAAATTCTTCCATAAGTGGGTGGACTTCATCCAGTCAGTTGAAGGCCTTCATAAAACAATTGATCTCTGCTGAGCAAAAAGGAATTCTGTGGGCATGCAGACTTTGGACCTTACGCCTTTAGCTCTCCTGGGTCTCCAGGCTTCTGGTTCACCCTGAAGATTTTGGACTTGACAGTCTCTGCCATTGTGTGAACCAGTTCCTTAAAATCTCTGTCTCTCTCTCCCCTCCCCCACAGTATTAGTTCTATTTCTCTGGAGAACCCCAATACAGATCCCACGAGGGATTCTTTCTTTATTAGGATAGGGTAGGCTATACCGTGGTAGCCAGCAAGTTCTAAAACCCAGTGATTTAATACAGCAAAAACGTTTCTCACTTTAGTTGTGTGTTCACAGAAGGTGAGCTCAGTTCTCCTCATTCGTGACCCACAGTGACAGAGTCCTCTTTGACTGGAAGGACCATAATCATCATGGCAAAGGGAGGGGAAACGGCTGCCTCTTAAAGATCCCACCTGGATGCGGAAAGGCCACGTCCACTCTTGTTCCTTTGTCTATTGCCAGTCTTGTGGCAGCCTTTTATTTCAAAGAGGGCTGTGGAAGAAGAATCCTGCCTGGTGCCCAGAAGGA
The DNA here is from genome assembly GCF_032405125.1 of Capricornis sumatraensis. NCBI lineage: Eukaryota > Metazoa > Chordata > Mammalia > Artiodactyla > Bovidae > Capricornis > Capricornis sumatraensis. The sequence goes on from NC_091077.1 coordinate 66,084,611, forward strand.
GAACAGGAGCACTTTCTAAAGTACTCCCCAGTCCCTCACTTCTTCAATGATGGTTAGATGGGCATTTCCATGGGCCTGTGATTGGGTGGATGGACACTTGGACTATCTGGATAGTTTTCCTGCCTGAGAAGAAATTCAACATAGAGGAAAGTGGAGCTGAGATGAATTCTGATAATACGCTTTTCGAGGTCCTGAATCCAGCTGTGTCTGAAGCTGCCCCTGAGTTCCGAGTGTTAGGAAATAATACAACCCATCTTTTGGTTTCCTTGAGCTGGTTTGTATGGGTTTCCATCACTTGCTGTCACAAGTTTCTGGACTAATACAGGGATGATAGAAAACTAATTGATTTCTAGATTCTCTGACACACACTGGTCCTTGAACACCTGCTGTCCTTTCCTATTTTAACACTTGTACTGGTCCTTGTACTTAAACTTTGCCATTTCCTTCCATTGACTAGCCAAAGTCTTTCTTCCATTCTATTTTGTTACTGTCACCAGGACAAAGCGATACCCAATCTACGTCCCTCTCCTATCTTCAACCCAAATCAATCTTTTCCTTCTATGTTATTGTAACAGTGCACTTGAACTTCTGTTGCAGTACTTGTCGTATTCTGTCTTGTACTAACCAACGCTTGTGGAGCACTTACTGTATAATGGAATGCTTTACATTCCTACAGACATAAATTCTTTGATCCCTCATATAACCCTCTGGAGTTGGTACTATTATTCCCAGATGACACATAGATTGCAATTTAGAGAAGTTGAATGATTTCCCTTGGATCAGCAGTCCCCAACCTTTTTGTCTCCAAGGACTGGTTTCATGGAAGACAATTTTTCCATGGACTGGGGGCGGGGGGATGGTTTTGGAATGATTCAAGCAGATTATGTTTATTGTGCACTTTATTTCTGTTATTATTACATCAGCTCCACCTCAGATCATCAGGAATTAGATTCTGGAGGTTGGGGACCCAGCCTTAGATCACATGCCTGGAAGCTGGGATTTAGAATCCAGAAGACCTGGCCCCAGAACTCACAACTTTTATCTTCATAGTTACTTTGAGACCTGGCTTTTCTCCTTGATTAGACTATATGTCCTGTCTGCTAGAAATCTTGCAGTCACATTGGGGATCACACCTAGCAAGTGTTCAGGATCTTATAGCCTGCTATGTGGGTGCTGACTTCATTTCTAGCTTCACTTATGCTTCTTGTCTTAATTTCTCTCCTGATTTCTTCACCAACTTATTCTAAGCTTTATTTTCCCTTATTGTAGCATTTACAATTTTGTAAGCCACCTCAATCCGTTTTAGAAGGGAAAATAAATAAATGAAGGTCAAATGCTAGATTGTTAGTTCCTGAAGGATAAGGACTGACAGGAAGGGAAAATTGCTGCTTCTACCCCTCTTGAATTCTTGTGGTTGGAATAATAATAAAATAGAAACAAGACAGGTTGACAGGAGAAAAAGAAGCACGTTTTAACTTGTGTGCAGGTAGGTCTTATAGAAATGGGACCTAAGAAATGGCCAAAGCAGGCAGGCTTCATGCTTTTTGGGGAAAACAAAGCGATTTAGGTTTTGAGAGCTCAATTAGTGAGGAAACCAAGCAGAATATGGACTTGGGGTAGTGAATGAAAGAAGTTAACAAGATTTGCTTATACAGGCTGGTGGGCTAGACCTCCATATCTCTGGTGATAAGGGTTTCCTTTTACCTCCAGCTGCAAAGAGGGCACATTTCACAGGGGAGATTAATTTGCTGCTTTCAGGGAGACAGAGAGGATGGTTAGAGTGTCCTCTTGCATTGACTCTTTCATAAGTAACTTTAACTCAAAATAACCAATAGGCTATTTAGGCATATTTGGGGGCAGCCCCCTCTGAGACCCAACACAACCAATTTTGTTTAACATTTTCTCTAGGTCTTAGCTCTTGAACTCAGAAAATGTGTTTTGAATTCGCATGAGGTAAAATCTCCAGATTTAGAGGATTAAGAAGTGTCAGGTATAAGGAAGGATTCTGTGGTGTGACTGTGCCTAAAATCTCTACCAGAGGGTGTAATGGGGGCGTTGGCAGTGTGTGATGGGGGTGGTGCTTTCCATAGGCTGTACCTGAGAGGATAAAATAAGACATGGTACTGCAGCAGAAAAGAATTCACCTTGCTGCCTGGCTTTTTGGAGAGCTGAATATTTTACCTTTAGCAGCATTCCGAATTCTTTGTGGAGATTGGAAACAGTGACAAGAAACTACTAATATTTTTGGGTCTCTCAGTCACCCAGGAAGCAGTAAGGTGCTAACTGGCAAGAAGGGCTGAGGTGTCTTTTATTACAGCCCTTCAGGTGTGAGACTTGTTGCTGTGAAGGAATGGATTCCAGTGGGAGCCGCCCTCTCAGCCTGTTTCACATCATGGCCTCCTCTGAGAAAAATTAGAAACCTACCTTCTCTGACTGTGAGGCATCTCTCGGTACGGGCAGACACAACTCGAGCTGAACTGCCTGTGCTCATGCTCATTTACAGTTAGATTTAGGAAAGCAGCCACGTTTGGCCAGCTCTGGGAGAGCGTGGCAGCTTCTGAGGAAACAGCTCTTCCCAGAGTGTGTGAAGAGCAGAAAAGCAAGACAAGACAGAAGACTCAGTCTGATGGCAGGAGCCTGCATTGCCGTTCTCTCAGAACCGCCTCCATCTTCCTCCTCTTCTGTCTCTGACACAATGCTACCATTCCAGCACTTTCCAAAATCCTGCAGTCATGCAATTTTATCTCAAAACATTTCCTTGGATGCCTGCTGTGTGCTGGGTCCTGTGCTAGATCCTGGGGCTGTCAGGAGACATAGAAAAGCTGCTCTGATGGAGTGAATTTGTCATTTGGGGAATGATTGTTGCTAGTGTTTTGAGCACAGTTGGCTGACAGGGATCAGTAAACACCAAAATAGCAATATAGAGTCATTTGCGTGGGGAACGTTAACTTATTATGTATGTATATCTGGGTGAAGAGAGAAGAATATGGTGACCCATTTAAAAGTTCTTTACATCAGTGTTTCAAAATACTCAACTTTTAAATAAACCACTCTCTGTATTTAGCTGTATGCAGAATAAAATAGATAGGAAAATAAACAGCCTGCTGAAGTTCAGAAACAATTCCTGCCTATCCACAGGCAGTATAGAAAGGACCATCTCTTGTGGCTATGTGGTTTTATAGTTCTGTGTACTGTTTACTGGGGTCTGTTCATTTCTGTTTCTTCATTATGTTTCTCTCAATCCCAATTTTTTACCCTTATGTCCCCCAATATATGGCCCCCGTTCAATATCAAGTCTTCTTTTGAGCTGCCTGTGTGAAGAAATAGGGGTGATCCCACATGGAAAAGATGGGAACTGTGGCATTGAGTTCCAGCTGCCAGACTGCCTACTTGAGACTCAGAGCAACAAAGGACATTGCCTTGTTAGCAAGGATAGAAACCAGAATACAGTATGGAAAAACACTTGTACCCTTTGACTAAGATCCAAAGAGTATTTGTGGACAGTGAGTTGCAAGTAAAATCTACTCCTCTCAAATGTTATTACTTAGACAATAAAACAATATCTCTGTGCTTACATATACTAAAATTGGAACAATACAGAGATTAGCATGGCCCCTTGCAAGGATTACACGCAAATTTGTGAAGCGTTCCATATTTTTAAAGCCACAGTCATCAGGACAGTATGGTACTGGCACAAAGACAGAAATATAGATCAATGGAACAAAATAGAAAGCCCAGAGATAAATCCACACACCTATGGACACTTTATCTTTGACAAAGGAGGCAAGAATAAACGATGGAGAAAAGACGATCTCTTTAACAAGTGGTGCTGGGAAAACTGGTCAACCACTTGTAAAAGAATGAAACTAGAACACTTTCTAACACCATACACAAAAATAAACTCAAAATGGATTAAAGATCTAAATGTAAGACCAGAAAATATAAAACTCTTAGAGGAAAACATAGACAAAACACTCTCTGACATAAATCACAGCAGTATCCTCTATGACCCACATCCTAGAGTAATGGAAATAAAAGCAATAATAAACAAATGGGACCTAATTAAACTTAAAAGCTTTTGCACAATGAAGGAAACTATAAGCAAGGTGAAAAGACAGCCTTCAGAATGGGAGAAAATAATAACAAATGAAGCAACTGACAAATAACTAATCTCAAAAATATACAAGCAGCTCATGTAGCTCAATTCCAGAAAAATAAATGACCCAATCAAAAAATGGGCCAAAGAACTAAACAGACATTTCTCCAAAGAAGACATATAGATGGCTAACAAACATGAAAAGATGCTCAACATCACCCATTATCAGAGAAATGCAAATCAAATCCACAATCTCACACCAGTCAGAATGGCTGCTATAAAAGGTCTGCAAATAATAAATGCTGGAGAGGGTGCGGAGAAAAGGGAATGCAGACTAGTACAGCCACTATGGAGAACAGTGTGGAGATTCCTTAAAAATTGGAAATAGAACTGCCATACGACCCAGCAATCCCACTGCTGGGCATACACACTGAGGAAACCAGAATTGAAAGAGACACGTGTACTCCAATGTTCATTGCAGCACTGTTTACAATAGCCAGGACATGGAAGCAACCTAGATGTTCATTGGCAGACGAATGGATAAGACAGCTGTGGTACATATACACAATGGAATATTACTCAGCCATTAAAAACAATGCATTTGAATCAGTTCTAATGAAGTGGTTGAAATTGGAGCCTATTATACAGAGTGAAGTAAGTCAGAAAGAAAAACACCAATACAGTATCAGTTCAGTACAGTTCAGTCGCTCAGTCCAGTTCAGTCGCTCAGTCATGTCCGACTCTTTGCAACCCCATGAGTTGCAGCACTCCAGGCCTCCTTGTCCATCACCAACTCCTGGAGTTCACCCACACTCATGTGCATCGAGTCAGTGATGCGATCCAGCCGTCTCATCTTCTGTCGTCCCCTTCTCCTCCTGCCCTTAATCTCTCCCAGCATCAGGGTCTTTTCCAATGAGTCAACTCTTCGCATGAGGTGGCCAAAGTATTGGAGTTTCAGCCTCAGCATCAGTCCTTCCAATGAATACCCAGGACTGGTCTCTTTTAGGATGGACTGGTTGGATCTCCTTGCAGTCCAAGGACTCTCAAGAGTCTTCTCCAACACCACAGTTCAAAAGCATCACGCATATATATGGAATTTAGAAAGATGGTAATGATGACCCTATATGTGAGACAGCAAAAGAGACACAGATGTATAGAACAGTCTTTTGGACTCTGTGGGAGAAGGCAAGGGTGGGATGATTTGAGAGAATAGCACCTAAACATGTATATTATCATATGTGAAACAGATCACCAGTCCAGGTTTGATGCGTGAGACAGGGTGCTCAGGGCTGGTGCACTGGGATGACACAGAGGGATGGGATGGGGAGGGAGGTGGGAGGGAGATTCAAGATGGGGAACACATGTACACCCATGGCTGATTCATGTCAATGTATGGCAAAACCAATACAATATTATAAAGTAATTAGCCTCCAATTAAAATAAATAGATTAATTTTAAAAAAGAAAATAAAAAAATCCCAATATCTCCATAAGCCTCAGTGACACAGCAATGGGGGAGATTAAGGTATGCTATTAGTTTGCTGATGAATCATAGGCAGGAGAATGATGGGATGCACAAAAAGGCTATCGGAATTAAATAGAGACAAGGGCTAAGGGAAACCAACAAGGATGATGCAGCATCTGAGTTCAAAAAATGGTACTACTCTTAGCCCTGAAAGGTCAAGGGAAGAAAGGAACTACAGGAGTTTGGAGGAAGGAATGCAGTAAGGAATTCAGAAAATAAACTCTGATCTCACTCTCTGATTTCTTGCTGGCCTCTCTCATTAACTCACTTTATTAATCAGTAAAGTCATCTTCCAAGGACACAAAGCAGGATGGAGAAGAGTGGAGGGCACCTCTGGAGAGGCAAAGGGAAAGATAACAAATAGCTTGCCTATGGGGAAGCAAAAGAAGATAGCTAAAGGACAACAGAATTATCAATGAGAAGTTTTGAATTTTGTTATCAGCTCTGCCATTTACTTATCGCTTGGCTTTGGGAAACCATGCCATCCTCTGAGCCTCAGTTTTGCTAGCTATAGCATGGGAAGAGAGCCTTTGGCTTGTGAGGCCAAAGAGTTATGAGATAGTACTTTACAAACAATGCTCACTGATGAGAGGGGTCATAAAAATCCATCAACAACGCAGTTGGCAATTATTCCAATTTATTTTGCATGGGATGACTATAATTTGCCATGGAAAGATGCTCAGCTTCTGTCTTTGGCTTTAGAACAAGGCAGAAATAACCAGCTCATGACGACATCATATGACTGTTTTCCTCTTCACTTTAATGTGCACTCTGCAAGGTCCCCCTTTAATTCAACATGAAAAGGAGGGAGGCCACAGTGAGTCATTCGTAGAGGAGAACTTGGGGGGTCAGTTCCACCTGTGCCCTTGTCTGCTCTGATGCACATGGAAATGGTCTTTGGATTGGGAGCAACACATATCTCTTGGCACCACTGAGGTTGAAGAAGGAGGAAGCCATGGGTAAGTATTCTCTATATTTGTTAACATCTAGCCAGTAGTTGGCCCTTATCTCTAGAAATTAAAAATACCTTATCTTCCATGCCTCAGTGCTGTAGATGCCTACTAGAATATGTACTCATCCTATGACTCTTCTATGGAAATTCCCTGGAAAGCTCTAGCATTCTTACTGTTTCTATGGAGTTTTTGAACTTGAGCTTAGGAGCTGGGTGCAGTTATCTTGGCCACCTTTGTGAAGGAGCAGAGGAGCCGGTCTCCTGGAAGACAATGGGACAGCTGCATACGGAAATGCATACAGAAGAGAGTGGGAAGGCAGTGTGAGAGGGCGACGGAGCGCAAGTGGGAATGGAGCCTGTGTGTGAAGAGGAGGAGGCCAGCACCTCTGATGTCGAAGTGCCCTGTTTTGCGTCTTGTCAGTCCATGGTGACTCACCACAGGAAGATCACCTTTCCCCCAGTGTGGCTACCCTGGGGATGTCTGATGTCAGTATCTGAAAGAACCCTAAGAAACATAGGCTTATAGGCATGGACACCCTTGGGAATGTGGGAACAAGCTTGGGAAAACAGCCTACAGGCCCTCTCTCCTTCTGAAGAACTTTGTTTCCTTCTCTTGTCCCCTTGAGAGAAAACTCTTCACCCAGAAAATGGAAGGTCACGGCCAGTGGCTCCCAGAGGGAGTCACTCCACAAGACTGAGAAGTGGGAAACCCTCTCTGCTGAATACATAGAAAACCTCTGGCCCAGTGCTCCTTCCAATTTCACAACTGCATGAAATTACCAATAAAAAACCCTCCTGCCATAAAACAGTGTGAACTTATCTACCTCCTGAGCATATTTACAATCAACGGCTTTAGAGTATCAATTAAATTCTCCCCACATTACTTTAGCCTCTCTTTTAGACACCCTCTCTATGACTTTCTACACTCAGAGCAACAGCAGAAATTATCCTTTAATTAAGCCAGTCCTACAGCTTTCTCAAGCACTTGTGTGCATATACACATCCCGATTGAAGAAAGGCCTTGTGGAGTTTGTGCTAGTTCCCGTAACAGTGATCTATTCAGTTCATTATTCTTCCTAATGATAATTGTAATAAAAAATCCCTCATGTGTTTACATACTTCTGGTTACAAACCATTTTCTCCATGATTGTAATTGTGCCATGAGGTAGAGGCCACTGAGACCTTCCATCTTGTCTTACTTTTATTCATCTTAGTAGTGACACCTTCTGTGTATAAAGGGCTTAATTCTACATTGGGCACTGTGCCAAGTCTTTTCCAGGCACTTTGTCATTTAAGCCACAGTGAACCCAAGGAAGTAAGTGTTGGTTATGTTTACAGATTAGAAAACTGGGGGCTAAGCAACCTGTCAAAGGTAGTGTAGCTGGTAAATGGTGGGTCAGGGTATGAAGTGGGATCTGAAGGAACCATGCTCTTAACCACAATTCAACACAAGTAATTTGCCATCCCATCTTGACCAAATACACTTTTCATTAAAAATTATTTGTCTGATAATAGTCATTTATTAATCAAATCCACTCATCCACAATTCTTTTAACAAACATTTTTAAATTGCTTCCCATTGTGTTTGCATTATATTTTCCTTATTTTAACTTGTCAATTCTTAAAGTCCTGAGTAAAGTATGGCCACCCTCATTTCATAAAAGAAGAAATTGACTCTCATGTTTTACTAGGCCAGGCTGCTAAGTATTAAGAGATGTTGGGTTTGAACCTGGCCCTATTGGACTGCAAAACTGTTTTCTTTTCCATCATGGAGAAAACAGGGACTGGAATTGTTTCACCAACTGAACTGGATCTCACAGGACTCAACCCAGCTTCTTTCTAGTCTTCTTTCCACTGACTGCAAGACCTCTCCATCCTTATTTTCTAAATGAGTGATATGTCAGAGCCTGGGGAAAGCTATGTGGAACATCTTTATTGGTATTACCCCTTTGGAATGAAATGGACCAGTGATGGGACAATGTAGGGCTGTGTGTCCAGTGAGAGGACCCAGAAATGGGTTGTTCTTTGATTAGGAAGGTGGGGTAATGGGAATGGAAAGGCGAGTGGGAAGAGATGACCAGATAAAGAGAGGAGGGAAATGTAGAAAAATAACATGAGGTCAAGAATGGAAAACTAGTATCTTGAAACGTGCAGGCTGGTTACTAACAGCGAGTCAGCATGAATCAAGAAATAAGATTCAGGGTGAGAGAGGCTAGGTCAAACAAGCCATTTCTTTTGTGGTTTCATTGGGGGCTAAAATAAAAACCTCATCATTAACTAAACACAACACTAACATGAAGGGGTGAAATAATTTATCCTTAAATAACAGGCTGACCTATTCAGAATTGTAATTTTAATGTAAGACTAACCTTTGAAAATAGATCAAGTGATATAAATTATTAAGGATAAGACATTCATCAGATAGATGGTGTCTATTAGTAATTTTATGCATGAAGAGTTATCTCCTGGAGTACAGTTGGGGCTGCTTCTGCGAAGAAAAAAATGAACCCAGTTACCCTTTCGTGACATGTGCAGCTGATTTTAATCAGTATTTCTCCTGTCAAGTGAAATGAAAAGACTGAAATATGATCTCTTGTGTGGATGCGCGTTCACTATCTCCCACCTCCTTCCTGGCAGCTGCGCCAGGAGTTCTACCAGCATGGAGAAAATGGAGATACACTTTTAGAGCAGTTTTTTTCTTTTCCCAGTTCTGAGTGGGAAATATCTAAATTAATTGGTCAAAGCATAAAATGTTGGAGAATCTTCTAGCTGCCTAGCACTAGGTTAAGTGTTCTGTGAGAGAGGAAGGGGACAGTAGAACCTAAGACACTTCTTATCTTCAGGGATGTAGACGCAGATTTGCAGGGACCTAAATTAAGTGCAGCCCTGCAAGTTTGCTTACAGCTAAGTGAGTTTGAGCCCTGGTTTCATTTTCTGTAAAATAGATAGTGTTCTTACCTTCCTCATGGAGTTGTTGTGAGAACTCACAGTTATGTCTGGAAAGAATGACTCACCAGGTGTACATATTCACTATATTCAGGTTAATAAATGTTGAACTATATAAAATTACTATTTCCATTCAACCAGTGTCTTAAGTTGGGATGTGGGTTGCTTTTCTTCCCCAGCACCATGTAGCACCATTCCTCGAGGCATTTGTGGTTTGCCCTTTCTCTCATCTGTAGGCCCATGATGAGCACCCCAAGCTGTTAAGAAAGAGATTGTCTTTGTGAGGGAAGTTGGGTGGAGACAGAGTAAAGTCTCAGGGTCCAGAGCGTTGACCCTCCTAGTGGCTGTGTGCAATGAAGGTTCCCTAGAACAAGGACAATGTATGGAATTCCCATGGCATTGGCTGTGTAGGGGCACACCCAGATGGGACTGGGTAGTCAGTGGGTTAATGCCCTAAAGGATGGGAGGAGGTGGATGTCTTTTTCAAGGGAAGCTCCAGGGTCCATCGTAGTGCCAGGGATGATGCTGATCACTATAACATGGCCCTTCCAGGTTCATTTCCTTTAATGCCAAGCTCCACTGACCTCCCCTGCCCCCTGCTCCCCTCCTCCTTTCTTCTTTCCTCAGTCTACTCAGTCCTTATTTAGAGGATCAATAGGTATACTAATTTCTCTTGCAGATTTTTTTTAAGGACACAAGGTTTGTCCCTAGTGCTTCAGGCCTTAGATATTTTAACATTAAAAAACCTGGCTGTTTATGACTTAAAGGTGTGCCTTAGAAATTCCAACAGTTTCTGTTTTTCCTGCCTTATGAGCCATCCCCTGATGCAAAGAATTCCTTGGAGTAAATGTTGGTGTTGGCCTGATGCTCAGAAGGTGTGGAGATACTGGGGGGAAGGAACTCTCTGTACCACAAGATGTGCATGCGTGCTAAGTTGCTTCAGCTGTGTCCGACTTTCTGTGACCCTATGGACTGTAGCCTGCCAGGCTCCTCTGTCCATGGGATTTTCCAGGCAAGAATACTTGAGTGGGTTGTCATGCCCTTCTCCAGGGGATCTTCCCAACCCGGGGATCAAACCTGTGTCTTTAATGTCTCCTGCATTTGCGGGTGGGTGGGGACTTCCCTGGCGGCTCAGACGGTAAAGCGTCTGCCTACAATACGGGAGACCCGGGTTCGATCCCTGGGAAGTCCATACCTCAAGATATGATTCCTGCAAAACTTTCTCCTCCCTCCTTTCCCTCTCCACTTGACTGCTATGATTATGCCTGCTTTAAAGGAAAAATCAACCTAGGTTTAGAGAAGTTAATCTTGTGTTGGTTGGGTGTCCCAGGACAGAGTTGACGGAGCTCAGAGAACAAGGAGCTGGTAATCCTCATAGAAGAGACAAACAGATTGATTAGAGAAAGCTTCAGATCATGGTATCCATCTGTGAAAGGAAGGGGGAGGAAGGGAGATTTAGGGGAGTGAAAGCCTTAAACTATAGTGCATATCTGATAGAAGTGGGGAGCTGCAGGGCCCAGATTGCTTGTTAGAGAAGTGCCATGTTGAGCAGAAATGACTGGGCCCTCATACCCTTGATTGGCCTCTGACACATTGCCTGGGAAAACATCAGAAGCTCGAGGCAGATTTTACAGGTGCCACAGCTCCAGGCTGTCAGACACTTTGGCTTCTGCAGCTGAGTGCCAAGTCCCTTCCTGAAGAGGGATCCAAATGGAACCTCCACAGCTGCTGTACATGCCGGTGGCCACGTGAGCACTGGTGACAGAACTGGGGCTGGAACCTGGCGTCTCGGTTCCTGGTATGGCCTTCTTTCCTCTTTTCGTGGACACTCACAATTCTGACTACCACCAGAGGAGATATCATTATGCATTCACTGCCTGCTGCTGACACTGAGAGCTGCTGAGATTCACAGATTTGAGTAATCTATGTGGATTATTGCAACCAAGTACAGACTCCTTTTGAGGATGCTGCCTGGAGGCAGACAAACCAAGTGAAAAAGGAGCAAGAATGCCTACAGATACAGTTCTTCACTTTGCTTGACTTCTCTGATAGTGCCACATCCCATGCCCATCTCCCTACCTCAGGAGTTTCATACTGTCTGGTCCAAAACCAAGATTTCTGGCCAAGCAGATGCTGTTAAGTTCTGAGGTTTGCTGGAATTACTCTTAAACTGCAGACCTATGGATGATAAAACATGTTTTCTCTTAATCATTTGGACAGAATCCAAATGATGGTGGATGATCTTTGAGAGAGAACAGCCATGAATTAATGTGTATGACAAAAGTGTTAGTTTCTCAAAAGATCACCTTAAAGGCGGTGATGCAGGCTGTGCGGGAGAGTGACCAGGCTTAGATGCCATGCAGGAGTTTCAGTCCAACCTGCCCTGCTACTGGCACTCAGAGTTTCACGTTAGCAAAATCAAGGCCAAGCCTTTGTACTGTCAACATCTGCTTCGAGTTATTCAGATATATTCTCACCTCTGCATTTTGGTAAGAATGGTAATAACATAAAACAAAACAAAAACTAGAAACCTATTGCTGCTCAAGACCAAATCTTTATGTTGTCAACATTTGCCCAGAAGTGTTCAGATATCCTTTTGGGTAGAAAGGGCATTGTTACTTTCGTAGTTCTATAGAATTGTAAACTTAACAGTGCTAATTAATAGTGCTTATTAACAGTGCTAATAAGAGAGTGATGGTTAATCTTTTGTTGTTATTTTTTCTTCTTGCTGCTGAGTGAGGAAGTATGCTGAGAGTATTTGATCATTTAATCCTTGCAGTAGCCCCAAGCAGTAGGCAGCATTTCTTTCATTTTGAAGATCAAGAACTGTCTTGAAGTGTTGAGGTGGGGATCCAACTCATTTCAAAGCTCATTCATTCCTTATGCTGTACAGACACTTTACCACTTAATGGAATCCAACAACAAAAAGAAAAACCAGAGTCTAATTTGTCATTTTTTAATTTGGTCACATAATAAGTCTAGTGAACTAGACTCCACTCTCCTGCTCCCGGCTCCCAGCACCCAACCCTTTACCTCCATTATGCTGATTAAGCTCAGCAGCACTTATGGCTGGAGTTGCCTTGGGTGCCCCCTGGGAATACCAATAGGTCTTTTAGTTCTTTGAAGCCACGGTTACAGCCTGGTGCAGCCTCCTGGCTTTCACTTCACTTCAAGATAGTTACTCTTCCTTCATCATAGGGTCCTCAAGCCTTTGACAAATTGCTAGGAAACTGAACAACAAGAGAAAATTGTCCAGATGAGGTATAGATATCAGACCTGTCCTCTTAGCTGGTGTGTATTTAACTTTATTTTTAAATTTCCAAAGCATGTAGGAAGTAGCGGCTGTAGTTCCGTATGCCACCAGTCCAAGACTTTGTTTGGTGGACAAAAGCACCTGTAATTAAGAAATAAACTTCTAAAATTACCAAATGATGATCAGAACTTCTTGCATGTCACTACACAAAACATTCGGTCAAGATCTCCTCCTTCCTTCCTTCTCTCTTCTCCATTTTAGCAGCCGTGTATTCTTCACTTTGTGCCTTGTTATTTTTATCTATAATTTTTGGGAAAGTGAAGTATCAGCAGTTGAAAGATGACTTGGGGAGAGACATTTTTATTGCTTAAATGATTCTTTTCAGGGAGACAACTGAAGCCCAAAAGGGATCATTGCAAACCTAAAGGAGCTTGAGAAAATTTACACCCTCTAAGGTATTTTAAGCCTTTGGAGCTATTTTGAGAGAAAAGACTTATTTTAGGCTTGTGGAGAGTCCTGTTCCATAAGAGTAGAGCTAGACACCAGCCAGCTGGTATGGGGGTGGGGGATGCTGGCTCTAAGGCTACACTGTCTGGGTTCAAATCCTGCTCCTACCACCTGCCAGGGGACTTGGCCTCTTGGTGCCCCCATTCCTTATCTCTAAAAGGGAGGAGCAGTCTCTGTTCAAAACGCACACCTCGTGGTAGTGTTGTGAAGTTCAGTGTGTTGCACTTATGTGCTTATGTTAATTAGGGCTTCTTCCATTGAAAGTGACCAAAAATTGACCCAAAGCCAGAGCCAGAAGGCAGTTTATTGCTCACCAGCACAGAAGTCCAGGAGCAAGACTGGATTCAGGACCCAGAGTATCATCAGAAGATTACATCTCTTCAGCAAGATGACTAACAATAGCCTCACCCTTTATACCATTTCAGGGAGAAAGTCTTATCATTGACTCTGACTGGTCATCATGTCCATCTCTGAACCACTACTGAGGTCAATCTTGATTCACATACGATGTTTCAGTTGCTGTAGGCCTGGGTTTCATGGCTTACTCGAGAGCTGAGAGAACCATATGGCCTGAAAATGTGTGCATGTAATTACCCAGAGGGGGATTGTGGTTGGTTACCAAAGGCAGTAGTCACCAATAATGGTTAGCACTGTGAGTGACTGTTCTACAACATGCCTAGTAGATGTTAGCTGGTGCCATTATTGTTGTTGTTACTGTTTGTCCATCAGCAAGGAACCCTAAAGGAAGTACTTTGTGAAGCTTACTCAGTGACTGCATTCCATACTGGGAATTCACCCCAGCCAGCTATTTATCACCCTCCCAGACTTTTTCCTTTGCTCTTCTCATCTCATGTTTATCTCTTCATTTGCTTGTTAATTATTAAAATGCAACTTTATCCTTCAAAGCCTAGTGCATCTATGGGATCTGGACGTTTAACATCTCGCTGATCTAAGAAATGCTACAGCTGTCACCCTCTGTCCTGTAAGGCACTGACTGTGAAACATCTTTGAACACTATAAAGTGCTGCAAAGCACTGTCTTCCACTCAATATGTGACTCTAAAATATTCATGATTATGTAATCATTCTGGTATAACATGGTGGTTTAGAATAAGGCGACTGAGTTCAAACCTGCCTTTTTCACTAACTTAATGTTCACTTGTGAACCTGATGAAGATCATAGAACCTTCTGAGCATCAGTTCTTTCATCTGTAAGGGAGTACAAAAGTGCCCGTAGCTCAAGGTCATGAATGTGAAATGTGACCCTAGTATGTGTCACACACTTGCGCATGCACTGTATCTTCTTATAAACAATTTGAAAGTAGGGAATGCATACCCACCCTGCCATCTTTGCTTCCCTGGAGTTTGTTTATATTATTATTTAACCACAAGAATCCCTGGCTTGTAAAGAAACAGAACATTCAAACTTCATAGAGAAATCAAAGCTTTGTGTTTTGTCTAAGACAAAAGTTCTGTGACATTTTAGTATGTCAATGTCTTTGCCAAACCAGAGATTCTAGGAGACACTAGCTTGTACAGTTTCTGCTCTTTGGCTCAAGTTTTTGTCCTGGCACCTCCCCCTCCTGCCTCTGCTAATGGTGTACCTAACCCTGCACAACAAACTGCGGAAAATTCTTAAAGAGACGGGAATATCAGACCACATTACCTGCCTCCTGAGAAACCTCTATGAAGGTCAAGAAGCAACCGTTAGAACTGGACATAGAACAACAGACTGGTTCCAAACTGGGAAAGAAGTACTTCAAGGCTGTATATTGTCACTCTTATTATTTACATTATATGCAGAGTACATCATGAGAAATGCTGGGCTGGATGAAGCACAAGCTGGAATCATGATTGCCAGGAGAATATCAATAACCTCATATATGCAGATGACACCACCTTTATGGCAGAAAATGAAGAAGAGCTAAAGAGCCTCTTGACGAAAGTAGAAGAGGAGAGTGAAAAAGTTGGCTTAAAGCTCAACATTCAAAAAACTAAGCTCATGGCATCCAGTCCCATCACTTCATGGCAAATAGATGGGAAACAATGGAAACAGTGACAGACTTTATTTTCTTGGGCTCAAAAATCACTGCAGATGGTGACTGTATCTATGAAAGTAAAAGACGCTTGCTTCTTGGAAGAAAAGTTATGACCAACCTAGACAGCATATTAAAAAGCAGAGACATTACTTTGCTGACAAAGGTCCATCTAGTCAAAGCTATGGTTTGTCCAGTAGTCATGTATGGGTGTAAGAGTTGGACTATAAGGAAAGCTGAGCACCAAGGAATTGATGCTTTTGAACTGTGGTGTTGGAGAAGACTCTTGAGAGTCCCTTGGATTGCAAAGAGATCAAACCAGTCAATCCTAAAGGAAATCAGTCTTGAATATTCATTCATTGGAAGGACTGATGCTGAAGCTGAAACTCCAATACTTTGGCCACCTAATGTGAAGAACTGACTCATTGGAAAAGACCCTGATGCTGGGAAAGATTGAAGGTGGGAGGAGAAGGGGACGACAAAGGATGAGATGGTTGGGTGGCATTACTGACTCGATGGACATGAGTTTGAACAAGCTCTGGGAGTTGGTGATGGACAGGGAAGCCTGGCATGCTGCAGTCCATGGGGTTGCAAAGAGTCGGACACGACTGAGCAACTGAACTGAAAACCCTGCACCTGGGATGTGGCTGAGGAGGGATGTGGTGACAAATGGCGGAGCGATTTGTCCAGCCTGTGCTGTGGAGCAAGACGAGTGATACATTATGAGAGCCTCAATGTTCCTTGTCTGGAAATGACATAGATATTAGATTTTGCTGACAAATGACACCTGCACATTGGAGCCATTAAGAATTCTCCCAAAAGCAGGGAAGCAAAGAGGTTTGCTAGCATCCTCTTAATAAAGTGTGGTTTCTGCTGACAGAACCCAAATAAATACACTTGGATGCTCACCATCTATTGGCAGTTTTTGGGAAGTGGGCAGCTGTCTGTTGAAGAGATGCAAAAGCCGTTTTCTTCTCCATGTTAAGTGAGGGCACAGTGTGGAGGAGGAGGAACTAGGTCAGCAGTAGAACAGAACAGGCTGAGTGCAAGCCCTGGCATCGGAGGGCTGTTTGCCGTGGACAAGACACGCAGCACAGGCGCTGCATTGGAGTCGGTGATTTTCAGTTGTGATGGACACAGACATACTGAAACACGTTCCTTTCAAGAGGGTAGCAGATGTTGTTGTTTAGTCACTACGTTACATCTGATTCTTTTGCGACCCCGTGGATTGTTGTAGCAGGGCTCCTCTGTCCATGAGATTTCCCAGGCAAGAATATGGGAATGGGTTGCCATTTCCTTCTCCAGGGGCTCTTCCTTAGCCAGGGTTCCAACCCGAGTCTCCTGCATTGGCAGATGGATTCTTTACCACTGAGCCACCGGGGAAGCCCAACATGGACCTTTCTTTTTTCCTGAGGTAAAATTCCAATAATATAAAATTCACCATTTCAATGATTTCAAAGTATATAATTCAGTGGCTTCCAGTACATTAACCGAATTTTGTAACTGTCACCAGTATCAAGTTGTTTCATCACCGCCATCTCCAAATGCCTTGCTCACAAAGTAGTCATTTCTTATTCTTTGCTCCCCCTAGCCCCAGGTAACCACGAATCTACTTTTGTGTCTATCGGATTTACCTTTTCTGGGCATTTCATATAAGTGGACTGATAGAGTACATGGCTTTTGTGTCTGGCTTACTTTGTTTGGCATAATGTTGTCAAGGCTCGGTCATGTTGTACCATGTATCAGTATGTCACTCCTTCTCATAGCTGACTAATATTCTGTTATATGTAATATAGCTGATTTGTTTGTTTGTTCATCAACTGATGGACATTTGGTTTGTTTCCTCCCTATATAGGTCGTTTTGCTCTTATGAATAGACTATTGAATTTTGCTTCTCTATGAACGTGTGGAGAAATAACTCTCTGGTGACCCTACATAACCTCTCAGTCCAGGTAGCCCATGGAGAGTAAAACAAGTATTTGGTATTAGTTCCAAGTTCTGAGAGATGGGACTTGGATAGGTTGGGTCATCGGGCAGCTGCCCTCCTGGGCTGAGGCTATGAGGCAGACTCTGATGTGGGGGCCAGAGCAGGCGCAGAATGATCCCTTTTCCAGGTCCCCACCATCTTTTGCTTACACCTCTATTATAGCCCCTACAGGGCTGTGTTCTCTGTAGTCTAGTCTGTTGGCTGGCATGCACGTTCCCAGCTCCCAGATGTAAGGTGGGCAGGCAATGCCTTTCTGAGTACCCAGGACCCAGCTGGGGTGACTGGCACGTGGCAGTTGCTCATTTAATAAGCCAGTACATAATGGAAGGGCTCTTGATCTTTTCCGCTGCCATGAACAAACACTCTGCAGACTTACAATTCCATTCCTCAGTCTGAGGAGCGCTGACATGTCATCCAGGAAAAAGTGCCTGATGGTTTTCTCTTTATTTTCCTGGACCCCCACAGTAAGTTTCCTTCCCTGGTCAGAACTCTCAGTACTTTGGAAACCAAATCGATGGACTGAAAGGTACTCTTCCTGAGTACCCAGGCAAATGGGGTCCTGGGGATGATGTAAGGAGCTGGGAGCAGGAGCCTGTCCGCTCTAGCATCCTGGGCCTGTCTGCTGCTGGGCAGTGAGCCTTGCCTTCCCTTTTGTCTGTGTGGAAACCTCCCTCTCAGCTTATAGGAGCCCAGAGCACACCTGCTGTAATGCCTACCTGGGGCTCCCAGCCTACCAGCCATGGTTACAGAATATTTATGTGTAGTATTTATCAGATTATTTAATGGGCAGCTCTGAAGTCACAAAATAGCAGTTGTCTTGTCTTCTAACAGCTCTCTAGACGCCCATCTTTCTGCAGTTCCACGGTCTGCTTGTTTTGGCAAAGCCATGGAAATGGGGTCAGCCGACTTCTGTCAGGGCTGAGTGTGAGAGATTCAATGCGTCTCTGCAAAACTGAACTGGACGTGCTTCTGAAGCTAGAGCTCAGCCGCCAGCGAGCCTGCCGCTTTGCACAGTCTGCTTGGGTCACTGTTCCACACAGGTTCCTCTTGTTCAGGGCTTTGGTCCTCACCCTGCTTTAGCTTGTCTCAGCTGCAGAGTCTTTTTCCTGCCAGTTCTTCTCCCCCAAGGCCTAGCAAGGATGTGAAGTCTAAAAGAAGATAAGGTGAACAGGCACAAATGGCCACAGATGTGGGGTTGGGTTTAGATGTTCTGGAAGGAGTGTGAAGGAAGCCATGGGAAGGTAAAAGTGGTGACGCAACATGATGGGAAATTCTCTTTTGTAGTGAAGTTTGAGAGTGAAGACCTGCTGTCCTGAGGGGTTTTGGAGGTGGGATTGTTCAGGGCTGTACCGTTTCCTCCGGCAGCCACTGCCCATGTTGTTTTGAGCTCTTGAAGTCAGGCTAGTCTGAACTGAGACGGGCTGGAGGTGTAACATAGACACAAGATTTCCTGCAGTTAGTACCAAAAAAGTTAAAAAAAAAAATCCCCAAATGAAACAAGCCTCAATAATTGATTGAATTTTGAAACTAACTTTTACATATTGAAATGTTAATGTTTTGATATATTGAGTTACATAAAATGTATTATATTAATTTTAATAATTTTTCAGTGTGGTTTTTTTTTTCTATTTTTAAATGTAGCTACTGGAAAAAATGGAATTACACGTGTGGTTGACTATATTTCTATTTGACAGCACAGTTTAGAGGTCAAGAGTGTGGGCTCTGGAGACACAAGGTATGTAGATTTGAACTGTGGCTCCACAAATCATAGCTGTAGGACCCCAGGAAAGTCACTTAACCCAGTGGCTTCCAAACCTTCTACAGAGACCCATTTCGATATTCTCATTGTAAAAATCCTCATGTAAAATCATGTTTTACAGTACTTTTTGTTGTACACACAAACACACATACTGAAAGAAAAATAATGGACGAATACCACACGATTTGCATTCTGATCTCTTCTGTTCCATGTCTTCTCCTCCCTCCTCTCCCCTCTTTTTTCTCTGTTCATTTAATACAATGTTTGTCATGACCGATTAAATTAACTTCACACTAGGGATCAGACGCCTGTTTGAAAATCCAGACTTAACCTCTCTGTGCCTCAGCTCTCTCATCCGTAAAAAGGAACAAATACTATCAGGATCTCAGAGCCACTTTGACAACATACATATAATCTTATAGGTAAGTCTTTTGTACAATGCCTGGTACATAATAGAGCAGTTGATAAATGGAAGAAAACATTATTCCAAATGGATCTTCAACTTTCTGTATAAACAGTAGTGTGGGATATATAGGAAAAACTCTACTTATATGTTAGCTGCTATAATTGTTAATGTTATTTTAAATGAGACTTTAAGTCTCATACTACTTTTCCCTCCAAGAGAAGCCACCTGGCTTGAGGTTATGTGGCATTTCCAGAGTGGGAATGGTAACTTCCTGCCCACCTTTGATTCTCTCGATGCTATCAAGCCAGACCTCTTCATGTGGTGCTTCATAAGAGCTCTTAAGTTCTTTTTCCTTGTGTATATTCTCTTCCCCAAGTAGGTTGTACATTCTCAGAGGACGAGAACTGTGCCATCTTTCATTTTTGTTCCTTCTCCATCACACCCAGGACATGGAGGGAACATTAGTAGCAGAGATTTTGGAGCCACGAGGTCTGGGGCTCAGACCTGGGCTCTGCCACCCACGGCGCTCTGTGGCCTCCTGGCCTTAGTGTCCTTATCTGTGACATGGGAGTGAAAGTGCCCTGCTCTCAGCTCTTCCATGAGGATTATGACACCACCCTTATGGCAGAAAGTGAAGAGGAACTAAAAAGCCTTGATGAGGGTGAAAGAGCAGAGTGAAGAATCTGGCTTAAATATCAGCATTCAAAAAACTAAGATCATGGGATCCGGTCCCATCACTTCATGGCAAGTAGATGGGGAAAAAGTGGAAACAGTGATAGATTTTCCTGGGCTTCAAAATCACTGTGGACAGTGACTGAACCCATGAAATTAAAAGACACTTGTTCCTTGGAAGAAAAGCTATGACAAACCCAGATAGCATATTAAAAAGCAGAGACATCACTTGGCTGACAAAGGTCCATATATCAAAGCTATGATTTTCCCAGTAGTCATGTGTGGATGTGAGAGTTGGACCATAATGAAGGCTGAGTGCTGAAGAACTGATGCTTTCTAATTGCGGTCCTGGAGAAGACTCTTGAGAGTCCCTTGGATTGCATGGAGATCAAACCAGTCTTCCTAAAGGAAATCAACCTTGAATATTCATTGGAAGGACTGATGCTGAAGCTCTAATACTTTGGTCACTTGATGCAAAGAGCCAACTCATTGGAAAAGACCCTGATGCTGGGAAAGATTGAGGGCAGGAAGAGAAGCAGGTGACAAAGGATGAGATGGTTGGGTGATATCACCGACTCAATGGACATGAGTTTGAGCAAACCCTGGGATATAGTGAAGGACAGGGAAGCCTGGCACACTGTAGTCCATGGGGTTCCAAGGAGTTGGACATGACTTAGCGACTGAACAACAACAATGGTACATGACAGCCTGCTGCAGGATGTGAGAGTTGTTTTTGTGTTATTTTTATGACAACAGCTTTGTAAGAGCTGAGTGGACCTCTAATTTCCCCACATCACCTCTGGTACATAGTCAGGTGCCTCCAATTCAAAGCACTCCCATTCTGATGCTTTTGTACATCAGTTGGCCCTCTTAGGACAAACTGTACTACTTCTGACCAACTGGAATACACACAAAGGCCATGTGCCCTGAAAGGGGCTTCTAAGAGTGGCTCATGCCAGTGCACCAAGCCCAACTTCTCATACTTTCTCAGACAGAAAAGGAAAGAGACTTGAAATTGTTCAGGGCAGCTCCCTGCAGTCTCTGAGCCCCTGAGCTGGGCCATGATTGATCCAGCAGATGGCCCACAGAATGGATGAGTCTGTCCCCATGTATCTGCTTACCAATAAGGGCAGATCTGTGTCCTCTGCTGTGGGTTGGCAGGGTGCATACCTGTTGGTCATATTAACGCTCAAGACATAGCTTCTGTATTTGTCAAAAAGAGATGGGCTTCTAAGATTTATGAGGTTTTAAACATTTCAGTCCCATCTGTCTTTCGTTGCCCTGGTCCTCTTCCAGGCTGTGGAGGGGACAATGGTAAGATGAGAAGTGTCTCCTCTCAAGGAACTCAGCATCTAGTATGTTTTAAGTTCCTTCTCTTCACTCTGCTGATGAGAGAAGGATTCAAGTGAAGGCCATAGGGGGCAGCTGAATACATGACACCTGACGCTGGATGAGTGAGATGGCCAGCAGTTCATTAGTCGTATGCGCTCACAGCAAAGGGGAGGAAGACACTGCCCAGGCCACATGAGAATTGCAACTAGAATGGAGCAAACAACCAGCTGCTGTCGGAGGCAAGCTCTGTAGTATCAAGATGGTGAGGTGACCCCTTGGTGCCATGGAAGGGTATGATTGGCTTGTTTGAATAATTCCATGCAATGGCAGAGAAACAAAACCTGCTTCTCAGAGATGAGCAGGAACTGACTTATCAAGGGGGCCAGTATCTGTGCAAGCAGAATTGGGTGGGGGACTTGTGATTAAGCCATCTGGAGCCCTCCCTGTTTCAGATGTCAAGACAGCATGTTGTATAAGATCTTAATTTTAGGCCTTCCCCCTCTTGGTGGTAAGTGACAGACTTTATTTTCTTGGGCTCCAAAATAACTGTGGATGGTGACCACCATGAAATGAAAAGATGCTTGCTCCTTGGAAGAAAGGCAATGACAAAGCTAGACAGCATATTAAAAAGCAGAGGCATTACTTTGCCTACAAAGGTCCGTCTAGTCAAAGCCATGGTTTTTCCAGTAGTCATGTACGGACGTGAGAGTTGGACATTAAAAAAGGCTGAGTGCAGAAGAAATGATGCCTTTCAACTGTGGTGCTGGATAAGACTCTTGATAGTCCCTTGGACGATAAGGAGATCAAACCAGTCAATCCTAAAGGTAATCAACCTTGAATATTCATTGGAAGAACTGGTGCTGCAGCTGAAGCTCCAATACTTTGGCCCCCTGATGTGAAGAGCCGACTCATTGGAAAAGACCCTGATGCTGGGAAAGATTGAAAGTAGGAGGAGAAGGGGCGACAGAGGATGAGATGGTTGGATGGCATCACTGACTCAATGGACATGAGTTTGAGCAAACTCTGGGAGATGGTGAAGGGCAGGGAAGCCTGATGTGCTGCAGTCCATGGGGTCGCAAAGAGTCAGACACAACTGAGTGACTAAACAACCACCTCATGGTGGAAGGAGACACTTGAAACATGCCTTTGCAATGGAGAGTAATGCTGGTTCAGTAGGGATTGAATACTTTTCAGAGTACACCTAACTGTGTTGAGGAGGAGATGGAAAAGAAGATTTCTAGAACTCATGACCTCCAACCTGGGATCCCACAGGATGGAAGGTCAGAGGACAGGTGCTGGGTCATAAAGTCCTTTACCTAATCAAAGGGTGATGGTCAGAGTGTCCATCTGCCTTGTAGAGTGTCTTAGGGAGTGTGTGCTACATGGCAGCTGGTCTCTCAGCATCCCATCCCTTTCTGTTTTTCTCCAACATGTTTCATCTTCCATCCACCCCACATTCATCCTTCAGGCAACTCTTCCTGGGTCAGTTGTCCTCAAAGGTCTGATCTCTGACCAGCAGCATCTGTATCTCCTGGGAACTTGTCAGAAATGTGGTTTCCAGGGTCCCATTCCAGAGCACATGATATCCAGGTTATAACACCTTGTGCTCTCTTTGTGCTCAGCAGTTTGGTCAATGTGGCGTGAAGAGCACAGTTTTTGACAGGGTAGATTTGGATTTGGATCTTGTTTCCACTACTTAATAGCTGGATAACCTCCAGTGAGTCACCCAACTTTTCTGAACCTCCGTTTACTCATCTATAAGATGAGTGTCTTGACAGTAGCCACCGCTTAGGGTTGTCAAAGGGATAAAATAAATAGTGTGGTTAAGGGTTTAGCACAGTGTCTAATGTTTGGTAAGTGCTCAATGAATATTAATGATTATTATTGAGCTACTAGGACTTGAATTCCATCTTTACCATCTATTACCTATAAGCCCTGGCAAAGTAACCTTGAGGCCTCAGGTTCCTCACCCATGAAACAGGGATAATAATAATGTCAAAGTAATAGATTTTGTAAGAGATAAATGGGACTTTCCTGATGGCTCAGTGGTACAGGACCCACCTGCCAATGCAGGAGATGTGAGTTTGATTCTTGGGTTAGGTAGATCCCCTGCAGAAGGAAATGTCAATCCACTCCAGTATTCTTGCCTGGGAAATCCCATGGACAGAGGAGCCTGGTGGATTACAGTCTACTGGGTCAAAAAAGAGTCGTACATGACTTAGCAACTAAATAGCAAACAACAACAAGAGATAAATGAGATGATGAATGCAAATTGCTAACACCAAGGATGCACACTGTAAACATCTATTACTATTTCACGGGCATTTCTCCTTGGCTCCCTATCAGGTTATCCTGTGGAAAATACCATCTGAGACAGACAGAAATTGGGTGCCAGCTGCCCCAGACAGTGCACCTCCACCTCCTTTAGGAAGGACCTCTGGGACATCCATTCTTACCCGTCTTCTTCCCTCCTAATAGAGATCTCTCCTGCTCTCCTATTCAGGATCTTTGCTCATACTGTTAGGCAATGATCATTTTGCTGGTTGGATTTTAAACAAGAGATATGGTTTTGTGGCTCACTGCTCACCTCCTCCCATCCTGCCTCACTTCCTCTGGGCACCTGGAGCTTACAGGAGTTCATGCATTTTAATTAGAAAAGAAATCCACTGATAAGATGGGAACATTTGTCTACCTCAGGCAAACCTGAGATGCTTCAGGCCCACAGATACTTTGACTCAGCATGGGGGAGGTCTCATTTACCCATCTCGAAGCTGCTTCTCTTCTCTAGAGTAAAGATCTTAAAGCAGTTGTCCTGCAACTCTTGGGCAGAGTACATGACATTAGTCTTCATTATTCAGGGTTCTTGTTTCTTCCCACACACTCTGTCACAGTCCTATTACCATTTTTTTAAATGTCATTTTTTCCAAATGAAGTATAGTTGACTTACAGTGTTGTGTTAGTCTCTGGGTATATAGCAAAGGGGTTCAGTTGTACATAGATAGATATATTCTTTTCCACATTTTTTGTTACCATTTATTATGAGGTATTAACTATAGTTCCCTATGCTGTATAGCAGGACCTCGTTGCTTATCTGTTTTATATATAGTAGCTTATGTCTAATCCCAAACTCCTGATTTATCCCGCCCCCTCCCACTTTCCCCTTTGGGAAGTTTGTTTTTTATGTACCATTTCTAAAAAAAAGTCGGTCATTCCTTACTTACTGAATGCCTGCTATGCACCAAGCTGTCTGCGAGGGTCTTGACAAGTGCTACTTCACTTAATCTTTACTCAATTCAAGAGAAATGTGGTATCATGCCAATTTTGCAACTGGAAAGACAGACTCAGAGTGTGGAGAACGGGGCATGCTCTTGGCAAAACTCTGAGATATTACTGATCTGTGCCCCCCTCTCTGCCACCACCATCTCTGGGTTCCCAGTGCTGTTCTGCCTCTTTTGACAACTCAGGACAGTTTCCTAAGACACTCTTATCCCAGGCTAGCTCTCCCCGGCAGTGGGCCATATAGCAGTCCTTTTTCTAACTTTTAATTTCATTAAAACTTGTCCATTCTTGGTTCCATTCACTCAGCATCCTGTATTTTTCAAAGCTAATCTAATAAACTAATTCCAGGTAGAGTTCTGATAGCTTATGGTGGATTACTTTGTGTAAAATTATTCTCTGTCCTGAATGTTTTAGATTTTGACTTTTAAAGCCAGAGTTGAATGAACAGACTTGAGCCCCTTGGCCACTGTGTACCAGAATGGGGACATAATCCTTGTTCTCCAATTTAGAGCATGGTGGTTTTTAATTTATTTATTTTTAATTGGAAGATTATTGCTTTACAATGTTGTGTTGGTTTCTGCCGTGCAACAGTGTGAATCAGCCAGAAGTATACATATGTCCCCTCCCTCTTGAGCCTTCCTCCCCCTCTCCTCCGTCTCATCCCTCTTAGTTGCCGCAGAGCACCAGGCTGAGCGCCCTGTAGAGCACAGTGATTTTAATCTACGGGTGTGAGTACTGTCAGAGCCCGGGCTGCTGTGGTTCAGACTGTAGGAATGGTGCTTTCATTTCAAGTAAGGCAGGGAGAAGCAGGGTGGTGGTAGAAGGTGTCAGAGCCCCTGTGTGGTTACTTCTGCATCTAAGCCTCTGACCCACCTGAGCTGCTTTCCCTGCCTGCTTCTTTTTCTGTTACAGTGTGAGGGTGAGCTGATGCCTTTATGCCACATAGGTTTCTTTTTTTTTTTTCTTTGACATACTTAAACTTTTTCTATTGGAGTCCAGTTAATTTATAATGAGGTTAGTTTCAGTTGTACAGCAAAGTGATTCACGTATGCACGTACATCTATTCAGTGGATACACGGAGAGTATTTCCCCTCACAGTATATCCTATGGAGAGTGTAAAGGCAGCTCTCCCCAGAGATGCTCCACTGCCCCTGCCGGTTTGGAAACTAACCTCACTTCTGCAGCTGATGGTCTCATTTGTATCTCCCACCTGAGTCCCAAACATGCCACGATCCTTTGAGTTCTTCCTCCTGCATTTGGCGTGGAGGATGGTGGATCTCTCCCAGTGGTAGGGTGCCCTGGCCTCCTGGTATCCATTTATGCGGGTTGTTACTGGCAGATTTCTTTCGAGTAAGCATAGATTACCTGACACCTCCACTGTATGCTAACAACTAATTAGAGCATAACCAAAATATTACAGAGCTGCGTGGCTCCCTGAGCTGAAAGCCCAGGCTGAAATCCTCTTTGTGTTGTAGTTTTAGTGGTGTGTGAAGTGGATTTTATGAAGGCATTTTGTTTAAGTATCACGTCCCGGCTAGGTCCTAAAATCTATTCCTGCCCTCAGCATCTTCAGCATGCTAAGTCCTGAGAAGGGTCTGATGTGTGAGAATTGCTTCTGATGGTTTAACTCTGATTTGGCTGCAACTTGGAAAGGGCAGTGACTGGCCTTGGGTCACCTGGGGGCAATAGGTAGAGTTCGCTCCTTGTCTGTATATAAGCTGCTCATTGACCCCTGGGTTGTTACCTACTCAGGGAGATTCTCCATCACCTTCTCCAGCAACCAACAGGCTCCCTGCCCATCATTCCCTAGCCAACCCCAGTGGACTGCTTTCTTAGCACTTCACCATACACACCCACTTATTGGTTTACTTCCTTTCCCCTCCACTCCCCAAGATATCCCCCTCTGTTTATTTAGCAAACACATACTTTGTTGAGTGTGTACTGTGGGCTGGGCACCATTCTCAGGGCTGGGAATATAAAAGTGAACAGTCGAGAAAAAGTCCTACCTTCACTGAGTTTAT
This sequence comes from Capricornis sumatraensis, assembly GCF_032405125.1. Classification (NCBI taxonomy): domain Eukaryota; kingdom Metazoa; phylum Chordata; class Mammalia; order Artiodactyla; family Bovidae; genus Capricornis; species Capricornis sumatraensis. Next base: position 66,111,380 of record NC_091077.1, read on the forward strand.
ATTATAGCAGGGGATGACGGAAGAAAAGAAGCAAAACAGAGTAAGTGAGGGAATGGAGAAAAATAAAGCAGATGACAGGGACGCAGGCTGCTCTGTTGGGTGGGGTGATACACTGGGAGAGACCTTGGATAGGATGACATTTGAGCAGAGACCTAAAGAGTGTGAGAACAAAGGTCATCCACTATGCTTTACTTACCCCTCCCTCCAGGTCCTGGCCCAGGGCCTGAGTGAGATGAACAGACCAAGGAATCACTGAACACACGGGAAAGGATGGAATCTGGGTCTGTAGCTGCTCTTCTTGTGTTAGCTACCCTAGGGTGAGCATCAGGCTGGTTTGCTTTCAGAAGCCCCTCTGGCTCTCTGGACACCTGGTCAACATTGTGGGGGGGAGGCTGATGGGAAATGGAGCTCCAGACTCATGGCTGAATGACCAGAATTTTGTTTCCCTGGCAATCGACCAAATCTTTGCCTTGGTGTCTTTATTGGTAAAATGGGGGAGTAGTTTGACTACTTTATGAATATGAAAGAAAGAAAGAAATAAGCACATGAAGGTATGGATATGGAATTAAATAATACCTAATAAGCTGGGATCTTGCATTGTATTTTCATTTCATTAACAACCCCATGATAATGGAACCATTAAAAGTTCCACTTTACAGATGAGGAAATGTAGCTTTGAACATTACTTAAGTCAGGGGTCTCCAACCTCTGGGATCTAAAGTCTGATGATCTGAGGTGGAGCTGATGTAATAATAATAATAGAAGTAAACTGAAGTCACTCAGTCAAGTCCGACTCTCTGCGACCCCATGGACTATAGCCTACTGGGCTCCTCTGTCCATTGGACTTTCTAGGCAAGGGTACTGGAGTGGGTTGCCATTTCCTTCTCCAGGGGATCTTCCCGACCCAGGGATTGAACCCAGGTCTCCCACATTGCAGGCAAACAGCTAACCATCTGAGCCACCTGGGAAGCCCCAGTGCCCAGTAAATGTAGTATGCTTGAGTCACCCTGAAACCATCCCTTCCCCTGGCCCCGGTCCTTGGAAAAATTGCCTTTGATGAAAATGGTCCTTGGTGCCAAAAATGTTGGGGACTGCTGACTTAGGTAACTTGCTCAAGTTACCTAATACCTAAAGTTATTAATAAGAAATTAGTAATTGGAAGGGCTAAGGATTCAAACTCAGTATTGTCTGATTCTGGAGCCTGGGTATTTAGCATCCTTTGAGAATATCCTCCCCCTGGACACTTCTGTATGAGGCCTTATTCTTTGTAGCTTGTTTTCCATTGTTTAAAAAGAAAGACTCTCTTTAAGTAAAATTCATCAGTAGTGTCCATTAATGATTTACTAATAGCATTAACGAAGTGAAGCCACGCCAGCATGATTTTTCTCCTGGCATCACGCCTAAGTTCTTCTCCAGCTTATTTGATTTACTAATACAAGTATTCATGGAATGAAAGAGGCTTCCTATGACACATTCAGAAAATACAGAGAGCAGATCACTTATCTTTATGCTGCTTAAAACACTGCCGTGGAGGAGAATGAAGAGCTTGAAATCTGCTCTCTCATTCGGTTCCCCAGCCTTTCTCACTCAGTCTCTGATGCAGGGACACCACATGCTAGCTCTTCTTTTGCTCACATTGAAGGTTTAGTGAATGCTTGATTCTCTTTCCATCTTATTATGTGCATTCAGTATTAAGACAGTGTTTTGTCTCCTAATTTAGGAGTTAGATCTCAACTCACCTTGTGATCTGAGAAGAGGACTGATTGAACCCTTGTCTGCAAAAGAGAAAACTGAGATTGGTGACATCGTAGGTGAGTGGTCTGTGGACCTCACAAAGTTGAATGGATTGAACAGCTTATGAAAATAGAGTTTCCTCTATTTTCCTAATGCATATCCTGATGGAGCATCAGAATCTCTGTGAGTGGGGACTTCCTACAATGCATTTTAACCAAATTCCCCAGTGATTTTAAAGTTCAGTAAAGTTTAAGAATTTCATCTTATAATTTATACCAACATGCACATTCAAAGTTTTTAATAGCAGATGCTGAGGATGGATTCTGGAGCACGTCTAGAAAGAAGGACCAGGGCTGTGAGAAGGACTGAGGTGCCTAGTGTTTGGGCATCAGTTTAAGGAATGTATGGTGTGTTCCCTTGGCTTCTTTAAATATTTGAAGGGCTGTCACATGGGAAGACTTACACTTACTCTTTGTAGCTCTAGAGATCAGAGCTAGGACCAGCGAGTTGGTGAAAGTTATAGTCAAGTAAGTTGCAGCTCATCATAATCAGGGACTTGCAACACTCAGAGTAGCCCAAGAATAGAAAAGGTTGTTTCTGTGGGTGGTGAGTTCCCTGTCAGTCACTGGAGATGTGAAAGTTAAACCTGACTTCCTGGATTGATAAAGTATTCATGTACAGAAAAAGGTTAGACTTTCAAAAGGTGCTTTCGAATGCTGACATTTTATTGTTTTATAATTCCTTTCTTCTCTTTTCAAAAGTCATTGTTAGGAGTGTATGTGTGAGGCCGTGTGTATGCTTGTGTATATATATATATATATATATATATATATATATATATATATATATATGCATGTGCAAGGTTATGTGTGTGCTTGTGGGTTGTGCTTTAAGAGAAATTATGGTTTATTTTGGGGAGAAAATAGAAGTTAATTTATTCATTATTCAAGAAATATTTTGGTTGTGCCTCCTCGGTGCCAATTTCTGTGCCAGGCATTAGTAATTCAGAATGGCCTGAGAACACAGTTCTAGTCCAGAAGCAGATCTCAGTCTAGTGGAGAAAGCTGACTAATAAAGAGAAAATGATAGCGACCTGTGCTGAATGCAATGAGGGCAGCAGGTATGGGGCATTTTGGAACACCCGGAAGGAGCTCTGACCCCGCCTGTGGATTTGCAGGGTGAAGAAGAGGGGAGTGGGCAGGGGAAGGATTCCTGGTCGCAGTGGGTGTGATTTTGACTACCGAGTAGTCTGGGGAAGCCAAACAAGGGAAGGGACTGAGCAAAGGCACTGGAGCGAGGGTCACTGGAAAATGAGAAGGGATGCTGAGAAGTCTGTGCTTTTGGAGAAAAAAGCATGAGACTGTAAAGTAGGAAATGAGGCGAAGTGTAGAGGTCCCAGATCACCAGCGTCCCTGCAGTCCATGCGAAGAAGTGTGGCCTTTTTCCTGTCAGAGGTGGGGGTTCCGTGAAAATTGTAAAGCAGTGGAGTGGTAGGGACTAACCTTCTCATAAGTAAGATCACTCTGGGGCATTTTGGAGTTGTCTTATTAATGCTACCTGAGGTAGAGCACATGTTGGGATGGCATTTGTGATCTCATTAGCTGATAACCATAGTCACCATGGTGCAACATCAAAAAAGGCTTGTGAGGAATTCCCTGGTGACCTAGAGGTTAGGACTCTGCGTTTCCAATGCAGGGGACATGGATTCGATTCTTAATTGGGGAAATAGGATTCCACGTGCCACGTAATGTGACCAAAAAAAAAAAAATGCCTATGAGTTATAGAAAACAAACTTATGGTTTCCAAAGGGAAAGTGAGGTAGGAATAAACTGGGAATTTGGGATTAACAGACACACACTGCTGCTGCTGCTGCTAAGTCACTTCAGTCGTGTCTGACTTTGTGTGACCCCATAGACGGCAGCCCACCAGGCTCCCCCGTCCCTGGGATTCTCCAGGCAAGAACACTGGAGTGGGTTGCCATTTCCTTCTCCAATGCATGAAAGTGAAAAGTGAAAGTGAAGTCGCTCAGTTGTGCCTGACTCTTTGTGACCCCATGGACTGCAGCCTACAAGGCTTCTCCATCCATAGCATTTTCCAAGCAAGAGTACTGGAGTCAGTTGTCATAGTCTTCTCTGCAACAGGGACCTATTGTGTAGCTCAGAGAACAATATTCAATAATCTTGTAATAACTTATAATAGAAAACCTGAAAAAAAATGTATAACTTGATCACTTTGCTGTACACCTAGTACTAACAGAACATTATAAAGCAATTATACTTGAAAGAAAGGAAGGAAGAAAAAGGCCTGTGAAACTCAGAAGGCACAAACACTATTGTTGCATGGACTCTCTATATCAGGAAGACCTCTTCACAATGTTAGAATGTTCTTCACTTTCTGCCATGATTTCCTGTAGCACTGCTAACGACACAGCATCTCATTAAGGGAGGTTATTTAGTAACCCTAGATGCAGATCTACAAAATCAGGGAACAGGAGTGACGTCCTCAGTGTGCTTTATTCCTAATCCAAGCACTTGATTGATATCTCCAGATAAACTGGTGCCCAGGATACACATGAATATTTTTGCTTAGGTGTTCCATACCTCCCTACCAATGCATAGGAAAAAGACCATACTTTAAAATGTATTCCAAATATTTTCTCTTTTTAAATCTCCAGTATGTCACATAGATGTAGTGGGCCTGAAAAATTAACTGGGGAGTTTAGCAATATTGCAGATTTGCTAGAAACTCCATTTGTGTTGGCTTCTTGTTTGTATACAAACATCTCTTTCAACACCAACAGAGAAGACATACGTATGGTGGTAATTCTGTTTGTTTTGCTTATCAGTGAGTGACACGCTCCTTGCAAGTAAATACGTATGACAAAAGACCAAATTTTTCCTCCTTCTTTTTGCTTGTGGAGGTGTTTTGTCATGTTGCTAAGTTACCAGTGCTGAAGGATTCTACTTTGGGGAATGGAAGTTATTTTAAAATATCTAAGAAACATCCTTTCAGAGACCTTCTTTGCAATTTAGTAAGGGTCTGCAGTGGGCTAAAGAATGAGAAAGAACCCCAGAAGTCTTCAGATCAACTTCACTCAAATATGAAAAGCATTTTGATCAAGATACACAGGTGAAAACTGGAGTATTTCACCAAGGAATTGTCAAGTTAGGAACTTGGAGCGTTTAACCAATAAACTGTCAGATGCCCTCTTGAAAATCTCATACGAAGACTGGAATAAGGACAAGGGATGGTTCTCTTCTTCAAAGAGCAAGTGGTGATGACTCAAATGCTTGCTGGACCTCTTGCTTCTTCACTGCTGGACCATTTCCTGCTGAGGTGTTTATGAATACAGAGATGTATTCTTTCATTTACCAAATAATTATTGAGCTGGACACTAGGGGTATGGCTGTAACAAGACAGATGTGGCTCTTTCCCTCATGGAGTATACTTTCTGTTCCTGCTAAGATGCTATTGTATTTATCAGGATTCTGGCTGTGTAAGTGACAGAAACCCAGTTTATACTGACATAGGTGAAAAGAGAATGGATTTGCTTAAGAATCCACAAGTCCAGGGGTGCACGGTGGATTAGGCATGGCTGGGTTCTGTGGCTCAAATGTTGTTAGGGAGGCTCTTTTTCCTACCTCTTCTTGTTTTCCCTATGTTTGTGAGTTCATTTTGTCATAAAACAGATAGGGATTCTCCCATATTGCTAAGGAAGTTGGTTGCTAACAGTTCTAGGTGGGCACAGCCCCAATTCAGGACCCGCATACAGAATGAGAATTTACTTTTTTTAATGCCTGTGTATTATTAACCTTATAAAAGGGCTCTGATTGGCTCTGCTCAGGCCTTGTGCTCATTCCTGAACCAACCAAAAGGAGCCATGATTGGTCAAGCCTATTGCTTGTGATGGGAGATGATGAGTGGCAGGAGCAGCTGGGTCTATGCAAGGCATGGTTGCTGGAGAGAGAAATGTGTTGAGTGACTAAAAGCAATAGAACTTTATGACCTAGCTGAGCGAGTCAACATAGAAACCTCGAGTGCTTTAACCCCTATTCTTGTTGACATAAAGGAGTACCTGCCAGACACAGCCCTCCTTATTTCCTCTTTCTGTTGTCACATGCAAATAAAAGTGACTTCCTAGGAGTAAGGGCCTCCTGACTTATCCGGGGAAGAAAATTTCATCCAGCTTAGATACTGTGGCTCCATTATGTTTCCCTGACTCATAACAGGACAGATAAAAGCTAGTAAAACTACCACAAGTTGGGCAAGGCACAAACACAAATGGTGCCACCTTCAAGTGACCTATACTCTCTAAACTGCACGTTTGTATCATGAGTCATAGTAGGTAATAGGGAGTACAAATAAGCAAGAAAGTGGTCCCTTTTCCTCAGTGAGCTTACCATCAATTTAAAGAGAAAAGATATACATAAAAGTCCAACATAAACTCAAGAACATGATAAATGTATCTGTGAGCATTCGGTGATGATAAAACAATGGACTGAATTATTATCATCATCATGGAATAGAGCAATAAAGAGTAAGGGGCCAACTGAAACTGTTTCTAGGAGTTTTTATGGCTTTCTTTGGCTGGAATTGTGCCCGTGGTCATTAGAAAGGCTTTCTGGAAAAGGTGGAACTTAAAGTGGGTCTTTTTTCCTCTACCTTTTTCTGGCTGCACCATGCATCAGGGTTTGAACCCAGGTCTCCAGCAGTGAAAGCAGAAGGACCTAACCACTGTACCACCAAGGAGTTTCTTAAAGTGGGTCTTAAGAGATAAGCTAAAGAGATTATGTGTAAAGGATAGAATTCTTCCCTTGTTTTTTTTTTTTTTTTTTACTTTTTTTTTATTTTTATTTTTTTTTAGTTTTTAATTTTTTTAATTTTAAAATCTTTAATTCTTACATGTGTTCCCAAACATGAACCCCCTTCCCACCTCCCTCCCCATAACATCTCTGTGGGTCATCCCCATGCACCAGCCCCAAGCATGCTGTATCCTGCGTCAGACATAGACTGGCGATTCAATTCTTACATGATAGTATACATGATAGAATGCCATTCTCCCAAATCATCCCACCCTCTCCCTCTCCCTCTGAGTCCAAAAGTCCGTTATACACAGCTGTGTCTTTTTTCCTGTCTTGCATACAGGGTCGTCATTGCCATCTTTCTAAATTCCATATATATGTGTTAGAATACTGTATTGGTGTTTTTCTTTCTGGCTTACTTCACTCTGTATAATCGGCTCCAGTTTCATCCATCTCATCAGAACTGATTCAAATGAATTCTTTTTAACAGCTGAGTAATACTCCATTGTGTATAAGTACCACAGCTTTCTTATCCATTCATCTGCTGATGGACATCTAGGCTGTTTCCATGTCCTGGCTATTATAAACAGTGCTGCGATAAACATTGGGGTACATGTGTCTCTTTCAATTCTGGTTTCCTCGGTGTGTATGCCCAGCAGTGGGATTGCTGGGTCATAAGGTAGTTCTATTTGCAATTTTTTAAGGAATCTCCACACTCTTCTCCATAGTGGCTGTACTAGTTTGCATTCCCACCAACAGTGCAGGAGGGTTCCCTTTTCTCCACACCCTCTCCAGCATTTATTGCTTGCAGATTTTTGGATCGCAGCCATTCTGACTGGTGTGAAGTGGTAACAGGTCGTGATTTGCTTAGCTTCCTCGTGGCTCAGCAGCAAAGAACCTGCCTGCAATGCAAGAGGAATGGCAGGAGACTCGAGTCTGATCCTTGGGTCAGGAAGATCCCCTGGAGAAGGAAATGGCAACCCACTCCAGCTTTCTTGCCTGGGAAATCCCATGGACAGAGGAGCCTGGTGGGTCCATGGGGTGCAAGAGTCGGACCCAGCTTAGCAACTGAGCACGCACACATTCTTAAATAAGCTTTGTGACAGTATGCTAATGCCTCTTGCTTTTATTAAAGGTCTCGGGGGAGATGTGAGAGAGGCTGGACTCTTCTGCATGAGAAAGGAACTTAGGAATGTTGCAGACTAGAGAGGTATTTGGAACACTTGCCATAAATGTATGCTCTTCAAATATAAAGATTATTAAAGGAAACAGCTATCTTTTGGGGGCTATTTCTGGTCTTTGAAATTGATATTAACAAGATAATGATTTCCTTCCAAACTTGTGGAATTGAGGTTACCATAGCTACTTCCTGCAAGAATAATGACTGATAGTTGACCATTTATGAAGCACCAGGCTGCCTCTCTATTAACCCAAATTGTTCTGAGGGTAAATATCCCAATGGAGAAACTGGGCTGAGATAGAAATCATCTGAAGAATAAGAGCTAGCTTTCAGACTTTCTATTTTTTTTTTCTAAGTTGCTACATCCTCCAAATCAGATTTTCATAATCTCTGAGTTTTAGCACACCTTTCTGAAATTGGGGTCCAAGCTGTGCTGAGAGAGTCTGCTTTCTAGATCTGCTCCAGAGTGATGCATGCAACTGTCTGAGCCAGCGCTTAGGAGTGGGCAGTGGCTGGAGTGCAGGAGAGCTGCCTGTTGCCAGGCAGTGACCCAGCTCTGTGGTGATGAACAGCCCCCGAGGCTTGCTCCGCCAGTCTAGTGGGAGAAGTCCTACTCTGTTCTGAATCAATGTTGAGCCTCTTGGAGAGCGGCTTCCTTCCTTGCGGGAGGTATCAGAAGAGACTCTTGACATGCAGGCTACTTCCTCTGTTTCAGAGAGAGGACTTTCAAGTAAATCTGAAAGAAACACCAGAGACAATTTCAGAGATGAGACATTCTAGGCTTGATGCCAAGTAGATATAGGAGCTATGTTCCTGGGTAAATAAATGGCTTTCCCTCTAAGTCTTGGGGTCTAAAGGTGTAAGTGGGATTATAATATCCACTTCCTAGCTCAAATAAGGTAACTAGAATGATAATAATCAAAATTGTTAATGTCCATTCTTATCCACTTTTATCCTTCTGTGAATAGGGTTATTATTATTGTAACCATTTTATAGATAAAGAAACTGAGATTCAGAAGAAGTAAACAATTTGTTTGACACCACACAGGTGGTAAAAGGCAGAGCCTGCTTTCTAGTCAGGGCAGTCTCACCCTAAAAGTAGCTCTCCTAACCAGTACCCAATGCCCCACAGTATCTGGCTCAGGGTATAAAAATGAAACAGTAAGTGGTATTTGGGGTAAGAGCTGTGAAGAAGACTAGCTGTACATGGAAACAAGTGAGATGCTGGGTGAGTTTAGGTATCGGGGCAAGAGGTAGGCAGGGAGCCCCACGCCCCTGCCCCTGCCTTCCTGTTCCATGGAGACCCCTCATTGCTGTGACTGGTTCACACACAGTGTTCAGTATGAGGCAAAGGTTGCCTTTAAAGGAGCTTCATTTGGCTGAAATAGATGCAGGGTCTTTCTGCAGAGGAACCTGTCAAAGGAGAGTTGCTATCTGAGGAATTAATTGGAATTCCCTTAGCATTCCACTGGTGTCAGCCTGAACATTGTTCATCCCCCGTAGATTATCATTAATCGGGTGAGCAGGGAGACAGAAGCAGCCTTTGATAGCTAATTTATTAACTTCTTCAGGATAAAGGCATGGGACTGAGCTGAGGAACTTGAATGTACTTTGAGGGATTTGGGGCAGAAAGCCCAGTGCTGGTACCATGACCCCGATCTGAATCGAGAGATTAATGACTTCTGGTCTCAACAAGGTTTAGGATGAGAGTTTTCTGAGACCCATAATTTTTATTACATTTTTGTTCTTTTTTCAGCTCTTGGTTTTCTCTTGCCTCCTCTCAGAAATAAAATCTCATGTGTGTTTCCCCTCTTCCAACTGGGGTGTTTTGGGGATGCTGGTTTTCCAGTAGCAAGGAACCGTGTTTGGCAGTAGTAGGTGTGACTTGGACACTTCATACTCCTCTAGACTGTCTTTCATACCCACTGGACCACCCAGCCTTGTTGTTTAACATCGCCTTCAGCTTTATGCTGCAGGAAGTAGTTTCGATACCTAAAAGAATGGTTATGGGGCTGTGACGCTGGCTGGCTTAGGTTTAAATGCCAGTCTAGGCACTTTCTAGTGGGGTGGCCATAAGCTAGTTACTTCTAGCAGGGTGGATTAGATGCGATCCTGTGTGTTGTATCTATACCATTGTTGGTGCTGCATACCTGCTTATTTCTTCTCCATTTTTCCCATTAGGAAAGAGAAAGAGGGATTCTTATGCCCAGGTGAGAGGGGGCTTCCTGATTTCAGGCCAGTGTTGACATGGGACTTACAGAGTGGGCACAAGCTAACAGCTTCTAGCTCCCTATCCTTTGAAGGCACAATGGAGGCTGGCCAGGAAGAGCCTGCTGGCTTCAGCTCTGGTTAGTGGGCTCCAAGTATTAAGCTATCTTTTCAGAGCAGCAGGAAAAACTCCTTGAAGCCAGTCTACCAGGTGTGACTTGTAGAGATGCGGGCCACTACTGTCTCTTCCCTCAGCCTTCTTGTGCACTTGACTTCCTCCACAGACACCTCTGGAGTGTCCTTTCATATGAGGTCAAAGTAATTCATGGATGGATGCTCGCTTGTAGCCACTTCTGTAGCCCTTCGTTCTACTCCCACTCACCCTTACTCTCCGCTGAAGATTACAGGCTTGAGTTTACAAGTGATGATCTTTGAAGTCAAACTGTTGGGCTTAACATGGGATTTAATTTTTCATATCTTAAGACACTGTGTAAATAGAATCATACCGTATGAATTACTTTACAGTTTGCTTTTGTGGGTTTTCACTATGTTCCTGAGGCTCATTGGGTTGTACTTGTACCTTTAACTCTTTTTCCCTACTGCATAGTACTTCACAGTGTGAATATATCATAAAATATCAGTTCTCTAGTTGATAGACCAGATAGGTCTGTCCATGGAATTCTCTAGGCAAGAATACTGGAGTGGGTTGCCATTCCCTTCTCCAGGGTATTTTCCGGACCCAGGAGTTGAACCCTGGTCTCCCACATTGCAGGCAGACTCTCTACCATCTGCGCTACTAGGGAAGCCCAGCTGATAGACATTTAGGTTGCTTCTTGAATTTTATTGCTGTAACCATTGCTATTATAAACATGTATTGAATGTTGGTATACATTTTCAAGAACTGAAGAGCAGATTTGGAAATTGCTGGGTCATGGAGCATGCCCATCTTCAAGCTTGTTACCAAATAATTCAACAGTTCAAGTTTAATGCCAAATAAATTCTTAGAGTGATTATAACAAAATTCACCTCTTCTGGCAGTGTGTAAGTATTCCACTGTTCTACATTCTTATGACCATTTGGTATTACTAGATTTTTTCCCACTTGCCATCATGATGTGTGAATTAGTGTCTCAGGATTTCATCTGGTATGCATTTCAGTGGTTTGCGTTTCTCTAATTTCTAACGAGATTGAGCATCTTTTTGTGTATTTACTAGCCGTTTGGATTTTCTTTTTGTAAAGTGTCTCTTTAAAGACTTTTGGCCATGTTTATCTGATTGTTCTGTTTTCCTTATTTGTTTGGGGGATATCTTTATACATTCTGTATATTTGATTTTTGTTGTTGCTATGTTCATTGCAAATAGCTTCTCCACATTTGTGGCTTGTCTTTTCACTCTCTTGATGGTGCCTGTTAATGAAGAGGGGCTGTTAATTTTAGCATGATCTACTTTATAAGAGATGAAATTTAGACTTAGAGTCTTTAAGCATAAGGTCTTGTGTAAGGCCTTTTTGTATATAGTGGCTAAGACAGATTTAAATGTCTGTACAGAAACTGATCTCTATTAGACAGGACCATTATCATGCAACAGTGTCTGAAAGAGTCAGACATAGAGTAGAAGTTTATGAAAGTTTTGTTAGATTATTCAAGGGTACCTTATTCCCTGCCAGAATGATTGTTGAAATAAAATAAGGACTTTTTTATGGCACTAGAATTAGCCGTATACCTTTCTAGCCCCTCCCAAGTCTAACCCCTTTCTTTTCCCCCATGGTGGTGGGATTTTTGTTAAAGCTCTGTTTATATAGCTCATAAAGAAACAATTTCAACCAAATCCAGTTAGAATCACTTGTGTGTCTCTGTGTCTGTGTGTAATCCTAAATGATAACACCCCAGATAAAGAAAAATAAGGTTGTCTCTCTAAACGAGTGCAAGGAGATTTGGGCATCTGTTCCTTTTAAACTAAGCATATTTTCAGTGTCATAAAACATTTGATACTGAGTTGGTGAATGGAAATACAAAGGAATTAGGAGTGCAGTGTTTCAGTGAATATCTCCTTAATCACAGAGAGTGGGACTTCTTAATTTAAATTTCTGATTAGGCGTGTTGGGCATGGGCAGCACTACTCAGATCTCATTAGCCCAAGTGATAATGCACACTAATTAGCCCTCTGCCAAAGTCAGGGGTTCATTTATTATCTACATGAATGAACCTTTTTTCTCCTCTTCAGCAGCAGAGTAAAAAATGAGCTTGGGAAAATGATGGAGGTGCTGGGGAGGAGTAAGAGATGCCACAAGTGAAATGGTTACAGGTTTCCAGTGCCAGGAGCCAGGCAATTTATGCCAAAGCCAAGCAAGTGAAACCTGACTGATAGGTTCTGCCTGTGGCTGAAATAATGAGCATGTTTTAAAAATGTTTTTCTTTTTTCCGTCTTCTCTTTAAAAATAGCATTCAGCATTTGTTTTGCAGCAAGTGTGTGTGTGTTTTTTTTTTTTTTTTTGGCCACACTAAGACATATGGGATCTTAGTTCCCCAACCAGGGACTGAACCTGTGCCCTCTACAGTGAAAGTGCAGGGCCTTAACCACTGGACCACCAGGGAAATCCTGTGCAACTCTTGCCATCTTCTTTCTAGTAAGTTAGTTTCTTCTTGGCCAGTTGGCATAAAAACATGGGAGCCAAGTGCTCAACTCTGTGATGCAGTTTAACAGTAGGGATTTTGGATCTGCTTGTCTTGGGTTACTCTGGCCTCCTTTGTTCCTGCCCTCACTTTCTGGCCACTGCAGGCATCTGGGGTTATAGCCCCAGGGTTTGATGAGCCCATGTTAGCAAGATTGTGTGTGGGATTGAGGAGTGAGCAAAATAGGAAAGGAGAATATTTTCTACCCCTTCTAAACATGGAACAGAGTGGCATGAGGGGCACCTCTGGGATTTGCTTGAATTCTTCCAGTATCCTAGGGTTATGATCACAGAGAAACAATTTTTAAATTGATTTTCTAACACTTCCCACCCACTCCACATAGATTTGGGATCTTAGAGATGTTCTTGTTGTATAACAAACTATAAACCAAAGCTCCTAAGGAATGTTTTTTGCCAGGATCACAGTCTCCAAAGTGTTCTTTTCATCATGTATAGTACATGATTGGAGTATATACTAGTCCAGTTTTTTCAAGGGTAGTTTGTCATATCTATTAATATGAAAATTAGTTATGCACACCTATAGTCTCACCCTAGAAATATATACTACAGATTATTTGCATATGATTCAAAGGTATATATCTGTATCATCTATATACAGATATATACTATCTTACGGAGAAGGCAATGGCACCCCACCCCAGTACTCTTGCCTGGAAAATCCCATGGATGGAGGAGCCTGGTAGGCTGCAGTCCATGGGGTTGCTGAGGGTTGGACATGACTGAGCGACTTCACTTTCACTTTTCACTTTCACGCATTGGAGAAGGAAATGGCAACCCACACCAGTGTTCTTGCCTGGAAAGTCCCAGGGACAGGGGAGCCTGGTGGGCTGCCATCTATGGGGTCACACAGAGTCGGACACGACTGAAGTGACTTAGCAAATACTATCTTATCTATGTCATCTACATCAGCATCTACATCTCAAGAGAGATCTTTATTGCAACCTTGTTAATAGAAAAAGAATGGAACCAGCTCTAGTACCTATGGGTAGGAGAATGGTTAAATAAAGATACATCTCCACAGTGAAGTATGATACAGATACTAACAAGAATGATAAAGATTTTGAACTGACATGGGAAGGTGTCTAGAACTGATAAGTGAGAAAAGCTGACTCTAGGACTGTACATAGTTTGGTATTCCCTCTGTGGAAAGAGTATGTATTTATTAGTGTATGTCAGTGGTTCTTTGTGGTTATCTCCAAGGGAGAGAGAAAGTGGAAGCTGAGAGAGAGGCAGAGGAACTTATGCTTTATAAGTTATACATTTCAGCATCATTTGAAATCTTGCAACAAGCTGACTTTATATGGGTAATCGGCAGCAGCAATAATGATAAAATGCTTGCCATACACTGCTGTTAAAGATGGGAGTCCGCCATCCTGAGGCCAAGCACTGCTAGACTGTTAGAATTGCAAAGCAATTGGAAATCATTGCCCTAAGCACACTGAATGGGTCTGGCTCAGTGACTGTTAACAAATAGTGTTCCCCTTAGAACAAGACTGCCCCAACTACTAGATAATATCCTTAAAGAGTTGTGTTTGTAGCAGACAGAAGGTATAATCTATACCAGGCCCTGTTTAAGGTTAATGTGATCCTGCCACCGTGTTTGCAGTTTACAACCTGTGCCTGACTGTGTCTGTCTTTGCAGAGCTCATAACAGAGCTCCAGGACTTTGTGGATTCACTGGGATAACTTTACTTGCGCACGCTGGGTGGAGGCACATATCCCCTTGCTACTTGCCATCTCTTTGTTCATCAAATCACTTTTATTCCTTGCTTCTTTCCTCTTTTTTCTCTCTCCCCCTTTCAGAAAATCTTTCCCTAGTCTATGCCATGCACTGTTCTGGACACACTGGGAAATGAAACAACAGATTTATCAGAATTGCTGCTTCAAGGAGAGAGCTCATGGTCTACCAGAAAAAGTGACCATAAAAGCAGTGAATGATAACATCTAACAAGGAAGGGAGCTTAAAGCCAGATTTGATTAGATGGCCCCAGAGGGGAGTCTTGACTCTGCTCTATGCATGTGACCTTGGCAAGTTACTTAGGCTCTCTAAAGCTGTTTCAGTTCAGTTCATTCGCTCAGTTGTGTCTGACTCTTTGTGACCCCATGGACTGCAGCATGGCAGGCTTCCCTGTCCATCACCAACTCCCAGAGCTTACTCTAACTCATGTCCATTGAATCAGTGATGCCATCCAACCATCTCAACCTTTGTTGTCCCCTTCTCCTCCTGACTTCAATCTTTCCCAGCATCAGGGTCTTTTCCAGTGAGTCAGTTCTTTGCATTAGGTGGCCAAAGTATTGGAGTTTCAGCTTCAACATCAGTCCTTCCAGTGAATATTCAGGACTGATTTCCTTTAAGATGAAGTAGTTGGATCTCCTTGCAGTCCAAGGGACTCTCAAGAGTCTTCTCCAACACCACAGTTCAAAAGCATCAGTTCTTCAGTGCTCAGCTTTCTTTATGGTCCCACTCTCACACCCATACATGACTACTGGGAAAACCATAGCTTTGACTAGACAGACCTTTGTTGGCCAAGTAATGTCTCTGCTTTTTAATATGCTGTCTAAGTTGGTCATAGCTTTTCTTCAAGGAGCAAGTGTCTTTTAATTTCATGGCTGCAGTCACCATCTGCATGGTTTTGGAGCCCCATAAAAGGGTCTGTCACTGTTTCCATTGTTTCCCCATCTATTTGCCATTAAATGATGGGACCAGGTGCTATAATCTTAGTTTTCTGAATGTTGAGTTTTAAGCTGACTTTTTCACTCTTCCCTTTCACTTTCATCAAGGGACTCTTTAGTTCTTCTTCGCTTTCTGTCATAAGGATGGTGTCATCTGCATATCAGGTTATTGATATTTCCTTCTGCAATCTTGATTCCAGCTTGTGTTTCATCTAGCCTGGCATTTCTCATGATGTACTCTGCATATAAGTTAAATAAGCAGGATGACAATATACGGCCTTGATGTACTCCTTTCCCAATTTGAAACCAGTCTGTTGTTCCAAGTCCAGTTCTAACTGTGGCTTCTTGACCTGCGTACAGATTTCTCAGGAGGCAGGTCAGGTGGTCTAGTATTCCCATCTCTTTAAGAATTTTTGGTCTAAAGGCTGTTTAGTCATAGGTAATTTGGAAATAATAGTACCTACCTCTTCACAATAATTCCCATGTGAAATAAAGCAAATAGTGCCTTTCTTCTCCTCTCTTTTTTTCCCTTCTTCTTCTCCTTTTCCTTTAAAAATTTAGTATCAACAAGATGATTAAAGGATGTACAAAGTGCAATGGGGGCAGGAATGAAGGAGCCAGATAGAAAGGTGAGGGAAGATACTCAAAGACATATTCACATAGGGTCTTGGAGGATGAGCAGGAGTTTGCATAATAAGACAGGGGAGAGTCTCAGGCATGGAACCCTTATGGGAACACACAGAGGCAAGGTGTGAGTCTTGAAGGTGAGGTAGGGAGGGTGCTTGGGACCTCATTTGTGAAGGGGGATGGCTTCCTCCCTTCTAGATCTTCTGTAGGAGCCCCATTCCTCTCTGTCTCCTGGCTTCTATTCACAGGGCCTCTCAGGAAATGCTTTGATAATAACTCTTTCCTCTTTAATGTGAATAGAAATCACCATATTTCATCTCTCATGCAATTTTTTTGCATATAAGCCCCATCTGTCAGTGTGGAATAAAAGTTATTTTCCCCTTCTTTGAGAGTTTCTGGCTTCACAGAGCAGAAAGGGTTGGCGTCCCCCCTCCCCCTTTTCCCAGGAAAGAGTCTTTCCCGCCCACTGAAACCCCATCTCCTAGGCAACTGCCTACAGCGCTGCAGGGAGGAGCCTGACTCTGCCTTTGAACTTCCAAGGTCAGGAGAAGTAAAATCTTGCAGGCACGTTTCTGTCTCTGTAAGACGCATGTTTAAGGAATCCACTAAATCATGGCCCAAATCAGCCTTTCATTAAAATGTAGTAGGGTGAGTATTCTACAAGGAGAGGAGGCAGGTAAAAGATGAACCAGGCAGCTGCTGTCACTCATACGCTGCTCCTCTCACATCCAGTACCCCACCCGTTCATCACTCACTGTTGGCTCCCGTTCCTTCCTCCCACTGGAATCTAGTTTTACGATTGGGGTCAGCCTAGCTTTCCCCCAAAAGTCACTGCTTGAGAACTCACCATGAAGATTTATTCTAAGAGGAGCAAAGACACACTGTTTGTTACTTCTCCAGTCAGGGATGGAAAGTCAACTTGATTGATGCCCACAATGAAATTGTGAAGGAAGTGTAACATGTGCTGAGGTGCTTAGAGTGGACTCTGGTATCACACTATCTGAGTCTGAACACTGACTCTGCCACTGAAGTCCTCTTTGCCTCTGTTTCCTATCTTGAAAAATGGAAATATTAACAATAATCAGGGGGTGGATATTGATGCTGAAATCTGGCCTCTGCACTGGCACCAGATTGAATCTCAGAGACAGTATGTTTGCTGAAGTAGAAAAAAATAGCTTTATTACTTTGTTAGGCAAAGGGAGTCACAGTGGGCTAATGGTTCAAAACTACCTTTCCCACACTGTTAACTTTTGAGGGAATTATTAATGAACATTGACCTTTAACAAAACTTTAAGGTCTGTAGTTTCCCAAGTGAGGCTTGGAAGCAGTTGCTGAGACACATTACTACTCACTGATAACAAGAAAGGGAGTGGGTGTAGCAGGGGAGCCCCACAGTGCTGAGTGCAAACCCCAGGTTTCTCAGCTCGCTCAGTCAACACATCTACACTGTATCCACTACGTGCTCATCACTCCTCTAGGCAGTAGGATGGTGAACCTCTGGACAAGGTTCTCTTGGTTATATGACTAGTTACATGACCTTTGTTGAATACCCTCTCTGTGCTTACTGCATCTGTAAAATGGGACTATTTGTGATAGCTGCTTCATAAGGTATTAGCTATTTTAGTAGTTATTTAGCAGTTGGAAAATTGGATTGGAACAGATCTGATATCAGTCTGGCTGAACTGAGCTACATAGAGGGACAAACATGCCAATAAGAGAACGGGTTGCTGCTGCTGCTGTGTAGTCGGTGTCACGTCCGACTGCTTGTGACCCCATGGACTGTAGCCTGCTGGGCTCCTCTGTGTCCATGGGATTTCCCAGGCGAGAATACTAGAGCGGGTTGCCATTGCCTTCTCTAGGGGATCTTCTCTGCCCAGGGATCGAACCTACATCTCCTGCTTGCCAGGCAGGCTCTTTACCACTGAGATACCTGGGAAGCCCAAGAGGAAAGGAGTGAAGGATAATTTCCATTCTCTTGGGCTTCCATGGATCATAATTTTCTCTGACTGTAACCTAACACATCATATTTATTAATTAATTGGTAAGTTAGCCTCCTAACCCTGAAAAACACCAGAGTCTGCCTCATGTCCTGTGGTCATCACATCACTCAAACTCCTTTAACACTTACTGCATCTTGCCTTTGACTTTATTATCTTCGTTTTTTTGCCTTGCCTACTGTTTATAGCATTTATAACCTGTATAACATGTAAATTTATATTCATTGAAAATTCGCTGTCTGAGACACTGTGCTAAGGTGCTTGAGGTGCATTATCCTCTGTTATTATCACCCCCATTTTACAGATGAGAAAATGGAGGCTTAGAAAAATTAAGTAACTTGGCTAAACTCATAAGATTAGCAAGAGGTGAAGTCAGGAAGGAATTCAAAGCCCATGCTCCTAATGACTAAACTCTGCTGTGCTGTGAACTGAGGGATGGGGGCCAAGTTGAACCTTTTCAGTATCTTTCATAGCTTTGAGCACAGAGATTTGCATAATATCAACACTTAATAAAATTTGATAAATCAGGTTGATTTCCAGCCTGGGTCCTACTCCAAGTTTGGAGCATAGTTCTCCCTTGACAAATGACTATGTATCCAGAAGTATTGTTTGGGAGCTTACGCTAAGATTTTCCATCAGCTTCTAAATGTCTCTTCTTGGTGCCAACTTTCACATTGTTTTGGGTTATGAAGTTTTCACAGCTTTTGACTTGCGCAGTCTGGTTTCTTATTCCGTTAGGAAGGCCAAACACTCACAGTTTGCATTTTACTGGGCAAGAGATCTCAGTTCTAGCTGTTCTTCACTTTTGATACAAGTGCATTTTGCAAAGGTTAGTGATCATGCTTACAGGGATAAAAGGATAAACTGTAAAAATGAGGAGTAATGATATAGAATACTAGAAATGGGAAGAACAAAGAAGGAAACTCTTGGAATTATCTGGGTTAGTCAATTCCCTCAATTTTTAGATGTGAAAACGAAGGACCAGAGAAGAAAATGAAGTTCTTTGAGGTGTATGTGGAGCTGCAGTTCATTCTAGGCTAGTCTTAATAATCAGAGTTCTTTCTGACACACCAGCCTTGATACTTTGTGGACTGTGATTGAGAATCTTTGTTAATTCACATCTTTGATTCATTGCAAATCAAAAAAAAAAAAAAGGAAAAAAGAGAGTACTTCTAAGCTTTTTTTCTGTATACTTTTTCTTTGTGTGTGTGTGACAAATTCTGTTCCTCTCTACTCAAGTATATGAAAGTCTGTGAATCACATCTATTCAAGCAACGGTGGCTTCGTGGCCGTGAACAATATGCTAAGCGCTCTTACATTATTATTTTTCAAGGGAAGGAAACATTTCTTTGGTTCAATGAATTTGGTGGAAGTTTGTTCAAGGGAGTATAAATTCACATCAGATCTTTCCTTATGTGTGTTTGGAATTTTATATATAGGATCATTTCTTTTTCTTAGAGAAGATTTTAGTGCTTCTGGACTCCCTATGACGCTTTCACCTCACTGCCCCACTTATACTAGCAATGAACTAGGAGTCAAAACCCCAGCTCTGTCACTGTCCAATGTGTAGATTTCCCATGTTACATCATCCTGGTCTCAGGCATAGGATGGAGTATGTCTGAGAACTCATCTCATTCTAAATTTGTTAATATTCACTGGTACTTCTTGAAGATAACACTTACAAAAAAGAGAGGAAGCTGATGAAAAGGCCCCAAAGTGGGGAGATCGGTTGCCTATTTGGAGAACCTTTCAAAGGTGGTGGGAATTTTGCTTGTCTGAGGCAGCTCTTCTCCTTAGGCCTAAAAATACAACTCCTAATACTTTATTTCTTTGAATCATGTCACGTCCCTGTTATTGCATCTCAGGAAAGGCAAAAAAACTTTTCTCTCTATCCTCTTCTGTTCCGTCTTTGGTGTTCTGCAAATTAAACTGACAAAAGACAAGTTATATAGGTGAAAGGGCATAACAGATTTTATTTGATATTGATATATTTTATTAATACATGTCAGGGGGCTTCACAGAAAAGAAGTGAAAGCCCCCAAAGGGTGGTTAGGCCTGAGAGCTGATCTCCTATCATTTTAACAAAGAGTGATAGATTATGGAGATGTGACAAGACAATGAGAAAAGAGATTTGGGCTCCCAAGAGTGAGGAGATTGCGGGAAAGTAAATTTAAGGTAGAAACTAATGCAAGATAAAGGTTTTCCAGGTGGTGCTAGTGGTAAAGAGCCCGCCTGCCAATTTAGGAGATGTAAGAGATGTGGGTTCGATCCCTGTGTTAGGAAGATCCCCTGGAGGAAGGCATAGCAACCCACTCCAGTATTCTTGCCTGGAGAATCCCATGGACAGAGGAGACTAGTGGGTTACTGTCCATAGAGTCACAAAGAGTCAGACATGACTGAAGTGTCTTGGCACACACAATGGAAGACAAGGTTTATATCAGTAAAGTTTGTTTATGTAGATTCAAGTTGGTACCATTCTCAGTAATGAGTTTTCCCTTCCTGGTGTGGGAGAGGGACCTGGGACACTTTTACAAAAGGAAATTGTTACCTTGGCAAATGGAAATTTATACCCTGCTTTTGGACAGAAAGGGAGAAAAAAAGAGAGCTTTTTCTACATCTGCTGTGTCTCAGTTGCCTTTAGCTCAAAGTAATCCTTAAGTGGAGTGTTTTGGAATGGCATATTCTGATCCCCTTCATTTCCTCCTTTAAAACCTGGATATTCTTGCCAACTAGCCTCATTCTCCTCAGGTTTTTTTTTTTTTCTAATTTCTCTAGAGAGCTTTTTTGAGGTTTTGGACCAGAAGGTGGGTGGTTAAATTCTTAGCATTGCGTGGGTGGGGCACTGGCTGTCGATCAGCCTGTTTTTGCTCTATTTCCCAGCACTCATCCTCTGCTATGGAGAGCTGAGTTTGATCCCTGGATTGGGAAGATCCCCTTGAGGAGGGCATGGCAACCCACTCCAGTATTCTTGTCTGGAGAATCCCCATGGACAGAGGAGCCTGGCAGACTGCAGTCCATGGGGGCGCAAAGAGTTGGACATGACAGTGACTAAGCACCGCACAGCACCCTCTGCTATATGTATCTGGTTCGACTTAGCTTCAGCCAGCTCTGGACTTTTTCTGGTTTGCACTTGCTTCCTCTCTGCTCCTCACCCAGCACTTGTCTATCTGTCTGTGTTCAAGAAATCTTTGAACATATCATTTCCTTTCTACCATTTTATAGTGTCAGGGTGGGACAGTGATAGTATTTGTTAATGCCCAAAATACTCCTGGGAGAAAAAGATTCACTACAATTTGTATTGGGTATAAAGATTGATTTAAAAATCTTATTAACTTAAAAATAAACATTGCTCTAAATACACCTCTAAAGGGACTTCCCTGGTAGGACAGCAGTTAAGAAATCTGCCTTCCAATGCAGGGGACACTAGTTTGATTGCTGGTCTGGGAACTAAGATCCCACAAGCCATGTGGAGTGGCCAAAAATATAAATAAACAAATAACTACATCTCTAAATACTTGTATACTACCTCACAACTGATAAAATGGTACTTATGAATTTAGTAAAATTTTCCCCAAATATTTAAACATTGATTGCAAGCATTTAATAAACTTTTTAGAGTTGATTGCAACTGTAAATTTGATATGTCAGAATATTTTAAATGCTGTAAGTATCTAAGATATAGAAGAAATATGCACAAACACTTTTTTGTGATTGATAAACTGGTTATGATACTATGATTGAAAAATCCAATGTAAAGTGTGAATATCATGGATAAATTTTTTTTTTGAATTATCTCCAGTCTTTGTCTTTTTATTTTTTCCAAAGTTTACCTTCTTAAGGTGACAGTGGTTTCACTAGATAATACTTGACATCTTCCTGGTATTTGCCAGCCTCGAAAGGAAGAAAGATACTATTTCAGATCAATAGAAGTTTTAGAGTCTGGATTGGTGTCCATTTGGTTAGTCTGAGGGCCTTGGTTATGGGGTCCAAGTTGATTCAAACCTGAGCCACCCATCATTAGGCCACATCCCCCTTCATGATCAGGGTATATTTATTATGCTATTTATTATTAAAGTTTTTTTTTTTTCTTTTTAATCTGGTGTCTTTAACCCAGATCATACACTCTTAATGTTTTACCTGGCCACCATTATGTATCCCATTGTGCTGCCATCAGGATGTTTTGTGCTGGTTAGGTAAAATTATTGAAATTTATATATACCTTTCCAGAACTTCATTATAATGAATAGGGTCAGCTTGAGGTTTAGGAGATAAGAAGTCAAGTCTGCTTAGGCCTTAGTCTTTGAAATGCAGCTAATGTATCATCTTGGAGTGCTTGGCTGGACCTTCTTTTTAAATAGTTATTGTGTCTGTTCATTGATGCTAACGAGCATGGAGTCTCCTTCCCCTTGGTTGTTATAAATGACTGTTGGCACTTGTTGTCCTTCCTCAAATAGTGTCTATCTTATTGGGGGGCATTTTTCTCACATTTTGCTCTTGAGTTAGACTTTAAACAATATACATGTGTGTGTGTGTGTGTGTATGCATATTTTGTTGTTGTTCAGTCACTAAGTCACGTCTGACTCTTCGTGACCCCATCAACTGCAGTGTGCCAGGCTTCCCTGTCCTTCATTATCTCCTGGAGTCTGCCCAAATTCATGTCCACTGAATCTGTGATGCCATCCAAATACCTCATCTCTTATATATATGCTTCTCAAGTGAAAAATACACTGACTCAAATGTGTATTAATACACTGTTATAATTAAAAATGATAAAAGGATGCCCTATTTATTTCTGCTTTGTATTACAAATTTCTTTCCATATGTTTGCAGTCTCTTTTGTGTGCCATTATGTAGTCATGGTCTTATGGAGGCTCACAATTTTTCAATTACTTGTGACTATTATCCCTTTTCTGATCATCATATTGGGCAGTGGGACACACCTAAGCTGACTCCTTTGTTTTTCACCATGTCTACTTTCTAAGCAGTAACATGCTGATCGGGCCCAATTCTGATTTTATTCTTATCCCAGGATATGAGACCTCCATTTAAGGAGTAATGTAAGGAGCCCTTTCAATGAAAGATGGGTTTGGAGACCTGGGTTTTATTAATCTACCTGAGTGGTGATAGTGAGCCAAACAGGAGATCTGGGTTTTATGAATTCACCTGAGTGGTGGTAGTGAGCCAAATAGTACATCTTGAACCATGTCAGTGAAAGGGCTTAAAAAGAGCCAGTTCTAAGGCTGACTATTCAAACACCTTTCAGTTCTGTTGCTCTCTTTCTTTCTGTAGCTGCCTCGAAAGCCTGTGTTCCCAATGGTACGGGTACAAGAAGGAAGAGCAATGTCTCACCTGAATGGGGTTAAATGTCTGTGAGAAATAAACTTCTGCTGTGTTAACCTACAAAAAGAAAAAATGTTCCTTGTTTACAAGCTTCTGAGTTCACATTGAATTTTCGCAATTTAACATATGTGGCTTTATTTTTACTTTTTATAATCTGAGATTTCAAAGTGCCAGAATTTTCTATTACAGTGAAAATAGTGTTGCATGTTCACTCTGCTGTCTTGAGCCAGAAAACCCTCTGTGTGTAATTTTAAGTTTGCATTGTTGTGATCATTCTGAACAGAAAAATCTCATCATTTTGCCATTTAAAAAAAATTTTACTATAAATCTCATAAACATGAGCATAATGGCTATATAAGATTTTTTTGTTGAGAGGTACTGTGAAGTAAACATTTCTCTTTCATTTGATGTTAAGATATTACTCTCTGGGTCTTTTATTCTTTTTTTTTTTTTAGTATAACAAATATCACATTGATAAACTTCTTTGTGGGTAAAGGTCTTTTGTGTAAAGCAGTGTTTCCTGAAGAGAAATTCTTACTCTCTGACCCAATAATTCAAATTGAATGAATATTTAAAAGACACTTCATGTGTCTTTTAAAACAAGGATGATGATAACTCTAGTTTGGATGGTTGTCGTGAGGATGAGATGTCAGTGTGTAAAACACTTTGGTTGGTTTCTGGCATAGAGTAAGTACTCAATCAGTGTTGCCTATATTTACTGATGAACTTCTTTCCACAATGGTCCTATCCATTTAAACTCCTCTGAGCAGTGTTGGAGAGACCCAGTAATGCAGCTTCTGAGCATGGAAGCTTTCCAGGAAGTCTGGGATTTTACTGTGAGCAAATATCTCCCCAGGTGGTCAGTGAAGATGGCTGCTACTGTGTTGGCTGCTCACCAAGAAGGGCTGAGATTTCACGTTAGAAAACTGCTAGAGTCTGACTCACTCGCTAGGAGCCTGACTGAACTGAGAGTGATGGGTGGTGATAGAAGCCAGCCTGGGGGCCACAGACATGCCTCAGCGCAGCACATAGAGAGATTTCGTTTCCTGAATTTCCAGTAGACAGCTAAAATTTTGAGAGGCTGTGCGCTTTTGTAGGAAGACTTCTGTCCTCATCTCAAAGATTCTTCCCTAACAGCCTGAAAAGAGGAGGAAGAGTCGATTTTAGCCCTCCAGACCTGGTGCTGAGGAATGTAGAAAGTTAAAAACAAAATAATAAGCCCAGTGCTTGCTCTCAAGGACTAGGTGATCCTATAGACTTCATAGTGTAAAAAAGATGGTCGTTGACCGTTTTGACTCTGCCCAGATTCTCCTTACCTTCTGAAGCCCTGCTTCCCCGGTAGCTGCAAGTGCTGTGACTAATGGAATATTCTCTGAAGCCTTGAACCTGGCTGAGTCCATCCCAGGAGGGTCCAGTCCTCATTCTGCCCCCATCCCCAGACCAGCCTATGATTGATAGATTCTCAAGGGGAAAACCCTCTTTGGTGTGACTTATGCTTCAGATCACCTCTGGTTTTTCACTCCCCTACCCCTACCCCTCTCTATCAATCCAAGGCTGAACTTTACCAGATACCAAATTCCTGTTTAGTGACTTCCCTGCCCTATTCTACTTCCCTCCCTCACATTCATCCCACCCCAGCCCCCAGCAGGCCCAGAATAAATCAGATGCACCTTGGTTTTGTTTGATTTCCTTAGGACCATTCATATTTTATTTCACTTAATACTGGAGTGGGATGCCATTTCCTATATGCAGGGCATGTGTGATCTTAGTCCCCTGACCAGGTATCGAACCTGTGCCCTTGTAGTGGAAGCACAGAATCTTAACCAGTGGCCCTCCAGGGAAATCCTCCTGTTTTTGTTTGTTTGTTTGTTTGCTTTTGTTTTTGTATTTTGGGGCCTAAGACTAGGGGATGAGGTTGGTTAGCAAGGTAGATTGTTCCTATACAGATGCAAGGGGAAGGAAAAGTGTGTTTTATACTTGCAGGAGGTGCCAACCTTTGAACTAGGGGTGTGTGTGTGTATGTGTGTGTGTGTGCTCAGTTGCTCGGTCATGTCTGACTCTTTGTGGCCCCATGAACTGTAACCTGTCCGTGGAATTTTCCAGGCAAGAATACTGAAATGCCATTTTCTATACCCGAGCATCTTCCTGGCCCAGGGATCAAATCTGCATCTCTTGTGTCTCCTGCATTAGCAAATGGATTATAATATATGTATTTATAACATAAAATGAGTACATTTATTACAAATAAACATGAATATTTCATATAATAAGTGTTGTTAAAAATCATAGTGTGATGTTTTAGGGGGATTGATGTGATAATTTAGAATAATTACTTTAACTTAAAAAAAAGTTTTTTGAGGGCTCTACTGGGTTGGGTCTTCATTGACCTTAACCCTCTGATTTGCTCAGCATGACCTACATAGCTCTGGCACTCTGGCTGGTGTCCTCGTACTGATTCTCTAATTGTAGCTGCAATTCATTTAACAAATAGGTTCTGAGCATTTACTTTATGCTGGTCATTGCATTGTGCACTGGAATTAAAAAAGGGAGGTATTAGCTTTGTTCACCTCTCTATTAATTGACTCAAAGGTAAAAGGGAGGTAATAAAATCTAGCTGTTCTAGAGAAGTCTGGTTCGTCTTTTACCCCTCCTCTTGGTCCTTCCCCAGAGATTTTTAGCACAAAGAGGAAATTTATTTAATGGCTTTATTTATCTGCTCTCCTATTATTAAGGAAGAGAAAAGTCCCTAGTGTGAGGATTTCTGTAAAGCCTTAGCAATTTTATTATGACATAAAAGAGTTGTCATGTTTTGTCAAAGTCATCCCGCCTCTGTTACCTACATGTTAGAAGAGGGAATTGAAAACTCCAGAACTTCATGCTGTTTTCCCTCCCGGGACTGGAAAACCCATGGAAAAGCTATGAGAAAGATTTCAAGACAAGTTACCTAGTGTTTGATGGATAATAAACCCAGAGCCCTGAGATGTATAAAGTATACAATTCAATATAATTTGTTTTTTCAAAGCAGCTGCAAGGAGAAAAAAACAACAAAACACCAGACAACAGTGGTCTCAGGGCTGAGAATTCACTTCTTATTGTAGGGGAGGAAATCAATATACATTTTCCAAGAACTGAAGGTCTCCCATTTCAGTGGATAGGAAGCATTGACTGTTGTGAGGTCAAGATGGCAGCTACAAAATATATTTGCTCAAAAATTAACTTTAAGAAAAAAGTTAAATCATATGTAACTAACAGGTTAAATGGGTGGGACTCTATTTTGTGCAATGTCTCTTATCTTCACCCTCCTTTGCACCAGTGTACACAAAACACATCCATTTTCGGTGTCAGTAGACCTTCCCAGGTCCCTGGGTGCAATCAGGCAGGTCCTGTAGCTTCTCTCTGTGCTCTTAGATTATAAAACAAATTCATTAGACCTTTTAGTTCCCCAAGAAGTCTGAGTTTAGCAGTTAATATATCTTGTCCCATAAAATAGGAAAGACTTGGAACCTCAAGGTTAACTTTTTTTCCCTCCTCCAGTCTGGGCTGGGCTGACAATTTCTAGCAGGAAGGGTGAATTTTGAAGGTGAGGGCCTGTTTGACTTTTCAGTTTCTTTACCATTTTCTTATTCTCTTAATCCCAGCTGGAACCCTTACTGGCTAGTCTAAGGGAGCTGGGTAGGGTAATAGTAAAAGGCAAGAATGGGTTTAGAAGACTGGCATTGGTTTCTTCTTTCTTCTGCCCTTGATGTGTGTTTGGAGTTGACTCTCTCTGGGGTTAGTGAACAATCACAGCTGACTCATTTTCTTGGAAGCTAGGTGGGGTTTTTGGAGACTCCACATTCTGGAATCTTTTGTGTTTCCTGTGAAGCTGGTGATGTTCTTTCATCTTTTATATCTCCTCCATCATTCCCAGAGAAGACATGGTTGACTCTGCTCCCTAATATCTTTTCACCCTTCCAGACAGTGCCCTAGGCCAAGATTTAGAGACAGCTGAAGGTCATTCTCTCCTTCTCCCCTGGTTCCTGTCCAGCATACTTGTCTGTTGCCCTTTGTGGGTGGGTAGTTAGATTCCAGTGCAGACGGATCTCTCTCTGCCCTGCTGCCTCAGGCTTATAGCCAAAGCCTTTGGATCCTTTAGTTGTGAGTGTGACATTGGCCCATGGTTTTTCCAGACCTTCTGACAACTCATATGAATCTCTGTTGGGGCAGTAAGACAATGAGGGAAACAGAAAGGATAAAAAATGCCGTAGAACCCTGACTTGTTCACAGAAAACACTTTCTCCAATCACCTACCTTTTCAGCTCAATTGCTGGCCATAGCATAAGTAGCTTCGTGTTGACATAAGAACGAAGATGGCTCTCTTCTAAGCCAGGTCTTATGGTAGGAGATGTCATTGCAAGTTGGCCTCACTGACAGCAATGGCAATGATAGAGTCCTTGGAACAATAGAAACTGGGTGGTAGAGTGTAATCATCAGAAGTCAGATAAATGCAGTGATCACAATGACTGTCAGGCTCAGTAGTGGTGAAGAGGATCTGACCCACAGAGAATAGTACTATGCTTAGTGGGACACAGGGTGCCTAGGGATAAATTAGATGAGTGCCAGCATGTGTACGACTCATTCAACAAGGGTATCTTCAGCACAAATCTCAGGAGACTGGACAGATGCCCTAATAAAAGTCTTGGTCAATTGACCAGTTTTCAAACTTGGTCCAGTTTTCAAGAATCCATTGACTGAAGAGGAGGAGGCTGAGTCTCCAAGTAAAAGGACCCCATAAAACCATAGTTAAATAAATATAAGAATGATTTCCTTAGTCTTTTCCAGTGAGACCTCTGGACACTTATCCTGATAACTATGCACTGGGGAAAATGTAATACCAAACTTTGAGAGCCATTGTCCACAGGGCGTGACTTGACATTGATATCTGGAGACATGATACCCAGATTGATACCAAGAGACTGGAGGTATATGGGATTCAGGTAATAAACAGAATCCTGGTCAAGGTCCTTGACCAAATCCTGGCCAAACAGAGGGCCCATTTGGCCAACAAAACCTCCTGGTAGTCAATTTCTCTCTCTGAATGCAAAATTTGGATTAACAGACTTGATAGCTGTCACTACCTTGATATCAGTTCCTTAGCCTATGGGGCAAGAGGCATCATGGTGGGGAAGGCCAAGAGAAAGCTTTGAAACATAAATTTACGCTATCCCCAGCCAAAAATAGAGTAGATCAAAGACAATATTGCATTCCAGAATAGTGGAGGGGGGGGGGATGGCTGACGTTAGTGCCATTTTAAAGCATTTGAATGATGCTGGAGTGATATTCAGAATAGCTTAAATTAGTTCACAACTCTGATACCTTAAGAAACTTGAGTGCCCTGAAGGATTAAATATTCCCCAAATCAACCACATAGAAGTCCTAATTGTGTCTGCTGTTACAGGTATGTTTTCACTTCATGAGAAGATTAATACGACCTCAGCATGTGGCCAATTGATTTGGCAAATACCCTCTTTTCTGTTCTAATCAGAAACAGTTTATATTTACATGCAGTGGTCAGCAATATACGTTTACAGTTTTACCTGACAGCCGTGTTAACTCTCCTGCTCTCTGAAGCAATCTGAACCATCCATACATCAAGCAGAATATCACATTAATCTATTGCAATGATTTTATTATGTTAATCAGGCCTACCAGAAGGGCTAGAGGCTTTGAGTAAAACACATGCTCTCTATAGGATGGGTGATAAACCCTGTAAAGATTCAGAGACCTGCACATTAGTGAAATATTTGAGTCCAGTCAAAGGGGCATTCCAGTCTCCAGAGTGAAAAACAAGTTATTGTATCTTGCGCTTCATATCACTAAGAAGGAAAGTATGTCTGGCAGGCCTCTTTGGGTCGAAAACAACCTACCCCACAGCTAAGATTATTGTTCCAGCCCATATATCAAATGATGCAAGAGGCTGCCAGCTTTGAGTGGAGCACAGACCTTTGGGGGTCTAGAGCAAGCATGATATGTCTTTATACACTTTTTGAAAAACAGCTCCTGTCATATTACTGCACCCTGGTAGTGATAGGCCATGGGTTACACCAGGATACCATGTGTTCCAAACTGCCCATCATTACCGGGCATTACCTGCATACTGGGTGAGAAGAGGGAGAGGGCCCAGCAGTACCGTATGAGATGGAGGTGGTACATTTTCGACTGAGCACAAATAGGACTAGTGAGTACAAGCAAACTTAATCAACAAGTAGCCCAGAAATCTATGCTATCTATCAGTGTTGCCCTAGGACCCCTTCCTCAGCTTATACCTCTGGCCATGCTGTGTGGCATGAGTGATCTTACTTCCCTGACCAGGGATAGGACCTGTGCTCCCTGCAGTGGACGTGCAGAGCTCTAACCACTGGACAGCCAAGGAATTCTCTATGGGCTATCCTTTATGACCAACTGGTAGAGGAGGGAAAAGCCACAGTTGGTTTATGGGTGGATTGACACGGTATATGTGAGCGCAAGTTGAGAATGATGACAGCTGCATTGCAGTCTTGAGATTGGGCTTGAAAGACAGTGACAAGGAATAATTCTCTGAAAGGTCAAAACTCTGGGCAGTGTATCTGATGGGCCATTTTGTGTATAAGAAGTTGTCAGAAGTTAAAGTACATATGGACTTGGAAGCAGTAACATATAGCCTGACACCCAAGAATAGGGGTCATGCATTTTTCTTGATTTTTTCCTTTATCCCTTCTTTCTCTTTTTCTTGTCTTTAGTATAGTAGTTGTAACAAATTGCTGCTGCTGCTGCTAAGTTGCTTCAGTTGTGTCCGACTCTGTGCGACCCCATAGACAGTAGCCCACCAGGCTCCCCCGTCCCTGGGATTCTCCAGGCAAGAACACTGGAGTGGGTTGCCATTTCCTTCTCCAATGCATGAAAGTGAAAAGTGAAAGTGAAGTTGCTCAGTCGTGTCCGACCCTCAGTGACCCCATGGACTGCAGCCTTCCAGGCTCCTCCATCCATGGGATTTTCCAGGCAAGAGTACTGGAGTGGGGTGCCATCGCCTTCTCTGAGTTGTAACAAATCAACACCTATTATACATCCAAACTTCTACTCATGCCTCCTCTGCTGGGTATTGTTCTAAGTACTGTGAGGAAGATTAAAGCAAAATATGAAGAAGCATAATTTCCTCCCTCCCTCTCTCCTTCCTTCCTTTTTCTTTCAAGTAGAGTTGATTTACAACATTGTGCCACTCTCTGCTATAGAAAGTGACTCAGTTATACACATATATACATACTTCCACAATCTTTTCCATAATGGTTCATCACATGATATTGAAGATAGTTCCTTTGCTCTACTTTTTGTTGTTTATCCATTCTAAGTGCAATTGTTGGTACCTACCAACTCCAACCTTTTCTTTCCCCATCACTCACATTTGTCATGTGTTTCCTATTTGCCTGCCACTGCACTAAGTGCTTTGTATGCACATAATCTTTAACCCTCAGGGAAACGCCATGAAGACTGGTGGTGCTGTGAGACAACACTGACAAAGTTCTTAAGTTACTTGCATAATGTTTTGTGGCTAATAAGTGAGCTGCTTGTATTTGAAGGTGTATTCTTTGTTTTGACAAAAGGGCCAATGTCAACATCCCATGAGGTTTAACACATGAATTGAAATCAGCCATTAACACCATCACTATGAACAAAGCTAGTGGAGGTGATGGAATTCAAATTGACCTGTTTCAAATCCTAAAAGATGATGCTGTGAAAGTGCTGCACTCAATATGCCAGCAAATTTGGAAAACTCAGCAGTGGCCACAGGACTGGAAAAGGTCAGTTTTCATTTCAATTCCTAAGAAAGGCAATGTCAAAGAATGCTCAAACTACTGCACGATTGCACTCATCTCACACAATGGCAAAGTAATGCTCAAAATTCTCCAAGCCAGGCTTCAACAATACATGAACCATGAACTTCCAGATGTTCAAGCTGGTTTTAGAAAAGGCAGAAGAACCAGGGATTAAATTGCCAACATCCACTGGATCATGGAAAAAGCAAGAGAGTTCCAGAAAAGCATCTATTTCTGCTTTATTGACTATGCCAAAGCCTTTGACTGTGTGGATCACAATAAAGAGTGGAAAATTCTGAAAGAGATGGGAATACCAGACCACCTGACCTGCCTCTTGAGAAACCTATATTCAGGTCAGGAAGCAAGAGTTAGAACTGGACATGGAACAACAAACTGGTTCCAAATAGGAAAAGGAGTACTTCAAGGCTATGTATTGTCACCCTGTTTATTTAACTTATATGCAGAGTACATCATGAGAAACGCTGGACTGGAAGAAGCATAAGCTGGAATCAAGAGAAATATCAATAACCTCAGATATGCAGATGATACCACCCTTATGGCAGAAAGTGAAGAAGAACTAAAGAGACTCTTGATGAAAGTGAAAGAGGAGAGTGAAAAAGTTGGCTTAAAGCTCAACATTCAGAAAGCCAAGATCATGGCATCTGGTCCCATCACTTCATGGGAAATAGATGGGGAAACAGTGGAAACAGTGAGAAACTTTATTTTGGGGGGCTCCAAAATCATTGCAAATGGTGACTGCAGCCATGAAATTAAAAAGACACTATTCCTTGGAAGAAAAGTTATGACCAACCTAGACAGCATATTAAAAAGCAGAGACATTACTTTGCCAACAAAAGTCCATCTAGTCAAGGCTATGGTTTTTTCCAGTAGTCATGTATTAATGTGAGAGTTGGACTCACACAAAGAAAGCTGGGCGCCGAAGAATTGATGCTTTTGAAATGTAATGTTGGAGAAGACTCTTGAGGGTTCCTTGGACTGCAAGGGGATCCAACCAGTCCATCCTAAAGGAGATCAGTCCTGAATATTCATTGGAAGGACCGATGTTGAAGCTGAAACTCCAATACTTTAGCCACCTGATGCAAAGAACTGACTCATTTGAAAAGACCCTGATTCTGGGAAAGATTGAAGGTGGGAAGGGAAGGGGATGACAGAGGATGAGATGGTTGGATGGCATCACCAACTCAGTGGACATAAGTTTGAGTCAACTCCAGCAGTTGGTGATGGACAGGGAGGCCTGGCGTGCTGCAGTCCATGGTGTTGCAAAGAGTCAGACACGACTGAGTGACTGAACTGAACTGAACTGACTGATTAACAGCATTGGGGTTTCCCAGGTGGCTCAGTGGTAAAGAATCTGTCTGCCAAGCAAGAGAAGCGAGTTTGATCCCTGAGTCAGGCAGATCCCTGGAGAAGAAAGTGGCAACCCACTCAAAGATTCTTACCTAGGAAATGCCATGGACAGAGGAGCCTGGCGTGCTATAGTCCATGCATCCCAGGAAGAGTTGGAGAAGACTTAATGACTAAACAACAATTAACACCATTAACATAAAGAAGTTTTATTTGCTCACTTGCATCCTTTTTGTTTTGACACTGGTATAGGTTAATTGTTTAACTTGCTGTTGAATTCTTTGTTGTGCTGAGGACTCTTCATGAAATTGTAACCTTCACTGGTCATTCATTACATTCACCCTGCAAAATGGGTCTGGACGGGTCCTTTGTGAACACTGAACCCTGAAAGTTTCCAGTTCTTTAGAAAGAAGAAAGTCTTACTGTTTTTACATACTATACTATATAGAGTTCTTTTTCCAACAAGTTTTGGAGGATGGAAGCGATATAGCAGCCACATGGCTGTGTGATGGACACATGCAGAGGTCCAACTGCTTGCCCAGGGTGATTCAGCAGGCTAACAGTGACGCCAGCACATAATCTGTAAATCTGGCTCTCTGCTCTTCATTCTGATTACTGAATCAAAGAGTCATCTTAGCATCAGAGGGCACTTGTAAGCAGCTTTAATGTGGTGAGGGCATTGTACCATTGGGATTTAAGTCCTTCACAGTATGATCTGCAGATTCTCTGTTTTCTCAATAGCCTTTGGTAATTGCCTATTCATATGGTAACTTGGCATTTTTGCTTAGTTTTATTTTCTTATTTATGTTCTTTTTATTTATATTAATGTTTATGTCATTGTCATCACTGGTTATAACACAATACTGGACAACTCCAAAGGAATAGCATTGATATTAATATACAAACGAAAGTCCTATTTTACTTGGTGATAGTGCCTTGAAACAACCCTGTCGTGTCCCCCACATGACATGCATCCTCAAGGTGTATGTTGGTCATCTGAGCTTCCAGCAGTTACAATTATTTACTTAAAATGATTTTGCATAATTAGCTGAGACCTACAAAAATTGTCTAATAAATTGGCACATTTTAAGAAATGATTTTCTAATCTTGGAACTATATGTAATCCCACTGTTTATTAATTAGACAATAAATTAACAAGTCCATGCTCCAAAGTATAGAATCTGCTCTCATTCAGAAACAGGCAACTGTAGAAAATCATGAAGGTTCTCTGATTATGTATGTCACAGAGACTCAGTCATTTGTTTTCTTCCTCATTTAAATTTTTTCTTTACAACTCCATGGGTGAGATGAGGGAAGTACTTGCCTCAGCAACAAAATATAAGAAGCTGCCAAAAAGTTGAAGAATCAAGATAAATAATATTTTAACGCAACATTAAAAAGAAAGCCTAAGCTCGAAAATCCGTAATGAACAAAATGCTGACATTGTAATAAAGTCAGGATTTGACCTCAACTTTCATGAGTTGCCTCCATTGCCTCCTTATGATCTTCTGTGTAATCTAAATACTTAGTCGTATTCCCCGTAGACTGTGAGCCTATGAGAAAGAAACTCTCCCTACTTTTTACTATAATATTTGTAGAGCTTACAGCAGTGGATGCTCTCTATACATCTTTCTTCCATGAAAGAATAATACAGAAATAGCCTTCAGTGGAACGAGGACTCGGCTGTGAGTCTAGGTAGGCCATGTCAGTCTACTCACTGTGTGACCTTAACTAAATCACTTCTCTGTAGGCCGCCTCTTTGAAAAGTAGAGATGGAAACATTATGAGTCTAGTGGTTCCTTCCAACCTTCATAGTCTAAGACTTTTTTTTTAATTAAAAAATTTTAAATTGAAGTATAGTTATTTATAATGTTTTGTTAGTTTCAGGTGTACAGCAAATAGATTGAGTTTTGTCTATCATTAAATCTATTCTTTTTCAAATTCCTTTCCATGATAGGTTATTACAAGATACTTAATATAGTTCCCTGTCCTATATACTAGGTCCTTGTTGCTTGTCTATGTTATATACAGTAATGTATATGCTAATCCAGTGGCTGACTTTATTTTTGGGGGCTCCAGAATCACTTCAGATGGTGATGGCAGCCATGAAATTAAAAGACGCTTACTCCTTGGAAGGAAAGTTATGACCAACCTAGACAGCATACTAAAAAGCAGAGACATTACTTTGCCAACTAAGGTCTGTCTAGTCAAGGCTATGGTTTTTCCAGTAGTCATGTATGATTGTGAGAGTTGGACTGTGAAGGAAGCTGAGAGCCGAAGAATTGATGCTTTTGAACTGTGGTGTTGGAGAAGACTCTTGAGAGTCCCTTGGACTGCAAGGAGATCCAACCAGTCCATTCTGAAGGAGATCAGCCCTGGGTGTTCTTTGGAAGGAATGATGCTAAAGCTGAAACTCTAGTACTTTGGCCACCTCATGCGAAGAGCTGACTCATTGGAAAAGACTCTGATGCTGGGAAGGATTGGGGGCAGGAGGAGAAGGGGACGACAGAGGATGAGATGGCTGGATGGCATCACCGACTTGATGGACATGAATTTGAGTGAACTCCGGGAGTTGGTGATGGACAGGGATGCCTGGTGTGCTGCAATTCATGGGGTTGCAAAGAGTCGGACACGACTGAGCGACTGAATTGAACTGAACTGATATGTTAATCCCAAACTTCTAATTTATCCTTCATCCCTCCTTTCCCTCTCGGTAACTGTGTTTGTTTTCTATATCTATGAGTCTATTTCTGCTATGTAAATATGTTTATTTGAATTATTTTTTAAAAGAGTCCATATATAAGTGATGCCATATGATGTTTGTCTTTTTCTGTCTGGCTTACTTAATATGGTAATTCATAGGTACTTTCATGTCGCTGCAAGTGGCATTATTTCATTCTTTTTTTATAGCTGAGTAATATTCCATTGTATTTTTATATACCATATCTTTATGTATTCATCTGTTGATGTATATTTAGGTCACTTCCATATCCTGGCTATTGTAAATAGTGCTACAATAAACATTAGGGTGAATTTGTCTTTTGAAATTATTGTTTTCTCCAGGTATATGTTCAGGAGTGGGATTGTTGTGTCATATACTGGTTTTGTTTTTAGTTTTTTAAGGACCCTCCATACTGTTCACCATAGTGGCTGTGCCACTCCACATTCCCACCAACAGTGTAAGGGGGGTTCCCTTTTTGAGAAACCCTCTCCATCATTTATTGTTTATATATATTTTGATGATGGCCATTTGATCAGTGTGAAGTGACACCTCATTGTAGTTTTGATTTGCATTTCTCTTTTATTAGTGATATTGAGAATCTTTTCATGTGTCACTTGGCCGTCTGTATGTCTTCTTTGGAGAAATGTCTATTTAGGTCTTTCCAGTTTTTGACTAGGTTGTTTTTTTGATATTGAGCTGCATGAACTGTTTGTGTATTTTGGAGATTAATCCATTGTCAGTTGCTTTGTTTGCAAATATTTTCTCCCCTTCTGAGAGCTGTCTTTTCATCTTGTTTATGGTTTCCTTTGTTATGCAAAAATTTTAATTAGGTCCCATTTATTTATTATTGTTTTTATTTTCATTACTGTAGGAGGTGAGTCAAAAAAGATCTTGCTGAGATTTATGTCAGTGTTCTACCTATGTTTTTATAGGTAGATTTTTATAGTTATTGGCCAAACATATCTTTAATCCATTTTGAGTTTATTTTTATATATGGTGTTAGGGAGTATTCTAATTTCATCCTTTTTATGTAGCTGTCCAGTTTTTTGGGTGTCACTTATTGAAGAAGCTATCTTTTCTCTATTGTATATTCTTACCTCCTTTGTTGTAGATCAGTTGCCCATAGAAGAATAGATTTATCTCTGGGTCTTCGATTCTGTTCCACTGATCTATATTTTTTTGTGTGCCAGCACCATACTGTTTTGATTACTGTAGCTTTGTAGTATAGCCTGAAGTCAGAGAGTCTGATTTCTCCACTTCCATTTGACTTTCTTAAGATTGTTATGGATATTTGAGGTATTCTGTGTTTCCATACAAATTGTAAAATTTTTTGTTGTAATTCTGTGGGAAATGCCATTGGTAATTTGATAGGGGTTGCATTGACTCTGTAGATTGCTTTGGGTAGTATAGTCATTTTCACAATATCGATTCTTCCAGCTGTTTGTATTTTTATGTATGTGGTATGTTATTCATGGTTCTCGACATTTGGGAAATGGCCTTCTGTAGGAGACATCCCATGCATCCCAAGAGTGCACTTTTCTCATGTTACCCAAAGGCCAGGGGCCAGTTTGTTTAGGTGTAGAGTCTAGCCTGTGTTTATGAACTTTGCAGGATGTGGAATCATAGTTTTCTTGCTTCCATTATCTGCTCCCTGGTGGGTGAGGTCTAGAGGCTTGTTTAGGCTTTCTGGCAGGAGTGGCTGGTGCTTGTCCATTAGTGGGTAGAGCTGGGTTTTGGCCCTGTGATAAGCAGGAGCATGTTTAGGGGTTTGTCGAGAGGCAGCTGTGGGCTCAGGAAGACCTTAGGCAGCCTGTCTGCTGATGGCTAAGGCTCTGTTCCACACAATTAGTTGTTTGGCCTGAGATATCCCTGCACTGAAGCCTACCAGCTGTTGGGTGGGGCCATGTCTTGGTGCCAGGGACCTGATATGTTGACTGCCAGGAGAGTTCATGCCAATGAATAGTCCCTGATACCTCTGCCATAAGTGTCTTTGTGCCCGGGGTAAGCTACCGCTCCTCCCACCCCTACCTTCCCAGGAGACCTGACCAGCAGGTAGGTCAGGTTCAGGCTCCTATGAAATTATTGCTTTTTCTCTTGGTCCCAGTGCATTTGAGATTTTGTGTGCATCCTTTAAGAATGAAGTCTCTATTTCCCCCAGTCCTGTGGGGGAAGTGCATTTAAGACATACTGGCCTTCAGAGCCAAGCTCTGGGGGCTTGTCTTCATGATGCTGGGCTAGGGCTCAAAACTCTTACTCCTATGCGAGAACCTCTGAAATATAATTATTCTCTAGTTTGTGGGTCACCCACTTGGGGAGTATGGAATTTGATTATATTGCGGATCCTTCCTATCCATCTTGTTGTGGTTCCCTCCTTATGTCTTTAGTTGTAGCATGTCTTTTCTGGTAAGTTCCAGTTCTTTTTGCTGTTGCTTGTTCTGCAGTTAGTTGTGATTTTGGTGTGGTTGTGAGACGAGTTGAGCTCAGGGTGCTTTTACTTCACCATCTTGGCCATTCTCATATTCTAAGATTCTTAACTGATATTAGGGCATGATACCATTGTGAGGACTCATCCGTCTAATAATGCAGAAAAATTCAATCCATACCATCCAAGTGCCTAACAGTGGGCTAAATGCTAGAGAAAGGAAGATCAGAAGCAAAGGAAGATCACAAGCAAGATCATAAGCTCACACACAGTACAGTAGGAAGGTAGACAGGTAGCTTGTAGTAGATTACAGAAGGAACATTACAGGGAAATGCCTAAGTCACCCAGGCTCAGTCCACATTTTCATGGAGTGCTTAACCAGAGAGGGAAGGCTAAAGAGGAAATTTTCAGGTAGAGAAATAAGGATGGGGACTTTCTAGCTTAGGGGAATGTGTGTGTGTGTGTGTGTGTTTACCTGGATGTGTTTTTCTTTCCTTTTCCCAGTGACTAACATATGGAGGGCAATGGATGCTAAGAATAGAAAGGGGCCTTTAAAAATTAAACTTGAGGGTTAAGGTGGATAAAGTGATTCTTTAGTATAGAAGACACTCTTTAAATATAGGAGTTACACTACACAGTGCTAATCTTTTCAGCATAAAGTTTTGATTGTTTTTAAAATAATGCACATAGAGGGCAGACTCCTTCTCATCTTGAGGGTCTCTGTGCCCTTTCTTTGCCCTCATCATCTAAAAGCCCTCCCCATCCCACTGGAGGGAATTATGGCCCCATCTTG
The DNA here is from genome assembly GCF_032405125.1 of Capricornis sumatraensis. Classification (NCBI taxonomy): domain Eukaryota; kingdom Metazoa; phylum Chordata; class Mammalia; order Artiodactyla; family Bovidae; genus Capricornis; species Capricornis sumatraensis. Next base: position 66,149,763 of record NC_091077.1, read on the forward strand.
GCTACATGTGGGACGTAACAAACAGCAGGACCCTGACAAGGGAGAGAGGTGTGTGTGTGTGTGTGTGTGTGTGTGTGTGTGTGTGCACGCACGTATATACCTGTATAATCATACATAGCAAAATGTAACGAGAGGGTGTAGCTTGCGTGACTAGAGATGTATATGATAGAATAAAGGATTTTGCTTGTAATAGAAGTGAATACTGCCAGCATTGGGGAAAAACAGGTTGTGACGTGATCTGATTGGCTCAAAGAATGAGAAAGTATAGGCTGGGCTAATTGTATAAATGCTTAGGTTAGATGAAGGAGAATGATAAACCTATTCCTTTGTATTGGGAAAGTTCTCTTGGTGGTGGTTAAATTTTATAATACGAGGTTTCCCAAAAAGCTCGTTTGAGTTTTTTTGTACCATCTTATGGAAAAACCTGAATGAATGTTTCTGGCCAACCCAATAGATTGGTCATTTGGTTTACTGTATTAATACTACATCAGCAGACAATCCTTATAGTAGCACTGTAGGATGAGATACTAAATAAAAGTAGAAGAACAAATAGGGGAGAGGGAGACTCTAATGCAGTCATATTGGCTTGTTAATGACTGTGATCCAGTTGGGTCCCTTGTGTAGCAGTTAACTAGCTAACACTTCAGCCTGTGAAGTGTTTTCTGACTAAGGTCAGAAAACCTTAGTCTCAGACCCAAAAGAAACCTTCTCCTAGGAACACCTCTGTTTCAGGTTCCCTCTTGGGAGTGCCTCTCCAGGGGGAGCTGATGCTGAGGTGAAAAATAAACTCTCCGTGCATTCGGAGTCTTCAGAGTCTGGGAATCATTTGGGTACTCCCTCAGTTTGTTTGTTTGTTTCTGAGAGTATTTGAGGTTGATGAGTTCTGGTGACTGTGACCTGAAGCTTTCCAGGTCAGAGAGAGAGACAACAGAAGCAGATGTTCACTGCCTGTCTTCCCACCTCTTGTTTTCACAAAGGAAATAGTCTTTGCTAAAGGTCAGGTGGTGTTTGGAGAACCTCTGATTGTATTTTTCTTCCCTCTGGGAGCCCACTCCGGGAAACTCAGGTACTGTTGTTCAGATTGTCTCCTGGACTCCAGGTATTATTTCTTTCCTTTTGTCCTGCCCTGAGAAAGGAGAATTTTCCAGCGGTGATAATGAGCCTGATTCTGTGCTGTGTGAACAGATCCTCTCAAAGCCTAGCGTTGGTATTCAGCTACAAACTGTATTTGTTCAAATACAGAGCAACATTAAATTATAGCTATATTTTCTTCTTGTCATGGCCTGAAAGTGATAATTATCTAAACCAAGGAGAGTACAGAAGCTTTATCTTCTGCGCCAACTGTAATCAATTGCAACTTGGAGTACTGTATTGAGAAGGGTGCTGAGATTGTTTCTAAGCTCAGTGAGGAGTTCTGGGATCAGTTCGGCATGTCTGATAAGTACAGGAAATGGGAGCAAAGGCACATGTGCCAGGGATTTGCACCACCTTGATTTTCCTTTCGAAACTTTCCCTTCTGCAACTGTAAGAGCTCTTTGCACATTTTCTAATACCTCCAAGTTTCATGTGTTGCCTTCTAATACATTTAGGTATACTTTTGGATCATAGAGAATGTCTTCCTCCATTGGGAATTCTATAATCAATACCCCTCGTTAGTGTTTAGCCCTTATAGTAGCAATGAAAAGTATGCCGGTTTTAAACCAGAGTACTATTTTTACCAATGTATTTGGAAAGTATTTTGAAAATTATATTAGCCAGTGTTAGTGACAACATAGGACAAAATGGGCACTGAAATACATTGCTAGTAGGAACGCAGCTTGGTAAATTTCTTTTGGAGGACAACTCGAAAGTGTATATTAAAAGCCTTAAAAACGTGAAAATATCTGTAGACTTAGAAACAATATCTCTTGGCATTTAACCATAATTATTAAAGATAATTATGAATGAACAGAGATTTACATTCAGGGCTATGTATCAATATTAAAGAGCTTATCTATTAGATTGGTGCAAAAGTAATAGTGATTTTGGACCCTGAATCATTATAACTAGGCTCAAACACATCTTTATTAATCAAAATAGGAACCATTACAATCAATACATTTTTGCCAGCAAGGAATACATTTGTTTATTCCTGTATCATAAAAATCCGTGCTTCGGTATTCAACAAACTCTTCAAATGCGTTTTCTATGTCGTGCTGTTTATGGAAGCATTTTCCCTGTAACAAGCTGTCAAGATGCCTAAAGAAGTAATCGGTTGGTGAGAGGTCAGGTGAATATGGCAGATGAGACAAAACTTCATAACCCAATTCATTCAATTTTGAAGCACTGGTTGTGCCATGTGTGATCAAGTGTTGTCATGGAGGAGAATTGGGCCCTTTCTGTTGACCAATGCTGGTTGCAGACATTGCAGTTTTCAGTACATCTCATTCATTTGCTGAGCATACTACTCAGATGTAATGGTTTTGCTGGAATTTAGAAAGGGCTTCCCTGGTGGCTCAGCTTGTAAAAACTCTGCCTGCAGTATGGGAGACCTTGGTTCAACCCCTGGGTTGGGAAGATCCCCTGGAGAAGGGAAAGGCTACCCATTTCTGTATTCTGGCCTAGAGAATTCCATGGACTATATAGTCCATGGGGTTGCAAAGAGTCAGACATGACTGAGTGGCTTTCGCTTTTCTTTTTCACTAGAAATCTCTAGTGTATAAGACCAGCAGCATACCAACAAACATTACCATGACTCTTTTTATGGTGCAAGCTTGGCTTTGGGAAGTGCTTTGGAGCTTATTCTCAGTCCAAACACTGCACTAGTTGTCCCTGATTGTTATATAAAATCCACTTTTTTTTGCAAATCACTATTCAATTGAGAAATTTTTTTGTTGTTGTTTCATAGAATAAGAAAAGATGACACTTCAAAATGATGATGTTTAGAATTTGCAGTCAGCTCATGAAGCACCCACTTATTGAGCTTTTTCACCTTCTCAATTTGCTTCAAATACCAAACAACCATAGAATGACTGACACTGAGTTCTTGGGCAAATTCTTATGTAATTGTAAGAGGATCAACTTTGATAATGCTCTCAACTGGTTGTTGTCAACATCTGATGGCCAGCCAGTACACTACTCATCTTCAAGGCTCTCATCTGCAAAACTTCTTGAACCACCACTGCACTATATGTTCATTAACAGATTCTGGGCCAAATGTGTTGCTGATGTGAGTTGTCTCCACTGCTTTATGACCCATTTTGAACTTGAATAAGAAAATTACTCAAATTTCCTTTTTGTCTACCATCATTTGCATAGTCTAAAATACATATAAAATAAATAGCAAGTAATAATTCATTAGCAAAAAACACCAAGCATGAAATGTGCATTAAATTGATGTATAACATAATCACATTTACTTCAGAACGTATTCCGATATCAAATGGCCAACTTCAACAATACAAAACTGCAATTACGTTTGCACCAACCTAATAGAAGGGGTAAACAAATAGTAGCTTCCTCTTACTGATCACCTATATGACATGAATTGTATACATTTTGGCTTATTAACTCATGTTAGATAAGGAAACCCAGGCTGAGAAAGACTAAAGGATTTCTAGTCCTACTAAGATGTGTGCATTCAGTTCAGTTCAGTTCAGTCGCTCAGTCATGTCCGACTCTTTGCGACCCCATGAATCGCAGCACACCAGGCCTCCCTGTCCATCACCAACTCCCGGAGTTAGTTAACTGTAAATCTTCTGTTATAAAACACATGGAGAAAATATAACAATGCTCAAACAATATATTTAAGTGCATAGCTGCCCTTGTAAGAATGTAAGAGAAATCTGTAGGGGATAAAACTGAAGAAGCTATTGAAACAAAGAATCTCAAGCAGAAGCATTGAAGACCCTGGGATGTGGCTAGAAGTGGGGATTTTTGGTCTCTGTAACTGTGGTGCTTAGGTTTTAGTATCCATGTGTGGTAGAAGAATAAGTTACATTCTAGGTAGGGTGTAGTATCTCATGCTTTGAATAAAATTGGATTCCAGTTAATGGGTGGACCAAGAAAAATGTCTTTATATTGTCAAAGTATAGTTTGTCTCACTCTAAGTATTGTCTAGAAAATAAAACAGGGCTTCCTGGTGGCTCAGATGGTAAAGCGTCTGCCTGCAATGCAGGAGACCCAGTTTTGATCCCTGGGTTGGGAAGATCCCTTGGAAGAGGGAATGGCAACCCACTCCAGTACTCTTGCCTGGAAAATTCCATGGACAGAGGAGCCTGGTAGGCTACAGTCCATGGGATTGCAAAGAGTTGGACACAACTGACTGACTTCACTTTCAGAAAATAAAATATTTCTAAAAGATACCATAATTACTGGTCTGCTCGATTTGGAATGAGGGTTTGAATGTAAACTATCTGGAAGATACAAGAATTCACAGGCTTAAAGTCATTTGGAGCTGGTAATATTTTGGACTCACTTGGAGGAAACAATTGCAAAACCTCTTTGAAGGAACATACGAAACATCTAAGTTATACAATGTTTTTATAGATGAAGTTCATTGTATAAAGTATTATATAAAGATCCAACCAGTCAATCCTAAAGGAAATCGGTCCTGAATATTCACTGAAAGGACTGATGTTGAAGCTGAAACTCCAGTACTTTGGCCACCTGATGTGAAGAACTGACTCATTGGAAAAGACTCTGATGCTGGGAAAGACTGAAGGCAGGAGGAGAAGAGGATGATAGAGGATGAGATGGTTGGATGGCATCACCAACTTGATGGATGTGAGTTTAAGTAAGCTCCGGGCATTGGTGATGCACAGGGAAGCCTGGAGTACTGCAGTCCATGGTGTCGCAAAGAGTCGGACATGACTGAGCGACTGAACTGACTGATGTACAAAATATTTGCAAATGTATATATATATGTATGTATGTATGTATGTATGTATGTGGAATGGGGTGCCATTGCCTTCTCCGATAAGGTAAACAAGGAGAAGGAAAATTTGTCATGAGAAAGAAAGAGCAGAAACACAAATGGGAAAATCAGATCTTGAAGTATGTCAATAAGATTATCAAATGGAGACTATAAAACAAGCATGGCAATACCAAAAGAGGTGATCCATGAAATAAATAATTGATAAACTGAACATCATTAAAATGAAAACTTCTGTCCTGTAAAAAACAATAAAATCATATCAAGAGAGTTAGAAAGTGAGCCATAGAGTGGGAGAAAATATTTGCAAGTCATATCTGATAAAGGACTGTTAGCCAAAATATAGAAAGAACACTTAAAACTCAACAATAAGGAAATAACCAGATTAAAAAATGGGCCAAAATCTTTAACAAACATCTTTTCAATGAAGATATGCAGGTGACAAATAAACATATGAAAAGATTCTCCATGTCTTATGTCATCAGGAAAATAAAAATTAAAATGAGATATTATTACTGCTGCTGCTGCTGCTGCTAAGTTGCTTCAGTTGTGTCCTATATATCTATTGGAATGACCAAAATCTGGAACACTAATCACACCAAATACTGGTGATAATATGGAGCAATAGGAACTCTCATACACTGCTGCCTAGAATACAAAATGTTAAGGTTAATTTGGAAGTTAATTTGGTAGTTTCTTACAAAACTAAACCTGCAGTTATTATATGTTCCAGAAAATAAAAAAGCAAAATTATGTGAAAAGAATTATGAAATTATGAAATCACACACATCAGTACAACATGGCTAAAACTGGCTTTCATAGTCAGCTTTGACCTGCCAAATAGACAAAACAAAAAGGGAAATGCAATCAGGTACACAATGCACAGTATTCATAAGATGAAAAGCCCATATGTTTTGTAGAAGTAAACATAGTTTTAACAGAGGGTCTAGCAATTTTGTTTCATGGTATTTACCTAAAGGAACTTGACACTTATGCTGACACAGAAACCTGCACATGTATGTTAAAAGCAGTTTTATTTGTATTTGCCGAAACTTGGAAGCAACTATGACATCACTTAGTAGGTGAATAAACTATGGAAAGATGGAAAGCAGAAGGAGAAGAAAGTGACAGAGGATGAGATGGCTGGATGGCATCACTGATGCAATGAGCGTGAACTTGGGCAAACTCCGGGAGATGGTGAGGGACAGGGAAGCCTAACATGCTGCAGCCCGTGGGGTTGCAAAGAGTTGGACACGACTTGGTGACTGAACAACAACAGCAACAAACTGTGGTTAGTCTAGACAATGGAATATTATTCAGGGTTAAAAAGAAGTGAACCATCAAGCTCATGAAGAAACACAGAAGAATCTTAAATGCATATTGCCAAGTGAAATAAGCCGATCTGAAAAGGTTACATTCTGTACGATTCCAACTCTATGACATTCTGGAAAAGGTGTAAGTATGGAGATGGCCACATGATCATTGGTTGCCAGGTATAGGGGATGGGGATGAGAGGGAAGGATGAATAGGCAAAGGACTGAGGATCATTAGGGCAGTGAAACTACTCTATGATATTATAATAATGGATACGTCATTAGATATTTGTTCAAACCCACTGAATGTGCAGCACCATGAGTGAACCTTTAGGTAAACTATGGACTTTGGGTGATTATGAAGTATAAATGTAGGATCATCTTTGGTATAAAAAAGTACATCTATTCTGAATGATATTCATAATGAGGGAGGCTGTCCCTATGTGGGACAAGGCAATGGCAAGCCACTCCAGTACTCTTGCTTAGAAAATCTCATGGACTGAGGAGCCTGGTGGGCTGCAGTCCATGGGGTTGCTACTAGTTGGACATGACAGAGCAACTTCACTTTCACTTTTCACTCTCACACATTGGAGAAGGAGACGGCAACCCACTCCAGTGTTCTTGCCTGGAGAATCCCAGGGATGGCGGAGCCTGGTGGGCTGCCGTCTGTGGGGTCACACAGAGTCGGACATGACTGAAGCGACTTGGCAGCAGCAGCAGCCCCTATGTGTGGGGCGGGGAATATATGGAGAATCTCTGTGTCTTCCTCTCACTTTTACTGTAAATCTAAAACTGTTTTAATGGGGTGGGAGGTAGGAGGGAGGTTCAAAAGGGAGGGGTTATACATACACCAAAGGCTGATTCATGGTGATATACGGCAGAAACCAACACAATATTGTAAAGCAATTATCCTCCAATTGAAAATAAATAAATAAATAAATAAAATGGCTCTAAACAATAGTCTATAACAAATAAATAAATAACATGATGTACTCCCTACTTCCCCTGCTTGTGCATGTGTGCTAAGCTTCAGTCGTGTCCGACTCTGTGACCCCATAGACTGTAAGTAGGCCACCAGGCTTCTCTGTCAGCATGAGGTTGTCCAGGCAAGAATACTGGAGTGGGTTGCCATGCCCTCCTCCAGGAGGTTTCCCGATGCAGGGACTGAACCCACATCTCTAATATTCCCTATAGCTTGCTTACCTCATCTACTGTGGATGTCTAGCTTGCCCTGTAATACCTAGTGACTTTGAGATTCGGTTGTCTGGGAAGAGAAGAAAAAGTGGAAGGAGAAGGGCTCACAGCAAGATTTTCTCTTTTGGGGGAGAGGGCTTGTGAAGCTAATTCCAGAAGACATAAGGAAACACGACGGAATAAGAATAATGAAAACAATTTCGAGGATGAACAAAACTGTAGGCTTTAGTTTGTATCAGAACTGATAATGAAGATACTGGATTACCTTAAAATGAAGAATTATTGTTTAGCAGATCTTGTTAGAGTGAAAAAAGAGAATGGCAAAAGATATTTCCAGTAAATATCACCAAATGGCCTGGAGTTTAATATATATATATAAACCTTAGAAATCACAAAGAAGAAGACAACCAAATTTAGGAAAATGGGCAAGTTAATTAACAAATATAACCACGATGAGATACAACAGAAAGGCTTAGAAAAAAGATGGACATTAGCGAGTGTTGACAAAGATGTGCAACACAGGAATGCTCATGCATTGTTGATGAGAGTGTAAATGGATGCAAGTTACAGAGCATCACAGTGTAGTGGTGTCCTTGTCTTGTCAGTTTGAGGAAAATAAAGAAAACTTACCTCCTTATATGTTCTTTTGTCATTCTCTCTATATAATATTCTCTCAAATACTTTCTGTATATAGTTTTAGGGAGACATCGGAGTGATTAAAGTTTTGCTTCAACTGTTAAACATACTTTAGAAAACTCAAGAGAATAAAGAAGGACTAATGTATTTATCCCTAATTTTGCTCACTGTCTTCTTTTTGCCTTCCTGATATCCCAAGTTTCTTCTTTTATTGTTTCCTTTCTGTCTAGAGAAGTTCCTTTAGATGAAAAAATTCATTTTTTTTTAGGGCAAGCTTTCTGGCAATAAATACTCTTGATTTCCCTTTTATTACTAAAGAATATTTTTACTGGACATAAGATTCTGGATTGACAAAGAATTTCTTTTAGCACTTCAAATATGTGCTACTTCCTTCTGGCCTCTATGATTTCTGATTAGATATCTGGCATCATTTGAATTATTTTTCTCCTCTACATAAGTGTCATTTCTCTCCTGATGCCTTAAAGATTTTTTTTTCTTTGTCTTGGATTTTCAGAAGTTTAACTGTGATGTGTCATGGTTTGGATTTCTTTGAATTTATCTTGGTTAGGATTTGTTTAGGTTATTGAATTTTAGGTCTATGTCTTTTGCCATACTTAGAGTATTTAGTCATTATTTCTTAAAATACTTTTCCAGCTTTGCTTTCTTTCTCTACTCCTTCCCTTCTGTGATTCTTTCCTCTCTCCCGTCCATTCTGCTATTGACCTCATCCACTGATTTTTTTTTAAATTTCAGTTGAACTTTTCAGTTCTAGAATTTCTATTTGGTACTCAATAACTTCCATTTCTTTACTGAGACTTGCTATGTATTTGCTGAAGACTTCTATTTTTTTTCTTTGTTTCAAGTTTGTCCATAATGGCTTGTTAACGTTTTTAATATCAAATTAAAAATCTTTGTCAAATAATTTAAAAATAACTGTCATCTTGGAGACAGCCTTGAATTATTGTCTTTTTCTTTTCATTCATATCGAGACCTTCCTGGTTCTTGGTACGTTGAATAATTTTTGACAGAAACCTGGACATTTTGCATACTAAGTTATGCGACTGTAAATCTTTCCTAAAATTTCTTTTTTTGGCTGGCTTTTCCCTAACACCCCTCTGGTAGAGGAAGGGGGATGCTGTCTTGTACTGTCAGGTGGGGACAGAAGTTTGAGTTCCCCACTTGACCTTTGTTGCCATATGAAAGGAGGTGTTCCCCATTACTTCTGGGCAGAGGGATGATACCCTAGCTAGAACTCTACTGATAACTCTTGCCTGGGGACAGGCAAGAGTGCCTTATTACTGCTCCTTACATGGCCTCTGCTGACACTATGGGGCAGTAACCTTGTTACTGCTGGGCAGTGGCATGGGTCCTGACTGTTCTTTAAGCTGCCTTTGATATTACCCCAGTGGAGAGGTGGGGAATCTTGTTAATGCTGAGTGGGGGTGGGAGTCTAGGCTCCCGCATAGTCTCCTAACACAATGAAGGGGCAGTTGTTACTGACCACTGAGAAGGTTCTAGCTTCCAACCTCATCTGCTAATACCACTCCAGTTAGAGGTGTTGATTTGGGATCCTCAGAAGGGTGCAGGTGTAGGCTACTTGCCCACATGGGTGGAGATGGGGCCCTAGTTTTTTCCTGGTGTTTGGCTGAAGTAGAATGGTTATTGTCTAAAGGCCTCGTTTCTTTTTAAGCTGTCCCTTTCCTGGTCTTTGGCGAAAGGCAGTAGGGATTTGAGGGGGTGGTGGTGCTTTTTTGTTTGTTTGTTTGTGCTTGTTTGTATTTCCTGGTTGGTAGCTTTTCAATTCCAAGTCTGGAATATATGAGGCAAACAAACAACCTGGGGAACTCACCACTATGTTGTTGCTTGGGTCTTAATGTCCTGGCTTGTCTGTCTTCTCTCCGCATTTTTGAGCCTTTTTACATGTGTTTTCTACATAAAGTATTGGCATTTTAGTTGTAATTAAGGAGAGGAATAGAGATATGTTTGCTTAATCTATCTTCCTAGGATTCTGTTCAAATTTTAATTTGGAATTAAGGCAAGAAAGAAACATCTCAATATAATGTAAAACCTCAATTTGGTTATTTATGCACACACACACGCACCTGTAGCAGCATGAAACAGCTTCAGAAAAGGAAAATGCACCAAAATGTTCCTTCTTTTCTTGATAATAAGCTTCTGAACTCCTCAAAGTAGTCAATTACTATCTTTCAGTTCAGTTCAGTTCAGTCGCTCAGTCGTGTCCGACTCTTTGCGACCCCATGAATCGCAGCACGCCAGGCCTCCCTGTCTATCAACAACTCCCAGAGTTCACTCAGACTCACGTCCATCGAGTCTGTGATGCCATCCAGCCATCTCATCCTCGATCATCCCCTTCTCCTCCTGCCCCCAACCCCTCCCAGCATCAGAGTCTTTTCCAATGAGTCAACTCTTTGCATGAGGTGGCCAAAGTAATGGAGCTTCAGCTTTAGCATCATTCCTTTCAAGGAAATCCCAGGGTTGATCTCCTTCAGAATGGACTGGTTGAATCTCCTTGCAGTCCAAGGGACTCTCAAGAGTCTTCTCCAACACCACAGTTCAAAAGCATCAATTCTTCGGCGCTCAGCCTTCTTCACAGTCCAACTCTCACATCCATACATGACCACTGGAAAAACCATAGCCTTGACTAGACGGACCTTAGTCGGCAAAGTAATGTCTCAGCTTTTGAATATACTATCTAGGTTGGTCATAACTTTTCTTCCAAGGAGTAAGCGTCTTTTAATTTCATGGCTGCAATCACCATCTGCAGTGATTTTTGGAGCCCCCCAAAATAAAGTGTGACACTGTTTCCACTGTTTCCCCATCTATTTCCCATGAAGTGGGACCGGATGTCACGATCTTCGTTTTCTGAATGTTGAGCTTTAAGCCAACTTTTTCACTCTCCTCTTTCACTTTCATCAAGAGGCTTTTTAGCTCCTCTTCACTTTCTGCCATAAGGGTGATGTCATCTGCATATCTGAGGTGATTGATATTTCTCCCGGCAATCCTGATTCCAGCTTGTGTTTCTTCCAGTCCAGCGTTTCTCATGATGTACTCTGCATAGAAGTTAAATAAGCAGGGTGACAATATACAGCCTTGACGTATTCCTTTTCCTATTTGGAACCAGTTTATTGTTCCATGTCCAGTTCTGACTGTTGCTTCCTGACCTGCATAAAGATTTCTCAAGAGGCAGGTCAGGTGGTCTGGTATTCCCATCTCTTTCAGAATTTTCCACAGTTTATTGTGATCCACACAGTCAAAGGCTTTGGCATAGTCAATGAAGCAGAAATAGATGTTTTTCTGGAACTCTCTTGCTTTTCTGATGATCCAGCAGATTGTTGGCAATTTGATCTCTGGTTCCTCTGTCTTTTCTAAAACCAGCTTGAACATCAGGGAGTTCACGGTTCACGTATTGCTGAAGCCTGGCTTGGAAAAAATAATATATCAAAATAGTATCTCATTAGTATAACAGATTATTTTACATGATTTCTAAAACTGGGCATCTTATTGCATATTCTGCCAACCTTGTAAATTATTATATAGGTAAATATGTTCTGGGGCTTCCCTGGTGGCTCAGTGGTAAAGAATCTGCCTGCTAGTGCAGGAGACACAGGTTTGATCTCTTGGTTGGGAAGATCTGTTCGAGAAAGAAATGGCAACCCACTCCAGTATTCTTGCCTGGAATATCCCATAGATAGAGGAGTCTCGCGGGCTACAGTCCATGGGGTTGCAAAGAGTCAGAGACTACTTAGCGACTAAACATAGCAACAAATATATCCTAGGTGTTAATTGCTTCAAAAATATAAATCTCAAGAAAAATACCAAGGATTATTATTCTTAAATTTTATTTATTTATTTTTTGGCCATACCACATGACATGTAGGATATTAATTCCCTGACTAAGAATCAAACCTGTGCCCCTTGCAGTGGAAGCATGGAGTCTTAACCACTAGACTGCCAGGGAAGTCCCCCAAGAATTTTTTTTTTTTTTTTGTATAAAATGAAGAGTTGCCATAGGTATGGGGTTATACTTCCATGATTTTCCTTCAAACCACTTCTAAATACAAAATGGAAGATAGTGTGACCACTTTTCTAAGTAATCAAATTGATTCTGAAATAGTTATTCTTACCTCTGCTTTTTGACCCAGGAATCTATTAGTCTGATAAATCCGTTTCCTCCCTGCTAGTAAGGGCATCCCAAGAAGGAGCCATGCCTCTTAGCTTCCATGTTTGGCTCTGTAACTCAAGCTGAGTAACACCTTCACCTTGACTCGCTTCAGTTTCCCTTCGTGGACGTTATAAGTGATGACAGTTCATGTAGGATGACTGAATGACCAAGGGAAACCTTTGTGTTAAAGAGAACCCGTGGAAGAACCACAAAATTAGGAATTTCTGTCATTCCTTTCAGTATGTCCTTATTTTTTTTAGTTGTTACTGAATCCGAGATTTGTGTAGCCCAAACAGTATAATGCATATTAAAACTTTTCAAAAACACTTTTTCTTTTTGCTCTGGAAATCAGAATACAGGATTTATCAAATCCAAATCCTTCTATGGAATGCTGCTCCTCTACAGCTAACAAGCTGGGATAGACAGTTCATCTGACTTCTGCATGAAAAATCAGAAGTCATCAAGATTTATTTTTTTAGACAGGTGTTTCAAGTAATACAAGGCAGTTTGGGAGGTTATCTAGCCTACTCTCCCCCTCTTCTTCCATGGAGATCACCACTATCATCTAATAGCAAAGATAATTTACTTGTGGATGAAACAAAATGCAAAGAGGAATTATTTTCTAACTGCCATGTGTGCACTGAGAAGAGACTTCTGTTTGTTTTGGTAATTTAATTTTCCAAATATAAACAATTTTCCTTTATCATTTGGACATTGAATAAAGCCCCATTTTTACAGCTGAGTTAATATACCCCAGGAGGTCAGTTTCTTACTTTGAGCAGTGACAGAGAGGGTCCCCCTGGACTGTTCTTTTTGCAAACGTTAACCTATTAATAATACATTGAAAATCTTGGCCACTTGTTGTTTATGTGCAGATGTGGCATACGATCCCCTGTTCCTTAGAAAAAGATGGACAAACTACCCTCCTTGATGCTGTGGGATCTGAGTTGCGACATGTAGAGAGAAATAGAGCCTGGTGAAATCTGAGAGGAAATGTTGTCAGTCTAATTCTCAATCAGCTGAAAAACCAACTTTCAGCTGTACTAGCTTAGGTACTGGCAACGGCACCCCACTCCAGTACTCTTGCCTGGAAATCCCATGGACGGAGGGGCCTAGAAGGCTGCAGTCCATGAAGTTGCTAAGAGTCAGACACGACTGAGTGACTTTACTTTCACTTCTCACTTTTCTGCATTGGAGAAGGAAATGGCAACCCACTCCAGTGTTCTTGCCTAGAGAATCCCAGGGATGGGGGAGCCTGATGGGCTGCCGTCTATAGCGTCGCACAGAGTCAGACACAACTAAAGCGACTTAGCAGCAGCAGCAGCTTAGGTACATATATACATAGGTAGCTATGACCCAAAATAGTGGAGAAACAGAGTTCCAAGCATCAGAAAGTCTGTTTCTGGTACCGTGTTGTTGCTGTTTAGTTGCAGAGTCATGTCTGACTCTGTGCTACCCCATGGACTGTAGCCCACCAGGCTCCTCTGTCCATGGAATTTCCCAGGCAAGAATACTGGAGTGGGTTGCCATTTCCTTCCCCAGGGGATCTTGCTGACCCAGGGATAGAACCCAGGTCTTCTGCATTGGCAGATGGATTCTTTGCCATTGAGCCCCCTGGGAAGCCTTCCAGTACCATATTCCTCTGCTAAAAGATGCCCTATGTAAATAGTGATCCATCTTTAAGCAAGCGTTGCATAAAGGGCGCAGGTGGAATGTTGCTTGTGTTAAGATGACATTATGGCTGAGGGACCCAAGAAGGCATGATTCCTGTTTTGATGATCACCACTTTCACTGTGGGATTATAGAAGGGACCTCAAATACCAGAGGCAAAAAAAAAAGGGGAGTCAAATCTACTCCCACTTGAGCTAATGCATGGTACTCCTGTGGGAGCTGTCTTGCACAGCTTAGTTGGAGCAGTTAGTTCAGGCTCAAGGTCAAACCTACTCAAGGCCTCTCTCCCTTCTCCTAATCTTCTTGTTAGCTGGTTGCTGGAGATAGAAATACCTGGCATGTCAGGTGAAGAAGAGACAAGAATACAGGGAGCAAGATGGTTGAGATTGTTTTTAGCACCATATTCTCCAATGTATGGTTCATAGACTGGCAACATCAGGATTACCTAAAATTTTGTAAGAAATACAGAATCTGGGACCCCATACAAGACCTACTCAATCAGAATCTACATTTAAACAAGATCTCCATGTGATTTGTATGCAATGTTCATGCTTGAGAAGCCCTGTCCTAGGAATCAGGGCTTACTCATTTGTGGTTATATCTCTGACTGTAGTAAACAGTGACCCTGCTCTCTACTAATCAGGGACCAATTTCTACCTAAAATCTGAATAATCATATTAGCATTCTTTACTGTTGGGGAGCACTGAGGAATGAGGGTATGGCAAAAATTGCTGAGACCTCCCAACTGCATGTGGAAAATGCTGGTTCTAATAAAGGTCAATTGATTTCTTTGCTGAAGGATTTTCTCAGCATGTTTTTCTTGGTCTGTTCAGGCTGCAATAACAAAATACCATAGACTGAGTGGCTTAAATAATAGACATTTATCTTATCACAGTTCTGGAGGCTACAAGTGCAAGATCAGGGAGCCAGGAGGGTTGGTTTCTAGTGAGAGCTCTCTTCCAGGGTTGCAGATCACTACCTTCTTGCTGTGTGCTCACATGATGGACAGATGGATAGAGGGTAGACTCCCTGGTGTCTGTCTCTTCATATAAGGACACTAATCCCATCACTAAGGCTCCATTCTGATGACCTCATTAAAACCAATCAAGTAAGGCCCTATCTCCAAATACATAATGTTTGGGGTTAGGGCTTTGACATATGAATTTGTGGGGAGACAATTCAGTCCATAGCAATGCTAATATGCATTGTGACTTTTAAGAGAATATAATAGGCAATGTTTGCCAAACTTTAAAACTTGCAGACCCCTGTTTTGAAGTAGCACTTATCAACAAAGAATGTCTTGGGAATTCCTTGGTGGTCTAGTGGTTTGGACTCAGCGCTTTCACTGCCTAGGGCCCAGGTTCAATCCCTGATCAGGGAACTAAGATCCTACAAGCTATGGGAAGTGCCATTCTAGGAGGAATCATTGTTCTTTTTTGAAATAAATAGAATAAAGTTTCCCATCCCCACCCCTAAATGAGATTGACTTTGTTTAATTGCCTGCACAATGAATCTGTAGTTTTTCCAAGGGTTAAGACACCTGCAGTGAAGTTACATTTTATATGAGGATTAGAAATCAGATAAGCACATAAGGCAAAAATTACATTTAAGTCAAAATTTTCTTTGAAAACTACTTTGACACATTATCAGATGTGCAGATAGACCTGTTATCACTCAAGAAGTCCCGTATACCTTGTGTTACCTCCAGTACTGGCACTTGGCACTGTTTCTGCACTGATTAGTAGTGCAGGCAATTAAACACTGTTTCTCCAGCCGAGTATCAGTTCAAGTATCTGGATGCCATTTGGTTTGAAGAGCATGTAGCTTTAAACACTAGAATCACACTCAACATGATGAGATGTTTGCATTTTAAGATGAGGATGAGAATGAGGACTGAATGTGTGAACAGCACGTTCTTGTCTCCTATCTTAGATGTGGAAGGTGCGTGTGTTTAGTGGAATGCCCAGGGATATAGCCATACAATGGAAATAGTTGTCTCTTTCTTGCTCTCAGCTCATGTTACTGAATTTATGTACATTAAATTTTCGAAGTCTCTGCAGACAATTTCAGAGAAGGTTTTTACCAGAGGAAGACAAGATGTCTGCATTCAAAGGAGTTACAAAGTAGCCTTCAGTGAAATTAATGCAGCTGTTATACAGACTGGAACCGAAGTACCAGCAGATCATCATAATTTTCCCATAGATAGTCTATATGGGAAATCAAGGCAATTCTTAAATATTCAATGTGAAATGAAACTGATCCAAGCTCATTTGCTGAAAGATTCTGGTGGATGGAAGGGTTAACTCATTTTTCTTAACCAAGTGAATCATTGTGTTGACTTGTACTTAGGGAAGGATCTGTGAGTTTAGCAATTGGGGAATTGATTAGACCAATGGTGGACAAATCACTTTCACATCTGCTAAATTCATCTTTCCCCCATACGTTCACAGGGAGCTGAATTTATGTGGTTTCCAGACAGAACATACTAGGGTTCAAGGCCCAACATTAGTATGGTTTTTCCCTTGTGTTTCTTTGGTATAAAGAGAGGAGGGCCTTTGCTACATTACTTGACTCACTTTGTTGGCCAAGTCTGTGATCTAAAGAGAAAATTAACAACCTAAGAGCCACCATCTGATAGCTACCACTAAGATTTTGAATGGCATTTTTTTTTTTTAGAGTGTTTCTTTTGACAGCATGGAGGACCAAGCAGTTCAGTAAGCACACCAAATGGTTCTACCCTTTTTTTGAGAGACACATACAACCCATGTAGAGAACTGGTGTTCAACTGTGGAGATTAAGCATGCCATGCCATTTTTCTCTCTCTCCTCCTCCCATCACTTAGTCCTCTCTTTTCTCCTCTCCCTGGAAGTATGGAACTTTGATCATATGAATATTTCTTCATATTCTTTTTTAAAAATCATTTATTTGGCTGCTCCAGGTCTTGGTTGCAAGATGTGGGATCTAGCTCCCCTGACCCTGCATCGAACCTGGGCCGCCCCCTCCGCCCCCTTGGAAGTGTGGAATCTTAGCTACTGGACCACCAGGGAAGTCCCCACATTCTTATTATCGAAGTGAACTAAGTGTGGTCTAAAGCAGGGGTTGGCAAAGTTTTTCTGTATAGGGCCGGACAGTAAATATTTTTGGTTTTGTGGGCCATGCAGTCTCTGTCAATTCCTCAGCTTTGACAATTATGTTTTACCAACAACAGACAATACATACATGAATGATGGTGGCTGGGCTCAAACGAACTTACAGGCACTAAATTGGAGTTTATATAATTTTTATGTGTCACAAAGTATTCTTTTGATCTTTTCATCCATTAAAAAATATAAAACCATCCTTAGCTTGTGATCTACAAAAAAACAAAACAAAACAAAAACAAAAAACAAACCAGATGGTGGACTGTGGTTGGCTGATCCTCGCTCTAAGGAATTGACTAGTTTCCCCACCTCTGCCACTCTTTTCTCCTCATGGCTTGGCGACAGGAAAAACAGGACATATTATTTACTGTATTTTCCCATGGTATAGAGAGATGAGATTGTTTAGCAGTTACATGCATGGGCTTTTTAATCAGACACAACTACATTCAAACCTTAGTTTTAATTCACAGCAGAGCAGATTGGTGCTCAGAAAGGTTATAGTCTCCGTATCCATAAAATTAATCACTTCTGTACCTCATGGTGTTAAAGTGATACAATATATGTGAAACATGTGACATAATGTCTAACACACAGCATTAATACAATGTATAGTAACTATGATTATCATTATGTTATTATCAAAGAGCCTGTGTTTTCTACTTCTGATTGTTCTACCTGCTTTTACTTGAGGCACGTCTTTCTGAGCCTCAGCTTTTTTTTTTAGTCAATCCCAGTCTGAAAATATCTGTGGTTCTTTCTATTTATAACATAACCTTTTGCATTATAAATGTATTAAGGATGATTACTATTTTAAAAATTTGTGTTCTGAGAGTAGACTTTGGGTTTTGGAAGATAACCCTGAATTTATGCGAAGTGGGGCAGGAAAGACATAGCAGTTTTTATTCTGATGATTTGTGTTTCACAGAAGCGTTGACCCCTTCCTCTCTTCTTCCTGGGCCGGTTGACAATCAACACCAAAGTACAATTCTTTAGGATTTCCAGGGGATATTTGTTATTATCTGGAAAAGAATTTTGTGCTCACTGAGCCACTTGATGCCTCAACTGTGATACTATGATGTTTATGAAACTCACTTTAAAGAACCCAGGTGAAAAGAGACCCACAAAATGAAAAAAAGTCTGAAAATGCAGATAGCGTATCTTCCTCAGCTAAATGATCTGTGCCATCCAATTATTTCCAATTACAATTATGTTTCTGTCTTTAATGTTTTCTATGCTGATATCCAAGTTGCTAATGAAGCAGACCCCCTCTTTATGATCCCCATTGTTGCGACTTGCTGGGCTTAATTGCTTTGTCTCCATAACAGACAGACATTTTGAACAATTAGACAATAATAAGGAAGCAAGATGGGGAAATAGCTTAGATTCTTTCATTTTAATTATGCTGATAGTGCACCCTACAGTTCTGAATCAATGCTGAAGTGCTATTTTTGATAGCTGTAGTTGGATGTTATTGAATGCTAATAGATTTATATCTCTAATGCAAAAGAACCCTCTCCTCTGTCTCAGCTGATTGTTTTTTTTTGTAGAACAGTAACACTTTCTGTGAACATGGCATCTTTCACCTTCAGTTTCCTTCACAACAGTTCTGTTATTCTGTGTTGCTCCTGTTCTGTATAGAGTGAAAAAGCAGCGTCTAAACTGGCTCAAGTCCTTATAGCATCTTGTGCATGTAATATTTCCAAGAATGCCCCTTGAAATTCAAGCTTGCTAGAATACCTTTCAAAGATGAGAAAAATGTAAATATGAGGCCCAGATTTCAGTCTACTCTTGAGTGTTAAGAATATAAAACCCTGCATGATCTCCTATAGCCTACTGTCTATAGCTACCTTGGTGTTTCAGTACCACAGAGAGCCTAAGCTCAGGCTTGCCTGATGGCCTTAGTCTGTCTTTGCCTGGCTGCTTCATTTCCATCCTTTAGTCTCAGCTCAAATGCCACCGCCCGAAATTCCCTGATTCCTTCCTCTGTTTTTTTCTTTTTTTGCACCCTTCTTTTCATTACTCTCTTTCATTGAATTTAGCTTGTTTCTTCTTCAGTACAAATTGTATCATATATTTCCTCTATTTGTTAACTGCCTAATCACTATCAGGACAGGAATTACATTTGTTTTGTTAACTACTAGTAAACTGGGAAATTAAACAGTGCTTGAAATTAGTAAGTATTCAATAAATATTTCTTGAATGAATCAGTGAATAAGAAATGGATGCATTCTTTTTCTTTCTTACTATTAATATTTAGTCTCAGGGTAGTTGTAGTCTACTAATATCCCAGTCAACTTTCCATTTGGAAGGCTATAAACAATCCTTTCTCTGAAGATTGCAGAGCCCTTGAGGGAAGAAATTTTGGCTTGCAGATACTAGATCCCTGATGTCTAACATATACTTGTGGATCAGCAAATGTTAGTGAAAGATAAAAAAAGTTTTTTTTTGAAAGAACATGGAACTTGCAATCTGTTCAGTAATGATAGTGGTTTGTAAGAAATTGATATGCTTTAGAAAGAGAGCTGCTTATTCCTTTGAGGGTAGTGGAAACATGTTCTCACCTATTTGCTTAAAACAAACTCAGACTAATTTTCTCTCTCCAACTTGAGATTAACAATACTTGAATGTTTATATACACATTTATCTTATTTTGCTATAAGAAATGCAGTATCAATTTAGAGAATGTTGAAACCTCAGAAAAGGATATAAAAAGAAAGAAAGAAAAGACCTATAATTGTACAACCTGAAAATAACACTGTTAACCTTGTATTTCCTTATAGACTTTCAAATACATACACACACACACAATGCTTATTTTGAAGAATCTAAGCTACTCTATTTTGTTAACAGAAAAACTCCATTTTGTAAGGTTCTGGGAAAAGAGCCTTTAGAAATCCCCTGACCCACAAGCCAATCGGATCCCAGACCAGAATCTCCTGACTTAACGTTCAGGAACTTGTGGTCTACCTAGGAAATAGGGACCGGTCAAAAACCAACACACAACCCTTTGAAAGAAAGTGACCAATCAGACGTGCCCCTACATAGAAATTCTTTTTTTATGAACACTACCTATATAAGCAATGTAACCCAAAACCCGGGGCTCCTCCCTATAGCCGCTGCGTCGGTAACGGTGGGAGCCCCAGCTCCAGCTTGGTAATAAAAACTCTCTTGCTTTTGCATCGGATATCGGCTCCCTGGTGGTCATTGGGAGATTTTGCAACTTGGGCATAACATTTCATTACAAATAATAAAAATGAAATTAAACATCTCTGGGTCCTATTTACTATTCATTTACTGTTATATCAAGACCACTGTCAATTCATTGCAGTTCTTTGAAAATATAATTTTTGATGACTCTAAAAGTACCATTAAAAAGACAAATTATAAGGTATTAATGAAAGTCAGGAAGCAACAGTTAGAACTGGACATGGAACAACAGACTGGTTCCAAATAGGAAAAGGAGCATGTCAAGGCTGTATATTGTCACCCTAATTATTTAACTTATATGCAGATTACATCATCAGAAATGCTGGGCTGGAGGAAGCACAATGTGGAATCAAGATTGCCAGGAGAAATATCAATAACCTCAGATATGCAGATAACACCACCCTTAGGGCACAAAGTGAAGAACCAAAGAGCCTCTTGATGAAAGTGAAAGAGGAGAGTGAAAAAAGTTGGCTTAAAGCTCAACATTTAGAAAACGAAGATCATGGCATCCAGTCCCATCACTTCATGGCAAATAGATGGGGAAACAGTGTCAGACTTTATTTTTCTGGGCTCCAAAGTCACTGCAGATGGTGATTGTAGCCATGAAATTGGAAGACACTTGCTCCTTGAAAGGAAAGCTATGACCAACCTAGATAGCATATAAAAAGCAGAGACATTACTTTGTCAACAAAGGTCCATCTAGTTAAGGCTATGGTTTTTCCGGTGGTCATGTATGGATATGAGAGTTGGACTGTGAAGAAAGCTGAGTGTTGAAGGATTGATGCTTTTGAACTGTAGTGTTGGAGAAGACTCCTGAGAGTCCCTTGGACTACAAGGAGATCCATCTAGTCCATCCTAAAAGAGATCAGTCCTGGGTGTTCACTGGAAGGACTGATGTTGAAGCTGAAACTCCAATACTTTGGCCACCTGATGCGAAGAGCTGACTCATTGGAAAAGACCCTGATGCTGGGAAAGATTGAGGGTAGGAGAGAAGGGGACAACAGAGGATGAGATTGTTGGATGGCATCACCAACTCGATGGACATGGCTTTGGGTGGACTTCGGGAGTTGGTGATGGACAGGGAGGCCTGGAGTGCTGTGGTTCATGGGGTCGCAAAGAGTCAGACATGACTGAGTGACTAAACTGAAGTGAATGTAATGATATTTTCTCATATTAAATATCAAGTTTTTCATGCTAGTTTTGGCTTTAATAATTAATTGTACTATGAACATTCATTTTTTACAAGTGTCTATTTATATCTCTGAATATTTCCAATAGATTTGTATGTATGTACGTATTAGTTCAAAGAGTTGGAATAACTTAAGACTTTTCAAGACACCCCAATGTCTTTCCAAGAGATTGTGCCACATCATATTGCCACCAAAAGGTCTGATAATGTTTGGTTTTTCTCTCTCTCACTAGCATTGAGTGTTTTATATCCTTCTTCTCCCATGAGTTGTTTATTTATGTAGTCCTCTTTTCTATAGTATGTTATTGTTTTTCTTATGCACTGATGTGACCTTTTATATACTAAAATTTTTTGCTGTTGTATTTAGGGAAAAATCTCCTTCTCTAACACCATGTTTGTTGACCTTTAAAACATTAGCTTTATTGAAACATAATTTACCTAAGATAAAATTCAGTAATTTTAAGTGTGCAATTTAATGAGTTTTGACAAATGTATTATTATATAACCACCATGCAATCAAGGGGCTTCCCTGGTAGCTCTCAACAGGTAAAGAATCTTCCTGCAATGCAGGAGACCCTGGTTCGATTCCTGAATCAGAAAGATCCCCTGGAGAAGGCAAAGGCTACCCACTCCAGTATTCTGGCCTTGAGAATTCCATGAACTGTATAGTCCACAGGGTCACAAAGAGTCAGACACAACTGAGCGACTTTCACTTTATGCTATCAAGATATAAAACATTTTCCTCATCCCCAAATTTTTCTTGTGTCTCACTGCAGCCAATCCATTCCCTCTACCCTTAATACCTGACAACCACTTCTCTGTTTTGTCATTTTATTTTTTCCTTTTTTGCATAAATAGAATCCTACAATAAGGAGTTTGTGTATCTAGTTTCTTTCAGTTAGTATGGTGCTTTCATCTATATATTTGTATATATCAGAAGTTTGTCCTTTTATCACTGATGATATGGCCATACTACAATTTGTTTATCTTTTCACCTGTTACTAGGCATTGACCTTTTCTCCAGATTTTTATAATAAGAATTTTTGCATATTAAGTGAATGCCCCGGACTTCCAGTTCTGGACAGCATGGAGTGACAGAGACTAGATTCATTCTCCTACCTGAAATAAGCAAACAAAAAACAATAGGCAGATATATAAAACAGTGGTTTTTAAGGATATTAGACATGAGATAATGAAAGATGGTGATCCTAGAGTGATGGAAAAAGAGAACAAAGAACAGACAGTACAAACAGAAAACTATCTACTGTCTAAAAATATCACATCAAATTTATTTATTTATTTAATTTTTATTTTTACTTTATTTTACTTTACAGTACTGTATTGGTTTTGCCATACATTGACATGAATCCACCATGGGTGTATTTAAATGGTCTAAATATCCCACTTAAAAGACAGAAATAGATTAAATTAAAAAATAAGAATTATGCATTGTTTTTTCAAGAAATCTACTTTAAGTATAAAGTCATAAGGAGGTTAAAACTGGAAAAGATAAAAGGATATGCTGTTCTACACCAATGGAAAGAAAGCTAGGGTGGCTAAGTTAATATCAGATAGAGCAGACTTCAGAGCAAAGAATATTACCAAGGATAAAAATAATTTCACAGTCTAAATATATATATATTATAATTGTAATTTGAGATGCATATACTTTGTTAATACTTGATAGAACAAGTAAACAGAAATCAATAAGACTCCAGGTCTAACATTCTTGATCATCTTGTCCTAACTGATAATTATAGAGTGCTCCATCCAACAATAGCAAGATCCACATTTTTTCCTCCTAGGGCATATAGAACACTTACCAAGTTAGTATCCCTTATTCTGGGATACTAAATAAGTGCTAACACGTTTAAGAGGATTAAAATTGTACAAAATATGTTCTTTAACTGCAGGATAATTAAACTAGAAACCGATAATGGAAATCTGGAAGATTCCCACATATATGAAGACAATATAACATACTTCTAAATAACTCATGGGACAAAAAAGAAATCTAAAGGGAGATGAAAAATTGAAAGCACTGTGTATCAAAGTGTGTAGGACGGTGCTGAAGCATATTTAGAAATTCATAGCACTAAATGATTTTTTTTGGAAATAAAGAGGTCTGAAATCACTTACTCAGCTTCTACCTGACTAGGTAAATAAAATCAAATAAAGTCTCAAGTGAGCAGAAGAAAGAAAATTATAAAGAGCAGAGAAAAAAATGAGTAAAATAGAAGAATAGAGAAAATCAAAGAAATCAATAGTTCTTTGAGATATCTGGTTGTTTGAGAAAAGTTGGGGGAATCCCTCATTTTATGAGAGTTTTTAAAAAACATTATGAATGGGTGTTAAATTTTGTCTTTTCTGCATTATTATTTTCCTTTTTATGGTGAACTATATTGATTGAATTTCAAATGTCAAAAAATCTTATTTCTTGTGAATTCTCTCAACAGTCTTTGTCTAAGTATTTAATCATGGTTTTAAAAAGATATCTTCATTTGGTAAAGAATTTGAAATTGACAAAAGTGATTTTCTACGGTGTTTAATCCACTATTAATACTAGTTCATTTTAAAGAAAATATGTCTTTCCTTTCTTCCATATGTTCAAGTGTTCCTCTTCCTTCTTGAACATATGGACAGCATTTATTATACCTATTTTATTCTCCTTGTTAGCTATTCCATTATCTGTCACTTTGGGGTCTGTTTCTTTGAATTGATTTTTCTCCTGCTTATGGATTATATGTTTCTTTGCAGGCTTGTAGGTGTGCAAGGGGAAATCTATCTGGTCCCTGTTACTTCATTTTGACTAGAAGTAGAATTTTCAGCCTTTTAGTTTTGATGTACACAATCTACAAGTTTGTTTTATACTTGTTAAGTCTAGATATTTTCTTTTGTGATTCTATAAATTGAATTTGTTTAGAAAGTCATTTTCCTTTTATAGATTTGATAAATACCTATATTTTTCTAGATTAGAAATATTGTGTTTCATTTTAATATGTGAAATTTAATTTGGCATCTGCTCTGAAGTCCTCAGAAATTTCAAAGCTACTGACCATTGATCCACGTTTGTATTCAGTTTCTTTTTAAAGATAATTTTATTTACTGACTTATTTTGGGCTGTGCTGGGTCTTTGTTCCGCATGTGGGTTTTTCTCTCATTTCAGTGAGCTGGGGTCCTCTTCACTGCAGCGCATGGGCTTCTCATTGCAGCGGCTTCTTTTGTTGTGGAGCACGGGCTCTAGGGCATGTGGGCTTCAGCATTTCCGCTGTGTGGGCTCAATAGCTGCAGCCCCCAGGCTCTAAGGCACAAGCTCAGTAGCTGCAGCCCCCAGGCTCTAAGGCGCAAGCTCAATAGCTGCAGCCCCCAGGCTCTAAGGCACAAGCTCAGTAGCTGCAGCCCCCAGGCTCTAAGGCGCAAGCTCAATAGTTGTAGCACACAGGCTTTGTTGCTCCATGGTGTGCAGAATCTTCCTGAGCAGAGATTGAACCTGTGTCTCCTGCATTGGCAGGCAGATTCTCCACCACAGAAGAAGCCCTCATTCATTGTTTCAGTCATACTTTCTTCACTACCTATTTTCTGCATGCTCTATTTTTTCTCATTATGATTTTTCATAAGTAGTTTCTAGTTTATTACTCTGTGAATTGATTACTTTAAAAATTCTATTAAACTTTACATTAGAGCTATTAATTTTAAATATTTATCAAGTATCCATATACTTTCCATACTTAAATCTGATAGTTTGTTCTCTCTTGTAGGTTGACAATGAAATCATCATCAAATTATTATTTTCTTTCCCTGTGTCCTGCTTTATGGTATTTACATAGTTTTCACTCTCTAAAATTATATCTGATTATGTTTTATTGTTTATTTAGCACTTTACAGTATATGCTTGCTTATTTACTTATCAGTACTTTGGCCAGAACAATATTGAACAGAGAACTTTTTTTCCCTTCTCTAATTCTTCACAGGATGAACCTTAGTGATAAGTATGATTTCTCCTTTTTCCCCTGTTGTGATCATGGGCTTGCCCAGAGTCATTCTTAATAGCTCCATCTCTCTGTTTCTTGGCCCAGTGAATTTTAAACTAACAGAACTAAAAGTTACTTAAACAACTTAATTTGACCAGTTTAATTTATAAATGAAGGAAGTAAGATTCAGCATGATGGGATGGTGCTGGTATGAGAAATGACTGGGCTCAGTCACATAGCCAAATAGTCAAGGAGTTGGAATAAGGATTCTGGTCTCCTAATTCTCCATCATCTGATGTCAATGAATCATTAGTATATATATATTGTAAACACACTATTGATTTGATTGGTAACTACCTCATAAACATGAAATAATAATAATGAATGAAACACTGCAGAAGAACCTTTATTAAAAAACCATATAAGATAATCAAGACATTGAACTTTCACAGAGTGATAGCAAGTCAAGTTAAACAAACCTTAAAAATGTAATTTGAATGGAATTACCAAAGTTTTCCTGTTCGTAAAAATTTTGGAAAAATAAATGATAAGATCTAAATATCAGGATGAAGATCTCAGAGAAGTACAAGTATAGGTGATTTTTCTTCTTTTTTTCTTTGGAAATCTTTTCTAAAATGTCAACAATAGTATGACACTTTTAATATGATTAGAAAAATGTTAGTTTTCTAAGTTATACTGATGGCATTGAAGTGTCTAGATACCAGAGGATAAAACTAGAGGACCATAATGTATGGCTTTATTATATCAAGGAAGTGCATTATATCCATCTTAAATTCACCATGAGAAAGAAATATGATTCCTTTGTTTATCTCTTAGAAGTGAAAACGGATTTTTTTCTCTTGATCTTGTTTGAGGTTAAAATGTGCCCATTAATTAAATGTTTTAAAAAACATGGTATGAACAAAGCTCTTCTTAAAGGTAGAGGCTTCTTCAACCTAGCTGTCCATCATCAGATGAATGGATAAGACAGCTGTGGTACATATACACAATGGAATATTACTCAGCTATTAAAAAGAATGCATTTGAATCAGTTCTAATGAGGTGGATGAAACTGAAGCCTATTATACAGAGTGAAGTAAGTCAGAAAGAAAATCACCAATACAGTGTGAAAGTGAAATCATTCAGTCATGTCTGACTCTTTGTGACCTCATGGACTGTAGCCTACCAGGCTCCTCTGTCCATGAGATTTTCCTGGCAAGAGTACTGTATATTAATGCATCTATATGGAATAGAAAGATGGTAACAATGACCCTACATGCGAGACAGCAAAAGAGACACAGATCTAAAGAACAGACTGTTGGACTCTTTGGGAGAAGACGCGGGAGGGATGATTTGAGAGAATAGCATTCAAACATGTATATTACCATATGTGAAATAGATCACCAGTCCACGTTCAGTGCATGGAACAGGGCACTCAAAGCTGGTGCGCTGGGACAACCCTGAGGGATGGGATGGGGAGGGAGGTGAGAGGGGATTCAGGATGCGGGACACATGTACACCACGGCTGACTCATGTCAATGTATGGCAAAAACCACTACAATATTGTAATTAGCTTCCAATTAAATTAAAGAAGAAAAAAAAAGTAGAGGCTTCTTTATGTCACAGGTACTCAGTTTAGACTGGGGGACCTGTCAGAAGTAATCATTTTAAAATAAACTCATAACTTATTATGGTAATTCCAGGCATATTTTTTAAGTTGGTGGAAGCAGCAAGGTTGACTTGTTTATTTTTTCTTATAACCCAGAGAAATGTCAGTTCAAAGTGTTCCTGAAACCATGAATTGGGAGGGACATTTAGACCTTCAGGAACATGTTTGAGATTTTAGGGAAAGGTGCTGTAACTGAGCTCTGCAATCAGTAGTTGAGTGCCTTTTGGTGGCGTTTACCTTCTGGTTTTTGGTCTGAACTCATTTGTCATTTCAGTCACGTCCTCCACCATGAGAAGGCATGATGGCTCTGCTTTCTTCAAAACGTGTTTAGAATGTCCAGTTCTTCAGTTTGTTCCCTGCTAGAGCAATGCTGTGCCGTGCTAAGTTGCTGCAGTCATTGTGACTGTATGTACTGTAGCCTTCAAGATTCCTGTGTCCATGGGCTTCTCCAGGCAAGAATACTGGAGTGGGTTGCCATTTTCTCTTCCAGGGGATCTTCCCCACACCGGGATCGAACCTGCAGCTCCTGCACTTCATGAGTTGCAGGTGGATTCTGTATTGCTGCGCCACCAGGGAAGACCAAAGCAATGCCACTTGGCTTTTAAATCTGCTCCTACATTTCACAGTAACATTCTTTGAATTGCTTATCTTTGAACCGCTATTTCTGATGTTCTCTGCTGCCATCCCTATGGCTGTGCTCTAGAGACTTTGCTCTTCATCTCTATAGCTTTCATTTCCTTTTGTCTTGCTCCCAGTTACTCTGTTACCTTCCTTGAGTATTTTTCCAAGTTCAGGATTGCCTCCCTAACTGTGAATTTAACTGTCTAGAATTGTACCTGTCATGTTTCTGACAGTTCTGTAGACCACTGTCTTCTTGATGCATGGACATATGGACCAGTTTTACAAACGTTCTTCATGGTCTCACAGTACTCTGTGCCATTACATAACGCTCACAGTGTTTACTTCTTCCTTTTAAAACATACAGTCCTCTATGAAAGGAGGAGGAAGAAGTGTTTGTCTTCTGTTCTGTTTTTTTAACAAGGCAAAATCGATTCATCACTTTTTTTTGTTATGACAACACATAATCAATCATGTGGTTTCTGGCTTTAAAAAAATCAATTTCAGACCATGGACTAGTTTTTGAAATTGTAACAGTTTAAGATTTTTTAAAACTTTGGTTGCTATAGCTTTAAGTTTTGGAAAGATTAGCCATTTCTTCTTTAAAAATTAAAATTTGTAGTTCTGATGCTATAAAAATTGGGGTTATGGCAGTTATTGAAAGCAATTTATGTACCATGAGATTTCACTTTAGAGATCCCAGTTGTAGGATAGTTGATTTCTAAATGAAGACTGTAAAAGTACTAAATCTTAAGTCATTTTGCTAAGAAGCCAAATAAAAAACTAAAGAACCCTAAGCACTAATCTTGGAATGTGGCTTTCCAGACAATGATAACAGGAAGAATTATTAAGAATAATAATACAAACAAGACACAGAACCTTGGGCCAGTCTGGAAACATGAAATAGAGTCTCTCCAAGTTTGAAGGAACAGTGTGCTCTTTTGAAAAAAGTGTTGTAAGAGCAGGTACATGGCTTTACTTAATCTTTTAAATGAAAAGAAAAACTTTTTAGCAACTGCACAGAACAAGATATTCTATTTTTTTAAGAAAGAAAAACACTTTTCTAATTAATTCAAGAACAGCAGGAGTTCACATTATATTCTTTGTCTTCAACTCTGACTGTTATTAGCTTGAGAAGTTTGTTGTGGTCTTTTCCACAGGAGAGTAGTCATCTAGCCTGGAACTTAGAGTTTTCTCCTGCAGGAGGTGCAGGATAGAATGTGTATAGGACAGAATGACTGGGTGCCTCCCGGGCTGTTGACCACCTGAGGTTCTGACTGTAGAACACGTGTCTTGATATCACAAGCTATGTGAGCATTCTGGAAATGCCAGACAGGGGCACTGCAGCTTGTTTGGAAATTCATGGCAATACAACCAACTGGAATGTGAATAGAAACATGCTCACTTCTTCCCTGGCTGGGTTGTTTCAGGTGAAACTGCACTTCTTGGGTCTTAGGTGCTTGCTGTTAGAGGTAGGAGGTGCTCACCTCCAATGCAATGGGCAAAACATACCACTATGAGTCCAGAGGTCTGAGTTAATTTAAGGTCTTGACACTGTCATTACCGACATGATGCAGATGAGTGATAGACTTGACCCATCCAAGCCTCACCTTTTTCCCTGGTGAACTGGGGTTTTTAATGATCTTAGTCACAAAGAATTGTTTGGAACACCAAATTGTCTGCCTATAATGTGATGCAACATAATGACCACAAGCATAGCTCTTGTATTTAAGTCTTTATTTGTTTAATTAATAAATATTTATGACAGCTATTATGTGTTAGGCACTCTGTTAGTTGGTGATTAAAAGCTCCCCTTGTCGAATTCACTCCATAGTAGAGGAGACAGAAAATAAATACTTAAGCAAGCAGATGAATGTATCATTCAAAAATGCATGGGGGATATATTGAAATGAACAAGGTTTGATGAAGGAGTACTTAGAGGAGGAAACTACTTTAGACTGGATTGTCCAGCAGTGTTAGAGAGGTATGCTGGCTTTACTTCTTCTTAAGTCTGGGAACCTTCAGTTCAGTTCAGTTCATTTGCTCAGTCGTTTCCGACTTTGCAACCCCATGAACCACAGCACGCCAGGCCTCCCTGTCCACCACCAACTCCGGGAGTCCACCCAAACCCATGTCCATCAAGTCAGTGATGTCATCCAACCATCCCATCCTCTGTTGTCCCCTTCTCCTCCTGCCCTCAATCTTTCCCAGCATCAAAGTCTTTTCAAATGAGTCAGTTCTTCATATCAGGTGGCCAAAGTATTGGAGTTTCAGCTTCAGCATCAATCCTTCCCATGAATATTCAGGGTTGATTTCCTTTAGGATGGACTGGTTGGATCTCCTTGCAGTCCAAGCGACTCTCAAGAGTCTTCTCCAACACCAAAGTTCAAAAACATCAGTTCTTTGGTGCTCAGCTTTCTTTATAGTCCAACTCTCACATCCATACATGACCATTGAAAAAACCTTAGCCTTGACTAGAAGGACCTTTGTTGACAAAGTAATGTCTCTTCTTTTCAATATGCTGTCTAGGTTGGTCATAACTTTCCTTCCAAGGAGTAAGCGTCTTTTAATTTCATGGCTGCAATCACCATCTGCAGTGATTATGGAGCCCAGAAAAATAAAGTCTGACACTGTTTCCACTGTTTCCCCATCTATTTGCCATGAAATGGTGGGACGAGATGCCATGATCTTAGTTTTCTGAATGTTGAGCTTTAAGCCAACTTTTTCACTCTCATCAAGAGGTTCTTTATTTCTTCTTCACTTTCTACCCTAAGGGTGGTGTCATCCGCATATCTGAGGTTATTGATATTTCTCCCGGCAATCTTGATTCCAGCCTGTGCTTCTTCCATTCCAGCGTTTCTCATGATATACTCTGCATGTAAGTTAAATAAGCAGTGTGACAATATACAGCCTTGACATACTCCTTTTCCTATTTGGAACCAGTCTCTTGTTCCATGTCCAGTTCTAACTGTTGCTTCCTGACCTGCATACAGATTTCTCAAGAGGCAGGTCAGGTGGTCTGGTATTCCCATCTCTTTCAGAATTTTCCACAGTTTATTGTGATCCACACAGTCAAAGGCTTTGGCATAGTCAATAAAGCAGAAATAGACTTTTTCTTGGAACTGTCTTGTTTTTTCATTGATCCAGCAGATGTTGGCAATTTGATCTCTAGTTCCTCTGCCTTTTTAAAACCAGCTTGAACATCTGGAAGTTCATGGTTCATGTGTTGCTGAAGCCTGGCTTGGAGATACAGTTCTTCTGTGTATTCTTGCCACCTCTTCTTAACATCTTCTGCTCCTGTTAGGTCCATACAAATTCTGTCCTTTATCGAGCCCATCTTTTCATGAAATGTTCCCTTGGTATCACTAATTTTGTTGAAGAGATCTCTAGTCTTTCCCATTCTGTTGTTTGCCTCTATTTCTTTGCACTGATCGCCGAGGAAGGCTTTCTTATCTCTCCCTGCTATTCTTTGGAACTCTGCATTTGAATGGGTACATTTTTCCTTTTCTCCTTTTCTTTTCACATCTCTTCTTTTCACAGCTATTTGTAAGGCCTCTTCAGACAGCCATCTTGCTTTTTTGCATTTCTTCCATGGGATGGTCTTGATTCCTGTCTCCTGAACCTCAGTCCATAGTTCATCAGGCACTCTGTCTATCAGATCTAGTCCCTTAAATCTATTTCTCACTTTTACTGTATAGTCATAAGGGATTTGATTTAGGTCCTACCTGAATGGTCTAGTGGTTTTTCCCACTTTCTTCAATTTCAGTCTGAATTTGCGATAAGGGAGCCTTAGGCTAGTAAAAAATTTATTTTCAAAATTAGCTGGAGAATGGCAGTGAAACTCAGCAGAAAATGTATCTGAAGTAGGTGGACATCTCCATCTATTAACATATATGTTCAAGAGACATAACACTCTCTAGTTTTTTGGTAAACAAATTCAGTTTGTGTTACTGGGGCAAAAGGGGTGTAGTTTAATCATAATGAATTCAGGGTCTCTCCTTTTTCCATAGTGTTACAAGGTTATATATTGTCACCCTGTTTATTAAA
The DNA here is from genome assembly GCF_032405125.1 of Capricornis sumatraensis. Lineage (NCBI taxonomy): Eukaryota > Metazoa > Chordata > Mammalia > Artiodactyla > Bovidae > Capricornis > Capricornis sumatraensis. The sequence continues at coordinate 66,181,513 of NC_091077.1, forward strand.
CTTATATGCAGAGTACATCATGAGAAATGCTGGGCTGGATGAAGCATAAGATGGAATCAAGATTGCTGAGAGAAATATCAATAACCTCAGATATGCAGATGACATCACTCTTATGGCAGAAAGTAAAGAAGAACTAAAGAGCCTACTGATGAAAGAGAAGAGTGAAAAAGTTGGCTTAAAGCTCAACATCCAAAAAACTAAAATCATGGCATCCAGTCCCATTACTTCATGGCAAATAGATGTGGAAACAGTGGAAACAGTGACAGACTTTATATTTTGGGGCTCAAAAGTCTCTGCAGATGGTAACTGCAGCCATGAAATTAAAAGATGCTTACCCCTTGGAAGAAAAGTTATGACCAACCTAGACAGCATATTAAAAAGCAGAGACATTACTTTGCCAAAAAAGGTCTGTCTAGTCAAAGCTATGGTTGTTCCAGTAGTCATATATGAATGTGAGAGTTGGACTATAAAGAAAGATGAGTGCCGAAGAATTGATACTTTTGAACTGTGGTGTTGGAGAAGACTTTTGAGAATCGCTTGGACTGCAAGGAAATCCAACCAGTCCATCCTAAAGGAAATCAGTCCTGAATATTCATTGGAAGGACTAATGCTGAAGCTGAAACTCCAGTACTTTGGCCACCTGATGCAAAGAACTGACTCATTGGAAAAGACCCTGATTCTGGGAAAGATTGAAGGTGGGAGGAGAAGGGGATTACAGGATGAGATGGTTGGATGGCATCACTGACTCAATGGACATGAGTTTGTGTAAGCTCTGGGAGTTGCTGATGGACAGGGAAGCCTGGCATGCTGCAGTCCATGGGGTCACAAAGAGTCGGACGTGAGTGAACTGACATGCCTTTTGATCTTGAATTCCTTTTTTATTCCAGTCACAAAGGTTCTTCAGGGTCACACACTCAAATGGCTCATGTTACTGTGGTTTCGGGTGCTTATTGGGATGGAAGGGATCTCCTTCGTAGTGGAACTATGGAACAGTCTGTTTCCACGTTTCTGAACCTCTAATTCTCTCCTGTACCCTGTGGTCCTTCCTGCTTAGATTCTGCCTGGGCTGAGGTAGGGGGCGGGAAGACGCACAGGTTAAGTGAGGAGCCTGGGGTCCTGCATGTCTAAATTCCCTTGGCTTTATCACCGTTACCTGTGTGATCATTACCTAGTCTTAGGCTCTAGGGAAGCTTTTGCTAGTATGTATCTCATTCTTCTAAATATTTTGTATATAACCAGCCTAGGCTTTGAAGACTTGAGAACCAAAAAATAAGAGCATTTTTTTCTTTCTGTTCTGTTATTCCCTCCTCTGTAGCAATGAATGCCCTCAATGTTTGGTGGTGGGGAAAGGTGTTACCTACCCAGTAGCCATTTCCCATTCTTTCTTGCTGAAAGAGCCCCCATTTCTTACCCTACAGCAACTCCAATCCTCTTGCTAGTGCTTGGTTTAAGTGTAGACAGTTGAAGCAATCCCAACCAAAGAGACATAAAAGGACACTGGCTGGAGGGTCTGGATGCTGTTTCCTTATTTAAGACGGAAAGAGTTTGGGTCCTTAATGATGCTGATGAGCTGCTCTGTTGAGCAACCCTAGAACATCCTAACTCCAGCTTCTTATTAAAATTAATATGAATATGAGATAAGCAAATTCTCATTGTTTAATTTGGGCTACTTGAGGTTTGCTATTATCTTGGAGTCAAAACATTCTAACTGATAAAGTGAGAAGAGAGCACAGTATACAAGAGAATGCAGGGGAAAGAAATCTGCTAATATCGTCTCTGCTTTCTCCCTGAAGGAGGGAGAAAAGCATCTGGGAAAGGAGGGGCAGGACGCAGTATCTGGACAGAAATAGCACGGGCTCATCAAGTGAGCCTGTTCTCAAATACTAGAGTGCGTTTTTTTCTCTTTGCATGTGACTGAAGGCCCATTTAGGGTCTGCATGCATTTTTTTCTTTTTCCCTTATTCTCATTCAAATATTTATTAAGAATTTACTGTATGGTAGCCAGTGAATGTATACAGTCAAATTGCTTATACTTAGACCTATTTCTATAGCCCTGTTGTCTTGAAAACAATTGTTCTAAAAACTTGTCACTATAGTGACCTTGCTCTGAGGGAAACTTAACAGGTAGGAGAAGGTCTCCACCATAGAATGGAGACTGTGCACCATGTGAAGCGTAGCAGAATATGTCACCCCAAAACATACCACTTTAGATTAAGGATTATTTTCAGCTTCACGCATTGGAGAAGGAAATGGCAACCCACTCCAGTGTTCTTGCCTGGAGACTCCCAGGGATGGAGGAGCCTTGTGGGCTGCCATCTGTGGAGTTGCACAGAGTTGGACAAGACTGAAGTGACTTAGCAGCAGCAGCAGCAGCAGCAGCAGCAGCAGCAGCAGCAGCAAAGTCAATTAGGAAAAACTGGATATCAGAAAAACTCTTTGCCATTCCCTGCATTTCCCCAAAAGGAGAGCATAAATGTATAAAGATGTCCTCCCTTCCCTCTCTACCAGAAAGGACTGTAAGTGTGGCCTCACGTCCAGATTCAGATTCTCACTGATACGAATCTGCAAGACAAAGGGAATATGATTGGCTTTCCTGACCTAATCCTCTAGGACCAAAGGCAGAAATAAGGTCCAGATCCAAGGAAGCAGCGAAGGGGGCTGGCCAAGTGTGCAGCCTAGGAGTGCCCTCTGCAACCGGAGAGAATGAAACTGATGCTGAGAATGGAATCTGACCCTCTGAAGTTTGTCCACAAGGTTCTCAACCATTCAGAGATGAGCCACCAAGACACTGAGGTATTTAGTAAAAATTAACTGTATCTTCATCTTGAGCCTTTTTTGTTTTGATGGTTTTTTTTTTTTTTTTTTTTTGCATTTTCATTGCGAAGTCAATAAATTTTCAGTCATCCCTAGGCCCGGATTTGCTGCAGTGGCTTGAAGCCCTGGAAATCGATCACATTCTTTTATTCCTCTCCCTGCCTGACATGTTTGGATACAGTCATACTGCTCTTTAGGACAAGCAGGGTCACCACATGATAGTCACTCTTGGCTGACTCTGGAGGGAACACATTTGTAAGTGGCAGACACCTGACACGGCGAAGGCCCAGTGGAGCTGGGGTTCTCACTTGCCAACAGCCCTTTGCCCATTTGGCCAGCCTGCCCTGAAGAGGCGAGAGCATCCTCTCTGGATTCTGTCCTGCCTGCCAATGGCCTGGGCAGGGGAACAAGGGGTGTTCCATGGGCAAGAATCCACAGTCTGGCTGGAGAGCATCCTCTAGTCATTTATTTCTCCATTCCTTAATGGCTCAGGCTTTGGAAAGCTAATGTGGAAACTGGATGCATTGGGATTCAATGCATATCCTGTATCTTTCTCTCTGCCATCTCAGGTCTGCCTTGAAGCAGCCTCAACATCACCCTTAGAAGCAGCATCCAGACCTATGATGGGACCTATAAGTACCATCTGCCCTTGTTTTGACCACACATCTCCAGCTCCTTATGCAAGTGTGGCCTCACGTCCAGATTCAGAGAGTTCAGAGAATTGTCCTGAGAGCCTGCTCTTTTACAGTGAGTTGCTATTTGGATCTTGGAGGTGGGTGGGCGAGGGTGGAATGCTGTTTGGAGCAACTGCAAATTGTACATGGCTACCATGTGCTCTTTGTCAGGAGGCCCTGGAGACATTTTGTGCCTCCACAGATTCCCAAGGGACACAATTTGTCAGAAAGATTGTGTTTCAGCAGGTAGAGCATTTAAGGTTTGGAATCTTATTATTACCTACTTTAACTCTTTAGGCAGAGCTAGCTTCTGGCATAGGAGGAGAGGGTACTTGCTAAGTAAGCCAGTCTTCCTTTATTTATCCAGAAATAAATCTGCCACAGATATGTCAACTTGTCTAAAAGTCCCCACACTGGAACCTCATTGCTGAGGGTAAACATATCTCCCTTGAAAAATAGAACTGCAGAAGTGATGAAGAGGAAGGTTTGCGATCACATGGTCCTGACCTCCACTTCCATGCTGAGAGATCTCGGGCAAGTCATTTCTGTACCTGTGCAGAAGGTGGGAGCAATTTCTGAGCTCTCTTCCAGCATTCAGTTACAGTAGGATTCTGTCCAGGCTCATAGTTTGCTCCTTCTTGAAGCCCTTCCTAATCATTCCAGCTCTCACTAATTTTTTTTCTTTTTCTGAGTCTATGTCATGCCATCCAGTCGTTGGTCATTTGCACGATCTTGGGTTGCTTTCTGTATTTTCAGTGTATGTAAGTAGTGTTGCTTGGACAAGGCAATAAAGTCTTTGAGGGTAGGAAATATAATTTTTATGCCTCTTAAAACATTGCTGCATAAATCTGGCTGATAAAAGCAATTGATTGGAGATATTAATTTAATAGTTTACTGTCTGTTTCACAAGAAGACTGTAATAATTCAGTAATTCTGAATCTCTTCTGGGATAAACATAGTCATATCTTGGTTTTCCAGATATATATAATAACAATGGTAATATCTACAAGGCAACAGCTTTTGACAGTTTCCAAAGAATTTTCCCATTTATTATTTCATTTTAACCTCTTAAAAACTCTATGAAGTAGGTAAATGGTGCCAACATGGTTATCTCCATGTTATAACTGATAGCATTTACTTAATATCATATGGTGATTTAGTAAAAGGTATAGGTCTGATGTCCAAGTATGCTGATCTCAGGTTCACTGTTCTTTCTGTTGTATTATACTTCAGTTGCTTTGGTTTCTTTGGAAAGAGAAAGGGAAATTATATGATGGTAATTAAGTGGACTAAAATAAAGAATATGGATGGGAGAGGGGCAGTATAGGTTTACTGTTGAGGTTTCAGGGTCTGAATGCTTATTAAAGATTTGGGATTAAATCTTCAGTCTAGATGTCATCATTTGCTAGATGTGTGACCTTGGGCAATTTAATTAAACTATCTAGCTCTGAGTTTCTCATCCTTAAAATGATTGTAATAATACCTACTCCAAGGAATTCTGAGCATCATATAATACACATGAAAAGCTTCAATGGCCTGGCACATAATGCTGCTTCATGGCTATTAACTATCATGGATATTACTGCATGGCATTAGATCGTTAGGTAGAGCAACCTTGGACAATTACAATTATGAAAGAGACTAGGTCTTCTTTTGCAATCAATATTTTTATTCTTTGAATTCTTTTATATTCACCAAATCAGGTTCTTACCGAGCTTCTTTTACTGATGAACACAGCTAAACGTGGAACACAGATTCATGAAGAGGATGGGAGGAGAACTGATGGAAGACATTCCTGCCGAATTCATTTTCAGACTTGTCTGTCCCAGTGTTTCCCAGACTACCTGTAGTGAAGGACCAGATTTTTCTTTTTTTGTCATACCACATGGCATGTGAAATCTTAGTTGCCCGACAAGGGATTGAACCCATGCTTCCTGCATTGCAAGCATGGAATCTTAATCACTGGAGCATCAGGGAAGTCCTTGAAGGACCAGATTTTTAAAAAATGATTTCCAGTTTTTATGGACTGGTGCTTTAAAAAAATATAATACAAAGTATTTCAGCAATGTTAACTTGCTATAAATGTTTCTAAGGGCTTACCCTTAGTTTCTGTTTCCATGTCACTGTAGATGAGTCCATGGATCACACCTGGAGAGGTTCTTGTCTCGCCCAAGTCTTTCCAAGCCAGCCTTTGCAGGGCCAAAATGTAGCTGGTCTGATATCAGAGTGCTCCGCAAACCCAGAAGCCAAGTTGGCAGTATACTTTTGAATTGCTATTTTGTCTAGCTGAAAAATGTTCTCCCAAGATGCTGCTTTTCTGATAAAGCTTTTGTGCTTAGGTTTGGAAGTTTAATTACTGGAGAGTGAAATAAAACATTTCAATCAATTAATGTAGTAAAATTCATCCAGTAAAATCCCTATATAAGTAGGGGATAGAGGATGAAGATGAGAACTCAGAGTTGGATTAGACTGTGGTAATTTTCTGAAGGATGAGCTGTCCCAGAAAGCTTTGAGCTTGATTACTTAGTCTCTAAGTTGGAAAATGGAGGTGATAAGAAATTAGTGAAATGATGGGAGAGCCATTAATGAGAAGCCAAATGAGGCCAGTGGTACTAAGAAAGAAGGGAATGTCAGCATCAGTCTCGTAAGGGCTTTAGTACGAGGATAGGCAGGTGGTCTTTCTCCTATATCCTGTGATGTCAAGAAGCTCTTATTTATTCATTCATATGACAGACGTTCATACATTTGTGTAAAATATACACAAGTATTTACACATAAATATTTACATTCATTTGACAAATATTTGACAAATATAGTGCCTTCCTAGCTTTCATTATGCATCAAAGATACAGCAACAAAGAAAACACTCAATTTTAGCCTATTAGGTAAACTGTCAATTAAAAGTGCACTTACAGTCAAAAGTGATGCTATGGTAATATACACTATGGAAGTCTAACCTGGTCTCTGAGATCAGAGAAAGGTTTCCTTTAGAGGTAGTATTACCTACCCAGGTATAAATTAAAAGTTTTTAGGCAGAGGAAACAACATATGCAGAGACCATGTTTGTGTGAGAGAGCTTTGTGCATTTAAAAATCTGAAAGATGCCCAGGGTAGTTGGAAAGTTAAGAGGATGGAAGACTTTAAGATGAGGCAAAAGATGCAGAGAGGATTCATGAAATCTCATGAAACACAGGCTTGGCTCATTATCCTGAGCACAAAAGGTGCCCAATACAGCACTTTGAACAGGAATAAAGAGTGATGCAAGAGATTTACATTGTGGAAATACTATTTTGGCTTCTGTATGGAAAACCGATAGAACCTTGAGAGTCTTATCAGGTGACCAGTCACTGATGAGATCTGAGCTAAGGTGCTCTGAGCTTTGGTGGTAGCCATAGAGGTGAAGAAAAAGGGATTAGAGATGAATGGGCAGGACTCTGCATTTTGGGGATGCGGAACATGAGAAAGATGAAGTGGAAAATAGCTTTCTGGCTTTCCTGGTGGCTCATATGGTAAGGAATTTGCCTCAGTGTAGGAGAACCAGATTGATTGCCGGGTCAGGAAGATCCCCTGGAGGAGGAAATGGCAACCCACTCCAGTATTCTTGCCTGGAGAATCCCACGGACAGAGGGGCCTGGAGAGCTATAGTCTATGCAGTCACAAAGAGATGGACATGGCTAAGCGACTGACCCTTTCCTTTCCTTCTTGCATTTTGGGGATGTGGGGCATGAGAGAGGCGGAGCAGTGGAAGATAGCTTTCAGGTTTCTGGTTTGGGTGATGGATGAATAATGATGCCTTTCACAGGAAGGGTCTAGAGTAGAGGATGGACGTGGAGATTTGGTTGGGGGGTAAGTTCTACTTTTGACGTGTTGCCCCTGAGGTTCTCATGGGAAATCTAAGGGGAAATGTCCAGAAGGCACTTAGATGTATGGACTCAGGAACTCAAGAAATATTGGGGGTATAATTTGAGATATAATATTGCGCCAGCTCCTCCTAACTCTGAGGCAGGGCTGGCATAACTTTCCTAGCAACTCTTTCTTGTTATGCGGTTCTCCTCCACCCTAAGGGCTTATGGCATCACCTTGCCACTAGTAGAGCCCTCATCTGCCCTTCCTCTCTTGACAGCCTCGCATGTTATGGGCTTCTCATCAAAACTTAAACTGTCCTGTGCATGGTAGGTGATAGATGAGTTCAGTTTAATTCTTTCAGTGGCTTATGGTCTGTTGAACAAGCTGTCCCGTTTTTGAAGATACTATGTTTGAAAGTGGTAAATGTGCTACCTCTCCTGCTCCCCACTACCCATGCCTACCTGAGTATATTTGCATCGTAGCGGGACAATTCTCTAAGGGATCTTTCCCTCAAACATTGTTCTTCTGCCTTTAAAATAGCATGCATTACTTCTTCTTACCTCTGTTTATTATCATATGCTACCTTTTATAATGGCTTCCCTGGGGGCTCAGTGGTAAAGAATCCACCTGCCAGTCAGGAGATGTGGTTCAGTCTCTGGGCTGGGACGATCCCTTTGAGAAGGAAATGGCAACCTACTCGAGTATTCTTGCCTGGGAAATTCCATGGACAGAGGAGCCTGAAGGGCTACAGTCCACGGGGTTGCAAAGAGTCTGACACAACTTAGCAACTGAGCACAAACACCTTTTATAATAGATTTTTTTCCTTTTTTTCTAGTGTGTTCATTTGTCTTCCCCAACAAATGATAAGTTACCTGAGAATATAAGCCTTACTTTTAATTTTCTTTACCCTGAACAATGTCTAGTGCAGTGCCAGCTGAATTCATTTGTTGAAAAACAGACATGTGGCATCAGATACACATATATCTCTAAAGGGGTAGGCAGGTATTTATGCAGCTCACAAAGGTCATGGAGGTATTCTGATATAGAAGGTGGGTGGGCCATAGAGAGATGTGGTGTGAGAAGGACATATAGGTGGTTGTGTATTTACTGTTGAGGTTGACTTTGTCAAGCTCATACACACATGGATATAGAAGGCATGGTTGCCAATACTTAACAATATCAGAGTCAGATTGATTCCTGTGGTTGAACCATCAGTCTAGCAAGGTCCATCTCTTTCCATGGGGGACTTTCTCTTCGTAGAAGTGTCTTACTCTGAGTGAGTTTCATTGACTTCACTTGCTTGTGTGTCTATCCTGTCAACTTCCTTGCTCAGAAGATGGCCAAAGGGCCAATGATGAGAGACATGTTTGTGCTGGTGACTGATCTCCCGCCTTGCCTAACAGATGCCTTCCATGGGAGCCTCCTTGGTCCTACCATGGACTACCAGAGCTGTTTGTGATTGCCCAGGCTTCCAAACACTGCTGCTTGCAAATCAGTTCCTGACTAAGGAATTTCAGTCATTATTTGCATTTAATGTATGAAATAACAAAGAGGGGACACACAGAGACTCACAAATACAGACAGACAGACAGACACTGAGACAGACAGGCAGTTCAACACTGGACAGGAAGATCTATTAAAAGGGCTGAAGAATTTATGTACAGTTGCAGTATCTGACCCAAGATGGCCAAACTAATGGATTTTCTATTGTTTCTCTTTATTCTTCATTGATGTCCTCTTTCTTCCCTAGAAATTTATTATTCTGGATCACTTTTACTTATTTCTTCTCTCCTCTGTTCTCCAAAATGAGCTTTTTTCCTCTTCTCTGTCAGAACCTGGTTGTCCTGTGTTCCAGTCATTCAGTGTTATGCCCTTGTTGTGTAGCTTATATCACAAACCACTTCAAGACTGAGTGGTTCAACTGGCAACTCCTCAAAGATAAACATGCTTCTTCTAAAGAAATCCTACAATGTTAAGGAGTAAATACAGGTATTTGGCAGGCTTCACCTCAGCTGAGGAAAAGATATTGGCAGGGAATTTTTCTGGCAGGTAAATGTGATCAGAAGAGATTTCCCCAGAAGGAAATAAAGGAAAATGTATTTATTCCTATTATAGCAAAAATCAGTAATACATTCTTCTTATAGAAAACTTAGTACATACAAGTTGGAAAAAAATCCACCAAATTTTCTATATCCTGAAAAAATCTGATATGAATATTTTAATATTTATTTCCACATTTTTTTCTCACTACAATTTTTTTTCTTTTTAAGAAAAATGTAATTGAAATTAATTTGACATATAACATGTACATTCAAGGTGTACGATATGTTATTTGATGCATTTGTGTATTATAATAAGAATGCCATTGTTGTGATAATTAGCATCTATCATCTGGCATAATTTTTTAAAATTGGAGGATAATTGCTTTACAGTGTTGTGGTGGTCTCTGTTGCGCCTCAACACAAATCAGTCATAATCGTATATATATCCCCTCATGCTTGACCCTGTCTCCCCAGCCATTCGACTCATCTTGGTGGTTATCCCAGAGCACCAAGCTGGGCTCCCTGTGCTATACAGCAGCTTCCAGCAAGTTCTCTATTTTACACACGATAATGTTTACACATCAGTGCTACTTTCTCAATTTGTCCTACTCTTTTCTTCCCCTGACTGTGTCCAGCAGACCAGTCTGTATGTCAGTGTCTCCATTTCTTTCTGTAAATAGGTTCATCAGTACTATTTTTCTAGATTCCATATATATGTGTTAATATATGATATTTGTTTTTCTCTTTCTGACTTACTTTACTCTGTATAACAGGCATCTGCTTTACTACAACTGACTCATACTTGTTCCTTTTCATGGCTAAGTAGTATTCCACTGTGTATATGTACCACAACTTCTTTATCCATCCATCTGTTGATGGGCATCTAGGTTGCTTCCATGTCCTGGCTGTTGTAAATAATGCTGCATAAATACTGAAGTGCACATGCCTTTTTGAATTGTGGTTTTCTCAGGGTATACGCCCAGTAGTGGGATTGCTGATATGGTAGTTTTATTCTTAGTTTGTTAAGCAATCTTCATACTGTTCTTCATAGTGGCTGTACCAATTTACATTCCCACCAACTGTGCAGTAGGGTTCCCTTTTCTCCACCCCTGCTCCAGCATTTATTGTTGGTAGTTTTTTTGATAATGGATGTTCTGATTAGGGTGAGGCAATACCTCATTGTAGTTTGATTTGCATTTCTCTAATAATGAGCTGTGTGGAGCATCTTTTCATGTGTTGGCCATCTGTATGTCTCCTTTGAAGAAATGTCTGTTTAGTTCTTCTGCCCATCTTTTGATTGGGCTTTTTGTTTTTCTGATATTGAGCTGTATCATCTGCTTATATATTTTGGAGATTAATCCTTTGTCAGTTACTTCCTTTGTAATTATTTTCTCCCATTCTAAGGACTGTCTTTTAATTGTGTTTGTTATTTCCTTTGCTGTGCAAAAGCTGTTACATTTAACTTAGTCTCATTTGTGTATTTTTGTTTTTATTTCTGTCATTCTAGGATGTAGATCAAAGAGGATCTTGCTGTGATTTATGTCAAATAGTGTACTGCCTATGTTTTCCTCTAAGAACTTCATAGTTTCTGGCCTTACATTGAAGTCTTTAATCCATTTTGAGTTTATTTTTGTGTATGGTGTTAGGCAGTGTTCTAGTTTCATTCTTTTACATGTAGCTGTCCAGTTTTCCCAGTACCACTTATTGAAGAGGCTATCTTTTCTTCATTGTATGTTCTTGGCTCCTTTGTCAAAGACAATGTGCCCATAGGTGTGTGGGTTTATCTCTGGGTTTTCTTCTTGTTCCATTGATCTATATTTCTGTTTTTGTGCCAGTACCATACTGTCTTGATGACTATAGCTTCATAGTATAATCTGAAGTCAGGAAGGTTGATTCTTCCAGCTTCATTTTTCTTTTTAAGATTGCTTTAGCTATTAGGGTTCTCTTGTGTTTGAATACAAATTGTGAAATTTTTGTTCTAGTTCTGTGAAAAAACACCATTGGTAGTTTGGTAGGGATTGCATTGAATCTGTAGATTGCTTTAGGTAAAATCTGACAGTATTGATTCTTCCAGTCCAAGAACATGGTATGTGTGTGTATATATGTGTGTGTGTGTGTATATATACACACACATGCATATATCTCCATCTGTTTGTGTCATCTTTGATTTCTTTCATCTGTGTCTTACAGTTTTCTGTATACAGATCTTTTATCTCGTTAGTTAGGTTTATTCCTAGGTATATTATTCTTTTTGTTGCAATGGTGGATGAGACTGTTTCTTTAATTTCTGTTTCTGATTTTTCATTATTAGTGAATAGGAATGCAAGGGGTTTCTGTGTATTAATTTTATATCCTGTGACTTTACTATATTCTTTGATTAGTTCTAGCAGTTTTCTGGTGTCATCTTAGGGTTTTCTATGTATAGTATCATGCCATCTGCAAACAGTGAGAGTTTTACTTCTTCTTTTCCAACCTAGATTCCTTTTATTACTTTTTCTTTTCTGATTGCCATGGATAGGACTTCCAAGCTATATTGAATAATAGTGGAGAGAGTGGGTACCCTGGTCTTGTTCCTGATCTTCGAGGAAATGCTTTCAATTTTTCACTGTTGAGAATAATGTTTCCTGTGGATTTGTCATATATGGCCTTTATTATGTTGAGGTAGATTCCTTCTATGCCTACTTTCTGGAGAGGTTTTATGATAAATGGGTATTGAATTTTGTTGAAAGTTTCTCTGCATCTATTGAGATGACCATATGGTTTTAATCTTTCAATTTGTTAATATTGTGTATCACATTGATTAATTTGCATATATCAAAGAATCCTTGTATCCCTGGGATAAATCCCTCTTGATCATGGCGTATGTTGCTGGATTCTGTTTGCTAGAATCTTGTTAAGGATTTTTGCATCTATGTTCATCAGTGCTATTGGCCTCTAATTTTATTTTTTGATGATATATTTGCCTGGTTTTGGTACCAGGGTGATGGTTGCCTTGTAGAATGAGTTTGGGAGTTTGCCTTCCTTTGCAATTTTCTGGAAGAGTTTGAGGAGGATAGATGTTAGCACTTCTCTAAATGTTTGTTAGAACGCACCTGTGAAGCCATCTGGCCCTAGATTTTGGTTTGTTGGAAGATTTTTATTACAATTTTGATTTCCATGCTTGTGATTGGTCTGTTCATATTTTCTATGTTTTCCTGGTTCAGTCTTGGAGGGTTATACTTTTCTAAGAATTTGTCCATTTCTTCCAGGTTGTCCATTTTATTGGCATATAGTTGCTGACAGTAGTCTCTTATGATCCTTTGTATTTATGTGTTGTCTGCTATAACTTCTCCTTATTTGTTTCTAATTTTATTGACTTGAGTCTTCTCCCTTTTTCTCTTGATGAGTCTACTTAATGGTTTATTACTCTGACTACAATTTTGTATTTTTCAGTTGCATTTTAGAAGCAGCTTTACTGAGGTATGATTAATATACAAAAAGTTGCAATATTTAATGTATACAACCTGATTAAGTTTTGAGATAAATATACATCTGTGAAACTTTCACCACAATCTGCCATAAACATATTCATTACTTCCAAAGGATAATTTTTGGAGGTTTAAATGATATTGTTGTTGTCACAGTATAACTTATTTTTTTGTCTGCCTATTTTTATTTAGTATTTTAACTAATATTTCCCAAGGTTCTTCAAGAATATAGTATTTAATATACTTGTCATATAAAGCAGAAAATTGTTAGACTTAGTTTAGCTTAAAATTCCTCAAGTGGACCTTTGGGTGATTATTTGTTATGAGTATTTCCAGTTTTCCTTGAGAAATAACACTGCAGTGAACAATCTTTAAAGAATAGGTGTACATTAATTTTTACTAATAGTTTTTTACTCATAAAAATGTAGTAGTATCTGAAATCCTGATGTGATATTTTCTCCAAGTCTTTACAAAGTTCTGTAACACAAAAATTCTTCTTTACTTTCTCTTCCTGAAGAAATGCTCCTTCAGATGCCCTCATCTGTGAAGTTTTCCTAGGTCTTATAAGATTGATAACTCCCTCCTCTAGGCCCACACAGGCCTTTGTTTAGCCACAAATCACAGAATCACATTGTGATGACTTAACCCAAAACTTACTTCTTGGAGATCCCCATGATCTCTTTGTCTAACTCCAGATAAGTGCCTTAGCTCACTGTTCATGTAGTGGCTCTAGACTTACCCTACATGGCACGTACTATAATTACAGTTAAATAGCTAGTTGGGTGAGCCTTTATTCAGGCTTGCCTACTTCACTGGGATGTAAGTTGACTGTTTCCCTCCTTGTTCATGCTCTGTCCTCAGAGCTTCACATCAGTGCTCAGGAAATAGCTGCTAAATGAATGAAAGGATTGGAAGAAAGGACTTTCCAAAACCCTTTAAACAACAAGTTAACATATGATCCTGCAATTCCACTTCTGGGGATATATCTGGAGAAAATGCTAATTCAAAAAGATGTATGCATCTCTGTGTTCCTTACAGCACTATTTACGATAGCCAACACATATTCAGTTCAGTCACTCAGTTGTGTCTGACTCTTTGCGACCCCATGGAATGCTGCATGCCAGGCTTCCCTGTCCATCACCAACCCCTGGAGCTTGCTCAAACTCATGTCCATTGAATCAGTGATGACATCCAACCATCTCATCCTCCATCCTCCCCTTCTCCTTCTGCCTTCAACCATTCCCAGCATCAAGGTCTTTTCCAATGAGTCAATTTTTCACATCAGGTGGCCAAAATACTGGAGTTTCAGCTTCAGCATCAGTCCTTCCAATGAATATTCAGGACTGATTTCCATTAGTATTGGCTGGTTGGATCTCCTTGCAGTCCAAGGGACTCTAAAGAGTCTTCTCTAACACCACAGTTCAAAAGCCAACACATGGAAGCAACCTAAATATCCATTGACAGACGAATGGCTAAAGAAGATGTGATATATACACACAGTTGAATACTACTCAATAGTGAAAAAGAGTGAAATAGTGCCACTTGCAGCAGCATGGATGGACCTAGAGATTATTATACTCAGTGAAGTAAGTAAGACAGAGAAAGATAAGTATATGATATCACACATATATGGAATTTAAAAAATGTTACAGATTAACATATTTGCAAAACAGAAATAGACTCATAGACATAGAAAATAAACTTATGGCTACCAAAGGGAAGAGGGGGGAGTAGGAGCAGAGATAAATCAGAAGTTTGGGATTAGCATATACACACTACTCTGTATGAAGTAGAAGAATAACTGTATAGCACAGGGAAGTATATTCATTGTCTTGTAGTAACTTATAATGGAAAGGAATCTGAAAAAGATATATATATATACACACACACACACACATACTCACATGCATATTATACATATACATATATAACTGAGTCACTTTGCTATACAACTGAGACTATTAATAACACATTATAAATTAACTGTACTTCAATAAAAATGATTAATAAAAATGCATGTATTTTTTAAAAGGGGACAAAATTAAAAAGTCTCTAGAGAAGAAGAAAATATAAATAATATCTGTACTCATTCATAATCCAGATCAGTTTGTAGACATATGCACTGAGGGCTAAGCTATGCTAACCTTTTCACGTATTTTACCTTATTCAAACCTTGCATTAGTTTTACAAGTTGGGTATTGCTCAGCCCTCCTCACTAATAGATAAAGAAATGGAAGCTTAGTTAGAGAGGTCATATAACTTGTCCTAAGTCACACAAATTGTAAGAGGGGAGCTGGGATTTGTCTGATTGAATTTGAGTTCTTAGTCACTATGAAAGATTCCTGTTATGTTCTTTTCACATTGGACTGGAATTTCTCTCCTCATAACCTCTTGCTTGGTGGAACTAGATCTCTGTCTTGAGCCCTGGGGAATGGGCTGGTCCTCCTTCATCCTAGCTCTCCCCACACACAGATTTACCCCTGCTGAAATATCCCCTGTGTGCTCAGGCACTTCAGTCATGTCCAACCCTTTGCAATCCTATGGACTGTAGCCCTCCAGGCTCCTGCATCTCTTGCATCTAGGGGCATATTCTTTACCACTGAGCCAGTGGGGAAGCCCAAAATATCCTCTCCTCCAGGCATAATTGTTTCCATTCCTCTAGCCATTCCAGTTGGGCTACAGCATAAGCTTTCCTACCCTTGCTTGATGCTTTTATTTTCACTTGAGCACTTTACTTTGCTGTGGAGAATCAGTCAATTCCTGTACCTGGAGGACACTAAGATGACTAGCAGGGAAAGAAAGAATAAAAGGAAAAAAAATGTAAGTGATATCTTAACAGAGAAGTAAAGATTAAGGCCATCAACTCTGGAGGCAGACCACTTAGGCTTAAATCTAAGCTCTGCCTCTTTCTGGCTGTGTGAGCTGGGACAGACAGTTAAACAAGTTCTAAATCAGCTGATCAGATTCTTGGGTAACTGAGTTGAGTGCACGACAGCAAATAGATTGTATACCACCTTCAAGCCATCATCTTTAAAAAAAAAATTATATTTAGTTTTAATTGATTGATGGTTGCTTTACAATATTGGTTTGATTTCTGCCATATAGCAGCATGAATTAGCCATAGGTGAATTTTTGTCCCCTCCCTCTTGCCCTCTTCTTGCAGCCTAGAGAGGCTATTATTTTTCACCATCCTAGAGATGTTTACTGAGCAGCTTTCTAAGTCCCCATTCCTGTTAAAAATACTTGGCCTGTATTGACTTGTCTGATCCTCATAGCAGCCTATGAAGTGGATGATGCTATTATCCCCACATCATAGATGGAGCTGGAATTGTCTTGCTCAACCTCCCACAACTAGCAAATGGAGGAGCAGGTGGTCCAGCTGCAGAGACTGTGTTCCTAACCGTGCTACCTTTCTGCCTCAACTTCATAAACTTATCTTCAGGGCCGTTCACAGCCTTCACGCATGGACAACTCACCTTATGTTCCTCCACTTCGAGACATTTGATTCCTCTGGCAAACTCTTATCTCCTGGCCAGTGTTGGCTGTCCTTGCCTGCCCTCTCTTACGAGAGTTGTTAAAATGGGAGCGTGGCTCACAGTGATTGATGGCCTGAATGCTGATCATTCCCTACCTCTCCAGGCTCACAGTAAACATTTACTTTTTGTTACACAGGAACAATGAGGTTTCATACAGGAGATGGATGTCGGGTGTATATATAATATTATGCTTGTCTGACTCCTTTGAACACCCAACTCTCATTTCCCAGGCTTACTCAGGCAAGGGAAGGAGACACTGCAGGGTGAGCTGTTTGACTTTTCAGAGGACGCTCTGAAAGTTTGCAAGCTACGTGGAGTTTGGGGGCTTTTTCTTTTTTTTTCCCTTACTGAAGGACTAAGAAACATGATCTCTCTCAATAATCTGGTCGGGAGCTACTGGCTATCCATTTATCAACAATTCTACTTGATCCAATATTGTTTTAAATGTTAATTTTGTTTTTTATTATTTTATTATTTTTATTTTTACATTTTTTTGGCATGCTATGTCTTCGTTGCCATGCATGGGCTTTCTCTAGCTGCAGTGAGTGGGGGCTACTCTCTAATAGCTGTGCATGGGCTTCTCATTGTGGTGGCCTCTCTTGTTGGGGAGCTTGGGATCCAGGGTGGGCAGGCTTCAATAGTTTTGCTGCATGTGGAATCTCCCTGGAGCAGGGATAGAACCCATGTCCCTTGCATTGACAGGCAGATTCTCAACCACTGGACCACCAGGGAAGTCCTTTAACATAGATACATAATTTAGCTTAACCCTAAGCCATGATGTCCCCCAAATCGTGGATGCCCTGTGGTGATTTTCCTAATACTTATTGCAGGATGTATGTGAGAATGCAAAACGCTCCCTCATGTCCTTGTGACCGTGTTACTAGGACTAGTTGACTAACTTGTATGCAGCTCTCAGCACCACCACGTCCTTGCTCAGTGACCCTAGGCAAGTCACAGCTCTTTTGGGGACCCTTTCTCTTCATCTGCAAAATGAGGCAGGCTCTTAACATTCCATTTTTCTACTCTTGTGTTTTGTGTTTCCAGCTCAAAGTAATGTTTATAATAGAGAAGAGTTCATATAGGCAGACAGGCTAATCTAAAATGTTTTCTCATTTACATAAAGGCAATTTCCAATCTTTACTTTGGGAGTAGGTTGGTAGTTCTTGTCATTCATCTATTATTGCTACTCAGGAAATACACGAGGAGGGATGAAGCTGCTGAAAGATTCTCTAATGCAGTAAGAATGGAATCTAAGTTGAGGGGAGCAGAGCAAAGGAGCAGCTCTGAGTGAGCTAGGAAATTGCAAACTCCACCTTTTAATGGTGTTGCCCCAACTTTGAGCGGATTTTCTCCTTGTGTTTTCTTACTCCTTGCTTGTCCCTCTCCTCCCTTCCATCTTTGGACCTCCTTCCCCTTCCTGTCTCCTTTCCCTCCCTTTGTTTCTCAAATGCTTTTCCATTACTTATGACAATGTGAAATCATGCATTTCTCTCCACATTGGGAGCCTCTGGCTCTCACAGCCTGGCTCTGGTGCTCCAGTCTCTGAAAAGCTTACCTTTCATCTGGCCTGCTGCTCTGCCACAGCTGGAAGGGCCTTGGAAATCATCTCAACCACACCCCCTGTTTTATAGGAGGGGAAACTGACCAAAGGGATAAACTTGCCTTGGATTCCTGTACTTGCACTTAAAGGCAGGAATGGGGCTAGACTTTTTTTTTTAGTATAAACATATATTTTTTAAAAGCAGAAAACAATTTATAAGAACTTTCAAGTAAAATGCACAAGACTCATAATTTGTTCTGAGGACTGTCTTATCAGATCTTTAAACGTCAGAGAGTAAAATGCAGAGACTCACAGAAACTGGTTCTTGCTACTCATGACTTTTACCAAATAATTCCTGCCTCAGGTAATGCAATCCTTTTGGATCCCAGTTAGGACCTTGGTCTTGTATATACTAATAACCCCAAGCCATTCTCCCTCAAGGAGTTAATGCATTGTTAAGAGATTGTATTTTATGCTTGCATTTCCTGTTAATTTTGAAGCATCAAGAAGACAAGTATCTGTCTCTTTTTCCATAGATTATCCCCAGTTCCTGTGACATAGGAATAATAACAGTAAATCTTAGTGGGCACTTACCTTGAGCCTGGCTCTGTCTTAACACTCAAATGAGAGGTGCTGTGGTTACCACTCTCATTTGACAAATAGGAAACTAAAGTTTGAGGAGGCTAATTAACTTGCTGAAGTCACACAGTGTAAGTGGCAGAGCTAGGCTTTGAGCTCAGACAGCCTCACACCAGGGCACACAGCTTACCCATTGCCTGTCACACAACAGATATGTAACACATGTGTACTGACTCAGAACTTTTTCTTAACTATGCTACCAGCTACTTCACTGCCACTGTGAGACTCTTCTGGCAGAGGAGGGACAGATTTATTTTTGAATCACAGATCTCTAGCTTCAGGGAGCTAGTGAGTTGTCTAGGGTTCTTGTTAATGCAGACTCCTTGGACCTATCTCAGACCTATGGCCTGAATCACTGGTGTCAGGGCCAGGAATCTGAATTGCTAACTGCCATTCAGATAATGTCAATGCAGTTGGCCTGGGGATGACCCTTTTGAAAGGTAACCTTTTAAAAAGTCTTTCTTAAACAGGTCAGCTTGAACAATGGCCTGCCACTTGGTAGAAATGTGAAGCTTCTACAATAACTTTTTTCTTTTTTCTTTTATTTAAAAAAATTATTTATTTGGCTGCATTGGGTCTTAGTTGCAACTTCTCCATTGAATCATGTGGGATCTTTTGTTGAGGTGCATATACTTTCTAGTTGTGGTGCGCAGGCTTAGTTGCTCCACAGTATTTGGGTTCTTAGTTCCTCGAACCAGGGACAGAACCCACGTCCCCTGCTTTGCAAGGTGGTTTCTTAACCACTGGACCACAAGGGAAGTCCCACTTTTACCATTTCTGTTTCCCTCACTTAGGAAAAGAATTTCAGCTCGTTAAGTAGAAAAGCCTAGTGCAGAGGATCTCTAGTGTGGGGGTAGCAGAGAATCAGCAGGGTCAGCAGTCTCTGGTTGAATGATTGCAACCAAACCTGAACTGGAGCCTTTGCATTAGACTGTGAAATTAGCCCTCACTTTGATGTTAAAGTAGTGTGGTGACTTCTTCTCTTGGGAGCACTTCGATACTGAGTCTGATTGTCAGAGGGTCAATGCTGTTCTGAGATCTATATGTTACCAAGTCCAAGCTTGTACTGCTCACTGCACAATAGGCCAATAAATCAAGAAACAAGTTGTTGGGGCAAGAAAGAGCGACTTAATTCAGAAAGCCATCAACTTGAGAGGATAGTGGGACTAGGGTTCCAAAAAACCATCTCCCCAAGGAAGAATCCAGGCTTCTTTTATACATAAAGGGGAACAGTGTAGTTGGTTGTTGCAAACTTCTTGGTTCCAGTGTCCTTTGTTCTGTGAGCTGTCCACATAGGTCTGGCCATAGAGTTCTTATAAACCTTCAACAAAGGCAAATGTTATTTTCTCTCCTGTAACTTTTTACCTCTGTATGAATGGAAGTGTTATACTTTTAATGGTCAGAGCCTTGAGAATGGAGACAAAAGTCTTCTCCTATCCAAACACTTGTAACAGAGTCGTTTGAATGCTAGTCCCCTGTTATGTGTGACCAGAGGGGATCCTGTTGCTTTAGTCTACACATATTCTCCACTGTCCATGTAAACCATTCACAGAAAACTCAAAATGAATCTCGTACTTCTCCTACTCATAATACGAATTTCTCTCACTTACCCACGCATGCATCCATCCAATCAACTATCAAATACTTGTCAAATACCTGCTGTATTCTAGACTCTGTTTCAGGCACTAGAGGTTAGTGATGAATATACAGAGAGGCTGCTCTCATGGAGTTTTCTTTGTAACACAGCTTCATGGTCCTTTGGGTTTCCTGTCACCTGTTTCCCAATCGTTCCTCCCTAACTGGTTAATATTTTATTGTCCCATTCATTTTTTTGTAAGATAAATAGGTCAGTATCCCACTCTTGCTCAGATGTTTTCTATATATGTATGTGTATATGTAGTAGTGTATATCTACACAGGTATACACATACGTCTATATACACATGTACATACATTGGTACAACATACACAGTAAATATATAAACTTAGCAAGCAAAGATTGATTCTCAAAGCTCAGAGCCATAATTTACTCTTTCAACAAATGTTTAGGTGCTACTGTGTGCTGGTCACTGAGTAAAGCCAGTTTTGTGTTCAAAGAACCTTTACCCAATTCCTCAGTATGGGCTCTGTTCCTCATTTTCAGGGCAGGTACGTGAGAAAGAACTGCCAGGTGAATGCCTGCCTGTTTCTCTTTATTTGCGTCATTTATTAGAAAGAGTCATGGAAAGAGAAAAGGTCCCGTTATGTTTTCAACTGAAAAAACAGATAATTAACCCCACTGGAAAATCATGTTCTATGTAAATGTCAATAAATTGTTTCACGTTAGAAGGTCCAAAAAACCAACAAGGTAAACCCCAGACACCATCTTGATGCTGAAATGAAAATTGTTGCCATACCCTCCAATGTCCCCAGTTGCAGAACACAGCCTTTGGGGAGATTTATTGGCAACAAATTAGCTTAAATTTATTGTAGATTATTGATTTCTACATTCAGAGGTTAATGAGGTTTGTGCCTTCATTCAACACTTCTGCTCTGGGGAGGATAATGAGATTGCCTGAAGATACAAACCATTCAATTAAAATAAACAGAAGACTGTAATGTGCATCCTGGCTATATCCTGATACTTTTCCCACTTGTCTTTTCTTTCTCAACGTATTTCTAAAGTGATTTTCATTTTTGCATGTCAGGAGATGACAAAGATGATCCCAGGCAGCACTCTACCAATCATAGATGATTCCCTCATGGACCCTTACGTGGAGAAGTAGAACTAATCTATATAATCTATCAAGGTTTCTTTCCTCTGATATGCCCACATTCGGTGTCTCAGTGGTAGAAATGCAAATTGATTGATGCTCAATTAGAAACCTCAGACTGACAGGAAGATCCAACTATTGGGCTGGCAACAAGTTCATTCAGCTTTTCCACAAGATGTTACAGGAAAACCTGAATGAGCTTTTTGGCCAAGCCAGTACATGATTTGAAGCATGAGGTATCGTGTCGCTAGATACTGGCTAATAGCCTTTTAGCCAATATGATGCTGGGCTTAAGTAATTTCAAAGTACTGTTTCTCTGACCATTACAGATTTTCTGGCTTAATAATTTATCTGTAAGTAGTTTTGGTTCCATCTTTATCTGCATGCTAGCACAGACGTTTTACAAATCACTAACTTAGTTCATTTATTTAACTCGAGATGTGACTGTAAACTTTGCAGAGAGCTCAGGGTCTGTATTCTTTTCAAGGGCTTTTGTGAAGCTCGCCACAGCCTGAGTTAACTAGGAAGAACTTCTCTATTGTCTGTATCTGACCCAAAGCCTTTATGAAATGAAAACCTGGCTCCCTTGGAGAGCCACTTAGGAAGAACACAGGAAACTGTTCTCTCAACAGTAACTTTATGTCTATCCAAAGACAAATTGCATCTTTTCCTGTGTATTCCTTTGATAGTTTATCTTTGATTTAGTTCTCTGGGGGCACAGACGGAAGGCAAGTTACTAGACCTAGTTCACTTTTAAGTCATGAAGTGTTAAGGGCTGAGAGGAAGCCTAAAGTTCATTTGAATCCTTTCCCTCATTTGTCACTGGGGAAATAAAGCCCAGAAGGGAGCACTCAGGTCCAGGGTTGTGCAAAGCCAGCTCTCTGAATTTTCCTACCACCAGAAAAATCCAGGCATTCTGGTCTCATCCTGATAAGAATGGCCCTCAAAACCCTGAGGCTGTCTTCACACCTAGATTGATTTCTTGGGGACATAAGGGACATAGGATACCCTGTAGCTCCTTCTGCCAGTCAGACACAGTTCTTGTTGTGAAACCGCTCAGAATACATTTTGATTACAATGCCATGCACTGACTTATTGACAAAGGTCAGCTTAAACATTCTTCTGTAAAGTGTAAGTCATGAGTGAAACGAAAATTTGTAAAATGTTAAAGAACCTATTGGATCCTTGGGAATCTTACACTTGAAAAACATCCTAGAAATAACCTAACTTGATTCTTTACATACCTCAATCCACTTTATAACAGAAACATTTGGATATGACTGAATACACAAAATCCAGTAAAGCACATTTCTTAAGTTTTTAGTGTTGGACGACCTTCTGTAATGATTTTACTTTCCTGGGATTTCCCCCCATTCTTTTTCTTTAAAATGGCATTTGAAAGACAAGCTTGTTACCAATAGAGCTTACACTAATGTAACATAGTCACCAAAAACTTGCCTTATTTGGAGTGAGCTTTAAGCAATGTCTTAAAAAAAATTTGGACATGACACCTAGCCATATTGCCGTTCTTGTCCACCAGAGATTGGAGTTTGGGATGTAACATGAGAAAGCAATGAACCAGAATGATCTGACTTTTCCCATGTTCTTTCAAAGAAAATTTTGGGGGATATGCTAAGATTTTTAAAATCTGGGTGCAATGGTATTAGAAACTTTTAAAATGAGCATTTTATGCAGATGAAACATTGGCCTGAAACAAACTGTAGCTTTTTGATTAGAGAGCTAAATCTCAAGGAAGAGTATGGTAGATGGCCCTGACTTTCCTTCAGGAATGAAGGGCATCTTCCTCCAGCTGTAGGCTGCCAGTTCTTATAGGAATTTTTCCAGTTGAAAAGCTCCTCCTTGCCCAGGGTCATGTCCCCTTCTTGGGAGAGACCCTAACCAAAGACCAGAAGGTATGGAGTATATATTAAGGTTTGTCCCCTATTTACAACCCAGTACAACTCTGAAGAGTCACTGACTAAGACTTTTATTGGGAATGCATCGCGCTGAGCTTCCTGCTTTGTCCAGTCTTGCTTCCTGCCTTTCCAAAGGTGTTGACCAATGAGAACTCATCGTACTAAACTCCTTACAGGCCAATTTCTATCTCAGAATCTACTTCCAAGGAAACTCAACCTATAACAGAGAGATTGCTCTTTCAGGATCTCTCTAGAACAGGGATCAGCAAATTCTGGCTCACAAAAATCATGTTGTTCACTGTCTGTTTTTATAGATAAATTTTTATTAGCACACAGGCACAGTTATGTGTTTACATGTCTTCTATGCTGCCTTCTTGCAGAGTTGAGTAGTTGTTAAAGAGACCACATGGCCCTCAAAATCTAAAACATTTATTACCTGATCTTTTATAGAAAAAGTTTCCCAATTGCTGCTATTGAATACTGGAAGAAACACAGATAGTAGATGATAGAGAAATCCAGGACAGGAGTCTATCAGAACGTGATGCATTCTGGATGGAGTTTTAAGCATCTGTTTTATGTCTTTGATCTGTTCTTTTCTAGTCATATTCATGTCTGAGCTTTGCTCTAACTCTCTTCTGGGTTGATACGGAGAAAGTAAAGAACGTGAATTTATGATCTTGAGTTTGAGTTTTAGCATAATAAAATGAACTTATCTTCTCTTGTGCTTTAGTGTTTACAAAAACATTTTTACTCTCACCTGTTTATCTTGGGGTGTACAGAGCATGGTCTGCCACCTTCATTTGATAAAGACTCTGACGTCCAAGAAAGTTAAGTTGTTGCCTATTATCATGTTTTTAAAATTCAGAACTATGGTCTCATATTTCACTTATTTTTCTATTTCGTAGCAAAATAAATGGAAAAGCATGAAAGTGTCGTTGTTGGGCAATGAAGTAGTAAGCAAAGAAAGAAGAAGCTGTAGTGATTTTTTTGCAAGAGAAAAATATCCTTCTCTGATGATTGTTTATATATTAATGCACCAAATGTTTATTGATGTACACTGAGTTGGCATGTGGAAAAAACCTGATATCTCGAAAAAGTTCTACAGATAGTTTTAATGTGAATTCATTTGGAACCAGAGGTCATGCCCTGATTGTTAATGCCTAGTACCTTTCAGTGGGCCTTGTGTTTATAAAGGAGGCAAATTTATTTTTCTTTTTAAAAAACTGTTAATGTAAATTTACATACAGTGAAATGCATAGAACTTAAGTGTATAATTTGAAGAGTTTTGACAAATTCACATAAATCTAACCCACGTCATTTTCAAGATAGAATTTTTCCTTCCTACCATACATTTCCTTCTTATCCCTTGCCAGTCAACACTCTTAAGGAGGCAACTTTAGCACCCCCAAATAATACTTTTATGTTTTCTTCTTTTGGTTATTAATTTCTTTCTTTACCCAACAAGTTATTATTAAGTACCTATCAGGTACTAGACAGTGTATGAGAACATAAATGATGAACAAGCTAAATGTGGTTCCTGTCTACATGGAGCACATAGTGCATCAGGGAGAGAGACACAATTAAGCAAGTGATAAATACAAAGTGGAGAGGGGCTCAAAGAGGGGGCAGTACAGGGTGCTGTGTATGTATCTATGTGGGATCCAGTAAAGAAGTGACATTTAAATGAAATCCAAAATATGAGTAAGAATCAGCCAGGTGGAGAGGCTGAAGCATGTGTTAAATAGAGAGACCAGAACAGTCAAAGGCCCAAGAATGAGAGAGAACATGATGGAGTAGAGGCCGTGACAGAGGCTCATTCTGAGCATAGAACAGGGGAGAAAGCTGGTGAGAGATGAAGCTGAAGGTACACAGTACAGAGGGCAGCTCATAAGGGCTTACCTGCAGGTCACAGGACATAATTTCAACTTTATTCCAAGGGTATCAGGAGTCATTGAAGGTGATTAAACAACAGAAACAAAACATAGCCATTAGCAAGAACCAGGTAGCTGTCTTCCACACAGGAGCCAATGGTACATGAAGCCTGATTAGAGAAGCCAAAGTTAGAGGCTTAGACCCTCTCAGTCTAGGCAGGAATGAACAATTCAAGTCCTACCTGCCCTGCAGTTGTCAAAACTATTCAAGTCCTGCCCCTGTAACCACCGCAGTCTTGTTTTCTGAGGCTCCTCTCCTTGAGTTCTGAGACCCGAGTGAAAAGGGCATTGTTGTCTGCACTTTTTCTGGTCATCAGCATTTTGATTAAAGTCACTTAGAGGTTCTTAGCTTTGAATGAAACAGACTGAAGTCTTGACTAACCAGGCCCCAGTCCTTCAAGGGGTAAGAGTGAATCATTTCTGCTAGATTCATGCATTACTCCTTGACTCTGAAAAAGGGCAAGATGCCATTTTCTGATAAAATTACTTGATTGCAGATCATCACACTGCTGCCCATTGGACCCATTTCTCTCTTACTTATGCACCTTCAAGTTGTATGTCATCAAGAAGTAGTAGATAGCCAAGGAAGAGGGCAGGTTTACCTTTGATGCCTAAAGTCTCAGTTGAATAAGTTGAAGATCCTACATTACTTATGAATTGCAGGCATAACTCAGGCATAGGCTAAAGCTCTGGGGGTTCATAAGTAGCCTCCAATTTCCATAAAATGAGAGGGTCGGAATAAGGTTTTCAAATTGGAGATGTAATTTCACTTTTCTGTGCTTTCATTTATTTTACTTCTTTCCCTTAGATCTTGAAAGACAAATACATGGGTAAGTGATGGACAGGGCAATTTTTATTATCAACAATTTACTGAAGTGATGTAAGCAAAGAGTCTTAGGGGAGGATTTAGAAGATCCTTAATTTTCACATGTTTGAAGATTTTCCTATTGTTTTTCTGTTATTGATTTCCAGTTTTATTCTATTTTGGTCAAAAAAAAATAGCCATGTGATTTAAATTCTCTCATGTTTAGGACTTGTTTTGTGACTTAGAATGTGGTTTGTCTTGGAGAATATTCCATGAATGTATATTCTTGAAAAGAGTGTATATTACATTGTTAGGAAGAATATTCTATTCAACATTTTTGTCAGTTAGATACCGACAAAATATGGTGTTGTTCAATTGTATATCCTTGCTGATTTTCTTGGGCTTCCCTGGTGGTTCAATGGTGAAGTATTCTCCTACAATGTAGGGGACACAGGTTTGATCCTGGGCTGGGAAGATCCCCTGGAGGAGGAAATGGTAACCCAATCCAGTATTTGTGCTGGCAAAATTCCATGAAGAGAGGGGCCTGGTGGGGTACAATCCATAGAGTTGCAAAGAGTCGTCTGTGACTGAGCATGCACACTAATTTTCTGTTTAATACTTCTGCTAATTGCTGAAGGTAGGGTATAGAAGTCTCCAACAATAATTAAAATTTTGCCTATGCATCTTTTCAGCTCTATCGGTTTTTGCTTCAAAATTTTTTCTTTTTTTTTTGCAACTCTATTGTCTGTTATATCCATATTTAGCATTGCTATGTATTGTTACTGGATCAACCTATTAATCATTATGTAAATGTCCTCTCTGTCTCTTATAATTTTCTGAGCCCTGAGGTCTATGTTGTCTTATACCAGTATAACCATTTCTGCATTTATAAAAAGAATCAGTATTTGCACAATTTTTTTGCAATAATAATTTGCATCTATCCTTTTCTCATCCTTTTGCTTTTAACCTGCCCATGTTATGTATGAAGTGAGTTTCTTACGGATAGCATAATTTGGTCATAATTTTTTATTCATTCACTTTTCATTGATACAGACAAGTAAATCTGTCTTTTAATTAGTGTATTCAAACCATTTACAGCTAAAGTGATTACTGATGTGTTAAGGCTCCCACTATTGTCTGTTTTCTCCTTCTTGTTCCTCTGTTTCTCTCTTCTTACTTTTCCTGTAGATTACTTGAATGTAGTACTGGAAACTCTACCCAGAGAAATAAGGCAAGAAAAAGAAAGAAAAGGCATGTAGATCAGAAAGGAAGAAATGATATAGTCTCTTTCTGCAGATAACACAATTGTGATAACACTGAATATTGGCAGGGAGGAAGAGAAACTGGATTACTCGCATATTGCTGATGGAATGTAAAATGGTACCATTGCTCTAGAAAAGAGTTTGGCAGTTTCCCTTAAAACTAAAAATTGACTTACTGTACAATTCCATGATTACAATTGTGAATATTTATCCCCAAGAAATTAAAACTATGTTTATAAGGAAATTGTACATGAATGTTCACAGAAGCTTTATTCAGTCCCAAACTGAAAACTACCCAGATGTCTTTCAATGAGTAAATAATTAAACAAACTACATTTTATCTAACCACCAAATACTACCCAGAAATAAAAAGAAATGAACTATCGATAAATAGATACAGCAACTCAGTGTGTCTTGGATAAACCTCAAGAAAATTGTGCTGAGTGAAAAAAGGCAATTACAAAAGGCTACATGATTTATAATTCCATTTATATAATATCCTTAAAAGAACATAATTGTAGGTAAACAATTAGTGCTTTCCAGGAGTGAAGGAAGGGAGGGGATACAGCTACAAAGGTGTAGCACAATGGAGCTTTGGGATGATTTTGTCTTGATTGTAGTGTTAGTTACAGTAAGCTACACATGTGAAAAACTGCATAGAACACACACACACACACACACACACATACACTAACAAGTTCATATATTTGATTAAGGTCAACCACCTAATTTTGATATAGTACTATAGTTACACAAAATGTTAACACTGGAGGAGCCTGAGTAAAATATGCACTGATGCTCCCTGTACATATCTTTTCAACCTCTTGTGAATCTATAATTACTTCAAACTAAGAAGTCAAAGAAGATATTTATTTATGAGTATGTATTCACACACATGTATGTGAAAATCCACCAGTTTGTTTTATTCTTCCCAGTTCATTATTCTTATCAGACCAATTAGGGTTACATATGGGTTCTAGGAGCTAAAATAAGGGGAAATTATCCTTTTCAGAGTGGTCATAGGTCCATTTTTAAGGATATGGCAAGCAGAGAGATCTTAACAAACTGAGGCAATAGCTTTGAGACAATTTACGGAAAGAGTGCAGTTTGGTGACCCTTCTGAAATACTAAAGTGCATTAAGGGGAAACGTAATGGGCCCCACTCAGAGAGATTCTAACTTCAGTCTTTGTAGGGTATGTATCAGAAGCCTGCATTTTAAATAAATACAGGTAAACCTGAGGTTTGTGGTTCTCTGACCATACTTGAACCACATGGATGACTGGATTAAAATTCTACACTTGTCCTTGTTTACTGAGTGAACTTCAGCAAATTACAAGTCTTATTTTCCTTATCTATAAAAGAAAAGCATTGTCCTCCTAGGATTAGAAAGGGCTGGTGCTCAGGAAATGATTGTGATGTCATTGTCATCAGCATCATCGTAATTGTTATGTCATTAATAATAGTGCCACATGGTAGATCCCAGTGATGCCTTGTTTGTAGTGTTGCACGGAGATGCATCTCATGTTATTTAGTACCACCAGGGCTTTTGATGAATTGCATTTTATGGGAGCTTCCCTGGTGGTCCAGTGGTTAAGAATCTGCCTGCCAGGGGCTTCCTGGTGGCTGTGATAGAGTCCACCTGTCAGTGCAAAAGACACAAGTTTGATCCCTGATCTAGGAAGATCTCACATGTTGCAGAGCAACTAAGCCTGTGTACCAACTATTGAGCCTGTGTGCTAGATAGAGCCTGGGAGCCAAAACTACTGAGCCCATGTGCCACCGCTGCTGAGGCCTGAGCACCTTAAAGCCAGTGCTCCACAGCAAGAGAAGCCACAGCAATGAGAAGCCACACACAAGTAACAGTAGTCCCCACTCTTGGCAGCTAGGGCTTTCTTTGACCTTGTTCTTTTTATTGTTAATCATAAGGGCAGTTAGAAGTCTTTGAGGGTTTAAGGTGATGGAATGACTTGATGAGATTTTCATTTTAGGTTTTTAAAATTCACTTCTTGGGGACTGTGTCCTTATGATGTACTGAGATGTGAAAAGGCGAGGAATTCAATTGCTTCTCTGCTTTTCAAGAGTATTCTAGCAGGATCTTGAGGTGAAGTTTGTCCCTGCTTCTTCTTGGTGCTGACATTCCAAGTCCAGAAAGCCTAATATAAATCCTGCCATTGACCTTTAGAAAAGTACCCCCTCTTCCCTCACTCCTTTATCTCCCTAGGATAGCTCCTGATGTACAGAGTTTCTACTTGATCCTTCCCACTGAGGGAAGAAATTCAAAAGTGTATTTCCCTTCGAATATGTGGAAGAAAAGACTTGGGCCAATTTGTAAATAAGTGAACTTACTCTTCACTTGGTGTTACCTGAAATTGACCACAGGCCATATACTGTGCACTCAGGGTGTTTTTTAGGGAAGCAGCTAACCAACATCCCCCACCCCCAAACTCCCTACCCAGTTCATTATAGAGGTCATACTTGCAGCGCCTATTGTGTATGACTAAATGGTATCCAGGGCCTATAAGACACAATCATATATAACATTATACCCATCTGGCATGCTGCTGTCTGAGCTTTGCTCTATATCAGAGACATTGGGTCTAAAACCCCATGACTTCTGATAAAACAGGCGATGCATGTGATAAGTCAGGAGGGACCATCATCCCAGTAAGTCAAGGGTGCCTTCTACACTAGGAATTATATCTTCTGGATATGGTAACCTATAGGTACTCCAAGGTGTGTCTAACTGGAAAATAGAACAACTATTGTCTAATTGGAAAACAGAACAACTATTAGGGAAAATATGGAAAAATACTATAGAAAGAAAAACAGAAAAAATTTAAAGGTGTGAGTATAAATATGAATATTGTGGATTTTATTCCAAAAACATGAAGACAAACTTGCTTGTATTAAACCAAACTAAAGCATAATCCAGAGAAACCCAAATATTTATTTGAAATACGTGACATCCAAACCACAAAGCAAACAATGCTGTTAAAGAAGGAAGGCAGAAGATGGCAGAGGATTAGGTGGATGTGGAGTACATCTCTCTCGATGGATACATCAGGAAAACACCTTTAGACACAGAAGTGCATGCAGAGCACCAGCTCAGAGAGGACAGGAGGACCTGACCAGTGGAAAAGAATGTACAGAACCACGCAAAACTCAGTAGGACAAAGGAACTAGGGGGAAAAACCAGAATATTAGCAGGAGTGGACCAACCCTCGGCAGGTGGGGGAACTGAGGCCGGGCAATTGTCTGAGTCAGAGGAGAAACATTTAAGGCTGAGAGTGAAACAGCTGATCTGTGGCAGCCTAAGTGGAATGAGAATCAGACAGTCCTTGCCACAGTCATACATACCGTAGACAGGGACGCAGGTCCCCTGGAAGGCGCAGCAGCTAGGAGCTGGAGTATAGGGATTATGGAGCAATTCCAGGGCGAGGGCTGCCATTGACTGTGAAGAAATGTATTGAGGGGATGTGAGGGAGGAGACTGTGGTGGGAAATGCCTGTGGAGGAAAGGCAGGCAGCCATGGAAGCAAGACATTACTACTGAGTCACGTGTAGAGGGTGGAGTCATCACCATAGCCTCTCTCTTCACGCGCCAGTATCAGCAGCTGAACAATAGAGAGGCTGGCCTATCAAATGCCTGACGCACTGAACTACAGAGTAGGACCCCACCCCCGGTGCTCCTTTAGGTGCCTGATGCACCGATCTACAGAGTAGGACCACAGTCAGGGGGCCCCTTCGATGTGTCTGATGCACCAAACAACAGAGAAGGACCCCAGGCAAGGGAGCCCTCCAAGCGCCTGAACAGGCAGAGCTACAGAGAAAGACTGGCCAAAGAGGCCTTCTGATGCCAGCTACAAGAGGCTCAAAAAAAAAAAAAAAAACTCTAATAGGGCCATAACTCCTGTGGTGGAGGCAGTCAAGGTCCCTGCACGCTTGGTACCACCACAGTCCCCACCAGCCAAGCAACTGTGCTACCATCATGCTCAACTCTCACTGGGGCAGAGCTGCCACAGGCCAAAAAAAGCCTTCTGTCTATGCCCCCAGGGTCACTTTGTTCGTGTCCAAGTCTTCGTGGTCCTGTAGATTGTGGCCTGCCAGGCTTATCTGTCAGAGGGGTTCTCCAGGCAAGAATACTGGAGCATATTGGCCAATACTGGTTGCCATACCCTTCTAGAGCACTATATTTCCTGCTGCCCTAGATGCCAACCCCCCTGAGTACCTGGTGCTGCCAGAACCCCTGCAAACAAAGCAGCTGCACCACCTCCACACGTGGCCCTCACAGGGGCAGACCCAAGCCCTCTAGGGCAGCCTCAGGAGCAACCCCCAGTACACGACCCACATGAAGAGGTGGAAATAAAACCACAATTGAAAGCCAGGGGCAGCGTGGCTAAGGAAGAAGACCCAAAACCTTCTCACCAGTTGTACAAGCTGCAGATTAAATCCAGATGATCAACTAGGCAGACTCTGTGTCTATGGAATAGTAAAAGGACATTGAGAGCTCCCACAAAAGAAAATGCACTAGTTCTGATAACTGTGGACATTGGAGGCAAGAGCACAGGAGTAGGAGCAGATTAGAATCTGAGCTGCCCCCACAGCAGGTCCAGAGATCAGCACAGTGTTGGAGGGCATCCTAGGGAGGTGAGGTGGACTGTGACTCCCAGCGAGGGAGACTCTGATAGCAGTGACTCAAGAAACACATTTATTACTCTTATGTTTTGACTTGTTCTATAGATTCTTTGGGGTTTTCTTTTCTTCCCACCCCGCCCCCATTGTAGTTGTCAATTTTATTGGCATTATGAAATCTAATTAAGCTTTTGAGCTTTATTTTTCTTTTTTTCTCAGTCACAATTTTTTATTGTTGTTATAAACCTCTGCCTTTACATTGGGCTTTTGCAGTTCTGTGGAGTTTCCCTTCTTTTTTTCTCTTTTTTTAATTTTAATATTTCAAACCTTTTTTTTTTCTACATTTATTCCCTTGTTTGCTTTTCCCTCTGTTCTTTTCCCTTGCAGTTAATCTTTAATGTAGATAAAACTTCTTTATCTACCTCTATTTAACTTTGCATATCTATTCTTTCTTTCTGTTCTCTCTTTCCTTTCCTCTCAACATATTTGTTAGTTTTGTTTTCACTGCTTTATTTCCCACTTGGCACCTTGCTTTAATTTTGTTTTCCAGTTTGAGCTTTGGTTAGCTTTGTTCTTAACTGGTTGATATAATTTTTGGCTTCCTTTGTTCGCTGGGTCAATCTACTGTATGTTATTTTTGTTGCACTGTTTTGACTTTGCTTACAGGTGTATATGTGTATATTCCATTATTTCACTTATTATTTGCCTGATTTTATAACTGCCATTTGTCTGGGGTTCATCTTTGGTTTCTTATTTTTGGATATTTGTTTTAATCTCACTTAATGCCATAACAAACCACTTGTGGAATCTTC
The DNA here is from genome assembly GCF_032405125.1 of Capricornis sumatraensis. Taxonomy (NCBI): domain Eukaryota; kingdom Metazoa; phylum Chordata; class Mammalia; order Artiodactyla; family Bovidae; genus Capricornis; species Capricornis sumatraensis. The sequence goes on from NC_091077.1 coordinate 66,214,181, forward strand.
GTTCCTGACCAGAGATCAAGCCCTGAGCCTTTGGAGTGGGAGCACTGACTCCAAGGGAATATCTTTCCTTTTCTCCTTTGCTTTTCACTTCTCTTCATTTCACAGCTATTTGTAAGGCCTCCTCTGACAGCCATTTTGCTTTTTTGCATTTCTTTTCCATGGGGATGGTCTTGATCCCTGTCTCCTGTACAATGTCACAAATCTCCATCCATAGTTCATCAGGCACCCTGTCTATCAGATCTAGGCCCTTAAAGCTATTTCTCACTTTCACTGTGTAATCACAAGGGCTTTGATTTAGGTCATACCTGAATGGTCTAGTGGTTTTCCCTACTTTCTTTAATTTAAGTCTGAATTTGGCAATAAGGAGTTCATGATCTGAGCCACAGTCAGGCTCCTCATCTTGTTTTTGCTGACTGTATAGAGCTTCTCCATCTTTGGCTGCAAAGAATATAATCAATCTGATTTTGGTGTTGACCATCTGGTGATATCCATCTGGTCCCATCACTTCAAAGGAAATAGATGGGGAAATAGTGTCAGACTTTATATTTTTGGGGATCCAAAATCACTGCAGATGGTGATTGCAGCCATGAGATTAAAAGACACTTACTTCTTGGAAGGAAAGTTATGACCAACCTAGATAGCATATTTAAAAGCAGAGACATTGCTTTGCCAACAAAAGTCCATCTAGTCAAGGCTATGGTTTTTCCAGTAGCCATGTATGGATGGGAGAGTTGGATGGTGAAGAAAGCTGAGTGCCAAAAAATTGATGTTTTTGAACTGTGGTGTTGGAGAAGACTCTTGAGAGTCCCCTGAACTGCAAGGAGATCCAATCAGTCCATCCTAAAGGAGATCAGTCCTGGGTGCTCATTGGAAGGACTGACGCTGAGGCTGAAACTCCAATTCTTTGGCCACCTCATGTGAAGAGTTGACTCATTGGAAAAGACCCTAAAGCTGGGAAGGATGGAGGGCAGGAGGAGAAGGGGAGGACAGAGGATGAGATGGTTGGATGGCATCACCGACTCAATGGACATGGGTTTGGGTGAACTCTGGGAGTTGGTGATGGATGGGGATGCCTGGCGTGCTGTGATTCATGGGATCGCAAAGAGCTGGACATGACTGAGCGACTGAACTGAACTGAACTGAACTGACTTCAAGACCCTAGACTACCAGAGAACTAACCCTAGTGAGTATCAGATAGTAAGAACTCACACAAAGGAAACCACTTGAATACAAGAGCCGGCATCACCCAACCACCAGTAGAATCCTGTGCAGGATGCCTCGTGTAAACAACAAGCAAAACTAAATTTAAGCCCAATCATCAGCAGACAGGATTACCACCTCACTCAGCGTCTTCTATCAGAGGAAAAACAAACAAACAAAAACAACAACAAACTCAGCACACATCCCACCCTATATGAAGCTTACACAAACCAGTGGACCAACCTTAGGAGGGCAGAAACCAAAAGCAAGAAAGAAGTCAGCCTTGAATTCTGGGTAAAGGAGACCTCAAACACAACAAGTTAAAAAAAATGAAAAGGTAGAGAAATACTATACAAATGAAAGAGCCAACTAGAAACACAGAAATCCAAATAAATGAAGGGGGAAATAGGCAAACTACCTGAAAAAGAATTCAGAATAATCCTAGTAAAGATGATCAGAAACCTTGAAAACAAAATGGAGAAAATACAAGGATCAATTAACAAAGACCTAGAAGAATAAAAGAATAAACATACAAACAACACAATTACTGAAATTAAAAATACTCTAGAAGGAATCAATAGCAGAATATCTGAGGCAAAAGAATGAATCATTGAGCTGGAAGATAAAATGGTGGAAATAACTTCTGAAGAGCAGAATAAAGTAAAAAGAATGAAAAGAACTGAGGATAGTCTCAGAGACCTCTGGGAGGATATCAGATGCACCAACATTTGAATTATAGGGGTCCCAGAAGAAGAAGAGAAAAAGAAAGGGTATGAGAGAATTTTGAAGAGATTATAGAAGATAATTTCCTCAACATGGAAAAGGAAATAATCAATCAAGTCTAAGAGGCACAAAGAGCCCTATACAGGATAAACCCAAGGAGAAACATGCCAAGACACATACTAATCAAGCTAACAAAGATTAAACACAAAGAAAGAATATTAGAAGCAGCAAGGGAAAAGCAACAAGTAACATATAAGGAAACTAAGATCATGACATCTGGTCCCATCACTTCATGGGAAATAGATGGGGAAACAGTGGAAACAGTGTCAGACTTTATTTTTTTGGGCTCCAAAATCACTGCAGATGGTGATGGCAGCCATGAAATTAAAAGACGCTTACTCCTTGGAAGGAAAGTAATGACCAACCTAGTTAGCATATTCAAAAGCAGAGACATTACTTTGCCAACAAAGGTCCATCTTAGTCAAGGCTATGGTTTTTCCAGTGGTCATGTATGGATGTGAGAGTTGGACTGTGAAGAAAGCTGAGTTCCAAAGAATTGATGCTTTTGAACTGTAGTGTTGGAGAAGACTCTTGAGAGTCCCTTGGACTGCAAGGAGATCCAACCAGTCCATCTTAAAGGAGATCAGTCCTGGGTGTTCATTGAAAGGAATGATGCTAAAGCTGAAACTCCAGTACTTTGGCCACCTCATGTGAAGAGTTGACTCATTTGAAAAGACTCTGATGCTGGGAGGGACTGGGGGCAGGAGGAGAAGGGGATGACAGAGGATGAGATGGCTGGATGGCATTACCGACTCGATGGACGTGAGCTTAAGTGAACTCCAGGAGTTGGTGATGGACAGGGAGGCCCGGTGTGCTGCAATTCATGGGGTGGCAAAGAGTCAGACACGACTGAGCGACTGAACTGAACTGAACATATCAGAGAAACCCCATATGCTTAATAGCTATCTTTCAGCAGAAACTCTGCATGCCAGAAAGAGATGGTAGGATGTATTTAAAGTACTGAAAGAGAAAAATCTACAACCAAGATTACTGTACCTGGCAAGGATCTCATTCAAAGTTGATGGAGAAATAAACTTTTCAGACAAGCAAAAGTTAAGAGAATTCAGTACCACCAAACCTGCTTTACAACAAATGTTAAATGGACTTATATAGTCAAGAAATACAAGAGAAAATAAAGATCTACAAAATCAACTTCAAACAATTAAGAAAATGGCAATAGGATCATATATATCAATAATTGCTTTAAATGTAAATGGATTAAATGCTCCACCCAAAAGACACAGACTGGCTGAATGGATAGAAAGACAAGACCCATATATATGCTTTCTACAAGAAACCCACTTCAGACCTCAAGACACATATAGACTGAAAGTGGGATGATTGAAAAGTATATTCCCTGGAAATGGGAAGCAAAAGAAAGCTGGAGTAGCAATCCTCATATCAGACAAAATAGACCTTAAAATAAAGAATATTGCAAGAGATAAGGAAGGAGAGTACATAATGATCAAGAAATCAATCCAAGAAGAAGACATAACAATAAGGCAAACACTAACAGACACAAAAGGAGAAATTGACAGTAACACAATAATAGTATGAGACCTTAACACCCACTCACACCAATGGACAGATCATCAAAACAGAAAATTAATAAGGAAACACAAGTCTTAAATGATACATTAGATGAGCTGGATCTCATTGTTATCTTCAGGACATTCCATTCAAATCCAGAAGAATACACTTTCTCAAGTGCACATGGAACATTCTCCAGGAGAGACCACATCTTGGGTCACAAATCAAACCTCAATAAACTTAAGAAAATTGAAATCATATCAAGCATTTTCTCTGACCACAATGCTATGAGACTAGATATCAATTACAAGAAAAAAACTGTAAGAAACAAAAACACATGGAGATTAAACAACATGCTTCTAAATAACCAACAGGTTACTGAAGAAATCAAAAGGGAAATAAAAAAATTTCTAGAAACAAATGACAATGAAAACATGAAAACTCAAACCTACGGGATGCAGCAAAAGCAGTTCTAAGAGGGAAGTTTATAGCAAGACAATCCTACCTCAAGAAATAAGAAAAACATCAAATAGACAACCTAACTTTACACCTAGAACAACTGGTAAAAGAAGAACAAAACCCCAAAATTAGTAGAAGGAAAGAAATCATATAGATCTGAGCAGAAATAAATGAAAAAGAAGTGAAAGAAAAATAGTAAAGATTAATAAAACTAAAAACTGGTTCTTTGAGAAAATAAAATTTCAAAGCTTTAGCCAGACTAATCAAGAAAAACACAAGAATCAAATCAATAAAATTAGAAATGAACAAGGAGAGGTTACAACAGATAATGCAGAAATACAAAGGATTATAAGAGGCTTTTATGAACAACTATATGACAAGAAAATGAATAACCTGGAAGAAATGGACAGATTCTTAGAAACATTTAACCTCCCAAGACTGAACCAGGAAGAAATAGAAATCATGAACAACTCAATTACAAGGAGTGAAATTGAAGCTGTGATCAAAAATATCCCAGAAAACAAAAGCCCAGGACCAGATGGCTTCACTGGAGAATTCTATCAAACATTTAGAGAAGAGCTAACACCTCTCCTTCTAAAACTCTTTCAAAAAATTGCAGAGGAAGGAACACTTTCAAACTCATTCTGTGGAGCCACCATCACCCTGATACCAAAACAAAGACAACACAAAGAAAACTACAGGCCAATATCACTGATGAACATAGATGCAAAAATCCTCAGCAAATTTTGGCAAACAGAATTCAGCAATATATAAAAAAGCTCATACCCCTTGATCAAGTTGGGTTTATTCCAGGGATGCAAGGATTCTTCAATAAACCCAAATCAATCAATGTGATACACCATATTATCAAATTGAAAGATAAAAACAATATGATCATCTCAATAGATGCAGAAAAAGCCTTTGACAAAATTCAGCACCCATTTATGATTAAAACTCTTCAAAAAAATAGGCATAGAAGGAACCTACCTCAACATAGTAAAGGCCATATATGATAAGCCTACAGCAAAAATTATTCTCAATGGTGAAAAACTGAAAGCATTCTTCCTAAAATCAGGAGCAAGACAAGGATGTCCACTTTCACCACTATTATTCAACATAGTTCTGGAAGTCCTAGCTACAGAAATTAGAGGAGAGAAAGAAATAAAAGGAATCCAGATCAGAAAAGAAGTAAAGCTCTCACTGTTTGCAGATGACATGATATTGTACATAGAAAACCCTAAAGATAGTATCAGAAAATTACTAGAGCTAATCACTGAATTTAGCAAAGTTGCAGGATACAAAATCAGTACACATAAGTCACTGCATTTCTATATACTAACAATGAAAAATCAGAAAGAGCAATTAAGGAATCAATCCCATTCACCACTGCAACAAAAAGAATTAAATATCTAGGAATAAACTTACCTAAGGAGACAAAAGAACTGTACACAGAAAATTATAAGACACTGATGAAATAAATCAAAGACAACGTATACAGATGGAGAGATATTCCTTGTTCCTGGGTAGGAAGAATCAATATTGTGAAAATGACTATTCTGCCAAACACAATCTACAGATTTAATGTGATCCCTATCAAATTACCAATGGCATTTTTCACAGAACTAGAACAAAAATTTTCACAATTCATATGGAAACACAAAAGACCCCAAATAGCCCAGGCAGTCTTGAGAAAGAAGAATGGATCTGGAGGAATCAACCTTCCTGACTTCAGATTACACTACAAAGCTACAGTCACCAAGACAGTATGGTACTGGCACAAAAACAGACATATAGACCAAGGGAACAAGATAGAAAGCCCAGAAATAAACCCATGCACCTATGAGTACCTTATTTTTGACAAAAGAGGCAAGAATATACAATAGGGCAAAGACAGCCTCTTCAATAAGTGCTGCTAAAACTGGTCAGATACATGTAAAAGAATGAAATTAGAACACTTCCTAACACCGTATATAAAGATAAGCTCAAAATGGATTAAAGATCTAAATGTAAGACCAGAAACTATAAAACTTTTTGAGGAAAACATAGACAGAACACTCAATGACATAAATCAAAGCAAGATCCCCTATGACCCACCTCCTAGAGTAATGGAAATAAAAACTAAAGTAAAAAGTGGGACCTGATTAAACTTAACAGCTTTTGCACAGCAAAGGAAACTATGAACAAGGTGAAAAGACAGCCCTCAGAATGCGAGAAAATGAAACAACTGGCAAAGGATTAATTTCCAACATATACAAGCAGCTCATACAACTCAATACCAGAAAAACAAACAACCCAATCAACAAATGGGGAAAAGACATAAATAGACATTTCTCCAAAGAAGACATACAAATGTCTAACAACCGCATGAAAAGATGCTCAATATTGCTCATTATTAGAGAAGTGCAAATCAAAACTACAATAAGATATCACCTCAAACTGGTCAGAATGGTGATCATCAAAAAGTCTACAAACAATAAATGCTGGAGAGGGTGTGGAGAATAGGAAATACTCTTACAATGTTGGTGGAAATGTAAATTGATACAGCCACTATGGAAGACAGTATGGAGATTCCTTTTAAAACTAGGAATAAAACCACCATATGACCCAGCAATCCCACTCCTAGGCATATCCCCTGAGGAAACAAAAATTGGAAAAGGCACATGTATCCCATTGTCCATTGCAGCACTATTTACAATAGCTAGAACATGGAAGCAACATAGATATCCATTGACAGACGAATGGATAAAGAAGTTGTGGTACATATACACAATGGAATATTACTCAGCCATAAAATGGAATGCATTTGAGTCAGTCCTAATGAGGTGGATGAACCTAGAACCTATTATACAGGGTGAAGTAAGTCAGAAAGAGAAAGATAAATATCATATTCTAATGCATATATAGGGCTTCCCCTGTAGCTCAGTTGGTAAAGAATCTGCCTTCAGTGCAGGAGACCTGGGTTTGATCCCTGGGTTGGAAAGATCCTCTGGAGAAGGAAATGGCAACCCACTCCAGTATCCTTGCCTGGAAAATCTCATGGACAGAGGAGCCTGTTGGGCTGCAGTCCACAAGGTCGCAAAGAGTCGGGCACGACTGAGCGACTAACACTTACATACTTACTAATGCATATATATGGAATCTAGAAAATGGTACTGAAGAATTAATTTACAGGGCAGCAGTGGAGAAACAGACATAGAGAAAGACTTATGGACATGGGGAGAGGGGTGGAGAGGTTGAGATGTTTGGAAAGAGTAACATGGAAACTTACATTACCATGTGTAAAATAGATAGCCAACAGGAATTTGCTGTATGGCTCAGGGAACTCAAACAGGGGCTCTGTATCAACCTAGAGGGGTGGGATGGGGAGGGAGATGGGAGGGAGGTTCAAAAAGGAGGGGATATATGTATATCTATGACTGATTCATGCTGAGGTTTGACAGAAAACAACAAAATTCTATAAAGCAATTATCCTTCAATAAAAAATAAATTAATTAAAAAAATAAAGCAGAGGGTGGGAGGGAAGTGCAAGAGGGAGGGGATATATGTATATATATAGCTGATTCATATTGTTGTGTAGCAGAAGCTAACACAATGTTGTAAAGCAATTATATTCCAATGAAAAAATAATTAAAAAATTAAAGCAGATTATGTGCAATGTTCAAAAATGAAAAAGAAGGAAGGCAAATCAAAAAGAGATAGGGGTCTCTGATAAACCGTTCTCCATGAGTCCAGCTTTATATGGCATTCCTTTCCTTTTTGGGCTTCCCTGGTGCCTACATTCATTTAGGACAGAAAATGAGAAATCCCACCTGGCTAGCTGTGTCCTTTCATGTTTCTGATGACCAGTGGCCTTTTTAGCCTTTACCTGTACTGACAAGAACCTTCTGCCACCAGCTGGAAAGCCCCTCAGTTCAGTTCAGTTCAGTTGCTCAGTCGTGTCCAACTCTTTGCAACCCCATCACCCGCAGCACTCCAGGCATCCCTGTCCATCACCAACTGCCGGAGTCTACCCAAACCCATGTCCATTGAGTTGATGATGCCATCTAACCGTCTCATCCTCTGTTGTCCACTGCTACTGCCTTCAATCTTTCCCAGAATCAGGGTCTTTTCAAATGAGTCAGCTCTTTGCATCAGATGGCCAAAGTATTAGAGTTTCCGCTTCAACATCAGTCCTTCCAATGAACATCCAGGACTGATCTGCTTTAGGATGGACTGGTTGGATCTCCTTGCAGTCCAAGGGACTCTCAAGAGTCTTCTTCAACACCACAGTTCAAAAGCATCAATTCTTCATCATTCAGCTTTTTTTATAGTCCAACTCTCACATCCATACATGACTACTGGAAAAACCGCAGCCCTGACTATACAGACATTTGTTAGCAAAGTAATGTCTCTGCTTTTGAATATGCTATCTAGGTTGATCATAACTTTCCTTCCAAGGAGTAAGCATCTTTTAATTTCATGGCTGCAGTCACCATCTGCAGTGATTTTGGAGCCCCCCAAAATAAAGTCTGACACTGTTTCCACTGTTTCCCCATCTATTTCCCATGAAGTGATGGGACCAGATGCTATGATCTTAGTTTTCTGAATGTTGAACTTTAAGCCAACTTTTTCACTCTCTTTCACTTTAGAGGCTCTTTAGTTCTTCTTCACTTTAGCAGGAGCAAATGTTGCCACACTGGCTTTTGCTGAGTTTCCAGGCTGAACTGTAGTGTCATATAAAACTCCTTGGAGAATGAGCTTGTGCCAGGGCAAGAGAGTTAGGTTCATCCCAGAGATCAGCAGTTATTTTTCTTTGCTCAGATGGATGAATCTGCCAGATTCCACACAAGGAGATAAAGGTGTTACCTCCATCAGTCCATAAAATGGTGATAATTAATTTTATGTGTCAACTTGCCTGCGACAGTGTTCAGATATTTGGTCAAACAGTATTCTGGATATTTCTGGGAAGGTTTTTTTTTTGTTGTTGTTGTTGTTTGGTTGGTTGAGTTGTTTAGAATGAGTTTAACATTTAGTGTGGTGGGCCTTGAGTAAAATAGGTTACTCTTCATAATGTGGCTTTATCCAATCCAGTTGAAGGCTTTAATAGAATAATGACTGACCTTCTCCAATTAAGAAGGAATTCTGCCAACAGACCACTTTTGGACTTGAACTGCAACTCTTCCTTGAATTTCCAACCTGCTGACTTTCCTATCAGTCTGTGGATTCATTTGATAAGAATTCCTCAGGGGTCAACAGAGTCCTTGTGGTATGGCCCATGAGGTAAGGACATGTGCTTTGGAGACAGGTAGGCTGAGTTTTGATCCCAGTTCCACCATTTACTATGTGCATGATCTTACACAACTGAACATTTTTTAGTATCTTGTTTCATAAAAGAGAGATAGTAATAGAACCTACTTATATTCATTAAGAATATATCAGCTCCAAGTGAGAAAATGCAACTCAGAAGGGCTAAAGTTAGTGCTCCTAATACTTTAATGGGCATGCAGATCATCTAGAAATCTCCTTGAAATGGAGATTCTGATTCAATAGGTTTGAGGTCTAAGGGAAAATATTAAAGTAGAGAGGTTTTTTTTTGGCGGGGAGAGGAGGGACATCTCTATACAGGGAAAGTGCAGTAGTAGAGCTTGCTTCAAGTACAGCTGGATCAAGTGTTTAAATCACATTTTCAATAATTTGTCACTTGTATTTTTTGGCTGTGCTCACCTCTTTGTTGGTATTCAATGCTTCTAAAAACTCCAAAATTACAACTTACCAACTTGAAAAGCACAGAGAAGATAGAACATCTTCCCCAATAGTTCCAGAAAAGTCATTTTATTGGTGTGGCTTCATTTTCTTTCATTTAGATCATGGTTAACTTCTAAGTCAATCACAGTCATCAGGTGAACACCGTACCTCAAGCCAGAGATGCTGATCTTTGTTAGACTCCAAACTCTAATCCTGAGGAATTTAGCCGTCCCTGACCAACATGACCTAGGCTTTGAAAAAAACATGTTGGATGTTTGAAGCCCTAACTTTGGATCCAGTCTGCACAGTGAGATATTTTGCTTATTAAGGAGTTATCATTAATGAAGTGTTTCTTGGGAGGTATCCAGAATTTTTTTTCCCCCCTAAGTGAAAGTTTTAATTAAGTTTAAATTAGACAATGTGACTATAAAATGGGAGAAATAAAATAGGACAAATAAAAGAAAACCTAGAGGAAATTAAACTAGGAAAATGCACATAGGGCAGGATCATTTGGGTGATCTGGGATTAAATGACTCATCTTTGAAAAGGACCTTGGCTCCTTGCTTTAAGTAAATGACCTCTCCAATGAACTAAATGATATCCTAATGGCCTAAAAGCCTTAATGTACCTCCCCAATTTAATCCCCACTGATTAGTAGACCCTCCAAATATAATGCATTTTCTTACATACAGCAAATGACTAGAAGATGAGAATATAGGAAGAGTTATTAAATTTTAAACCAACATTAAGATTTATGTTATGAGCTTTTGCTTTTTCACAATGTGTTCCTTGATGGACTTGATTTTAAAAAATATGAAACACTCCCAGCTTATTTCTCAAAGGCTTTTTCAAAAATATAAATGATTGGATAATGACCTAGGTCACCTGAGCATGTTGGGAAAGATCTTTGCTCAGATACAATTTCAAGGGACTTAGCTAAGGGAAGCTCATTATAGGTACCAATGATTACATTTTTGTGATTTTTCATCATGACCCCTACCACCACACATCAGTCACTGAGAGTCAGAGTGAATTGCAAAAGCAAACACATTCACATTCATCAGCAAGTGTATTTGTTTTCTGGACTTATGGAGAACAGTTCCTGAGTGCTAAGTCAACCATGATGAGTGCTGATTCAGAGAGAATGACTGGTCTACTTGGCAAAGCCGATTTTATCCTCTCTTTTACCAATCACCCAGAAGACTGTTTGGCAACATTTATTTCCTTTGATGGGTTCATTCAGCTCTGGCAAAAGAAAATGCTTCTGTGTTGCCTGTGGTTGCAGTGTAGAACTCTGAGGGTGTGAAAGCAATCCCAAATGCCCTTTGGAAGTAGCTGACTTAAGTGGATCGGTTTTAAATGTTAAAATGAAGCCAAAGGTTACCTTGTCTTGGAGTTCAGTGAAAAGCATAAAACTTTAATTATTCCTCTAACATGCATTAATTTATTCAGCAAAATTTATTAATTACCTATTAAATGGTGGTCATTGTGCTTGTTACAGAGAATACTGTGCTAGGATAAAATTAGACATAATTTCTTTCCTCATGGAGCTTACTGTTTCATGAGAGTCAGATTAAGAAATACACAAATGAATCTGTGATTTCTAATTGTGATAGTGCAATGAGGCAAATGATTTGGGCCCTGGGGAGAAGATAAGAGAAACATAATATTGATGAAAGTGGAGTGGGGAAGACATACATATTTGGGCAAGAAGAAATTTCTCATGTCCTAAGGAAATATTAATTAATCCCTCTTTAATTCCATGTTCAGATGAAAAACGGCCTCAGGCAATGAAGGTACTTTGGACATAAAATTATTTAGCATTTGTAGGATTATATGAATGTTTTGACTTGTTTTTTAGTAATCATGGAAATTGCCAAAATGGATTAAGAAGGCCGAGTATGTTTTTAAAATTGAAATGAAAGCTTCTGCTTACTTAAAAAATAACCCAATCAAGAATGAAAGATGTTTTTCTGCATCTAATCTTTTTTTTTTCTGCATCTATTCTTATGAAATGTAATTTAAATATCTTTGAGCTGTGGATAGCATTATTTTTGTGTGTTTAGGAGGAACTAAACTCTGAATTATTTAAAATTGGTTTACTAGCTTATACTTTTACACTCTTGGCATTTATATCCTATCAGCCAGTATTTTCTTATGATCGTCATCAATAGCACAACACCATTTAATTCTTAAGAATTTATTGAGCAATGTGTTAGCTCAGAATATCACAGGCTGGATGTCTAAAACAACAGAAATTTATTTACTCATGATTTTGGAGGCTAGATGCCCAAGATCAAGGTGCCATCCAGGTTGGTTTCTGGTGAGCTGAGTTATAGGCAGCTGGCTTCAAGCTGTGTACTCACATGGCATCTATTCTGTGAACACACAGAATGTAAGCTCTGGTATCTATTCCTCTTCTTACATCAGTCCTATTGGATCAGAACTTCATTTAACCTTAATTACCCACCTAAAGGCCATATCTCCAAATATAGTCACACAGGAAGTTAGTTTCAACATACAAATTTGGAGGAGCATAATTCAGCCCATCGTAAGCACTTTCTATGGGGCAAACTCTATGATAGGCACTAACATGAAGTGGTGGAAGAAGCAGTCACTATAGTCCCTGATAGAGCTTCTAGACTAGCTAGGTGGGAACACAGTAAATAGCTAACTGCATAAATAAACATTTCTATCCTAGTGAGCACATCTTGGGAAAAGAATAGGTTATATGCAAAGCCCCAAAATAGCACTTGTCCAGAAGCTTTGGGGTTAATATCAAGGTTAGCAAGAATAATGCTATGAATAAGTCCCTAATTTGAAGTCTTGGAGCAGATTATATATAGTGGACAAAGAAAGATAATGGGCTGCAAAATGGAAATACGGTGTTTTTTTTTTCCCCCCCTTAGAACAGCATTGTGTTTCCATCCCACATTTGGAAGTGCCTCATTTAACGTAAAAAATCATGAGTGAAGGAGTTCATTTTATAACATTTTTTTTTCCCCAAAGAACAGATTATGGTGCTTTCTTCCTAGTTATTTCAAGCCAATCATGCTGTTATCCAAATTCAGTCTTTGTCATGAGAAACAATACAAAAGGAAGGAGCCTAGACATTTTAGGCTCTTAAGCAATCAGGATGTTTCTTCTTTCCAAAACATTGCCAAACTACTAATTTCCTTCACAGGTTAGAAACATAGTCTACTATTTTTTTTTCCCCCTTTCAAATATCTTCCCTAACTCTTGCCTTGGTGTACTTTGACTAAGTCGATAATCGCAAACTGGAGTTAGACTTTGCATATATTCACAGGCTCAACTAGGCTCACAAAATTCATCTGCATTGCTGTCCTAGCCTTCCTTGAGGAACCCCAAAGCCAGGACCCAGAAGCACACAAGTTATTGAGCTCAGAAGTCCCTTGGGAAAATATCACAGCTGTAATTCCTACAGATGGTGATTGCAGCCATGAACTTAAAAGACGCTTACTCCTTGAAAGGAAAGTTATGACCAACCTAGATAGCATATTCTAAAGCAGAGACATTATTTTGCCAACAAAGGTCCATCTAGTCAAGGCTATGGTTTTTCCAGTAGTTATGTATGGATGTGAGAGTTGGACTATAAAGAAAGCTGAGCACCAAAGAATTGATGCTTTTGAACTGTGGTGTTGGAGAAGACTCTTGAGAGTCCCATGGACTGCAAGGAGATCCAATCAGTCCATTCTAAAGGAGATCAGTCTTGGGTGTTCATTGGAAGGAATGATGCTAAAGCTGAAACTCCAATACTTTGGCCACCTCATGTGAAGAGTTGACTCATTGGAAAAGACTCTGATTCTGGGAGGGATTGGGGGCAGGAGGAGAAGGGGATGACAGAGAATGAGATGGCTGGATGGCATCACCGACTCAAAGGACATGAGTTTGAGTGAACTCTGGGTTTCGGTGATGGACAGGGAGGCCTGGCGTGCTACAATTCATGGGATCGCAAAGAGTTGGACACAACTGAGTGACTGAACTGAACTGAAATCATGCAAATCTGAAAAGTGTGGTTAGTACAGTATAACTCACAGATACAAGTCCTCTAGTTGGCTGTTGATGATCCAAACAACTGAAACAAAAGTGTGAAGTCTTCCCATACTCCTTTCCCCCTTTTCATTTACAACTATCACAGATGCAATTCTAAACCAAAGAAAAACTAGGGAGGATGTTCTCAACTCAAGTCAAATCACAGAAGAACTAGAAGAGAGATAGTGAGGCAGAAAGGAGGGAGAATCCCTGAAAGTGAAGGTGAAATTCAGTTGCGTCTGACTCTTTGCGACCCCATGGACTGAATAGTCCATGAAATTCTCCAGGCCAGAATACTGGAGTGCGTAGCCTATCCCTTCTGCAGGGGATCTTCCCAACCCAGAAATCGAACCGGGGTCTCCCGTATTGCAGGTGGAAAGCTTTATAAAGGGAAGCGTCTATTCTGTGATCGCCCACCTCATTAAGGCTCCATCTTTGTGTTGAACCGAATGTCCCACCTATGTTCTGCTTGCTTATCATTTCACTGTCTCTTCACTACTCCTCAGACACCTGTAAACATTTACATGGCATACATTGCCATGTCTTAAAAACAATGACTAGTTTTCTCATAAGTGATTTAAAATAAGTAAGAATGGACACTACTGCAAGATGCCAAAATCCAGATTCATCAGATCTTATTATCATTGCCAAATCTTCATGAGACTATTCTTTTTAAGTAAAGAAATTAAATATTTCAGAAGCAGATAGGAGCTTTCTGTACACCTCTTCTCTCTTTCCTCCATATCCTGTAACAGAAGTAATTTCTAGTGTGGGATCAGTGTTTATCACCCACATTATTATATTTTTGCCATAGACTTAGATAGCCATAAATATTATAGAATATTGCTTTTTAGATTTAAAACCTTATATAAATGATAATCATACCTTATATATTCTTCTGAACAGACTTTTATCCTGTCAGTATTATATCATGAAATTAACATAGGCTAATACATGCAGTTCTAAGTTGTTCATTTTTACACTGCTGTAGAGCATTAACCCCACTCCAGTACTCTTGCCTGGAAAATCCCATGGATGGAGGAGCCTGGTAGGCTTCAGTCCATGGGGTTGCTAAGGAGTCGGACACAACTGAGCGACTTCACTTTCACTTTTCACTTTCATGCATTGGAGAAGGAAATGGCAACCCACTCCAGTGTTCTTGCTTGGAGAATCCCAGGGACGGGGGAGCCTGATGGGCTGCCGTCTATGGGGTCGCACAGAGTCGGACATGACTGAAGTGACTTAGCAGTAGCAGAGCATTAAGTGAATATACTTTAATTTTCCTCCTGATAAAAATTTAGGTTGTTTAGATTTTGTTGTTGTTGTTGTTATAGTGAACTTCAATTGCAACTTTGTACATTTCTCCTCCAAAACATATGCAAGTGTTTCTCTTGAATGTATATCTAGTCTTCAGGCTACCACAGCAAATCAATACAAACTGGGTGGCTTAAAACAGTGAAAGTTTTTCCTCTTACATCTTTTTCCAGGGCAGAAGCCCCAAGTCAAGTGTCAGTCACTTGCTCCTTCCAGCTCCTGTTGACCTTTCTTCACATGGCCGTCTCCTCTGTGTCGCTCTTCTCCTGTCTGTGTCTTCTCTTCTCATAAGGACACTTGTCACTGGATTTGGGGCCCATCTAGATAATCCAAGGTCTCATTTTGAGATCCTTAAATTAATTTCATATGCAGAGAATCTTTTCTCAAAGAAAGTCTTTGAGAATACTCATAGATTCCAGGTAGAGAAATCTTTTGGGGGCCATTGAACCACCACAGTTTCCCAACCTCAGCACTATTGATATTTGAGCCAGATAACTCTTTGAGCATAGGGATAACCTGTGCTTTGTAGGATGTTTAACAGTTCTTATAGCCTCTCTGGATTGTAGTAATATCCCCTTCCCTCTTCTTGGCCTTTGCAACCCCAGATGTGACAACTAAAACTGTCTCCAGGCATTGCCAAGTATCCCCTGGATAGGTGAACTATTCCTCTCTTTGTTGAAAAACACTGATTTAGAAGAAAGTTGCTGGCTTGTAAGGTATGAGCTTTTTAAAACTTTACTAGATATTGTCAGTGGTTGTCCAAAGTTATTGTACCAGTTTAAACTCTGCAGCAATATGTGACAATTCCTGTATCTCTGCAATGTTACTTGTAGTTGGTAGTGTCAGACTTTTTCTGTCAATTTGATGTTATTTCATTGTTGTTTTAATTTATACCTTCCCAATCTCTGGTGTGGTTGAACATATTTTTATTCATCTATTATCCATTTTGGTTTCTTGGGCTATCAATTGCTTCTCATAGTCCTTTTTTTTCTGTTATTTTATTTTTGAGTTATAGGAGCTCTTTATATATTCTGAGGACTAGTTCTTTTTCAGTTATGTCCAATGCTAATATCTTCTCATCTGCACATCATCTTTCATTTTGTTTATATTATCTTTTATGGTGCCAAACTTCTAAATTATAGCATTATCAATTTATCAGTTCTTTTTTATGGTTTGCATTCTTAAGGTCCCTTAATGTCTCTTATAAGTGTAAGGAGGCAGTCATGCTGCTTCAGGAAAAGACTGTAAGACTGATCATGCCTGAAAGAATTCAATGCTGTGGGAGGTGTCATGATATGTTGGAAAGACACAGAGCAGTGTGTAGACTGCAGGCCTAGCATGACTTTCCAAACTGATTTGGAGAAATGACTCAACTGCTTTGTCTTTCCAAGTGCTTGTCTAAAGGGGAAGGGGATTTGAGTCATTTGCATGGCCCTAGTCTATTTAAACACTACACACTTGTGAATTCTCTAAGAGATGCAACCTGTATCTTGGTTATAGGAATCATCTTAACAGCCTTCTAGACTATTGGTAAAATTGCCTGGACTGTCACAAAGGAAAATACACAAAATGGGAAACAAATACAGATAATACAAATGACAAATGAACAATGAAATATCACCTTAAAGCACACACTTTATTATACTGTTAAATACCTTGGAACAAAAGTTCAGAGAGAACTTCAGTCAAATCAGTTGCTCAGTCATGTCCAACTCTGTGCGACCCCATGGACTGCAGCACACCAGGCCTCCCTGTCCATCACCAACTCCCGGACAAACCTATGTCCATTGAGTTTGTGATGCCATCCAACCATCTCATCCTCAGTCATCTCGTTCTCCTCCTGCCTTCAATCTTTCCCAGAATCAGGGTCTTTTCAAATGAGTTAGTTCTTCGCATTAGGTGGCCAAAGTACTGGAGTTTCAGCTTCAGTATCAGTCCTTCGAATGAATATTCAGGGTTGATTCCTTTAGGATTGACTGGTTGGATCTCCTTGCAGTCTAAGGGACTCTCAAGAGTCTTCTCCAACACATAGTTCAAAAGCATCAATTCTCTGGCACTCAGCTTTCTATATAGTGCAACTGTTACATCCATACATAACTACTGGAAAAACCATCGCTTTGACTAGATGGATCTTTGTTGGCAAAGTAATGTCTCTGCTTTTTAATAAGCTGTCCAAGTTGATCACAGCTTTTCTTTAAAGGAGCAAGCGTCTTTTAATTTCATGGTTGCAGTCACCATCTGCAGTGATTTTGGAGCCCCCCCAGAAGTAAGTTGTGTCATTGTTTCCACTGTTTCCCCATCTATTTGCCATGAAATGATGGGACCAGATGCCATGATCTTAGTTTTCTGAATGTTGAGCTTTAAGCCAACTTTTTCGCTCTCCTCTTTTACTTTCATCAAGAGGCTCTTTAGTTCTTCTTCACTTTTTGCCACAAGGGTGGTATCATCTGCATATCTGAGGTTATTGATATTTCACCTGGCAATCTTGATTCCATCTGTGCTTCATCTAGACCAGCGTTTCTCATGATGTACTCTGCATATAAGTTAAATAAGCAGGGTGACAATATACAGCCTTGATGTACTCCTTTCCCTATTTGGAACCAGTCTGTTGTTCCATGTCCAGTTCTAATGGTTGCTTCTTGACCTGCATACAGATTTCTTAGGAGGCAGGTCAAGTGGTCTGGTAATCCCATCTCTTGAAGAATTTTCCAGTTTGTCATGATCCACACAGTCAAAGAGTTTGACATAGTCATTAAAGCAGAAGTAGATGTTTTTCTGGAACTCTCTTGCTTTTTCAGTGATCCAACGGATACTGGCAATTTGACCCCTGGTTCCTCCACCTTTTCTAAATCCAGCTTAAACATCTGGAAGTTCTCAGTTCATGTGTTGCTGAAGCCTGGCTTGGAGAATTTTGAGCTTTACTTTGCTAGCATGTGAGATAAGTGCAATTGTGTGGTAATTTGAACATTCTTTGGCATTGTCTTTTTTAGGAATTGGAATGAAAACTGACCTTTTCCAGTCCTGTGGCCACTGCTGCATTTTCCGAATTTGCTGGCATATTGAGTGCAGTACTTTCACAGCATCATCTTTTAGGTTCTGAAATAGCTCAATTGGAATTCCATCACCTCTATTAGCTTTGTTCATAGTGATGCTTCCTAAGACCCATCTGACTTCTTATTCCAGAATGTCTGGCTCTAGATGAGTGGTCACACCATCATGATTATCTAGGTCATGAAGATCTTTTTCTTGTGTGTATGTAACTGAATTGCTGTGCTGTACACCTGCAACTAACATGGTATTTTATTTTATTCATTTTTATTTTTTTAATATAAATTTATTTATTTTAATTGGAGGTTAATTACTTTACAATATTGTATTGGTTTTGCCATACATCAACATGAATTCACCGCAGATATATGCGTGTTCCCCATCCTGAACCCCCCTCCCTCCTCCCTCCGCATACCATCCCTCTGGGTCGTCCCAGTGCACCAGCCCCAAGCATCCAGTATCATGCATTGAACCTGGACTGGCGATTCATTTTATATACGATATTATATGTGTTTCAATGCCATTCTCCCAAATCATCTTTTTTGTATAGTTCTTCTGTGTTTTGGAGAAGGCAATGGCACCCCACTCCAGCTCTTTTGCCTGGAAAATCCCATGGACGGAGGAGCCTGGTAGGCTGCAGTCCATGAGGTCGCTAACAGTCAGGCACAACTGAGTGACTTCACTTTCACTTTTCACTTTCATGCATCGGAGAAGGAAATGGCAACCCACTCCGGTATTCTTGCCTGGAGAATCCCGGAGACAGAGGAGCCTAGTAGGTTGCCATCTGTGGGGTCTCACAGAGTCGGACACGACTGAAGCGACTTAGCAGTAGCAGCTTCTGTGTTTTCTTGCCTCCTCTTCTTAATATCTACTGCTTCTGTAAGGTCCATACATACCATTTCTGTCAGGTCCATACATACCATTTGTGTCCTTTATTGAGCCCATCTTTGCATGAAAATTTCCCTTGGTATCTCTAATTTTCTTGAAGAGATCTCTAGCCTTTCCCATTCTATTGTTTTCCTCTATTTGCATTGATCACTGAGGAAGTCTTTCTTATCTCTCCTTGCTATTCTTTGAAACTCTGTGTTCAAATGGTATATCTTTCCTTTGCTCCTTTGCTTTTTGCTTCTCTTCTTTTCATAGCTGTTTGTAAGGCCTCCTCAGACAACCATTTTGCCTTTTTATGTTTCTTTTTCTTGAGGATAGTCTTGATCACTGCCACCTATACAGTGTCATGAACATCTGTCCATTAGTTGGTGGACAATGTCACAACCCTCCATCCACTTAGTTGATATCTTTTGTGATATCAAAAATATGTTAGATATAGTACATGTACGCACTTTTTAGCACAGATATTTAAACTGTATTATTTTCCCTTATAATTAATTCTTACATTTGCCAGTCTTGGTTAACCTAGTGATAACCATTTGAGAGTGCTTCTAAAGAGTCTATATACTCTATCTTCAGGGACACTTCACTAATTTATTTATTGATGTTGTGATTTTTTTCTTTTCAGCTAGATCTTGCCAGATGTGATGTTTGTTGCCTTTGGTCAACTTAGGATTCATCCCAGATCCTCACAAATATCACAAAGTCCTTACCTGAAAATGAATTCTTTTTCATTTTTTCATAGTTAAGAAATCTTTCTTATTTAGTAAACTCAGCTAAGTATTTTCACTTGCTACTCTCCAAAATTCTCATTTTGTAGCCACCTCCTCCCAAAATAAGGTTTCACCCTTAGTCATAATAAAACTCATTATATGAATTACTTTATATTCATTGTAAGAATATTTTAAGCTAATAATACTGTAACTATTAAAATTCAATGGCCATTAAGTCACAGACTCTGTTAAACATTTAGCTTATGCACCGGTTAAAGGGGGGAACTTTCATTTGCACAATTGTGGGTGTGAATTGAGAGCCTCAGTTTTTTGATCAGCCAGCAGTGACATATGCCAATTTCTCTCTAGTTAGTTTGGGAGTTTGGCTTCCTATCACATTAAACAGAGGTGACACTTCTGGCCTGCAATGTGACAGATGACCTTTCTGGAGATCATGGCACCTAATAGATCATTTAACGTGAGCAGCTCTGACACATGACCAAACTCCTTAAGCATTAGAAAAACTTCATGCAAGTCAATGCCATGTTGAAGTCTGCTGTCATTTCCAATGAGTGTCCACAACTGCCATTGGCAGCTTTGAGAATTGTTGCCAGTGATGCTGAGGACAGAGAGTCAAGCCACATTCCAGTAGAATGGTCCAAATCTATCTCGAGGGAAGAAAATGATAACTAGAGGAGAAATCGAGGGATGCCAAAAGAGCATTTTTCTTTCCTCTTGACCTTATAGTACAATTGTTAAACTTGTGTTCATGCAATTAGAGACTTTAATTAGGAAATAAAATTAAAGTAAGATAGGATAGCTTACTGGTATTTGAAATAAAAGCATATATTCAGTAGAACATTGTTAAGGGAACAGTGAGATGACTAGCTAATCATTGCTGTGACTATAGTAATAGACATCTTACTCCTTGTCATTTATATTTATTTAAATTTTTATTTTATATTGGAGTATAGTTGTTAACAATGTAGTGTTAGTTTTCAGATGTACAGTAAAGTGATTCAGTTATACATATATCTATTCTTTTTCAAGTTCTTTTTCCATTTAGATTATTACAGAATACTGAGCAGAGTTCCCTGTGCTATACTGTAGGTCTTTATTGGTAATCCATTTCAAATATAGTAGTGTATATATGTTAAGCCCAAACTCCCAGTCCCTCCCTCCTTCCAGCCTTTTCCCTTTGGTAACTATAAGTTTGTTTTTTAAGTCTGTGAATCTGTTTCTGTTTTGTAAATAAGTTCCTTTGTATCATTTTTTAAATATTCCACATAGAGTTGTCATTTATCCACTTAATAAATAGTTATTGAGTGCCAACATTGTGCCTAAAACTCAGCTAGGCTCTGGGGATTCAGGGAGCACAGACACTGTCCTGCTTTCATGGAACAGACACTGAAATGTGGGAGAGAACTATTAACTAAATAATCTCAAAAATTTTCAAAATTTCAATTATGCTGATTGCAGAAGAGAAAGGCATGGTGCTTTAAGGACTGAGCAAGGGAGGGGAGGGAAGGCTTCCCTGAGGGAGTTTGATGGTGAAATTTTGAGTTAGATATAGCAAGAGAGAAATGCAAGAAA
Source organism: Capricornis sumatraensis (assembly GCF_032405125.1). Lineage (NCBI taxonomy): Eukaryota > Metazoa > Chordata > Mammalia > Artiodactyla > Bovidae > Capricornis > Capricornis sumatraensis. The sequence goes on from NC_091077.1 coordinate 66,235,486, forward strand.
TATTCTAGGAAGAGAGCAGTGAGTGCTAAGGTCCTGTGAGGTGAGCGAGATGGGTACATTCTCAGACTGGAAGAAAAGCAGTGTGGTCTGTTACCATGTGAGGCTAGAGACGGATATGGGGATGAGGCTTGGAAAACCCTGGTAGGCTGTATTCAGGTACTTTTTTTTCATCCCTAGAAAAACAGGAAGCTGCTACAGAATTTAAGCAGAAGGATGACTTGATCAGATTCAGTTCCAAAAAGATAATTCTACCAGATGAAGAGTAGGCACTGGCGGGGGGTCAGAGCAGGTAAGGGCAGACTAGTTAGGAGGGTCTTCCAGTAGCTCTAATGAGCTCAAGTTTTCTTAATGAGAATAGTTGGGAGGAGAGGTGGAGATGGTGAGACGTAGGGGAATTCATGAGATGATTAGAAAGTAAACAGACTTGGTAATTGAATGAAAATGGAAGTAAAGAAAAAGGAGCTATTAAGGATGACCAACACCCAGGTTTCTAGCCTAAAGTAACTGAATGGCTGATGATGCCTTTCACTGAAGCTGGGAACGCTGGCAAAGGACCATATTTAGGGAGGAAGGTTAAGAATTTGGTTTGGGACTGAAGTTTCCTCTTGAACTCTCTAGTATTTGGATCTAGCATTGAGAAGAAAAGTCTAAGTTAGAGATACAAAATATGAAACTGGGAGTCATCTGTGTACAAACAGATAGTAATTGAAATTACTGTGGTAGACAGAATAATGGCCTTTCAGAGAAGGACATGGCATAGTTTCCAGAACCTGTGGGCATGTTATCTTACATAACAAAGTGAAAGGCACTCAGTCGTGTCCGACTCATTGTGACCCCAAGGACTATACAGTCCATGGAATTCTCCAGGCTAGAATACTGGAGTGATAGCCGTTCCCTTCTCCAAGGTATCTTCCCAACCCAGATATCGAACCCATGTCTCCTGCACTACAGGCAGATTCTTTACTACCTGAGCCACAAGGGAAGCCCAAAGGGGTTCATAACAAAGGGGAATTAAAATAACAGATGGGATTAAGGTTGTTATTCAGCTGATTGTGCAATAGAGATTATCCTGGATTATCTAGGTGGACTTAATCACAAGGGTCCTTAAAATTGGAAAAGTGCAGAAGAGTCAGTTTCAGAGGGACGTGATGCGAGGAAGCCTTTGACCTGTCATTGCTGGCTTTTAAAATGGAAGGAGCCTTTAGTCAAGGAGTAGGGGCAGCTCTTGAAGCTGGAAAAGGCAATCGAGTTGATTTTCCCGTAGAGTCTTCAGAAAGGAACATAGCCCTGATAAGACTTTGATTTTAGTCCATTGAGACCCATTTTGGAATTCTAATCTCTAAAACTGTAAAGTAATAAATGTGTACTGTTTAAGCTGCCAAGTTTGTGGTAATTAGAGCAACAATAGGAAAATACTACAGTTACCTTGAGGAAAGGTAAAGAGAGGGGGTCTAATGCTGAATCATGAAACTCTAATGTATAATGGTGATATAAAGAAAAAGAAACTTACTCATAAGTCAGGGAAGAAAGAGGAAAGGAAAACTGGGAGAATTCAGGGTTCTGGAAGCAAGAGGAGAGACTCTTTCCTAAAGTGATCAAACAGGGTGAGATTTTTTTGGTTTGTGTGATAGGAGCTCACTGAAAACTTCAGAGACAATTGTTTCACTGGAATGAGAGGAGCTGGGTCCAGATTGAGGTGAGATGTGGTGTTATTGGGAGGTGAAGAGGCAGAGATAAAGACTAGGAGCAATGGTTCCAAGAAGGTTACTTGCACAGTGAAAGGAAAAAATTACAAAAATGTTACCGTGAAACAATATTTCTCAACTTTGGCTTTGTTGACATTTTGAATTGGGTAATTCTTTGTTGTCATAAATCTTGTGTGTTATGGGATGTTTAGTCTTATCTCTTGTTTCTGTCCACTAGGTGCCAGTAGTAATCTCCTCCCTTAGCTGCGACTGCTAAATGATGTCTGTGCCATTGCCTTCTCCGAAGATGTCTGTAGCCATTGTTAAATGTCCCCTGGGGATGAGTGATAAAATGCTCCTGATTGAGAACCACTGTTTTGTACAGAAAATAAAGAATCCCCTGAGTTTGATTTTGTCCAAGTACTTCGAACTTCCTTTTTCTGAAGAGTAAAAGGTCATCAAATGAGTGGGACATTGCTTGATTGGATCCTTCAAAGCTCACAGTGTAGATACACTTGATTGTTTTTATACCTACTCTGAACTGATGCAAGGTGAATTTGTGTAGATGGTATTGTGCATGCTCTCATATGAGAATCTGATAAGCCTAGGGCGGACTCCAGTTATATACAAAACTCGTTTTAATTCTGTGCATGCCATTTAATCTAGATTGGTGACCAGACGATAATGGAACATCATGATTCCAGGAAACTGCCCTTTCCCTAGTATCCTCTGCCAATTCTAACAGCGTTAGCTGAAATCTCAAAGCAGGTGCCCACCAAATCAAGATAAAATCTTTTGCAATGTAAAAAAAAAAGTGAGACAGTGTCTACATTCTAACATGGTCGATGAAATTTCAGAAATTTATTGGGAAATGCAGTCTAAACCTTGTTTCAGAAGTTTGAAGAAAAGGATTGCTTTTTTGGATTAGATGCATATGATGGGTCTCACAGGTATGAAGACTCTATTTCTCTTTCCACCACTCTCAGGATTTTGCTTGTTGGATTGGCTCTTTAGGTGTGCCTGAGATGCTGAATTATGTGAAATCTGATTAATTTTATTGCTTAAATAAGGCACTCTTTAGTTTGGGGGGAAGGAGAAAGTCTTGTAAAGTAAATTAAAAGCCAACTTTCATGCTTGATCACACATTTAAAAGTGGGATAATTCAATAAATGAGACATATGCTTTATTAGAGGTCACTGTTCCCATGGTTGTTATTAAGTTTTTAGTATTTTAATAAGAGTGCTTTCTTCCCAACCTCATTTTTCTATCTTTCTGGTGCTGCTTTAAAGTTTCAGTTCATGGAGAACATTCCATGCAGTTCAGTAGCTCAGCTGTGTCTAACTCTTTTCAACCCCATGGACTGCAGCAGGCCAGGCTTCCCTGTCCATTACCAATTCCTGGAGCTTGCTCAAACTCATATCCATCAAGTCAATGATGCCATCCAACCATCTCATCCTCTGTAGTCCCCTTCTTCTCCTGCCTTCAGTCTTTCCCAGCACCAAGAACTTTTCCAGTGAGTCAGTTCTTTGCATCAAGTGGCCAAAGTTTTGGAGTTTTAGCTTCAGCATCAGTCCTTCCAGTGAAGATTCAGGACTCATTTCCTTTAGGATTGACTGGTCGGATCACCTTGCAGTGCAAGGGACTCTCAAGAGTCTTCTCCAACACTGCAGTTTAAAAGCATCACTTCTTCCAACCTCAGCTTTTTTTACAGTCCAACTCTCACATCCACACATGACTACTGGAAAAATCATAGCTTTGACTAGATGGACTTTGTCGGCAAAGTAATGTCTCTGCTTTCTAATATGCTATCTAAGTTGGTCATAGCTTTTCTTCCAAGGAGCAAGTGTGTCTTTTCATTTCATGGCTGCAATCGCCATCTGCAGTGATTTTGGAGCCCCCAAAAATAAAGTCTGTAACTGTTTCCATTGTTTCCCCATCTACTTGCCATGAAGTGATGGGACTGGATGCCATGATCTTCGTTTTCTGTATGTTGAGTTTTAAGCCAAATTTCACTCTCCTCTTTCACTTTCATCAAGAGGCTTTTTAGTTCCTCTTCACTTTCTGTCAAAAGGGTGGTGTCATCTGCATATCTGAGGTTATTGATATTTCTCCTGGCAATCTTGATTCCAGCTTGTGCTTCATCTAGTCCAGTGTTTCTCATGATGTACTCTGCATTTAAGTTAAATAAGCATGGTGACAGTATACAGCCTTGTCATATTCCTTTCCCAATTTGGAACCAGTCCTTTATTCCATGTCTGGTTCTAACAATTGCTTCTTGACCTGCATACAGATTTCTCAGGAGGCAGGTCAGGTGGTCTGGTATTCCCATCTCTTGAAGAATATTCCACAGTTTGTTGTGATCTACATAGTCAGAGGCTTTAGCATAGTCAATGAACCAGAAGTAAAGATGTTTTCCTGGAATTCTCTTGCTTTTTCGATGATTCAATGTATGTTGGCAATTTGACCTCTGGTTCCTCTACCTCTTCTAAATCCAGCTTGAATATTTGGAAGTTCTCAGTTCATGTACTGTTGAAGCCTGGATTAGAAAATTTGGAGCATTACTTTGCTAATGTGTGAGATGAGTGCAATTGTGTGGCACTTTGGTATTGCCCTTCTTTGGGACTGGAGTGAAAACTGACCTTTTCCAGTCCTGTGACCACTGCTGCATTTTTCAAATTTGCTGGCATATTGAGTGCAGCACTTTCACAGCATTATCTTTTAGGATTTGAAACAGCTCAGCTGTAATTTTATCACTTCCACTAGCTTTGATCATAGTGATGCTTCCTAAGGCCCACTTGACTTCACACTCCATGATGTCTGATTGTAGGTGTGATCACACCATCATGGTTATCTGGGTCTTTAAGATCTTTTTTGTATAGTTCTTCTGTTATTTTTGATACCTCTTCATAGGCTATGTGAACTAAGCCAGACAGAGAAAGACAAAATCTACATAATATCACTTATATGTGGAGTCTTAAAAAAAAGTTGAATTCATAGAAACAAAGTGGGATGGTTGTTGCTGGAGGTTGGGGAAATGGGTATCTCTTGGTGAAAGAGTGTGCAGTTTCAGTCAAGTAAGATGAGAAATTTTTGGAAATCTAACGTACAGAATGATGACTATAGTTAGTAACATTCTGTTATATACCTGAAAATTGCTAAGAGAGTTAAGTCTGATATGTTCCCACTGCACATAATCTCTCTCACACACACACACGCACGCACACCATACACACAAAATGGTAACTGTGAGATGATGAACATGTTAATTAGATAATGAATGTGTTAATTAGATAATGAATATGTTAATTAGCTTGTGGTAATCATTTCACAATGTATATCAAAGCATCGTGTTGTGCACTTTAAATATATATATGTGTGTATGTATATATATACACACACACACATATATATATAATGTTTTTGGCAATTATACCTTAGTTCAGTTCAGTTCAGTCACTCAGTCATGTCCGACTCTTTGGGACCCAATGGACTGCAGCACGCCAGGCTTCCCTGTCTATCACCAACTCCCAGAGCTTGCTCAGACTCATGTCCATCAAGTCAGTGATGCCATCGAACCATCTCATTCTCTGTCGTCCCCTTCTCCTCCTGCCTTCAATCTTTCCCAGCATTAGCTTTTCCAATGAATCAGTTCTTCCTATCAGGTGGCCAGAGTATTGGAGTTCCAGCTTCAGCATCAGTCCTTCCAATGAATATTCAGCACTGATTTCCTTTATGATGGACTGGTTTGATCTTGCAGTCCAAGGGACTCTCAAGAGTCTTCAACATCACAGTTCAAAAGCATCAGTGATCTTCAGTGCTCAACTTTCTTTATAGTCCACTTCTCACATCCATACAAGTTTACTGGAAAAACCATAGCTTGGACTAGATGAACCTTCGTTGACAAAGTAATGTCTCTGCTCTTTAATATGCTGTCCAGCTTGATCACAGCTTTTCTTTCAAGGAGTAAACTCCTTTTAATTTCATGGCTGAAGTCACCACGTGCAATGATTTTGGAGCCCCCCAAAATAAAGTCTGTCACTGTTTCCATTGTTTCCCCATCTACTTGCCGTGAGTGATGGGACCAGATGCCATGATCTTCATTTTTTCATGTTGAGTTTTAAGCCAGCTTTATCACTCTCCTCTTTTACTTTTATCAAGAGGCTCTTAGTTCCTCTTCACTTTTTGCCATAAGGGTGGTGTCATCTGCATATCTGAGGTTATTGATATTTCTCCCGGCAATCTTGATTCCAGCTTGTCCTTCATCCAGACCAGCATTTCTCATGATGTGCTCTGCGTATAATTTAAATAAGCAGGGTGACAGTATACAGCCATGACGTACTCCTTTTCCTATTTGGAACCAGTCTGTTGTTCCATGTCCAGTTCTCATTGTTGCTTCTTGACCTGCATTCAGATGTATTAAGAGTCAGGTCAGGTGGTCTGGTATTCCCATCTCTTGAATTTTCCACAGTGTATTGTGATCCACACAGTCAAAGAGTTTGGCATAGTCATTAAAGCAGAAGTAGATGTTTTTCTGGAACTCTCTTGCTCTTTTAATGATCCAACGGATACTGGCAATTTGACCTTTGGTTCCTCTGCCTTTTCTAAATCCAGCTTGAACATTTGGAAGTTCTCAGTTCATGTACTGTTAAAGCCTGGATTGGAAAATTTTGAGTATTACTTTGATAGCATGTGAGATGAGTGCAATTGTGTGGTAGTTTGAACATTCTTTGGGATTGTCTTTCTTTGGGACTGGAATGAAAACTGACCTTTCCTGTCCTGTGGCCACTGCTGAGTTTTCCAAATTTGCTGGCATATTGAGTGCAGCACTTTCACAGCAACATATTTTAGGATTTGAAATAGCTCAACTGGAATTCCATCACCTCCACTAGCTTTGTTCATAGTGATGTTTCCTAAGGCCCACTTGACTTAACATTCCAGGATGTCTGGCTCTAGATGCGTGATCACACCATCATCATTATCTGGGTCATGAAGATCTTTTTTGTACATTTCTTCTGTGTATTCTTGCCACCTCTTCTTAATATGTTCTGCTTCTATTAGGTCCATACCAGGTTTCTGCCCTTTATTCTGCCCATCTTTGTATGAAATTTTCCCTTGGTATCTCTAATTTTCTTGAAGAGATCTCTTGTCTTTCCCATTCTATTGTGTTCCTCTGTTTCTTTGCATTGATCACTGAAGAAGGTTTTCTTATCTCTCTTGCTATTCTTTGGAACTCTGCATTCAAATGGGTATGTCTTTCCTTTTCTCATTTGCCTTAACTATATTAGTATTACAGGAATAGCTTATTATGAAAACCACTAACAATGAAGATAAAATAAAGGCCCACTTTCATATGCATGAGTGTTTAGTTGCTTAGTCATGTCCAACTCTTTGCAACCCCATGGACTGTAGCCTGCTGTGACCCTCTGTCCATGGGATTATCCAGGCGAGAATACTGGAGTGGGTTGCCATTTCCTTCTCCAGGGGATTTTCCTGACCCAAGGATTGAGCCCACATCTTCCATCTCCTGCATTGCAGTGGGGTTCTTTTCTGGTTGAACCACCACGGAAACCCATCTACTTTGATATATCTTCTTCCTAACTTTTTTCCCCTTTCCAGACATTAAAAAATATTAGTTTGGGGTTTCTCCTTATAAAACTTTTTCAGTCTACTTATGATGATGTGTAATTATCAAACTATGTAAATTTGCTTAGTACATGTGAAGCTATAGTATGAAGCTATCAGTTCAGTTCAGTTAGGTCGCTCAGTCGTGTCCGACTCTTTGCGACCCCATGAATCGCAGCATGCCAGGCCTCCCTGTCCATCACCATCTCCCGGAGTTCACTCAGACTCACGTCCATCGAGTCAGTGATGCCATCCAGCCATCTCATCCTTGGTCGTCCCCTTCTCCTCCTGCCCCCAATCTCTCCCAGCATCAGCGTCTTTTCCAATGAGTCAACCCTTTGCATGAGGTGGCCAAAGTACTGGAGTTTCAGCTTCAGCATCATTCCTTCCAAAGAAATCCCAGGGTTGATCTTCTTCAGAATGGACTAGTTGGATCTCCTTGCAGTCCAAGGGACTCTCAAGAGTCTTCTCCAACACCACAGTTCAAAAGCATCAATTCTTCAGTGCTCAGCCTTCTTCACAGTCCAACTCTCACATCCATGCATTACCACAGGAAAAACCATAGCCTTGACTAGACAGACCTTAGTCAGCAAAGTAATGTCTCTGCTTTTGAGTATGCTATCTAGGTTGGTCATAACTTTTCTTCCAAGGAGTAAGCATCTTTTAATTTCATGGCTGCAGTCACCATCTGCAGTGATTTTGGAGCCCAAAAAAATAAAGTCTGACACTGTTTCCACTGTTTCCCCATCTATTTGCCATGAAGTGATGGGACCAGATGCCATGATCTTTGTTTTCTGAATGTTGAGCTTTAAGCCAACTCTTTCACTCTCCTCTTTCACTTTCATCAAGAGGCTTTTTAGTTTCTCTTCACTTTCTGCCATAAGGGTGGTGTCATCTGCATATCTGAGGTTATTGATATTTCTCCCGGCAGTCTTGAGTCCAGCTTGTGTTTCTTCCAGTCCAGCATTTCTCATGATGTACTCTGCATAGAAGTTAAATAAGCAGGGTGACAATATACAGCCTTGACACACTCCTTTTCCTATTTGGAACCAGTCTGTTGTTCCACGTTTGTAATTTTCTTTTATCACACAATATGCCTTGATATGATCCCAGACGGGTTCATAGTATTGATATCACATTCTGTTTAGCTCTTCTTCCATTGATGGACATTTTAGTTATTTTAAATTTTTTACATTATAAACAGTGTTCTACATTGTAAGTACTATTGTGTACATTTATTTTGCATGTGTAAAACAATTTGTTTGAGGTCAATTCCTTTAATTGGAATTACTGAGTTAAAGAGTAGATATTTTGAAAAAGTTTTAAAGCCATTTCCAAAGGGATAATGAATTTAGGTAAATTTTTTTTTGGTTAAGAATAACCAGATATATTTAAAAAATACAAAGATAAAGGAATTTGGATACATTGTAAGAGTGGATTCTGAGGTTTAGCAAGGGTCTCAACTTTCTTTAAGTTAGACTTTATTTTTTAGAGCAGTTTTTAGTTTGCAGAAAAATTGGGAAGAAAGTGTGGTGAGTTCCCATATATTCCCTGCCCTTACTCATACACAGCCTCCCCCACAATCAACATATCCCACCAGAAAGGTGCATCAGTTACAATCAGTGAAACTGCATCATTGTCACCCAACATCCATAGTTTAAATTAAGGGTCACTCTTGGTGTTTCACCTTCTATGAGTTATGACAAATGTATAGCGGCATGTACTCACCATTATAATATCGTGCAGAGTAGTTTCATTATCCTAAAAATCCTCTGTGTCCCTCCTATGTATCCCATCCCTTCTTCCTCCTTAACTCCTGGCAATGCCAGATCTTTTTACTATAAATATTTCCATAGATTTGCCTTTTCAGCATGTCATGTAGTTTGAATGATATGTAATGTAGTCTTTTCAGACTGTTTTCTTTTACTTAGTAATATGCGTTAACATTCCTTCATGGTTTTGTGGCTTGGGCTCATTTCTTTTTAGCACTGAATATTCTATTGTCTGGATGTACCATAGCTTATTTTTCCAGACACCTACTGAAGAACATGTTGATTGCATCCAAGAGAGCATTTCTAAATAAAGCTTCCATAAACATCATGTGAAGGATTTTGTGTGGACATAAGTTTTCAACTCATTTGGGTAAATACCAAGAAACAATTGCTGTATCATATGGTGAGAGTGTGTTTAATTTTGCCAGAAATTGCTGAACTGTCTTTCAGAGTGGCTGTGCCATTCTGTGTTCCCATCAGAAATAATGAATAAGAGTTCCTATTGCTCCACATCCTAGCCAGCATTTGGTGTTGTCAGTGTTTTGGATTTTGGCCGTTCAGTGGTACATCATGTTTTGATTTTCGGTTGTTTAATGACATGTGATGCTCTCCATCTTTGTATATGCTTATTTACTATCTGCATATCTTCTTTAATGAGGTGCCTATTCAGATCTTTGGTCCATTTTAAAATCACATTTTTCATTTTCTTATTGTTGTGTTTTAAGAATTCTTTGTATATTTTGGTAAACAACCTTTTATCAGAAACGTCTTTTGCAAAAATTTTCTCCCAGTCTGGCTTGTCTTCACATCCTTTTGAGTTTTTTAACTCAAAAACAGTAAGTTCTTGCTCATCTGAAAGCCTATTAAGCAATGTGAGGATAAATGTAATCCACAGCTTTTTAGAATATTGATATTGAATTTAGCAGAAATGTTAGGAGGTATGGACTTACCTAAACCCTTTGCTGTCTTCCTGGGTCATTTACATACTTTCCCATAGCAACATGAAGTGGTTTTTCTCCAGCTGCAAAAGAATTGCAACATGAGACCATGCCTTTAGTTTGAGAATACTAAATTTGTGAGACCTGAGGTGATTTAATCCATGGCAAAATGTTCTCAGCTTCTTATTTAAGAAAAATAATTAAAACAAATCAGAGGTGTTCATACTTATATCTGGTGGGTTTAGAAGTTTCCCTATGGAAGAAAGTTTTGCTTTAATGAAGAATTAATTTAAGCTGGGTGGATTAAGTTGCTAAAATTCATTTCCATAGTAATTTAGTAAGGGAAAAATTAAGATGTTGACCACAGTTATAAATTTGGTTGGAGCTGAAGATATGTGTAAATAACCTTGGGAAGGGTGATACTCTTTCCAGTTGATCATTTAACCATTAAATACAAGATTTATAAATGGTGAGTCTCTTCTCAAAAGTACTTTTACTTATGAGTTATACATGTCATTGTAAGTGAGCCAGTCTCATAACTCCTTTTTTGAGTGTGCAATGACTCTGTATTTTCTGGTACTCATTTTGTACTCATTTCTTGTACTCATCCTATACTGTGCCTCTAATGTTCTAAGAACCAGTTTAATTTTGAGAGGAATACAAGTTTGCATAATGTGAGTTCTGGCTTTAAGAAGTTTTACAGATGACTAGAAGAAAGACAAATATATGGAAACTTCTGTGATCCAAAAGATAGTCCATTTTTCCTGAAAGATATAAAAGAAAAAAATCCTAGGTTTTTAAATTTGTTTTAGCTTTTCACCGTGCATTTAGGTCCATGATTGATTTTGATTTTTTTTTTTTTAGATTATAAAGTCTAGTTCATATTCATTTTATTTTCATTTTCTTAAAATAATTTTTTGCCACACCATGTGATATGCAGGATCTTAGTTCCCCAAGCAGGTATAGAACTGAGGTCTCCTGCAGTGGAAGTGTGGAGTCTTAAACACTGGATGGCAAGGCAAGTCTCTAAAAAATTACAGTTTTTTTTTTTTTAAACCTGTTTCTAATGTACAGTTGACTTCTCCATGGTATCATATAACTTGTTCAGTACAGTTCAGTCGTTCAGTCATGTCCAACTCTTTGCAACCCCATGAATCGCAGCATGCCAGGCCTCCCTGTCCATCACCAACCCCAGGAGTTCACTCAAACTCATGTCCATCGAGTCGGTGATGCCATCCAGCCATCTCATCCTCTGTTGTCCCCTTCTCCTCCTGCCCCCAATCCCTCCCAGCATCAGAGTCTTTTCCAATGAGTCAGCTCTTCATATGAGGTGGCCAAAGTACTGGAGTTTCAGCTTTAGCATCATTCCTTCCAAAGAAATCCCAGGGTTGATCTCCTTCAAAATGGATTGGTTGCATCTCCTTGCAGTCCAACGGACTCTCAAGAGTCTTCTCCAACACCACAGTTCAAAAGCATCAATGCTTCAGCGCTCAGCTTTCTTCACAGTCCAACTCTCACATCCATACATGACCAGTGGAAAAACCATAGCCTTGACTAGACAGACCTTTGTTGACAAAGTAATATCTCTGCTTTTGAATATGCTATCTAGGTTGGTCATAACTTTCCTTCCAAGGAGTAAGCGTCTTTTAATTTCCTGGCTGGAATCACCATCTGCAGTGATTTTGGAGCCCCCCAAAATAAAGTCTGACACTGTTTCCACTGTTTCCCCATCTATTTCCCACGAAGTGATGGGACTGGATGCCATGATCTTCGTTTTCTGAATGTTGAGCTTTAAGCCAACTTTTTCACTCTCCTCTTTCACTTTCATCAAGAGGCTTTTTAGTTCCTCTTCACTTTCTGCCATAAGGGAGGTGTTATCTGCATATCTGAGGTTATTGATAATTCTCCTGGCAATCTTGATTCCAGCTTGTGTTTCTTCCAGTCCAGCGTTTCTCATGATGTACTCTGCATAGAAGTTAATGAGCAGGGTGACAATATACAGCCTTGACGTACTCCTTTCCCAATTTGGAACCAGTCTGTTGTTCCATGTCCAGTTCTAACTGTTGCTTCCTGACCTGCATATAGATTTCTCAAGAGGCAGGTCAGGTGGTCAGGTATTCCCAACTTGGAGGAATAGTAAAACTGTGATAACCAACTTGACTGGGTGTGTCTGTGAGGGTGTTTCTCGGTGAGATTAGCATTTCAGTCCTCAGACTGTAAAACAGATTGCCACCCCCAGTGCATGTGGGCTTCGTCTAGTTTGTTGAGGGCTGAAAAGAGCAAAAATGTTGTGGAAGGGAGAATTTTCTCTCTCTTCCTGACTACATAAGCTGGGACACTGGTTTTCTCTTACCCTGGAACTGGAACTTACACCATCAGCTTTTCTGATTCTCAGAACTTTGGACTCAATTTAAAGGATAATTTTTTTTTTAAGACTTTCAAGATAAGAGAGCGAAAAACAAAAAACAAACAAACAAAAAAAACCCCTCTGTATCCATACAGTCTGAAGTTGGTGGTTAAAATGACAGATTTTTCCCTGTTTCTCACCCCTAAATTATATCATTTCATCTGAGGATATAAAATTGGGCAACTGAAGATCTTTCAGATTGTATTTAGAGGCTCATGCCAGGTCAATTTATTTTAACATGCATATGGCTAAATTGTCAGTAATAGCCATGTCAGGGAAGAACTGTAGGAAAAAATCAATATTCCTGCTGAGAGCTTTCAATAGTACGTAATGATTTTATGCATCTTTTACACAGACATGAAGAAGGCTCAATTAAAATATAACATAGTAAGCAGGCACTGCCTAAAAAGAGGGCGGGGGGAACTATGACAAAATCACAAGATAAATAAGACCAGCAGAATAAATCTTACTTTTAGTGGACAAGTAAGTAAGGTATGTTGGAAATTTACAAATTTGATCATTGCAGGTCTGTGCTTGTTTCCTTGTTTGTAGCATAGTTACACCGAAGTACTTTCCTCCTAAGATTATGGTGAAGAGTCAATGAGGTAAACTAGCTGAAGCTCTTAGAACAACACCTAGCTTATAAGAAATGGTTCCTACACTTTTGGAAAATAAAGTTTAGTTGGGCTTCAGAGACCATCTTATAGAGATGGCCGCTTTGAACTTTATTTCTAGACTTCCCTCTGTCTCTTTTGGTGCCTTTAAAAGCGAAAATGTTTTGATTGGACAGCGTTGGGTCTTTTCAGCAACATTAACCCTTTCTCAATGACTAAGCTTCCTTGAAAGTGGGACAGAAGCTGACATAGTGTTGGAGAAAGTGATGGAAAATTGGAAAGATCCATGGCAGGCTGGCAGGGGAAAGAGGTGGGGATTTTCTTGAGATGGGTGGGGTCTTTAAGCAGGTCCAGGCTTTTTCTCCCTTGGAGAGTTGTTTGGTGGTTTTCAGAGCAAATCCTGGATTGTGATTTGAGGATGGGGAGCTGAGCTTAGAGCTCCACCTTCTCCTATTTCCTGAGAGGTTGTCTGTGGGGCTGAGTTCCTCTAGAAGCTTTTCCCATTGACTAGAATCTAGGAAAATGGCCTGGGCAGCCAATTGTATAAATTCTATAATTTACTGAATAGTAGAGATGTTTAAGACAATAGATATAAACTGATCTCACTTTCCCTTCTTATATGTGAGGAGACTAAGGCTAGATTAATAAACTGACTTGCCCAAGGTTACTTAACCTAGAAAATGGCAAAGCTGACACTGAAGTCCAGATTTCCTGACTCCACCTTCTGTACTTAAAGAAGACACCTGTGAAAGAAAGAGGGAAAGAGACTCATAATAATAATAATAATAATGACATCGTCAGTTATCAAATGTTTACTATGTGCTTATCACTTTATGCATATATCTAACTTTATCCTTATAACAGCATCATGAGGTAGGCACTATTGTTATGCCCATTTTACAGATGAGGGAATTGAGGCTTGGAGAGATTTAGCAAACTGGTCAGCATCATGCAGTTAACAAGCAACAGTCAAGACTAGAATAATGAGTACTGGCAAATCATGTTTCAGATGACATTAAAGCCATTTAAGAGTCTCAGGGAGAGCCCTGGTCACTTCTCCACTCTTAAGTTTTAGTTTACACATTTTAAAAGTGCAACAGATGAGCTCTAAGATCCACGAATGAGTTGAAAGTAAAATCACTTAGTTGTGTCCGACTCTTTGCAACCCCATGGACTATGCAGTCCATGGAATTCTCCAGGCCAAAATATTAGAGTGGGTTCCCTTCATCAGGGGATCTTCCTAACCCAGGGAAGGCCCAAACCCAGATCTCCCACATTACAGGTGGATTCTTTACCAGCTGAGCTCCTAGAGGAGCCCAAAGACTGGCTTGTCAGGAATGAAATGAATCAACTATTGTTCTGTTACTTTATTTTTCCTGGTGTTTTGACTGCACAAAAGATTTTTCTAACTGAAGTCAGAGAATAAGTATGCAAGGTTTTAATTCCTGATAACATGAGGGTTAAATGATGTGGCAGCTAGTGCTAAAAGCCTTGCTGACTCTTTCTCAGGTAGTCACATGTCTCCCAGGACAGCCTTTCTAGGCCTCTTTCCACTCTGTTATTTCAGGTTGATGGATGGTGATATTACCATATTCCTGCTTAAGTATCTTGGTGCCTCCATTTTTTCTAGATTAAATGAGGTTTTAACAAGGCTTATGGGATGATTCTTTGTCGTTAAAACAACAAATGGGTTGAAAACAGCCTTCTGTCTCTTTGGAACCCACCACCATCAGGAGACCATAATCCAGCTGGTGATGAAACAACAGAAAACCATGAAGCTATCAAAGAGTGAGGAAAGTGTAAAATTCCCTGGGACCTGTCACTGGGAATGGAGAATCTCAGATGTTTTGGAGAATACATTCAAATCCCTGGCTGTTTGACTTTCCAGACAAAGTTTTATAAATGTGCAGCGGGATTGGATCAGGGCTGTGGGATGTCTTGAAAAACATTCCTACTTTGATTTTTTTTTACTATATCGCTGTTTGAGAGGCCAGAAAAGTAATAGATTGCATGTTTATTCTCCTGGGGAAACTATGGAAATAAGTAGCATAAGCATTTAAAATTTTAGAACTAAAGAGTTTTAGTTCATCAAAAAAAAGTTGAATTAGAACATGGCTGTCCCTAGCCAGAGATGCTAATCTAGAGCTAGGAATTCTGATCTAGTCTGTGAAGCTGTCTAGGCAGCAGGAATTGGAATATTAGGTCCTGAGGGCTGCCTGGAGCAGACCCCCACCAAAGGAAGCAAGATCAACATCAAAACCAAAGAATAATTCCACTTCCTGTTTCTGACCCCACTTATAAAAATGATTTAGATCAATACAGATACTATCATGAGAAAAATATGTCTTTCAATGAACTACTATTTGAAACTTACAATGAAGATGTTGAATTCAGGTCAATTTAAGAAATTAACTAATGATAGCAACAGAGACCACAGGAAATGATATAATTCTGAAACTGGTAGGAGTTGAGATGGAGATTATAGTAAATTATGTGCAGAAATGCGGTTAGCCTCTCCATTCAGAATAGACATAGAGAAGCCTCAAACTTCAAAAAGCTTTCTCTCATCCTCATTTTTTTGATGGCTAGTTGTGTGATCTGGGCAAGCTTCTTCTCTAAAGGGACTTAAGTTTCTCCATCTATAAAATGGGGAATCTGGCTGGCTCATCAAAGTTCCTTCTGCTTCTCACTTATTTTTAGATTTGCTACCATGAATGTTTGCTGGCAGAAATAGGAGCAGTAATACATTTTATTTACTACATATTTTTATTTATTTATGAATAAAATAAATTTATTTATTTTCAGAGAGTAGACTCTTTCCCATCCACTCAAGTTCATGGCTCGCTCTCTCTCATCCCTGGACTCCGGAGTGTTTGTGGCTGGTATCCTTAATTGATACCTGTCAATATTCTGAATGGCTGTTGGCAACTTAAAGGGCAAGATTTGTACCTTATTTCATTTTGTATCCTGGATGCTTAGCACAGTAACTGCAGTTAGTACCTACTACTACTACTATTGCTGAAGTGAAGTGAAGTTGCTCAGTTGTGTCCGACTCTTTGCGACCCCATGGACTGTAGCCTACCAGGCTCCTCTGTCCATGGGATTTTCCGGGCAATAGTCCTGGAGTGGATTGCCATTTATTGCTAACAACAATAAAAAATTATAATAACAATAGTAATGGTTACTGTGTATTTAGTACTTACTCCTGTGGTAGACATTGTGTAAAATACTCGATATACATGATCTTATTTAGGTCCCATGAGAGAAGAAACAGAGATTGAGTAACATGCCTAAGGTCTCAGAATCAGTAACTGGCAGAGTCAGTATTTGACATGTAACCCAAGTCTGTATGTTTCCAAAGCCATGATCTTACCCACCATAACATGCTGCCTTCCTCCAAATTTTTCATCTTTTATAGATGAGAAGAAACCTTAACCTGAAAATTCAGAAGTAAGAAATAGAAGCATATTATTTAGATATATGGAGGGGAACAATAAAAAAACAAACAGCTAAAATACTTGAGAATGGTTGTTTTTGAGAAGGAGGTGAGACAGGAAGAGTATCAGTTCAGTTCAGTTCAGTTCAGCTCAGTTGCTCAGTCGTGTCTGACTCTTTGCAACCCCATGAATTGCAGCATGCCAGGCCTCCCTGTCCATCACCAACTCCCAGAGTGCACTCAAACTCACGTCCATCAGGTTGGTGATGCCATCCAGCCATCTCATCCTCTGTCGTCCCCTTCTCCTCCTGCCCCCAATCGCTCCCAGCATCAGAGTCTTTTCCAATGAGTCAACTCTTCACATGAGGTGGCCAAAGTATTGGAGTTTCAGCTTTAGCATCATCCTTTCCAAAGAACACCCAGGACTGATCACCTTTAGAATGAACTGGTTGGATCTCCTTGGAGTCCAAGGGACTCTCAAGAGTCTTCTCCAGCACCACAGGTCAAAAGCATCAATTCTTCAGTGCTCAGCTTACTTTATAGTCCAACTCTCACATCCATACATGACCACTGGGAAAACCATAGCTATGACTACGTGGACCTTTGTTGGCAAGATAATGTCTCTGCTTTTGAATATGCTATCTAGGTTGGTCAAAACTTTCCTTCCAAGGAGCAAGCATCTTTTAATTTCATGGCTGCAGTCATCATTTGCAGTGATTTTGGAGCCCAGAAAAATAAAGTCTGACACTGTTTCCACTGTTTCCACATCCATTTGCCATGAAGTGATGGGACCGGATGCCATGATCTTCGTTTTCTGAATGTTGAGCTTTAGGCCAACTTTTTCACTCTCGTCTTTCACTTTCATCAAGAGGCTTTTTAGTTCCTCTTCATTTTCTGCCATAAGGGTGGTGTCATCTGCGTATCTGAGGTTATTGATATTTCTCCTGGCAATCTTGATTCCAGCTTGTGCTTCTTCCAGCGCAGCGTTTCTCATGATGTACTCTGCATAGAAGTTAAATAAGCAGGGTGACAGTATACAGCCTTGATGTACTCCTTTTCCTATTTGGAACCAGTCTGTTGTTCCATGTCCAGTTCTAACTGTTGCTTCCTGACCTGCATATAGGTTTCTCAAGAGGCAGGTCAGGTGGTCTGGTATTCCGATCTCTTTCAGAATTTTCCACAGTTTATTGTGATCCACACAGTCAAAGGCTTTGGCATTGTCAATAAAGCAGAAATAGATGTTTTTCTGGAACTCTCTTGCTTTTTCCATGATCCAGCGGATGTTGGCAATTTGATCTCTGGTTCCTCTTGCCTTTTCTAAAACCAGCTTGAACATCTGGAAGTTCACGGTTCATGTACTGCTGAAGCCTGGCTTGGAGAATTTTGAGCATTACTTTACTAGGGTGTGAGATGAGTGCAATTGTGTGGTAGTTTGAACATTCTTTGGCATTGCCTTTCTTTGGCATTGGAATGAAAACTGCCCTTTTCCAGTCCTGTGGCCACTGCTGAGTTTTCCAAATTTGCTGGCATATTGAGTGAAGCACTTTCACAGCATCATCTTTCAGGCTTTGAAATAGCTCTACTGGAATTCCATCACCTCCACTAGCTTTGTTTGTAGTGATGCTTTCTAAGGCCCACTTGACTTCACATTCCAGGATGTCTGACTCTAGATTAGCCATCACACCATCATGATTATCTTGGTCATGAAGATCTTTTTTGTACAGTTCTTCCGTGTATTCTTGCCACCTCTTCTTAATATCTTCTGCTTCTGTTAGGTCCAGACCATTTCTGTTCTTTATCGAGCCCATCCTTGCATGAAATGTTCCCTTGGTATCTCTAATTTTCTTGAAGAGATCTCTAGTCTTTCCCATTCTGTTGTTTGCCTCTATTTCTTTGCATTGATCCCTGAGGAAGGCTCTCTTATCTTTCCTTGCTATTCTTTGGAACTCTGCATTCAGATGCTTATCTCTTTCCTTTTCTCATTTGCTTTGCACTTCTCTTCTTTTCACAGCTATTTGTAAGGCCTCCCCAGACAGCCATTTTGCTTTTTGCATTTCTTTTCTATGGGGATGGTCTTGATCCCTGTCTCCTGTACAATGTCACGAACCTCCATCCATAGTTCATCAGGCACTCTATCAGATCTAGTCCCTTAAATCTATTTCTCACTTCCACTGTATAATCATAAGGGATTTGATCTTAGTTCTGCTTTATTTGCTTTTTTTCCTAGCAGGGTCTCTTTCTGTGGCAGAGAACATTACTCCAAACTTTCAGAATCCATATGATTTAAAGTTCTAAAAGAAATATCTTTCCTGACAAGTTGTCAAAAATCCTAGGGAGGACATCATCTTATCTGGCTTGGGAAATGTTAAATGTGTGTCTAGAGAAGTTGAAGCATTCTAACTGGCAAGGCCTATGTAATGTGACCTCCCTTGTGACTTGGGAGAATGAAGCCTCAGCCAAATCATGTGAGCTGAATTAGAAGAGAATGAAAGGGGAGGGTAATTCTCCAAATGGAAGGATGATGCATAGAAAATCATAGGTCCGCTCTAAAATCTCCAGCTTCTTCATTGTTTAACAAACGGTGTTCTTTCAGCTGCATTGGAAAGAGCATTGGGCTGATGTAAAGGGCAACTTGATTCTGGTTCCCTTTCTGCATCTGAATAGCTATGGAGCCTCAGACAGATCATTTCTCCTCTTTTGGTTTTAGTTCCTTTATTGGTAAAAGTGCAAGGTAGAATGACTTGTTCTTTCTGAACTTTTCCCACTCTGGCATCCTAAGTGCTAGTGATGATGATCATATCCTCTGAATAGCAAAAAAACGTCAGTTGCTGGTTTTAATACAGATTGATGATTTCATACTTTCTCTTAAAAGTCTAGTTATTATCTACAATAAATTAATGCACCCTTCTCATTTCTGACATCTATGCAGCACACCACTGAAGATGTTAGATCTACTGTGGTGAGTTGTTCTATGAAAATGGTGCAAGGGATGTGTTCTTAGTTTTCTGTCGTTTAATAAAAAAGCTTTTGTGTGGTTAATGTGAGCTCCACAGGGACAGTAATCATATTGTCTTGTTCAATGCTGAATCTCCTATGCCTAGCTTAGTCCTTGATGTGTAATCTATACTTAGAAAATATTTGTTGAAAGACTAAAGTGTAAAGAAATAAAGATATAAAATTTCTTAAAGCTTATGCATAGTACGGACTTTTTGTATGTGAGTGATTGTATTATATATAACCAAAATAAATATTTTAGATAGGAATAAGACAAATAGTAAATGACAGCAATGAGGTTGAACCCAGTTAGCCCAAGTATACAGCTCAGTAATTTTGTAGCTCTATCATGTTGCTTTCAGTGGACTTCAGAGGTTAAAGTACAATACTTCTGGCCCGTATTATTGATGGTCTCCTTTCTAACACCCCAGACAGATTCTGCTATTGAAAAGCAAATTGAAAGTTTCTATACATCTTTTGCCTTTAATGTCTATCTAATTTTAGCATGTTTTCTTATGAAAGTATCATTTTTTGATCATTTGTCATTACAATCATGCTGATCCATTCTTTAGGGAGAATTTGGCTCCTGTTATCTTTTGCATTTATTCCAAATTTTGTTCTTTATGTGAAGGTTACACTGAAATATCATGGTTTGGTTGCTTCTTAAAAATATGGCTTTTTCCATGTCACTTTCTTAATCAAGAATTAAGTTTTCAGTTTTGGCTTTTAGCTCCTGCTCTCTCGGTCTCAATTCACCTCTAAAATTTCATTTCCCAGTACTCTGCCTGAGGATGTCTGGTCTAGATGGTCCAGTCATTTTACGTATCATCTAACATGTACTTTGTATGTGTACCTCATTATGAGCTCTTCTTGCCTTAAATCTACCTACCAGTCCAAGGCCTATCCATCATCCAGTGCTTTGACTAAAATCCATATTATCCTTTAAGTAAATAAAGTGAAGTCGCCCAGTCATGTCTGACTCTTTGCAACCCCATGGACTGTAGCCCACCAGGCTTCTCTGTCCACGGGGTTCTCCAGGCAAGAATACTGGAGTGGGTTGCCATTTCCTTCTCCAGCAGATGTTCCTGACCCAGGGATCGAACCCGGGTCTCCCGCATTGCAGGCAGACGCTTTAACCTCTAAGACACCAGGGAAGCCCGTATTATCCTTTAAGATTTCTCAAAGTATAATCTAGAAATTTTATTTACTTAAATTTTTATATCATTTATGGACTGAAACCATAGTTTCTCATATTGCTCTGAAGAACACTCTTCAGACTGGAAAAAAAATGTTCCATGGTAAAAGTGGTTTGAGAAATTTTACTGTCTATGGAAAACAATTTGGAAAGTAACACATCTCACTGTCAGTTTCTCAAAGGCAGGGATTAAATGTAATTCAATTTTTTCTACTCAGTGGCTCATATATTGCTTGTCCCATAAGCATTTAACAAATGTAGAATAACTGCTGCTGCTGCTAAGTTACTTCAGTCATGTCCAACTCTGTGCAACCCCATAGACGGCAGCCCACGAGGCTCCTCTGTCCACAGGGTTCTCCAGGCAAGAATACTGGAGCGGGTTGCCATTTCCTTCTCCCCGTAGAATACCTGAGTGATTGCTGAAAACTTTGCTCTTCATTATGTATTAAATTAGATTAATTTCCTTTAGGTTTTATATTTGAATCTTATTTTACCAGGGAGATGGAAAAAATTAAGGAGTGTTATTCTTGCAAGTTTGTATCTTTTGCAGTATTTAGTTCAAGACTTGGCATCTGCATGATCATAAATAATAACTTGTATTGTTCTAACTTGACCATTTGAACCAATCTGTATCAGGATAGTGCAATCAGTTTTATTTTGACAGTTGGAATTTGGTATAACACTTTTGATTACTATTCCGTCTTCCAGGATTCGCTCTGAAGTAGCTATTTCAATATTGCATTTGGTTGAATATTTGGAGGTCCTTTCCTCTAACTAAAGGCTTCCCTGGGGGCTCAGTCAAAAGAGTCTGCCTACAATGTGGGTGACTGGGGTTTGATCCCTAGGTTGGGAAGATCCCCTGGAGAAGGAAATGGCAACCCACTCCAGAATTCTTGCTTGGAGAATCACATGAACAGAGGAGCCATGGGGTTGCAAAGAGCTGGACATGACTGAGTGACTAACTTTCACTTTCTCTAACTTATTGTAACAAGTGTATTCATTTTATTTCTTCTCTTACAAATCTGTTAAGCTTGGACATATTTGATCAATATGAGAAAAATGATGCACTGAATAGGTCTTTCAGCCTGGCTTTGTATAAACCAGTGAATGTTTTTATACTCCTAAAAGCATTCTATAGAAAGGATTTATAAATAAGAAATTTAGATTTCT
The DNA here is from genome assembly GCF_032405125.1 of Capricornis sumatraensis. Lineage (NCBI taxonomy): Eukaryota > Metazoa > Chordata > Mammalia > Artiodactyla > Bovidae > Capricornis > Capricornis sumatraensis. Next base: position 66,257,319 of record NC_091077.1, read on the forward strand.
AAGACTGAATGCCAAGGAATTTGGTAGGAATTTTTGGCAGAGAGTTTTCTCTAAAAACCTCTAAACACCACCCTACCATTCCCTTAAGATTACCCTTTTGAATTGGAAGCAGGGTTTTCCATTAGAATTCATGTATTTATAGCCAGTTTTCTTAGCCTTGTGTTCCTGTGGCTGTGTGCTATAGCTCCAGAATATGATGCAGTATATTTCAATTTGATTTTTATAGTCTCAGATTCATTATTTGCTTGTCTTATTTATAGTACCTGGTATAATTAATTTCAATAAATTCTATTATTCTTAATGATTATCTAATAAATATTCCAACGAGTCTAAAAGCTAAAATTTTGTTTCAATAAATTTCTAACAATTGTCATTAATTTATACTATTATATAGCCTTAGGAAATCCAGGAAGATGGGCATTTTCAAATAAATCAGTTAAGTAACTGTGACTATCCTAGTCTAGAGAACTAACTCACAAGAGGATAGTTTCCAGAAGACAAAATCACCCTCTCTCCCAAGATTAACAAGACAAGTTCTCTAGCTCTTTGTCTCTTCAGAATGGAAGGCACAGGTATGATCTCATAATGAGCTGACCATTTTATAATAATTTCCTTTGTGAAGCTTCACAGGAGAACATTATATATGGGAAGACTTTATTAATTTTCTCTAACAATCCAGCTGAAAGGGCTCAGATTCAGAAGCTTCAGTTTTCAACCAAAAGGACAATTAAACGTGGTGTACGTATACTATATCCCTGGCATTCATCAAAGTCTTTCTTCTGCCATGGACTTCTTCCCAATTTATATCTCTGGCACCTCCTCCAAATTCTCCACTTTTACTTTTTAACTAAATGTTTAAGCCGTTTGTAACATATTAGTGGCAATGTAAATGATTAGCTGGTACCTCACTAGGGCTTTGAGACTGCATGTTCATCTGACCACAACATTTATGAATGGTTGACAACAAAAATTCTGAAGTTCTGCTTACATTTGAAAAAACTGGCACCATTAATTTTTCACCTAGGAGCAAAGAGGTTCCATTTCCTTATGGAGTTTTGAGGGATTTGATCCGACCACCACACAGAGAAACAACTGACGATAAGCAGTATCATCTCTGTTTAACATTGGATTTGTCTTTTATCCCTTTGACAAAAGAAGTTCAGTGTTCTGGGCAACCCTGCTTTACTGCAAAGGAAAGCACATCTGGAGACAGGAGAGCAGCCTCTTTGTGAGCTCCTGACTTCTGATGACATAAAATTGGTTAGCGGAGAACCGTGCATAGCAGCTATTGCCACAAAGCAGTGCTAGTTAATTTCATTGGCTTCCTTAGCTTCTTGCAAGCAGTGAGCAGGCATAGGACTTCACACTTGCACAAGCAACTGTGATAGGTTATTATTTTTTTCTTTGAGACTTGTGTGTGTGTGTGTGTGTGTGTGTGTATTAGGTGGAGAAACGGGATGAGCTACAGTCTTAGTCTGCTCAGGCTGCTGTGACAGAATACTATAGACTGGATGACTTATAAACAACAGAAATTTGTTTCTCACAGTTCTGTAGGTTGGGAAGTCTAAGATTAAGGCATCAGCAGATATGGTATCTGATGAGAGCTCACTTCTTGGTTTATAGGCGGCCCTCTTCCATCTGTGTCTACATGATAGAGGGGCAAGGGAGCTCTCTGGGGCTTAAAAGGGCATCAGTCCCATATGTGGATTCCACCCTCATGATTTAATCACCTCAAAAAGGCCCCACCTCCAAATACCATCACATTGAAGGTTAGGATTTCAGCACATGAATTTTAGGGCACATAAGCCTGCAGTTCACAGCAGTAACCTTTTACACAACAGCTCACACTGAATCCGGTAATGATAGTGACAACATTTAAACAGAACTTTATAATTAAAGGGTACTTTCAGTAAGATTATAACATTTGTTTCTGATACCAGCTTTGTATTCAGGATACTTTGAGGTAGGGGCCAAATGCCTTCATACGATTTAAGAGGTTTCATGAATAGAGAAGAAAAGAGATTTTTCTTGGCTAGCCCCTTTAGGTGATACCTGGAAAGTGCTTTGGTATTGGCTAGGGTCACAGATCTAACCTGGACCAAAGACTGTGGCCAATGCATTGCCATATGATAAACATTAACACGATTATATTCCATCTTTGTGTCAAAGTTTTAGGGTCCCTATCTAGAACAAGATGGTATGAGGGGAACTGGAATAGAAGTCCTGGGCAAAGACAGCAGCCACCACAACCATAAACATAATCTCCCCAGGTTTAAGTATGCTCAAGAATTCAAAAGAAAAGCCCCATCATGCGTCATTGTTCTCTACGGGAAGTGGTGTCATTCATACACAGGTGTTCATGTTGACATTTTTAATGTTTCAATGTGCATCATTTCTGCCTTCATGGATTGAGGGCCTATTTGGGAAGCGCATCTTATTTCCACCTATTTTTTTTCCCCCTTCCTTCATCCAGACAATCCACATTTTGTTGAACCCCCTTGGCTTCCAAACTTAGAATAACTAAAAGTTAGTTAGGGGATCCTATCCAAAAAGGGTTAGGATGGGTTAATGCATGGAGGCAACCATTAGAATAGGGAGAAATTGTGAGAGAGTCATCTCTTGATTTATCATTATTGCCAATCCTGAAAAATATATTTTACTTCTCTAAGCCTTAGGTTTCCCTTCCTCCTGTGCTATTTGGGATTTTGTTTTTTTCTTCTGTGATGACATTCCCTTTTTAGGTTTCAAGTGAAAAACAGAACTCAATTTGGTGCTGGCATTAGATGCCTCCTTTCCTTTCCCCCTTCCTCAGTGCCACCAAATTAACTTTAGGTTAGAAAGATCTCCAGGGATGGATCAAGGTGTCTTCTGACAAGCCCGGCTTTTGCTGCCGTGAGTGAGCCTGGGAGAGTTTGGGCGTGGGAGTTCTGCCTCTATTCCTTGGGGGAATAACTATTTCTATATTTACATAAGGGATTCAGGCTGCCATCCTGTGTGTCCTCAGCTAAAGAGCTGTTCCTAGAATGCTGATTAGGGTGAATAAAAAAAATCACTCTTAGGAGGAAAGAACAGATATCTGTTATCCATATTCTCTTTCCATCTGTTACTACTTGAATACTCTTTCCAGGTCCTAATAGCAAAGGCAAAAAAAGGAAGGAAATTAGAGAACTATCACCATCGTCACTATATATTGGGTTGGCCAAAAAGTTCATTCGTGGTTTTCTGTAACACCTTATATTCTTATATTAAGTATGTAGCATGTGCCAAATCTAAACCGAGGATAAATGTATGATGTGGTATCATTCTCCATTATCCAGGCGAGGAAAATGAAGAGATTATATAACTTGTCTCGGTTACATAAGTTGCTGTTACTGGGGCTAGCATTTGAACATATCTGACTCACCTCTTTACTTCTGTGACATTCTGTCTCTCGTATCTCAGGAGAGGAAGGGCTTTTAGAGATCTTGTAATAGTATCCTAATCATGGAGAGGTGCACAATTTATCTTTAGTTGAATGAGTTAATTCTCATGGTGAGAGAATTGAAGCAAATATATATATATATATATATATATATATATCCCTAGGTAATATGTGAGAAAATGAGGATTCCTGGGCTTCACTTCCTGGAGATGTAGATTCTGAAAGTCCTGGGGCAGGAATAAGAGTTAGACAGAGAAATCTGGACACATATTTACTCTTCAGGGATTCTGGTACAGATACAGATGATCACTGGATTACATCTTGAGAAAAGCTGCACTGGCTTATCCACGTTATGTTGTCATTTGTTCTGAACTCACTCTCTGTTGGATCAAATTGTTGATCCAACTCAAATCTGTTGGATCACACACACATGCCTAAGGAGAAGGGATAGAAGAAGAAGGAAAACTGTGAAAAGATAACTAGGCCATTGGGAGAAAGGAATGTCTCAGTGGGGTAGACTGAGGAATCAGCCATATATTTTTCTTTTAGCCCAACGACCGTTTCACCATGCAGTCCAGGTATGTATAGCTTCTTGTTTCAACAAGTCTCAAAGGTGCTGCCCAGTTCTGGTCATTTCTGGGCCACAGACTGGAGTTCAACTTTAGCCAGCTTTCTTATAAATATTACTTTTGATCTCTGGGAAGATGAAATAATGGATCCAGACAGTCATTACCGCCCTAGTCAAATAGCAGAAGATGCCTTTCTAATGGGGTGTCGGGAGTACTGCCCTGCAGTGAAGTGAAGTGAAGGAGCACCTTCATCCTTCTCTGTCTCTCCTGCAGAAACCCCTGGAGCTACCCTAACTCCCTTCTTCCTCTCTTTATAGCGAACCGAAATGCTCCTTTTATAAATGTGAAACAAATAAAACTTCTCTGTGTTAGAATCATCATCTAGAATGTGAGCGCCAGGAAGATGGGAATTTGGTGGGTTTTTATTGTGCTGATGTCTTTTCAGTGCCTAGAGTGGGGCCTGACCTAGAGCAGGTGCTCCATCAATCACTGATTGACAGAATACATGCATGAATGAGCTCCCCAATGGCTTCTGTCACTTGTAGAATAAAAGCCACCTTTCTTAAAATGGCCTTCAATCTCCTTCCTACCTTTTGTCTTCAGTTTGCTCTCGCTGTCTTGCTTTGGTTCAGCCTTCTCTCATTTCTCTGAGTCTATCAACTGCCTTCTTGCCTCTAGGCTTCTCAGCTGCTCTTCCTTCATGTGGAATTCCCTGCTCTACACTCTTACCTGACGGCCACCTTCTCTCCCTTCAGGTCTCAGCTTGATTATCATTTCCTTGGAGAGGTTTTCCTTGTCTTCTTTCTCCTGTCTAAAGTAGGTTCTCCCTATTTTCCTTCCTGGGCTTCCCTGGTGGTTCAGTGGTAAAGAATCTGCCTGCCAGTGCAGGAGATGCAGGTTAGATTCCTGCTCCCAGAAGATCCCCAGAAGGAAATGACAACCCACTCCAGTATTCTTGCCTGGGAAATCCTATGGACCGAAGAGCCTGGAAGGCTACCCAGTTCATGGGGTTGCAAAAGAGTCAGATAAGACTTAGTGATTAAACAACAGCAATTTTCCTTCTTAGCATTTCTTCTTTTTTGGCTTTGAACACAGCTTGTCCTTATTTGACTCTTCACTAGGTCATTGTCCATCTCTCCCACTGGACAAGAGGCTCCATTAGGGCAAGAGCCTCTATATTTACCTCCCTTCTGTATACTCAGGGCCTGGCAGAAGGTCAGGCACAGGAAAGACTCTGCATAAATAAATATTTGTTGAGTGAGCAGACACATTTTTAGCTGCAGAAACCTCCAGCTGAAATAATTGAAGTCACAGCTAGGAATATTGGTATCCTGCATTCATGAGAATGAAGCCAAACACTGGGCTAACCCAGATTTGCTAAAGGGAAAAGGGCGAGCCTATCATTGTGTGAGGATGTCAGAAATGATGGAGTTGGTGCAGACAGGACAACTGACCGGTCCTGCTGGTAATTAGTAGCCTCGGGCTGAGCTTGTAGCAAGTGTGGGTGGGAAATAACACGTAACCACCCAATTAAAAGGCAGTGTGAGCTTAAATTTAGAAGCTGTCTGTGGCCATGCCATGGAAACCATGCTGAGGACAGTCAGGCATACAGCTCTGCTCCAAGGGCTGTTCTTGCATGTCAGAGAGATAATTAAAGACACTGTGACTCTGCACATTTGGAAATTATGTCCAGTGCCTCTCCTGTCCTGATCAGATGACAACACCATGAATTAGGGTCTGGGCCACTGCATAGGAGATTCTGGGTCAGAAAGTATTTAAACCCCTCCTATTTGAAAGGGAAAAGAACATTTTTTTATTGATGCTGATAGATAAGATACACAAAATGTATCACTACTCTGAGCTGGGAATTGGGGGATCTCTGTTTGTGAACTCCCTCATCCACTTAAAGTCTTCACAACCTTGGGCAAGACCCTCAGCCTCTTTGAGAATCACTTTGATACACTGAGATAGTTAATATTCTTTTGATTAGAAATGGCAAAAAATTTGACTGTTTTTTAGGTGAAAAGGGTCTTAATTGGCTCCTATAACTAAGGACTGATGGTGGAATGTGCTTTCAGCCTAGCTGGTCACAGGAGCAAAACAGTTGACCAGGACTTGATTTCTCCTTCTGGTCTCTTGGCCCATTTTCTCTCTTGGCTCTGTTCTCATACCTGCTTTCTGCTAGTGATGAGATGGCTAGAGCCGCTCTGGCCTGTATCTTTTCAGCTAGTCTCTTCTCCATGAATTCTACACACACCCTGAAATTCACTCTTATTGGACCAATAGTCATAATGATTGATCTCCACTTGTGTAAGCAAAAAGTCCTCTACCCCTCCATAGAGATGCCAAAGTCACTTGGAATTTGGCTGCTGGTTTTTCATAGCACTAACAGCGTGCCCCAGAAGGTTAGCAGCCCCTTGTATACTTGAAACTCTTTAGTCAAGATCCAGAGAGAAGGGATCGGCAGTCAAATAGGGTATATCTAAATGCGGTTCATAGCATTTCTTCTCAGGATTCACTGAGTTCCAACACCAGGTTTCTTGCCAGTTTCCACCATGTTGCAGGTGATGGATGAAATTCTCACGGCAATATGGTGGAGTAGTTCAGAGAGCATGCTCTGGTGTTGCACAGACCTGGGTTCAAATTTTGACTGTCTCACTTAGTAGTTATAAAGCTCCTGACAAGTTGCTTAGTGTTTCCCAGCTCTGTTTTTCTATCTGGCAAAGCAAACAAAAGAGCCCCGATCCACTGACTGTGTTGTTATGGGGATGGATTGGTGGTGGTGGTAGTTTAGTAGCTACATCGTGTCCAACTCTTGCGACCCTGGGCGCTGTAACCTACATTCTCTTCTGTCCATGGGATTTCCCAGCAAGAATACTGGAGTGACTTGCCGTTTCCTTCTCCAGGGGAATCTTCCTGATACAGGGGTTGAACCCATGTCTCCTGTACCGAAGGTGGATTCTTTACCACTCAGCTGCCAGGGAAGCCCAAGGAGAGGATTAAGTGACATAATTTGGAAAAGTGCTTTACACACATAGCAAACATATACAATAAGAATGAAATGTTATTTATTTGTGTGTGTTTGTGTGTATAAAACCTAGAGTTTTGCAAGTTTCCATTCAGGGAATTTGCACAAGTCTTCATCATTCTCTTATATTCAAGAAAACGTATCAGAGTGCAGAGTTACAGGGGTAACCTTGAATGTGCTATCTTTAACAAATTTGTGTCCCTTTGTGTTAGTTACAGTTTTGTGGTGACACACCCCTAACTGGACTGTTTCATGTCAGTGTGTCATGACAGCACTTTTATCTAATGTTTCTTCTATAGTCTGACACCATTGTTCCCACCAGATTGTAAGCTGTATAGAGGACCAAGATAACACTTTTTCATCTACCAGTGAGTGTCTGGTGACTTGCATTGACTAATGAATTCATGATTGATTTCCAAGTACATTAAATTTTCCCTAAGGGCAAGAACCATATAAAATATCCCACAGTTAACCTCAGACACCTCAGTATAATTAAAGAGTTATTATTTATTGAGACAAAGTAGGCACTCATGAAATAACTGTTGTGTAGTTTGTGTCTTTCTTGTCTTTCTATCAATTCTTTATTTTATTCTACTAATACTTTTAGAAGCTCACATGCAAATGTGAGATGGGCTATGGCTCCTCTCTTTGTCACCTTAGTTATCAGAAGAAAGCTCTCAGAGCCCTAATTTCTATACTGTCTCTGAGTACCCTACCAGCAAGAAAGTATGTATAGCTGAGGGTTTGTGGATTATCTTAGTTATTGCTTAGAGAACTACTATGTATTCTTTCTCTGTGTTACTCCCAACAATGTGTTGTATAGTAATATAGAAGAAAAGGATCTTACAGTCATAATACTGGCTTATAGCTTTAAAGGTTCTTTGATATGCATTATATCTTTTTTTCAAGATTTTTTTTTTTTAGTTTTTTTTTGCCTTGGTATATGAGAGATGATCTTGCTTTGTTGGGTCTAATTACTGATGAGATGATGTCATTTATCATCTAGCAAGAAAGAGTCCAGTTAATAATATATATTTCATTTTCTAAGCAAGTCATGAAGTAACTGTGAACACTAAAGACATTTATAAGTATCTTGGATGGATATTCCTCTCCTTTTCCTAACAGTCTGAACATTTCCTGATCGTTTCTAGGGGGCTTGCTCCTGGATGTGCTGACAACATCTTCTTTAACTGTCCCCTCCACAAAGTGAGATGAAATCTCTCTCTAGTACATTTTGTATAATAAAAATGAATGACTCTTAAAGTCAGAATAATCCCCACAAGAAAACAACATATTTGCTGACACTTGCATGGGTGGGGCCGTATTGTATCTGCCTGTCCAGCATTCTTTTCTTATTGGAAAGACCCTAATGCTGGGAAAGATTGAAGGTGGGAAGAGAAGGGAACATCAGAGGATGACATGGTTGGATGGTATCACCAACTCAATGGACATGAGTTTGAGTAAACTCCAGGAGTTGGTGATGGACAGGGAGGCCTGTAGTCCTTGGGGTCACAAAGAGTTGCACACGACGGAACACCTGAACTGAACTGAACTGAATGTTCACAGCTCCTTGCAGTTCTGCCCAAGTTGCTGAACATAGTCCCTGCCCTGGACCAGGGTAGATGTGGGTAGTGGATAGCCATTGGGCCAGCAATGATCACTCAGATTCTTTTTCCTCAGGATTGGAAACTTTGAGTAGCCCCTCTGTAAGGTTCTTCAGTTGGCTCTTCCTTCAAGTTTATGAGTTATCACAGATCCTCTGGTTAAATTCCACTTTCTCTCTTACATTTAGTCAGGGTTAATTCCTACCTAAGGTAGACAAATAACTGATAAAATTGGTACTCTGAAATCTATGCTAAAGTACGGTGCCTGCCAGTCATTCTCTATTAGCCATTCCCTACTTCTTCAGAACCTTCTATTTTGAATCTAGTGATAGTGATAGGTAGTGAAGTCGCTCAGTCGTGTCCAGCTCTTTGCGACCCCATGAACAGTAGCCAACCAGGCTCTTCCGCCCATGGGATTTTACATTCCTAAATGGAAATATTTTGGTGGCAAGAGAGAAGAGATTAGTGTTGTTATTGATAAGCTTCATGTTGAATTATAGTACTCAGTTGACTCTAGTCTAGATTAATCCTTCGAGGAACCAGGGCTTGTGATCAATAAATGATTAGTGAGTGTCAGAGATGACCAGTCTCTTGATCTCTGTATTCTGAGGTCATGTCTGTAGTTATATCACTTCTGAGACTGTATCTATAATCTTTTTATTTTTATTGAAAAGAAAATGGAGTATTTTTTGTTTGTTTTGTTTTCTGGGATGATGAGAAGTCAGGCAAACTTGAGACAGAGTTGTGGTCCATGAGATATGCTGAAGTTTCCCTAGTCTTAGATACTATGAATGACTCTAGGTCATGTGGCTCGACTGTGAAAATCACCCAGCAGAAATCAATGCTTGAGGAAGTAGGAGAGGAAAAATGTTTTCTAAACATAAATGTTGTGTTGGTAGAAGCCAACACAAAGTGAAGCCTTTAGCCTCCTGACTTCTTGGCAGGGGTTCCCCATCCCAGACTGTTTCTCTTAACAGACTCAGAAGATCTCTATATTTGACTCTAAGCTGGGCTCTGAGTTTAGCAACTTTTAATGGAATTAATGGGCAGAAACACTGGTTAAAGCAGATTTTTGGCTGTGCTGACATGCCAGCCTGCCATATTTTCATAGGCACCCCAATTAAGAGTTTATTTATATCCTCAATTTGCTATAAATGAAATTAACAACAGGCCATTTGGGGACCTGGAGAGCCACAGATGTCAATAGAAGCAGCCACATCTTTCAGATTGTATGTTTATTTGAGTCAGTGAGTGTGGGGATTAATGAAGAAGAAACTGTAGGTGGATTTTCTATCATCATCATCATTTTTTTGTTACTATTATTGCTAATAATCAAAGCTGGAGAGATTTCAAATGTAAAAAATAATCTGAAATATGATCATCCTTTGAAATGCAATGTTCTTCCTCTCCCCTCTCCCCTTCTCTAAGGAACAGATTTGGAAACCCAACCTCACTTCTGAATAAGAATAAATTATAAAACTGTAGAAGGAAATACTGCTCCTTTCGGCATCGATGGCTTTTGGGTCTTCTCTTCCCATTGGGTAAACCAAGTTCAAATAAGAGACCTGTGTCTCTAGTCTCAAGATACCAAAGTTGGGAGTAGGTATAGGAAATGGTGGGGGAGGCTGGAATTTATAACAAACCCAAATAATCACAAGATGTTTTCCATTACAATATTGTTGATAATAGTCCTGGAACTTTTTTTTTCTTAATTGTAGCTTTCATTGCTGGAAACTGGTTGAAACTCCTTTTTGAGGTGTCAACTACAATTTGTCACCTGCCATGGGCACTTGCCATCTACCTCTTCAAGGATTAACTCATGTGCTGCTGCAGCTGCTAACCTTCAGTACCCCTTGAAAGGAGTTGAGGGTGGAGAGCAGAAATGAGGCAAACTATGCTCTGGGAAACTGGCAGAACAGGTCTTCAGATAGTTAGATATATTTAGGAACTGGCTTTATGAGCCCAATCCTCATATCTAGAAAAGTGCTTAATCCCTTCGGTGACATCAGCTCCTCATGACTAGCAGAAAACTTTTGCAAAGATAAGCGTTTGATTGCATGAACTCCTCCTTCACCAAAATCACACATCTATTGAACCTCTCCTCCATACCTCTTTGGAGCAATTTCTAGGAGCTGTCTGAGGTGCTGTTTCCCAGGATGCAGTCCTCATATTGCCCCAAATAAAACTTAACTCTCAGCCTGGTGTTTTTTAAACTCAACAGAAGCTTGTTAGAGTTATAGGAAGGCCTAGACTGAAAGTGAGAGTCTGCTGCTGCTCATTAACCTCTTCTTTTACCCTAGGCAAGTCATCCTTCTTCTCTGGCACTGGTTTTTTCTTCTCAAAAATGGAGACATAATATGCTCCAAGATAACCCTTAACCTGAGAATTCTTTGAATCTGGGAACTGCTTTTGGAGTCAGTTTATAGGCACAAAGGAAAAAAACGTAATCATAACTTTGGACCAGTGATATGTTGAATTTATAGCGATAGTTTGCAGACTTAATGTGCTTGAACCTCCTCGGAGGTGCTTGTGACTAAAAGTAGAACAGGGTTTCATCCCTAGAGACTCTAATTTAGTAGATCTACGGCTGAAATATTCCCTTCAACAGACACTTTGGGGGTCTCGTGTGTGTGCACATGCATGTATTTCAGATGAGGGGGAGCAGAGTAGGAATATGATACTTAGAAAGCTGAACATAATTTGAAAAAGTTCCCTGTTCCATAATTCTTTTTTTCCTCTTTTTGAGTAAACTCAACTGCCTGATCCACAGGAAGAGACGTGGGGAATGTATTAAGCAGATATTCCTTGATCTGTGTAGGCTCAGAGGAGGCAGAGCTGTTGCTGGCAAAATAAAAGAGAGAAATGGCAAATGTTGCAGAAGAGTCATGGGTCTCCGAAAAGGGCAGATTAAGTCAGAAGACTTAGTCTGCATTCCTACTACTGCTATTTACTTACTCTTTTATTGGACAAGTTGTGGAAGCATTCTGAAGCACTCTTCTTGTTTACTAAGTGGGCCAAGCTCTATGACACACCCAGAGATCCCCTAAGAAATCAATGATTTACTCTGTCCACTTCTGGAAATACTCCTAGAAAATGATCCTCAGCTTGGAGCCCTCTTTGGAGGTGGCCTCAGCTGAGGAAACCTTCAGACCTTGTGTGAAGTCTGCCTCCTCATAGGCAGCCTCTAATAAGGACTCATCATGGTGGGAGTGTAAAGACCCAGCCTCCTTGCCCCATCAGTGACAATCCTCCAGAGCCATTGTCTTCCAGAGCTCTCGGTGGGACTGAGAGAGACCTTAATGGGGACTGGTCAGTCAGTTTTGGCCTCCGCCAACTCTGCTTCCTTTTCTTCCCTTGCACAGGGGTTGATTATGAGAGGGCTCCCCAGTAAAGGCTTTGTACGCTAATCTGTGTCCCAGGAAACCCAGTCTGGAACAGCACTAGTAATAATATTTGAAACAGCTATGGTAAGAGCAGTGACCACGAATTGTGCGCTTACAATAGGCTATGCAAAATGCCAAGACTTATGCTAAAATTATCCTGCATTCTAGTCAATACTGTCCTATGAGGTAGGAATTCCCATCTCATTTTACAGATGATGAATAGCTTTATGAACCAAAAGGAAACAAAATATGTAATTGTGCTTTGAATACAAAGTAATATTACTTCTATTTATGAATTTCAAGTGAAAAGAGTCTCTTAAGCCTCTCCAGTAGTCCTCTCCAGATGAAAGCCTTCTAACTGGTTCTCAGTGAGAGAGAATGAGGTTCTCAGCTTTCCTCCCCCATCCTGTCACTTGCCCCATTTATCCAACTCAAAAGAATCTCAAGAGGCATCTTTGGTCCTAGCCTCCCCATGGCTCTTTAAAAATGCTCTGTAGAACATGATCCTTATCTCTCCTTTTGTAAGTGTGCCTTGTACACAGTTCTGGTGGAACTTTTTCAAATCTAGGAAATCCCTTTGCACAGAAAGAAAACAGCACTGACTTTCTGTATCCCCAGGATTAAAGTTGTACATCACAACACATTTATTTACCCCCTCCCCACTTCACACTTTTTCTGGCATCTCCTGTGTCTGAGGAAATGTGCCTAACTCAAGGGATGACTACTGGGAAGTCCTTGTTCTCAACAGAGTTTGCTTTCCTGCCTATAGGTTCTGTCTTAGACCTTGGGGGTGAAGTGAATTCCAGATCCTGAGTGGGGAATTAGTGGTTTAGGCTGCATAGAATTCCTTATGTACTGAGCCTTCACACCCCTAGTTCCATCAATGCATCCAGAGGCAGCAACAGGTTTGCTCTCACCTATGGCCTACAGCTTGAAGCTCTTTATATTTTGGAAGACTAATGGCAACCCACTCCAGTACTCTGGCCTGGAAAATCCCATGGACAGAGGAGCCTGGCAGGCTGCAGTCCATGGGATTGCTAGGAGTCAGACACGACTGAGCGACTTCACTTTCACTTTTCACTTTCATGCATTGGAGAAGGAAATGGCAACCCATTCCAGTGTTCTTGCCTGGAGAATCCCAGGGACAGGGGAGCCTGGTGGGCTGCCATCTCTGGGGTCACACAGAGTCAGACATGACTAAAGTGACTTAGCAGCAGCAGCAGCAACCTACCTCTATAGAGACAGAGAAGCCCAAGCTTGAATTAAACCTACTTCTTAACCAAACACCTATTCTTGGCTTTGGCTTAACCTCATATTAAAGGTTTTCTACCATTATCCACCACATTCAGTGACATTCACCCTAAAATAGTAAAACTGTTTATTTAAAATAATTTTGTACAATTCCTTTTCAAATAAACCACCAGTGGGCTCTCTGCCAACAGCTGTTCATTTTATAGAGAATCAATTGCACTCTCAACAAACGACTTGTCCCTTTCCATCAATAGTCCCTTCATTTCAAAATAATATTTATTATAGTGACTTCAGGTTCCAGAGTCAATTTCTTTCATTGGGTTACCTGTAGCCAATGCAAACAACAGGAGTTTGGAGCATCATCTCCCAGAGCTCCAGGAAATTTCACCTTTGTCATGTTTATTGGCAAGTAGATGTGGGAGTAGTGGGATTTCCTGCCTTCCTGCAGCCCTGAGATAAAGGTGTGTACTCTAGGCAACATTTGCTGACTCAGCTCTTGGCGCATAGTCAACACTGTCAGGTGATTCCAGCAGGGAGCAATCTGTGGTATGTGCAGAGAAGTTACTATTCTTTTGACAAGGGAAGTCTGGAAAAGTTTGAAAACTGGATTTTGCAATTATATAGGAGACATGAAAAGCTGCCAGATTAAAAAAACCGTCATAGGAATCCCTTTCCCTTGAAAACTCATTTATCCATTCAACAAATGTTTATTCAGCCCTGCCTATGTTCCAAAGAGTGTTCAAGGCATAGATAGAAAGAAATGGATGCTACCTTTAGGAAGCTTGTATTTCAGTGTGAGAGGTGGTGAAATAATACAAGAATAAAGCAGTACATAGTTGCAGTGAATATTATAAAATGAGTGGTAATGTGATCAAGAATAATGGTGGATGCAGAATGGGGGTTAAGAACCATTTAGACTGGGTCTTTACTCAAGGCTTGTCCTGAAAGATGATCTTTTTAGCATTGTCCTGGAAGTAGGTAAGAGGAGAGAGTAGGTGAGAAACAGGAGGTTCTCTCCAGGCAGAGTTTCCTGAATGTATGAAACCCTAGTGTGAGAAGCTCCAGAAGAAGGCTGTGTGGCTGGATTCAAGGATGAGGTTGAAGAGGAAAGTGGGGCCAGGTGCTATAGAGTGTATGAGGCTACGGAAGGGAGTTTGAGTTTGTTCTAGGTAGTAGAGGAGAGAGGCATATCTGATGTGGTCCACATCTTATTTCAGTTTAGCATAGTAAAGGCTGTGCTTCAAAGGTCGTCAATGACAGCTTGTTTACTCATGCTCTCAAGGAGGTGACACTGGTACAGACCACATGTACATTGTTTTGAATTTGAATTTTTCCATGATACATCATAATAGTTCAGAGCATGTACTTGATAGTCAAACATCTTGGGCTGGAAGTTCTAGAATTCTGACCCTAGAACTTATTCATTAGCTGCATAACTTGGATAAGTTAAGTCATCTCTCTGAGCCCAGGTTTCCTCATCTGTAAAACTGAGACCATCAAATTACCTCTTGTAAACTGACTCACCTGATTCCTCTGGAGTTCCCTTCCATGAAGCATTAGACAGATGAAGCAATGTGGACACTGAAACATTGGTTTATGAGCCAAGACCATTAGGAAAGGTCAGTCACAGATCTGCAGAACTTGAGAAGGCCATCTCCAGCTCTGTTCCATTTACTAACTTATTCTTTCCCTGCTGCCCCATGAATCACCTTCCAGACTCTTAAAGAAAGAGCCCTTCTTGGGAAGGAGTGAATTGAGCCTTGTTCTTCTGGGTCCCTTATTCCTGTTGATTTTATTTGCATGTGGCCCTTATTGTATGAGGCAGAGGTGGGATGAGGGGAGGGGCTCATGACTAGGGAACCAAGGGTGGGGCATCAGCAGTGTCCATTCTGCCAAGACCGGGCTGCTGAGTGATTAGATTCCAACTCTGTCCTTTGCTCATATCATTCTTGGGACAAAAGCACTTGAAAACTCTGCTGTGTGGTCTTCTCCCCAAATCTTACTTCTACAAGATATTGTGTGGCTCCTTAGCACAATGGCCTTAGTTTATTGATGGAATGCATGAGATTTGTATTAACTAAACCAGGTATATTTTCTCCATTCTTAAGGGAGATTGAGAAGGGACTTTTCCCATGAACAAAGATCACATCCTTGATGTTCCCCAGAGGCTTATCTTGATCTGAGTCCTATTGTTTTCCAAGCCACATCTCTCTGTATACTGCAGTCTCACATTCCTTGCCTTATCCAGACTGAGCTACTTATAGTTTCCTGATGGGCTGTGTTCTTCCTTCCCCTGGGCCTTTGCACGTGCTATTTGCTTTGTAAAGCTCTTTTCTGCCATCATCATATGTTCCTGCTGCTGCTAAGTCGCTTCAGTCATGTCCGACTCTGTGCGACCCCATAGACGGCAGCCCACCAGGCCCCCCATCCCTGGGATTCTCCAGGCAAGAACACTGGAATGGGTTGCCATTTCCTTCTCCAATGTATGAAGGTGAAAAAAGAGAATGAAGTCGCTTAGTCATGTCTGACTCTTAGTGACCCCATGGACTTCAGCCTACCAGGCTCCTCTGTCCATGGGATTTTCCAGGTAAGAGTACTGGAGTGGGGTGCCATTGCCTCCTCCTACCCTTCATTTTTTTGGTTCAGAAGCCATCTTCTTTGGGAAGACTTTCTTACGTCCCTAAACCTGAGTTAGCTGTGCTTCTCTCTGTCCTCAGTATGCCTTGGACTTACCGCTCCTGTTCCTTTCCTCACTGATTATTGAGTTGTCTATTTAAATATTTATTTGCCTCTCCCCCCTTTAATCTGTAAGCTCCACAAGGGCAGGGACTTTGTTCAGCTACCTAGCTGACGTGGTCCCCAGTGCATTTCCATGTACCATCATACCTGGCACGAAGTAAGTCTCCAAATATCTGTGGAATGAATAAATGAATGAATGAGACAATAGCTCCACACACACACACACACTCACACTCACACCACAAGTGAAAGGAAGCAGTATCTTTAGTGTTCAACAAGATACTGCCCTGTCCTCTTTACCAGGAACAACCTGGACCACTGTCACAAAAATCTGAGCATATTCAAAATGGACCCATGATATTTGTGAAACTGAAATTATCTGCCAAGGGATTCAAGATTTGGCCATAGAATTCAAGCAGTAGTAAATCTATATTCCTTCAAGACTGAAAATAGAATATTTGTTAGGTACCTATCAGTTAGATGAAGCAAGATTGGATTTTTGAGGTCTCCTCTGGAAGAGCCCTCATTGCAGACTCCTGGGGGCTAGGTTTATTTACCCCAGAAATATGTAACACTGTGATGACTTCCCATGGTTCCAGAAAGGCTAAAAGCAATAGACAGGTGTTTGAGCCACTAATCCATCCCCTATGGCGTACTGTTGATTGAGTTTGGGATATGAGGCAGAATTTACTGCCCTTCTGCAGGAAATGTTTTTTTCCCATTGAAATGGGACGGTATCTTTAAAAAAACAACAACAACACTGGAACAGTTAGATTTTAAAAACTAATCACTTATCTATTGATTTATGGCTGTGCTGGGTTTTTGTTGCTGTGGGGGCTTTTCTCTAGGTACAGCAAGTGGGGCCACTCTCTAACGTGGGGCTCAGGCTTCTCACTGTGGCGGCTTCTCTTGTTGGGGAGCACAGGCTCTCAGAGTGCAGGTTTCAGTAGTTGTGGCCCATGGGCTCAGTAGTTGCAGCTCCTGTACTCTGGAGCACAGGCTCAATAGTTGTGGCGCACAGGTTTAGTTGCTTCATGGCATGTGGGATCTTCCTGGACCAGGGATCGAACCCATGTCTCCTGCGTTGGAAGGAGGATTCTTTACCCCGAGCCACCAGGGAAGCCCAGAAATTGTTTTAAGTTTTGGAAGGTATCATTGCCTCTTCCCAGTCAAATTATCAGGGCAGTGGTTATTCTGCCCTTAATTAATCTTCCTTTTTGTGTGTGTGAGGGGAAAGCAAGAAGCCAGGATCTGATTCCAGAAACCCAGAGAAAAGGGGTCTGAAATGAATAAGGGATTACTATGTACAACAATGGGCCTCTCAGATGGCGCTAGTGGTAAAGAATCCACCTGCCAGTGCAGGAGACATGAGACACAGTTTTGATCCCTGAGCCAGGAAAATCCCTTGCAGAAGGCAATGGCTACCCACTTTAGTATTCTTGCCTTGAGAATTCCATGGAGAGACAAGTCTGGTGGGCTACAGTCTACGGGGTTGCAGAGTCAGACATGACTGAGCCTCTTAGCATGAACAACAATGGCTCTTTAGAATCTTTACACTGTATTTCTCAGGAAGAATTATTATTTACTTTAGAAATAATAGAAGAAAATAAATTCTTTTCACTTGTGAGTTCTTAAAATCCTACTGGGTTCCAGAATTGATGTATGGGAATCAGAATTAACAGTTTATTGTATTTAAAAGGCACAACATTGATTTTAAGTGAAAGCAGCTATATTATTGTCAGACACAATTGAGCATGCATGTGTGCTCGTGTGCATGTGCGTGCACACACACACAGAGCTATATTATTACAACGAGATAACCAAGATCCACTTTCCAGGTGGTTCAAGCCTTTAGTGTCTCAATGTTACTTAAAAGAAGTTACAGACCAGCAGAGACTTGAGCTATTTTATTATTGAGTAATAAAATATTATTGAATCTCTGCTGTCAATAAAGCCAGTGGATGCAATGAAATTCCAGTAGAACTGTTCAAAACCCTAAAGGATAATGCCTTCAAGGTGTTACATTCAATATGTCAGCAAATCTGGAAGACCCAGCAGTGGCCACAGGACTGGAAAAGGTCAATCTTCATCCCAATTCCAAGTAAGGGTAATACTAAAGAATATGCCAGCCATCAGACAGTTGCACTCATCTCCCATGCTAGTAAGGTCATGCTTAAAATCCTTCATGCTAGGCTTCAGTGTTATGTGAACCAAGAACTTTGAGATATCTAAGCTGGGTTTAGAAAAGGAAGAGGAACCAGAGATCAAGTTGCCAACAATTGCTGGATCATAGAGAAAGCTAGGGAATTTCAGAAATATATCTTCCTCTGTTTCATTGACTACACCAAAGCCTTTGACTGTGTGGATCATAATAACTGTGGAAAACTCTTAAAGAGATGGGAATACCAGACCATCTTACCTGTCTCCTGAAAAACATGTATGTGGGTCAAGAGCAACGATTAGAACCCTCTATGGAAAAACTGATTTTGTTCAAGACTGAGAAAGGAGTACGACAGAGCTGCTTGCTGTCACCGTGCTTGTTTAATCTATATGCTGAGCACATCATGAGAAATGCCAGGCTGGATGAGTTACAAGCTGGAATAAAGATAGATTGAGAGAAACAACAACAGCCTCAGATATGTGGATGATACCACTCTAATGGCAGAAAGCGAAGAGGAACTAAAGAGCCTCTTGATAAGGGTGAAGGAGGAGAGTGAAAGAGCTGGCTTAAACCTGAATATTAAGAAAACTAAGATCATGGCATCTGGCCCCATTCAGTTCAGTTCAGTTCAGTTCAGTTGCTCAGTCACGTCCGACTCTTTGCGACCCCATGAATCGCAGCACGCCAGGCCTCCCTGTCCATCACCAACTCCTGGAGTTCACTCAGACTCATGTCCATCAAGTCAGTGAGGCCATCCAGCCATCTCATCCTTGGTCGTCCCCTTCTCCTCCTGCCCCCAATCCCTCCCAGCATCAAAGTCTTCTCCAATGAGTCAACTCTTTGCATGAGGTGGCCAAAGTACTGGAGTTTCAGCTTTAGCATCATTCCTTCCAAAGAAATCCCCAGGGCTGATCTCCTTCAGAATGGACTGGTTGGATCTCCTTGCAGTCCAAGGGACTCTCTAGAGTCTTCTCCAGCACCACAGTTCAAAAGCATCAATTCTTCGGTGCTCAGCCTTCTTCACAGTCCAACTCTCACATCCATACATGACTACAGGAAAAACCATAGCCTTGACTAGATGGACCTTAGGGCAAAGTAATGTCTCTGCTTTTGACTATGCTATCTAGGTTGCGGCCCCATTACTTCATGGCAAATAGGAGGGGAAAAGGTGGAAGCAGTGACAAATTTCCTCTTCTTGGGCTCTAAAATCATTGCGGATGGTTACTGCAGCCATGAAATCAGAAGACGATTGCTTCTTGGCAGGAAAGCTATGACAAACCTTAACAGTGTGTTGTAAAGCAGAGACTTTACTCTGCTGACAAAGGTCCATATAGTCAAGGCTATGATATTTCCAGTGGTCACGTACAGTTGTGAGAGCTGGACCATAGTGCCCAAGAAGGCAGGGTGTCCAAGAATTGATGCCTTCAAACTGCAGTGCTAGAGAAGACTCCTGAGAGTCACTTGGACAGCAAGGAGATCAAACCAGTCAATCTTAAGGGAAATCAACCCTGAATACTCATTGGAAGGATTGATGCTGAAGCTGAAGCTCCAGTATTTTGGTCACCTGCACCTGCTGCAAACAGCCGACTCATTGGAAAATTCCTGATGTTGGGAAAAACTGAGGGCAGAAGGAGAAGAGGGCATCAGAGGATGAGATGGCTGGATGGCATCACCAAAGCAATAGACATGAACTTAGGCAAACTTAGGGAGGTGGTGAGGGAGAGAGAGGCCAGGCATGTTGCAGTCCATGTGGTCGTAAAGAGTTGGATATGACAGGGAGACTGAACAATAACAACAACAACAAAATGATGCCAATCATGCCAGGGCAATATTCAGTTACAATCCCTGATTCGGGGGGGACTCTTAAATACAATTTTTTTAAGCCATTATTTTATACTATTTCAACCATCTCCTTCAAGACTACCCCTCCTATCTCCATGTTGACACATATAATAGACGAAGCAGATGGAGAGGTTTCTGATGCTAACCACTAAAAGTTTGTCTTTCCTTGTTTGTGAATGTTACCAGTGGACCAGGAGTCACACTTTCATCTTCCTCTCTTTGAGGAAGTACACTTCTCAGGAGCCACTAGAATTGTAACCTTAGTAGTCACTAGTGAAGTCGCTCAGTCATGTCCGACTCTTTGCGACCCCATGGACTATAGCCTACCAAGCTCCTCTGTCCATGGGATTTTCCAGGCAATAGTACTGGAGTGGGTTGCCATTTCCTTCTCCAGGGGATCTTCCTGACCCAGGGATCGAACCTGGGTCTCTCACATCGTAGACAGACGCTTTACCGTCTGAGCCACCAGGGAACCCCAATTGTAACCTTAATCCACTATTATTTCTCAACAGAATCATAGCAGTTCAGAAGTAAAAGAAAAGATCATTTGTCTCAATCCCTCTAAAGTATGGAATTTCCTCAGAGAACGTGAAAATAACTTGCCTAAATACTTCTTCCATTAGATGTATCCTATGGTCTTGTTTATGAAAATGCATGATATTTAATTTAAAAGTTTCTCCTATTGGGGTGAGTAGAAGTTTTCCTCTACCCCTATAGGTTCTTCTGGTTGATTTAAGAATAAAATTGACGTGAGACAGATTAACAGGGAAAATCGAATGAAAGTTTAATAACAGGTACACATGGGAAAGACCCAGGAAAACTGAGTAACTCACTGAAACGGTAGGACCTCTTTCAATACAATAGATCTTCAGCTAAAGACAAAGAGGATATTGGTGGGTAGTGGTTTAGGATTTCAAAGGGGAGTAAGGCAGTTTGCATGGAGATGGAAAAGCAAATGTTTGGTAAATAAATCTTTGCTGGGCCATGCAGAGGCAGTGCAAACAGAGAGGACTCTGATCTCTAGGCTGTGCTGAGTTTCTTTCAGCATACCTAGTCCATATTCTTTGCAGACATCGCTGATGATAGCTCTATTCTAGGAACACATGCTTAATCTAAATTCTTTAGGCAGCTAAGAGAGAGGTAAAAAAAAAAATTCCGAGTTTTCTCATTCTTCAAAATAATCAGCATAAATTAATATCACGCCAATGAGACATCTTTTAGGGTGGCAAATTTTACTTCCCTGTACTGTCTTCTTGGAATTATCTGGGACTCTAATTCTATTTCAGTGTAAATTGTATATATTTTTTTAATTAAAAAAGTATTTTTAACAGGAGAAAGCAAGCAAGCACAAGCCAGCTAGTTATTGTCTTGGTTAATGAGTGTCCTCTTTCTAAGTCAAGATGTTTATGTGCATAGTGTTCATATGCTTCTCTTTCATTTTATTCACCAGATCTCTTTTGACATCTATTTTAAGAATATTCTGACACACAAATTTCTGAGTTTTGGGGAAGACACAATTTTAGGAACTCTTTGGCAAACTACTCTGACTCAGTCAGGCAGAATTGAATTTCCCCTCTATCCACAAAAGCTGTTACAGCAAATAGGGAGAGATGTCTCTAAGAATACTGAGATTTGATTTGAAATCCATCATCAACAATATAAATAGTGTTATACATTGTGATTACATTCTTAGGCTAGACCAAAAAAGTTTATTTAACTCATGCTTTGGTTTCTGTTAGCATTCTTTATATATATAAATACATAGTCAAACTTGCTTTTAAAAAAAGACAGCTTTTACCTTATGTACCTAAAGAGTCAGGCATAGGTCTCACTTCAAAAATGGCATGATTTAGGGGTGAACATGAAGCAGCAGGACCTAGTTTCTCTTTCTCCTTGGCTCTGCTTGTTCTGTTTCTACCGTGTTGGGGAAATAGGTTTTCCTCTGCACTTGTAGGTTCTTCTGACTGGTTTAAGAATGAAATTGACATAAGACAGATTAACAAGAGAAAATCAAACTTTTGATAACATATTCCCTGGTGGCTCAGACGGTAAAGAATCTGCCTGCAGTGTGGGAGACCTGGCTTCAATCCCTGGATTGGGAAGATCCCCTGGAGAAGGGAATGGCTATCCACTCTAGCATTCTTGCCTGGAAAATTCCATGGACAAAATAGCCTAGCGGGCTACAATCCACAGGGTCCCAAAGAGTCTAATATGACTGAGCTACTAACATTTTCACTTTTTCACATATGTGGGAGAAACCCAGAAAAACTGAGTAACTCACCAAATGGCCAAAGCCCTCACCTTAAATACTATCTTTAGCTAAAAACAAAAGTGAATGTTAAGTATGGGCAAAGTCAGTTATGGGAGATGACCAGGAAAATCGCAGTAAACAAGGGTTGAGGTTCTGATGCAAATTTAAGCCACTGTTGTCTCCACTGATAAGAGTTTCTAGAGATTTGATCTTTTTTCCTCCTCTGGTACAGAGGAGGAGAAACCCTTACAAGGGAAAATTTTTGTTACAGATATAAATGTTTCTTACAAAAGGGTAACTCATACTTGGTTTTCAGAGTTTTTTTTTTTTTTCATGCTTACTATTGCTTAGAAAATAAGCAAATTAAAATACTTTATACGCCAAAGACATATTTTGGGATGGCAAATTCTGCTCCCTCCCAATGCTATTCTTATTCCCTTTCTCCTCTAAAGGAAGTAAGTCGATTGCTGCATATTTAGCCTACATTCTTCCAGGTTCGAGCAGAAGAAGAATCTCTCTTGAGAAACACTGACTAGCTAGGGCTGGGTTATAGGGAATCTCCATTCAAAGCATATATTTTGTTGTTGCTCAGTTGCTAACTTGTGTCTGACACTTTGTGATCCCCACGAACTGCAACACACTAGGCTTCCCTTCCTTCACTATTTCTTGGAGTTTGCTCAAATTCATGTCCATTGTGTCGGTGATGCCATCCAACCATCTCATCCTCTTTCGTCTCCTTCTCCTCCTGCCTGCAATCTTTCTCAGCATCAGGGTCTTTTCCAGTGAGTTGGCTGCTTAAATCAGGTGGCCAAAGTATTAGAGCTTCAGTTTCAGCATAAGTCCTTCCAGTGAATAGTCAGGGTTGATTTCCTTTAGGATTGACTGGTTTGATAACCTGAGTATAAATAAGAGGATAAAATTTCAAAAGGAAATCAGAATAACATCAACAAATAAGAAGGAATGGCTGTTAGACAGCCCCCAAAAGTCTACTCTGCTTGGCAAAACAAATGTAACACAAATTTTAAAATGTAGCTTTCTTGATGTAGCTCTCTATTAATGTGTAGTATGAAACTGACTGGAAACCCAAACACTATTTTGCTTCCCTGGGTCTATCCCCTCACTTTAAATTATGAATCTCTTGTTATTTTGGTTTAATTTAGAAAGTCAAAGCAGTTTGACTATTGGAATCCTAAGAATTTGCTTCTCAAAACTGTGATTAACAAACTGTCAGCTTTGGGGTCACCTTGTTAGACAAGCAGCATCTCAGACCCCTCCCAAACCTACTGAGTCAGAACCTGCACTGTAACAGATAGCTAAGTATTCATATGGAAGCTTTTTCATGACTATTTTAGGATTTTTTTTTTTTCAAGATCACTGATTTTAAACAATCTGATTATGAATTCCTTCATGTAGGTGTTTTCCTATTTTTTGAACTTGGAATTGTTTGAGCTCTTTGGATCAATGCATTTGAAACATTTTCAGCTATTATTTCTTCAAAAAATTTTTGCTTTTCTTTTCCTCCTCCAAGAACCTAAGTTCAGTCAGTTCAGTCGCTCAGTCATGTCTGACTCTTTGCGACCCAATGGACTGCAGTGCACCAGGCTTCCCTGTCCATCACCAACTCCTGGAACTTGCTCAAACTCATGTCCATCGAGTCAGTGGTGTCATCCAACCATCTTATCTTTTGTTGTCCCCTTCTCTTGCCTTCAATCATTCCCAGCATCAGGGTCTTTTCCAATGAGTCTGTTCTTTGCATTAGGTGGCCAAAGTATTGGAGTTTCAACTTCAGCATCAGTCCTTCCAATGAATATTCAGGACTGATTTCCTTTAGGATTGACTGGTTTGATCTCCTTGCAGTCCAGCGGACTCTTGGGTCTTCTCCAACACCACAGTTCAAAAGCATCAATTCTTCTGCACTCAGCTTTTCTTTATAGTGCAACTCTCACATCCATACATGACTACTGGAAAAACCATAGCTTTGACTAGATGAACCTTTGTTGGCAAAGTAATGTCTCTGTTTTTTAATATGCTGTCTAGGTTTGTCATAACTTTTCTTCCAAGAAGCAAGTGTCTTTTAATTTCATGGCTGAAGTTACCATCTGCAATGATTTTGGAGCCCCCCAAAATAAATCTCTCACTGTTTCAAGAACCTAAATTCATGCATATTAAGCCGTGGAAAGCTTTTCTACAACTCACTGACTCTATGCTCATTTTTTAGCATTTTAATTTTTCTGTTTTATTTCACATAGTTTTTATTTCTATGTCTTCAAATATGCTCATATTTTCCTCAACAATGTCTAATCTGTCAATCCTATCAAATACATTTTTCATCTCAATCATTGCAAGTATTTATCCCTAGAAGTTTCCATTTCTGTCTCTATATGTGTACATATAAATATATACATATTATTAATTTCATTTTTAGCTGCACCAGGTCTTTGTTACTACTCAGGCTTTCTCTAGCTGCCTGAGCGCAGGCTGCTCACGGTGGTGGCTTCTCCTGTTGCAGAGCATGGGCTGTAGGCACTCAGACTTCAGTAGCTGCGGCATGCGGGCTCGGTAGGTATGGCACGTAGCTTCTAGAGCACTGGCTTAGCAGTTGTGATGCATAGGCTTGCTTTTCAGCATGTGGGATTTACGGGACCATGGACTGAGTCTGTGTCTCCTGTATTGGCAGGTGGATTCTTAAACCCTGGGCCACCAGGGAATTCCCAGAAATGTATACATTTCATGTCTCTCTTTCAACATACTCATGCTTTTCTCTACCTTGTGTCATATATGGAAGAGATTTAAAATAACCATTTTAATGCCCTTATCTGCTAATTCTATCATCTGTGTCATCTCTAAGTGTATTTCCTGTGATTAGTTTTTCTCCTCATTATAGGTACTATTTACTTAATAAATTGCCTACCTAGACTCTTTTATTGGGTGTTAGACATTGT
Organism: Capricornis sumatraensis; assembly: GCF_032405125.1. Lineage (NCBI taxonomy): Eukaryota > Metazoa > Chordata > Mammalia > Artiodactyla > Bovidae > Capricornis > Capricornis sumatraensis. The sequence continues at coordinate 66,282,510 of NC_091077.1, forward strand.
AGATTTTACCTTATTGGTGGAATTTTATATCCCTTTAAATATTCACACACTTTGTATTGGGACACAATTTATTTAGAAACAGTTTGATCCTTTCAAGGCTTGTTTTAATAAGCTTTACAGGGTGGAACCAGAATAGCCTTTAGTCTAGGACTAATTTTGTTCTATCAATATCTCCTCAGAGTCATTGCCATTGGAAGAATTCTGCCTGATGTCTCATGTATTACAAGGTTTTTCCCTCTTTGGCTGGTGAGAACATAAGCTATGACCAACCTATATGAGCTCCAGAGTTCATTACATTTCCTTTCTCCAGGTTCTCATTGTTTTCATTACATGTACAGTAGTAAAATCTCTTATCCAGAGTTTTGATTTCTGTGGTTTTAGTTACCTGTAGTCAACTGTGGTCCAAATACACTGAATGGAAAATTCCAGAAATAAACAATTTATGAGTTCTAAATTATACATTGTTTAGCACATAATGAACCCTTGAGTTGGCCTGCCCCAGGGAGGAAATCATCCCTTTGTCCACACCGTGTATGCTACCTGGTTATTAGGCACTTAATAGCTGTGTCACTTATCACATCTATTGTCCCAGTATCACAGTACTCATGGTCAAATAACCTTTATTTTACTTACTAATGGCCCCAAAGCACAAGAGTAGTAATGCTGGCAATTCAGATATTTTCTAACTGTGCCTAACATCAATTAAATTTTATCATAGGTATATATATACTTAGCTACTGGACAACCATTGATTGACAGGAGAATGTTGGATCCCACCAAAGAAAGATGTATATATAGGGAAAAGTTCCATATATATAGGATTTTGGTACTGTCTGCACTTTCAGGCATCCACTGGAGGTCTTGGAAGTATCCCCTGTGGATAAGGAAAGAATACCGTATGCACTAACCAGTACTCTGATGAAGACATGAGAGAAACCCTCTGCACATCTCTGGAGTTCTCTCTGTGCAGTTCTGTCCTCTCCAGTACTCTGCTCTGCAAAACCTAGCTTCCATGGCACACCACATTCTCAGCTCTGTTGCCTCAACTGAATTCCCTCCCCGTTCCTACACTGTGGCCTCAAAATTCTGTCCAGATATAATTGCCAGGGCAGTCACAGGCCTCACCTGGTTTGTTTTTCATCCTGTAGATATCACTGTGCTACCTGTTATCCAATGTCTTAATATTGTTGTTTCACATAGTTTGTCCATATTTAAGGCAGGAGAGTAAATCTAATCCCTGTATTCCCGACCATGACCCAAATTGGAAGTTCTATACATTCCAGGTTGAGAAACATTGTCTTAGAAGACTTCACCAGCCTCACTGTGTCCACTTCATCCTATCCAAGCAATCATCCCCTAAGATTTTATGAGTCCAAATATTCTTTTTCCTTAATTTTTTTTCGCATGCTTCCGTTGTTCTGAAAAAAGGTTTTGACACCTTCTACTCTGGGATTGGATCCTTGGCAAACCAAAATTTATGATACCGCTAAGAAATTCAACATTCCTCTTTGGAGAGCATAAATACCTTAATATTACATATTACCTGGATTATTTTCTATTAGAGAGGTATAGGGAATAAAATTGATGTTCTAAAGCAAACAACTGGGGCAACAGAAAAATAAAAAAGCATTAGGCAAGTGTGTGATCATTTGAAGCTCTTCTGCTTTGAGATAAGGCTAGATAATGAGAAAAGGGCAGAACTTGGGGAGTGTCCTGCTCATTACTGGTATGAATATTGGACAGGTTCATTAATCATATGAAACCCTAGCAGATAATAACACAATATCTGTGGGAAAAAGTAGCCTGAGTTTAGATAAGCAATAAACAAGTCTTTGGAACACAGCCCACTCATAAATGTTGGGGATCATCTTTACTTTCTCATACCCAAACATCTGGAAAATGAAGCCTTTAGGCTTCCTTGGCATTTGTCAGGCTGTCATACGTAAACTATAATGGACACCGTTCATGTTCTGCCACCACTTTTAGCAAGCCAACATAATCTTACACTTGGATTATTACAATGGTCTTCTGAGCAGTTTTCAGTCCTGTGTCCACACAATCAGCCAGAGTTATCTTTAAAAAGCTCATTTCTGATCCCATTACTTATCTGTCTAGATTCTTCTAATGGCTTCCCAAGGCACTTAAAGCGAAATCTAAGCTCCTTACCAGGGCCCATTCAGGCTTCCTCTCCAGTGAATTTTTGTATTGCTTGTCTTCTCTGCTCCAAGCACATTGGCTTGCTTCCTGTTTCTCTGTCAAGCCAGGCTCTTTTTTACCTCCAGGTCTTTGCATTTGTTGTTCTCTCTCCCTACATGTGCTTCCTGTGATGCTTTTCATGCCTGGCTCCTCCTACTGATTTAAAGTCAGAGCTCAAAGTCACCTTAGAAAACCCTTCCTGACTATGCGGTACCTTCTACTTTGAGCTCATGTGTGCACTTAGTCACTCAGTCTTGTCTGACTCTTTGTGACCTCCAGGCTTCTCTGTCCATGGGGATTCTCCAAACAAGAATACTAGAGAGGGTTGCATGCCCTCCTCCAGGGGATCTTTCCAACCCAGGGATCAAACCCAGGTCTCCTGCATTGCAGGTGGATTCTTTACTGTCTGAGCCACCAGGGAAGCCCTTACTTCTACCTTACTTTCTATCAAATCACTTTACTTTTCTTAAATATTGCAAACTCATTTATGGTTTAAAACTCTCTTGGTTTCTCTGCCTTTCCTACTAGAATATACACTTCATGAAGACACATATTTTTGTGTCCATTTTGCTCACAGTATCACCCTTATCTTGGAATAGTGGTTGGCACATGGCAGCTACTTGATCATTATTGCTGAACATAAGAAAGAAACTTTGGTGCAAAAAAAATATCGAAGCTAATTTAATTGGTATTAAACAATTAATTTTTGAGCCAATTTTTGTCAAAGAGACTGCCTATACCTCTAATCTGGGTTACTGATGACTGAATTAATTAAACATATCTTTGGTACTCTGGCTATTCAGTTTAGTTACTGTGTAGATAATTTTAATATATTTTAGTGTATGTTTTCCTTACATTTAATAAATATGTTTTGGGTATACTAGACCTGAGAATCTGAGATAAAAATATGAAATTCTTTTTTCAAAAGTAAATTTTTCTTAGATCCTTGCTATAGGAAACAAGTTGCAATGGGGTATCAGAACCTTTGCGAGTTACTATGCATGAAAGAATACATAAATATATGAGCATGTATATTCCAAACATATATGTACACATACATACCTTACTTCTTTACCAACTACCATATAATATATGTATAACTTTCATTTAAAGTCATGTGATATAATTTTACTTAAGGAAAAAATAACTTCCTTTTGGTGCTGTTAGTAGATATTAAGTATATGATCAGTTGTTATTTGTGAAGACAGTATTTTTGAAATTTACCTTGTGAGCTACTTGGAGTTTGTCAGAGCATAACAGCATGGTGGGGATTCCCAGAACCAAGAAATTGATTCAGATCCAGGTTTCATTTCTTTTTGAGTATATTCCTTTCTTCCTGGTATGTGCTTTTCATGGGGCTATGAAGAAGCAGATTACACTTCATGGGATGGAGGGCTGTACAGTCTTGTTCTAGAGCCCTTCATGCTCTTTTGAGTGTGTGTTGTTTTCAATTCAAGTGATTCCCCAGTTGTGGCTGCCTGTTAGAGCAGAGAATCAACAAGGTCTTTCGGTAACCATGGAAGCCACTGGCTCTCAAATAAGTTATTTTTAGATTGCTTCACTGAATAAATTTCTCTCACTTTCTTATAGGAAAATAATGTAACTTAATCTTTATAATATGAGGCTTCAGTTATGGAAACAATAAGGGATGTTGAGAAAAAAGGATCTTATATTGCTTTAGTCCAAATCCTGGTCCACATAACATTTGGAAAGTTATACCAGTGAGTAAGCACTTAAAAACTTCCTCAGTGGCTCAGTGGTAAAGAATCCACCTGCAGTGCAGGAGACTTGGGTTCAGCCGCTGGGTCGGCAAGACCCCCTCCAGTATTCTTCCCTGGAAAATCCCACAGATAGAGGAGCCTGGTGGGCTGCAGTCCATGGGATCACAAAGAGTTGGACAGGACTGAATGACTGAGCAACTAAGCAAGGCACTTAAAAAAAGAAATGGGAATTATCCAACAGTCTTTGTTGGGTCTTCAAGTTTAGGAATCTAAGTTCTATCATTTCCTAAGAATTTTTTTCCTCTACTAGTCAGAGTCTCAAAGGGAAGACTCAAGTAAATCCTGCTAGTACTTCAATCAAAGAAACTAAGAAAGCAGTTACACCTCTGACTCCTAGGTCAATTAGGACATGTGATATTTCTGTAGGTTGTTTAATTCAGACTTGGATCTCCCTGTCAGCCTCAGATTAGGAAGGCAAAGGAAAAAAGTGACTGTGATGGGCTGGCATTTCTAAGCAATACATTTTTTGCCTCAGTAGTAGCTTAGAAAATCTGCACTGGTGGAAATTTCAAAAACACTAATTATGAGTTCTAGCCTGACCAAAGGGCAAAGTGTATACTACTCATAGAAATGCTTTTACTTTTAAAATATTTTTGTTTTTCTTTACAGAATTTATGAAGGTGACCCAAGGGTGCATTCATGGGCATTGGAAGATGCCTGGAAGAAGCAGGAGACCAGATTCCTTTCTAATTAAGTCAGCCAGCACTAGAAAATGGTTACATTTATATTATTTTTGCATTTACCTGAATGGTCTCTTTAATAGTACCTAGAAAAAAAAAATGAACTTCAGACCTGTAAAGAGCCTTCAGCACAGGCCCTGATTCCTCAAAATGAGAGGTGGTTTCAACAAGTAAAAACCTCCCATTTCTCTTGACATTGGATCCATTATTCTTTATGCCACTAATGAGGCTGACATCATGCTGGAGGCAAGAGGAGCGGGAAGGCTCAGATAATATTAGTCAACTTCTACTTACACATAAAATGAAATCCAAACTTAACATGGCCACTAATGCCCCATGTTTTAATTCAGATGATTCCTGGGGGTGCCTCCTTCCTTACTTTCTTCTGCCCTTTGCCTTAACCATGATGCTTCAATAGACCAACTTTCCTTCCCTTTCCTGGAATTATCAAATTTCTTTTTTGCTCTTTCTGGTGACCCTGCCTAGAAAGGCTTTCTCCTTTTGGATAACTGGTCTTCATCTTTGGTAGGTAGACTTTTTAGAGGGTCCCCAAGATTCCCTCTGGTATTCATGTCCCTCCTCTTGACTATGAGTGGAACCAATGAATATGTTATATTACTCCTGTGATGAGGTTATTAATGAGTTGACTTTGTGTTAATCGAAAGGAAGACTCATGGGTGGGCCTGACTTAATCAAGTGAGCCCTTTAAAAGAGGGTGAAGTATCAGAGAGATGCTTTCTTGTTGGCCTATTGGAAGGTATGTTGTAAGAGGAGGAGGCTGCACAGCAAGGATCAGAGGGCAGTGTCTCAGTGCTGACAGTGGTCCCCACACAACAGGCAGCAGAAAAGAGGGACCACAGTCTTCAGCCACAAGGAAATAAATCCTGCTGAAGACTGAACCTGAAAGGGAACCCCAAGCCTCAGATGAGATCACAATCCCAGCCAGCACCTTGATTTTGGCTTGCAAGACCCTGAGCAAAGTATTCAGCTAATGCGTACTTGCACTCCTGACTCACAGCAACTTCGAGATAGTAAATTTGTGGCAACTTGTTATGTGGTAGATCTTTCCTATCTCAACTTGTGTCATTTCTTCAAGAAGACTTCTCTAAACACTAATGCCTCCATTATTATACTTTATCTCAACTCATGTCACTTCTTCAAGAAGCCTTCTCTAAACACTAATGCCTCCATTATTGTACTTTATTTTCTTAATAGCTCTTAATAGAATTTAAAGTCATCCTATTTGCTTTCACTCTTTGCTTACCGATTTCGTAGTTGTGTTCTCCAGCACCTAGAGTCTTATTTTACACACAATAGGCACTCAATAAATATTTCTTGCCTGGATCATTGAATTCAAATTAGAGAGATTTTATCAACTGCCTATGATTACACTTCCAAATGATTCCCTGGACCACCAGGTGGCAGATAATTTAGAGAGTGAAGTAAATAGAAGAGAAGAACCTTGGCCTGGTGACAGAATGTCAATTCTCTAATGGCAGCATCACCATCCAGACTTTAATCTAAAACCATCTGCCTTTATTTTTCTTAACCTGGTCAGTTGGACAGCACATCTGCCATTGCTGGTGTTCCTGGAGCCAAATTATACGATTAACTCTTATGAAACAAGAGCTTTGAAACAGAATGGATTGATACTTCCATCAACTAAATGACCAGCCACAGAACATTATCTTTACTATCTACTTTTGGTGTGGTCACTTCTTTGTCCTGCATGGTTCAACTTCTTAAGTGTGGATCTCATTAATTTGTTCTTAAAATTTCCTTTCTTCGCAATTTTGGAGCAGATGTTCTTTGCTTTAAGAGAATGGACTATTATCATAATGTGTCTCTCATCATATCATTGCTAACCTCACATACTCATTGTTATAATATGTACCCAGATCTCTGAGTACCTAGCTCAAACTGACCCAGGTTTGTATGCAAGAGTTTCAGCACATGTGTAGAAATGCAGTAAAATATGTCAGGGAGAAAAAATAATTGTACCTCTATCCTTCTGAGTTCTTGGCTGGATCCTCATATAATAAAAGACTAACAAAAGAAAAACAAAAGCAAGTGTATTAACATGTGTGCTTCATGTATTCATGGTAGGTACCCTCCAAACTGAGTAACTCCCAGAGGTGGCCCAAGTCACTTAAATACCATTGTTAGCTAAAGATTTAAAAAAAAAAAAAGTTGAGGATTGGAAAAGCCATTTGATGGGGATTACCAGAAAAGGCACAGTAAATAAGTTAGATTTGTTGAATAACAAATTAAGTCAGTGCCTTCTCTGTTGATATTTGCCTGTGATTTAGTCATTCTTCTCATCCTGGTACAGAGAGAAATACCCTTACAAATGAAGATTTCTTTTATAAATGTCAGTTATTCTTACTGACGTGTAACTTCTTCTCTGTTTGCAGAGCTTCTCTTATGTAAGCAGTTTCTCAAAAATAATCACCTCAAAATAATCTTTATCACTATTAAAAAAACAAAATTCAATTGAGTAAATGTGAAGACCTAATAATCTTTCTTCAATGATTGCTGAATCTGGCAGCACCCTATCTAGCAAAAAGAAGAGCACTCAAAGGTGTTGTATACAATGGGAGAGTTTTATAGGCAGGAGGAGGGTGGGGAAAGGAAGTTATTAGCAAACGAAAAGAAAGTATTGTTTCAGGCCCAGTTATCTTTCATCTCTTTGGGGAGTAAGGGCAAGGTCTTATATGTTCAGATTACCTCTTCTTTCTTTGACTGGGGGTTGGAAGTGGTGATGAAGGGGGCTCAAGTGACAGGTCACCTCATTGGTGCTGACTGGAAAATTCCAAGCTGTCAGATTAAGATTACATTTTTTTATTTTGAGGATTGAAACAGCCATTAGGTCAGATGTTAAATCTAGGTTTGGTATAATGGGCTTTAGCAGAAGTGACACCATCTTGGACATGTGATTTCCTCTTTAATGGCTAAAGAGGTATCTTCTAGGGTGACATATTCTGCTTTCTTTTAAATGTAAGAGTCATGAACACAGAGAGCTTTATTTTTGTTATACCCTATCCCCTGGAATACTGCCAGACCATATAACAGATACTTGATAAATAGCTTTGAAGAAATGAATGGATATGTGAACAATCTCTTAGCACTTTGTTACCAAGTTGTGGCATATATCCTGCTTCTTACAGTGCCTCCCAAAGGAAATTTCTCTTTTCCTTTTGGAAAGCCTAATTATTTAAATCCCATTCAGCTGTTTTCTCTTTGGATGATGGTTGTAAAGATAGTTACTTCTGTAGTCCTTTATTGAATACCTACTCTGTTCCCGGTATTTTGTGAGTTGCTGAGGACACAAAGGTAGTTAGGTCTCCTGACCAAAATGGATTCACAGGGACTTCGCTGGCTGTAGAGTGGTTCAGAATCCACCTGCTAATGCAGGGGACATGAGTTTGATCCCTGGTCCAGGAGGATCCCACATGCTATGGGGCAACTGAGCCTATGTGCTATGACTTCTGAACCAGTGTGCCCTAGAGCCCATGCTGTACAACAAGAGAAGCTGCCTCAATGAGAAGCTTGGGCACCACAATTAAAGAGTAGCCCTCATTCAGGGCAACTAAAGAAGGCCCATGCACAGCAACTAAGACCCAATGCAGCCAAAATATGAAATAAATTAAAAATAATACAAAAATGAATTTACATTCTTGCAATTCTTATCTATTGCCACCTGCTTTCAAGATGGGGACATAACATAATTCTAATTAAAGAAGCACATATTCATGTAAGTATGCAAGTGTGTGTGCGTGCTCAGTTGCTTCAGACATGTCGGACTCTCTGTGACCCCATGGACTATAGTCCTCCAGTCTCCTCTGTTCATAGGATTTTCCAGACAAGAATACTTGTGGGGGTTGCTGTGTCCTTTTCCAGTAGAGCTTCCCAACACAGGGATTGAACCTGCATCTCCTGCACTGCAGGCGGTTCTTTACTGCAGAGCCACTGTGGAAAGCCCTCGTGGAAGTATAGATCCTGGGAATTCTGCAGATGATCCTAGTGAGTGTCTGGGTTTGTAATATTTATATCTTTTTCCATGACTTTATTAGTTAAGGTAATTCTAGCTGCTGAAAGAGATTAGCCTCAGTGGCATAGCATAATAGGAATGCATTTCTTGCTCGTGTAATTTCCAAAACAGGTGTTCCAGAGCAGTTGCAAATTCACCCAAAGCTAAGATTTAGGAATCCAAGCTCCTCCCGTTTTGTAGACATGCTATCTTCAAATCCTAATGCTGCTGCTCAAGGGGAGGGAAAGATCTCATGGATCAGGCCTCAAATTGTTTCTGCACATGATCCATTGACTAGAGATAAGTTACGTGGTCACACTTAACTGCAAGGTAGATGGAGTGATGTGGTAATGTCCATACGGAGTACATTTATGTTCACCAGAGCTGAACAGGAAGAGGTGGTTTCTATTTGTCTAGCCAAAGGACTTTAAATAATTTTTTTCTTTGAAAAGATCAGGCTGGTATTTTTTAGTTAAAAAAAATTGCCTCAGTGTTTGAGATAGTTTGGTTGGGTTTTAAAGGGAGGAATATTATTATCAAAATAATACACTAAAATACAGAAAATTTTCAGTCATTCTGACAAATACTTTAAGATACTTGTAGAAAAGTAATGAATGTAGTAAAGAAAATGTAAAGGCATGTTCCAGGAGAAAAAGAAACAAGGTTTGGTAAATAGCCAGTAAGCATGTCCAGCAGATTCTCTATTGTTAAAGAAATTTCCTGAGAATATCTACATTAGCTCTGTTATTCATTTGGAGGGACAGAGTCAGGAGTCAGAATAATTGGGCTTTGTTTTTCTATTATCAGCCCTGTTGACTTTTTACCGGTACTTATACTCTCTGGGCCTCTGTAGATTTATGCAAAATGGGAACATGATATGCACTTCATATTTGTAACATATTTTGTTTGCAATATTAGATGAAATAATGACTATGGAAGTACATAGTAAAATACCAATTGCAGTGTAAATGCAAGGTGGTACCTCTCTTTTCCTCCTCATCACTATCACCATTAAGATCACAAAATATTAGGAAAACATAGCAGGAAAGGTTTGTTGTAGTCCAGTTGAACAGTCATGTCTGACTGTTTGTGATCCCATGGACTGCAGCACACCAGGCTGCCCTGTCCTTCACCATCTCCTGGAGCTTGTTCAAACTCATGTCTGTTGAGTCAGTGATGCCATCCAACCAGCTTATCATCCCCTTCTCCTCCTGCCTTCAGTCTTTCCCAGCATCAGGGTCTTTTCTAATAAGTTGGCTATTTGTATCAGGTGGCCAAAATATTGGAGCTTCAGCTTCAGTATCAGTCCTTCTAACAAGTATTCAGGATTTATTTCCTTTAGGATTGACTGGTTTGATCTCCTTGCAGTCCAAGGGACTCTCAAGAGTCTTCTCCAAATCACAACTCAAAGGTATCCAATCTTGGGAATTCAGCCTTCTTTTTTATGGTCCAATTCTTGCATCCATACATGACTACTAGAAAAACCATAGTTTGACTATATGGACCTTTGTTGGCTAAGTAATGTCTCTGCTTTTTAATATGCTATCTAGATTGGTCATAGCTTTTCTTCCAAGGAGAAAGCATCTTTTAATTTCATGGCTACAGTCACCTTCTGCTGTGATTTTGGAGCCCAAGAAAATAGCCTGTCACTATTTCCATTGTTTCTCCATCTATTTGCCATGAAGTGATGGAACTGGTTCCATGGTCTTCATTTTTAGAATGTTGAGTTTTAAGCCGGCTTTTTCACTATCCTCTTTTACTTTCATCAAGAGACTCTTTTGTTCCTCTTTGCTTTCTGCTGTTAGGGTGTTGTCATCTGCATATCTGAGGTTATTGATATTTCTCCCAGCAATCTTGATTCCAGTTTGTGCTTCATCCAGCCTGGCATTTCAGATGATGTACTCTGTATATAAGCTAAATAAGCAGGGTAATCATATACAGCCTTGACATACTCCTTTCCCAATTTTGAACCAGTCCATTGTTCCATGTCCAGTTCTAACTGTTGTATCTTGACCTGCATACAGGTTTCTCAGAGGCAGGTAAGGTAGTCTGGTATTCCTATCTCTTTAAGAATTTTCCACAGTTTGCTGTGATCCACATAGTCTAAGGCTTTAGCTTAGTCAATGAAGTAGAAGTAAATGCTTTTCTGGAATTCTCTTGGTTTTTCTGTGATACACCAGGTGTTGGCAATTTGATCTCTGGTCTTCTGCCTACATCCAGCATGAACATCTGGAAGTCCTCAGTTCATGTACTGTTGAAGCCTGGCTTGGAGGATTTTGAGCATTACTTAACTAGCGTGTGAGATGAGTGCAACTGTGCGGTAGTTTGAGCATTCTTTGGCATTGCCTTTCTTTGGGATTGGAATGAAAACTGATCTTTTCCAGTCCTGTGGCCACTGCTGAGTTATCCAAATTTGCTAATGTATTGAATGCAGCACTTTAGTAGCATCATCTTTTAGGATTTAAAATAGCTCAACTGTAATTCCATCACCTCCATAGTGATGCTTCCTAAGGCCCGCTTGACTTTGCACTCCAGGATTTCTGGCTCTAGGTGAGTGATCACACTATCGTGGTTATCTGGGTCATGGAGATTTTTTTTTTTTTTTTTCATAGCTCTTCTCTTTATTCTTGCCACCTCCTCTTAATCTTCTGCTTCTGTTAGGTTCAGACTGTTTCTGTCCATTATTGTGCCCACCTTTGAACACAATATTCACTTGGTATCGCTATTTTTCTTGAAGAGATCTCTAGTCTTTCCCATTCTATTATTTTCCTCCATTTCTTTGCAATGTTCACTTAGGAAGCCTTTCTTATCTCTCCTTGCTGTTCTTTGGAACCCTGCATTCAGTTGGGTATATCTTTCCTTTTCTCCTTTGCCTTTGGCTTCTCTTTTTTTCTCAGCTATTTGTAAGGCCTCCTCAGACAGCCATTTAGCCTTCTTGCATTTCCTTTTCTCAGGGATGGTTTTGATCACCACCTCCTGTACAATGTCACAATCCTCCATCAATAGTTCTCCAGGCACTCTTAATCCCTTAAACCTATTTTCACTTCTACTGTATAATTGTAAGGGGTTTCATTTAGACTTAAACTGAAGACAGTAGGGAAAACCAATAGGCCATTAAGGTATGACCTAAATCAAATCCCTTATGATTATATAGCAGGGAAAGTGGGGACATCCAATTTGACCTCAGCTTTCCCTTGTACCCCTGCCTCTCACCCTCTAGATTCATACTGGAATCCTTCTAATAACTCATGCCCTCTAATAATCATGCCCAAATCAATTTTTCATTCCCTTGTTAGGGGCCTAATGATAAACAACTATTATTACCTTTTAAAAATGATCTCTGACTCTATGGCTGGTACTAGAATATGTATGTATTTTACCTACATGACCTCATTGGAGCCTCCCTCACAACAACTCTAGGAGGCTGATTCTATTACCACCTCTCATCTTTCACACATAGAAAAGCCAGAGTTTAGAGAGGTGCAGCCACATTTGAAGTCACACAGCGCAACACCTACAGTCTGACTCTAGGGTCTGTGCTTGTGACTCCTTGTACTCCTTTGATTTTTCATGTGACTATTATGAGCTAGGACATGCCAGGCACCAAAGGCTTCCATGGTGAGGATGAAAACATGATTGATTCCTGACTTTAAGGGACTTTTATCCTGGCTCTTGGGGCTTCCCAGGTGACTTCAAAGTTAAAGAATTCACCTGCCAATGCAGGAGACACAAGAGAGGTGTGTTCAATTGCTGGATTGGTAAGATCCCCTGGAAGAGGAAATGACAATCTGCTCCAGTATTCTTGCTTGGAAAGTCCCACAGACAGAGGAGCCTGGCAGGCTACAGTCCATGGGGTCACAAAACTGATCATGTGGGCATATCCTAACTATCAGCAGCCTTCAGGCTCTTGCCTACACTTGTACCAGCAATGATCCCCCTGTAAAACCCTTTACCCTTGCTCAGCCTAGCTGGTTTCTCCTTACCCTGAAGAATCAGGTCAGGGATCACTTTTTCCAGCCCTTTTTGATTGCCCAGGAAGTACCTAGAAGGGGTCTCACATAAACTCCTGGGCAGAGGCAGTATGTCCTGGTGGTTAAAATCCTAGATTTAGATGCAGACTTTCTTAGCTCAAATTCTGGCTCCATCTCTTCCCAACAATGTGATTTTGGGTAGTTTACTTCACCCTTGTGGGTCTCAGTTTCTGTATGTGTAAAATGGGATTGTTACAAGGGTGAAATCAGGTGACACATGTTAAACAATTTGGCACTTGCATGTTAAGTGCTCAGTTAACTTGTTAACTAGAATTAACTATCGTTATAAAGACTGACCAATATCATATAGCATTCTTATTTCTTTCACTTGCACAGGGTCTGCTATAGAAGATAGAGATGCTGACTTATAGTTCACCTTCAGTTTCAAAAGTCTGGTGTTTGAACTGAAAGGTCAACATCTCCAAACTCAGAATGCTGGTATCCTGAGCTAAACATAGAGAAGTTCCATGACTTGACCAAAATCTTTGTTTTTTTATATTGTTGCACATCTTAGTCAACACACCTAGTTCCATACCCTTCCCATAGAAACACTGGGCTGATTTATAATTTTAATTCACGTCAGTCTTTGCTGATCTTCAGTGAGGAATAATTAGGTGGTGGTTGGTACAGATAATGGTACCACTCTCAGCCAGGAGGGGATTGTTTCCTCTGGCATTTCAATTCTCTTGCTGAGATAGCTTTCCTTCCTTTCCTTTGTTGCTCAGAAGTTGAACCTGATGGGTCTCTGTGGGAAGCATAGTCATCTCTTTCTCTGCACTTCTTCTACCAGGCTCAGGCATGTTTATAGTCCCCAGGCAAGGATGAGACATGTCTAGGTAACCAATTAGCCAAAACAGAACATTGAGAGGCTGTGGAACACGTACAAATTTCAATGGATGAAAGGTCAGTGTCCAATAAATTGAGTCTGAGCAGGGTGTTTTCCTCTAGGGTTTGGAGTGCTGCAGAGCTTAATCTTGAATCTCCTAGGGTCCATAAAGGAAGCAGCAGGTGTCTAGAATATCAGTCTTCATTTGACTCCAAATGTGTATGTCTTCTTGGCTCCAGAAAAAAATCTGTTTTGTCCACTGGACACTTTGGTTCACTCATTTCTTCCCTGTTGTGCTTAGAAGCCCCAAAGTCTGTCTGTAAGCTACACAGGTATGAACCTTCAATTAGAGTTGGATATGTAGAAGAAGAAGATAAGAAACTTGATTAGTGTTATCTGAAATTTTGAAACAAATGCAATAAAGAATGTGGCAACTTATGGGGATGACCCACTGAGATGTTATGGGGAGGGAGGGGAGGGGGGTTCATGTTTGGGAACACATGTAAGAATTAAAGATTTTAAAATTTAAAAAAAATTAAAAAATTAATAAAAAAATAAAATAAATAAAATGCAGCTGCATATTTTTGGACATCTTTCCAACTCCTTAAATCTGGGAAGGTCTTTGATAGATTGAACCTATAAAAAGTGACGCTAGATGATTTCTGAGGCTAGATCCTAAAATACAATGAAGTTTCCACCTTGCTCTTGGAATATTTGCCTTGGAGTCTTAAAGCCACCATGTAAGAATTTTGATTATTCTTAAGCTGCTGTATTGTGAAGAAACCTAAGTCCCATGGAGCAGCCTCCTGATGCCCCAGTCAACAGTTTCAGCTGAAATTAGCTTCTGCATCATCCCAGCGCAGGTGTCAAATGTATTGTGAGTGAGAAAACTTCTAGATGATTCCAGCCCCCAGTGGTTTAAGTCATATCCAGATATCTGTGTCACCCCAGCCACGCATGTCTTCCAAACTGAGGCTCAGACATTCGGAGTAGAGACAAGGCAGCCCTATTGTTCCATGCCCCAAATCCTAACCTAACAGGACCCATGAACATGATAAATGATTGTTGCTTTCTGTCATTGCACTTTGGGATGATTTGTTCTATAGCAATAGATAACTGGAATAGTGGTTTTCATGGAGATATGCTCCAAGTGTCAAGTAAAGGAAGCAGGTAACTGCAAGCCACATGGCAAGAAGCAACAAGAATCATGGAATTAGTAGAATTTAAGAATTATAAGGATCCTTAGGGTCATCTAGTAATTTACAGCCTTACAGTTGCTGTTAGTCTGAATTTTGTAACACCTTCAAGCAGAGACAATTTGCTTTTTTTTACCTACTTCCAAACGGTCATGTATGGATGTGAGAGTTGGACTGTGAAGAAGGCTGAGCACCGAAGAATTGATGCTTTTGAACTGTGGTGTTGGAGAAGACTCTTGAGAGTCCCTTGGACTGCAAGGAGATGCAACCAGTCCATTCTGAAGGAGCTCAGCCCTAGGATTTCTTTGGAAGGAATGATGCTAAAGCTGAAACTCCAGTGCTTTGGCCACCAAGAGTTGACTCATTGGAAAAGACTCTGATGCTGGGAGGGGTTGGGGGCAGGAGGAAAAGGGGATGACCGAGGATGAGATGGCTGGATGGCATCATGGACTCGATGGACGTCATTCTGAGTGCACTCCGGGAGATGGTGATGGACAGGGAGGCCTGGCGTGCTGCGATTCATGGGGTCGCAAAGAGTCGGACACGACTGAGCGACTGAACTGAATGATGAGGAACTTGTAACTCCTTGAAGCACCATCTCTTACAGTTCACTGGATGCACTAAATAAAGATGGTGCTACTGCTAGACTGAGATTGTTGGTGACAGAAAAGACACAGCCGCCTAAGAGAAAGTGACTTTGAGAAAAGGCTCCACCTATACAACTTAGCGGTCATGAAAAAAAATGACAGACACTAAGACACCCGCTGTTTGGACTTTTCAGGAAAAATTTGTCACACATTTTCTGCTGCCTTTTTTAAAACAGTCTTTGGTGATGTGTAGAGAGGTTCTTTTTCCAGTATCACTTTATGATGTGATATTTGATTCCAGTGGTAAAGGGAAATCAAAACTAGTCAGGGTAACCTTCCTAGAAATGTAGAGACTGATATATAGGCTCAAAGAATGTCTAAGGCAGGAAAAGAAGTCATATTTTATCACAAGTTGAATATTAATAAACAGTGCAATGCAGGTACAGAAAATGTTACTTCATTTTGCAGTAGATAGTAGGGTAAAGAGGTCACAAGTACCAAGAGTTTAATTGTTCAGAAAATATGTGAAATTCCAGTTGAGGAAAGTGAAAGTGAAAGTCGCTCAGTCGTGTCTGACTCTTTGCAACCCTGGAATTCTCCAGGCCAGAATACCAGAGTGGGTAGCCTTTCCCTTCTCCAGGCGATCTTCCCAAACCAGAGATTGAACCCAGGTCTCCCACATTGCAGGTGGATTTTCTACTAGCTGAGCCACAAGGGAAGCCCTCCATTTGAGGAATTACCATCAATTCTGGGAATTCTATTTAAGAGGGGTAGCGAGAGCCTAGACATTTTTCAGATGTCAACAAAATGTCTTTGTTTACAAGGTGGAGAGGAATCTAGATAGACATTGTGTTATGTAGAATAGTTTGGCTAAATAATATTCCAGTGTGCGTGTGTGTATCACAACTTCTTTATCCATTGATCCATTACAGGACACAGGTTATTTTCCTATCTTGGCTATTATAAATAAGGCTGCTGTGAACATGGAGGAGCAGGTATCTTTTCAAGTTTATGTTTTTATTTCCTTTGGATATTTCCCTGAAGGGGAATTGCTAGATTGTATGTTAGTTCCAGTGGCGCCAAGTGGTAAAGAATCTGCCTGCCAATGCAGGAGACTCAGGAGATGCAGATTTGATCCCTGGGTCAGAAAAATTCCCTGGAGTGGGAAATGGAACGCTATTCCAGTAATCTTCCCTGGAAAATTCCATGGGCAGAGGAGTCTTGCAGGCTGCAGTCCACAGGCTGCAAAGTGATGGACATGACTAAGTGACTGAGCATACACACATATTAGTTCTGGGTTTGACTTTTTAAGGATTCTCATACTGTTTTCCATAGTGTCTATTCTAGTTTATAATCCCACTGCTGCTGCTGCTAAGTTGCTTCAGTCGTGTCCGACTCTGTGCAACCCCATAGATGGCAGCCCACCAGGCTCCCCCATGCTGGGATTCTCCAGGCAAGAACACGGGGGTGGGTTGCCATTTCCTTCTCTAATCCATGAAAGTGAAAAGTGAAAGTGAAGCTCACTAGCAGTATACAATCCACATCCATGCCAGCATTTGTTATCTCTTGTACCTTTTTTACTTTTTAAACAAATCCACACTTTTTTTTTTTCAATAAGTTTAAATCCTCAAAGGGTACAGTATCACATGGATTCTGGGTCCAATGGCCTTCGCAGGAAGGTTGCTTCGGAATTTTGCATGAACCATGCTACTGTTTCCACGAGCTTGAGTTATCTTTCCCTAGATTACTCTGGTTTTGTTAGGTTTTACACCAGGAGTTACTGTGTTGGTCTTTGCTTTGTACACAGAAACATATATCTTGCCTAGATAGAATTCAGTTTCATCTCGAACATATAAACCTTCAGTTTTCAGGAGAGCATTGTGTTACCTCTGGTTCCATAGACCCCGCTTATAGCCAGCAAAAATGGCCTTGAATCACAGCTTTCCAGACATATTTGTCATTTTAGAAGTCCTGTTCCCAGCAGGCCTTCACGGGGGCCAAAATGGCTGAAAGAGCCTCTTGTTGTTTTGATAATGGCAATTCTATTGCCAATTCTATGAGATGTTATCTCATTGTGGTTTTGATTTACATCTTATGGATGTGAGATTTGGGCGGTGAAGAAGGCTGAGTGCTGAAGAATTGATGCTTTTGAACTGTGGTGGTGGAGAAGACTCTTGAGAGTCCCTTGGACTGCAAGGAGATCCAACCAGTCATTCTGAAGGAGATCAGCCCTGGGATTTCTTTGGAAGGAATGATGCTAAAGCTGAAACTCCAGTACTTTGGCCACCTCATGCGAAGAGTTGACTCATTGGAAAAGACTCTGATGCTGGGAGGGATTGGGGGCAGGAGGAAAAGGGGACGACTGAGGATGAGATGGCTGGATGGCATCACTGACTCGATGGACGTGAGTCTGAGTGAACTCTGGGAGTTGGTGATGGACAGGGAGGCCTGGCGAGCTGTGATTCATGGGGTTGCAAAGAGTCGGACACGACTGAGTGACTGAACTGAGCTGAACTGGATGACTGGTGATATTGAGCATATTTTCATGTATCTCTTTGCTTTTTGTATGTATATCTTCTTTGGAAAAATTGTCTATTCAGGTCCTTTGTCAATTTTTTAAATTGACTTATTTGATTATATATATAGGATAAAAACCTATTATCATATATATGGTTTGCAAATATTTTTTTTTTTTACCATTCTGCAGGTTATCTTCTCACTTTGTTGATGATTCCTTTTTCTGTACAGGAGATTCATAGTTTGATGTAGTTCAAGTTATTTACTTTTTTTACTCATGCTTTAGGTGTCATATCCACAAAATTATCACCAAGGTCCAACTCAGGGGGTTTTATTTGCAAAGAGCTTTATTCTTATCTTCTAGGATTTTCCTGGTTTTAGTTCTAACATCTAAGTCTTTAATTCATTTTGAATTAAATAATATTTCTGAGTAGTGTAAGTTAGGGGTCCAATTTCATTATTTTACATGCAAGTATCCAATTATCACAGCACAATTTATTGAAGAGACTGTTTTTCCTTCATTAAATGAAGAAATTTAATGATATTAAAGACATTTTCTTCTTGACTCCCTTGTCAAATACTAGTTGATTGTATGTGCTTAGGTTTATGTCTGGGCCCTCAGTTCTATTGCATTGGTTTATTTGTCTGTTTTTATGCCAGTTTGTTTTTATGTTTTGATGACAATAACTTTGCAGGAGAGCTTGAAATCAGTAAGTGTGATACCTCCTGATTTGTTTTCTCTCTCAGGATTTCTTTGGCTATTCGGAATCTTTTGTGGTTCTATATATATACCTTTAAGCACTGTTTTTTCCCTACTTCTATTAAAATATGCCATTAAAATCTCAAAAGGGGTGGCATTGACTCTATAGATTGCTTTTTGTAGTATTGACATTTTAACCATAATAATTCTTCCATGTCAGAAAGATGGGATACCTTTCCATTTATTTGTGTCTTTTTAAATTTTTTTCACAAATGTCCCATAAATTTCAGAGTGGAGATCTTTCACCTCTTGGGTTAAAGTTATTCCTATGCATTATATTGTTTTTGGTTTATTGTAAATGAGATTGATTTCTTGATTTCTTTCTCAGAAAACTCTTTGTCATTATTAGAAATGCTACTGAATTTTGTGTATTGGTTTTTTTATCCTACAGCTTTACTGAAATTGTTGATTAGATTGAATGTTTTCTTGGTTGAGTCTTTACATTTTTCTGTATATAAAATCATGTCATCTGCAAACAGAAAATTTTACTTTTGCCTTCTAAATTCTGATACCTTTTATTTATTTCTTTAGCCTGACTGCTATCTAGGACTTTTAGTAATATTTGAATAGGAGTGTTGAGAGTGGGCACCATTGTCTTGGTCTTAATCTTAGAGGAAAAGCTTTCAACCATTGAGTATGATGTAAGTTGAGAGCTTGTTTTATATCACCTTTATTGTGTGGCAGTATGTTCCTTCTATGCCCAATTTGTTAAAAGTTTCTATCATGAATGTGTATTGAATTTGTCAATTGCTTTTTCTGTATCTATTGAGAATATCATATGATTCTTTTCTGTCACTCTATTAACACATCATTGACGGGGGATTTTTGCAGAAACTAATGCCTGTGGCCAGTGATTTGTTTTTTAAGTGAATATTGATATGTCTCTTGTCAATAATATTTGGATAACAGAAGACCTATCTCTGGTCAATAAGTTGTTAATGTGACTTATCACTTTGATTGATTTGTATCTGTTGAAACATTCTTGTATCCCAGTGATAAATTACACTTGACTGTGGTGAATGATCCTTTTAATGTGATGCTGAATTTGGTTGGCTAATGTTTTATTGAGATTTGGCATCTTTATTCATCAGGGATATTGGCCTATAGTTTCATTTTCTAGTAGTGCTTCCCCCCCGCCCCTGGTTTTGATATCAGGATGATGCCAGCCTCATAAAATAAGTTACAGTGGCCCCTCATCTTTGGTTTTTTTGGAAGAGTTTGAGTAGAATTGATGGTAATTCTTTGTAAAAGTTTGGTAAAATTCACCATGAAGCCAGGAAGTGATTTTTTAATAATGGAATATGTATGTCAATATGTACATTCATAGGCATAATTACACTGGAAGACATAAGGAAGTAAATGCTTGCATCTATAAGGGTAGTCATCAGGAATATATGAATGACAGATTAATACATATTTATGCTTTGACTAGAGATTCAAATACCCAAGAAGTATTGCTACTGATGACATTATGTCCTGAAATGTTGTTGGTAATGTTCAGGATAAAAAAGTACACACTTTGTTTAGTTTATAAGTTATTTGTGTTTCTGGGAAATTTAGGAGTTATTAAAAATTTATTTAAAAATATTAGGATACAAAAATGCATCTAGGTTCTAGGCTCAGAAAATTGTAAGCAGTAGTATATCTAAATGGATGTCCACTGGGACACTAGAAAAGATGAATAACAGCTTTTTGATGTGTGGACCATCTTGTGTGATACAGAAAGCCCAACTTCAACCTTCTCAATATCAGGAGGTAATTTATGTCATTGCCACTAACAAAAAGCACCCCAACAGAGTTCCAGAAATGCCCACAAGGTTGGCTAGCCCCATGGTTCACTCAGAGAGGCTTTGCCCAGTGATATTTGGGTCCTATCCTCTCTAGTTGTGTCTCCTTCCAGTCCTCCCTCCTCACATGCTCCAAATCCATTGCCTTCTTTCTCTCTTTTAAACTAAGGAGTAGTTGAATTTACATTTTCTACATCTTGGACAGTTGTGCTACCAAGTTTTCCTGTCTTGGTTCTTCTTGTTACTCAGGTGTTGGCATGAATATTACTTTCTCAGAGAAGAAAACGCAGAGCATTCTGGCTCCAGTATTATCTCCATCTTCATTACTATTCTTTTACCCTCTTACACCTTCTTTGTAGTTTACTTGATAGCACTTAATAATGGCTGAAAATGAAAATGTTTTATTAGTTATGTGCTCATTGTTTACCCCTTTTTCCATTAAGATATAAGACCTAGGAGGGCAGGAACTCTTGTCTGCTACCAGCTGTATTTTCAGTGCCTAGGAAAATGTCTGGTATGTAGTAGGTGCCTAATAATTGTATTTTTTGAGTAAGCTATTAATTCGCTCCTTCCTCCCCTTGAGACAAACTCCAGGCTCTTTAGCATGACACTTGAGGCTTCTCAACATCTTGCCCAGCTTATATTTCCCTATCCTTTCCTCCCTTCATTCACTAATCTTTTTTACTAAAGTTTCTCAAATATGTCATGACATTTACTGTTTCATTCCGTTGCATATTGCATTTTCTCTGTATTCAGCTAAGATCAGGCTCCCTCAATTTCCTCCCCCCTCCCATTCTTTGGAGGTTTACATACCCTACCTTTGGTAATGGCCCCACAACTATGCTTATACAAGGAGAGAACATTTGTTGGTATATGCATCTTTCTTTTCAACTATACTTTGAGCTTATTTAGAGCAGACCACTTAATTGTCTTTATATGCCTAGTGGTCGGATGGTACCTGGCATAGAATAAATCACAGCGTTCTAGTTCATTACATCAGAGTTGGATTATCATATTAGCTACCTGAGAACACTTGGAATCTCAATTCCATCATTGATTTTCCCCAGTATCATATCAACTATAAATCTGTTAAATATGCACAAACAGTAGAGACTTCACAGGGGCACATACAAGTAAGTTAATCCCTTGAAATTGCAATGACAGAATGGTTTAAAGATCATTTTGTTGTTATTGATAATGATATTTCTTGAGTATGGCATGATGGTCACATTTCTAAACTCTACGAGCATTTTCTTATTGAAGCCTTTAGCAACTCAGTGGTAAGAGTCACTTAGTTGCCTAGAGTAAACTTGACAATGTCATTGCTGATAAGTAGAAGAAGATAATTAGCCTTAATGTATGTGACCCCATAGCCTAAGATCTTAATCACTATGTTAGGTCCTTTCTATGCCATTTTTGTAATTCTTAGACTCAATCATCCTTGAATATGACTAGAACAGAGTTAATGGAGATATTTTAAAGTTAATCCTATTTTCTCAGGATAAAGAAGATTTCAGTCCCTCCTCTCCACAAACAAGACCATTTGCTAATTATTGCTTTTTATCCTCCTTTCTCCCTGTCAGGGAAGCTCAGTTTATTATGGGTCATTGCGGATGCAACCAAGTTAATGATAATTGATGTTCATCTCTTGCTTCTCACGTTAGTGGCTCTGTATCAGCATTCACTCCCCTTGCAGTGGGCATGCCCCCTCTCCATCTCTTTTCCCACATTAGCCGAGGTTTTGAATTACTCAGTGAACTTTTAATCACTGAATAGCTAATGACCATAATTCCTCACTGTCCAGAGCTGCAAGTTCATCATGCACATGGACCTGGTATCCTTGTTAATCACAGTAATCGCTCACCACTCATGAGCTGTGAAAAGTAGTGATGACTCTTCACATCACTCCGGGTGCTCGCACTCCGAGGGAGGCTGGTAGGAGTGTTAGGATGTACCCAACACAGGCCATGGGGATAGCATCAGAATGTCCACCAGACCTACAAGTTTTGGATCCCTGCTTGTATTTACCGTTATCCTGAGTTGGTAAATTGATTAGAACTGCTACTCCATGACTCTTTTGGTTCACAACTTCCCTGGGAGCTTCCTGGGTATAATCTGAAACTAGCCCCTGTATGTGGAAGGCAGAGAGAAGCTAAAGAGAGAAGACTAATCCAAATTGTAGGTGGTAGGGTTAATGAACAAGGGAACGTATTTATGAGGCTTGTCATGGGTTGTTGCAAAATGAGCAGTTTTTTGCACCTGCCTGTCAAATCTTAAAAGTTTATATAGAGGACCAATCTGGGTCAATCATATACAAATTCCAGATGATCTCAACACCATGTGACTATCTCCAGGCTCTCTCCTTGGGCAGCTTCTAGTGTTGATAAGGCAAGAGGAGCACACATCCCAAGAATGGGGATAGAGGGTTAGGAGCCTCTGATGCTTGGGTCTAGCTTGTGAGTCAAATCAACAGTCACATCTTGATGACCTCTGCCCACATACTCACGTCTCCATCCCCACTGTTTCTGATTCTAAAGCTTCCATAGCAGGGTTCCTTCCTCCCAGTCTTCTCCTTCCTTGCATCTAATGCTCCATCTTGGCATCCAGACTGCACCCTGCTGGCATTGTCCACTGGGCTTCCTGGCCAGGCCATCAACTTTCATCCCAAAGCTTCACTGAAATTATTTGTCTTATACTGGAATTATTTTGATAGAAATAAACCAGAAACCAATCCATCTGGTTCAGTTTGAGAGGAATTTATTATAAGGAATGAGGGGTATGTCTTTGAATCCTAAGCCTAGAAATTTGGCCATCTCTCAGGAGGGACATACTCAACTTGGAAGGCCACCAGATATTAAGGCAGACACTCTGTTAATCTTAGATTGCCCTCTACATGTGTACTCCATTATTTTGCTTTCCACTCTTGCTTTGCTGATCACCTCTGACAGCTCATTCGTGGTGCACAGGCCATAAATTGCTTTCCCAAACTGCAGCCTCAGTTCACATGTCTGAGCAGTCTGGGATTTGCAGTTAGCCAAATATACTTTCTGATTCCTATTCCATATCCTTTTCTCACTGTATTCTAAATTCCCTTCTCTTACACTCTCTGTGCTCTTCATCTTCTCCCCCAGATTTGCATATCAAGGTGTCAGCCCAACAAAGAGCCCCACATTCATCAAAATTCATCCTCTTGGAAAATAGCTGTTTTAAGTTGCCAAACCCAAAGTCTTAAAAATTGCCTGTGTCATAAGCTCATTCTTTTAAGGCAGAATGGCCGTCCTGGATGCTGTTGAAAGCCATTCTTTCTAAAAGTTCCTTTTGTCTTTTCATCTCCCTCCTTCCCTTCCTTTCTAGAGAGAGAAAAAGGGAGAGAGAGAAGAAAAGGGAAAGGGAATATGAATGAAAGAATACAGCTCAGACCAAGAACAATTGTTGCTATTGTTCAGTTTCTCAGTTGTGTCCGACTCTTTGCAACCCTATAGACTGCAACACACCAGGCTTCCCTGTCCTCCATCATCTCCCAGAGCTTGTTCAAACACATATCCATTGAGTTGGTGATGCCATCCAACCATCTCATTCTCTGTCATCCCCTTCTCCTCCCACCTTCAATCCTTCCCAGCATCAGGGTCTTTTCCAATGAGTCAGTCTTTGCATCAGGTGGTCAAAGTATTGGAGTTTGATCTTCAGCATCAGTGCTTCCCATGAATATTCAGGACTGACTTCCTTTATGATGGACTGGTTGATCTCCTTGCAGTCCAAGGGACTCCCAAGAGTCTTCTCCAACACCACAGTTCAAAGGCATTAATTCTTCAGTGCTCAGCCTTCCTTATGGTCCAACTCTCATATCCATACATGACTACTGGAAAAACCATAGCTTTGACTATATAGACTTTTGTTATCAGCAAAGTAATGTCTCTGCCTTGTAATATCATGTCTAGGTTGGTCATAGCTTTTCTTCCAAGGAGCAAGTGTTTTTAATATCATAGCTGCAGTCACCTTCTGCAGTGATTTTGGGGACCAAGAAAATAAGGTCTGTCACTGTTTTCATTGTTTCTCCATCTATTTGCCACGAAGTGATGGGACTGGATGCCATGATCTTAGTTTTTTGAATGTTGAGTTTTAAGTCAGCTTTTTCACTCTCCTCTTTAACCTTCGTCAAGAGGATCTTTAGTTGCTTTTCAATTTTTACCATAAGTGTGGTGTCATCTGCGTATCTGAAGTTACTGATATTCCTCCCGGCAATCTTGATTCCAGCTTGTGCTTCATCTAGCCCGGCATTTTGCACGATGTATTCTGCTTGTAAATTTAAAAAGCTGGGTGACAATATATAGCCTTGACATACCCCTTTCTCAATTTTGAACCTGTCCATTCTTCCATGTCCAGTTCTAACTGTTGCTTCTTGACTTGCATACATGTTTCTCAGTAGACAGGTAAGGTGATCTGTTATTCCTTTCTCTTGACAAATTTTCCACCGTTTGTTGTGATCCACACAGTCAAAGACTTTGGTGTATTCAGTGAAGCAGAGGTAGATGTTTCTCTGGTATTCTCTTTCTTTTCCTATGATCCAACAAATGCTGACAATTTGATCTCTAGTTCCTCTGCCTTTTCTAAATCCAGCTTGTACATCTGGAAGTTCTTTGTTCACACACTGTTAAAGCCTAGCTTGAGGGATTTTGAGCATTACCTTGCTAGCATGTGAAATGAGTGCAATTGTGCCATAATATGAACATTCTTTGGCATTGCCCTTCTTTGGGATTGGAGTGAAAACTGGTCTTTTCCAGTCCTGTGGCGACTCCTGGGTTTTCCAAATTTGCTGGTGTATTGAATGCAACACTTCAGTAGCATCATCTTTTAGGATTTGAAATAGCTCAGCTGTAATTCTATCACCTCCACTAACTTTGTTCATAGTGATGCTTCCTACGGCCAACTTGACTTCACACTCCAGGATATCTGGCTCTGGGTGAGTGTTCACATCATCATGGTTATCCAGGCTATTAAGAACTTTTTGTATAGTTCTTTTGTGTATTCTTGCCAGCTCTTCTTAATATCTTCTGCTTCTGTTAGGTACATGCTGTTTCTGTCCTTTATTGTGCCCATCTGTGCATGAAATAGTCCCCTTGTATCTCTAATATTTTTAAAGAGATCTCTAGTCTTATTCTTTTGTTTTCCTCCATTTCTTTGCATTGTTCACTTAGAAAGGCTTTCTTATCTCCTTGCTAGTCTTTGGAATGCTGTATTCAGATGCATATATCTTTCCTTTTTTCCTTTGCCTTTAGCTTCTCTTCTTTTCTCAGCTATTTGTAAGGCTTCCTCAGACAACCATTTTGCCTTTTTGCATTTTTTTTTCCTTGGGGATGGTTTTTGGAAGTTCCCTAAGAGAAATCAAAGCCTAGGACTACTGTATTTAATTTTTACCCTCTAACTCATCACCCATTTTACTCTTTTCCCACTTTGGGAAACTCTCTCCCTAGCTTTTATTTGGATAATTGTCTCTTCTCCCTCATTCATATAGCTTCTGGGTGGGACTGTCAATAAGTTGTCTTGCTCTTCCTAGTCAAAGGGTCAGTGGATGACCCAAATAAAAGCAACTGGATTGATTCTCACTTGGGGACTTTAAATACTAAGTTAAGTGATTCTAACACCAAAAGATGATCAGAACTACTGCTTTGCTATGTTGTCACCCTAATTGCTGATCAGATCCTGCTGATTGGATCCCTGCTTCCTGTTTTTCTCCTAAGATTGGCTATTTAGTAGTTGCTTTACTTCTTCCACTGACCCTATATACTCCCCATAAAGCTGTTTTGCTCAAGATAGGCAGAGACGGTTCTATTCTTTGTCAAGAAAATAAAACAAAGACCCAACAGATATAGAGATTATATTATACAAATTCTTGGCTCTATCGATTTTAGCTTGTATGATCCTCTGGACACAGTTTCTCTGTTATACTGATCCTGGGCTGCCAAAAAATGAATGGGCAGGAATAGTGGCTCAGTGCCTTGTTTATTTCAGGCAGAATTAACAGAGTGGATTGTAATGGAAATGGAGTAATATATGTTCATGGTTGTTCAGTTTGGTCTGGATTCTGGAGACAGCTCTTCCAGGTGAAGTTTAATTAACAACTGCTCAAAATCAATCCAACTTTGACTTTGCTGCAATTTGAATCTCACAGCTTGGCTCCTTTTCCTTGTTTCA
Organism: Capricornis sumatraensis; assembly: GCF_032405125.1. NCBI lineage: Eukaryota > Metazoa > Chordata > Mammalia > Artiodactyla > Bovidae > Capricornis > Capricornis sumatraensis. Next base: position 66,309,093 of record NC_091077.1, read on the forward strand.
TTTCATTAACAAAGATTTTAAATTATCTGTGGGAATAGAGAAATAGTATGCATATACACACACACACACGTGTGTGTGTGTGTGTGTGTGTGTGTGTGTGTGTGTGTGTGAAGAGAGTATATGATGGGAAGAGAATTCTGAATTAGTTTGGTAGATGAAGGAAGCAAGCAAGTGATATAGCTTGGAAACAACATAATCTGCATTACTCCTGGGTGACTTCCTGTGACTGTACAGGTAAGTCTTGTTTTCTCTCCCTCTCTCTCCCTTTCTTCTTCTCCCCCTTCTTACCTCCTCCTCTCCTCTCCCCTCTCTTCTGCTACTCATGTGCACACTTTATAAAAGTTTTCTATTCTGTTTATATCTAATATTGAGCAACATTTTCCTCTATTGTGATTAAAAGCAAGGACTTCAGAATCAGACCACAGGGAGACTGCATTTCACTTCTGCCACTTGCTAGCTGTGTGACCAAGGACAAGTACCTTTTTTAAAGGCCCAGTTTTCTCATCTTGAAAATAGAAGGAATAAAAGTTTTCCTGTGTGGGTTACAAGAAGAGCACTTGATATAATGACTGGCCCATGGTGGGTGCCTTGTCTATTACTATGGTTGTTATTTCTTTCCAAAAAATGAAGGAAATTTATCCTCACTCATTTGCACCATGTGCTTATTATACTTCCTTTTGCCTCACTATATTCTGTGCTGTGAATATGGCAATAATGCTGTGAAAACATAAGTAACATTATGGCAATAATGCTGTGAAAACATTAGTAACATTATCTAAAATGGTGCTCCCTAGTGTAGAAGGGCATACTTTGGGAGATATTGCCATTTTGGGGTGCTTCCCTGGTAACTCAGAGGTTAAAGCGTCTGCCTCCAATGCGGGAGACCTGGGTTCGATCCCTGGGTCAGGAAGATCCTCTGGAGAAGGAAATGGCAATCCACTCCAGTATTCTTGCCTGGAGAATCCCACGGACGGAGAAGCCTAGTAGGTTACAGTCCACGGGGTTGCAAAGAGTCGGACACGACTGAGCGACTTCACCACCACCACCACCACCACTGCCATTTTCAATATCTTGCTCCCACCGTCTTCTGAGAATTCAGATAAATTTCCAGGTAAAAGGTATAAAAAGAAGTATGGATATTAGATGTTGCAACCTAGGGTCAAACATTTCTCAGAATCTTGGAACAAGTTGTAAGTACAAATAATATTTTTGAAACTGGGCCCACTGTGGAGGAAAGCATCTCTATGTATTTGTTACAACAACAACACAAAATAATAAGTTCATGTTCAGTGATCAGACTTTTTGAGAATGCTTTGTCAAAATAACATTTTTTCTGCAGTAGAAGATATTAACACTTGTGTATGTGGTATCTTCTTCTTTTTTCCTATTGGAGGCTAATTGCTTTACAATATTGTGCTGGCCTCTGCCATACATCAAAATGAATAAGCCACAGATATACATATATCCCCTCTCTACTGAAACTCCCTCCCACCTCCCATCCCATCTTACCCCTCTAGGTTGTCACAAAGCACTGGATTGAGCTCCCTGTGCCACACAGTATATTAGCACATGCATGTGGAATCTAGAAAGATGGTACCGAGGAATCTGTTCGCAGGGCAGCAATGGAGATGCAGACATAGAAAATAGATTTGTGGACCCAGTGAGGGAGGAGAGAGTGTGATGAATTGAGAATATCATGGAAACATATACATTACCGTATGCAAAATAGATAGCAAGTGTGGTTCTTTTTGAAAAGTAAATTCGTTTAAAAGATATCTCTCACTTCCCTTAAATGTCCCATTGTTAGTATATTTGTTAAGTTAATGTTCAGAAAACTTTTATTCTTTTAAGCCCAGCAAAAGTGTGGAAAGCACTATTTTTCTAGCCAAGGCAATCTTGACTTGGCTATTTTCCTAACTCCTGATTCTACTTTGAGATGTGTACTCTAGTTTATGACCAACACACATGTATATTTCCTACAGTTGAGTTAAACTTGGGGGCTTATCAATGGCTGGGCTTGAAAGTATGGGAAAACCTTGTTTTGCTAAACCATTAATGCTCAAGGTTTAAGTGTAAAAGCCCAACTGTGTTTAATCCACTCCTATCACCATTTCCAACTGGAGCTTGGAACATGCTCAAAGCCAGGAGCTAAGCGGAGGCAAGGATCTAGTGATTTAAGAGGCTGAGGAGATTTTCTCTCTCTGAGTCAAAATTTTTCTCATATTGCTGTGGGATTTGACACTGGAGTGTAGCATTCCAATCCCTGTTTAATACCAGGACTTTGAAGGCATTCTCAGTCTCTGTCTTGGTTCTGTTTCTTTTTTACTGTGTATGACAATAAATTTTGCCTGACGGTACCCCAGGCAAATTGTCTGCTGCTGCTGCTGCTAACTCGCTTCAGTCATGTCCGACTCTGTGCGACCCCATAGACGGCAGCCTACCAGGCTCCCCGTCCCTGGGATTCTCCAGGCAAGAACACTGGAGTGGGTTGCCATTTCCTTCTCCAATGCACGAAAGTGAAAAGTGAAAGTGAAGTCGCTCAGTTGTGTCCTACTCTTCATGACCCCATGGACTGCAGCCTTCCAGGCTCCTCTGTCCATGGGAGTTTCCAGGCAAGAGTACTGGAGTGGGATGCCATTGCCTTCTCCAAATTGTCTGCTTACCCTCCTCAAATAATTCTTGATAGTCCAGTTCTCTAGAAGTTTGCATTCAGATCTGTTTCACATCAAAATGCATTTCTCTGACATGTGTAATTCTCTATCAGCTTGACTAGAGAGCTTGATTTCTGTTCTCCTTAGAATTTGCGTGTATGTGTGTAAGGGAGTAGGGGATAGAATTTACCTTATTTTGAGGATGGGAGAGAAAAATTAAGGAGACTGAACAGTGTTAGGAGGCAGAAATTAAACTAAGGAAACATAGAGAAATAAGTGGAGAAAATAAATTTAAAAATGGGACAGGGAGAGAAAAGGAACAAAATTGCTTCACTTTTATGGCAAAATGTAGGTTAAATTAAAAAAAAACAAACCTCAACTTGTTTTTAAAACACAGTCTTATCTTAAAGTAGGGAAACTGTTTTGCAGTAAATAAAGGGGGCTCTGTTCCTTTCTCTCCGGCCACCTACTGTTATCGGACTTCCAGAATGATCACCATTAATGTGACCTGTGTTCTTTCACTACCTGTTAGGTGATTTTGGGAAGGCCACTGAAATCCAGGCCTTAGTTCCCACATCTGTAAAGTGGGACTAATACAAGGTACTCATCTCATAGTCTTACTGAGAGGATTAAAAGATATATGTCATTGGATATATGTGTATGGCACAAAATAGGAGCTCAGTGAATACTGGATATTATTTTTGTAAGCACATACAAACACATATATTTTCTAAAAAATAAAAATGACATCTCATTAGGTATGATAGAAATATCATACATATCAGTATATATGATATATAACTAATATAAATTACTATTTTAATATAATAATATGTTAGAAACATAATTATTGCTATATGTTATTTTATTTAAATGCATACATATGATTGTATAACAGTGAATGATATTTTCTTTGATTTGCCTCTTTCTTTTTATGCCTCTCCATCCATACAACTTGTCTTGAGGAAATCCACATAAAAGCTTAACTGTGTATGTGTGTGTTTTTCTTCATGCTCATATAATCATAAACAAAAGCATATATGCATATTCATATAGAGTTTCTGTCATTGATTTACAAAAATAAGATTATACTGTACAAGATGTATTTTCATAAGAGTTATAGATTATAAAACATCTTTTTCTGAGCCTTTCTCTAATAATAGAGGCTGAAAAGCTTAAAATTTCCATTTACAGCAGGTGTCCTTGCTGCGGGGGATGGGTTACGCAAGGGTCCCAGTACTCCTCAGCTATACCCAAGGAGGAGTTGTTGCAATGTTTCTGGGAGAGTTTTAGTTCTGATAAATAGGATGGCTTTGGTTTCACTAGTTTCTTTTCTCATCCTTCTTGGGAAGTGGAAATTCTGAAATGATAATATCATTTTTGGGTCATGATGGAACAAGTGTGAAAAGAAGAACCAGAACCTGAGTAGTGACATCATAAGAATCTGGGTGCCTGATAGCATTTTATGTGGCTGAATTAGTACCAGCAGCTACTGACCCCTGGATTTCTAAAAAAAACCACTATCTGCTTCCCTGGTGGCTCAGATGGTAAAGAATCTGCCCACAGTGCGGGAGACTCAGGTTTGATCCTTGAGTCAGGAAGATCCCCTGGAACAGGGAATGGCAACCCACTCCAGTATATTCTTGCCCAGGAAATTCCATGGCAGAAGAGCCTGATGAGCTACAGTCCAGGGGGTCACAAAGAGTCAGACATGACTGAGCAACTAACACTTTCACTTTTGTTTAATCTGTGGTCATCAGTTATCTTCTAAACACATGCAAAACTGATACACACACTTCTTTACCTTATGTTTTTGCCACTCAAAGAAATACCGTTGAAATTATAGTTGACTATTTATCACAGCAGCACAATATTTCGTGATGTGAACTATTGTAACTGATTCAGCCCCTTTTCCATTGATGGGATTCCCCATTAGCTCAGCTGGTAAAGAATCCGCCTGCAATGCAGGAGACCCTGGTTGGATTTCTGGATTGGGAAGATCCACTGAAGAGGGATAGGCTACCCACTCGAGTACTCTTGGGCTTTCCTAGTGGCTCAGCTGGTAAAGAATCTCCCTACAATGTGGGAGACCTCAGTTCGATCCCTATGTTGGGGAAAACCCTTGAAGACGGAACAGCTATCTGCTTCAGTATTTTGGGCGGAGAATTCCATGGCCTGTAAAGTCTATGGGGTCACAAAGAGTCAGACATGACTGAGTGACTTTCACACTTACTTCAGTTAATAATTATTATTTGTATCCTGTGGTTCTTATTTGTTTTGTTGTGTTCAAGCCATGTTGCATCAAACATCTGTAAACTACCTATCTTTATATATTGAGACTTTATCTTTAATGGAATAAATTTCCCAAAGTGGACAACATGCTGTGCTGTGCTTAGTTGCTCAGTCGTGTCTGACTCTGTGACCCCATGGACTGTAGCCCGCCAAGCTTCTCTGTCCATGGGGATTCTCCAGGCAAGAATACTAGGGTGGGTCGCCATGCCCTCCTTCAGGGCTTTTCCCAACCCAGGGACTGAACGCAGGCTTCCCGCATTGCAGGCAGTTTCTTTACCGTCTGAGCCACGAGTAAAGCCCAACAACATACTGGAATGACCCTGTTTTTCCTATACCCATACGGGCAATATTTGTTATTCAGCTTTTGCTAGTGATGTTTATAAGATCATAACTGACTGTTGGATTTGTTCATGTTTTCCTTACCAGTAGTGATTTTAAGCTTTTTCCATATTCCGTTTGCTATTTGAAATTGTGCTTCTGTGAATTTCTATTCATAACCTTGGTTATTTTTCTCTTGAGGAGTCTCCTTGTCAATTCATAAGAGTATTTTTATATTATACATACTAAATTTCCAATCGCAGCATTGGACTTTCATATTTTGCTATAAATATTTAAACTTTAATAGGGAACTGTGGTTTTTAAAACCCTTATTTTCTAGTTATAAATATAATAAGAGAGTCTGCTTTACTATGAAATTATACATGAAGTTACCTAATTTTTTTTTGGCAGGATTTCTCTTTTCTTTCTTTCTCCCACCCACTCTATTCTGTCTTTACTTGATATTATGTAAGTTAGTTTTCCATTTTGTTTTCCTCCTGATGGATGACACTTATATCAATGTGATTTTTAAAAAATCCATCCTTTCTACTCTGAAATGAAATATCAATTTGTCACACATTGCATTCTCATGTACATTATTTCTTTAGTCAACCATGATGTTTTATATTGCTGAGAAAATTATTCATTCCCTCTAAGTTTTCAAAAGTATTGCCATATATTTGCCTGTAATGTTTCTTCTATTGTAATTCTCTTTATCTCTCCTTTGCCTCTGGTTAGGTTTTCCTTTTAATTCCTGATCACTTATGTATATGTGCATGTGTTTGCTTTCCCTGAGATGAGCTTATTTATTTTTCCTACAAATTCTTTCTTTTCATTTTCATCAAATCCTGTCATCCTATGAATTTCAGCTTCCTGATTTATTTTTTAGTTTTTCAGAGATGAATTCTAAGTTCCTCCATTTTATCTTTCTTTTTTAATGATAAAGATATTAAACAAGATTTTTTTTGTCAGTAGAGTTTTTGATTTGTGCTCTAGATTTTAGTATAATGTTTTTTGTCTAGTTTATAATTTCCTTCTAGTCTAAGGGTTGACCAGAAATTTTTATCAAATATTTTAAGCATTTAATATGATTTATCAAAATATATAGCCTATGTAATATATGAGTTTTATTTAATTATATAGATTAGTTTGGAATTTAAAATGTTTTCTTTGTGGAAAGCACAAATTTGGTTTTCAGAAACATTGTATAGCATTTAAAATATATACTAATTCCCCATTCGAAGGATATAAGGTTTTCTGTATATCTCTTAAACCATTTTTATTCATGTTTTAAAGCTATTTAGATCATGGCATCTGGTCCCATCACTTCATGGGAAATAGATGGGGAAACAGTGGAAACAGTGTCAGACTATTTTTTTTGGCTCCAAAATCACTGCAGAAGATGACTGCATCCATGAAATTAAAAGACACTTACTCCTTGGAAGAAAAGTTATGACCAACCTAGACAGCATATTTAAAAGCAGAGACATTACTTTGCTAACAAAGGTCCATCTAGTCAAGGCTATGGTTTTTCCAGTGGTCATGTATGGATGTGAGAGTTGGACTGTGAAGAAAGCTGAGCGCTGAAGAATTAATGCTTTTGAACTGTGGTGTTGGAGAAGACTCTTGAGAGTCCTTTGGACTGCAAGGAGATCCAACCAGCCCATTCTGAAGGAGATCAACCCTGGGATTTCTTTGGAGGGAATGATGCTAAAGCTGAAACTCCAGTACTTTGGCCACCTCATGCGAAGAGTTGACTCATTGGAAAAGACTCTGATGCTGGGAGGGATTGGGGGCAGGAGGAGAAGGGGACGACCGAGGATGAGATGGCTGGATGGCATCATTGACTTGATGGACGTGAGTCTGAGTGAACTCCAAGAGTTGGTGATGGACAGGGAGGCCTGGCATGTTGCGATTCATGGGTTTGCAAATAGTTGGACATGACTGAGCGACTGAACTGAACTGAACTGATGCAGAATAATAAATTTCAGATTCATTCAAGTTGTTACTTATATCACCTGTTTGTTACTTTTTATTTTTGAAGAATGTTCCATTGAAGAACATTCTATTTTGAAGGATCTTCCGTTGCATGGAAAAATATGTATCTTCTCATTTGTTGAAAGACATCATGGTTGTCTCCTTACAAATAAATTGGTGGTGAACATTTATGTACAATGTTTTATGTGAATACATTTTCACTTCTCTTAGGTAAATATCTAGGAGTAGATTGGCTGGGTTGTGTAGTAAGTTTATGTTTAGCTTTTTAAGAAACTGTCAAATTGTTAGCCAGTTTCCCAGATTGTGCAATTGGTAAGGAATCTGCCTACCAATGCAGGAGATGCAACAGACTCAAGTTCAATCCCTGGGTCAGGAAAATCCCTGGAGGAGAAAATAGTAACCCACTCCAGTATTCTTACCTGGAAAATTCCATGGACAGAGGAGCCTGCAGGGCTCCAGTACATGGAGTCACAGAGTCAGGCTTGACTGAGCGTGTGCACACACACACACAAACACACACACACACACGAACTGATAATGGAAGTAGTTGCACCTTTTTCCATCTTTGATAACTGTTATGAGAGTCTTCTGTGTTCCACTTTCTCAGCAACACTTGGTATTGTCGGGTTCTTTCGTTTTAGCTATTATAGTGGTCATATGGTGCTAGCTCATTGATTTTAATTTGCGTTTCCTTCATGATCAATAATATTGAGGTTTTTTTTTTCATGTGTTTTGCCCTTTAGTGTATATACTTTTGGAAGGATTGATTCAAATCTTGGTCCATAAATTTTGGGGTAGTTTGTTGTATTACCAAAATATGAGAACTCTTTCTGTATTCTTGTTATAAGTCCTACGCTTGATATCTGTATAGAGAATATATTCTTCTAGTCTGTTTCCTTAATGGTGAACTTCAAAAAACAAAAGGTTTTAATTTTAATAAAATCCATTCTGGGGAGGGGAAAATTTCCCCCATTACATTTCTTGAGTTCTTGTGGCAGGACTAATAATAAAAATGACAAAAGACTATCAAGAGAAAAATCAACTTAATTTCATATACATGGAAGATCATAAAAAGATGCTCAGAGTATGACCAAATGCAAGCAGGTTTTATATCTTTTTGCACAAAGAAACATTAAAAATGTGAGGAACCGACAGGACAGAGAAACTTAGGAATTTGAGCAGTTTGGTCTTGGGTGTTAAATGAGTAAAGAAGTTATAAGTTTGGTTTATATAAGCTACTCAGCTGTGAATTCCCTATCTCTGATGATGAGGATGTCTTGCTACCTTACAGGAAGGGCACCTTCCACATGGAAGATTTATTTCCTGCTTTCAGGGAGACAAAGAGGAGGATTAAAGTGTCCCTCTTGTATCATAATTATTATTATGCCATTGAGGCACATTTTGGGGCAGCCTGTCCTGGGCCCCAACACCCAAATATCAATTTTTCTTTTTATATATTGTATATTTTATGTTTTATTTAAGAAAGCGTTAACTGAAAGAGATGTTTTCTTCAATGTACATTTTAAAAACAGTTTTAATCTTTCCTTTAGTTCTACAATCTATTTCAGGTTAGTCATTTTGTACAGTGTCAGATAATAGCCTTTTTTTTTCCTAAATAGGTATAATAGAAAAGTACAGAGCAAGCAGTAATATCTTCTAGTGAAAACTTACAGACAGGGCAACAAAATGATGAAAGATATCTAAATACCAGATATTCCAATATCAGTTGTTGAAAAGTTTATCATCTCCCCATTGAATTGCCTGAAGCATTTTTGTCAAAAAATACCTACTTCCAGATCCCTCATGCCAACAATCTCCAATTCAGTTCAGTTCAGTCTCTCAGTCTCTTTGCAACACCATGAATTGCAACACGCCAGGCCTCCCTGTCCATCACCAACTCCCAGAGTTCACTCAAACTCATGTCCATCGAGTCGGTGATGCCATCCAGCCATCTCATCCTCGGTCGTCCCCTTCTCCTCCTGCCCCCAATCCCTCCCAGCATCAGAGTCTTTTCCAATGAGTCATCTCTTCACATCAGGTGGCCAAAGTACTGGAGTTAGGGCATACATAAAGCCTTCCCTTTTTTCTATGATAAAGCTTTCCAACTCTTTTGCCTGCTTTTGAGTTTCTGCTAGATGCAAGTGGTGGTGCTTGACTCCTTGGCAAAATCTGAATAAATAGGTTTCCCGTTCTCATTTAGGTGTTCTCTACTTATTTCCATGTAAGTCTTGAAATCAGAGTGGAAGTCTTCCAAATTTGATCTTATATTAAAGTTTGCATTGATGATTCTAAAATGTTTGCATTTCTATATACATTTTAGAAGCAGCTTTCCAATTTCTACTAAAAGCATGTTGGAATTTCAATTGAGAATAATTTGAATTTTATAGATCTTCTCTCTTTGTTTTATTTTTGTCTCTCTCCTCTGTTCTTTTTCCTGGAGCTGCTTTTATTTGTCTGTTAAATCTCTCATATACCTCTTCTAGTTTATTATCGGCATTTTTCCCCTCGTGATTTTTATTTTTTTAAGTATTTTTTAATACTCTGGGTTTTTTTTCCCCCATGCCACTAAATCAAGTTTAAATGGTGACCTTGAACATTCTCTCTCTAAATTCATCTACTAAACAGTTTGTTTGGAAACCTCATCTTTTATCACTGTAAAGATTTTTGGGCCAAGGTGAATGGAAAGTAAGGGAGGGTATGTGCAGATATTTCTAAATTTTCTTTTGCTTTCCAGATCGTTACTCATCTGTTCTAGAATCTCTCAAAGACTGATTCTATGTTCCCTTTTTTAAAAAATTGTTCTTCCTCTCTTGGGCCGCTCTGCCCCTTGAAAGTGAAAAAGTGAAAGTGAAGTCGCTCAGTCGTGTCCAACTCTTTGAGACCTCATGGACTGTAACCTGCCAGTCTCCTCCGTCCATGGGAATACCAGATCACTTGTCCTGCCTACTGATAAATCTGTATGTAGGTCAAGAAGAAACAGTTAGAACTGGACATGGAACAACAGACTGGTTCCAAATCGGGAAAGGAGTACGTCAAGGCTGCATATTGTCACCCTGCTTATTTAACTTATATGCAGAGTACATCATGAGAAATGCTGGACTGGAAGAAACACAAGCTGGAATCAAGATTGCTGAGTGAAATATTAATAACCTCAGATACGCAGATGACACCACACTTATGGCATAACACAAAAAAGAACTAAAGAGCCTCTTGATGAAAGTGAAAGAGGAGAGTGAAAAAGTTGGCTTAAAACTCAACATTCAGAAAACGAAGATCATGGCATCTAGTCCCATTAATTCATGGCTAACAGATGGGGGAAAAATGGAAACAGTAGCAGGATTTATTTTGAGGGGCTCTGAAGTCACTGAAGATGGTGGCTGCAGCCATGAAATTAAAAAACACTTGCTCCTTGGAAGAAAAGCTATGACCAACCTAAACAGCATATTAAAAAGCAGAGACATTACTTTGCTGACAAAGGTCCGTCTAGGCAAAGCTTCGGTTTTCCAGTAGTCATGTATGGATGTGAGATTTGGACTATAAAGAAAGCTGAGCTCAGAAGAATTGATGCTTTTGAACAGGAGTGTTGGAGAAGACTCTTGAGAGTCCCTTGGACTGCAAGGAGAGCCAACCTGTCCATCCTAAAGGAGATCAGTCTTGGGTGTTCATTGGAAGGACTGATGTTGAAGTTGAAACTCCAATATTTTGGCCACCTGATATGAAGAGCTGACTCATTTGAAAAGACCCTGATGCTGGGAAAGATTGAGGGCAGGAGGAGAAAGGGATAACAGAGGATAAGATGATTGGATGGCATCACCGACTCAATGGAGATAGGTTTGGGTGGACTCTGGAGTTGGTGATGGACAGGGAGGCCTGGTGTGCTGCAGTTCATGGGGTTGCAGAGTCGGACACAACTGAGCGACTGAACTGAACTGAACTGAACTGAATCCTTTGCTAAAGTGGCATATTTTAAAGGTTGCATATTCTGATCCCCTTTAGAGGGACCATAAGATCCTAGGATCTACATGTGGGTCTTTAGCATTCTTTGCATCCAAACTTCCATTTTACCCTTGGATAATCCCCATATGTAACCACTCTCTAACTCTTCTATTTGCCCTATTTTCTTGCCCCACCCCCACCCCATCCTTTCCTTACTTGCTTTTGCTTCTTTCACTGTCCTCTTCCCTTTATCCTCTTTAGTGCTTCATGAGTGCATCTAACTCTCAAATACATCTCATCTCTTGGCTGGTTGTCTTCTAAGCCCTTGGAGGAAATGGTTGATATCACTTATCATTCTATTATTGTTGTTGTTGTTTTTTAATCAGAAAGCTCTGCAAGGGAGCCCAGCTATATTTTATAATATTAATGATGTGCTGTTAGAACCTAACATAACATTTTACAACCCTATAACAAATCTTATTATCAGATGACAATGAGGTACAGTATATTAAATATTCATCATCCTTGGTTTACCTGAAAACTTTAACAGGGGATAAGGCACAGAGGCTACTTCAGACTAATTACTGTTCTAAACATATAGCTCAGTTTTCAATATTTAATGTGGGCCTCAGAAAACTGTGATTGAAAACAATGCAGTGTATCAGTCAGATGCCCGCTGACATGTGCCATGAAAAAATGCTCTGTTATTTTATAGACAGGGCCATTAAATTTCTGCAACAGTGGTAGCACTAAACCAAGAGGTACACTGCTGTTCTCCCTCTAGTCACTTACCACTTCTTAAGTTACTCAGGTTAAAGGTTTTGCTTCTGACCATTGACAGTTCAGATAGTAAAAGGCAGTGTTTCTGCCTTCAGCAACTGTGGGTTGTTCTTTTAGAATATCTAAGCTCTAATGTCCATTTAATATTGCTAAGTAAAATGTTTCCCTGGAGGTTGTATTGTGGGAAAAGAGAAAGAAAGAATAATACCATCATCATCACAGTTTTAATTGTGGAGATCAGACATGGCATAAGGGTGAAGCAGATGCCTTGATTCAGGTATTGGCTCTAACATTAGTTGCTGTACTCCTTCAGGGAGGTTATTTGGTCAATCTGTGGGACATAGTGGACATAAAAGTCCAGGACACTTATAAGGTGGGAATCTAACCAATCCTCTGACCATATTCAGCTACAGATTTGAATGACTATCATAATGGGAAAAAGAACAAGAACTGGGGAAGCTATTTTGAGCAGTTACAGTCAGAGATTGAGCCTTCTAGGCAGTCTCAAACTTTGAATTAGTTTAAAGGTGTTCCTATCTTTTTAACTTTTCAAAGATGATGCTGTGAAAGTGCTGCACTCAATATGCCAGCAAATTTGAAAAACTCAGCAGTGGCCACAGGACTGGAAAAGGTCAGTTTTCATTCCAATCCCTAAGAAAGGCAATGCCAAAGGATGCTCAAACTACTGCACAATTACACTCATCTCACACAGTAGCAAAGTAATGCTCAAAATTCTCCAAGCCAGGCTTCAGCAATACATCACAGTGAACTTCCAGATGTTCAAGCTGGATTTAGAAAAGGCAGAGGAACCAGAGATCAAATTGCCAACATCCGCTGGATCATGGAAAAAGCAAGAGAGTTCCAGAAAAACATCTATTTCTGCTTTATTGACTATGCCAAAGCCTTTGACTGTGTGGATCACAATAAACTGTGGAAAATTCTGAAAGAGAAGGGACTACCAGACCACCTGACTTGCCTCTTGAGAAACCTACATGCAGGTCAGGAAGCAACAGTTAGAACTGGACATGGAACAACAGACTGGTTTCAAATAGGGAAAGGAGTACATCAAGGGTGTATATTGTCACCCTGCTTATCTAACTTATATGCGGAGTACATCATGAGAAACGCGGGGCTGGAAGAAGCACAAGCTGGAATCAAGATTGCTGGGAGAAATATCAATAACCTCAGATATGCAGATGATACCACCCTTATGGCAGAAAGTGAAGAAGAACTAAAGAGCCTCTTGATGAAAGTGAAAGAGGAGAGTGAAAAAGTTGGCTTAAAACTCAACGTTTAGAAAACAAAGGTCATGGCATCTGGTCCCATCACTTCATGGGAAATAGATGGGAAAACAGTGGTAACACTGTCGAACTTTGTTTTTGGGGGCTCCAAAATCACTGCAGATGGTGATTGCAGCCATGAAATAAAAAGACACTTACTCCTTGGAAGGAAAGTTATGACCAACCTAGATAGCATATTCAAAAGCAGAGACATTAGTTTGCCAACAAAGGTCTGTCTAGTCAAGGCTATGGTTTTTCCAGTAGTCATGTATGGATGTGAGAGTTGGACTATATAAAAAGCTGAGGACAGAAGAATTGATGCTTTTGAAGTGTGGTGTTGGAGAAGACTCTTGAGAGTCCCTTGGACTGCAAAGAGATCCAACCAATCCATCCTAAAGGAGATCAGTCCTGAATGTTCATTGGAAAGACTGATGCTGAAGCTGAAACTCCAATACTTTGGCCACCTGATGCGAAGAGCTGACTCATTGGAAAAGACTCTGATGCTGGGAAATATTGAAGGCAGGAGGAGAAGGGGATGACAGAGGATGAGATGGTTGGATGGCATCACTGACTTGATGGACGTGAGTCTGAGTGAACTCCAGGTGTTGGTGATGGACAGGGTGGCCTGGCATGCTGCAGTCCATGGGGTCACAAAGAGTTTGACATGACTGAGCGACTGAACTGAATTGAAAAATATTCCTGACTCATAGTTAGGTTTTCAGGTACATGGTATAGCAAAACAATTTTTAAAATACAATGTTCAGTATACTCAAAGATCCAGGCACAATGAAAGGATTTGTTATTGATATTGTTTAGTCACAGAGACATTTATTAGGCTCACTAAATAGAAATCAGCAGAGAGATCAAGAAGTAAGCCAACAAAGACTTCAGGTATTGGTGCTAACAGAAACAGATCTGAAAACAACATTGCTGATTATGTTTAAAGAAATACAGTAAAAATTGAAGCTATTTGCTAGGACTAAGTGATTGTTGGAGATAATTTAGTAAATCTGAAAATGAATCAAACAGAACATCTGGAAACAATTTATCATGTAATTTTGTTTTCTGGTTTATTTTTTGAAATATTTTTGACATATAGTATTAGGTTAATTTCAGGTATAGTGCATAGTGATTTGATACTTGTACACATTGTGAAATGAATAGCATGATAAGTCTAGTAACCATGTGTACCATATAAACTTATTACAAGATTATTGACCATATTCCTTATGATGTATATTATATCCCTATGGGTTACTTATTTTATAGTTGGAGGTTTATATCTCTTACTCCCCTTCACCTCTTTTGCCCCCACGTCCCACCCCTCTGGCAGCCACTTGTCTCTGTATTGGTGAATCTGTTTTTGTTTGTTGGTTATTTTGTTTTTTAGATTATATATAAGAGTGAGGTCATACAGTATTTGTCTTTCTCTGTCTGACTTACTTAACATAGTGTAATGCCCTCTAGATTCATCTGGGTTATTGCAAATGGCAAGAAGTTTTTTTGTATCTTAGTAATATTTCATATATATATACATAAACAATATATACATATATACATTGTGTGTGTGTGTGTATATATATATATATATATATATATATATATATATATATATATATAAAGGCCTGAGCCATTTTCTCTTTTTAAAAATTGATTTATTTACTTATTTATTTTTGCTTGCACTGGGTCTTCATTGCTGCCAGCAGGCTTTTGCTAGGTGCAGTGAGCGGGGGCCACTCTCCTTCCCAGTGCGTGGGCTTCTCACGGCAGTGGCTCGTCGTGCTGTGGAGCACAGGCTGTAGGCACACAGTCTTCAGTAGCTGTGCACAGGCTTAGCTGTCCTGTGACATGTGGTATCTTCCTGGATCAGGGACTGAACTTGTGTCCCTAGCATTGGCAGTCATCCATTTATCTACTGATAGACACTAAGCTTGATTTTATATTTTGACTATTGTGAATCATGTTACAGTGAACATTGATATGAATGTATCTTTTCAAATTGGTGTTTTTTTTTTTTTTAATTTTTGAGTCAATACCCAGAAGTGAAGTTACTGGACCATAAGGCAGTACTATTTTTATTTTTTTGAAGAACCTCCATGGCTGCACCAATTTACAATTCCACCAATACAATCCCACCAATAGTGGACAAGGGTTCCTATTTCTCTACTTCCTTGCCAACACTTATTTGTTGTCTTTTTGAAGATAGCAGTACTGACAGGTGTGAGGTGACATCTAGTTGTTTTGATTTGTGTTTCCCTATGGGAAACAGAGGGGGAAACAGTGTCAGACTTTATTTTGGGGGGCTCTAAAATCACTGCAGATGGTGCTTGCAGCCATGAAATTAAAAGATGCTTACTCCTTGGAAGGAAAGTTATGATCAACCTAGACAGCTTATTTAAAAGGAGAGACATTATTTTGCCAACAAAGGTCCGTCTAGTCAAGGCTATGGTTTTTCCAGTAGTCAAGAATGGATGTGAGAGTTGGACTATAAAGAAAGCTGAGTGTGGGAGAATTGATGCTTTTGAATTGTGATGTTGAAGAAGACTCTTGAGAGTCCCTTGGACTGCAAGGAGATCCAACCAGTCCATCCTAAAGGAGATTAGTCCTGAATGTTCATTGGAAGGACTGATGCTGAGGCTGAAACTCTGATACTTTGGCCACCTGATGCGAAGCGTTGACTCATTGGAAAAGACCATGATGGTGGGAGGGATTGAGGGCAGGAGGACAAGGGGACAACAGAGGTTGAGATGGCTGGATGGCATCACCGACTCTATGGGCATGAGTTTGGGTAAACTCTGGAGTTGGTGATGGACAGGGAGGCCTGGTGTGCTGCGATTCATGGAGTCACAAAGAGTTGGACACAACTGAGCGACTGAACTGAACTGAACTGAATGATTAGTTTGTTGAGCATCTTTTCAAGTGTCTGTTGTCCATCTGTACATTTTCTTTGGGAAAATGTTCAGGTCCTCTGACCAGTTTTTAATGATGGTTTGGGTTTTTGATGTTGTGTTTTATGAATTCTCTGTATATTTTGTATATTAACCCATTATTGGATATGTCACTTATAATATCTTCGCACTTTTAGTAAGTCGCCTTTTTGTTTTCTTGATAGTTTTCTTGATTGTGTAAAAGCTTTTAGTTTGATTAGGTCCCATTTTTTTTTTTGATTTTTCCCTCTTGTTTGAGGAAACAGAGCCAAAAATATTGCTTAGACTGGTGTTAGAAAGTGTACTGCTCCTGTTTTCTTCAAGGAATTTTATGGTTTCAGGTTTCACAGTTAGTCATCAATCCATTTTGAGTTTATTTTTGTATATGGTATGAAGGGCTTCCGTGGTGGCTCAGATGGTTAAGAATCTGCCTGCAGTGCAGGAGACCTGGGTTCAATCCCTGGGTGAGGAAGATCCCCTGGAGAAGGAAATGGCTACTCACGCCAGTATTCTTGCCCAGAAAATTCCAAGGACAAAAGAGCCTGGTGGGCTACAGTCCACGGGATCATAAGAGTCAGATATGACAGCACGACCAACACTTTATGGTATGAGAAGGCAGTCTGGTTGGATTCTTTTACATGCAGCTGACCATTTTTCCCAAACATCATTTACTGAAGAGGCTGTCTTTTCCCCTTTGTATTCTTGCCCCCTTTGTCAATGATTAATTGGTGTGGGTTTATCTCTGGGGTTTCTATTCTGTTCCATTGACCTTCAGCCTGTCTGTGTGGCAGTGCCATCCTGTTTTGATTACTGCAGTTTTATAGTATACAGACATACCTCAGAGATGGTGTGGGTTCAGTTCTAGACTGCCACAATAAAGTAAATGTTATGATAAAAAGAGTCACACAATTTTTTTGGTTTCCCAAAAAGGTTATAACAGAAGGTTATGTTTACACTATGCTCTAGTCTATTAAGTGTACAATAGCTTTTTATTTCCTAAAAATACTTTATTGTTTAAAGGTGCTAACCATCATTTAAACCTTGAATGAGTTGTAGTAGTAACCCAAGGATCATTGACCACAGAATATGATAACAAATATAACAATAATGAAAAAGTTTGAAATTTTGTGAGAATTACCAAAATGAGACAGAGACATTAAATGAAAAAATGCTGTTGGGAAAATGGCACAAATAGACTTGCTTCATGCAGGGTTGCCACAAACCTTCAATTTATATATATATATATATATATATGTATAAAATAATATCTGTGAACTTCAGTAAGCTGAATTACAATAGGACAAAATATGCCTGCAATTTGAAATTGACAGAACTGATACCTCCAGGTGTGCTGTTCTTTCTTAAGATTGTTTGACTAATCAGGGTTTACTACAAATTTTGCGTACAAATTTTCAATTTTATATGCAAATTTTAGGATTATTTGTTCTAGTTCTGTGAAAAATGCCATTGGTGGGAATTGCATTAAATTTCTAGATTGCCTTGGGTAACATGTTCATTATAATAATATTAATTCTTCCAATTCGTGAGCATAGCATATCTTCCCATTTGTCTGTATCATCTTCAATTTCTTTTATCAATGTCTTACAGTTTTCCAAGCAGAGTTCTTTAATTCTTTAGATAGATTTATTCCTAGGTGCAATAAATAGATAGCACAGGATGAAACAGCTGATCAAACCTAAATATATCATAATAACAAATGTAGGTAAACTGAAAATTCTAATTAATAAAATATGCAACTTTCAGACAGGATTAAAAATAAATACTACTCTATATTGTTTTTAAGGGAGAGAGCTGAAACATAAGAATACAGAAAAAAATTGAAAGTAAATGGACAGAAATGGTAAACTATGTCAATATTAATCAAAGGAAAGCTATTGTAGCCAAATTCATATCAGAAAGACTAGAATTTAAGACATAAAATATTATTAGATATAAAAAAGTAACTTTATAATGTAAAAGAAGTTTATATAAAAAGATATATCTGCATCTTTCTAAAGAATATGGCCTCAAAATATCTAAAGAAACAAAGAAGCTCAAATAACCCCATGAAGAACAGACTATAAAAGAAATGAACAAATCTATAACGTAAAATTTTTAACTAATCTCTTTATAACTAATGAGAAAAACAGATAAAAATGTTGGGAAAATAGAATATAATTGAAGAGTGCAATAAACAGCAAAATCCAAAGTAAATAGAGGACAAAAATAGCTATTAGTTAAGTTGAAAACACACAATAGTGAAAATAGGTAAGCTGGAATTTGCTTCTTTGAAAAAAATCATATAAGAAATGACTACTGGTAAAACAGACCAAGAGATAAGAGAGAGGACATGAATCAGTTCAGTTCAGTTCAGTTCAGTTGCTCAGTTGTGTCCGACTCTTTGCGACCCCATGAATCGCAGCACGCCAGGTCTCCCTGTCCATTACCAACTCCCGGAGTTCACTCAGACTCACGTCCATGGAGTCAGTGATGCCATCCAGCCATCTCATCCTCTGTCATCCCCTTTTCCTCCTGCCCCCAATCCCTCCCAGTATCAGAGTCTTTTCCAATGAGTCAACTCTTCACATGAGGTGGCCAAAGTACTGGAGCTTCAGCTTTAGCATCATTCCTTCCAAAGAAATCCCAGGGCTGATCTCCTTCAGAATGGACTGGTTGGATCTCCTTGCAGTCCAAGGAACTCTCAAGAGTCTTCTTCAGCACCATAGTTCAAAAGCATCAATTCTTCAGTGCTCAGCCTTCTTCATAGTCCAACTCTCACATCCATACATGACCACAGGAAAAACCATAGCCTTGACTAGACGGACCTTAGTCGGCAAAGTAATGTCTCTGCTTTTAAATATGCTGTCTAGGTTGCTCATAACTTTCCTTCCAAGGAGTAAGCATCTTTTAATCTCTTGGCTGCAGTCACCATCTGCAGTGATTTTGGAGCCCCAAAAAATAAAGTCTGACACTGTTTCCACTGTTTCCCCATCTATTTGCCATGAAGTGATGGGACCAGATGCCATGATCTTCATTTTCTGCATGTTGAGCTTTAAACCAACTTTTTCACTCTCCTCTTTCACTTTCATCAAGAGGCTTTTTAGTTCCTCTTCACTTTCTACCATAAGGGTGGTGTCATCTGCATATCTGAGGTTATTGATATTTCTCCCGGAAATCTTGATTCCAGCTAGTGGAGGTGATGGAATTCCAGTTGAGCTATTTCAAATCCTGAAAGATGATGCTGTGAAAGTGCTTCACTCAATATGCCAGCACACTTGGAAAACTCAGCAATGGCCACAGGATTGGGAAAGGTCAGTTTTCATTCCAATCCCAAGGAAAGGCAATGCCAAAGAATGCTCAAACTACTGCACCATTGCACTCATCTCACATGCTAGTCAAGTAATGCTCAAAATTCTCCAAGCCAGGCTTCAGCAATACATGAACTGTTAACTTCCTGATGTTCAAGCTGTTTTTAGAAAAGGCAGAGGAACCAGAGATTAAATTGCCAACATTCGCTGGATCATGGAAAAAGCAAGAGAGTTCCAGAAAAACATCTATTTCTGCTTTATGTACTATGCCAAAGCCTTTGACTGTGTGGATCACAATAAACTGTGGAAAATTCTGAAAGAGATGGGAATATCAGACCACCTGACCTGTCTCTTGAGAAATTTGTATGCAAGTCAGGAAGCAACAGTTAGAACTGGACATGGAACAACAGACTGGTTCCAAATAGGAAAAGGAGTACGTCAAGGCTGTATATTGTCACCCTGCTTATTTAACTTATATGCAGAGTACATCATGAGGACATGAATAGCCAATATAAAAAATTTCTTAAAAAGACATCATTACAGAGTCTTCAGATACTTTTAAAATACAAAAAGATATTACAAAACGTTTAATGCCACTACTTGAAATTTTATAATAAATAGACCAATTCCTAGGAAATTACAAATTAGTGAAATGAATACACAAAGATATAAAAACCCTGAAAATCCTGTAACAAGTAAAAAATTAAATCCACTTTTTCATAACTTTCCTTCAAAGAAACCTGCAAACCCTGGTTGCTTCATTAGTGAATGGTATTCATGTTCCATAAAAAATAACTGTAGCTTTACACCAACTCTTCCACAAAACGGAAAAAGAAAATATATTCTCCAATTTGTTTTGTGAGGGAAACATATGACACCAAGTTGTATTTATTCAAAGAATGTCAAGTTGTGTTAAAGATTAGTGATTAATCCTCTATTAACTTTAGTAGATGCAGGAAAATGTGTCTACTAGAAGTTCAGCATCCATATATAATGAAACTTTTGCCAAATAAAAATTAGGGACATTCTTAATTTAATAAAGTATTTCTATAAAAGACTTAAGGAAAACATTATATATAATGGTGAAATATTGGATTTCACCCTTTGATATTGGATTCTCTTATAACAGTGTCTACTATAAACATGTAATAGAACTGTGATATGATCCAGCTATCATACTTCTGGTTATATATTCAAAGAAAATGAAAACAGGGTATTGAAGCGATATCTGCACCCCATGTTCATTGCAGCATTATTCACAATATGACAAAGCTGAGGTATGGAAACAACCTAAATGTCCACTAACAGATGATTGGATAAAAAGATGTTCTGTATCTGTATCTGTACCTATATCTACCCACAGAAATAGATAGAAATATATGTAGATACCAATGGAGAGTGTTAATCCACATGTAACTTTCAGTGGGCCCTCCATATCTGCTGCTCTTCTGTAGCCACAGATTCAACCAACTATGAACCATGTAGTTTTGTAGTATTTACTCTTGAAAAATATTTGCATATAAATGCACCTGTGTAGTTCAAACCAATGTAGTTCAACTGTTAAATCTGTGTGTGTGTGTATACACACAATGAAATTTTATTCAGCTGTGAGAAAGAAGAAAACCCCGTGATTCACAATAGATTGAGAGCATTATGCTAAGTATAATAAGCCAGACAAAAACAAATACTGTATGATCTCACTGAACTATGGAATCTTACAAACAAAAACTTATGGAAAAAGGAGGGTGGAAAAGTGATTGGTGGGGACTGAGAAGAGGGGACATAGAGGTTTTAAAAGGTTTGAGGATGTAATGTGTAATATGGTGACTGTAGCTGATAACTTTACTTTATAACTGAAATCTGCTAAGGGTAGAATTTAAATGTCCTCAAAAAAAAAAAAGCAAAATATCTGGGGTGATATACAGAGTAATTAACTAAATTGAGGAACCCGTTCACAATGTATAAATATCAAAATCATCATGATGTACACTTCAAACATTTTGTTTGTCAAGTAATTTTATCTAAATAAAGCTGAAAAAAAAGATAGATCACATTTCATTATTCACCTCAAAAGCCGGTTTTGTGTATTGATATCTCCTTGTCACCATAGTACTGAGAACTAAGATACTCAAAACACATTAAGCTAAATGTATTCATTTAAGGAAAAAAAGAGAGTATTTCCTGAAGTCTTACTTTCCTAAGCCATCATTTAATGCACACTAATTATATAATTTTTATGGTACCTATCATTGTTGGCTTATTCCAAAATAGAACATGCTTTTTCTCTTTTTTGTTTTTAATAAAAATGATTTTTGGCCTACTGATAATATATTGTAAATGTATTACTTTAAAGAAAAATATAAGTAATATAAGAGTGAAAAAACTATAAGGAAAGGAGAAAACAAAATTTTATTACTTATAGGTAGCATAGAAAATTTTAAAGAATCTATAGAAAACTATTAGAGGCAATAAATTTAGGAAGATTGTTGGGAATGAAATCAGTATGCTTCAATATCCCACCATAGTGTTATGTGTGATCCAAAAATTCACTCAGTAAAACGTGAGTTCATTTTTGGTGAGGTTAATATAAACCAAATATTTTAGATTGTCTGTGCTGACACACAAAATGAAAATGATGAAACTTACTCTGTACTCAGTTGACTATATACTGACCCAAGGAAATCCCACACGGCCAGGAAGCTGAAGCAGTCACTTCCTAATTATGTCCCTCCTGCCCTAAGAAAAACAAACTTCAGGCCACATACCTATGAGAATCGAAGCCAGCCAGAGAATGCAATACCAATTTCTTTATATCCAAATTTGCATTATTATTGAGGCTTTTATCACAGGGTTTTCCTGTAGAAATCTAGTTATAGTTTCATAAACCAGAAACAAACAGAAAAAAATTTAAAAACTAGATTTCATTATAGGAGCAGGCATAAACCAAGTCTCTAGAAGTAAATCTAATGAGAAATGTGCAAAATATCTATGGGGACGACTGTACTGTTGGGTTTAGGGGCAAGATTCTGAATAATGAGCTTAAGGCAAGTCTGCTAATTAAGAGGGTTGGATGTGCAGG
This sequence comes from Capricornis sumatraensis, assembly GCF_032405125.1. Lineage (NCBI taxonomy): Eukaryota > Metazoa > Chordata > Mammalia > Artiodactyla > Bovidae > Capricornis > Capricornis sumatraensis. The sequence goes on from NC_091077.1 coordinate 66,331,662, forward strand.
ACTACACAGAGACAGCTGTAATAGGGGTGCTTTTACAGTCTGCCAAAATACTAGTACCCAGTATGTGTCCAGCCTGGAGGACAGATGTGAGCTAAAAGGCCACATTCGGTCAATGAAACCCAGCCAGAAGACAAGATCGGAATGTCAGCCAGGCTCTCACACCTACAGATGCTTAATCAGATGGCACCCACACCAGAGGACTCAGCCAGTGCCTGGCTCCAGGTCTTTCCAGGCTGGAGTCAAGGAGAGAGCCAGGTCAGAACTCTCGGCCATGCACTTGCTTCTGAGAAGAGTTTTTGAAGCGTTACCCTGAGGCTAAGACTGTGGGATAGAAATAACTGATACTCAGTCCCAGCTATATTGATGCTGGACACGAAACAGACTAAATGCCAGAGAAGTAAGTAGAATCAGGCTGTCTATGGCCATACCACCCTGAATGCGCCCAATCTCGTCTGATCTCAGAAGCTAAGCAGGGTTGGGCCTAGTTAGCACTTGGATAGGAGTACAATCAGGCTTACACAGGGGCAGAGGTGGGTTTCTGTGGTGTGTGTCTGCTACCAGTCAGGTCATGCCACTTCTAGTGCCCTGAGGAATCATGTAGCTTTTGGGGAGAGAAAAAAAAAAAAAACACCAAAAAACGTTTCTTGGTGTTACAGATGGGGATTTAATTAAAGCCACAAAATCCAAGGGTTTTGGGGAAGGAAATTTCAGAGCTAATTGAAATGAATGTAAAACAAAGGATAGCAAGAAAATCATTGGTACTGTTGGTGAATTTGGAACTCTTAGACTTGTGAGGGCTCTTTGCCACATTGAACTGTATTTGGAGCAAGGGCTTCCCAGGTAGCTCAGTGGTAAAAGAATTCATCTGCCAATGCAAGAGACACTGGAGACATGGGTTTGATTCCTGGGTAGGGAAGATACCCTGGAGGAGGAAATGGCAACCCACTCTAGTATTCTGGCCTGAAAAATCCCATGGACAGAGGAGCCTGGAGGGCTACAGTCCATGGGTTTGTAGAGAGTCAGACATGACTGAGCATGGCCATAGTGCTAGTAGTACTGCTATAAGCCGGATATATAAACAAGTAAGCAAGCACAAAACAAGCAACTGTCTTTTCTCCTTTCAAGAGAATTTTAAATTGGCACTTTGGCCAGCAGGAACAGATTCCTGCTGCTGCTGCTAAGTCACTTCAGTTGTGTCCGACTCTGTGCGACCCCACAGACGGCAGCCCACCAGGCTGCCCCGTCCCTGGGACTCTCCAGGCAAGAACACTGGGGTGGGTTGCCATTTCCTTCTCCAGTGCATGAAAGTGAAAAGTGAAAGTGAAGTCGCTCAGTCATGTCCGACCCTCAGCAACCCCATGACTGCAGCCTTCCAGGCTCCTCTGTCCATGGGATTTTTCAGGCAAGAGTACTGGAGTGGGGTGCCATTGCCTTCTCCGAGGAACAGATTAGCACTCTCCAAAACACTGAATGGGCTAATTTGGAAAGTGATGGGGATCTCTGGGGAATATTCATGCTGAAGAGGAAAGTTTTCTGGAATGTCTAATTAAGGGATTCACTCCCTAGCATTGAATTACAAAATGTGTAAGTTTCCTCCTAAGAATATGGTTAAAGTCCTTTATTTTATAGATGTGGAAGCTATATAAGGAACATAAAGGGAAAGGAACTTGGCCAAGTACATCCAGGGAACAGTGCTTGACCAGAACTATCTTCACCTGCTGTCTGATATGACTTCCCAGGTGGTGCTAGTGGTAAAGAATCTGCCTGCCAATGCAGAAGACGTGTAAGAGTCGCGAGTTTGATCCCTCAGTTGGGAAGATCCACTGGAGAAGAGCAGAGTAACTCACTCCAGTATTCTTTCCTGGAGAATCTCATGGACAGAGAAGCTTGGTGGGTTACAGTCCATAGGGTCTCACAGAGTCGGACACAACTGAAGTGACTTAGCATACACTGGCTGATAGCACAGAGACATGTTTTCCTGACTAAGAACCTTTAGAAATCATCCTGAATCTTACCTTTGGGATTCTGAAATGGAAAAAACATAGGTTTCACTTATCAAAATTATCAAGGAAGGTAGAACCAGACTATAAAATTTAAGCCCACTTAAAATATAAAACATTGTCTTAAATAATGAGATAAACATTTGAATTTTTGGACATATCTTGAGAAAGTTCTGAAAATTTTGACAGTTGTATTCAGTTGAAAGTTTCTTGAATATTTTGACTTGACTACTAAAACAAATAGAAAATAAACTTTAGTGCTAACTCTTCTGATATTTTAAATTTACAGCTCTGTTTCAACTACTTTTGGCAATGAGTCACGGAACAAGTTGTTCTTAGGACATTTCTAACATCTTTTAATTAAAATTCACATGAGTTTGTATGATAAAATACCAAGGGAACTAGTTATTCCCAGGTGTTCTTTTGCCAAAAAGGGTACATTGTAGACATACAGTCCTGTCCTGAGTACCGTCTGCCTTCCTTCCCATTTGAAATGTTATCTATCTGTTAGCAATACTGAAGTCTGGCCACCTGATGCGAAGAGCTGACTCATTGGTAAAGACCCTGATGCTGGGAAAGATTGAGGGCTGGAGGAAAAGGAGGCCACAGAGGATGAGATGGTTGGATGACATCACTGACTCAATGGACATCAGTTTGAGCAGACTCTGGGAGATAGTGAAAGACAAGGAAGCCTGTTGTGCTGCAGTCCATGGGGTCACAAACAGTTGGACACAACTGAGTGACCGAGAACCGCAACTAACACTGAGCTTTGTGTTTTAGCTCAAGTTCCCTAAATCTAGGCCTGAGACAAAGGCTTCGGGGAGAGTAGTTTACTGGGGGATGTGTTCCCTGTTACTGGAATGATGATTAGGGTGAATGGGTGCTATGGACTGAATTTTGTGTTATTCCAAAATTCATATGTTGAAGCCTAATCCCCAGTGTGATGGTATTTGGAGGTGAGACCCTTGAAAGGTAATTAGGTGAAGAGAGTGGATCCCACATGAATGGGATTAGTGTTCTTGTAAGAAGGGACACAAAAGACCCCTCTCTTTTAAAGTCACAGTGAAGAAGCAGCTGCTTAAAGGCAGGAAGTGGGTCCTTAGTAGACAGTATATCTGCTAGTACCTTGGTCTTGAACTTCCCAGCCTCCACAACTCTGAGAAATAAATGTTTCTTGGTTAAGTCACCCAGTCTCTTCCATTTTTGTTAAAGCAGCCTGAAATAAGGCGATAGAGGAGGAAGAAAAGAAATACGTTATTGGATTGACAACCGCAACGGGAAAGTGTGGCTTTTTAAAAACTGAAGTATAGTCAGTTTAACAGTGTTCTGTTAGTTGTACAGAAAAGTGTTTCAGTTATTTACCAATATAGATAGATACAGATATATAATCTGGAGAGGAAAATGGCAGCCCACTCCAGTGTTCTTGCCTGGAGAATCCCAGGGATGGGGGAGGCTGGTGGGCTGCCGTCTATGGGGTCGCACAGAGTTGGACACGACTGAAATGACTTAGCAGCAGCGGATATAGAATCTTTTTCATATTTTTTTCCATCATGGTTTATTATAAGATATTGAATATAGTTACCTGTGCTATACAGTAGAAGCTTGTTACTTACCTATTTTATATATAGCAGTTTGTATCTTCTAATCCCAAACTCCTAATGTATCCCTCCCTACTCTTTCCCCTTTAGTAACCATAAGTCTGTTGTCTGTGTCTGTGCATCTATTTCTGTTTTGTAAATAAGTTCATTTGTATCATATTTTAAGTTCCACCTATAAGTGATATAATAATATTTGTGTGTCCATTCATGATGGTGCAAATGGCATTATTTCATTCTTTTTTATGGTTGGGTAGTATTCCACTGGATAGATGCACAACATCTTTATCCATTCCTCTTTTAGCTTTTAAGGAGTGATTATACTGTTTTCCATAGTGGCTGCACCAATTTTCATTCCCACCAGTGGTATAGAAGATAGAAGGATAGCCTTTTCTCCACACTCAAGAGAGTATCGCTTTTGAGAAGCTATATGAAGTTGTCTTACAAGTATGAACTTTGAGGAAATAAAGAAGGGGCACATTTAGCTATTTTAGCTATTATTTCCCATCCTCTTTATTCAATGATTATTCCAAGGAGTATTATTGTTGTTCAGTTGCCCAGTTGTGTCCGACTCTCGTTGGACAAATCCTTGTTCAGAACCACAGATCTATTCCCATCTTAGCTGTCTCGTTCTGCACCTTATCCCTAGTTGATAAGCAGGGTCTCTGCCAGATCAGTTACATGACTTTAAGTTCCGAGAAAGTCTGAAATCCTAAAATAATTGGATCATCACTATATTTATCCCACATCTAACTTTCCCTATGTGATGTTCAAGAAGCTCATCTTGCAGTTCTATTATATCCATCTAATTTTAGATCTCACTAAAGTCAATTAGCTGACCCGCTAAGTTTTCCCAGCAAGTACTTTTTAGCAGGCCTCAGGGCCACTGTTTATAGTGTTTGAAACATTCCTTCCTTCCTCTCTTCTCATTAAATATTCAGATTTTGTACATCATTCACATTAAACCAAATTAGAGAAGCATAGAAATACTTAATAAAGTGCTGCCTCATCATACAGTTTTAATAAATTGTACCTTTATTTTTCCTTAACAATCTCCTTTTTTCCCTGACAATCTAGCCCACATGAATCCCTCCTTTCTTTGAGCTCAAAGAAGAAAGCAATTTCAAGCGTGTGTTGTAAGTGCAAATCTTAGACTGTAGTTTTCTTCTATTGTTTCTTTAGTGACTGCCAAAATTCTTATCCTAGGCATTCTTGCCTAGACATAAACACAACCTCTCTGCTTTCTCTGTGTAGAATCCTTCTTCCTTCTCTCAGTCAATCATTTCAACTACCTCCAGAGTGATTTTGTTTTCAGTGAAAATAAGACCCCATTTTTCTCCTATCTGGAAAACCTTCTATGACTCTCTCGTCACCTGCAAGATAAAGCTTAAATGCCTGAGTGCAGTGTTCTCCGAACAGTCCCATTTCTTTTATCACCATTGCTTTCATGTTTATTTGTGTTACCCTCTTATGCGACTATCATCTCTACACTTACCCATTCCTTTGACCATCATCCAGATCATACCAATTTTAAGGACTTAGAGTGAATTTATTTTCTCCAGAAACGTTTCTAATCTCATACTTAGAATGAATCCCTCCTTTGTCCAAGTTCAGATTCTACTTTGTACCTCCTGGTAACCTTTTGCTCACTCATTAGATTGGAAGACTTCTTTAGGATTTGTGCTGCCTTATCTGTTTGCGTCACTTATAGCATCTAATAGAGTTTCTAGTTGATTTTTTTTGGTGAGGAGGAAGACTGTTGCAGGAAGGAAAGCTCTTCAGTCAATGCCATTCAGACTGTGAACAGCTAAGAAATGTGAGATGTGTGTAGCTACTGATCAGATCAGCAAGCAACCGGTTACAGCAGCTTTTTTTCTGTCTCCTTAGAGATACACCTTTATTAACTGTGCCCTTCTAAAGAGTGTAAGCTTCAGAGAGTTCTCACTGAATGCTTACAAGGTACACGGTGGAGCCCAGAGAAGTTCCTTAATCCTCTGTTCCTTTTCTCTCACCTACCCTCCCTGTACTGCCTTCTGCAGCCCCACCTCCCCAACCCATGGCGTAGCCAGGGGCAGGCAGGAGACATCCAAAACCTAAGGAATCCAGTATGCAGAATAAGCTAACTTTTTTTTTTTCTTTTTTTTTTAAATATTTATTTATTTATTTATTTTAAATTTTAAAATCTTTAATTCTTACATGCGTTCCGAAACATGAAGCCCCCTCCCACCTCCCTCTCCATAACATCTCTGTGGGTCATCCCCATGCACCAGCCCCAAGCATGCTGTATCTTGCGTCAGACATAGACTGGTGATTCGATTCTTACATGATAGTATACATGTTAGAATGCCATTCTCCCAAATCATCCCACCCTCTCCCTCTCCCTCTGAGTCCAAAAGTCCATTACACACATCTGTGTCTTTGTTCCTGTCTTGCATACAGGGTCGTCATTGCCATCTTCCTAAATTCCATATATACGTGTTAGTATACTGTATTGGTGTTTTTCTTTCTGGCTTACTTCACTCTGTATAATGCTGTTTAGCTGTTTGTCAGGACAGATTCTGGAGAGAAGTGTTTTGTATTATAAACAATAAGAAAGCCCACATAGCCTTGCAAATTAGCATAAACTAGCCTCAGCTAGCTCTGGTCTTGAAGAAATTGAGCAGAAAATGAGCAAGAAAAGCCATGTAATGAAAAGTATAAGTTGTAATCCAAGCACTCCATGGAGCTCAGCAGGAAAACTTATAGTTGTTGGGGAAATCATCTCTATAGGTTGGTATTTAGTACAAAGAATAGTGGAGAAATTGAGGGTTGGGAGTATAAGGAGGATGGTGTTATATTTGTAACCTGTTTTGTTACAATGAACAATTTGAGGGCATTTTCAAAGAGCATGAGTAAATAAGCCCAGTCTTCTGTTTTGTTTTGTTTTGTTTTTTCCATCTTGGCCACTGCCTATTCTTCTGATCACTATGGATGAGGTTTAAATTCAAGGTGGTGAATGCCTATCCAGCATTTAGTACTGTGTGACAATGTACCCTCCACTCTCTGCCCTGGCAGAGTTGAATGGCTCAGGGTGAGCACCTGACTCAAGCTAGTTGAAGCCAGGATTTATTGAGAGTCAGTCTCTCCAGGTGATTGAACATGTACCTTGAAAGTCACCAGTGACCTCAAGCTTCAGCATGGCCTCAGAACAAGAGGATCGTATTGTACAAGAAGAAGGTAAAGATGACACCCAGAGAGGACAAGGGCTCTGGAGCATCCTGGTGTGTCCCTACCTCCTTCTCCAAGCTCCCCCATGACTTAACCTGCCGTAGCAATGAACACTTCCACTACGGTAGTTCCTTTGTTTACTCTCAGGCAAGAATCCATTTTCAAAAATGGGAAATGTGATCACAAAAACAACAACTCAGTTTGTCTCACATTAAGGAAATTATAGTGCTCAGTAGGAAGTTATGCAGCCATTAAAAATGTTTACAAAAGGTTTCTAATAATCTACAGAAGTGCTTATGCTATAATATCAAGTGAAAAAAACTTAGATGAAAAAATATGTACGTATAGTATGAGCTTTCCCACATTAAAACTTCCATAATATTTCATATAGAAACAACCCTCCAAATATTAATAATGGCTTTCTCTGTGATTTTTTCACATTTTCAAATATTTTTCTAATAAGCATTTTTCTTTTTTTAATAGAGAAGTCCACTTTTATTTGAAAACATGTTTTTATATTGCCTAGTTTTATGCATTATCAGCTAAACTTGGAATTTAAAAACAAAATCAACTTGAAGATCACAGAATGCTAATGTTGCAAAAAATCTTAGAAATTATTTAGTTCAGGGTTTTAAAATATTCTTAGGGGTCACAGATATCCTGATAATGATAAAAAATTTGACTCTTCTTGCAAAAAAAAGCATGCATACAAAAACAAATCTCAAGATGCTTTAGTTGCAAGTTATAGAAAATGCTGTGATGCAGGTTTAAACTATGAAGGAGATAGATTGATTCAAGCAACTGAAAAGTCCAGGAGTTACCACCTGGCTCCAAGTGAGGCTTCATGTAGTAACTCAACAATATAACAGAGGCGTTGGTATTTCTTCTCCATTTTTGCTTTTACTTTCTTAGTTTCAGTGGCATCCTAAATCTGATTCACCTTGGGTCTCCAGAATGGTCATGTTAAGTTCCTGGGGTTTTACACTTATACAGCAAAGAGAGTCTTTGTCTAAGCATTCCCTAAACAAAGCATATATACCCTTTGTTTTTCAAGTTGATGATCAAACTGAGGTTACATGCCCATTGCTGAATTAGTCACTATGGCAGGATGACTGAATGTGCTGATGGACTTACCCTAGGTCATGATTTCCACCCAGCCTTTCCCATGCCACATTCACACATACCCCGCCCCCCCTCCCCACCCCGCTAGATTAGACTTAACGTCATGGCGTTTGTCATGGGCTTCCCTGGTGGCTCAGAGGGTAAAGCTTCTGCCTGCAATGCGGGAGACCTGGGTTTGATCCCTGGGTTGGGAAGATCCCTGGAGAAGGAAATGGCAACCCACTCCAGTATTCTTGCCTGGAGAATCCCACGGATGGAGGAGCCTGGTAGGCTACAGTCCATGGGGTCACAAAAAGTCAAACACGACTGAGCGACTTCACTCTCTTTCTACTTTCTTTCATGGCATCTGTGGTTCCTGCTGCCCTGAGGTCTCAGGCTAGATTTCGTCTGTGTTCTAAGGACAATGTAAAGGCACAGAGATTTGTAATCTTTCTAAATCACTCCCAGTGACACCCAGGTGGATGGATGAATGGAGTACTCAAAGTTTAGTGAAATGGTTTTGGTGAATGTGAAAAATGAGCACTGCTGAAGGTTAAGGGCAGTGAAACCTGAGCGCGAAAGCTCACCTCTGATGTTCTAGTTCCTAAACTCATTTATCTGGATGAAACTTTGACTTGTCATCAAGCCTCCTCTGTTGTTTGCTAATGAGTTCACATGCACATCTCCTACAGAGATGGGTTTGCTTCTTTTCCAAATAGATAACAAATGTATCCATGATGAGGATAATGAGAGTAAACTTATTAGCTTGGACTGTTTTGGATATAATAACAGAAGTCCTGCTCAAACTAGCAGGAAAACATTCAAACTTATGGAAAAATTCAAATGAACTTTTTGCCCAACCCAATAGCTTAAGAAGGAAAGCAGACATCTGGCTTGATATCCAGCAAGTCCAGTCACAGCTGGAGCCAGGTGTGGAGCTGCAGCCACATCTTCCGCTCTCACATGGCTCTACCTACAGGACACGTACGATTGTCACCAGCAGACTGAGACTGGTGATTCCAGTTTGTGTAACTCTATGGATGGTGGGAGGGCTCTTAGAGCTTTGCATTTGGATATATTGACTTAATAATGCTTTAGAGACCTCAGGGATAGTACAAGGCATCTCTAAGGAGCTTGTTTAAGCCAGAGTTTGAAGGATGAGCTGGACAAGTGCAGGAGTGGCCAGGGGAAGAGGAGAGGGTATTCTGGGTAAACTCCTCAATCAGGATAGGACTTAAAGCATCTGAGAAGCTGAAAGAAAACCTATTTGGCTGGAGGTTCATGGATAAGGGAGAGAGTGGCACAAGCTGATTAAGTGGGGGCCAAAAGAATCCAGGCCCATCACTTCATGGCAAATAGATGGGGAAACAGTGGAAGCAGTGGCTGACTTTATTTTTCTGGACTCCAAAATCACTGCAGATGGTGACTGCAGCCATGAAATTAAAAGATGCTTACTCCTTAGAAGGAAAGTTATGACCAACCTAGACAGCATATTAAAAAGTAGAGACATTACTTTATCAACAAAGGTCTGTCTAGTCAAGCCTATGGTTTTCCAATGGTCATGTATGGATGTGAGAGTTGGACTATAAAGAAAGCTGAGCACCAAAGAATTGATGCTTTTGAACTGTGGTGTTGGAGAAGACTCTTGAGAGTCCCTTGGACTGCAAGGTGATCCAACCAGTCCATCCTAAAGGAGATCAGTCCTGGGTGTTCATTGGAAGGACTGATGTTGAAGCTGAAACTTCAATACTTTGGACACCTGATGCAAAGAGCTGACTCATTTGAAAAGCTCCTGATACTGGGAAAGATTGAGGGCAGGAGGAGGAGGGGACTACAAAGGATGAGATGGTTGGAGGGCATCACCAACTCAATGGACATGGGTTTGGGTGAACTCTGGGAGTTGGTGACGGACAGGAAGGCCTGGCGTGCTGCAGTTATGGGGTCTCAAAGTGTCAGACACGACTGAGCAACTGAACTGAACTGAAAAGAACCCAACTGATACAGAAATATTTAGGACTTCATAGACCACAGTTCATAACTCTTGCAGAAGGAGAGCCTCTTCCCTGGAAACTTAGGTAGACAGAATGACAATTAGACCAACTAAGGAAACATCACCATGCCTGATGGTGGCAAAGGAGTGAAATCTTTCAATTGTCTATTCTTAGGATTTATGGTTAGCCCAGGGGTGGGAAATTGGGAGGGACTGTTCAATGCCAGTGTTCTCTAGGGGAAAAAATAGTTCCGTTATTAGTAATTTTTTAAAGGCTAGGCAGCATGGGACAGACAAACACATCTCCAGTTGCAGCCTTGGGACTGCATTTCAAGCCCTTGGGACTGTCTTTACATAGCTAGGCTGAGGCCTCTCCCCAGGTCTGTCCACTGAAGCTTGAGTTTAGCACCAAGCAGCTCTGCATACCAGCAGGCAAGCATCTCCAGCTGGGGAGTCATCGAGGTGGCAAGAACCCTCTGTTCAAGTCTCTCTGTGTCTTCCCCTGCTGCAAGCTAGCTGGTGCACTCTCTTCTGAGCCTCTGATACTTCCTTTCTGTCCTGGCTTATCTCCCAGCCAGTGAAGGGGCTTTTAGGGTGAAGAAACCTTTCCTCTTTCACAGCTCCCTCCCAGAGGTGCACGTCCCATCCCAATTCCATTATTTTCCCTTTTTGTTCTACCCAGTTATATGGCAATCTTTCTTGCACCTTTGATTGTATGAAATTTTTTGCCAGCGTTCAGTAGGTATTCTATGAGAATAGTTCTACATATAGATGTATTTTTGAGAGAAAGGAGTTTCACATCCTTCTATTCTGCCATCTTGATCTCCACCTACCCCGCTACTTTTCAATAGCTATTATATCTCACAGAAAGATTGTGTTCCATGGAACACAGTTTGTGAAAAGCAGAGCTAGACCAAGTAAAATCTCACTATTATTCAAAATAAAGGAAAAACTAAATTATCTTCTCTCTGGCCTATCTTAAAATAGCTATACTTTAAAATTAATATTGTGAGGTATTTCTGATAAAGATTTTAAATGCATCTAATTAGTATAATTATGTTCCATTAGATTAATTTAAAGATTACATATGTCTAGCACTTTTTATAGCTTAAAGAATACAGGATTTTCCATTTTCAAAAAGACAGCTAGGACAAATGGTAATTCTAGAATTGATGCATGTTTTAAGTATAAATAGACTTACTGAAATTTCTGAATTCTCTTGTTGAATTAGCAGGTTCTCCCATAAGAACACACTAAAATGGGTTTTGTGGACTGAATTGTGTCCCCGCAAAAGATATATGCACTATTGATACCCTGCATAAAATAGATAACTAATGACATCCTACTGTATAGCACAGGGAAGCCTACTCAATGCTCTGAAGTAACCTAAAAGGGAAGAAAGTAAAAAATGAGGGGATATAGGTATAAGCATAGCTCATGCACTTTGGTGTATAGTAGAAACTAATACAACATTGTAAAGCAACTATATGCCAATAAAAATTAATGAAAAAGATGTTAAAGTCCTACTCCCCTCAGTACCTGTGGATGGGATCTTTTTGGAAGTAGGAACGTTGCAGATAATCTAGTTAAGATAAGGTCATTAGGATGAACTCTAACTCAATATGAGTGTGTCATAATAAAAAGGAAATTTGAACACAAAGACAGATATGTTCAAAAGAAAGATGATGTAAAGATACAGGAAGAAGACAATTCAGGGAACACCTAAGGCTACAGCATGCTAGGAGAGAAGCTTGGAACAGGTTTCCCTCACAGCTTTCAGAAATAAAATACCCTGCTGCAACTTTGATCTGGGATTCTGAGCTTCTGGAATTGTGGGAAACTAAGTTACATGTTTAAGCCACTCAGTTTTCACCCTTATTAAGGCAGTCCTAGGAAATGAATACAATAGGTTAGATTTGTAAGAGATTGATTTAGGAAAATACCTATGGAGGAAAATGAGAATGGAGTGAAAGAAGGCTAAGAAAGCTCAAGAGCTATCACAGTGCCATGTAGGACTGTCCCTTATGAACTAGAGTAAGAGAAGGAATGAAGGAAGAAAGCGAGGCAGGTTGGCTGAGTGGAAGATTCTTAGGTGGCATTTTGATTCCAAGAAAGTTTGGCAAAACTAATATGGAGTCCTTAAACCAAAGCTGACCATCAGAGATATAACATTGTTAAAATGACCATACTGTCCAAAGCAATCTAAAGATTTAATGCGTCCCTCTCAAATTATCCATGACATTTTTCACAGAACTAGAACAAATAATCCTAAAATTTACATAGAACAACAAAAACCCGGAATTACCAAACAATCTTGGAGAAAAAGAACAAAGCTAGAGGCATAATGCTCTCAGACTTCAGACAATAATACACAGCTACAGCAATCAAAAGATCATGCTATTGGGACAAAAACAGATCTATGGAATAATGGAATAGAATAGAGTCCAAGGAGGCAAGAACGCACAATAGGGAAAAAACAGTCTGTTTAGCAAGTGGTCCTGAGAAAGCTGGACAGCCACATGTTAATCAGTGAAGTTAGCACACACCTTCACACCATACACAAAAATAAATTAAAAATGGCTTAAAGACTCAAATGTAAGGCATGAAACAATAAATCTCCTAGAAGAGAACACAGGCAAAACATTTTCTGACATAAATCTTACCATTGTTTTCTTAGGTGAGTCTCCCAATGCAAAAGAAATAAAAGCAAAGATAAACAAGTGGGACCTAATCATACTTATAAGTTTTTGCACAACAAAGGAAACCATAAACAAAACAAAAAGACAGCTTACAGAATGGGAGAAAATGTTTGCAAATGATGCTACCAATAATGGCTTAATTTCCAAAATATACAAACAGCTCATACAGCTCAATTAAAAAAAAAAAAAAAGTAGGAAAATGGCAGAAGACCTAAATAGACATTTCTCCAAAGAAGACATACAGATGACCAACTGGAACATGAAAAGATGCTCAACATTGTTAATTATTAGAAAAATGCAAATCAAAACTACAAATAGGTAGCACCTCACACCAGTCAGAGTCGCCACCATCAAAAAGTCTATAAGTAATAAATGCTGGAGAGAATGTGGAGGAAAGGGAACCTTCCTACACTGTTGGTAGGAATGTAAAGTGGTACAGCCACTGTGGAGACCTGTATGGAAGTTGCTTAGAAAACTAAAAATAGAGTTGCCATACAATCCAACAACCCCAACCCTGGGTGTATATCCAGAGAAAACTCTAATTTGAAAGGATATATGAACCCCTATGTTCATTGCAGCACTATTTACAATAGCCAAAACATGGAAGCAACCTAAGTGTCCACTGACAGATGAATGAATAAAGAAGATATGGTACATATAGTCAACGAAAAAGAATGAAATGATGCCTTATGCAACAACATAGGACCCAGAGATTGTCATACTAAAGGAAGTAAGATGACAGAGAAAGACAATATAAGGTGATACAACTTACAAGTGGACTCTAAAAAAATGATATAAATGAAATTATTTACAAAACAGAAATAGTCTCACAGACATAGAAAACAAACTTATGGTTACCAAAGGTGAAAGGGGGGAGGATTAAATTAGGATTTTGGGATTAGCAGATATACACTACTGTATATAAAATAGATAAACAGCAAGTTTTTATTATATAGCACAGGGAAATATATTCAGCATCTTTTAATAATCCATAATGGAAAAGAATCTGAAAAAGAATGTATATACATATGTGTGTATATATGGGTATACACACACACTCATATATAAATCACTTTGCTATACGGGTGAAACTATCACAACTTTGTAAATCAACTATAATTCAGTTAATACACAAAATAGGGGGATGATCATGGTCAGATTTGTTTAGGAAAGGAGTAGATTGGGTCTGCCTCCTAGGGATTTATTCATTCTCTTGATAAGCACTTTCTGGCCATCTGTATGTGTCAGGGATTACCCTAAATTGTAAGGATCCAGCACGGTGTAAGATGGAGTCCTTGTCCTTCTGGACCTTAGCTCCTCATGGACATTTTATTCAGAAAACTGTCAATAGTCCATAATCAAGCATGTAAATAAATGAACAATATGTGTGAATGAAATAAAAGAAATAGCAGGAGAAGGACAACCAGAGTGAGCCAAATGGGCTTCAGACAGGGAAAGGCTTTCTAAAGGAACTGACATTTCAACTGAGACCTGAAAAGTTCCAGGGAGGAGTCAGTAGTACACAGAGCTGGGAGAGTGTGGGGAGAGCTAAGACTCCAAGGGAGTGAAGCGATGGGCTGGTGAGAAGTACTGAAAATGGGGGAGTGTGATTAGGGTGTCAGGGTGGGAGCTGAGTGCAGTGGCTGGGGTTTCGGAAGGTCCTGAGAAGTCAGATCTCGACAGGTCTAGTCTGGTAGGCAATGCTGAGGAGTTTGTTGTTCTACAGATTAATTTTTATTGGAGTACGGTTGCTTTACAATTTGTGCCAGTTTCTACTGTACAGCAAAGTGAGTCAGTCATACATATACACGTATCCGCTCTTAGATTTCCCTCCCAGTTTAGTCATGACAGAGCTGAGTAGAGTTCCTTGTGCTGTGGCATATTGAAGGCTCTGAGTGGTTCTGCAGGAGAGAGCAACTGGCTTGACTGGGCTTATGGCCAAGTTTCCAAAACATAGTTGACCAAATTGCTCTGCTAATAAGTGATATCTGACAGAAGAGTTTTGTCCCCTGGAAGAGAGACCTGGAGATGCCAGTTTGCGAATTTAAGGTAGTTGCCTCTTTAAGAACACGTGTCTGGAGAAAGCAAGTCACTGGAACACCAGCTGATGCAGTAAAGGTGGGATTTTAAAAGAAAAAATAGAATGTTTATATTTGCTAGCTCTTAACTTAGATTGCCTTGGGTTTCATATCTCAATGCTACTATTTAATAATTATATCCTGTGGGTAATATAATTAATCTGCATCTCATTTTTGTTACCTGTAAAACAGAGGATAATATTAGTTATTTCAAATGATTGTTAGAGGGATTAATCATAAAAATGAAACCAAAGTTCTTTGAACATAAGTACTCTGTAAATACCGTTATTGTTATTATCATAAGTAGCCAAATATGTCAATATTTTTTCCCCAAGCATAATTTCCTGATGTTAATGAGGTCATGCACATAACAGATAAGATATTCTAGGGAAATTTTCATTCTTATTGAGAAAACTCGTTGAAAAAAATACCTTTATACACAACTTTAAAAAAAAGCAATGGCAAGTCTCCTTTCCATTCCACAGTAAAATAATGTCATTTGCTTATCAATTTCTACATTCCCTATCTCTGTTTTCCTTCTTTTTGCTGAACTACCAAATATAAATCCTAAGAAAGGAGGTAATTCACTTATGCAACATGTATTTGCAGATCAATACTGAAGTATCACCTCTGTTCTGGGCATGAATACAGGTTTTTTTTCTTTAAAGCAGTTTACAAAGCCCTAAAAAGTTCCTTCATTCCATTTTAGCAACAGAGAGTAAGCCTGATCTCTTCATTGGTCACTTGCTGAGGATGCTGCACCCTTGGCGTGGGGTGGCTGCTTTGACTTAAATGAGCCTCACTCTTGTGGATATGGGAGGGGGAAGGAGAGAGTGGGATGAATGGAGAGGGTACCGTGGGAACGTATACACTACCATATGTAAAATAGATAGCCAGTGGGAATTTGCTGTATGACTCAGGGAACTCAAACTGGGACTCTGTGACAACATAGAGAGGTGGGATAAGGTGGGAGGGGAGGGAGGTTCATGAAGGAGGGGACATATGGCTGATTCATGTTGATGTATGGCAGAAACCAAGGCAATATCGTAAAGCAACTATTCTTCAATTAAAAAGAAAAAGAGAGAGACAACAGGTTCGATCCCTGGCTTAGGAGATCTCCTGGAGAAGGAAATGGCAACCCATTCCAGTATTCTTCCCTGGACAGTGGAGCCTGGTGGGCTATAGTCCATGGGGTCGCAAAAGAGTCGGACACACCTGAACAACTAGACAACAGCAACAAGAGACAGCACACCCTAAGCTGACTGACACTGTAGAGGAAAGCACCTTGACCATGAAATGTTAAGGCCACCAGTCTAATAGCCATGATCATGATTCCTCTCCTCTCTAACAGAAGCTGAGAATCACTGACATAATTTTGGCCCATTAAGGCATTGTTTTTTGTTTTTTTTTTTTTTAACCTGCCTTGCCTAAGTGGATTTAATGTGGTTTATTTATTTATTTATTTTTTCTCCTGACACCAGCTTGGGAAAAGAGAAACTTAATTGCAACATTTATGTGTAATTGCTGGGTGATGAATGCTTGAGGAATTTTCACTTTGCAGAGATACCAAAACAAAAAATTCATACCACGATCAACATTTCTGAGTGAAATGAGAGAGCCTCTCCCACATCTTGTGGGTGAGCAATTTGGATTTAATTGCTTCACTACTTAATTCTTCATTTTTTAAAAATAGGCCTCCAAGAGGTCTCTTCAAATGAGATATTCTCATGGTCAGGGTATGGAGTACATGAGTCAAGTGAAGAAACGCAGTCTATCGTTTAACCTTGTATGCTGTACAGTGGGTTGCATCCTGATCTCAAGGAGCTTATATTTGAGGAATAAGACCAAGCATGCATTTAAAATAATTATGAAATAATACAAGAGATTGGAGATAACTGAGTGCTTCCAAATCAGCAAAGACTCCGGTATTAATTGATTCTTAAATGGTTTCTGAAAGTGAAGTGAAAGTGTTAGTCACTCAGTCGTGTCTAACTCTGTAATCCCATGGACTGGAACCCACCAGTCTTCTCTGTTCATGGATTTCCTAGGCAAGAATACTGGAGTTGGTACCATTTTCCTTCTCCAGGGCATCTTCCAGACCCAGGGATTGAACCCAGGTCTCCTACATTGCAGGCAGATTCTTTACCATCTGAGCTACCAGGGAAGCCCAAAGGATTTCTAATACAGCTGAAATAACATGGAGTAGGAAATAGTGTCTATCATATGTCAGTTTTCAGTTAGGATTCTTGATCATGTCATGGCTGAGATGATATGAGGCAGTGTCTGCAGTGGTGGTCCATTAGTCTGACATGGTTGCGTGTGCATTTGGTGTGGCTATTATGTATGTGTAATATTTTAGAAATCATGCTAGCTAGGCAAGTGTTACTTTCAATTACATACTTCACCCCATTTTCTTACACCACATACTACTCAAGCATTTATATGAATATCAGCCAGCCCCACTCCTGCAGGCATTTGAGTGTACAGAAATGAAAGATTGATGGGAGGAAGATGGGATTCAATGAGATGAAATTGTAGATGTCTTCCTTGATACTCTATGATATGAAAACTCAGCAGGAAGAGATATGTACACTGTAACAGTAAAGAGGACTTTCCAGGGTAGGTAAATCTTGAAATAGATGCTGAAATAGATGTCCCAGTAGCCAAGATTGGGACAGGGACAGGTGGGACAGCCAGCTTAGAGGTAACTGGTTGGACTCAGGCACGGCAAAAGGGAGACTAGTCTCCAAAGGTGGTGAGTGTGTGCTGACTTTTGGGAAGGAAGCATCATTATGTTTGGGCCAAACTTGGGGATTCCTTCAAGGTCAAAGAGGCCAATGAACTTTCCCGATACCACACAGCAATAATGAACAGGGCTGAGACTAGACTTCAGAAATTTTAGCTTTCTTTGACATTGGTCTTCCTTTGACACAACTCTGCTATTAGAGCTAAAATGTAATGAGTTTCAAAGTGAAAAGACCCAACAATTAAAATCATAGTTAATTTTAAACTCCGGTCCTTTGAAGAATAGAACAGTTGGATATAAATACATATATACCTGTGTGTATGCATCATTCTTAAATTCTGTCTTTTTGCTAAAATGGAGAATGATTTTCTTAGTCACGTTTATTATCTTTGTCTCATTGTGTAGGTCACTCCTATCCGGGGATAGCCTCCATTGCCGTATGATGGGAACAGAAAGAGTTATTTATTCTGGGAATCCTGCCCATTTTCTTGATGTATCATTTTTATTTCATTACTTGATTTATGTGCGTGAGTAAGTGGAGGTCCTGGCGATTCATTTCCATAAGCCTCTCCTTTTTCTGAGGTTCTGATCCTTCCTCTCCCATGATGCACAAATGAACTAATAGAAACACCACCACCAGCTATGAAAATTTTCCTCCACCTTACGGTCAACAGTTTTAATATGTGAGTTTCTATAATGATCAGAGGGATTGACGGACATTGTATTAGGATAATTTTGGTTGGCAAGTGGCAGAGGACTTGCCCCTAAAAAGTTTATCTGTTTTTATAGCTAATGAGTTCAGGATTTTGCCTCAAGTATGGCCAGGGTTCAGATGATTTCAGCAGGATGTGGTCTTGCTCTGTCTCTTGCCTCTGATTTGCTCCATGCTGGCATCATTCTCAGCAAGCTCTGCTCAGGTACTGGGCAGATGGTTTAGAGGAGCTCCAGGCTATCATCCTCCCAGCCTGAGTGTGTGTGTGTGAAAGTTCGTCTGCTGCTGCTGCTGTTGCTAAGTCGCTTCAGTCATGTCCGACTCTGTGCAACCTCAGAGATGGCAGCCCACCAGGCTCCCCTGTCCCTGGGATTCTCCAGGCAAGAACACTGGAGTGGGTTGCCATTTCCTTCTTCAGTGTATGAAAGTGAAAAGTGAAAGTGAAGTCGCTCAGTCGTGTCCCACACTCAGTGACCCCATGGACTGCAGCCTTCCAGGCTCCTCCGTCCATGGGATTTTCCAGGCAAGAGTACTGGAGTGGGGTGTCATTGCCTTCTCCAAAAGTTCCTCAGTCATGTCCAACTCTTTGCAACCCCATGGACTATATAGTCTGTGGAATTCTCCAGGCCAGAATACTGGAGTGGGTAGCTTTTCCCTTCTCCAGGGGATCTTCCCAACCCAGGATTGAACCCAGGTCTCCCGCCTTGTAGGTGGATTCTTTACCAGCTGAACCACCAGGATTTCTCTTTCCCAGTTATTTATAGTTGGGTCCCTTAGGTCAAACCTAGATCACAGGCTTTCATTAGAGCTGGGAACGGGGTCAAGTACTGAGTCACCAAGAGTGAGCGTGTATGAGTGGTTCCATAAGAGGACAGTCTTGATGCTGTCATCTGAAGAAAGAGGGATGTGATGCACTGGCTGAGATGTGATGGTGACATGAGAAGCAGGAATCAGGTTTGGGTGTGGGCTTAGCCCTTCTGGGAGATACGGCTGACCCCGAGATTTCTTTAAATTCTCATCACATTTTACCTTAAGATATTGTGTGAATTCTATACCATAATATGTGTTCCAATGTAAAAATACCATTTTTAATTACCCACTGACTAACTTTAACATTCCAGGAAGGGACATCATTTTAAACCCCGTAGCTTCATAGCTCCAGGCACTTCTCTATGTTCCACACTTCAGCTTTGAGAAGCACCACTTTATGCAACTATCAGATGTAACTTAGCCATTATCAGGTTTCTCTGCTGTTTCAAGTGAGTTGTTCAAGCCTGGAGAAAGTAGAACAGGTGAAACTGGCATGCAGTATGGCCCTTAAAAGAACAAGTTTGGGGTCAGATGTCATGGGCTGGAATCCTGTGTCACCACTCATCACCTGTATGACCTTTGCTAAAGGACATTGCCTCTCGAAGCCATGCTTTCCTCATTGGCTAACGCCACTCTTTTTTATACATTGTGAGGCTTGAATGAGCTAATGCACATGAAGTCCACACACTGCCTGGTACACAGTCATTCTCGGGAATGGTTAGTTAATATTATTAAATTGAAATAAATATCATTATTAATACTTTACAATATGTAACATGCAATGTACAATATACATAATATACTTTTAAAATGACCTATTTATTTCTACCAATAACTTCCCCGTGTTGCAGTTTCAAATGAAAGTGAAAGATAGATTGTTGTTTTGTTTTCCCATGCTGCTGCTAAGTTGCATCAGTCGTGTCCGACTCTGTGTGACCCCATAGATGGCAGACCACCAGGCTGCTCTGTCCCTGGGATTCTCTAGACAAGAAAACGAGTGGGTTGCCATTTCCTTCTCCAATGCATGAAAGTGAAAAGTGAAAGTGAAGTCAGTCGTGTTCTACTCTTTGCTACCCCATGGACTGCAGCCTACCAGGCCCCTCTGCCCATGGGATTTTCCAGGCAAGTGTACTGGAGTGGGTTGCCATGTCCTTCTCTATGATGTACAACTAATTGAGAAAGACACAAGACATAAAACAAGGAAGCAGGCAATTGCCTCTAGAGTAGAAAGTTTTTATTTTCATGCTATTAGCTTAGACTCACTGTAATATTTTCCTGCTCTTTAATTCCTACACAGTTGTCCTTAATTGTACATTTATCTTGTTGTTTAACACTAGCTCTTATTTCTTAACCAACCCTTGCACAAAGCTATTAGCAGAAATACATCTTTCCTTCAGTTTTCAACAGAAAGTCCACCTGCTAAGTGTTTTTCACACTCTGAATAACAACAAGGGAAAGAGAGCAGCAGGAAATAGCTTAACTGAGACAGATTATCAGACAATTATTGGCATTTTGTAATTCTGAGAGCTAATGATCATTTCTAGCTTAAGAAAATTCCCATCACAGTTGAGATGATAGCTAACATTAAAAAGAAGGTTACAGAATGCAAAATGTTAGAAATAAAAAGGCTCCATAGGACTCCTTTCATTTAAGCTTTGGAAACTTTAATCTTTTCTAATTTTAAGCTATACCTTTTAACTCAGTTATCATATTTTTAACACCTACCTCCACTTCTTCCCATATAGTGTTTGTGCACAAACACAATTATACGCTTGGGTGCATGCTCCTATTTTAAACATTTAAACTGTGTTCTATAAGGGTACATATAGACAAAATCAACTTGAATGTATGGAAAATTCCACATCATTCATTTGATGAAATCCTTCCCCAACTCCTACTCAGTTCATGCAATGAAAATATGAATGATCCAAATCAGAAAAAGAGTGATTCCCAAGAGTGCACTTTGTATTTTAGACATGCTAACCTTCAAAGTTAGATCATTTAAAGAGTCTTCTGAGTGAGGGGAAAGGGTTTCTGAACTTCCAAAATGCCTTCATCTCCTCCTCCACTTAAAAAAAAAAATTATTTGGCAATACCAGGTATTAGGTGCGGCACACGGGATCTTTGATCTTAGTTTTGGCATCTGGGATCTAATTCCTTGACCAGAAATTGAACCCGGGTATCCTGCTTTGGGAGCATGGAGTCTTAGCCACTGAACCACCAGAAAATTCCCTACCCCTCCCTTTTTTATAGAGGATGTACCCAGACTCAGAAGCTCGACAGCTTGAGTCCAGTTTTCAGATGCACCAATTCGAAGCTATATGGACCTCCATAAATTACCTGATGCTTTTCTAGTTCACTTTTCTCACTGATACATGCCTCCTGGGGTCATTGTAAGGAATAAATTAGTTAATCTGTGTAAATGATTAGAACAGTGCCTGGCATATCATAAGTTATCTTATACACCTTTGCTACTGGTTTGGTGTTATAAGAGCATGCATGGGCTCCAAGAGCACAGACAGGCTTGAGTTTGAACCTCAGCTCTGTCTTTTATCAGCTGTGTGACTTCAAGCCAGCCAGTTTCTCAACTTTGCTAAGTTTCTTTACTGGTGAAATGGAGATAATATTAATGATTAGGGTTCGACTTGGGTCTGTAGCCAGTAAGAATTAGGAAAAACCTAGGCTCAATCCTCATTTCTTTTTGACCTTGGCCAAATTGCTTCATCTGAGAAATGTGTTTTTTTGTGAAGATTAAAGGAGCCAATACATACAAAGGGCTTAAAATAGTGCTTGGCATTTTGCAAGTGCTAAATAAATTTTATTACTATTGCTTGCTCATCTCACAGTAATATTCACAGTTTAGAAATGATAAGGACAATAGAGAGGCTAGCTGCTTTATCCAAGTGACCAGCATGTAGCAGACCTGGGCTGTCATTCCAGGGCTTCACATGCTGTTTGGCCCTGACATGTGATTGGTCACATGATATGATTTATGCTGTTGGTATGATGTGGAATTCTTTGCCCAGGAGCTCCTTCTGCCTAAAAGGTCCACACGCCCATATCCTTCAAGGTCAAATTTTATTTTTAAGTCTTGAATGTCCTCATGCAAGTAATGTGTGTTTTTTTTTTTTTTTAAATTGAAGTATAGTTGATTTACAATGTTATGTTAGTTTCAGCTGTATGCAGCTGTATGCAGCTATATGCAGCTGTTTCAGCTGTAGTTATATATATATATATATATATAATTTACATATAATATATCTATATTCTTTTTTAGATTATCTTCCATTTTAGATTATTACAAAAAATTGAGTATAGTTCTCTGTGCTATACAGTGCTATACTATAAGTCTTTGTTTTTTATTTTATATATGGTAGTATTTATCTGTTAATCCCATACTCCTAATTTATCACTCTCCCTTACTTCCCCTTTGGTGACCATAAATTTGTGTTCTATGTCTGTGAGTCTACTTCTGTGTCTTTAAGTTCATTTTAATGCCATATGCTTTTCTCCTGAAGACTGTCCTGCTTCTCAAAGCTGACTACAATCCACTACTGCTTTAAACTACTGCCGCTCAGCATGACTCACCTTAAATGACCATTACTGTGCGTATTTTTTTTTTCTCCTCAAGGAGACTCTAATTACTGTGAAGGTCTGCTCTATGAATGATTCATCTTTGTAATATCCTCATTGCTAGAACAATGCATGGAACATAGGGGAACTTTTATAGATATTTGCTGAATGAATGAATAATGAGTGAATGAAAGAAACAGCTAATGGCTTGGATGATTATGAGCAAATTAGCCTGGGAGGGTATGGCATTGAGCATTTGTGGATATACTGAAGTTCATATGTCCCTTTTCGAATATAAGAACCACAGACTCAAAAGTGCTTTTAGCTGGGAGTTGGGGCTGCAATCTGGGCCTCAGAACTGGATAAAATGTGTGGGCTCTCAAGTTAAAAAATTTCATTTGTTTGTTTGTTCATTCAATACGTTTCATTTTGTACTTATTATGAGTCTTAGTGCTCTTGCTCTGGGTAGAGCAGGCTGTGTTTAGGAGTTTACTTCACTGTGGAGTCAGGATATCTGAGACGAAAGGGGCTTTAGGGTCCTTCTAATTAGGATTTCTCAGATGGTATAATAAGAAATGTTAGCCCTCAGTGAGATACTCAGAAAATCAAGTCTAGAGTCCAAGTTTGGAGGATGCTATATACATTATCAGTCTACTTTTCAGATAGTAATAATAATGGCAATGACAGCCATAATAATGGAAGGTAACATCTATCTAAAGATCATGGCATCCGGTCCCAAAACTTCATGGCAAATAGATGAGAAATGGTGGAAACAGTGGCTGACTTTATTTTGGGGGCTCCAAAATCACTGCAGATGGTGACTGTGGCCATGAAATTAAGAGACGATTACTCCTTGGAAGGAAAGTTATGACCAACCTAGACAGCATATTAAAAAGCAGAGACATTACTTTGCCAACAAAGGTCCGTCTAGTCAAGGCTTTGGTTTTTCCAGTAGTCATGTATGGATGTGAAAGTTGGACTATAAAGAAAGCTGAGTGCCGAAGAATTAATGCTTTTGAACTGTGGTGTTGGAGAAGATTCGTGAGAGTCCCTTGGACTGCAAGGAGATCCAACCTGTCCATCCTAAAGGAATCAGTCCTGGATGTTCTTTGGAAGGACTGATGTTGAAGCTGAAACTCTAATACTTTGGCCACCTGATGTGAAGAGCTGACTCATTTGATAAGACCGTGATGCTGGGAAAGATTGAGGGCAAGAAGAGAAGGGGATGACAGAAGATAAGGTGGTTGGATGGCATCATTGACTCAATGGACCTGAGTTTGAGTCAACTCCAGGAGTTGGTGATGGACAGGGAGGCCTGATGTGTTGCAGTCCATGGGGTCACAAAGAGTCGGACACGACTGAGCGAATGAACTGAACTGAACTGAATCCTCTATGGGGAAGGCACTATTAAAATCTTTTAAAGATGAGAAAAGAAAGCATATTTGAATTTCAAAGAATGAAAATTCCGAAATAAAAGAATTTTAAAAATCCATTTTGCTTTCTCTTAATCCAGCATTTCCCAAATTTAGTTAACTACAGAAATGCACTTTTTTTCTTCTTCATACCACCTGGAAATATCCTATGGATTCTGAGAATCCATTCTCCTGGGAAATGTTGTTCTAGTCATTTTACAGATGAAGAAACTGAGTTCAGGGAGGAAATGACTTCACTGAATTCTGTCCCTAGCAGGGTGAAGAGTTGGGACCTGACCTCATACTCTTGACTCCTACTGAATTCATTTTCCCCCTGATATTCATTGCATCATTCTCCATCCCTCGATTCCCTTCCTTCTCTCCCCACATCCCCCTCCTCTCTCTTACCCTTTTCTGTACCAGGGAAATAAGTTGGCAAGTTTAAACTCATGTGGCTCAGATGGTAAAGCATCTGCCTACAATGCAAGAGACCTGGGTTCGATCCTTGGGTCAGGAAGATCCCCTGGAGAAGGAAATGGCAACCCACTCCAGTACTCTTGCCTGGAAAATCCCATGGATGGTGGAGCCTGGTAGGCTACAGTCCTTGGCATTGCAAAAGTTTGGAGATGACTAAGTGATTTTACAAACTCATTAGTCTCCCTCAGTTCAGCCATCTCCTAAAACTTAGTACCAGTCAAAACCTTGAAGTCTCTTAAGGACAAATCTTTACAAGGCAGTAGAAGCAGATGGGCTCTTTCCAGGATTCCTTCCCATTTATTTTGTAAGCTGCACAATGAAATGCATCGTCCATTGAAGAACCACAACACAGAGATTAAACAAAAGACTAGCTCTTGCCTCTATTCCCCTCTACCCTAACAATATTTTTTCAAGCTTAGGGAACCAAGGCTTATATTACAAAAGTAACAGTGCTTATCAATCAATCTATTTTTTTTCTTTTAAAAAAAAATCTCTCAGTAATTGTTTTAAATCATTAATTGAAAAGAGATGTCTTCTCATCTCTTCCAGAATCAAGAATTGATACTCTCTATATTTCTGTTCATTCATTCAACAAACTTAAAAAAAAAAAAATCCCTTCTCTTTGCAAATTGCTAACACCAGGCTCAATGAAGGATGATGATGCAGTGGAGACCAAGTCATACCACCTGTTTCCAAGTGTCCCAGAGCCTTTTAAGAGAGGAGGCAAATATGTAAATATTAACAGATGATGGTTTTGCAAGTAATTTCCCTGGAACTTGTCAAGTTTGTATTAGATTGTATAGAATGTGCTACTACTCAATTTAGTTACTCATTATCATTTTGGAATTAGGGGCGAATTTGGGGGGAAGGAAGATTCTAAACAGCCTTCAGTGAGAACCTTTTCTGTGCAGTTTATCCTCACATAAAGGGAGACATAATCTGTGAAGTGTAACCACAACACCCAATAAGCAATATTGTAAGCACTTAATAAATTACAGTTGCACTTACCATTATTAGCAAAAGTAGCAGCCACTTTAGATTACCCAAATTTAAATGTCAGGTTTCTTTTTTAACTTACTAGCTCTATGACATTGAGCAAGTGGCATGATTTCTTTGAGTGTCAGTTTGGGAGGACTGGACTCAAAGGAGGATATTAGTCAAGTGTAAAATGTTTCACAGATTCTTTATGATTTTAAAACTATAAAATGTCATTCCTTTGCCTTGAATTACACCTTTCAACATTTCAAGGAAATCTGTTCTCTTGGTTAGGTCATAGGTAGATGCTGGGCTGACATCATATTTAGGGTTGTCAGATAAAATACAAGACACCGCATTAAATTTGAATTTCAGGAAAATGATGAATTATTTTTAGTGTAAGTATCTGTGTGTGTGTGTGTGTGTGTGTGCGTGTGTGTGCATGTGCTAAATTGCTTCAGTTGTGTCCAACTCTTTGTGACCCTATGGACTCTGGCCCACCTGGCTCCTCTGTCCATGGGATTCTCCAGGCAAGAATACTGGAGTGGATTGTCATGTTCTCCTCCAGAGGATCTTCCTGACCCAGGGATCAAATGTGTGTCTCATGTCTCTTAAGTTTCCTGCATTAGCAGATGGGTTCTTTACCCCTAGCACCACGTTGGAAGCCCAAGTATATCTATATTCTAATATTTAAAAATTCTTTGTTCATCAAAATTCAAATTTATGGGACATGTGGTATTTTTATTTCCTAAATCTAGTGACCTTAATTATATTTTAGCAGATAAGGTACAAACTAAAACACAATTCCTTGGTCTGCTATTATTAATACCATTTTTAAGAATGAAGAAACTGACTAGGCTTCTAACATTTATTTCAAATCTGAGGATTTTTATGGCTATAATAAGAAAAGGAAGCTGATGGAATCAAACTCACTTCAAGTCCCACTGTTGCCACTTTCTACCTATGTGAATTTGGTTACATTAGCTTTTCCAAGCCAAGTTATTGTTATTATTATGTAGAATTTTCTTCTATGACAATTACTTTCTCCTGAGTGGATTTGTATTATCTGTTTTTAGTGCTTGTTTCTAAATGTGTTATCAAAATTTTAATTTTCTCCCTGTGAACAGAATAAATTCAGCTTTCTAGCTCTTGAACTTTACGGCTCAGAGTAAGTTAGTTTTTCTAAATTATTTTTCTTTTTCTTGTTTATAGTCTTTGGGATTCTAACAGAATTTCCAGGCTCACAGGCTCCACTTGAGACTTTCAAGCTAGTAGAGGTTTCAAAGTCATTTTGTCTGTTTACAAGGGAGAGGGAATTTGGGGGTCTTGTCTTTTCCTTCTCTCTCCACTGGGGATTAGAGGGCAACTTTGGGCCTGGCTGCAGATAGCTCCTATTCATTAAGCACCTCTGCTTTCTTCCAGGTATTGGGCTAGACATCTCACTCATGGTATCTCATCTCATCCTCACATAGCCTGTGAACAGTTACATCTTATTATCGCTATACTGGTGAGGAAATGTTCCCATGTGATTTAGCTAGGCTGAAACACACTTTCGATGTGGGTCGTGGGGACAACGTCAGTCAGGCTACCCGAATGGATTCCTGGTTAGTGAATAGCTTGTTGGCAGTCCCCAGTTAGCCTGCTGGTTTCTTCTGAGAGGCGTGCTGAAGATGGGCATCTCCACACGTGCGTAGATTTTTTTCTGCCAGAG
Source organism: Capricornis sumatraensis (assembly GCF_032405125.1). Lineage (NCBI taxonomy): Eukaryota > Metazoa > Chordata > Mammalia > Artiodactyla > Bovidae > Capricornis > Capricornis sumatraensis. The sequence continues at coordinate 66,358,748 of NC_091077.1, forward strand.
ATGAGCTGCATCGAGGGTTCTGATGGAGCCTTTACTTTCCCTGAGGGAGCTGGCTACCTGTAAGTCACCAAGTGTGCAAAATGCTTCTGAGTTGTTCTTTTTCAATAGTTTGAAATATATACTACAAATAATACATGTCTGTTGTTCAAGTTAGAATAAAAAGCTGTATAAAAAAAAAATCTGCCCTCCCTCCAGTATCCCCTCCCAGAGGGATACTGTTAGCATTTTGGTGTCATTTTTTCCCAGATAGATAGACAGAGATAAAATTGATGTTTGTATGTAGTTGTTATTTTACAGAAATAAGGTAACATGGAAAAAGCCATTTTGAAATCAACTTTTTTCCACTCAACAGTACACCTACCTAAAATATATACCCCAACAGAATCTGTATTTTTGCTAGGGAGATGGTCATTATATATAACATGTAATATATATGTATATATATTATATATACACAAGTTTTAAAAGAGTACTGTATTAAAATTTGAATTACATGCTATAAATTACATATTTTTAGATTAATATAAGTATGTGTCTTCTGAAAACTGATTGTGATTGGTAATAATCCATATTATCCATTTAATTACAGAAATATTCCTAAGAAAGGAAAATAAGAAAAGGTAGCATTGATAATGGCAGTTCTTAAGTCCTTTTGAACAGGACCTAGTTTTTTATAATTATCTCATATTTGGGGGAATATTTCCTGGCATGATTTTTCTGACTTAAATTTGCCCTGAAATGTTTCTTGGCTCTATCGAAAGGCAGAATCTGCCCTTACTTTACAAAAGACACTAAGTCTGTGTGCCTTGACAATTTCAGAGAGTGAAACAAAGAATTTAGACTTCAACTTGAAAGTGAAATTCCAGAAGAGCATTCCAGCATCTCCTTCAACCTGGCATACGCTATACTACTTCAGGTACCAGAGCCACATTGCTTGAAGAACTGTTCAGACTCTCTAATTCACCTCATGATAGTTCACCCAAGGTGAACCGATGGCTTCACTGTAAGGGCTTGTACATTTGAGTGTTTAATCTGAGGACAGATTTCACAAAGACCTGTTCTGAGTTTCGCTAAGAGAGCAAAGAAAAGCATATCTTCCTGGTATAAAAGGCCTTGCACTCTCTAGGTGCTCCATAAATGCTGATTGTTTGTCATGAAAAGTAAGATTCTCCAACTTCTGCTGCTCAATATTTTGCCACTGGGAAGACTCCTTTCCCAGTAAGCGACAAGATTAAGAACAGGCAAACACATTTCCTGCCACAGCAAATGCACTTTAGTGAAAGCAACAATGAGCATGCCTTCAAAGACTTGACTCTGAGCCACGCTTTGCAGCATATTGCCCTGTTAACTCTGGACCAGTTAGTGGACATGGTTTCCTTATCTGTACAGTAGAAATAATGATCCTTGGTTTCCTTAGTGTAATCTCATGAAAATAATACAAAGGAAATGCTTTGTACAACAATCTGTAACAACAGATTATTTTATAATGAAGCTAGAGCTAACCATTCTCAGTCAAGGCATTCAAAAAAACCACTGTGCTGATCACTTTTTATGCCTCATCTCATCTAATGCTCAGAATCTCTGAGCAGTAGATACTGTTGCTATCCTCAATTTACAGATAAGACAACTAATGGTTAGAAGGTTTATGCAACCTGCCAAGGCATAAATTTCCCCTTGTGAAGGTGTTCCTCCTCTTCTCTTCTGCATGGAGATGAGTCTGTGCAAACAAACCTTACTAAAATAACCCCTATCTTCAATTAGTTTCCACCATGTATTTACCACCCCACGACTTTACTTCCTCTAGAAGCCTGTACTCCTTAAGTCTAATCACTTCACCACATTTATAATCTTTTGTTAAAATGGTCATAAGACCCTAAGTCTCACCACCTCTCTTGCTCTTCATGTCTTTTCTGCAAAAGCCTCTGCTAAAATTTAAATGTTAGCATCAAGCAAAACTTGTATGCCTTTCTCCTGTTAGCATATAGTTTGTCAGTTTAATTTGTAGGTCTCAGTTAACTTGACCTACGAGGAAAGAGGAAAAGGATTTTTCCTCCCCTACAGTTATAAGTCTAAAATAACACATCAGATTTGAAGATTTCATATGAAAATAGCAATTAAAATATTCAACTTTGAAAATATCGATTATATATTGAAATAATAATCTTTTAGTTACAATAGGCTAAATAAATCATTAAAATTAATTTCACCTATTTATCTTTTTAAAATACTAGAAAATTTAAAATTATATATATTGCTTTCAATTTTGGCTCATTTTATATGTTTGTTGGATAGCAATGCATCAGGTGACCTGTACAATATGTTCTTGGCTTCTGCTTGAACTGGGCTTCCAGGTTAGAAGATTTTCAGTTGGGAAGCAGAGCTTTTTCCTTTGATTTAATCAGCAGGTGTAAATGCAAACATACCCAAGGTTCAACTACTATGCCTCTGCATTTGCATTTTCCTACAGAGGCCACCAGCTGCTGAAAAGCCAGAGAGGGATAACAAAGTCTGCTCCTTGCTGCTTTAGAGCCATTAAACTCTTAAGGCAGGACATTGCCCCTTGATTCTGTGTGCAAATAACAGAGTATTACAATTAGCATTTGTGTAGTTACATTGATGTAGTTTAATGGGTTCGAGGCATATCACATTATTCCAAGACTGAAGTGCATTCTTGGTGGGTAATTTATTCATAGGTAAGATATAACAGTTTCTTAAGAAGTCTCGAAGAGAGTGAGTTTTAGCACACAAAACTTTGGAGGCTGATTATTATTGCAGCAATAGGTGTCATTAAAAGAGATAAACAGAAGCTGAGACTTCAACCTGACCTCACCCTAGTAATAACCCAGGTTCGAGCACCCAGAACCCAGAGAGAAAACTTCTCTTGTGGCAAATGACCATAGCCTTTCTTCCCATTTTGCTGTCTCTTTAGTTAACATGTTATTGACCAGGAGATTTTTACAGAAACTAATGCCTGTTCATTAGTATGTCTCTGGTTAATAGTGTGTTAAATGGCCTTAGCAAGATTGTCCTCTGCAAAAAACAAAGCAAATCCATAAATGTATGCTAATAAAAACCTAAACAATCACCCATTCTTAGGACTGGGTGCACAAATCCCAACACCAGCACTTTCTACTTGCCCAGTCACCCTTCCTGTAGTTTCTTTTTCCTCCTCACTGTCCTCTTCCTGGAGTTAGGAGAAAGAACACTGGACTCAACACTTAGGTTTAAGTCAAGTCCTGCAAAGGGTATTTAGTAGCTTTCTGATCTGGGAAATCACTTGACTATTCTGAGCCACTCAGCCTCAAAAATGTCAAGTGTGTAAAGGAATTGGGACAATTCTGTTATGGGGGCAATGGTGATAGGAATTTTTATGACTAAAGCCTCTCCACGTCTTATACTGCAGCTTCAGTTGCTTATTAGACTTTCTCTTCGTAATAACAATGTGTTAGAATTTAGTGAAAACCCAGTATGTGGTAGGACTGCGGCTGCCTCCCCCTCTTTGTTTTAAAGTTTTCCTACTGTGAAATACTACACATTCACTGAAGAGAAAACATATAGCTTAATGGATTATTATTGTTTATTTGCTAAGTCACGTCCAACTTCTTGTGACCCCATGGACTATATATATCCTGCCAGGCTCCTCTGTTCATGGGATTTCTCAGGCAATAATAATGGAGTGGGTTACCATTTCCTTCTCCAGGGATCTTCCTGACCCTGGAGATCAAACCTGTGTCTCCTGCATTAGCAGGTAGATTGTTTACTGCTGAGCCACCAGGGAAGACACTAATGAATTACTATAATGTACTTATCTGTATAACTGGAATTCAGTTCAAGAAATAGCATTGATAGCACCAAAGTGAAAGTGAAGTCGCTCAGTTGTGTCCAGCTCTTTGTGACCCCATAGACTGCAGCCTACCAGGCTCCTCTGTCCATGGGATTTTCCAGGCAATAGTACTAGAGTGGATTGCCATTTCCTTCTGCAGGGGATCTTCCCAACCCAGGGCTCGAACCCAGGTCTCCCACATTGTAGACAGACACTTTACCGTCTTAGCCACCAGGGAAGTCCTGGGAGCACCAATGAGCCCCTCAAATGACTGGTCTCAACAACAACTCCCTCCTTTCCCTTAAAGGTAACTATTATTCTGATTTGTGAAAGTCATTTTCTTTTCTTTACGTTTTAACACCAGAATAGGTATCTGTAAACACAGTGGTTTTGGCTGTTTGGGGATTTTAAATAACCAGATTTGAACAGACACTGAAGACTGAATTTTTATATCATGTTTGTGACAATCAACCCTGTTGTGTATAGCTATAGTTTCTTCTTTTCCTTGCTGCCCTCTGTTGTGCGAATATACAGTCATTGATTTGTTCAGTTTATTGCTGTTATGTTTTGGGGTTGTTCTGTTGCGAACATTCTTGTCCAAGTATTTTGGTGCACATGACTATGCATTTCTGGATGGACATACTTTTCTAGGTGTAGAATTACTAAGTCATAGGTAATATATATATATTCAGTTTAAGTAGATAGTGCTTAATTTTCCTATGGTGGCATGAATTTATACTTCCATCTGCAGAATTTGAGGGTTTCCCTTATTGCATGTCTGTGGCGACAGTTGGAACTGTTGGTTAAATTTTTTTTTAGCCAGGCTGGTAGATGTGTACAGTGGCTTGTGGTTTTAGTTTGCATTCCCATGTTGACTAATGAACTCATTTTCATATATCTGGTAGTCATTTGGAAGTCTTCTTTGGTGAAGTGACTGTTCAAGTCTCTGACCTTTCTACCAGACTTTTTCTTATTCATTTATAGGATTTAATTTTATATTCTGAATACAAACCTTTTGTTAGTTATATGCATTACAAATACATTTTCTTACTCTGTGCCTTGTATTTTCCTTGTTTTAATGATATTATTTGATGAACAGATGTTCTTTTTAAATTTTTATGTAGTCAGATTTATCAAACTTTTATTTTATAGTAGTGATGTATTCTCTTTAAAAGTCTTCTCCTTACCCTGAGGTTATGAAAATATTCTCTCATGCTAACTTTTCAAGGTTTTATTGTTTTGCCTCTCACATTGAGATCTATAATCCACCAAAAAATTGATTTTTTCAAATGAGGTATAAGTAGGGGTCAGATTTTATTACTTCTATATGGATATCCAATGGTGCCAGCACCATATATTGTAAAAGCCAGACTTTCCCTGTTATTCAGTATGGAAACTGTCTTCATCTGGGTTTTCCTGAAAACAGAGCCCTGACGCAGTTTGCATCAAGGTGGTTTATTTAGGAACCACAGGTAGCAGAAGTACAAGACTGGGGAACCGAAATAAGAAAACAAAGAAAGCCAGTTCAAAGATATGTAATCAAACTGGCCACTGCTATATAGATCATTTCTGCTCAATACTTTTAAGAAACCTAACAAAATGCAACTCACCTGCCTGGGAACAAAAGCAAGAAAGATTTCTCAGTTGAGTCCTCCATTGACCAAGACTGGTTTCATGAGTGTTCACTCCCCTGTGCCTGCAGGTTGTGTGAGTGTGAGTGCTGTGTGCCTTGGCATTATACAAGTTCTAGGGCAGGAAGAAACAGGTATGTAGTGTGAGTCCAAAGCAAGAGGCAGGGAGGCTGCACACATGAGATGTCAGTTAAGACCAATTTGCTATTGCAATAGCAAACTGGAGTTAAATGTGGCACTGAGGTTTCCCTGGTGGTCCATTGGTTAAGAATCTACCTACCAATGCAGGAGACTTGGGTTCAATACCTGGTCTACGAAGACCCATGTGCCACAGAACAGCTAAGCCCATGTGCCACAACTACTGAGCCCAGAGTCTAGAGTCCATAAGCTGCAACTACTGAGCTCGCAGGCTGCAGCTCCTCAAGCCCATACACCCTGGAGCCCATGCTTTGCAACAGCAGAAGCCACTGAAATGAGAAGCTTGCACACTGCAACTAGAGAGTAGCCCCTAATTGCCACAACTAAAGAAAGCCTGTGCACGGCAACAAAGACCCAGTGCAGTCATGAATTAATTTTTTTTAAATGGCACTGAAAGAATCTTGATGTGGTTCTCAACAGGTTCTTTATTCTAATCCATTGGTCTATCTCTCTATGTGAACCAATACCATACTTTTTTGAAAGTTATATAGCTTTATGCTAAATCTTTATACTAAGTGATGCAAGTTCTTCAAGAATAATATCAGTCCTTTTCATTTCTATATACATTTTAAAAGTAACTTTTCCAATCTCACCAACAAATTTTTTGGCCTTTTGATTGAGTTGCCTTAAATCCATAGATCAGTTTAGCAGGAGCGCCATTGTTACAGCATTGAAATGTCCACAAACATAGTTTATCCTTCTGTTATTTCTCTTAATGTTCTTTAACTTCTCTGCAGAGAAGTCTTGTACATCTTTTGTTAGATATATTTCTTGGTATTTACTTTTTCATTTTCTAATTTGTTCCTAGTATATAGAAAATTAATGGATTTTTAATGCTTAGTAATATTGCAAAATCCACTGGTACATTGTATTAATTTATTATATATAATTTAGATTTTTTTACATATGCAGTTCTAGCACTCATGAATAATGACAGTTCTGTTCCCTCCTTTTCAATTTCTGCATGAATAGCCTTTTCTTGCCTAGCTGTGTTTGCTAGGACAACCTGTACAATATGTAACAGACAGGTGACATCGGGCACCCTTGCCTTTCTCCGTTTCAGAGAGAATTTTTCAATATTCTATTTTCAGTTGCGATTAGATATTAGACTTTATAAAGACAATGTTCATTAGATAAAGGAAGTTATATTTCTATTCCTAGATGAGTTTTTGAAAATCATGAATGAATTTTTAATTTCATTAAATAGTTTTTCTTTAAGTTTTTGAAGCACTCACATAATGTGGTGACCTACTGATTTTTTAACTTTGTATTTTAGAATAATTTAGATTTACAGAAAAGTTGGAAAGATGGTATAAAATGATTCTCTATGCCTTCACCAGCTTCTTGTAATGTATATCATTGTATAAAACTATAGCATATTTATTAAAAGTGGATATTTAAAAAATTAAACCTAACTTGTGTTACTGGAATAAACATCAAATTGGTTATAATTTTTACCCTTTTTATAAATTATTAAATGTGTCAATTAAAAATATTTCTATATTCCTGAGTAAGATTTGCTTAATTTTTTTCTCATTATGTCATAGATAGGGGTTTTTTAATCAAGATACTGTTAAAGGAATTTGGAAATTTTCCTTCTTTCTCTGTTCTTTGGAGAAGTTGGTGAACGATTAGGATTGTATTGCCTTAAATGGTAGAAGTCTTTGTGGGTAGGTTTTAAATTATGGATTCGATTTGTTTGACAGTTGTAGAATGAGTCAGGTTTCCTATTTCTTTTAGATTCAGTTTTCTTAACTTGTATTTTTCTAAGAATTTATCCATTGCATCACAATTTTCAAATTTGTTGTCTTAAAATAGTTCTCTCTTTTTAAATTGCTCTCAGACCCATAGTGATATTCTTACTATTATATATATCTGTTCTTTCTCCTGTTTTGCCTTACTCATCTCACTAGAGTCTTATCAATTTTATTACTCATTTCAAAAAAATAATATTGGCTTTGTTGATCCACTTTACTGAATTTCTTCTATTTCCTTTGAGTTTATTTTTTCTTTCTGGATGTAACCTCTTGAAATGGATGCTTAACACATTAATTTGTAGTCTTTTTGTAATATATATATGTAAGCTATAAATTTCTCTCTAAATACAGCATTTGCTGAATCTCACATTTTGATAAATAGCATTTTAATTAGTATTTTATTAAGATATTTTCTAATTTCTTTTTCACTGTCTTTAACTGTTGGGTCCTTTAAAGTATATTTCTTAATGTAAAAGCATGAAGTTTTCTAGTTACTTTCATTTTTTAGTTAATTGCACTGGAGTCAGAAACTTTGTCTTTTTAGCCCATTGACATTTGTAGCACCTTCAGGGTCAGGACAGGATCATACTTGTTCCACATGTGCTTGAAAAGATTGTGCATCTTACAGTCATTGAATATGATGCTCTGCATATATTCTTTAGACCAAGAATCATTACTAGAGTTGTGCACATTTTCAATATCTTCACAGATGTTTTGTTTATTTGTTCTCTCAGATTACTAGGAGAGGTCTGTTTAGATCTACTCAGATTGTCAGTTGGTCTATTTGTCCTCATAATGATATTGATTTTTGCCCAGTACATTTGGGGGCCATATTATTATTCTTGGATTTTTAAAGGGTGTTCATTGGAAGGACTGATGCTAAAGCTGAAACTCCAGTACGTTGGCCACCTCATGCGAAGAGTTGACTCATTGGAAAAGACACTGATGTTGGGAGGGATTGGGGGCAAGAGGAGAAGGGGACGACAGAGGATGAGATGGCTGGATGGCATCACTGACTTGATGGACATGATTTTGAGTAGACTCTGGGAGTTGGTGATGGACAGGGAGAACTGGCATGCTGTGATTCATGCGGTCACAAAGAGTTGTACACGACTGAGTGACTGAATTGAACTGAACTGAACTGACTGAATATTGCAAATAGGAGACGGCAAGACTGAACGTCGACATTCTAGGAATCAGCGAACAAGAATGGACTGGAATGGGTGAATTTAACTCAGATGACCATTATATCTACTACTGTGGACAGGAATACCTAGGAAGAATTGGGGTAGCCATCATGGTCAGCAAAAGAGTCCAAAATGCAGTACTTGGATGCAATCTCAAAAACACAGAATGATATCTGTTTATTTCCAAAGCAAACCATTCAATATCATGGTAATCCAAGTCTATGCCCCAACCAGTAACGCTGAAGAAGCTGAAGTTGAACAGTTCTATGAAGACCTACAAGACTTTTAGAACTAACACCCCAAACAGATGTCCTTTCATTATAGGGTACTGGAATGCAAAAGTAGAAAGTCAAGAAACACCTGGAGTAACAGGCAAATTTGGCCTTGGAGTATGGAATGAAGCAGGGCAAAGGATAACAGAGTTTTGCCAAGAGAATGCTCTGATCATAGCAAACACCATTTTCCAACAGCACAAGAGAAGAGTCTACACATGGACATCACCAGATGGTTAACACCAAAATCAGATTGATTATATTCTTTGCAGCCAAAGATGGAGAAGCTCTATACAGTCAGGAAAAACAAGACTGGAAGCTGACTGTGGCTCAGATCATGAACTCCTTATTGCCAAATTCAGACTTAAATTGAAGAAAGTGGGGAAAACCACTAGACCATTCAGGTATGACCTAAATCAAACCCCTTATGATTATACAGAGGAAATGAGGAATAGATTTAAGGGTCTAGATCTGATAGACAGAGTTCCTGATGAACTATGGACAGAGGTTCGTGACACTGTACAGGAGACAGGAATCAAGACCATCCCCATGGAAAAGAAATGCAAAAAAGCAAAATGGCTGTCTGGGGAGGCCTTACAAATAGCTGTGAAAAGAAGAGAAATGAAAAGGAAAGGAGAAAAGGAAAGATATAAGCATCTGAATGCAGAGTTCCAAAGAATAGCAAGGAGAGATAAGAAAGCCTTCCTCAGTGATCAATGCAAAGAAACAGAGGAAAACAACAGAATGGGAAAGACTAGAGATCTCTTCAAGAAAATTAGAGATACCAGGGTAACATTTCATGCAAAGATGGGCTCAATAAAGGACAGAAATGGTATGGACCTAACAGAAGCAGAAGATACTAAGAAGAGGTGGCAAGAATACACAGAACTGTACAAAAAAGAGCTTCACGACTTAGATGATCACGATGGTGTGATCACTCACCTAGAGTCAGACATCTTGGGATGTGAAGTCAAGTGGGCCTTAGAAATCATCACTATGAACAAAGTTAGTGGAGGTGATGGAATTTCAGTTGAGCTATTTCAAATCCTGAAAGATGATGCTGTGAAAGTGCTGCACTCAATATGCCAGCAAATTTGGAAAACTCAGCAGTGGCCACAGGACTGGAAAAGGGCAGTTTTCATTCCAAGCCCAAAGAAAGGTAATACCAAAGAATGTTCAAAGTACCACACAATTGCACTCATCTCACACACTAGTAAAGCTCAAAATTCTCCAAGCCAGGCTTCAGCAGTACATGAACCTTGAACTTCCAGATGTTCAAGCTGTTTTTAGAAAAGGCAGAGGAACCAAAAATCAAATTGCCAACATCTGCTGCATCATCCAAAATACAAGAGAGTTCCAGAAAAACATCTATTTCTGCTTTATTGACTATGCCAAAGCCTTTGACTGCGTGGATCACAATAAACTTTGGAGAATTCTGAAAGAGATAGGAATACCAGACCACCTGACCTGCCTCTTGAGAAACCTATATGCAGGTCAGGAGGCAACAGTTAGAACTGGACATGGAACAACAGACTGGTTCCAAATAGGACAAGGAGTACATCAAGGCTGTATATTGCCACCCTGCTTATTTAACTTATATGCAGAGTACCTAATAGAAACACGGGGCTGGAAGAAGCACAAGCTAGAATCAAGATTGCTGGGAGATATATCAGTAACCTCAGATATGCAGATGACACCACCCTTATGGCAGAAAGCGAAGAGGAACTAAAAAGCGTCTTGATGAAAGTGAAAGAGGAGAGTGAAAAAGTTGGCTTAAAGCTCACCATTCAGAAAACGAAGATCATGGCATCTGGTCCCATCACTTCATGGCAAAGATGGGGAAACAGTGAACAGTGTCAGACTTTATTTTGGGGGGCTTCAAAATCACTGCAGATGGTGATTGCAGCCATGAAATTAAAAGACGCTTACTCCTTGGAAGGAAAGTTATGACCAACCTAGATAGCATATTGAAAAGCAGAGACATTACTTTGCCAACAAAGGTCTGTGTAATCAAGGCTATGGTTTTTCCAGTGGTCATGTATGGATGTGAGAGTTGGACTGTGAAGAAAGCTGAGCGCCAGAGAATTAATGCTTTTGAACTATGGTGTTGGAGAAGACTCTTGAGAGTCCCTTGGACTGCAAGGAGATCCAACCAGTCCATCCTAAAGGAGATCAGTCCTGGGTGTTCATTGGAAGGAGTGATGCTGAAGCTGTAACTCCAGTACTTTGTCCACCTCATGCGAAGAGTTGACTCACTGGAAAACACCCTGATGCTGGGAGTGATTGGGGGCAGGAGGAGAAGGGGACAGAGGATGAGATGGCTGGATGGCATCACCGACTCGATGGACATGAGTTTGAGTAAACTCTGGGAGGGAGGCCTGGCGTGCTGCGATTCACGGGGTCGCAAAGAGTCGGACATGAGCATGCGACTGAACTGAATATTGCAAAACCCACTGGTATATTAATTTATCATAGATAATTTAGATAGTTTGCATACGTAATCCTAGAACTCATGAATAATGGCAGTCCTGTTTCCTGCTTTTCAACCTCTGCATGATTAATATCCCTTTCTTGCCTAACTCTATTTGCTAGGACAACCTGTACAATATTGAAAAGATGGGTGACATCTGAGACCCTTGCCTTTCTCCTAGTCTCAAAGAGAGAATTTCAATATTTTATTTTCAGTTGCTATTATACTTTATAAAAAAATCTTTATTAGATAAAGGAGGTTACGTTTTTATTCCTCTGTTCAGTTCCATCAGTCAGTGTGTCCGATTCTTTGAGACCCCATGGACTGCCTCACGCCAGGCTTCCCTGTCCATCACCAACCCCCAGAGCTTGCTCAAACTCATGTCCAGTGAGTTGGTGATGCCATCCAACCACCTCATCCTCTGTCATCACCTTCTCCTCCTGCCTTCAACCTTTCCCAGCATCAGGGTCTTTTCTATGAGTCAGTTCTTTGCATCAGATGGCCAAAGTATTGGAGCTTCAGCTTCAGCATCAGTCCTTCCAATCAATATTCAGGACTGATTTCCTTTAAGATTGGCTGGTTGGATCCTCTCGCAGTCCAAGGGACTCTCAAGAGTCTTCTCTAACACCACAGTTCAAAAGCATCAATTCAAAAGCAATTCAATTCAAAATCAATTCAAATTTTATTCCTGAGTTTTTTTTTTAATCATGAATGAATTTTGGATTTCATTCAATCATCTTTGTGAATACAATCTTTACCTTTACCGTAGGATTTTGAGCTAATTGTTAGGGAGATGACTGAGTTTGGGGCTTGCGGTTGTTATAGTTGCTCTGTGTACCAGCTTTTATACTCCTGAAGCCATACCTTGTGTTTAGGATGGGAAGCAGTTTGCCGGATGGTTTTCCTTAATGTGGGCTCTGCCATCAACTTTAGGTCTTCTTTTGCATATTACCTCAGGGTAGGTTTCTGTCTACTCTTTTGCCCCTTTTAATCCTCTGCCTCCCTTTCCCAGAATTTTCCCTTATTGCTGGTTACTGGATGCTTTTTGGTTGAAGGTTGGGTGATGAGCATCCTTTGTCCTGAATAGACCTGTCTTTTGCAGGTGTATTGAGTTTGTGGGTCTCATGGCTGCAATCGTCTCAAAGCTCCTGCCCCTTTTGCAGCTCTGGTTCTGGGCTCACCTGTGCTGCCTCTCCCTCTAGCATAAACAGAAGTTTTCCTAGTCCTTTCCCTCAGTTTCAGTGGGGTTTCACTTGAGTACTGGGGGGACGTCATTGCTTGTCACCTTGCCCAGTTTTGTAGGGCAGAAAGGAAGAAGGATTGGGGCAGGCTTTGTGCCCTCTAGCTGTGGTTGCTTTTCCTTCCCTACTTCTGTATCAGATGAACACCCTGTCAGGATTCCCGCTGGTCTGTTTTGCATGTGCATAATAAGGTCTGTGGGGCTTCACTGGTGGCTCAGTTGGTAAATAATCTGCCTGGACTGTGGAACACCTGGGTTCGATCCCTGGGTTGGGAAGATATCCTGGAGAAGGGAACAGCTACCCCTCCAGTATTCTGGCCTGGAGAATTCCACAGACTATATAGTCCATGGGGTCACAAAGAGTTAGACACGACTGAATGACTTTCACATCACAATAAGGTCTGTGGAGAAGAAACGGTCAGTGCAACTGGGTCATATAAACCCCTCCTGTATTTCCAGCTCCAAGGGCCTCTACATATTGCCAGCCCACATTTGGCCTTACCAATTCATGGACAGCTCCAGCTGAATTTCTCTTACGACCGTCAAGCTTTGCCTGTTGCAGGTAGGCGAGTACTTGCATCCTCTCCTGCAAGCACACGACTCTGCTTAGTTTTCAAACTTGCTGTTACCTTATGTCTCTAGCTTTCTGATAGGTTCAAGAAAAATCATGAACTTGCAGTTTTTCTGATTTTTGTGTTGTTATAATAAGGAAGAAATGCTTTTTGTAGCTCCCTATACCCCAAGCAAAAGTTTATTGAGTCTCTTAAATCTGTGCATTGATGTCTTTCTTCATTTTTGGAAAATCCTCAGCCATCATATGTCCAAATATTTCTTGTGTTTTATTGTCTCTGTCTTCTTTTTCTGGGTCTTTTTTCAGTTATATTCTCTCTTTTTTATATTTATATATTTTTTATATTTCTTTTTTTATCTCTAGAGGCAATACTACTTGGAATTCCTCCCAATCCCTTTTTTGACTGTATATATTTATATTGCCAAGAAATGTTTTGTGGTATTTATTGTCTGTTTTAAATTATACAATCTCTAACTTACTGTTTATATCATTGTACAAGTTGCTAAATTTTAATTTAACATTATGGTTTTGGAATCTATTCATCTGTATAGATATTGTTACTTTATTTGGTAGTCCATCTATGAAGGTACCATAATTTATTAATCAATTTATCAGTTTTTGTATTAGTGAACATTACAAACTTTGCTTCAAAATATGACCTTGCATATAATGTATGGTACACATGGGCAAATGTTTCTCTGTGGTTCACACCTAGAGACAGAATGGCTGAGTATATTTTATAAACATGCAACTTTCTAGTTACTTCTGCTTCTTGCTTAATTGTATTGGATATGGATTATACCCATTTTAAATTTCACTGGATTTCACCAAGTTGTTATCTCAAGTAATTATAATACTGTATCATCTTTACTACCCACCTCCTTACCAATATTTGGTATTACTATACCTATCTTTATTTTTATTAATCTTATATGTGTGGAAAAGTGCCATATAACCTTAATTTCCTTGATATGAGTGAGGTTGCACATTTTTCTTATGGTTCTTTGTTGTCTTGATTTTCTTTTTGTATCTTTTGTTAACTTTTCCCATTTTATTTTCTTTTCCTTATTCATTTGTAGGCATTAGGCACCCATATGCATTTTTCTCACTAATCCTTATTCTGTGTTATAACTCCTTCTAGTCAGTTACTAATCTTTTTATAGTTTGTGATACTTTCATCATCCCTGATAAATTTCAATATGATCAAACTTAACAATTGTTTTCTTTTTTAACTTGCTTTTTTGATCTTGTTTAAATAAACCCTTTCCAATTTTAGTGTTAAAAAGACCTCCTTCTATACTTCGTCAAATAAGATCTAAAATTTGTTCTTAACATGTAAGTCTTAAATCTACTGGAATCTTTGTGTACAGTCTGAAAGATAGGTTTATTTTTTTCCAAATGAGAATAGCATTCCTTACCTAATCTTGCTTTTCCTTCATATCTGTGATGCTATGTTTCTTAAATTCCAACTTGCCAAAGCTTTAGTCTGTGTTCTAGGTTTCCTATACTGTTTATTGATCCATTCACCTATACATACATTGATGCTATACCCCTCATTGTATTTTTATAGGAATTCTTTTTGGTTTTAATTATAATGGTCTTTAATTTTACAGATTAATTCAGAGAATATCTTCATATCTAAGGTGTTTAATCTTTTCACCCACAAACCTGATTATTTCTCCATTTATTGAGATTTTTGTGAACTTTAGTAACATTTAAATATTTTCTCCATAAGGTGCTAAACTTCTTTTATTAGAGCCAGTTCTCAGTTTTTATCACTAATTTGAGTGGTGACAGTTTTCTCTTATATTTATTGATTGACTATTGACAATATAGAAATAGTTATTAATTTTTCTAGTTGATTTTTATATCTAGAAGCCCTGCTGAATTATTAAGTTCTGGCAGTTTGAATTTTTTCTTTAAATTTCATTTTGTATGTAGAAAAATCACTAGCAAGTAACAAAAGATTCTAATCCTAGTATCAGTTCCTTTCCCCTGTCTTACTCCATTGGCTAAGACCTTCAGTAAAATAATCATAGACATTATAATGAGAATCTTTGTCTTGTGCCTGAGTTTAATGGGAATGCTTCTAAAGTTTGATCATTAAGTATTATATTTGCTGCAGGTTTCTAAAAGGTTTTTGAAACTTTTATTAAAATAAGAATTATAGTTTTTGTTTTTCTTTGGTAAAAACTCTTATTAGAAAAATACATAAAATATTGTCTACTGTTTTTCTGCATGGGTTAAAGTGAACATTTGTTTTTCCCCATTAGTCTGTGACTATGATTATTTTTATTCAGATATTCTCATATTGGAATCATCTTTCATTCATGAGATAATATATACTTGGTCATGATTTATTACGTTTAAAATACTGCTGGATTCAATCAATGAGTATTTTCTTTATATTCATGTATATAATTAAGTCAGTCATCAATCCTATTTTCTAATACTGTGCTTTTCTTACCTTAGTAAAAAAAATCTTAGTTTCATAAAATTCACTGGATAGTTGTCTTCCTTTTTTAATCTTTGAAACATTTTGCATAAATTACCGCTTAAATGTTCTTTGAACTTTTGTTAAATCCCTTACTAAAGGTCTCTGCAACTGAAATCATCATGAAAGAGAAATTTTAAAAATTTCTCACTATTTGAGGTGGGAAGAGGGGATTTGTTATGTCAGCTTAGTCTGCCATTTGAAAGAAAAGCCCATCTTTATATTCTTATATTTTTTTTCCATCAGGGAAAATAAAGATGCTTCCTTGTGAGCCTTTAGAATTATAAGTAAAAAATTCCTGATGGATCAAGGATCTAGGGGGTGAGCTATCTGTATTTAGGGAGTTGAGTTTGACATGGGGAAATTTTGCTGTCCCTCCAGCACTGTCAATTAACCCCCACCCAAATGGTGAGGACATTTTCTGGCCTATATAATAACTAATCAAAGCTACCATTTAGTGTACCTATTTTCTGCCCTTTATATAACAATAATAACCTTATGATGAATTTTTGTTTTCTATATTTTACACAAGAGAAAATAGATGATAGGAGAAATTAAGTGACTTGGCCAAGGTTATTTGGCTGAGAAAGCTGCAGAGGAGGGTTGTGAAGCCATGTGTATCTGATTCATTACATCATGATTGGAACTCCAGAAATATTTGCTCTTTTCTTTAATCCTTGCTTTAATACACAGTCTCTAGCTGAAGACCTATTTGTCAAACCAATTGTCCCTCAAGTTTAATTTGATTTTTTAAACTCCTTCCATAATCTCTTTGGCAAAAACAATGATCACCATGTTTTGTTTAGGCAAAAGCAGTATCAGTATTCCCCACAATTTTCTAATTCTTTTTACTCCTTCCTCTAAATTATCCTATATAATCTTTCGTGTCTTTGATTTGATTTATTAATACAATCTCAACAGATTATTTCATTGAGCAAAAGATATGAATAGCTTTGTTCTGTAGTCACCATTAACAGATCATGTGCTCAAGTAAGCAGCGCTTTAGTCAGAATGGCAGAACCATCAGAAGGGCTTGCTTCACTATTGCTCTTTTCCAGTAGAGCCCTGCTGTCATGTGAGAGGCAATATTGGTGGAGTGGTGAAGAGCATAGTCTTTGTATCAGAACGACTCGATTTTGATCCTAGCTTTACCATTTTTAATGGGGGCAAAGGGAAGCTTAGCAAATTATTCAGTGTCTATAAGTTAGGCACTCTCTGACATGCTTTTATCCTCTCTCTTATTTTTATTTTTGAGATACAATTCATACCATAAGATCCACTGTTTATACAGTTTAGTGACTCTTTTTAGTACATTTACGAGGTTCTGCAACTATCACTACTGTCTAATCCAGAACATCCAAATTAAAATTCCACTATCCATTTTCATCATCCTCAATAGAAACTTTGTACCTATTACAGTCACTCTCCATTTCCCCAAGCCCCAGCTCTTAGGATCAATAATCTAGTAGAGTTTTAGGGAAATTAGTCTGGCAAAGTTGCTAAGTGAAAAGAAGGACTAGAAGAAGAATACATTGCTGGGAATTGGATACAAATTTGATATAAAATTATAAAATTCCAGTGGAAATGGTAGGGATGGGAAATGGAAAACTATGATGAGACACAAAAAACATTTTGTAAGAAAGCTATATAAGTCATGACGAGTTACTGCAAGTGTCAAAGAACCTAGAAGTTAATTCTAAAAGTTAAGTGTGGAGTTATAATAATATAAATAATGGTTGACAATGAATGAGTATTTTTTATTCATGAAGGGAAGGAGAACCACCATGGACAATACATCTCAATGAACAAACTAGCATTCAGGTAGAAATTTAGTTTGAGGTGGATATTCAAGTTGATAAAAGGATGTGCTAAGTATCATGAAGATGCTATCTCATTTAATCTCCTGATTTTACAGATGAGAAAGCTGGAACTCAGAGAGTTTGAGCAACTTGTCAAAGCTATATAGCTAGTGTGATGGTTAATTTTATGAGTCAGAAGGTTCCAAGTATTTCAGTAAATATTTCCAGTTGTGTCTGTGAGGATGTTTCTGGATGAGATTGGCATTTAAGTTGGTAAACTGAATAAAACAGATTGCATTCTTCAACATGGATGGGCATCATCCAATTTGCTGAGGGCCTGAGTAGAATAAAAAATTGGAAGAAGGGAGAATTTGCCCTAACTCTGACTATGTGAATTGGAACAATGGTCTTTTGTCCTGGACTGGGAATTGCATCATCAACTCTCTTGGTTCTCAAGCCTTTGGACTCAGACTGGGACTTATGTTATTGGCTCTCTGGGTTCTCAGGTCCCTGGACTTACCCCAAGCTGCTACACCATTGGCTTTTTGGGTTTCCAGCTTACAGAGAATAAATCATGGACTTCTCATCCTTTGTAATTGCATGAGCCAATTCCTCTTTCTTTTTCTCTTTTTCGTTTTTTAAAATAATGACTTTAGACATAGCCTTTATTTTTTAAAATTAATCTTTATTGGACTATAGGTGATTCAAGGACATGGAAGCAACCTAAATGTCCACTGATGAAGGAATGGGTAAAGAAGATATGGTACATATATACAAAGCCACAAAAAGAGCAAAATTATGCTATTGTCAGTGACATGGATGGACTTAGAGATTGTCATACTTAGTGAAGTAAGTTAGATAGAAAAAGAAAAATGTGTTGGTACACATATATATGGAATTTAGAAAGATGGCAATGATGACCCTGTCTTGCATATCCAATGCAGGATACAGCATGCTTGGGGCTGGTGCACGGGGACGACCCAGAGGGATGTTGTGGGGAGGGAGGTGGAAGGGGGGTTCATGATTGGGATCGCACGTACACCCATGGTGGATTCATGTCAATGTATGGCAAAACCAATACAGTATTGTAAAGTAAAATAAAGTAAAAATAAAAATTAAAAAAAAAAGAAAAAGAAAAATGTCATATGATATTTCTTATATGTAGAATCTAAAAAGCAATGGTACAAATGAACATGTTTGTAAAATAGAAATTGAATCACAGATGTAGAAAACAATGGTTATCAAGGAGGAAAGTGGGGGAGGGGTAGATTGAGATTAACTGGAATCGACATATCTGCACTACTGTATATAAAATAGGAAACTAATAAGAACCCATTGTATAGCACATGGAACTCTATACTCCATAATGGACTATATGGGAAAAGAATCTAAAAAAGAGTTGTCATTGTTTTTCAGTTGCTAAATTGTGTCTGATTCTTTGTGACCCAATGCATGAACTGCAGCACTCCAGGCTTCTCTGTCCTTCACTATCTCCCGGAGTTTGCTCAGACTCATGTCCATTGAGTCCATGATGCCACCCAAGCAACTCATCCTCTGTCACCCCCTTCTCCTTTGCCCTCAATCTTTCCCAGCATCAGGATCTTTTCCAAGAGTCAGCTCTTTGTATCAAGTGGCCAAAGTATTAGAGCTTCAGCTTTAGCATCAGTCCTTCCAATGAATATTCAGGATTAATTTTCTTTAGGATTGACTGGTTTGATCTCCTTGCTGTTCAAGGCACTTTCAAGAGTCTTCTTCAGCACCACAGTTCTAAGGCATCAATGCTTCAGTGCTCAGCTTCCTTTGTGGTCCAACTTGCACATTCATACATGACTACTAGAAAAACCATCACTAGAACAGAGAACTCTACTCAATACTCTGTAATGATTTATATGGGAATAGAATTTGAAAAAAGTAGATATATGTATAAATGGTTCGCTGTGCTGTATAGCAGAAATTAACACTGTAAGTTAACATTGTAAATTAACTATACTCTTTTTTTTTCTTTCTTTCTCTTTCTCTGAGTGTGTATCTCTGGAGAACTCAGACTAATAGAGCTAGTATGACATGAAGTGAGGATTCAAGTGCAGGCTTGTCATAATACAGTGTGAGGAATCTAAGAAAATGCCAAGTTTGAAAAACTGGAAGAATATAGTACGGTCACTAATAAGTAAATCTCAGGCCTTTGAGAGGAGCTTGAGGGAGGAAGATGAGATTTTGTCTTGGGTTTCATGTGAAGAAGGGCCATGTTCTTGGAGGCTTAAAGCAGGTGGAAAGAGGGAGTGAGAAAGGCAAGGGGATGTGGGGAGGAGAGAGACAGACAGGGAGAGGAGAGAGAGCCTTGTAGCATACGTACAGCAGCGAGGTTGAAACCAAGGGGAAAATTCAGTCAGCAGGGTAGAGCGGGCAGAGTGAGGCGGAGAATGTTAGACCTTAAGGAAGACAGAGCTGAGGGAGGGGAAGAGTGAACAAAGAGCAGGAGAAAGAATACGAGTGGTCATTGACGTAGCAGGACAACACAGAGAATTAAAAGGAGGGTGTGAAGGAAAGGAAAAAAAAGACCGAGGAAAGGCAGTGCCATATCGTTATCTTCTGCTTTTGAGAACTCACTTCAGGGAGACATGCTTTAGGCTTAGTCCAGGGACTGGAGGCTTCAGACGATCATTCATGGAAAGAAAAGAGGCCGCTGGTGTGGGCTGTTTGGTCAGTGTTTGGAAGGTAAGAGAACTGAAGGTAGAGGAATGCCAGCGTCTAGAGATTTGTGTGAATCTGACAGGATTCTGTGTATGTTTGGAGTGAGAAGGAAGAAAGATAGGCAGTGTCATGAAACAAAACCAAAGCTTTAAACTGAAGAAATACATATCTAATGGTGGTATCATGATGTGTACTAGTGGACAGGAAAGAGTTTTTGTTGTTGTTTAAATGGAACACTAGTATTTATTTTCAGGCAGTGCAGTAGGCATTTAATTCTCTCAACAATCCCGGAAGGTAAAGAGTATTATTATTTTTAGAGACAGTGAAACTGATCCTCTTTCAGGGGCACTGGGTCATTCTCCAATCTCTAAAATCACACAGAGTGAATGCTCACTTATGAGCTTACATTTAAGAACAGCTCTTATGTGTTTAACTTAAAAAATCTTGGGTGAAATTTCTTGTAGGAATGTGGTGTAGCATCTCTAATAATAATAGCTAACACTATTTGTGTCTCTGCCAAATACCTAGCACTGTTCTCAGTGTATTCTATGCATTAACTAATCTAAAGCCATAAGGTATATTGTATTATACATGGGAAGGCTAAAACCCAGAGAATTTTTATAACATTTTATATTGAAGCATAGTTCATTAATGATGTTGTATTAGTTTCAGGTGTACAGCAAAGTGATTCAGTTATACATATACATATATCTATTCTTTTTCAAATTCTTTCCCCACTTAGGTTGTTATATAATACTGACGAATGTTCCCTTTGCTAAAGAGTAGGTCCTTGTTGGTTATCCATTTCAAACAGAGCAGTGCATACATAGTAACCCCAGACTCCCTAACTATCCCTTCCCCCTACCTTTCACCCCTGGTAATGATAAATTCATTCTCTGAGTCCGTGAGTCTGTTTCTGTTTTGTAAATAAGTTCATTTGTATAATTTTGCTTTAGATTCTGCATATAAGTGCTATTGTGTGATATTTATTTGTCTCTGTCTGACTTACTTCATTCAGAATGACAATATCTAGGTCTAATCATGTTATTGCAAATGGAATTATTTCCTTCTTTTTAATGGTTGGGTAATATTTCATTGAATATATGTACCACATCTTTATCCATTCCTCTGTCAATGGACATTTAGGTTGCTTCCATGTCTTGGCTATTGCCATTGTAAACAGCATTGCAGTGAACATTGTGGTGCATGTATCCTTTTGGACCATATTTTTCTCTGGATATATGCCCAGGAGTGGGATTGCATGGTCATATGGTAGTCTACTTTTATTTTTTTAAGGAATCTCCATCCTGTTCTCCATAGTGGCTGTACCAGTTTACATTCTCTCCATACCCTCTCTGGCATTTATTTTTGTGGATTTTTAAAATAGCCATTTCAACTGGTGTGAGGTGATATTTCATTGTAGTTTTGATTTGCATTTCTCTAATAATTATCAGTGTTGAACATTGCTACCAGAAAGCTACTAGAGTTCCGCAATAAATTTGGTAAAGTTGCCAGTTACAAAATTAATACACAGAAATCTGTCGCATTTCTATAAACTGACAATGAAAGATCAGAAAGAGATATTCAAGAAACAATCCCACCTATCATCACATCAAAAAGAATAAAATACCTAGGAACAAACCTACTTCAGGAGACAAAACACCTGTTCTCTGAAAACTATAAGATGCCAATAAAAGAAATCAAAGATGACACAGATGGAAAGATATACCATGTTCCTGGATTAGAAGAATAAATATTGTCAAAATGACAATTGTCTGTACTACCCAAGGTAATCTACAGATTCAGTGAAATTCCTTTCAAATTACCAATGACATTTTTCATGAAGCTAGAACAAGCAATCTTAAAATTTGTGTGGAGAAACAAAGGACCCCAAATAGCCAAAGCACTCTTGAGAAAGAAAAATGGACTGTAAGTCAGACTCCCTGGCTTCAGACTACACTACAAAGCTATGGTCATCAAAACAATGTGGTACTGGCACAAATATAGAAATATAGATCAATGGAACAGAACAGAAAACTCAGAAATAAACCAATGCACCTGTGCTCAGTTAATCTATGATAAAGAAGGTAAGAATACACAATGAAGAAAAGATGGTCTTTTTAACAAATGGTTTCAGGAAAATGACATCTCCATGTTAAAAAATGAAATTAGAATATTCTTTAACACCATACACAAAAATAAGCTCAAAATGGATTAAAGACAGGACATTATAAGGCCCCTCAGTTCAGGTCAGTTCAGTTCAGTTCAGTTACTCAGTTGTGTCTGACTCTTGGTGACCCCATGAATAGCAGCATGCCAGGCCTCCCTGTCCATCACCAACTCCTGGAGTCCACTCAGACTCATGTCCATCGAGTCAGTGATGCCATCTAGCCATCTCATCCTCTGTCGTCCCCTTCTCCTCCTGCCCCCAATCCCTCCCAGCATCAGAGTCTTCCAATGAGTCAACTCTCCACATGAGGTGGCCAAAGTACTGCAGTTTCAGCTTTAGCATCATTTCTTCCAAAGAAACCCCAAGGCTGATCTCCTTCAGAATGGACTGGTTGGATCTCCTTGCAGTCCAAGGGACTCTCAAGAGTCTTCTCCAACACCACAGTTCAAAATAATCAATTTTTCAGTGCTCAGCCTTCTTCACAGCCCAACTTTCACATCCATACGTGACCACTGGAAAAATCATAGCCTTGACTAGACGAACTTTAGTCGGCAAAGTAATGTCTCAGCTTTTGAATATGCTATCTAGGTTGGTCATAACTTTTCTTCCAAGGGGTAAGCGTCTTTTAATTTCATGTCTGCAGTTAGAGAAGAACATAGGCAAAACATTCTCTGACCTAAGTTGCAGCAATATCATTTTCGATCTGTCTTCCAGAGTAATGAAAATAAAAATAAACAAATGGGACCTATTTAAACTCAAAAGCTTTTGTACAACAGAGGAAATCATAAATAAGGCAAAGAGATAACCCCCAGAATTGGAGAAAATATTTGCTAATGATATCATCAGCAAGAATTAGTATCCAAAATTTACAAACAGCATGGGTTTTAATATCATCAAAACAAAAAACCCAATCAAAAAATGGGCAAAAGACCTAAATATACATTTCTCCAAAGAAGACATACAAATGGCCAAGAAACACATAATTTAAATAACTAATCCAAAATGGTGATAATAGAATCAGAACTGAAACACAGATAGGTGATCTTGCTCCAGTGTTTGCGCTCTTAAACTCTACGCAAAAAACTGCCAAAAATTGTGTTGTCTTTGAAGATTTTTGAAGCTCTTTTAAAAGATAATTTGATTTCCCTATCAACATGGTAAATGTGTTTGCACGTTTTAGTAAAGTGGAGACTGAGGCATAGAAAAGTTAGCACTGTCCCTCACAGGTAAGAGGTTGAACACGAAAAGATATCCACGTCTCCTTACTCTTAGAGCTGGGTGCTTCTTCTTAGGAGATGAGGGCTTCCCTGATAGCTCAGTTGGTAAAGAATCCACCTGCAATGCAAGAGACCCGGTTTGATTCATAGATTGGGAAGATCTGCTGGAGAAGGGATAGGCTACCCTCTCCATTATTCTTGGGCTTCTCTTGTGGCTCAGCTGGGAAAAAATCCAACTGCAATGTGGGGAGACCTGTGTTCTATGCCTGGGTTGGGAAGATCCCCTGGAGAAGGGAAAGGCTACCCACTCCAGTATTCTGGTCTAGAGAATTCCATGGGATCACAAAGAGGAGTCGGACAAAACTGAGTGACTTTCACTTCTTAGGAGATTATGTAGAATAAAAGGGGTCAAGATTGGAAATCAGACATGTGATGACTCATCCTAGCTCTGTCATTCACCAGCTATGTGACCATATCAACTGCTTACCTAATCAGGCTCTCTCTGCTTTCCTCTCTGTAGAATAAAGGGATGAGGGTTAATGAATTTTTTACTTTAAAGCATCATTTTAGGGGCTTACCAGGTGGCTTAGTGGTAAAGAATCCTGCTGCTAATGCAGGAGATATGGGTTTGATCCCTGGGTCAGGAAGATCCCCAGGAAAAGGAAATTGTAACCTGCTCCAGTATTCTTGCCTGGGAAATCCTATGGACAGAGAAGCCTGGTGGGCTACAGTCCAAGGGGTCACAGAGAGTTGTATGTATCTTAGCAATTAAACAACAACAACACATATTATAAACCTAATGGAAGCCACTTATATGATTTTAAAATTTCTGATAGCCACCTTAAAAAAGTAAGAATCTATTAAGTATTTGTATAATGTAACCCAGTTTGTCTGCATCATGGTCATTTCAACACAGAATCAATATAAAAATAATTATATTCTGTTTTTGGTTCTAAGTCTTCAAAATCTTGTGTGTACTTTATACACTCAATACATTTCCATTTGGACTAGCCACGTTCCAAATACTCAGTAGCAACATGTGGCTACAGTGTTGGACAGTACAGATCTGTACTTCAAGTCATAAGTAGTGTGAAGGCTCTTTAAGAGAAGTAGCTAGAAACATCTTAGCCAGCAGCAGATGCTGCTGGATATTTGCCTGCCCATCTGCTTAGCTTCAAGTTCTCCTTTTCCTCAGGCTCCCATCTGTCTGCCTCAACTAAGCAGTGTGGGAAATTATGAATGATAGCCCATTCCCTATAGCCCCAGCCCCTCAACACTCAGTACCCATAAAGCCCACACAATGGGGGCATCATCTTTCCAAGCCGACAGCCCTGGGAGATGACACTCGTGGTAAATTAAGCGGAATGCTGATGACAAATGAAGCGTGGTCACAATCTAGCCGAACTAGGCATCAGCAGAGTCTGCTGTGGCCCTTGACAAATGCATTCTCTCTCTGTGGCGTTCAAGTGCTGGATCATCTATTATTCTGCATATTATGTTTATAGAGAAAAATAAAATGAGATGGAACTCACATCCTCACTGTAAAGGCGGATTTACTAGATACTAACACGATTTGTCTGGGGGAGGAAATCCCCTTGTTATGAGGGCATGACCATCTTTACAGTGAATGAAGGCTTTGTTCACACTTCAGGAGTGCTGGTCAATCCTGCAAGAGTGGAAGAACAGACATTTCCTTTCATTAATCAGGCAGTCCATCTAAACCAGCACATTTTTCAAAACCTTAAAGGACAGGTAAATTCTGAATAATTATGTAAGCCTACTTCTGAGAACAGAATGGTACAACTGGCTACATGATTTGTCATTCTGGAGTAATACCGTAAAAATAGAAGGCATTAATATCCATAAACAAAGTCTACTCCAATGAATACAGCAATTAAAAAAAATTTTTTTTAATGGATAACCTTTTTGGAAGTGCACTTATTGGTAAATTTTAAAAAGTCATGGAATTTAGAAAGATGGCAATGATGACCCTGTATGCAAGACAGCAAAAAAGACACAGATGTGTATAGTGGACTTTTGGACTCAGAGGGAGAGGGAGAGGGTGGGATGATTTGGGAGAATGGCATTGAAACATGTATACTATCATGTAAGAATCGAATCAGCAGTCTTTGTCCAATGCAGGATACAGCATGCTTGGTGCTGGTGCACGGGGATGACCCAGAGGGATGTTGTGGGGAGGGAGGTGGGAGGGGGGTTCATGTTTGGGATCGCATGTACACCCGTGGTGGATTCATGTCAATGTATGGCAAAACCAATACAGTATTATAAAGTAAAATAAAGTAAAAAAAAAAAAAAGAACAAAAGCAAAATAATAAAATAAAATAAAAAGTCATGTGACATTGATGTGGGGAGGAATCATAATGATCATCTGGTCCAAGGCAATCAGAAATGTGGTGATCCACCTCTCTGATCTCTGGTAGATGTTGATAATCAGTCCTTCTTCCCATATGAAGGACTCAAAATATGGCCTCAAAATTTTTTTCCACAAGAAGTTTCAGGCAGCATTCCAAGCAATCAAGATTATCAAGATGAACCTACCCACTTTCCTTCATCTAGTCCAGGTTTTTCTCCTCACACATGAATAATACAAGGCTCAGAGTTAAGGTTCTGTCTGCAGTCTCATTTACCAGGAATTATTGGTGGGAAGACTGGAACCTATATACCTTCTGGTCCCTAGTAGCAACAGTAGTAGCAGTTTCAGTTGCTCATTCATGTCTGACTCTTTGTGACCCCATGGGCTGTAGTCCACCAGGTTTCTCTGTCCATGGGATTCTCCAGGCAAAACTCCTGGAGTGGGTTGCCACTCCCTTCCCCAGGAGATCTTCCCAACCTAGGGACCAAACCTGGGCCCTCCCACATTACAGACACAAAGTATGGTACATACTTTACCATCTGAGCCACCAGGGAAGCCCAGGCTTATTCTTTTACTATTACATTCTACCTGTGGATGGTTTGGGCTGCACAAAAATCTGTTTTTTGCAAGTTATCTATGCCTAGAAAGATAGAAATGTGTCTATCTTTTGTGGACACAAAGACCAGATCCCACAGCGGTCCATCCATGTGACTATTCTTTAGATTCTTCGCAGCAGCTCATATGGCCCTGTGCAGAGGCTTCCATTATGCTCAAGATCTTATGCTGTGGTTATTACTGTGTGTTCTGGTCTTTCTCTGGTCACTCTGGATGGTCTTCAGTGTGTCTTCATCTCTTTAGAGAGTGCTCTTCAGAAACAGACATGATGCTCCCAGTGTGGACCAACAACTGCAGGGTATAACACCAACTGAGGACAGGATATAGATTATTCAAGGAGTTTAGAAGATTACCCACATTTTACAATATCATCACAAATTTTTTGCCATATATGCATATGACCTCTATAAATTTTTATATAATAATTCTGTAAAACATTTATATTTTTCCTACATAAATTTATTCGAAAAAGAACTTTTTATTTCTGCAAATAAAAAGTTGTTGACATAAAAAGAAGGAAGCCATAAAAGTGAACACAATGAAGATGAAAAAACGTTTTTCACTTCTAGTTAAATATTCTTTCACCTGCCAAAATCTCTTTGTTACAAGAAGTAGTAATATGTGTCAGAGAGTTGTTAAAAAACTAGTGTCAAATTGAGACTTTATAATAGTCAGAAAATTGAAAGGAAAATGATAAAAGAATAGTTATCTCCAAGTGATAAAGAACCTGCCTGCCAAACTAGGAGACAGATACAGGTTCGATTCCTGGGTCAGGAAGGTCCCCTGGAGGAGGGCATGGCAACCCACCCCAGTATTCTTGCCTGGAGAAGCCCAAGGACAGAGGAGCCTAGCAGGCTACAGTCCACGGTGTCGCACAGAGTTGGACATGACTGAGGCTACTTAGCACAGTATAGCACATCTCCCTGTGGGGTTCCACATAATGTAAAGCTATGTCCCTACACCCCTAACAACATTGCTGGGGTCACCTCATGTGATGCCACTTGCTGTACCCCACCCCCCCGTCATTTCCATGGGCAGCCAGGGCTGTGGATCCTGCACCCTGGAAAACGTACATTCCCAGTACGTCTATCACTGTTTCCCCTTAGCTGCCTAAAGAAACAACGTCTTCTTTTCTAACTCAGATGTAGGTCTCCCTCCAGAAGCCAGTAGCCTTGTCCTTGTGTGGCTCTTCCTTTTCCTAGCTCTGTTACTTTGTTGCTGTGCCATTAAGTAAGGATATTTCAGGGTGAACACTGAGATATTCTTAGTTTTTCCTCTGAATCATGAGTTTTTCTCCTTGGAGATTGCTAGGCTCTTTTCTTCCCAAAGAGATCTCTCGAAAATTGGGAGGACCTTCACACTTCAAGGAATCAGTCTCCTACAAGGGCCTCTGTGGGTCTGTAGTTGCAGAGACCAAACAGACACCATTGTCTTTGTGGAGTCTCATGAGAGAAGAAGAAATGCTCACCAGAAAAAGCTCCCTTTTCCTTACAATCCTGTGTTCGTCATCAGAACTCCCACTGTTTGAGATTGGGTTAACAGCATGGGCTTGCGTGGGCGCTGAAGTCAGGTTCTCTGGGTTTGAACTGCTGGCGTAGCTACTTTTCAGCTGTGTAACTTTGAGAAAAATTATTTAATATCTCAGTACCTCAGTCTACTTATCTTTGAAATAACACTTATAGTAGTACCACCTCATAGGGTTACTGTGAACATCAGATGACGGCATACGGCACTTAAACAGCAGTGCTCAAACGATGATGGTGGTCATGGTGTAGTTCCTCAAAGACGTATTTCTTGTTTACAATTCTTATTATTTTGGCCAGAGATAAGGGAGGAAAGAGAAAGAAATAGTACCTTCCAACCACCTCAGAAGGACCCCATATTTCTTTCTAATAATAATCTTCCTTCCACAAAGGTAACCACTGACCTGCTTTTTATTGCAGACACTAATATTTTACATTTTTATCATCTATTTAAGCATCCCTAAATATTGCAGGCTAGTTTTTTTTTTTTCCATTTCAAACTTTTTAAAATGGAATAATTTCTGTTTTATTTTGCTCATCTCTGTGACTTTGGGCTTCACCCATGATGTACATGTAGTGTGTTTATCTTCATGGTGTTATTTAGCTATATCACAATATATTCATTCTATTGTTGATAGATGGTTGAGTTGTTTCTGGATGTTGGTTAATACCTGTAATGCTGCTATGTTCATCCTTCCATAATCTCTTTGTACACATGGGCAAGAATTTGAGGTGATTAATTCACATAAAAGAAAATGCAAGACAAATGTATGCTTATTTTTCATTGACACAGGTGATCTTTTCCAACGTGGTTTTGTCTGATTTATCAATTTCTTTATTTTGAGTTCTGTTTAAGGTATCCCTCATGGTAGGAAAAGGTATCCTTTTCTATTATCTTCTAGAAGTTTTATTGTTTAGACTTTTCTGTTTAAATCATGTATTTGTTTCTGGTGTGAAGTAGGTTCAAGTTTCATTTCTTCCGACAGAGATATCTTGTTGACCTAGCACCATTTATTAAAAAACTCTCTATAATGAAAATTTGATGATAAATAGATATATATATATTTTTTAAGTTGGGTGTATTTGTGGGCTTTTTCTTTCTCTTTGTCTCTCTCTTTGTTTTAGCTTCTGAAGTTTTATAATGTCTGCAAGGAGATCCAACCAGTCCATCCTCAAAGAGATCATTCCTGGGTGTTCATTGGAAGGACTGATGCTGAAGCTAAAACTCCAATACTTTGGTCACATCACGTGAAGAGTTGACTCATTGGAAAAGACCCTGATGCTGGGAGGGATTGGGGGCAGGAGGAGAAGGGGATGACAGAGGATGAGATGGCTGGATGGCATCACTGACTCTATGGACATGAGTTTGAGTAAACTCCGGGAGCTGGTGATGGACAGGGAGGCCTGGAGTACTGTGATTCATGGGGTCGCAAAGAGTCGGACATGACTGAGCGACTCATCTGAACTGAACTGAACTGAATATCTGTTCAGCAAGTTCTCTCTACCTGATCTTCTTCAAGAGTTCCTATCTATTCTTTGCCCTTGGCATTTCCACATGAATGTTTAACATATAAGCTTATCAAGTTATGAGCACACATAATGCACAAGCATCAGTTGGGATTTTGATTGGAATTACTTTAAACTTAGAGTTTAGTTAAAAAACTTAACTTTATCATATTATGAGACTTTTAATCCAAAAACATGGTATATCTCCCAATTTATTTGTCTTCCTTAAGTTCTCTTGATAATGCCTTGGAGCAGAGCTTCTTAAACTCCAGCATGCCTCAGAATCACTTAAATGGCTTGTTAAAATACCAGTTGCTGGGTGGCCATCTCAGAGTCCAAGTATATCTGGGGTGTGACCTGAGTATTTGCATTTCTAAGAAGTTCCCAGGTAATGCTCATGATGTTCATCCCAAAACCATGCTTTGAGAGTCACTGATTTATGATTTCCAGAGTTTATTAGAATAATTACAAGGTATTCAGTTCAGTCACTCAGTCGTGTCTGACTCTTTGCAACCCCATGGACTGCAGCATGCCAGGCCTCCCTGTCTATCACCAACTCCTGGAGTTTACTCAAACTCATATCCATTGAGTTGGTGATGCCATCCAACCATTTCATCCTCTCTTGTCCCCTTCTCCTCCCTCCTTCAATCTTTCCCAGCATCAGGGTGTTTTCAACTGAAAACATTTGAAACATTTGAAAGTTCTTTGAAAACATTTTAAAGTTCTTCACATCAGGTGGCCAAAGTATTAAATTCTTAAAGGTATTATAATTGTGTTTAAATTTTATTTTCTGTCTGTTGTTGGTGTTTTTAATACTGAGTTTCTGCC
Organism: Capricornis sumatraensis; assembly: GCF_032405125.1. NCBI lineage: Eukaryota > Metazoa > Chordata > Mammalia > Artiodactyla > Bovidae > Capricornis > Capricornis sumatraensis. The sequence continues at coordinate 66,389,114 of NC_091077.1, forward strand.
CGTGGACATGCTATACTCATTGTGTTACTCATAGGTTATTTTGGGTTTTCTGTGTGAAAACACTCCAGGGGACTGTCAAAAGTAATACTCGGCCTCTAATGTCTATTCCAATTTGTAAATATCCTATGGTCAAATTGACGCTAAATGTCTGACTCTGCATTTCCTTCTCCAGGATCTTGGTCCAATAATTTTTCACATTACTACCTCTCTGATGCCTTTCAGGAGACACTTTCATACCTTGCCCATATTTTCTTACTATCCTCAGCAGGAAGGTTTGTCTGAATTTCTTTGTGACCAATACCAGAATCACCCCTCTAACCAGAAGTGGAAACCATAGTCTCTTAATATTTTTCTATGGAATAATTTGTATTTCCTTCTTGGATACTATTTTATAAAATTCCTCACATAGTCATGGTACTTGGAACATTTTTGGTACTCTATTTAAAATACTCCTTGGAGGAGTTCAGTGGGCAGAGTATAGAAGGAAATTATTAGAGGTGGTGAAGACAAATTTAACTATAGTACTCATAATATTAATGTTAAAATAACTGTACCAAATACATATTTCAAGTGATTACTTCTTCCTCTATCCACTGTTTTGCCTTTATTATTCATTGGACACAGGTTGTGGGCAAGTCACAAAAACTGCACCTCAGTCATCATTTCTGCAAAATGTAAGAGGAAAGAAGATTAATTAATTTGGCAATCTCTAGCTCTAAATTGCACGTGTCACAAAATAGGAGCAAGGCCTTATTGGAGTCCCTTTACATGATGGTGCACTACTAAATATTTGTTGAATGAAAAAATAAATATCTTAATCTCCAAGGGAATTTTTCCAGCTTATTATCCTATTTAAGGATTGACAGGTCTTATCTCCAGGGCTGCCTACCAAAGAACGTCATGTTTGTTGTTTACAATTATCTCCTCAAAATAGCAGTGGGAATTATAACACACGCCACATGAAAAGGTACACATTGGAAAGTAATACAAGGGGAAGGAACTTCTTTCTTTTTTTTTCTTTAAGAATTTGAGGTCACATTATGTACCAGCTTGATTTTGTATGTCCTGACAGGAAACATGGTGTAAGATTCATTATTCAGTTCAGTTTCAGTTCAGTCACTCAGTCGTGTCTGACTCTTTGCGACACCACGGACCACAGTATGCTGGGCCTTCCTGTCCATCACCAACTTCCGGAGTTTACCCAAACTCATGTCCATCGAGTCAGTGATGCCATCCAACCATCTCATCCTCTGTTGTCCCCTTCTCCTGCCCTCAATCTTTCCCAGCATCAGGGTCTTTTCCAAGGAGTCAGCTCTTTGCATGAGGTGGCCAAAGTATTGGAGTTTTAGCTTCAACATCACTCCTTCCAATGAACACTCAGGACTGATCTCCTTTAGGATGGACTGGTTGGATCTCCTTGCAGTCCCAGGGACTCTCAAGAGTCTTCTCCAACACCACAGTTCAAGAGCATCAATTCTTCAGTGCTCAGCTTTATTTATAGTCCAGCTCTCACATCCATACATGACTACTGGAAAAACCAAAGCCTTGACTAGACGGACCTTTGTTTGCAAAGTTATGTCTCTGCTTTTTAATGTGCTGTCTAGGTTTATTATACTAAACTTAAATATCAGTTTACATTACTGAGCATTTAATAGAATGAAATGAATGCTTGGTAATAAAAATCTTTTTAATGAAAAGGTGAAGATAGTATTGTAAGAAGCGGAAACAACTCTGAGTTGTTCATGTTGCACACACATACACTCACACAACACACTACAAGAAAAATTATTGATCTGCTTTAGGTCTTGTCTGCAACATTTGGTGTATGCCTGTTACAAGTCTTAGAAGGGAGGTGCCCATCCAGGAATTCTTTTATTCAGTAGTCATCCAGGACCACATATTTGCAACATTACTTGGATGAAATTGGTTTAGGAGGGTGGCTAGGAAATGATGCCGCAAGAGAACACTTGGCCTCAGATTTGCTAATATTAATTTTTAACACTTCTTAAAGTATTTCTTGCCTCAGTTATTTTAGGGTCCACCAAGAATAAAGAGATAACCACAGTAGACAACACCCTTGATTCCTTGATTCTAATGAAGACATGGATGAGCTCACATGCATTTGTGTGTATAAGAATGAGCACCTTCATTGCTCTCTAGAAAGAGAGGACAGGTCTGACCTAGCTCTTAGGTTGTCACTAGAAAAACTGATGGCAAGCTCATCTTTTCAATCAAGCTCAAGAGATACAAGCAAAGTTTGATTCTCAGGCAAACAAGGGCCACAGTTTTGTTGGGGAGGCAGACTTGGCCATAGCAAACAAAAGTTCCAAACTGCAGGTACAAAATATCATGAGATATGGGAATAGGGAAACCGAACTTCAGGTGAGTGGGATTCAGTCAGTCAGTTCAATTGCTCAGCTGTCCGACTCTTTGCGACCCTGTGGAATACAGCATGTCAGGCTTCACTGTCCATCACCAACTCCCAGAGCTTACTCAAACTCATGTCCATTGAGTCAGTGATGCCAACCCACCATCTCATCCTCTGTTTCCCCCTTCTCCTCCTGCCTTCAATCTTTTCCAGCATCAGGGTCTTTTCCAATGAATCAGTTCTTCACATCAGGTAGCCACAGTATTGGAGTTTCAACTTCAGCATCAGTTCTTCCAATGAATATTCAGGACTGATTTCCTTTAGGATGGACTGGTTGGATCTCTTTGCTGTCCAAGGGACTCTCAAGAGTCTTCTCCAACACCACAGTTCAAAAACATCAATTCTTCAGTGCTCAGCATTCTTTATAGTCAAACTCTCACATCCATACATGACTACTGGAAAAGCCATAGCTTTGACAAGATGGACCTTTATTGGCAAAGTAATGTCTCTGCTTTTTAATATGCTGTCTAGATTGGTCATAGCTTTCCTTCCAAGGAGCAAGTGTCTTTTAATTTCATGGCTGCAGTCACCATCTGCAGTGATTTTGGAGCCCAAAAAACTAAAATCTGCCACTGTTTCCACTGTTTTCCCACCTGTTTGCCATGAAGTGATGGGAACAGATGCCATGATCTTTGTTTTCTTATGTTGAGCTTGAAGCCGACTTTTTCACTCTCCTCTTTCACATTTATCAAGAGGCTCCTTAGTTCTTTTTCTCTTTCTGCCATTAGGGTGGTGCCATCTGCATATCTGGGACTATTGATATTTTTCCTGGGAATCTTGATTCCAGCTTGTGCTTCATCCAGTCCAGCATTTCTCATGATGTATTCTGCATGTAAGTTAAATAAGCAGGGTGACAATATACAGCCTTGAAATACTCCTGTTCCTATTTGGAACCAGTCTGTTGTTCCATGTCCAGTTCTAACTGTTGCTTCCTGATGGGCATACAGATTCCTCAAGAGGCAGGTCAGGTGGTCTGATATTCCCATCTCTTTCAGAATTTTCCACAGTTTATTGTGATCCACTCAGTCAAAGGCTTTGGCATAGTCAATAAAGCAGAAGTAGATATTTTTTTGGAACTCTTTTGCTTTCTTGATGATCCAGTGGATATTGGCAATTTGATCTCTGGTTCCTCTTCCTTTTCTAGATACATCTTGAACATCTGGAAGTTCACAGTTCACATACTGTTGAATCCTGATTTGGAGAATTTTGAGCATTACTTTGCTAGCATGTGAGATGAGTGTGATTGTGTGGTAGTTCGAGCATTCTTTGGCATTGCCTTTCTTTGGTATTGGAATGAAAACTGACCTTTCCCAGTCCTGTGTCCACTGCTGCATTTTCCAAATTTGCTGGTATATTGAGTGAAGCACTTTTACAGCATCATCTTTTAGGACTTGAAATAGCTTAACCTCCACTAGCTTTGTCTGCAGTGGTGCTTCCTAAGGCCCACTTGACTTCACATTCCAGGATGTCTGGCTCTAGGTGAGTGATCATACCCAGTGGTTGTCTGGGTCTTGAAAACCTTTTTTGTATAGTTCTTCTGTGTCATCTTGCTACCTCTTCTTAATATCTTCTGCTTCTGTTAGGTCCATACCATTTCTGTCCATTGTGCCCATCTTTGCATGAAATGTTCCCTTGGAATCTCTATCAAGAGATCTCTAGTCGTTCCCATTCTATTTTTTCCCTCTATTTCTTTGCATTGATCACTGAGGAAGGCTTTGGTATCTCTCCTGTCTATTCTTTGGAACTCTGCATTCAAATGGGTATACCTTTCCTCTTCTCGTTTGCCTTTTGTTTCAGAAAGCGTCTTCAAGGAGACTGTTACAACTCTGTCATCAGCATGAACTAGTATGCTCTCAAACTGGAGGAAATAGGTTCGTTTCAATGAATTTCTGGTTTGCCACTGTCACATGTCAACACAACTGGTCTTACCCATAAATGAAATCTGAGCTTTGCACCCCACTCCCTCTCTGAATCCTACTAACAGAACTTCACTTATCTAATCTGGATTTGGCTTGGGGTATGATCCCATTTCATTATTTAAGAAAACTGAGGAAGGAACATCATAAAATTAATTTTCACAATGAGATATATGCTTACCAAGTATTACTAACTCACAAGCATTGACATGTGGCTCAAAAATCTAGAAAAGGAACATAGTTGTATATATAGAGAGAAATGTTCCAGACCTTTGCATTAGGCGGTATATGTATTGATTGTGATAAAACTTTCTATAGTTCTCAGGACTGCCTTGTTTTCTTCTTTCTAGAGAAGCTTATTTGTACATTGCCATGTAGAAGCTAGTTTAAGGAAGATAAAAATAAAAAACCACCTGAAAACAGAAACAACATAATTCTTTCTAAAACATTTAGAGAACAGTTTCCAGGGCATTTGACTTGGGTCTTGAAGGATGAATTGGATTTTCCCAGACTGGAAGAAAAGGACGTTGTTTTTTAAAGGAAGCATCATAATATTTTTTGTGGTTCATCTGTCCATGTCCTAAATCTCATTGTCTTTTACGTTCTTTATAATCCTGCTTGGGGGCTCAAGAAGAGCGGATTTGTCCTCCTGCACAATTGGTTTTATATAGAGAGGCACACCTTGCCTCACCAGTTACTGTCCTTTGGACTGTCTGCTGGAAAAGCAGGGCCATCTGTTCTGACAGACGTTACCCAGATAACATCAGTGATGCCAAGGGCTCTTTCTTTCTCTTCTGACCTACTTAGTCTTCACCAACCAGCATCCTCTCCTCTTCATTACTGCATTGTGCTAAACACTCACTGGTTTCCCCTTTCCTCCCTTCCTGCTCAGCAATGTTCCCTTTGCTTTTAGGAAAACACTTAGCCATGGAGCTGATTTCCGAGTTATTGTGCTTCTAAATCCTCTTGCAATCCGTATGCAATCGTCTGCTTATTAGGGTTAAATGAGTTCAACTTACACTATAAAACCTTGATTAATGGCAACATATGAGTAATCCGTCTGGTTAATTGAATTTTCAGGTTAACTGAGGGTTAAATGGGAGATTTAATAAAATTGCAGGTACTTGTCCTTATCTCTTTTATGGCACTTACCACATTTTACCTTGTCTGGGCATTTTTAAAGTTCATGTCTTATCTTCCCTAATCATCTGCGAACTCTCTGATGATTGAGTCTGAGCCTTATGCTAATCTGTAAATGTGGCCCAACAGACAGTATTTTTAAGAAAATGACATCGTCTTCATCATCATGTAATTGTGTCATGGTTAATTGCATGGACTCTGTAGCCAAACAACCTCAGGCTGGATACTGTCTCTGTCATCTACTAATTCTGTGTGCTTAGGTTACTTAAATTCTTAGTTTCCTCATCTGTACCATGGGGGAAAAATTAATAATAATCTCACACAGCTGTTATGAGAAATAAATGACTTAATATTAAGAAGTTCTTAGAAAATGAGTAAACACTTTACTAAGTGCTCTGTGTTCATGTTCCCATTTGATGTCAAAGGAGGATGCTATTATTACCCCATTTTACACATGAGAAAACTGGAAGGCAGAGAAGTTAAATAACTTACACAAGATCACACAGCTAGTAAGCAATAGAGATAAGTTTGAGTGAAAGAGATTTGGCTTGACAACCTACACTCCTAACATATTGCTCTTTCAATCATACTTCTCATCTTTGTGACAGTCATATGTTCGATCTGCCCAACTATGGGGAAAGTTTCCTTCTAACAAGTCCAACCACTGCTCATCACAGTGACTAGGGAAACTGGCAGGATGAAGACGTCACCATGACTATGACCTGTGCTTCCAAGACTGCAACCGTAGTAGAAAGAACACCGTCAATTACCCATCTGCCTTACAAGAGAAGCATGTCACCTGCACTGAGATTTTAATGGCTACAGCAAGTCACGTGGCTACCCATAATTTCAAAAGAGGTGGGAAAGTGCAGCCCTACCATGACCCAGGAGACAGAAAGCTAGAAATACTAGTGAAAAACAATCCCTACGGTACCCAAAGGCTCTCAAATTACCTGGCAAAACCTGGACCCTAGATAAAGGCTTAAATAACTAGTTGCACAAACTTGAGAAAGCTAGCTTGTTAGTCTGGAGTAGGGTTCCTCAATCCTGGCAGTATTCACACATTGAACCAGATGATTCTTTGTAGTATGCGTGCAATTTGAGGGCAGGTTATCCTACACTTTGTAGGATGTTTAGCTGCATCCCTGACCTTCTCCAGTCATGATAATTAAATGTCTTCAGTCGTTACCCAATGACCTCTGGGAGCCAAAACCACCCCCCAGTTGAGGACTCCTGTTCTAAAATAACCTCATTTGTATTCCTGGCTGTCGAGTCGTGGGGAAATTCAGGCTATGCTATGACCCCTTTGTAAGGAATGTGTGGAAGAGTCTGGGGTTTAAAAAACAGCGTCAGAGGCTTGGAACCTTGTAGAAAGTCAGTGGTTTCAATCTGGCATAAGAAACTACATCCCCTGAAATCTATGTCAAGTACTTTTTGCTATACCACATTTCCTAACCTCTTTTCTTAGGTTTTCTACAGTGACTTTATACTTTGCAAAGTTCTTCAGTGAATCCACCTCAAATTGTCAGCCACTGTAATTTTCAGCCTATTTATTTTTCGTGGTCCTCTGTGTAAGTAGGGAACAGCTGGTCATCATGTTCTGTATAATAACTTTTCATGTATTTGAAGACTGTTATTAAACCATCCCCAAGCTTCTTTATGCTGGGGTAATTGTTATGCTCAAACATGCTCTAGGAATTGTGTAAAGCCAAAGAGAAGATAGAGTCTCCAAACTAATGTTTGTGTATTAAAATTGAAGAAAAGCAAATTTTAACTGAAAATATCAACTGAGACATAAGGCTAAAATCTGAAACTCTGAGGTTTCATTTTCAGCCTTTTTCTTCTTCTTTTTTTTCTTATTTGTTTATTACAGTTATGGCTGTTGACTTGAAAATTTAATTTATTACAGTGGAAATTAATGTCCTAATTAAGATTTTATAGTACTTTTAATCTTAATGATATTCTAATGGAAATCCAATGATGGACAAGATCACTGCATCTCTGCCTGTCACATATCAGGACATGACCAGACATAGTCCAATTAACTGTACTGGCACTGATGAGAGGCTATAACTTGAAACAAGACCTTCCCACAATAATATATAACTTGGAGAGTCAGTGATAAAAGCTAACATTTATTCCATGCTTTCCATCTGCCAGACCAGATGCTAAGAGATTTACAAGAATTATCCCACTTAATCTCATTAACTCTAAGAGGTACTTGCCATAATTATCCTCACTGTAAATAATTTAAAAGTGCAGATCAGAGAGGTTGAATAACTTGCCCGATGTCACAGAGCTGGCGCTAGAATTAGAGCTTGAAATTAAGAATGCTGATGCTAGGTCCTGTAGTCTTAACTGTAATAATACATGGCCTCTGTGCAGGCAGGGGCCGTATCTTACTAATCTGTGCATGTCCAGTGTGTAGCTCCTAGAATCAGTTTTCAGAAATATTCACTGAATGAGTAAGCACGTGGTGAAAGACAGAGCAGAAATGCGGAATGACAATGTGGGCTGTGGTTAAGAACAGTAGGTGCTGAGGCATCACTGTCTCACTTCCCCCCAGCTCACCCCAGGGTGGCCTGGATGCCTTCTTTAGGATTCCATGCCAACCTGCGTGTGCCTATATCCATGCATTGACCTCACTGTATTATACATGTATGTGCCTGTTTCTCCTGCTAGAGCAGTGATTCTCAGCTGAGGGCAAGTTTGCCTCCCAAGGGGATTTGGCAGTGTCTCTGCACATTTCTGATTGCCACACTGAGGGCTGCTACTTCCATGTAGTGAGTAGAGGCTGGGATGGTGCTAAACATCCTGCAATGCACAGGAGAGCTCACCACAACTGTCCAGTCCTAAATGTCAGTAGTGACAAGACTGAGTGGGCCTGAGCTAAACAGAGAGCTCCTTTGTGAAAGCTTCCTTGCGTTTGCAATCAACTCTGTATCCCCAGTGCCAGGCAAATCCCTACCATATCACTGGGCTCAAAGGAGTAGAGAGTGAAAGAATGCGTGAAGGGATGATGGAAGAAGCGATCAGACGGGATTCCATTTTCTGAGAGTATGTGTAGTTCCACAAGCAGTTCGCATAAGGGGAGAGCAGTGGGATATTACTTGGATGTATTAATTGATGTCCCCCCTTTATTTTGTCTTACCTCAGAGCCCTTCTTCCATTTATGCAACAGCTAGACTATTTTACCTCTCCTACTCTCAAAGAAGGGGATGGGCTGCAGAACTAGAAAATAACAGAATAATATTTCTAGCTTTGGAGTTTCCAAAGCCAAGGTTCAAGTATAAGATTAAAACACAAAACAAAACAAAACTTAGAAAAGCACAGTCACTCATATATTCAGTTTCCTTATCTCTGAGACTGGATCAAATTGTCACCTGACTAGAGGGTGGTAGTGAAGAAACACAGACTTGATTTTGGGTGGATACCTGGGGCGAGACCTCACATTATGTTCCCCTCCCCTGAGTTTTGGGCTGGAGGTAGAGAGAGCATCACAAGTGGGATCTGAGGAATCCAAAAGCAAGGATGTACTCCCTCCATCTCTGCAGAAACCCCAGGAAGCAAGTAAGAGCTGAGCAATCTCTTGTACCTGGAATGATGTAGGAACAATGGAGCAGAAATGACTGCATGAAGTCTCTAGATTGAACCACCAAACTCCCCAGATCACAGACTGGCCCAGATATGGCTTGGATCAAGGGGAGGCCACAATCAGCAGAGCCAGATCTGCAAAGGATTGGAATAAGTTATCTCTGGGGATGCCGACACAGATACATAATCATGGCCCTTACCAGTTCCTCCCCACTTATGTCATGGTCCCAAGTAGCCTTGGGGAAAAGGATGTTTGGGACATCCTGAATTAAGTTCAGCTTTCACCACAGTGAAGGAAGGCTCAGAAGAGACATTAAGTTCAATTTAACAAGAAATGGATTCTTTCCAGGAAAATTCCATGGGCAGAGGGACCTGGCAGGCTACAGTCCATGGGGCCGCAAAAAGCTGGACATGACTGAGTACACACACACACAAAGAAATGGAATTAACATTTCTTGCCTCTGATCTTTGGTCTACCATTTGCACTCGCTGCAGAAGCTTATCAGATGTTAGTAGGAACCCAGCAACAATCTTGCCATTAATAATCCTTGCAAACCTAAATGGGATACTGATTGAGAGTAAGGCAAGATTCAAACATTGAGCCGGCAGTTTACAAAAGAAATTATCAACTCAGAACTTCATTCCCTGAAGCAAGGCAGGATTCCTACCACCAGAACTGCATTGCAAGGAGCAGACAGAGTCAGTGAAGTGAAGGAAGCTGTGGAGTAACCAAACTCAGAGACAAGGTCAAGCTGAATTAGTGATGGCTGAGACCTGAGGCAGTGTTCTTAGCATGGGATGGACATGGCTTTAAGACCTTCCTTCAAGGGTCATCCTTGGCAGTAATGAATGGTATGGGTAGAACAGATAGGGTCAACATGGCTTCCGTCCTGGGGAAGAAGGAGGGCAAGCCTGAGAACACGTGTCTAAATGAGTCAGTCTTTGACATATGAATCTTAAAAGACAATGTGAATTACTAGATAAAAATAGTGTCCACAATACTCAAATTATACTTCAAAGATCCTGACGGCTTTAATCTAAGACTTTATGATTCAAATATTAATTTTTCTGTCAAACATTTTTTTGCTATTCGTTAATCTGACCATTTGGAAGAAAACATGATGGGAAATGTGTTTCTGAAGTCCTTTTGGGGCTTATCCAACTAAAACAGGATCTTTTACATGAACTTTAAGAAAAAATTGTGGGTTTTTTTTTTAGTTTCTTATTTTTTTTTAATTTTAAAATCTTTAATTCTTACATTTGTTCCCAAACATGAACCCCCCTCCCACCTCCCTCCCCATAACATCTCTGTGGGTCATCCCCATGCACCAGCCCCAAGCATGCTGTATCCTGCGTCAGACATAGACTGGTGATTCAATTCTTACATTAAAAAAAAAAAAAATTTGTGTTAGATTGCATAGTAATATTCTTGCTCCCCCTCCTTCCAAGGTTTACAGGATTCTCCTTGATCACTGATATGTTCTTCAAGGGCCAGTGAGAGTTGATACCTGTCAGTTTCTCTAGGTTCATCACTTAGATGAGATTCTTCATCCGTCATCTCATTTTCCATCACACTGGACTTCATGTGCCCTTTGCCTACTCTAGTGTGGACTCATCTGATACTTCAGAAAGTGAACTTACTCGAACTAAGGCTCTTTGTGAATATCACTGGGAGTAATAAGAATTCTGAACTGAGATTGTCCTAGATAGGGTGGGCCTCGAATGCACTGACAGGGCTCCTTATAAGAGACAGAGAAGGGGAAGACAGAGAGACACAAAGAGAAGGCCATGTAAAGATGGAGGCAGAGACTGGGGTGATGAATTTAGAAGTGAAAGAATGCCCAGAGTCGCCAACAGAAGTTTGGATGAAGGCATGGGATGATTTCTCACCCAGAGCCTCCAGGTGGAACCAGTCCTGCTGACACTTCTATTGCAGACTTCTAGTCTCTGGAGATAAGTTTTTTTTTTAAGCCACCAAATTTATGATAACTTGTTACAGTTGCTCTAGAAGCTAACACAGCTATGCAAAGTTCTGTGACTGCTGTGCGCTCCTTCTTCTCAGGGCTGATGCACATGCCGTGGCCTCTCCTACACGCCCCATCTAATCAGTATCTCCTCTTCAGTGACTTCTGGTGAGTTTTTAGCATACTTCCTGTAAAGGACCAGATAATAGTATTCTAACTTTGTGAACCATATATGGGTCCTTGTCACAGCTACTCACCTCTGCTCTTAAATCATGAAAACAGCCATAGGTTGTATGTAACCTAGTCAAAATGGTTGTGTTTCAGGTAAACTACTTATTAAAGTAGAGGGTGATGGATTTACCTGTGGGCCACAGTTTAATGACCACTGCTTTGGTTATTTTCCAGCACTCAACTTAAACATCATTTTCTCAGGAACCTCACCCTAACTTTTTTAGGTTTTCATATCACTTATCCCAATTATGATGATCTTTTCCAGTTTTGTTGAGATATATTTGATCTCTAATATTGTGTAGTGAAGTGAAGTCACTCAGTCATGTCTGACTTTTTGCGACCCCATGGACTGTAGCCTACCAGGCCCCTCCCTCCAAGGGATTCTCCAGGCAAGAGTACTGGAGTGGGTTGCCATTTCCTTCTCCAGGGGATCTTCCTGACCCAGGGATCAAACCCGTGTCTCCTGCATTCCAGGCAGCTGCTTTAACCTCTGAGTGTAAGTTTGATCTTAAAATGAGATTTGATACAGTAGGATGATTTGATACATGTATATATTGCAAAATGATTACCACAATAAGGTTAGTTACACCTCCATCACCTCACATAATTACTTTTTTTTTTTGTGGTGGTGGTAAGAACATTTAAGATATATTGTTTTGTAAACATTCAAATATATAGTTATGTTAGCTATAATCACCATGCTATGTATTACATCCCAAGAATTTATTTATCTTATAACTGGAAGTTTGTGTATTCTGACCAAAATCTTTCCATTCTCCTTAGCTCCAGCCCCTGGCAACCACCATTCTACTGTTTCTATGAATTCAGCTTTTTTTTTTTTTTGATCCCATATGCATAAGCATGATCATACTTATTTGTCTTTTTTTGTCTGACTTGTTTAACTTAGCATACTGACCTCAAAGTCCATCCATGTCATTGCAAATGTCAGAATTTCCTTCATCTTTGGAGCTGAATAATATTCCATTGTATATCTGTATCTTCTTCACCCATTTGTCTGTTGATGGACACTTATGTTGTTTATTGGCTATTTTGAAAAATGCTACAGTGACTGTAGGGGTGCAAATAACTCATTGTCATCCTGATTTTGTTTCCTTCAGATTTATACTCAGAGCAGAGATTTCCGGATCATATGATAGTTATATTTTTAATTTTTAAAGGAACCTCCATACTGTTTTCCCAGAGAAGGCAATGGCACCCCACTCCAGTACTCTTGCCTGGAAAATCCCATGGACGGAGGAGCCTGGTGGGCTGCAGTCCATGGGGTTGCTAACAGTTGAACACTACTGAGCAATTTCACTCTCACTTTTCACTTTCATGCATTGGAGAAGGAAATGGCAACCCACTCCAGTGTTCTTGCCTGGAGAATCCCAGGGACGGGGGAGCCTGGTGGCCTGCCGTCTATGGGGTCGCACAGAGTCGGACACGACCAAAGTGACTTAGCAGCAGCAGCAGCAGCAGTAGCATACTGTTTTCCATAGTGGGTACACCAATTTACATTTCCACAGTGTACAAGGTTTCCCTTATCTTCACATCCTCACTAACACTTGTTATTCTTTTAAAAAATTAAACTAATTTATTTTATTTTATTTTTTTACCGCTTAGACCGTCTTCTTCCATTTCTCCACCTCCCCAATTCCTATCTCCGGCAACCACCAATGTGTTCTCTGTATCTCTGAGCCTCTTTCTATTTGTCTAAGATCCCTTATATAAGTGAAATCATATGGTATTTGTCTTTCTTTCTCAGACATCATTTCACTTAGCATAATGCCCTCAAGGCCCATCCATGTCACAGATGGCATGGATTTCACTCTTCTTTATAGCTGAATAATATTTCATTCTCTCTCTCTCTCTCTCTCTCTCTGTGTGTGTGTATATATATATATATATATACACACACATACACATACACACACACAACAATTTCCTTATCATTTCCTCTATAGATAGATACTGGGGTTGTTTTTCTTTTGCATTTTTGATAATCGCCATTTTAGTAGGTATAGGGTGTAGTTTTGATTTGCATTTCCTTGATGATTAATGATATTGAGTACATTTCCATGTACCTGTTGACCATCTTTGTGTTTGCTTTGGAGAAATGTCTATTTAGGTCCTTTCTATATTTTTTAGTATCCCCTGGTAGCTCAGCTGGTAAAGAATCCACCTGCAATCCACCTGTAGGAGACCCCAGTTTGATTCCTGGGTGGGGAAGATCTGCTGGAGAAGGGATAGGCTACCCACTCCAAGATTCTTGGACTTCCCTAGTGGCTAAGATGGTAAGGAATCTGCCTGCAATGTGGGAAACTTGGGTTTGATCCTTGGGTTGGGAAGATCCCCTGCATAAGAGAATGGCTACCCATCTCAGTATTCTGGCCTGGAGAATTCAATGGACAAAGGAATCTGGCAGGCTATAGTCCACAGGGTCGCAAAGAGTCAGACACAACTGAGTGACTTTCACTTCACTTCACATATTTTTTAATCAGAATAGATAAAAGGTGGAAAGTAACCTAACTGTCCATCAGTGGATGAATAAACAAAGTGTAATACATACTTGCCATTGAACATTATTTAGCTTTTTAAAAAGGAAAGAAATTCTGACACATACTACAACATTGAGGAATTTTGAGAACATTATGCTAATTGAAATAAACACAAAAAGAAAATTAACATATAATGTACCTAGAAAAAGGAAAAATTCAGAGACAATATATTGGTGGTTGGGATTGAGGGGAGCAGAATAGAGTGTCATTGTTTAATGGGTGTAGAATTTCTGTTTGGGATGATGGGAAGGCTCTGAAAGTGGATATTGGCGATAGTTTCATAACTGTGAGCATACAATTCAGTACCACTGAATTATACTCCTGCTGCTGCTACTAAGTCACTTCATTATACTCCTTAAAGTGGTTAAAATGGTAAATACAATTTAAAAATATGCCGAATGAATTAATCAGATAAGGTATGGGAAGTACCAGGCCGGGATGGAATAGGACAGAATAGAAAAGAATGGGTCATAGGATGGTGTTGCAGAGAAGGACATCAGAGATCAGCAGACCTGGGTTGAGGCCAACTGGGCCACTTGTTCCCTCTATGTCTTCAAATATATCCTTGCCCCGCATTTCTGAAATTTGTGAATCCACAAACTCTGATTTTTCTGTTGTTCTGGCATTCGGTTTCAGTCTGGGTTTTCTTCAGGATCATCTGGGGAAGAAGGTCACTGGCTTTTGTGATGGGGCTCTTTTGATCTTTGGCCAGCTGTGTTGGTTGGTTCCTTCTGCCTGATCCCCAGGCTCATTCCGATTTCCTGTGCAGATTTGTGTAAAGATATCTTCATTGGGAAACACCTGCTGGTTCACTTGGCTTCACAATTAGTTTCACTCCTTTTATGTGTGGGACACCCAGCTCCAGGGCAAGAAGGCAGGAGGTCTAGCACTTACTTCAGATTCTAACTCAACTTAAAATCTTATATCTGCCAATTGACTTCTATTTTTGCTAAGAATAATGAAGATAAGAACCCCTGCTTTTCTCTTCTTTTCTTTTTTTTCTGTTAATTTATTGGATTTATTTTTGAGAATAAAATTGTTAGGTAAAATTGGCTCTACTTTAGTGGATCCGCAACAAAAAAAAAAAAAGAAAGAAAAACAGTGTTTGCTGCTGTTTGGTATGTCCCTACCGGAGCGTGCACTTCAGGAGATGAGGACTCTTTGCACATGCAGGCAGAGAAGATGAATCGAAGTTGCTTTGCATCCAGCATCAGGAGGGTGGCCGTCAGTCCTGCTCTGCCACCATTCTTACCTTATGATACTGGGTAATCACTTGTTTACTGCCCTGGCTTCTTGTTTCCTTCCTCATGTGTAAGGTGAGCGGCATTAAATGAGATCATCGTGTACGTTTCCTTTTAGCTCTGACGGCTTATGATTTTTCTAGTGCTTAGCTCTGTTCTTGCATATCTCAGGAAATTAACAAATGTTTACTAAGTTGAACTGAATCCATTGCTATTTATTATTAGTCAAGTGTCATTGACTCATCACATCATTTATGTTTCTAGAAAGATGTTTGGTACTTTTTTATTATTCTTAGTAGAAATATGTCGGTGATCATTTTCATTTACTGGTTTAAATATGACTGGTATTAGTAGTAATAATAATAATAATAACAACAATAATAATAATAAACATATAAGAAGTCCTAGTATATTCCAGATACATGCTATAGGTATTTAAAAATTTATTCTTAGCACAAACTTAGAAGATAGAAACAGACATTAACCCTATTTTGTAGATGAAGTAATGAACATGTTAAAGAACTAGATATATTCATATACAGGCTGATGATAACCAACCTAAAAGAACAGGTCAGATGGCAGATGGTAGAGCTAAAGTTGAACCTTGTTTAGTCTGGCTTCAGATAGGATTGCCACATCGAGCAAATACAAATATAGGATTCCAAATTAAGTTTAAATTTTAGATAAACATTGAATAATTTATAAGTATGTCCTGTGCCTTTCAACTACCCTCATCTGCTACCAGTAAGATGGGAAATATATTTTTTACCATTGGCTTATGGATTCAGCAGGTGAACTGAGTTCCCTTGAAGAAAATTATATTGAAACAGAATTCTTATTTCTTATAGGCCACTTGGCATTCTGTACTGTAGGACTGCCTGGAAATCAAGGTAGAATTTAGTTCTAGGGGGTAAACAGATACAAAATGAAAGGTTCCCATGTTAGGAAAATGGGCCCACATGCTGTGAAACTTTGTTTTATCCTGTATCTCTTATACCAAACGATTTTTGTGTCTTACTTCTCTCATGACTGTCCTCTCGGCTTCTCGGGCTTTCCAGAGCAACTTTTAAATTAAAAAACGAAACAAGTGGAATTTTTTAAAAAACTCACATGAAATCTGGAATGATGGCCCTGAATGAAGGCACGCTCCCTTGTGGATCATTTGAGAATGTTACTTCTGTGTGCTTGAGCTGGAATATCTGATAAGTCTGTTGTTATGACAGTGGGTTCTTGTTAGTTGGTGATGTAGAAATTTGGTCTGTACATTCACAGTGAGCCCTGTGTTCCAGCCTCCTTGCTACAATGTCAAATCTCATGGAGCTGGAGGGGCTCCACCTTAATGTAAGAAACTGAATTTACAGCAGGAGGTAGTGTGTTTTATTGATTAAGAGCCTGGAGGAAGTCCGGCTTGGGTTCCTGTCCACTTATCATCACTTCAACTCAGTTTCTTCCATGTTAAGTAGGCTTAATAATAGTTCCTATTTCATAGGCTTGTGTGAAGAGGATTGATGAAGGGGTTTATGTAAAACACTTAGTGCAGTATCTGGCAAGTAGTCTTCAATAAATGCCATTGCTGTTGGTTTTTTTCTTTAATCATTATTATGAAATTAAAATAGTATATTCCAGGGAATTTTGGTGAAGGTTGATAAAGTTATGTTTTTGTCATCCAGTTTACCCATGATAGGCAGCAAGAAGAGTTAAAACTGGGAAACAAAAATGGGAACCAAAAAACAAAGGCTCTGGTACTAGTCTGCCAATCTGGTTGTGGGAAGTAGGGCAAGTTGTTGGGTTACTTGGAACCTCATTGCGTTTCTGTCAGATAGCAATATTGATTAGCTTGCCCCTACCCTGGCCTGCAAGATGTTGTGGGAACTAAGTGAGATGATATATATATATGAAATGGTTTAAGTATTGGGAAGTGCTATACAAATATAAAGTATGCTGCCTTTTAAACAGCTGGCCATTTCTCACAAGTGCTTCTGCGACACTGTAATAATACCATTTCTTCCTTCGGGTTCAGATTTTGGCCTTTATCTGCCAGAAGGTCAGGCTGCTCTTTGCCAAGGCCAAACACAGACACTGATTTTTCATTTTGCCCCATGATGTACCCTACTCCCTCACTCCCTTGGTGGGAACAAGTTGTAGAGTTCTATTACAGGCACAGACTGGACTTCTTCTTCTTCTTTTTTTTTTTTTTTTTGGTTTCATAGTGGACTTTATTGGGAAAAGTTAGTATAAAAAACATTCCAATTCATAAAATTTTAATAAAGTAACATTATACCTTATAGTTATAGTAATCGCTATAGTAATCACAAATAAGGTAAGTCTAAATTATTGCCTAAGCAAACACTATTTTGTCAGGCTTCTCTCCTAAGCCCAAGGCAGGAAGCGCTGCAATTATTAGAAGTGAACCCAGTGATGAATTGGACTTCTTGAGCCTTGTCATAGGATCAGAGTTAGGGTTAGGTGTAGGGTTAGTGTTTGCAATCCTCTCACACAGTTCATATTTAGTAACAGTGCCCTACATGTGCATGCATGCTAAGTAGCTTCAGTCATGTTCAGCTCTTTGTGACCCTATGGACTGTAACCCATCAGGCTCCTCTGTCCTTGGGATTCTCCAGGCAAGAACACTGGAGTGGGTTGCCCTGCCCTCCTGCAGGGGATCTTCAGTTAAAGCCACCCTGAGTGCCTGAGTAAGACAGACTGCAGGCAGCAGGTGATGGTTTGAGGTGGGTCACATTTTAAAGTCAGTAGTCATCCTGAGTTGCTTTTGTTCTATGGCCGTTACTCAAACCGTAGTTTCTCATCAAAGTCCTGTCTCTAAGCAACAGAGAACCTAAGTCAGTGTAGTTTTCACAGTCTGGATTTTAAGTCATATTCTTTGAAAACCTGTCAGCATTCTCCCTTGGACATTAACCAATAAAATTAGATTTTTAACAGTCAAGGTAATGTTATTTATCCTTACAGCATCCCAGAAATTGGCACTGAGGACAGTTTCTCTCCTGAATCACTCAGTTTGAGAATCACATTTCTACTGACAAGACAGAAATATCATGAAGTTTAAATCCACTATCTGAGACATAAGATTGAGGCCTTGGAATATGTTTCTGGTGGGAATGTAAAATGGCAGAACTACTTTTGAGAATAGTTCAGCAGTTTCTTGTAAAATTGACATACAATATAATCCAGCCATTCCACTCATAGATATTTATACAGAGAGATAAAAATACATGTTATCCAAAGACTTGTACTCTGATATACAACTTTGTTCATAACTTTGTTGTTGTTGCTCAGTCTCTAAGTCATGTCCGACTCTGTAACCTTACGGACTGCAGCACACCAGGCTTTCTGGTCCTACACTATTTCCCGGAGCTTGCTCAAACTCATGTTCATTGAGTCGGTGAGGCCATCCACCCATTTCATCTTCTGTCACCCCCTTATCATGTCCTCTATCTTTCCCAACATCAGGGTTTATTTCCAATGAGTCAGCTCTTCGCATCAGGTGGCCAAAGTATTGGAGTTTCAGCTTTAGCATCAGTCCTTCCAATGAGTATTCAGGGTTGAATTTCTTTAGGATTGACTGGTTTGATCCCCTTGCAGTACAAGGGGCTCTCAAGAGTCTTCTCCCGGACCACAATTCAAAAACATCAAATCCTCAGCACTTAGCTTTCTTTATAGTCCAACTCTCATATCCATACATGACTACTGGAAAAATCAAAGCTTTGACTATACACATCTTTGTTGGCAAAGTGATGTCTCTGCTTTTTATACACTATCTAGGTTTGTCATAGCTTTTTCACCAGTCCATTGTTCCATGTCTGGTTCTAATGTTTGCTTCTTGACCTGCATACAGGTTTCTCAGGAGATAGGTAAGGTGGTATTCCCATCTCTTTAAGAATTTTTCACAATTTGTTGTGATCCACACAGTCAAAGGCTTTAGTGTAGTCAATGAATCAGAAGTAGATGTTTTTCTATAATTCCATTGCTTTCTCTATGATCCAATAAATGTTGGCAATTTGATCTCTGGTTCCTCTGCCTTTTAACATAAATTAATCTCAAAGTTACTCTGATAAGTGAAAGACCTCTAAAATAATACATATATACTGTATGAGCCCTTTGATGTGAAATCATTCTTGAATAGTCAAAACTAATACTAGTGGGAATCTGGGGTGAGTTTCCTCAGGGCTTAACTACAGAGGACTGTGAGGCAACTTTGTGGAATAATAGAAATGTTCTTTATATTGACGGAGGTAGTGTTTAAAAAGGAACATACATGTATCAAAACATACCAGAATGTAGGCTTAAAATAGCTGCATTTTGTTGTATGCAAACTAACCTCAATAAAATTAGTTTGAAAATAAAAATGCCATAAAGATACCATAAGCACAGTAGAATGTGCTTTTGGAATAATGATGGTAATGTTTATCATATATTCATTATCAGATTATAAACAGGTTGGTAAGTATTAGAACAATGAAATGTAGATTCTTGCAACAGATTTGAATGAACTCCGAGGAATGAGTATGGAAGATGATCCATGCCTTCTCATTGCCTTGTGTTCTAATAACACAAATGTGGGACCCTTTAGCCAGTTGTCAAGTGCTAAGGAGTGAGAAACAGCCTAGCAGTGTCCCGAATCTATCAGTCTTCTCCTAGAGAAAACATATGCTATTGGTTCACAAAGTCTATGAAACACTGTCCAAGCAGACTTATGGAAAAAATAAATTGTTTTCTAATAAATCCTTTCTGTTCTTTTTAAAAAAAACTCCATGTCTGCTGTATATAATTTAAATTATTTATCTTTGGGTAATCTTGGAAAGGAAATTGGGAATGATAAATCCAAGTTAAATTTAGACAGAAAGCAAAGAACCAAACTCAGTGGGTTGTAGTTTTTAAGAACAATTTTGGGAATTAGACACTCTGGGTTCAAATCTCAGGTATGTCACTTATAAGCTTTGTGACCCAAGGCAAATTAATTTCTCCAAGTTCAGTATACACACCTGTGAAATGGGGACAATACACACCGTGACAGGTTGAATAAGGGTCAAAAGAGATGATCCACGGGAAACATGCAGTATAATGCTTGGTATATAGCAGCAGAGGTACTTTTTTCATGTTACAGGGTGAGGAAAAAAGGGCTTATCAATAAGGAAAAATATGGAGATCAAAGACCATTAGAGACAATGACTTTTTTTTTTCAATTAGGGAAAGACTCCTTAGATTTCATGTACACCAGTGGCATAGCACTTTCATAACACCTCTCTCTTTAAAGCAGAAACCTCTCCTGAGTGTCTGAGGAGAAACAGACCAAGAGCAAGGAACTTGGAAGGGCATTTGCCTGACAGTTTGCTCACTGACAGACATCTTTTGACAGGAAGATCAAAGGCTAAACAGAAAATGCCTGCCAAAGTTTTGATAGGTCAGGGATCCTATAGGGTTTTTATGTTTCTTTAAATATAAGGTGTCCATGTGCTTAAGATGGAAGTCTCATTTGAAGATACAAATGAGATTATATTAGTTACTGCTGGAAAACTCTTATGCCCAGTGAGAAGTAATCTGCAAGTACTTGGTGTGTTTCTTTAATTGGTGATTTATAACAGTTATTTAAACAAAGTAATGGTAGCGCTAGTTGTAAAGAATCTGCCTGCCAATGCAAGAGACTCAGGTTCGATTCCTGGGTCCAAAAGATCCCCTGGAGGAAATGACAACCCGCTCCAGTATTCTTGCCTGGGAAATCCCATAGACAGAGGAGCATGGTAGGTTATAGTCCCTGGGATCACAAAAAGTCAAACACCACAGAGCAACTAAACAATAACAATGTGGTCTTAGCTGATGATTGTGGGTAGTACATAAAGAATTCTTCCACTAAGAATTGAGTAGGAAAATGCACATCATTCTGTTTGTTCAGTTTACCTTAAGATGGTAGGTGGGGTGACCACAAGGTCCTAATCCACCTATTACAGTTCACCCAGGATGTACAGTAGGTACAACTACAGGCCAAATATCCAGGGGAATATGAAACGCCACCTGGGAATTTGAAGTTTTATCAAAAATAAACCTCAATGTAAATGGGGGGAATTATTAACAGAATAGCAATTTAGTTAGTTACAGTATAGCCAATTAGACTGGTTAGAGCAGGAGTCAGCTAACTTCTTCAAAAAGGACCAGAAAAAGGACCAGGTAGTAAATAGTTTCAGCTTTGCAGGCTTTCCAGTTTCTTCTTAGCTCACAGACCATACAAAAGCAGGTGGTGGGCTAGACTTGATCCACAGGCCATTGTTGGTCATCAATATCACAAAAAGCACAATTGCCCATAAGGTTCAGTTTGCCTTTATGCACAGAACAGTTTGTGCTGTTGACTGGAAAAAAGCACAACCTAAAAGTTCGAGTTATGTTTTATTTGGCAGACATACTGAAGACTTAAGCCCAGGAGATAGCCTCTCAGAGAGCTCTGAGGGTCTGTTCTGAAGAGGAAAGGAAGGAGCCAGGCTATATAAATGTTTTTGCAACAAAAGCCAGGTTCAGTTCAGTTCAGTTCAGTTCAGTCACTCAGTCGTGTTCGACTGTTTGAGACATCATGGACTGTAGCATGCCAGGCCTCCCTGTCCATCACCAACTCCTAGAGTTTACCCAAACTCACATCCATTGAGTTGGTGATACCATCCAACCATCTCATCATCTGTTGTCCCCTTCTCCTCCTGCCTTAAATCTTTTCCAGAATCAGGATCTTTTCTGATGAGTCAGTTCTTCGCATCAGGTGGCCAAAGTATTGGAGTTTCAGCTTCAACATCATTCCTTCCAATGAACACTCGGGACTGATTTCCTTTAGGATGGACTAGTTGGATCTCCTTGCAGTCCAAAGGATTCTCAAAAGTCTTCTCCAACACCACAGTTCAAAAGCATCAATTCTTCGGTGCTCAGCTTTCTTTACAGTCCAACTCTCACACCCATACATGGCCACTGGAAAAACCATAGCCTTGTGGCTGCATGGCACTGAAGCAGCGCATGGCCAAGAGGAGATACCCCACATCCAAGGTCAGGAGCCAGGGTGTGAGGGGATACATCCCATCCAAGGTCAGAGAAACCCCCGTAAGATGGCAGCCCCTGAGAGAGGGCATCAGAGAGCAGACAGAAACCACAATCACAGAAAACTAACCAATCTAATAACATGGACCACAGCCTTTTCTAAACCAATGAAACTATGAGCCATGTCGTGTAAGGACACTCAAGATAGATAGGTCATGGTGGAGAGTTCTGACAAAATGTGGTCCACTGGAGAAGGGAATGGCCAACCACTTTAGTATTCTCTCCTTGAGAACTCCATGAACAGTATGAATAGACAATAAGATAGACACTGAAAGGTGAATTCCTCAGGTTGGTAGATGCCCAAAATGCTACTGGAGATCAGTGGAGAAATAACTCCAGAAAAAATGAAGAGACAGAGTCAAAGCAAAAACAACACCCAGATGTGACTGATGATGGAAGCAAGGTCTGATGCTGTAAAGAGCAATCTTGCATAGGACCTGGAATGTTAGGTCCATGAATCAATGCAAATTGGAAGTGGTCAAACAGGAGATGGCAAGAGTAAACATCAACATTTTAGGAATCAGCAAACTAAAATGGACCAGAATGGGTGAATTTAACTCAGATGACCATCATATCTACTACTGTGGGCAAAAATCCCTTAGAAGAAATGGAGTAGCCATCATAGTCAACAAAAGAGTCTGAAATGCAGTACTTGGATGCAATCTCAAAAATGACAGAATGATCTCTGGTCATTTCTAAGGCAAACCATTCAATATCATGGTAATCCAAGTCTATGCCCAGACCAGTAATGCTGAAGAAGTTGAAGTTGAATGGTTCTATGAAGACCTACAAGACCTTC
This sequence comes from Capricornis sumatraensis, assembly GCF_032405125.1. Taxonomy (NCBI): domain Eukaryota; kingdom Metazoa; phylum Chordata; class Mammalia; order Artiodactyla; family Bovidae; genus Capricornis; species Capricornis sumatraensis. Next base: position 66,412,071 of record NC_091077.1, read on the forward strand.
TAGAACTAACACCCAAAAAAGGTGTCCTTTTCATTATAGGGGACTGGAATGCAAAAGTAGGAAGTCAAGAAACACCTACAGTAACAGGCAAATTTGGCCTTGGAGTACAGAATGAAGCAGGGCAAAGACTAATAGAGTTTTGCCAGGAGAATGCCCTGGTCATAGCAAACACCCTCTTCTAACAACGCAAGAGAAGACTCTATACATGGGCATCACCCCAGATGATCAACACTGAAATCAGATTGATTATATTCTTTGCAGCTGAAGATGGAGAAAGTCTATACAGTCAGCAAAAACAAGACCAGGAGCTTACTGGCTCAGACCATAAACTCCTTATTGCCAAATTCAGACTTAAATTGAAGAAAATAGGGAAAACCACTAGACCATTCAGGTATGATCTAAAAACTAGGTAGTTGGAACATTAAAAGATTACTGTTAAGTTAAAAAAAAAAGGAAGATATCTGAAGTTAATGAGTTTAGCACTTTTCTATGCATGGGGAGATGGTGAGGGACAGGAAAGCCTGGCATGCTGCAGTACATGGGGTTGGAGGTGGGGCATCACGAAAAGAGACGGACATGACTTGACAGCTGAAAAACACCAACAGCAATGTATGGGAAGATCAAGAGCCTGAGCACATTGAAATCATTCCAGGTACTTCCCTAGTGGCCCAGTGGTTAAGACTCCATGCTGCAGGGGGAACAGGTTAGATCCTTGGTTGAGGAGCTAAGATCCCACATGCCACTCTGTGGCCAAAATAAAAAAAAAAAAAAAAAAGAAATCATTTCTTTGATTTGCAACGTAACCATCTATGGCCAGTATCCTGTTTTTCTTCATTCTGAATCCCCTCAGAGTACATAGTCAGAGGAGGCTGCAGTGGCTGATGGCTGGATAGCTGGATGGCTCGATGTCTGCAACATCCTTTATTAACGGATGGAGCAGGTGGCATTTATTGTCCACATGCTGTGGTATATACCTCTCAGCCTAGGTACCCACCTCTCAGCTGTGGACCCCCTGATGACAAGTATTTATACTTTGTCCTAGACTTAATTCATTACTTGGATTGTCTCATTTAATTCATCAGTTCAGTTCAGTTCAGTTGCTCAGTCGTGTCTGACTCTTTGAGACCCCATGAATCGCAGCACGCCAGGCCTCCCTGTCCATCACTGTCTCCCGGAGTTCACTCAGACTCACGTCCATCGAGTCCGTGATGCCATCCAGCCATCTCATCCTCTGTCGTCCCCTTCTCCTCCTGCCCCCAATCCCTCCCAGCATCACAGTCTTTTCCAATGAGTCAACTCTTCGCATGAGGTGACCAAAGTACTGGAGTTTCAGCTTTAGCATCATTCCTTCCAAAGAAATCCCAGGGCTGATCTCCTTCAAAATGGACTGGTTGGATCTCCTTGCAGTCCAAGGGACTCTCAAGAGTCTTCTCCAACACCACAGTTCAAAAGCATCAATTCTTCAGTGCTAATACCATTTTTTTCCCCAGTTCAGGTTAGAAAACTAGAGTGTAACTTGACTGTTATTATATAACTAGGAAGATAAGGAGCTAGTTCTGGTAACCAGAGCCCTTGCTCTTTCTTGCAGCATTAGACTGTGGATAGATGATTCATTGTGACCATTAACTGCTTTAGGAAGCACAATCCATAGTCTTTAGTAGATACATTACCAGGGCTCAAGTGTGTTAGTCACTTAGTCATGTCCATCTCTTTGTGACCCCATGGACTGTCAGCCTACCAGGCTCCTCTGTCAATGGGATTCTCCAGCCAAGATTACTGGAGAGTACCTGGGATTGGGGAGATCCCCTGGAGAAGGGAATGACAACCCATTCCAGGATTCTTCCTGGAGCATCCCATGGACAGAGGAGCCTGGTGGGCTACAGTCTATGGGGTCTCAAAGAGTCGGGTTTGACTAAGCAACTTACCAGGGCTGGTTCAGAGCAAAATAAAGATCTCTATTTACAAAAAAAAAAAAAGTTTTTCTGCCTTTCCTGGCCATTGCTTTTCAGTGAAGTTTAGTAAGTCATTCAGAAAACTCTGCTTAACCATAACAGCAAGAGTAAATTTTCCAGGAGTCTGTTGGCAATTCAGATACTGTAAATTCTTCCCAAAAGCACTTTATAAGAATGTAGCAATTGGAAAAGAACTTTTCCATTCTCTCCAGTAAAAAAAAAAAAAATCTATAGAGTTTAATATAGCTTGTACCCAGGCAGCTGTGACTTAGAGCTAATTTTTCTTCTAGAACTTTAAATTTGCAGTAAGTACATGCAATTGAACTGGAGTGGCAGAAAGCTTATAAATCAGATCACATCACTTTCAGGTTTAAATCCTTCCAATGGCTTTGTTCTACACTTAAAGTAAAATTCAAGTTTCTTACAGTGACCTGCTAAGTCCTACATGATGAAACCTTTGCTTACCTGTCTAATGTCATTTAAGCTTTTCTTTCTGCTTTCTACTCTTCTGTTACACTGACTGTATTTCTTTTGTACATGCTATGCCCTATCCCTGAAATGCTCTTCCTCTAATCTCTACAGAGCCAACTCCTTCTCACCTTCCAAGTCTCAGCTCATATATTTTTCTCCTCAGAGCAGCCTTTACCAAATACCTAATTATTGCCATTTCTTGACTCATCACCCCTCGTCTCTGTCTAACCCACTCTCTGTTTTGTCTTTTTCATACATATATCACTATTTGAAACAATCTTATCCATCGGTGCATTTGGTTACTTGTCACTTTCCACCCACATGTCATCTCTGAGGGAGTAGGGCCCTTGTCTTGTTCAAACCTCTACCCCTCGGGTCTAGTCCAGATCATCAGTAAATGTTTATTAAATGGCGAATGACTGTCTATTTTGGAAAACATATAAACCAGCCCTTATTTTATTGTGCCAATCTTTACTAGTTCTAGGCTTTCCTCAGATCTTGGGTAGCAGACAGATGAGAAAGTTGTGGAGGCCTTCTTGGTCAATGATGTCAACTCAGATTTATTCTACTTTCTTTTCCAAGTATCAAATTCATCATTAATATACAACCAGTTGACAAGTTTTAGTTTTCTCAAATATGTCTATGTCAAAAAAGTGGGCATTATATTGCACAATAAGCTATTGATTCATAGACCCCCAGGAGATGTACACATTATTCTGAATGTGTAATTATACTGCTGGCAGTAATTTTTCACCTGGGATCTGGCACATTTAGATAAAAACTAAGTATGCTCAGCTGGATACATCTAAACTTGGGCATGAAGAATACGTATAGAATTAGCATTCTGTTAAAATGAGCAAAATGTGGGATATGGCTCTAAAGAGGTATTTGCATCATATGGGAAATGGCAGAAGCACAGTGTTGAAGTTGTGACTTTCTTAAGACATCAAGCTACATGTCAAATCTATAGAAGTCCTAGGCTTCAGTTGACTTTTTGGAGGTAACAAGGACATGAACTATTTGCTTATTGAGGACACACCATGATTTGCTAGTTAAGAGAACTGTCTTTTAAGTCTGACAGTCCCAGGCTGATGTTCCACTCTGACACTCAATAGCTGTATAATTTTGGTAGATCCCTCAACCTCTCTAAGACTCAGTTTTCTCAATTGCAAAAGGGGGAGAGAGAGCAATAATATGTACACTCTAGGATTAAGTGAGATAATGCAGGGAAGAGATGCTACCAGCACATAGTAAGTGTTTGTGTGTGTGTGTGCACACACATGTATATTAATCACCCAGTTGTATCCAACTCTTTATGACCCCATAGGCTGTAGCTTGCCAGGCTCCTCTGTCCATTGAATTCTCCAGGCAAGAATACTGGAGAGGGTGGCCATCCCCTTCTGGAGGGATCTTCCTGACCCAGGGATTGAACCTGGATCTCCTGCATTACAGGAAGATTCTTTACCATCTAAGCCACCAGGGACGCTCCTTGTAAGTGTTTAGATAATATTAAATATCAATAACTCAGCAGTGGTTGTACCCTCAAAGTAACTAAACTTTGGAGTTTGAATTTTCATCTCTGCCCCCAACCTCCATCAAGAGGAGAGAGGCTGAGGATTGAGTTAATCACCAATGACAATATCAGTGAAAGGATATTCAAATGAAAGTTTGGAGATCTGGATTCAAGCCCTCATTTTGCCAGTTCACATGGCACTTGGGTAGGTTTCTCGCCTTCTTGTCGATTTGAACACATAGTCCATTTATTCCTTCTATGAAATGGATGTCAAAAGTAATGTTTTTTATCAGAGTGAAGTTCGATGCCCTCACCTATGACAAGGAAGGTCAGGATCCAAATACCACTAGATACCCTACTAAGTATATTACTAGCATTGTCTCATGTAATCATTTCAACAACTGGAATCTTCAGGAGTTCTTAGGTTGTTAGTGACAGACATTCAATACAAATTAGCTTAAGCATAAAAGGGATGTATTGACTCTTTTAACTGGGAAACCCATGGAGCATCTGGCTTTGTGTTCAGCTGGATGGACGAGGGCAGACAATGTCATTAGAGCCCCATCTTTTTTCTCTGGCTCAGGTGGACTCTCTCTATTAGATAGGAAAGTGGCTCCTGCAGGTCCAGATTCACCTCTCACCAGTGTAGCAGCCCTGGGAAGGTAATGGCTTTTCTAGGCATTTCCAGGAGAAAGGTTTCAGCAGGAGTCTGATTGGCCCAGCTTGAGACCCATGCCCATCCCTGAGCCAAGCACTAAGGCCAGTGATTGCTTAGGCCTGAGTCACATGCCACTGTGGTGTTATATAGTAAGAAATGTATACTTGGTGTTCACCCCTATTCCTGGCACAGGGTTTCCAAAATGCTTAGAAATTTCCTGAGTGATAGGGACGAGAAAAGTGTCTTTTGGTATTCATAATCAGCCCCTTTCAACCACATGTGAGATTGTGTTAATGAGATAACTGGTAGCTGGAAGCCCCTAGATAGCTTCAGGATAAGGGAGAGTTGCCAAAGGAACCAACCGTGTGATTGGAACTTTCATCTTTGTTGGAACTTCCATCTCTGCCCCCAACCTCCAAGGACTGAGAGAGACTAAGGATTGAGCTAACCACCAAAGCAAACGATCAGTGATTTAATCAATCATGCCTATATCATGGAAACTTCCTAAATATCCTAGAAAAAGAGGTTCAGAGAGCTTCCAGATTGGAAAATGCACCCACGTGCCAAGAGGGCAGTGTAGCCCAAGCTCTGTGGGAACAGAACTGCCTTTATTCAGAACACAGGTGGACCTCACTCTATATACCTTTTCATCTAGCTGTTCATTTGCATCATTTATAATATCCTTTATAATAAACAGATAATGAAATTATTTCCCTGAATTCTTTCAGCCATTATAGAAAATTATCCATCCTGAGAAGGAGGGGGTACTATGAACCAACAATATGTAGCCAAGTCAGACAGAAATGTGGGTAAACTGGGAACCCACTCTTTGTGATTGGTGTGTGACGTAGAGGACAGTCAGGGACTGAGCTCTTCACTTGAGCCCGTGATAACTCTGTCTAGTTTGTGTCAGAACTGAATTAAGTCAAAGGATACCCAGTTGCTATCTTCAGAGAACTGGAGAATTGTTTGGTATGGAAAAGTTACCCACTTGGTATCCTGAATGTTTTGAGTGTAAACAGATCATGGCAACCACTTACACGAATGGAAATGAGTTGAGTTGTCCCACTTGGGTTATACTGAAAAAGTTCTCCATAGGAAAGAGGGGAACCATTAGTACAAAACGATGGGGAAGAAATACTAAGTAGGCAAATAAGATAGATGTCACAGCAGATGCCATGGCATCAGCATCGGCAAATTATTATTAACCCCATTTTCCAGATAAAGAAACTGAGAATTAAAGAGATTAAATGGTCTTGTTCAAAATCACATAAGTAGGAAGGATTGGAGCCAAAATCAAACCTAGGTCTCTGTCTCCCGAACCAGTGCTCATCACTGCTATGCCTAATTATTGATATAGCGCCTGACTTTTCTCAGGACTGGGTCATCCTAGCGCTCTTAATTTTTTTAGTAACTCAAAAAGTTTTCATCATATAGTAGCTTTGGACTTCTTTTTTGGTTTGTTTGTTTTTTTTTTTTTTTGCTTTTCTATCGGAAATATTTTCCTTTGTTGGATGAATTTGCCAAACATGGGCCTCATGTCTCACTAGAGAGGGTGAAGATGCCAGAAAGTCAATTTCCCAGCTATGGCTATAGCCAGAGCTTAAGAATGAGAGCTAAACTCTAACACATACTCACTCAGATTTTAAATAGGAGCTAGTGGTCTGCGAAGAGATCTCTGAGACTTCTTTCTAGCAGCGTGGGTGGTTGTAACAAGGTTCTGTTCTCAAGGAGAACAATTGTTAGCAATGTACTAATTCTCCAGTGCTTGGGGTGTTGTGGTGTGAGTGGTGCAAACTAGAGGTTCTAGGACTGGGCTGTGGCAGAAAGTGGGGAATTCATAGACCTGCTGTGTGAATTTGGGTGCTATTTTTGACCAAGTAGCAGTTCAGTCTCTTATCTAGCCCTTCGTGATTCAGGAATTACCCATTATCTTTCCAATGAATCATTTTCTGCTTAAATCAACTGGAGTTGGTTTCTATTGCTAGAAACTCATAACCATGATATACACCCAGAAAGAATGGCTTGCCTTTGTATTCTCTTCTTTGGTACCAAAGAACTAGAACCTTCCTGAATATGGTTAATTATTATTGTTGCCTTAGTGGCTCTTCCTACTTCTCCCCATCCCTCTTCTTCTCTAACAACATATTCTAGACACTTTGCTATTCTAGGATAAAATTCTCTGCCTTCAGAAATACTACAGCTTCCCTCCCATCTGTTCCAGTCTCTTCCAGTTCTTGTGAAAACACCTGCTTTGTTTAATTCCCTTCCGGGTTTCCCTCTCTTCTGGGAGTCAGTATTCTCTTGCATGCTCTCCACACTTTCATTCTAGATTACAGTGTCTTTTAAAAAGATGTAATTAAAAATAACTTTGAATCTGACTTCCCCAAGTTCAAATATAAACCCATAGTGATAACAAGAATAGACCTGGCCTTGAATACCTTCAGGAACTCAACCCCAAGCTTATTACAAAGGATGTGACTGGGATCAGTGGCTGTCTTCCCTAGAGAGTTATAATGAATGCTCTTTCAGCTAGAGGTTTGCTCCCAATAAATATGGAAGCTTTGGGGCCAAAGCCTCTGAGAGAAGCTTGCAGGTGATCTGACCAACGTTGTAGTGGATTTGATGTGAAACACTGTGTTTATTTGCTGTTTCCTGAAATAGGCCCTGCTCAGATTTGGGGGGCTGCTTCAGGCAATGTAAGCCAGCGGAGAAGGCAGGGAAGACCTGTTTTGAAGAAGAGATTTCGGGGGTGCCTTGGTACTTCACCCTCATGACTGAGCACATCCCCTGAAACTTGGATGCTCTAAAAGTCAGGCTTGATTGGGACACTTTAACATAATTTAATGCTTTTTTTTAAAAGAAAGATGAAAAGTTGTCCAGAAGGGAATATTGAGCTCAAGGTATTTAAAGTAATTATTCTTTGAGGATGCAGATCACTATCTCAGCCTCCACAATTCATTTAATGAAATGAGATTAGCATTTCAATATAATACTTATTTTTTCTCCCGCTTCACTTCGACTCTGTTTTTTAAGAACAAAAAGGGGTGAGGGAGGGGCAGAAAAGAGAAAACTGAAATGGTAACCTCATGCTATTGAATGAAGGGAAATATTCTCTAGTTCTTGCAAAGACCTGTGCATGCTACTTAGACAATTAGCTTTCTCTTTCTGCTCTTAGCAAGGGAATCAAAGACTCTCAAGCTATTCACTAACCAGAAGGACATATTGTTTTTCATTATGTTTTATGGCTTCCCTTGTAGAGATCCAACCAGTCCATCCTAAAGGAAATCAGTCTTGAATATTCATTGGAAGGACTGATGCTGAAGCTGAAATTCCAATACTTTGGTCACCTGATGCAAAAAACTGACTCATTGGAAAATACCCTGGGCCTGGGAAAGATTGAAGGCAGGAGGAGAAGGGGACGAAAGAGGATGAGATGGTTGGATGGCATCACTGACTCAATGGACATGAGTTTGAGTAAACTATGGGAATTGGCAGTGGACAGGGAAGCCTGGCGTGCTGCAGTCCATGGGATCTCAGAGTCAGACACAACTGAGCGACTGAACTGAACTGAACTTGTAGCTAAGTCGGTAAAGAATCTGCCTGCAATGCAGGAGACTCGGGTCGGTCCCTGGGTCAGGAAGATCCTCTGGAGAAGGGAATGGCATCCCACTCTGGTATTCTTGCCTGGAAAATCCCATGGACACAGGAGCCTGGCAGGCAATAGTCCATGGGGTCATAAGAGTTGGACATGACTTAGCGGCTAAACTACCATCGAATATAGTTCCCTGTGCAATACAGCAGGACCCTGTTGTTTATCCAGTCTATAGACACTAGTTTGCATCTGCTAGTCCTAAACTCCCAATCTTCCCCTGACCCATACCCTTCACCCTTAGCAAACATAAGTCTGTTCTCTATGTCTGTGAGTCTACCTAGCAATAGTTTTGAAGCAAATCAGTTTATAGAAAACCTCACCACTCTTTCTCCCCACTTTCCAGGGTCATAGTGACATTGTACACTGTGCTGATTAAAACTAGGAGCCTGGAGGAGCAGAGCAGGCAGGACATTGTGCAGGAAATTCACGCTCCATTGCTCTGCAAGGTGAGACAAAAACAACAGCAGGCCATTCCAAAAAACATATCTTTTTGTCTTTATTCCTATGTAGGGCTCCACACACTACCTTAGGACAAATATTCTCATAGCATAACTATGTCCTTTAGCAGACATGGCCATCTTTCGATCTTGCCAGCCCATTTCCAGTCAATGAGTGACCGGATCTCTGATGCAAAAGCAGGACACTTCTAGGTTTGTTAGGCAGGTTATCTGCAGGTTCCTGCACTTTGTCTCTGAATATGCCCCCAGAATTCTTTCCTATTTTGAAATCAAAGCAATTATAGACTTTGCATAACATCCCATTTTTAGAGCCTAAGAAATGAAATATTTGGTCTGTAAGTGTCTAGTTTCCTATCCACCACACCCCCTATCCCAAATACGTATGGGTTTGTTAAAAAAAAGCAATCATAATTCCATTGTCATTTAAATACAAAGATATTTATTGCTCTTAACTACAGTTGTCATGAGGATAGTAGGAATTCCCTTTGCAGCGCAGGATGTTGCAGCAGCTTGGCTCTGGGCAGTCAGTCTCTCTTTTTATCTTACCACTGGTTGCAGAGTGGAGAAGAGGTCTCACATCTGGGCATGGGGATGCAGGTGTCCAAAGAGAATTCAGAGGCTGGAGTTCTGATGATGAGCTGAAACAATGACTGAGGATCTTGTACGTGGGTGACTCCACTGGTCTTTTGGTGAGAGTCAGATTTACAGTTTCTTCAGGTAGTCCCCAGAAGATGGCTCTTTGATCAGTCTAAGTATCTTTTACAATTGCTCCTCCAGTGCCAAGGAAGGACAGTCCTTGAGCAGCAGGGGAAAAGCCTGAGCTTGGCTTCTGCCATCTGCTGTCTCAATCAATGTCACAAGATTCTGTAGGAGGAAAGGAGTTAAGGTTACCACAAAACATTAGAGGGATTTGAGTGGAAAAATGCATTCCCGCATTCTATTTTGGTTTTTTGGCTGACACACTTTCCTGGTAATGTATTAGATCCCCATCCCCATAACAAAGAGGGTTCAACTAGTTACCCACACCTGCTGGCATAGGGTAGGCACATGCTGAGCCAGTCAGTGTAGCACGTGTGCAGCCCCAGACATCTAAGGGCATCACAGAACTGTTGTTGCTCAATCTTGGGTGGCTGAACGCCACTTGTCCCTCTAAGAAGTTGGGGGACGCAGATAGCTCGGGAGTTGCATGACTAGTTAGCATGCCAGAGTCTCATTTGTTATCAGAATTAACCTGATAAATCACTCCATGGCCATGCACCACCACCCACGGAATCGATGAGTCTATCAATCTGCCAATTCTGTTTGTGTATTAGATGGACAATAGAGCTATTTCCCTGTACACAGGAGGCAAGGAGAGTGTGCCAGTCTAGCTTATGACAGTTCACATGGCACTTTCACACTCATGTATGCATGTGTGAGTGGAGTATATGTTTAAGCCACAAGAACTACCATGGACCCCCTAACATTTAGCAAGTTGTTCACTGTCTCTAAAGCAAACATCCCCAGAGTCACAGAGGTTATCTTGTACTCGGATGAAGACATATGCTCAGAAACTTGCTAAAAGATTTCCCTCTTCCGTCAACAAAATAAATAAATAAATGCAGGTATGGCTTTCATGCCACCATTTCTCATTCACTCCTCATCTTTGGAAAACTCTTCTGAAGAAAAGACCCCAACTGTATTCAATTTTAATGGAATATTTCAACCAATCAACCACCAAGTATAATAGCAGCCAGTCAATTAATTAAGGGACAAACCAAGCACAGATTCATCAGAGCCACTGTTTTGCTTCCTAATTAGTACTCATAATCACTGTGCTGGGTGTTTTTCCCTCCAAATTCATCAAGGTCTGATTTAATTGTCACAAAATCCTGAATAGAAAATTAAAATGGTTGGGTGTTCCATGCATTTTGGCTAAAAACAGGAATGATGAGGCTTACTTTCTTACTTAGAAGAGGGCCATCAAAGTTTCTGGTCACTTTTAAATAAATTTTTTGGCAATTCCTATGGTCTAGCTTTCCAAGTCATAAACTGGAGGGGTGTATTGTGAGGAGGCCATTCATTTTTCTTTCTAATGAGTACATGCATTGCTGATTTCCCAATTACAGCTGTAGCATGTTGGGCAAAAAAGGGAGTATCACTCGCTCACGTTTCTCCAAGACCACATCTTTTGTGAAAGCCTCTGGTGAAATGAATTTGCTCCTAATCAAATATATCTTTTCTAATGTTCAATGGTGAGTACATAAATTCATCATTTGATGTGATGAATGAAGAATTATGAGCTTTCCTCATAGCTCAGTTGGTAAAGAATCTGCCTGCAATGCAGGAGACCCCAGTTCAATTCCTATGTTGGGAAGATCCCCTGGAGATAGGCTACCCACTCCGGTATTCTTGGACTTCGCTTGTGGCTCAGCTGATAAAGAATCTGCCTGCAATGCAGGAGACCTGGGTTTGATCCATGGGCTGGGAAGATCTTCTGGAGAAGGGAAAGGCTACCCACTCCAGTATTCTGGCCTGGAGAATTCCATGGATCATATAGTTCATGGGGTCACAAAGAGTCAGACATGACTGAGCGACTTTCACTTTCATGAATTATGGATGAATGCTTTTGATATTTTTTGTTTTTGCTTTTTTTGTGTGTTTGGTTTTTTGTTTTTTTTTTTTGTCTCTTGGTGGTTTAGTTGCTAAGTCACATCTGACTTTTGCAATCCTATGAACTGTAGCCCACCAGGCTCTTCTCTCCATGGGATTTTCCAGGCAAGAATACTGGGGTGGTGGGTGGGGGTGGGGGTAATTGCCATTTCCTTCTCCAGGGGATCTTTCCAACCCAGGTCTCCTGTACTGCAGGTGAATTCTTTACCAACTGAGTCACCAGGGAAACCCTGTTTTGTCTCTTAGGAAAGGAAAATGGAAAACTTAGAAAGACATGGTGTCTATCTCTACTGTCTTAGATTTGTCTCTCTGTGATCAGCTGCTGCCTCCTGGTCCCAAGATCTCCCTTGGCAGGCAGAGTGCAGGAGCTTCACACCTTCTCTGTTTCCATTCCTACCACTTCCCTGAACCCCAATTCTTTCTCCATTTTGCAGCCAAGGTGCAAAATCTTTACAAACTAAATATGATCATGTCTCAGCTGAAGAGCTCTTCATGGCTCCCATGATATTGAAGCCAAATCCAACCTCTCTACCCTGACACTGAATTAAATCTCAGAGAGAGAGTTTTGGGTGAAGTAGACTAATGTCCATAGTGGGCTAATGCCCTCAATCTGTGTATCCCAACCTGGAAAGGGAAGTGAGAAGTTTTGTAATAATGGTTCAAAGAGAACATGATCAGTTCAGGGAAATTCTTCTGGTTGATCTGTGGGAGTAAGTGGGAGTCAGCATCTCTAATCTTCTGGCTCCAACCAGTCTGGGGTCTACTTGCATATGGGGAGCATACCATTAACTTCTTCCAGCTGGTGGTTTCAGTATCTGCACCATAACTCACAAATATTTTATGTATATATGAGAGGGATACAGGACCCTGCCCCATGGCTGCACTTTTGTTTCTCTTGACTGCTCCTCCCTTGTCTCTGCATCCCTTCTTTCCTAATTAGCAACTGTTTGAAGCAGGGAAAGTCATGCAGGCTAAATGAAGCCCATCTCCTGTAACCAAAGAATTGGGAGACACAAGAAGGCTTCTGTGCCCATAGAGTCCTTGTTGGTATTTAGAATAACAGCATAAATTCCTATGGCCTAAAATGCCCTAAATGATACATTCTTTATGACTTCCCTGACCTTACACTGCTACCCTAACTTCCCTCTCAGTTCAGTCTCTCAGCTCAGTCATGTCCAACTCTTTGCGACCCATGGACTGCAACACGCCAAGCTTTCCTGTCCATCACCTACTCCTGAATTTGCTCAGACTCATGTCCATTGAGTCAGTGATGCCATCCAACCATCTCATCCTCTTTTGTTGCCTTCTCCTCCTGCCTTCAGTCTTTTCCAGCAGGGTCTTTTCCAATGAGTCAGTTCTTCACATCAGGTGGCCAAAGTATTGGAGTTTCAGCTTCAGCGTCAGTCCTTCCAATGAATATTCAGGACTTATTTCCTTTAGAATTAACTGGATGGATCTCCTTGCTGTCCAAGGGACACTCAAGAGTCTTCTCCAATGCCATAGTTCAAAAGCATCAATTCTTTGGTGCTCAGCTTTCTTTATGGTCCAAGTTTTACATCCATACATGACTACTGAAAAAAACCATACATTTGACTAAATGGATCTTTGTTGTTAAACTAATGTCTCTGCTTTTTAATATGCTATCCAGGTTTGTCATAGCTTTTCTTCCAAGGAACAAGTGTCTTTTAATTTCATGGCTGCAGTCACCATCTGCAGTGATTTTTGGAGCCCAAGAAAATAAAGTCTGTCAATGTTTCCATATGTATTTGCCATGAAGTGATGGGACCATATGCCATGATCTTCGTTTTTTGAATGTTGAGTTTTAAACCAGCTTTTTCACTCTCCTCTTTCACTTTCATCAAGAGGCCCTTTAGTTCCTCTTTGCTTTCTGCCCTAAGGGTGGTGTCATCCTTTCATCTACTCTTCACCAAAAAATGCACGTACACACACATGCACACACCCCGCTTCCAGCTTCCAGCCAAAAGCAGTTGGGAGAGAGGAAAGTCACTGGGCGATATAAGGCCTTCTAAAATGCCCTTTCCTATAGCTCTACTGCCCTTCCCCAGAAATTTCTCCCTAAAACTTGGGTGCACAGAATTATATTAATCGTAATTTTTTACTTAGGAAACACTCTTTACCTTGATACCAGTTTGAAAATTAAAATGTTGACAATAACTTAACACCTACCTGTGAGATTCTGCATTATTCTGATTTCCTGCTTCCTTCTCCCCAAAGGAAATTCCATCAGAATCTTGAGCTGATCTTTCATCTTTCTCTCCTTCTTTACTTCCTCTCTTTCTTCCCTCATTACTTCTATCACATCTCTATATTAAAATATTAACATATATATTATCTAATTACAATTAATTTTGTTGATTAACACGGTAGCTAAATATAATCTTTTGTAGTTTTTCTCTCTTTTTTTGCATTTCTTTTTCGCCTTTCTTACTTTTTTTCACTTAATATTATATTGTTCAGAGTCACCTGTCTGGTTGTAAGTAGCCATCCTGCACTCTTTTCAACAGGCATATAATATGCTGCTGAGTGAACATACCACAGTGAACTTACCCATTCTTCTTTCAATTGGCATTTGATGACTCCTTCCAAGTTTTTGTTGTTATGTGGTTAGAGCCAGTCTGAACATTCTTGGTTTCCTGTTGCACAAGACTTTCTGCTATATGTCCTAGGATGGGGAGTGTGCTGAGTTGTCACCACGTAAATGTTAACTTTATACTGTAATGGCTACCCAGAGTTACACCATTAATTTATTATAATAAATTAATTGCTCCTTAGCAATGTATAAGGCCATCCTATGGCCATATACTCTCCAGTGACAGAAATCAACATGCTCAACAGTGCCGTCTTTGATATGTGCTATTGTAGTGGGGTAAAACTACATCTTCTCTATATTCCCCAAGCATCAGTAAGTATAAATGAAGGTGAATTCTTCCTGTTATTCACTATATTAACTCCTATTAAAATGTCAGGTCTCAAATGTATTTCCTCATATTAGGCCCCTTTTAAAAAAAATAATCTCACCAATTCAAATCAGTCCTCTAAACTTTCCCTCCTCTAGATATCTGTGGGCAATTTGTTTTTGGCAATGAAGACATCTCAATACTATCTTCTTTGCCAGGAAAAGTCCTCTTTATGTAACCCTAATGGCACCCCACTCCAGCACCCTTGCCTGGAAAATCCCATGGATGGAGAAGCCTGGTAAGCTACGGTCCATGGGGTCGCAAAGAGTCGGACACGACTGAGCGACTTCACTTCACTTCAAAGGTATGGTGAGTAAGTTAAATGAAATGATGCCACCAAATGGTTTCAGAAATGAGAAAACTCTTAGAAATCATTTAATCAAATCCTCTTGTATTAATTCAAAAGTGAAAGAAACCCTATTCAAACTGACTTTAGGACAAAAGGAACAGCCATCAGTCAATGTCACTAGCATTTTCAGGTGTGGATGGATCAAGGTATTCAAACAAAGTTGACTCTGTCTCTATGATCATCATTCAGCTTTGCTTTTTGCCTGTCTTTGTTCTCTTGTATTGCAGACAGTTTTTTCTGTACTGCTAGGCAAAGTAACCTGGCACCGTCAACTTCCCATCATCAATTGTGTAACTCCAGAGACAGAAGAATTATTTCTCAACATTTGTATGAAAAACACCAGGAAATAATAATAGAAAGTAGCATAGTTAGCATGTGTTGGGTATTTGCTTTATGCTCTTAGCTTTACGCTCATTCTTGCATTAAATTATACAATTCTGAGGAAGCCACTATTAATAACTCTACTTAAAAACTGAGATTTAGAGAAGTTATGTAAGCTGTCCAAATTCACACAGCTAGCAAGTGGCAGAGCTAGATTTAGAAACCAGGCAGTTTCACTGGCTCCACCTGGGTCAGGTTTCTTGAATTCCTTACTGGTTGGAGCTTGGGGCACAATGATTGACCCATCCTTTTCCTCCTGTGTATTCTTGAGGCCAAAGGTGCATAGTTGTCTCTCCATATCTGTAGGGGATTGGCCCCAGGACCCCTAAGGATATCAACATTTGGGGATGCTCAAATTCCTTGTATAAAATGGCAAGGAATCTGCATATAACCTAAGGTACATCCTCCTTTGTATTTTAAATCATCTTGATTTTACTTATAATACCTAATACTATGTAAATAATTGTAAGTGCATGTAAATAATCTGTAAATAACTGTCTGTGTGGGAATTCAAGCTCTGCTTTTTGAAACCGGACATTTTTTTCCCCCTAAATATTTTGGATCTGCCTTTGGGTTGGTTGAATCTCCAGATGCCAAATCCACGGATACAGAGGACCTGCTGTGTGTGTATAGATGACCACTGGGGCTCATGGAAAAGGGATGCAGTATTCCTCCCATTCAGTCCCCACCAAAGGGGAGAATGTTATCAAAACAAAAAAGGGTCAGAGGACATTCTGGGAAAGACAAAATAGCAATAGCTATCACAGCCCACCACATCTGTCATCGGACAGGCATGAGGACCTGCATTTTAGAGAGGGGAGTGTCTTTTCCAGGATTAAAAGTCACAGGGATGTCACAGTAAAGACACCAAATGGGGTACCCTGACTTCTGTGCATGCTTTCTGCTCTGGGCTCCCCAGACTTGCAAAAGAATGGAGAACTGCATTCCCAAGGCCATAGGTATGAGAAAACCCTTCCATCCCCCAGGCTCTCTGCACAGAGCCTGCAAATCTATTGTTGTGTATGCTGGTCTGAATTAACCATGAAGAGTCTACAACACACAGTTTGAAGAGGCTGTTTCCTGGCCCCTACCCTGAAGTATCTGTAAAATTATTAATGGTTCCCCAGCACTTCCATGGCAACAGCAAGAGCACGACCATCAAGGGCTCCTGCAGAAATGGGGGGGGGGGGCTCTAGACTCCACTGTTTGCCTGAGCGGTGTCTGATGCGTTGCTGTGCCTGTCACTTGCTATTTTAGATGAATCCATACCTTCCAGCATCAAACTAGATTGAATTTCCATAAAAAAGAGTAATCCTTTCCTCGGCTTGTCAGAAACCCTGCCTGAAGTTAGCAGCAAATGTAATCTGCTCTGTACCCGAGACTTTCCCTTTGATACATGTGGTAGTTGATAAAAACAGTGATTCACTCCAAGTTTTTGCATCTCTCTTCCCACCTCCACCTTCCCATTCTCTTTTGCATGCTCCTCCTCCCACATCCACCTTCATTTCACTAGCTGCCAAGGCAACCCTGGCTGATTTGGATTAAAATTATATGTATATATGGATGGGTTCTAGTATCTCTTTCTATGTTGGATCTTGGAATCCTGAGACAGTAGTTTTCCCCATAATTGAGTTCTACAGTTGAGTTTAGCAAACTTCCTACCAGCAAACAGTCTTTCTCTGACTTTCCCCTGGGCTCAGAGAAGCCTATTCTGGAAGGAGCACAGATGGTCTGCAGTGAAGTGAAAAAGAAGAGCTCTGGCCAGAAAGCCAGAAGATATAATTTCTGACCCTGGCATTGCTTCCATTGTCTCACTGCTCTTCCTCTCTGAGACTTTGGTCTCCATACAATGGAGACCTCAACCCCCTTGAGCATGAAGGATATAGCAGCAAGCAACAGGGCTCTGCAAATTGAAAGGGTGTGTTTGTAAATTGTGTGTGTCAGCCTGGCCTGAGGAAATTTATGGCATGTCACACTGTTCTTGGTTTGAGCCAAGAAAAATTTTCCAAAGGACAAAACTTGCAAATATTTTGATTTGCAGTCTGGGTTTCACACTGGCCTTTCTGAATAGTCTGCATTATTTTGTTACATTCCTCCAGACCCAACCTCCAAGGGGAAACCTACATAACATCAACTGCCTTAAGAACTAAGATTAGGTATATTATTTCAGAATAAGACCTTATATAGCTGTAAATGTGAGCATTTAGGATTAGCTCCCTATCCTCATTTAAATCCAATTCCTTGTGAAAACAGCCAGGAGAAAGATTTATGGCTGAGGGTATCTCGTGGGAAGATTTACTCTGAAAGTTCAGGGTTGGGGCAGATGCTGACAAAGTCACAATGCTGATTTGGAATAAGAGCTTGGTTTGCAAAGGAGTTTTCAACATGAATAAATCCATATTCCATGAGGGCCAATGACATTGTTCTAAACTGCAGCTTTATTTTATATGTCAGTATTCACATGAGAGTCCTCTCACAGACATGGTTACCAGACTGCAGTGAACAATGGATTTAATATTCTTCCACCCAGCCAGTGTTAGACACTTTTTAGGTATGTACCTGCCATGTGCCAGGGTCTGTGTCAGATTCTAGACCTATACCACTGAACAAGACAAACAAGGTCCCTGCTCATTTGGAGCTGTGGTAGGATGAATAATGGCCCTCAGAGATGTGTCCAAATCCCTGAAATTCATGAACATTACCTTATACAGCAAAGGGGACTTTGCAGGTTTGATTAAGCTAAGGATCTTGTGCTAAACAGATTTTCCTGCATTACCTAGTGGACTCAATATAATCACGTTGCAGCTACACGTTCCGGGAAAAAAACTCACTCAGAAGGACAATGCAGATAATGGATTGTGATTTATTACACCAGCGGGCCGAAGGCAGAGTCTCCTTTTAGCCAAGGACCCCGACCAGTTTTTGTGAAAACTTTATATACCCTAAGTGTACGTGCTCAAACTCACCTCCCCAAATTCTCTGAAACTACTCTGAACAAAGGAAATGAAAGATTAAATCAAAGTTAACCTGTGATTCATATGCATTAAACCCATGCCTTAAGCCTAGGTAATTAACAGTGGACAATTATCAATAGGCCTGTGATCATACCCCAATAAGCATAGTAGAATTTATGATTCTATTTGGTTACACAGATAATTAAGGTATTCTTTTAGGCGTTGGAGAATCTAGGTATGAGTCCGGGGGCTCTTCTACTGGGGGCAGGTTGGGGGGGCTCTGGTTTTCCAGTTGGTATGTCGTTTCCATAGATACTGGGCATATAGCTCAAAGTCCACAGTCCGGCCCAAGATGGAGTCCTGCTTTTAAGATGGAGCCTGTTCTGTCTGTTTCCTCCCTCAATCACAATGGTCCTTAAAAGAGATAAGAATAATTAGTAGGAGGTACGACAATGAAAATCAAAGAATGGGATGATGCAGGAAGGGCCCATGAATCAAGGAATGTAGGTGATTTCCAGAATTGGAAAAATAAGGAAATGGAGCCTTCTCTGGAGTTTCCAGAAGAAATGCAGCCTTGGTTTTAGACTTCTGACTTCTGCTGCTGCTGCTAAGTTGCTTCAGTTGTGTCCGACTCTTTGGGACCCCAGAGATGGCAGTCCACCAGGCTCCTCCATCCCTGGGATTCTCCAGGCAAGACCACTGGAGTGGACTGCCATTTCCTTCTCCAATGCTTGAAGGTGAAAAGTGAAAGTGAAGTCGATCAGTCGTGTCCGACTCCTAGTGACCCCAAGGACTGTAGCCTACCAGGCTCCTCCACCCATGGGATGTTCCAGGCAAGAGTACTGGAGTGGATTGCCATTACCTTCTCTGTTCTGACTTCTAGACTTGTTTAAAAAAAAAAACAACCTATGTTATGTTAAACAACTAAATTGTGGTAATCTATTATAGCAGCAATAGGAAGCTGATATGGGAGCTTACATTTCAAATGGGGGTGATAGATAACAAGCAAATCAGTATTTCTCAACAGGTACATCTGTGGAGGGAAGTATGAAATTCAAAATGGAGTCTAATATACGCTTTCTGCTTCTGTAACTCAGCTTGCCACTTGCATAATCATATAGATCACATAGTTTCAGGGAAGTGGAAACTTACAACAATGCTAGAAACTGAAGCTTATCTCACTCACCCTTGCCCCTGCTCTTGCAATTACCCAGCCCCTGAAATCTTACTTAACCATGCTTGTCCCTGTAAAGGTCAAGCATTGCCCCACCCTCTCCTAACTGTTGTTCCTGTGCACGCACAGCCCGTGGTTTAAACCCGCCTATTAACAGTCAGTATTGCCCACTACAGTCTGATGTCATGCACTGCCTATAAAAAACTTGTAACCCCACTGCTTGGGGCTCAGAGCTTGGAGTGCCAACTCCACTGGGTCTGCTGGTGTAATAAATCAGAGTTCTCCAACTCTCTGAGCGTCACTTGGTTTCTTGATGGCCAGTTTCTGCAACATATCCACTAAATGCCAGGCATATCTCTCATCATCCTGTTAGTCAAAACTGTCCCACATATTCCTATATACCTTCACAGGTGGCTGTGTGCCCCTGGCTGTGAACCACTAATTTGGATTGCACAAAGTGTCAAGAAGATGCCGAGTGACCTGGTATAGAAATTGGACTTCTGCTCTCCTGTGGACCAGAAGTACTCTGGGAGAGCCCCTCTGAGGAGGTGAGACCTGAGATAAGACAGCATGATGGGAAGCAGGCTAGTGACAGTGTGGGGAGGTTGCAACAGGCTCAGGAAAATATCATCCTACATAAAGGCCCTGAGGCAGGAATATATGTTGTAGGTTAGAAGAACAAATACAAGGAAGGGAACTGCAATAGACTGAATGTTTATGTCCCACCCAAATTCATATCAGTTCAGTTCACTCAGTCATGTCTGACTCTTTACGACCCCATGGATTGCAGCATGCCAGGCTTCCCTGTCCATTGCCAACTCCCAGAGCTGACTCAAACTCATGTCCATTGAGTCGGTGATGCCATCCAATCATCTCATCCTCTGTCATCCCCTTCTCCACCTGCCTTCAATTTTTCCCAGCATCAGGGTCTTTTCAGATGAGTCAGTTCTTTGCATCAGGTGGCCAAAGTATTGGAGTTTCAGCTGCAGCATCAGTCCTTCCAATGAATATTCAGGGTTGAGTTCCTTTAGGATGGACTGGTTGGATCTCCTTACAGTCCAAGGGACTCTCAAGAGTCTTCTCCAATACAACAGTTCAGAAGCATCAATTCTTTGGTGCTCAGCTTTCTTTATAGTTCAACTCTCACATCCCTATGTGACTACTGGACAAAACATATCTTTGACTAGATGGACCTTTGTTTACAAAGTAATTCATATGTTGAATCCTGATTCCCAAAGTGTTTGTATTAGGGGATGGAGACTTTGGAGGTGATGAGGTCGTGAGAGTTACACTCTCATGAACAGAATTTAGTACCCTTATAAAAGAGACCTCAGGGAGCATTTTGACTCATTTTTCTATGTGAGAGCACAGTGGATAAATGACTATTAATTAGGAAGCAGGTCCTCTCCAGACACCAAATCTGACAGCTCATGATCTTGGATTTCTCAGATTCCAGAATAATGAGATGACTCTTTATATAAGCCACATCAGTTCAGTTCAGTTCAGTCGCTCAGTCGTGTCCGACTCTTTGTGACCCCATGAATCGCAGCATGCCAGGCCTCCCTGTCCATCACCAACTCCCGGAGTTCACTCAGACTCACGTCCATCGAGTCAGTGATGTCATCCAGCCATCTCATCCTCTGTTGTCCCCTTCTCCTCCTGCCCCCAATCTCTCCCAGCATCAGAGTCTTTTCCAATGAGTCAGCTCTTCGCATGAGGTGGCCAAAGTACTGGAGTTTCAGCTTTAGCATCATTCCTTCCAAAGAAATCCCAGGGCTGATCTCGTTCAGAATGGACTGGCTGGATCTCCTTGCAGTCCAAGGGACTCTCAAGAGTCTTCTCCAACACCACAGTTCAAATACTACTACTACTACTAAGTCGCTTCAGTCGTGTCCGACTCTGTGTGACCCCATAGATGGCAGCCCACCAGGCTCCCCCATCCCTGGGATTCTCCAGGCAAGAACACTGGGGTGGGTTGCCATTTCCTTCTCCAATGCATGAAAGTGAAAAGTGAAAGTGAAGTTGCTCAGTCGTGCCCGACTCTTAGTGACCCCATGGACTGCAGCCCACCAGGCTCCTTTGTGCATGAGATTTTCCAGGCAAGAGTACTGGAGTGAGTTGGCATTGCCTTCTCTGAGATAGGGCGTAGTGAAAGTGAAAGTGAAGTCGCTCAGTTGTGTCAACTCTTTGCAACTCCATGGATTGCAACTCACCAAGCTCCTCTGTCCATGGAATCTTCCAGGCAAGAATACTGGAGTGGGTTGCCATTTCGTTTATGGTATTTTTATTGTAGCAGCTGGACCAAACTAAGATAAGTAGATTGCCTAGAACAAGGAGAGGGAGGTTGGAGGTGAGACCAGGAAGGAGCCAGGGCTTTCTATGTAGGTGAGTAAGCCATGATAAGGAATATGACTTTTATTTCAAGTGATAAACTAGCACAAAGTGACCCCCATTGTCATGCAAGGGACATTAGCTTGATCTGTTCATCGGATAGTTTGGTTTTGATCCACAAATTATGATGGGTCGCTAGCAGAGGTAAGCCAAAGGAAACATGGAAGTGGATGAAATAAAAGGAAAAAGTGAAAAGAAAGGGAAAAAAAGGAAAGAAAAAAATCAAGTTGTTTCCTATTTGATTATTTAAAAAACAGTATTTATGCTATTGCTGAAGATATTTTCTTATTCTATAGAGTGCTCTAAAGTTTACAAAATGTTTGCCTGTCTTAAGTCAGTGGAGTTTTCCCAAATCTTGTGAAGTACACAGGGTTGCCTACATTTTCCATAGAAGGAACACCTGTCCCTGAGGATAGGTCCATAGTCCCATATCCATTAATTGGTAGAAATGGGCCTCATAGCTACTGTGTAGCTAGTGCTGCCTCTGTAAAAGTATGAAGAGTTGGAAATCCTCTTAATGAAGATCTTAGTCTTTTAATTTATTTTACTTGTTTCTTTTTTTATATAAATTTATTTATTTTAATTGGAGGTTAATTACTTTACAATATTGTATTGGTTTTGCATACATCAACATGTATCCACCACAGGTATACACATGTTCCCCATCCTGAACCCCCCTCCCACCTCCCTCCCCATACCATCCCTCTGGGTCATCCCAGTGCACCAGCCCCAAGCATCCAGTATCATGCATTGAACCTGGACTGGCGACTTGTTTCATATATGATATTACACGTTTCAGTGCCATTCTCCCAAATCATCCCACCCTCTCCCTCTCCCACAGAGTCCAAAAGACTGTTCTATACATCTGTATCTCTTTTGCTGTCTCACATACAGGGTTATCATTACCATCTTTCTAAATTCCATATATATGTGTTAGTATACTGTATTGGTGTTTTTCTTTCTGGCTTACTTCACTCTGTATAATGGATTCCAGTTTCATCCACCTCATTAGAACTGATTCAAATGTATTCTTTTTAATGGCTGAGTAATACTCCATTGTGTATATGTACCACAGCTTTCTTATCCATTCATCTGCTGATGGACATCTAGGTTGTTTCCATGTCCTGGCTATTATAAACAGTGCTGTGATGAACATTGGGGTACACATGTCTCTTTCAATTCTGGTTTCCTCGGTGTGTATGCTTAGCAGTGGGATTGCTGGGTCATATGGCAGATCTGTTTCCAGTTTTTAAAGGAATCTCCACACTGTTCTCCATAGTGGCTGTACTAGTTTGCATTCCCACCAACAGTATAAGAGGGTTCCCTTTGCTCCACACCCTCTCCAGCATTTATTGCTTGTAGACTTTTTTGTTTCTAATGATACCTTACATTTCTGTAGCACTTTGGATTTTCCAAAACGCTTTTGCATCTCACTTAGTTTTGGTCATTACAACAATCGTGAAAGGAGATAATATCCCTTTTATGAATGGGGAATCCAAGGCTCAGTGCTTGCATGAGGTGCCATGGAGCAAAGCTTTTGACTCTGAATAAACAATCTTTTCTCTTCCTCTCCTGGGGAAGAAAACAGTCATTTCAAAGTAGGTTTCTTCCCTTTCGCAGTCCTTCCTCTTCTCTTGTGTCTGTGTGGACATAGGTCTTGGACTCAAGCATGCACCAGTGTGGCTTGGTTTTGGTTCTGAAGGTGTGAAACAACAGGTCCATCCTGTACCCTTCCCAGTGTCCATTTCTGTGTCTCTGCTGCTGCTGCTGCTGCTAAGTTGCTTTAGTCGTGTCTGACTCTGTGTGACCCCATAGACAGCAGCCCACCAGGCTCCTCTGTCCCCGGGATTCTCTAGGCAAGAATACTGGAGTGGGTTGCCAGTTCCTTCTCCATCTGTGTCTCTAAAGCGGGCAAACCAATGCCTCTCTTGCTGATCTGGGCCCTCAACATGTAGTGCCTGAATTAGCAGTATCAGCATCACTTTTCAGAAATACCAGTTCTCTGCAGCCCTTCTCCCCTCCCACTGACTAAATCAGACTCTAGGTTAGGGTCCAGCACTTCATGTTCTAACAAGTCCTGGAATATTCTGATGCAAGCTGTATTTTGACAGCCACTGCATAAGAGGGGTCAATTAAATGAAGTATTATAAATAACATATTATTTGTAAGAGCTGGACAAATAGTAGATACTCAGTAAATGGTAATTGTGGTTACTATTATTCCAGGAACAGAGAAGCAGTTAGCTGCACTCCGGTGTTCCTTTTGATGTATTACACTGTTTCTCAAAGCTTTTATTCTACAGTTTCCTTTCCACTCATACTTGTTTTATAGAAAACTTATATGCAATTTATTTTTTATCACTATAATCCATCATGTTAACATTTTTAATTTTTTTTATTGAAAGATAATTACTTTACAGAATTTTGTTGTTTTCTGTCAAACCTCAACATGAATCAGCCATAGATATAGATTTCACAACTTAATGCTGGCACATGTGTTTTTAAACAGGTAATTTGCTGGGCAATGACTCAAACCTTAGTTACATCTAAGGAAGCAAATCTTTTATTACATCAATCATACCCTCATTGTCAGAACTCAGTAGATTAATATGGCCCATTTGATGGGACAATATTTAGCTGTATTAATTTCATGTAACTTTTGATTGTGCATTATATTGCTTAGTTAGTAGGAAATTATAGGGAAACCATACTCCTAGAAGTGCTCACAGAAAACTTTCTTACCATCCTGGGTCAGATTTGAAGATGTCCCAAATAATTTGATATGAATCTACAAGTTCCCCAAGAGAGACA
Source organism: Capricornis sumatraensis (assembly GCF_032405125.1). Classification (NCBI taxonomy): domain Eukaryota; kingdom Metazoa; phylum Chordata; class Mammalia; order Artiodactyla; family Bovidae; genus Capricornis; species Capricornis sumatraensis. Next base: position 66,436,467 of record NC_091077.1, read on the forward strand.
CTATCCATTCATTCTGCTGCCCCTCAAGAATTGTATAGCCAAGGTCATCCTAATAAGAACAGAATATAATCACTGTTCTCTTGACTTCTTTCACAAATTTAGATTCTGTAAAAGTTTCTCTTCCCTCATTTGCTAGAAAGCCTAGATTACTAGAAAAGATATTCATGAACATCTGCCCAACACTTTGCAGCTCACTAAGCAATAATCTGGAATCAAGATTGCTGGGAGAAATATCAATAACCTTAGATATGCAGATGATACCACCCTTATGGCAGAAAGCGAAGAAGAACTAAAGAGCCTCTTGATGAAAGTGAAAGAGGTGAGTGCTAAAGCTGGGTTTAAACTCAACAATTAAAAAAACTAAGGTCATGGCATCTGGTCCCATCACTTCATGGCAAATAAATGGGGAAAAAATGGAAACAGTGATAGGCTTTATTTTCTTGGGCTTCAAGATCACTGCAGATGGTGTATGCAGCCAAAAAATGAAAAGACACTTGCGCCTTGGAAGAAAAACTATGATGCACCTAAATGGCGTATTAAAAAGCAAGACATCACTTTGCTGACAAAGGTCCGTCTAGTCAAAGCTATGGTTTTTCCAGTAGTCATGTATGGATGTGAGAGTTGGACTATAAAGAAGCCCGAGTGCCAAAGAATTGATCCTTTCAAACTGTGGTGTTGAAGACTCTAAGGAATTCCTTGGACAGCAAGATCAAACCAGTCAATCCTAAAGAAATCAGTTCTGAATATTCATTGGAAGGACTGATGCTGAAGCTCTAATACTTTGGCCACCTGATGTGAAGAACTGACTAATTTGAAAAGATCCTGATGCTGGGAAAGACTGAAGGCAGGAGGGGAAGAGGACAACAGAGGTTGAGATGGTTTGACAGCATCATCGACTCAATAGACATGAGTTTGAGCAAACTCTGGGAGAAAGTGAAGGATAGGGAAGCCTGGCGAGCTACAGTCTATGGGGTCTCAAAGCGTCAAACATGACTGAAAGGCTGAATAACAAGAAGCAATAATCTGGGAGATAACAGGCTGGTAAGAATTTGTCCCCATTTTCTCAGATTAATGCACCGAGTCTTTGGGAACCTGCACCAGTTTGCTCAAGCTGTTGCAACCCAACTCTGACAAAATCACTAGGGTCTCTGAAAGACTTCCTCTGGCTTCCAATTTGGGGATTGCTGCCATATTCTGTGCTGCTGGAGATCCCAGGGCTTTCTTGGTTGCACTGGGGATCTCTTAGCCTCAGTATGAGAGAAGGTAGTCCAGTTTGACTTGGCTCACTCACAGCTCTGAATCATGGTTCCCATGCAGATAACCTAGGACAGGCACATATTATACAGAGCGGCAGCAGAAACCAGACACAACAAAGTAGTAGAGAACCTGGGGTCTGGAGCAAAGAAAGGAAACAACAGTAGTCACACACGATTTTTGGAGCCCTTACTGTATATTAGGCACAGTGTTAAGCATACATGTGCATTATGTCATTAGATGTTTATAACTGTCCTATGAGATTGGTAATTATAACTACCTCCATTTAATAAGTGAGATGTCTCAGACTTAGAGGGGTTAGGCATTTGCTCAGAGTTTTTAGACAGATAGCAAGCCAGCAAGCCAGAATGCAAGGTCTATCTGTCTGACTCCCAAGCCTGTGTTCTTAATCTTTTGATTACAGTTGTAGACAAGGCACCAGGAAATTGAGATCATTTCCTGTGCTCCCTACTCACTTATCAAAGTTTCTCTTGGCATCCCATCCCCCTCTTTGAGTTCTCAGTGATTAATGGGGTTGAGAATACTAGGTCTTTGTCTCTCAGAGGTGCTTGGCCACATGGTGCAAGCATCAGAAGCAACCCTGGACCTCAGCATGTACCACAACCCCACACTGGGGTTTCAGGCTCTGCTTCCCTTTGGTTTATCATCACAGCACTTTCTCTTTACCACTTGCTCTGGGCAGTTGGTCATGCAGTTAATAAACACATCTACTTACTTTATATTCTCAAGCACAAAGGGAAAATATTAGATATAAGCACAGTCAGATTTATTATGGTCTAATTTAATAAAAATGTCAACAAAGAAATGCACATTTATCTAGGAAATAAATATCAAGAATGAAGAAAGCTGACAGTGGAGTAGGTTGTAAGAAATTAACGTTAAATGGTTTGGGTTGACAGTGACTAAAAAAAAAAATTGTACCTTAGAGACATTTTGAAGCAATTTAACCAATGCATGCTTTGATGTGAGAGAAAGCAAGTGAATTGAGGTGGCTTTGATATAGGACAGGGACCCCCTCCCCAAGGTGGGGGCATTCACTTGCATTCTGTCCTGTATATTTGCAAAATGCCATTTTATGCAAACCAAGAACAACTGTCTGAGAATCATTTTCTCTAATGTAATGGGCTTCAAAACACCAAATGGAACTCTTCTCTAAATTCTCACCAAAGATATATAAAAAAATTTCCTCTTGACAAGATCAGCTTGTTACCTGGCATAGCGAAAGGAAAGTGGCTTAAGTTTGGCAAAACTTGATATGTATCTCAGAACTGCAGCTTACTGACTGGGTGAGATGTTCCACATTACCAGACCTCTCTGAGCCTTGACTGTAAAACACAGAGAACATTTCCTGTATGAGGTTATTGTGAGTATCCTACTACAATACCTACTACAATGCCTTCTACAATATAGAAGCTCAATAAACCCTACTGCCTTAAGATACTCATTTATTCAACAAATATTTATTGAGGACCCCCTATGTGCCAGCAGTGTATTTGAGATCGATGAATGATTGATATTTTCCCTCTGGAAGCTTACTTTACAGCATATAAAGACAGACAATAAATAAACTATATAAAATGTTAAGGTGTATATCAAGGAAATAAAGGGGAATAGGGTATGTGGGTTACAATTTTAAAGAAGAAAATCAAGGTAGCCTGCACTGATAAGATATCTGAGTAGAACTGCCAGGTTTAACAAATTAAAATACTAGAGGCCCAGTTAAATTGGAATTTTCGATGAACAATAAATAATTTTTAGTATATGTTCCCAGATTGAATGTCTCAAATATTGCATGTTGCATTTCACTATTTATCTAAAAATTCAGATTTCACTGGGTGTCCTATAGTTTATCTGGTGAACCCAGATTTGAGCCCAGACCAGAGGAACCTGTGTGTGTGTATTTCCATTTATCATCGTCTTTTAGCACAAAAGACTACGATACTTTTTCTAGTGGAAAGGTTGCAGGATGAACCTACATACTAACAGAGGAACTTCCTGGTCCCCAGCATGTGCCTGATGGACTGGGAAGCCTAGTTCATTGGAGTGAGTTTACAGCTGACCTGTTCTAACACTGCTGGTTCACTACCCAAGCCCTCAGCCATAGACTGACAAGCTTAGGATGAGTTACCCAGCGGTCCATTCAGAAACCTCTGCTGGTCTAAGCTTATGGGACTCAATTCTCTTGGTCTGAGCCTCTTCAAGGGCTTTTTTAAGATACATTTTTAAAAGTTTGGAATAATTTCAAAGATTTCCAGAAAAATTGCAAAGACAGTACAGAGAGTTCCCATATCCACCTCTCCCAGTTTCCTCTAAAGATAGCATCTTACATTACTGCGGTACATTTGTCAAATGAAGAAGCCAACGTTTCTCTGAGATTTTATTCTGATTTTACCTGATTTATCTGTTAATATTATTTTCTCGTTCCAGGATGGAAGCCAGGGCACCACACTGCGTTTAGTCGTCAGGGCTTCCCAGTCTCTTCTGGGTCCTGACAGCTTCTGGTCTTTTCTTATTGCCCTTCACCTTGACAGTTTAGAGGAATACTCGTCAGTTTTACACTTTGTAAAATGGCCCTCAATGTGGGTTTGTCTGATCTTTTCCTTATGATTATAATGGAGTTGTGGCTTTCAGAGGGAGAATGCCACACAGACAAAGTGCCCTTCTCATCAGGTCACATCAGGGGCTACATGACATTAACATAGCATCTACCTAATAATCTTAACTTTGTCCATCTGGTTAAGGTAGTGTAAGCCAGGCTTCTCCACAGTACAGTTACTATTTTCCCCTTCCCATATTCTTTTCTTTGGATGCAAGTTATACTAAGTCCCATCCATACTCAAAGAAGTGGGAGGTTAAGCTTTCCTAGAACAAGTTTGATCCCTTCTCAGCTTAAAAAAAAAAATTATTTATTCATTCATTGATTCAGTGAGTCATTTTTTTTATATTAGTATGAATCAGTATGAATTTGGGTATATTAATTTTATATTTTGGGCTATAATCCAATACTATTCTGTTTGTTTTTGCCTGCAATTATTCCAGTTTTGGCCACTCGTTCAGGTTGAATCCTGTGTCCCTTTGGCATGAGCCCAACCTTTTGTTTTTTGAGCACATCTTTATGCATTGTGAGATGGTCCAGGCTCTTCCTGTTTAACTGCCCAGTCTTAGAATGAACCATTTCACTATGGAGCCCTACTTCTTTTTACTGAGGAATGGTAGTTAAGAAAAGTCAGTTCTCAATAATAGGTACCTGAAGACATATAACTGGGTCAAAACCTTCTCCCAGGAGGGCTCAAGAACCACCTATACCAGTTGTGTATTATCCAGGGAAAGCCAGCAGAGGCCACCAAGTACCTGGTGAGGGGTGTGATGTTATTGATAGATGGGGGGTAAGGACAACTTTGCCTTTTCCTGGTTGGAGCCCTCTTTACAAGTAGGCAGAATATTGTCTATGCAGCATGATTTGAGAGGCAATTTGAAGCCTCCCTTCTTTCCTGCTGCTGCTGCTGCTAAGTCGCTTCAGTCGTGTCCAACTCTATGCTACCCCACAGACGGCAGCCCACCAGTCTCCCCCATCCCTGGGATTCTCCAGGCAAGAACACTGGAGTGGGTTGCCATTTCCTTCTCCAATGCATAAAAGTGAAAAGTGAAAGTGAAGTCACTGAGTTGTGTCCAACTCTCAGCGACCCCATGGACTGCAGCCTACCAGGCTCCTCTGTCCATGGGATTTTCCAGGCAAGAGTACTACCCAACTCCAAAACATCTCCCTTTTTGCCCACAGAATGCCTGACACTTCTCCACTGGAGTTCCAGCTGTTTGGTCTTTAAAAATACTTTCCAGTTCAAATAAAATCATACTTTGTTTCATTAAAAGTTGCCTTTTATTCCCATTTAAAATTTAGATAAATCACTTGCTTCCATTGATCTCATATTTGGTCATCTTTTGAGTAAAAGATTAGACCAAGTAAAAGATTGGAGGATTCATGTATTAATTCCCCAAACTTACAATGTCCCCTATGTGGCAACTGAGCAATCCAGGGGTGGGGAGATGAGGCAGGAGCCTGTCACAGCCAGGCAGGTCCAGTGTGGGCAGCGCCCAGCACTGCACTTGGCAAATGAGCTTCTTTGCCTGCCAAAGTCTCAGGCCATAATCCCAGGGGATCTTATGGAGGAATTAGGAGAAGACTGCTTCAGGAAGACTGATTTTTATTTTTCAAGAGCCTTGTCATTTGTGCACAGAGCAGGGTTTACTGACCTGTCACATGCTGATGTTCCAGCAATGAGGCTGGGTTGTGCTGAGTCATCTCTTCCTACACTCACAAGGGATGTCCTGAAATTAATAGCAAGGACTTTTGAGAGAGTTGCTCATAGCTGAAATCCTCTGTTGCTACAGATACCACTCCTGGTATTAATGATTACGGCTCATACACTATAGCTCTTACTATGTTCCAGGCACTAAGATAGATAAATAGCTATTTATGTCTATAGATACACACACACTCTCACTGACTTTTCACACAAGCACCCTATGAAGTTGGCACTGAAACTTTAAGGAGCCATTTTGGAGTCTCCAAGCAGCTCCAGTCCTTTATATCTCAGTGCAGAAAGAATTCAATGAGAGGCAAAGTAATAGGTAAGAAGTCATTTATTAGAACAGGATGTTTGTGAGACTTACAAGTGTACAGATGAGAGGGTGTCATGCCCCAAGAACTTAGTGGGCTACAGTTTTATAATCAAAGGAAAAGTGTGGAGGGGAATAAGACCACTTCCTCATTCTTGAGTAGACATCATGCTTCCATCATCAGCTCCTCTTCCAAGTTGCATGGGGGAGTTTTCTTTTCTCTATGTGGTCAAACCAGGACAGTCATGGCACTATGGAAAAATTAGTCTAGGTCTCAGTACAAAGAGGGTCTTTCATTTGGAAATGTCACCTTTCCATAAATAATTGTTTTTATGTGTGCAGAAGCATGTCCTGGGGTCATTAACTTACTGAACTCAGTGGGCAAGATGTGGGTCTCATGCCATTATTTTTATTGTTTTGGGGCATGTCTCAGGCTTCTGCTGCATGGTTTTGTTGCTGAGCAAGTCTGCTTTCTTGAGTAATTATTAGTTTACTGTGGTTTCCCAAAGCTCCCTAAAGTTTCCTCTCTATCTACATTCTCTTAATGCGGTTTCTGAGCTATTTGATTATCCTCAGTTCAGTTCAGTTCAGTTCAGTCACTCAGTCGTGTCCAACTCTTTGTGACCTCATGGACTGCAGCACACCAGGCTTCCCTGTCTGTCACCAACTCCCAGACCAGAGCTTGCTAAAACTCATGTCCATCGAGTTGGTGATGTCATCCAACCATCTTATCCTCTGTCATCCCCTTCTCCTTTTGCCATCACTTGTTCCCAGCATCAGAGTTTTTTTTCCAGTGAGTCAGTTTTTCACATCAGGTGGCCAAAGTTTTGGAGTTTCAGCTTCAGCATCAGTCTTTCCAATGAATATTCAGGACTGATTTCCTTTAAGAATGACTGTTTGATTTCCTTGCAGTCCAAGGGACTCTCGAGAGTCTTCTCCAACACCACAGTTCAAAAGCATCAATTCTTTGGCACTCAGCTTTTTTTATAGTCCAACTCTCACATCGATACATGACTACTGGAAAAACCATAGTTTTGACTAGATGGACCTTTGTCAGCAAAGTAATGTCTCTGCTTTTTAAAATGCTGTCCAAGTTCGTCATAGCTTTTCTTCCAAGGAGCAAGTGTCTTTTAATTTCATGGCTGCAGTCACCATCTGCAGTGATTTTGAAGCTCTCCCCCTTCCAAATAAAGTCTGTCACTGTTTCCATTGCTTCTCCATCTATTCGCCATGAAGTGATGGGACCGGGTGCCATGATCTTCGTTTTTGAAGGTTGAGCTTCAAGTCAGCTTTTTCACTCTCTTCTTTCACTTTCATCGAGAGGCTCTTTAGTTCTTCGCTTTCTGCCATAAGGATGGTGTCATCTTCGTATCTAAGGTTATTGATATTTCTTCTGGCAATCTTGATTCCAGCCTGTGCCTCATCCAGCCCAGTGTTTCTCGTGATGTACTCTGAATATAAGTTAAATAAGCAGGGTGACAATATACAGCCTTGACATACTCCTTTTCCGATTTGAAACCAGTCTGTTGTTCCATGTCCAGTTGCTTCTTGACCTGCATACAGATTTCTCAGGAGACAGGTAATGTGATCTGGCCACTGCTGAGTTTTCCAAATTTGCTGGCATATTGACTGCAGTACTTTCACAGCATGATCTTTTAGAATTTGAAATAGCTCAACTGGAATCCCATTGATTATTGATTATCCTACTCTATTCCCATCAGTAATATTCCCATTTTATAGACTGAAAAAGTCAAGACACAGATAGGTAACTTATCCAAGGGTCACACAGTTATTAAAATGACAAAGACAATATTTAAACCAAGACAGACTGGCTCTAGATTTCTGAGCTTTAACCATACTCTGTGCTGCTGCTTTGTATATGTCTTCTCTCTTCTGCTTTCTTCAAGGTAATTCCCCAAATTACTACCTGGTCCCATCCCTCTCTGCGTGCCTCTAGATTCCTATATTTCAAGATCCTCCCATACAAAGTTTATGGTCCATAGGTCATGCTCATGTACTCTCTCCTATGCCCCCACTTATCCCATGACATCTTGGGGTCTTTCCCAAACCCTGTTTTCCAGTTATCACTGACTCAGGGATACATGATAGGTGGAGCTTTTATGATTAAGTAACTTACTCTCTAGGGATGTATTCACATTTCAAAGTAGGGCTACTAGCTTAAATCAAAGGAATACATTCTAATAACAAAATAGGCGTCAATAAAAGACAAGTTATAAGGACATGGAACGACAGACTGGTTTCAAATTGGAAAAGGAGTACATCAAGGCTGTATATTGCCACCCTGCTTATTTAACTTATATGCAGAGTACATCATGAGAAACGCTGGACTGGAAGAAACATAAGCTGGAATCAAGATTGCCGGGAGAAATATCAATAACCTCAGATATGCAGATGACACCACCCTTATGGCAGAAAGTGAAGAGGATCTAAAAAGCCTCTTGATGAAAGTGAAAGAGGAGAGTGAAAACGTTGGCTTAAAGCTCAACATTCAGAAAATGAAGATCATGGCATCCAGTCCCATCACTTCATGGGAAATAGATGGGGAAACAGTGGAAACAGTGTCAGACTTTATTTTTGGGAGCTCCAAAATCACTGCAGATGGTGACTGCAGCCATGAAATTAAAAGATGCTTACTCCTTGGAAGAAAAGTTATGACCAACCTAGATAGCATATTCAAAAGCAGAGACATTACTTTGCCAACTAAGGTCCATCTAGTCAAGGCTATGGTTTTTCCTGTGGTCATGTATGGATGTGAGAGTTGGACTGTGAAGAAGGCTGAGCGCCAAAGAATTGATGCTTTTGAACTGTGGTGTTGGAGAAGACTCTTGAGAGTCCCTTGGACTGCAAGGAGATCCAACCAGTCCATTCTGAAGGAGATCAGCCTTGGGGTTTCTTTGGAAGAAATGATGCTAAAGCTAAAACTGCAGTACTTTGGCCACCTCATGTGGAGAGTTGACTCATTGGAAGACTCTGATGCTGGGAGGGATTGGGGGCAGGAGGAGAAGGGGACGACAGAGGATGAGATGGCTAGATGGCATCACTGACTCGATGGACATGAGTCTGAGTGGACTCCAGGAGTTGGTGATGGACAGGGAGGCCTGGCATGCTGCTATTCATGGGGTCGCAAAGAGTCGGACACGACTGAGCAGCTGAACTGAACTGAATAAGGATGATAATAATAATATCAACCAAGTATAACATAAATGCAGCAGCTAGCATTTTTTGAATGCTTGTTTTTTATAGACACTAGAGGTTGAGTCATTTGCCCAAGGTGACCAGCTAGGACATGGAGGAGCTGGCATTTGATTCGCAGTCATGGGCCTTTGAGGATACTTACCCTTGAGTTTGACACAGTATTTATCATCAGTTTTTATCATAGACTCTTCTAATGATGCCACACCCCCAGACCCAATTTAATCTAACTCACTGCTACTCAAAAACTATCTGTAGAGAAGAAACATTTGTAGATGTTTTTTTCCTACTTATTATGGATATTTCTATAAAATATGATAATAATGATTATATGATCACATGCTTGGATATTATGACTTTATCAACTTGTTGTCAACATTTCTAAATGCTTTCTGTTAATTTCTGCACTCATCCCCATAGGCTGGTAAGCAACAATTCACAGACTGGAACCTTTCTGTGGACCATTCTTTGAACACTAATGGTCAAATCTCATTCTTTGCAATAAGGTGATTTATTAGATATATGTCTATGTATAACTGAATTAACTGAACATTTTTGGTAAAATTTGTTAGACCCTTTGTTCCAAGTATTGGTGATTAAACCCATGAACATTAGGCAGACCTGTAGCTGGACATGCCTGGATTTGAACCCATTCCTTCCTGTCCTATTTGTGTGACCTTGAGTGATGACTTCTTTGAGCCTCTTTTATTGTCAATGAAATGGGATAGTCATATTCACCTGGAAGTTTAATTGTGAGGAGTTAATGAGACAAGGATACCTGGTATGCAGTAGACACTCAATGAATTTCATTCCATAGCTGCCACATTCCACCCAACAGACACCAATGATACTAATGCCACGTGGCCTTAAGAAGAAGCAAATAATCTGGCATACGTGTTAGAAGCTGGTGTGTGTGTGTGTGTGTGTGTGTGTGTGTGTGTTAGTCACTCAGTCGTGTCTGACTCTTTGCAACACCATGGACTATAGCCCACCAGGCTCCTCTGATAATGGAATTCTCCCGGTGAGAATACTGGAGTGGGTTGCCATTCCCTTCTCCAGGGGATTTTCCCAACCTAGGGATTGAACCCTGTTCTCCCATATTGTAGGCAGATTTTTTACCATATGAACCATCAGTCAGTCAGTCAGTCAGTCAGTCAGTTCAGTCGCTCAGTCGTGTCCAACTATGAACTGTAGACCCCTACAAATTGTTAATATGTGTTCTAATATCTAACCAGTACTCAAGCACTTCTGATCATGGGGAAAATTACTTTAACCCAGCCATTGGAGTTGTAGCTATCAGGAATGAGGACAGCCTGTGTACTTGAAAGGAGAAGCTATCTTTGAGCAGCAATTTCCGTCTGGCAAAGCAATTCATTAGATTCGGGAAGGTTGGGACTCCTCTACCCTTTCCCCTCCCTGGAGCTAGCTGCCCCAGGCTCACCCAGGGAGGACACAGCTCTGAGTGGCCACACAGAGGATGAAGATTGATGTCAAAATATTAATTTCAAGTCAGCTCTGCTGATGTAAACTAAACAGGTGCTCCTTTTAGCCCATGGAGTCAATTGGATTGTAATTCTTCTCAGTTCTTAGCCTAGAAGCAGAAGAGCATTTTATTGTTGAGGGAACATGTTGGCAGGTGTCTCAGAGGTCTGAAAGGTTAATGCAGGCTGCTGATGGTGGCTACCTTGTTGAGAGACCTCCCTGCTAATTTTCTGGAGGTGATAGGACCGGAGAAAGCTAGAGTTGGACTGGGGATCAACCTGCCTTTTAAAATCAAAGGGATGAGACTGGCTAAGAGATCAGGCCCTGGAGTCAGATCACCTCCTACATCATGAGCAGTGTGGTGTTAGGCAAGTTCCTTTACCTCCCTGGACTTGGTGTCTGCATCTATAAAATGGGAATAAGAAAAAAGCTCACATTATAGATAGTGCCTTGTAAATTAGTCTCACACACATACCATTGTTTCTCTAATTCTCAAGGGTTCAGAGAGAGTCCTTTTCTCACAAGATGTTAATTCATTCAGTCATTTGCTGTCTTTCTTGCACCAGGTGTGCAGCTTGCAGTGGAGAGCAAAAAAGGACATGATCTCAGAGACGTCCCTGGCTGTCCAGAGGTTAAGACTTTGTGCCCCCACTGCAAGGGTTATGGGTTTGGTTTCTGATCAGGGAATGAGATCCCACATGCCATCAAATGTGGGCTCCCCCACTCCCAAAAAATCAACTTAAGAAAAGATACATGATCTCCATACTCATTGGAGGTAGCAGTTTGATGGGTGAGATGGGCCCTGGTCAAGTCACCAACCATATATGTGCCCTGGGTCTGTGGGAGGGCTTCAGAGGGAAATCTGATTGAATTTGGGAGGCCAGGACAGTCTTTTCTGAAGCAATAGCTCATCTCAGACCTGTTGCATGAGTAGAGGTTTGGCACATGGGTGAGAACAGAGTCTGAGCTGAGGAAATAGCATGACTGAGTCTCGGGGTGCCTGCTGAAGAGGGGCGATGTGCAGACTGCTAGGGAGAGCAGTAGGTGATGAGCTGGGACAGGAAGGCGTGGGCCAGTCTAGAGGTGTGGTCTGCGTCCCAAGAGCAGGTGAGAGGCTAGGTTTCACGAAGGTTCATCTGGCTGCAGTGAGGACCACAGAGACTGTGTTCCCAAGAGTTCTGCTGTCAACCTGAGGTCCAGGCTCTGCCCTCTGCTTTCCTTCTCCTTATCGGTTTGGGTACATGCCTCTGCTCTCCAGCACCTGGAGTCTCTTTCCTGCCCTGTGCACTCTTCCTGATGCCTTCCCTGCCATCCTTTTATTGTCCTCAAAGGCACCTGTCTTAGTCCTGGCTTTGTTGGTCTGCATAGATGTGCTCCAGCCCCTCACCCTCCAGCCATCTCTCCTGTAACCAGTCCTCAGAGACATCTCCTGCCTCTGTAAAGTCACTAGTCTGCCAACCAGACCAGGCACCACTCAGTGCATGATGCTTTAAAATTTTATGAAGCCTTTTTGCATTTGTTCCTCTATTAGCTCCTCATTATAATCTCATTAAATGAGTAGGACCAGAATTACTATCCCCACTTGTTAGATAAGAAAACAGCTTGAGAAAAGTCAGGAGACCCATGCACAACCATGTAGACAGTGAGTATCAGGGGTTCCACTCAGAGGTCAAGTCCTGTCACGTTGAACCCCTTGACTTTTTTTTTTTCATTGTTTTTTGGTGTGTATAAGTTTTTGCATAAACCTTGACTTTCTTTTCTCTTAGACATATACCTAGGAATTGAGTAAGTGGATCATACAGTAAATGTAGTCTAACTTATTAAGCCGAATGGCGTGCACTTGTTTTCTAAACAGTCTTATAAAATGTGTTTGCTATTTTACAGTCCTGCCAGCAGGGTGTGAGAGTTCTAATTACCCTGCATATTTGCCAATGCTTGGTATGATTAGTCTTTTAAATTTTAGATGTTCTAATAGGTGTAGAGTGGTAGTGCATTGTGGTTTTATTGTGCTTTCCTCAAATGATTAATGATGTAGATTTTACAGTGTTCCTGCTTGTTTTCAGGGCTGATTCCACTCAGTTTTAATAATAAACTTCTTTAATTAAATCTAGTACATGTTATTAAATTTGTTTGTTGTCATGAATAAGGTGAAGCAACGGCTTTTTGCATTCTAGATGGGATCTCATTATATATATTCATCAAGAGAGGCATTTATCACCTTGTACAATGATCTTTCTTTATAAATCTGTCTCTTCTTCACTAGATGTGAGCATCTCAAGAAAAAGTCTCTCTGATTTGTTTTCATATCTCCATATCCACCACAATGCCAGGATCATAGTAGAAAATGTGTTAGTGTTTGTTGAACCAAATTCATGTGTTTTTCTGTAAGAACTAGCTCTGCGGTAGATGCTCAAAACTGTCAATATTTAAAAGATCAAGTGAATAAGTAACTTTTGGATTTGCAACCATGTAACTGGCCGGTTGTCATCCTCTTTCTGATTCTCAATTTTCCTGTCTCCCAAATGGGCATGTTTGACCAGATGCATTTAGGATCTTTCTAAATATTACCAATGTCCCCAGACCTCACCTACCTATAACAACAAAATAAGGCCCTATTTCTCTTAATTCTCATATTGTAGACTCTAACTCATGCTCAGATGAATGAGGGGTCTGGTCCTGAGATTTCCTACCCTAAGTCTTCCTCAGATGATCATTCTGAGAATCACTGTGCATGGATGAGAAGGATATATCTCATGAGGTAGAACCCTAGGGTCACCCCTTCACCCTTTTCCTCCCTAGGTCTTGAAGCAAGATTTCACTTTGCATTCAATGAATGATTTTGCACACTTAAAATGAACAAACAAAAACTCTGCTCTAGACCTTTGAGATGGGGCTGTAAGGAAGATTGTTTCAGTTGAGATCTGCCAGGAAGGCTGGGTCAGGAAGGGTATCAACTCTAGTAGCGCACTGTCCATCTGTTTGTACCCCAGCTTTGCAACCCCATTTTCTCACAGGGCTTCTTCTCTGTGCCTGTTAGAATTCTCTGGTAATCTACTGGCCTCAGCCATTACCAACTCATGCTCCATCAGACACCTTCTAATAACATTAAACCTTAAAGGGGAGGTATTCTACTGCTGTGTGTGCTAAGTCACTTCTGTCGTGTTTGACTCTGTGAAGCCTCCATGGACTGTAGCCCACCAGGCTCCTCTGTCCATGGGATTCTCCAGGCAAGAATACTGGAGTAGGTTGCCATGCCCTTCTCCAGGGCATCATCCCAACCCAGGGATTGAACCTGGGTCTTCCATGTTGCAGGCGGATTCTTTACCCCTAAGCCACTGGGGAATCCCCATTCTACTGCTCTACCTCCAAAAAATCTTCTTGATTCTTCTATAAATTTTTTATGTGCAAATAAATTCTGGGAAAAGGACATCTAACTGACTCTATGCTACCATCTTAGTCCTAAAATGGTTATTTCTTCAGAACATGCTCCATGGAATCCGTATCAGAATCCTCAGTTTCTTGTTGAAGATTCTTTGACAGAACGGAATCTCTGGAGGAAGATGCTGAGATTGCAATTAAAGCCTTGGGTATCCATTACACATATAAAATGTTTGAAAACCATGGCCTTAGACACCTACCGCCACCCAGAATTATAAGGGTAATAATAAGTGGGTGTCCTCCCTAAAAAGAGTTCTGGTATGGTTTTGCCTCTGTAACTAATTCAGTTCAGTCACTCAGTCGTGTTCCACTCTTTGCGACCCCATGGACTGCAGCACTCCAGGCTTCTCTGTCCATCACCAACTCCCAGAGCTTACTCAAACTCATGCCCTTTGAGTCAGTGATGCCATCCAACCATCTCATCCTCTGTCCTCCCCTTCTCCTCCTGCCTTCAATCTTTTCTGGAACTAAAGGTTACTTAAGTGGCTCATATTCGTGAGGTCAATGGACCTCTCTTTTTATCCTTTTTATCCTGTTCAGCAAATATTTACTGAGCTTCTTGAGAGCTAAACTCTGTGCTAGGAACTGGGCTTCAGCAGGGAGCAAAGGCAGACTCAAGTCCTGATCTCACAAAGCTTGCATTCTAGTTTGAGAGAGACAGACAAGAAACAAAATTTTAAAAAGAACAAGGCAGTTAGTGCCACAGCACAGTAAAACACTGGGCAAAGAGAGGTGATAAGTAATGTACGGAAGGGAAAGAGCACAGAGTCAGAACACCCTCTGTGAGGGCAGGTGTGCAGTGGGTGGAGCCTGAGACAAGACCCAAGAGCCAGACTTTCAGGCAGAGGAAATATCCAGTGGAAAGGCGCTGAGGTCAGAGAAAGTTCTTTGCTTCAGAAATGGAAAGGAGTCATTGCGGCTAGGGGATGTTGAATGAGAGAGGGAAAGGAAAATCAAGCACAGGAGAGAAAAGAGTGAGAAAGAGAACAAAAGAGAAATAACTGGAAAAGGAAGGGGGGAAAGAAGGCGTTTTCCCACTTTCTCAGGGGAGGATTACAAAGATGAGCAGAGCAGGGAGGGAAAAGAAGTGAGGTGTTCATACAGACTACTTTATGGAAATAGGAAGTGAATTCGTTATCTTGGAAGGTAATTAAGAGAGTGAACGAAAGTTCAAGAGTCAACACGGTTTATTTATGGAGATGGAGAGAAGGCAAAGATCCGGTGACAATGCTGGGAGATGAGATTAAAATAAATGTAAAGAGGGTTGGCATATTGACTGTGTGACCTTATACTGTTCTAAAATTTAATTTTGTCTAAAGACATTTTAAATATGGAAAGTCTGTTGGTGCTTTAGAGTCATCTAATATTCTGAACAATGTCCTTGCCACAATCAGTTCATTTTAGCTCCGTGGCTCTGCTCAAAGCAATGTTCATTTCTTAAATTTTTGTCTCTTGCCTCAGAAATATTGCAGTAAGCACCTTTAATATTTTGAAAAGTCAGATCCTTTCAATGAGGAAAAATTTACGTTTTCTGATGGTAAGGTAAATTATATTTTATTGTAACAATTACATAATTACTTTATTACAGGCAAACCTGTCCTTACTCAGAGGGTTGCATATTATAGGTTGTAAGTATACCTGCTTCCTTTTTTAAGCTTTTAAATGAAAAGTAGAGAGAGCGCTGAGAAGAATGTCAACATTTGTGGCAAATTTTTTCGGTGATTGGGTTAGTGAGAAAGCCCACGTGCTAACTCAAGACAGCAGACATGTTTTTCTTCGAAAATTACTTATTACGGGATGATCTGCACAAAGATCATTTTATGTTGCATCTAAAACCTCCGTTGTATTGCTATCTAAAGGAACCTTCTGGTAGAAAGCATTTTAAATGACAGAACCAAATCAGTCAAATAAGGCAGGCTTCCTGAAGGAGGTGAACTTTTCATTTTCATGGTTACCCTTTATTATCATCTTTATTTTTAATTGGATTATAATTGTTTTACAGTGCTGTGTTACTTCTGCTCTTCAAAGCCTAAATCAACTATGTGTATACATATATCCCCTCCCACTTGAGCCTCCTTCCCACCCACCCTCCATCTCACCCCTCAGGGTCACCACAGAGCACCAAGCTGAGCTCCCCGCGCTATACAGCAGCTTCCCACTAGCTATCTATTTTACGCATGATAGTGTATACATGTCAATATCATTCTCTCAATTCATCCCCTCTTCTCCGAAGGCAGTAAACTTTTAAGGTAGCAGTTTCAAACTTTAGTGTTCCTGAGGACAAATCAGGTAACCTGGCTGTATAAATCAGGGCTCACCCTGTCTTTTAATGTCCCATACCTTTGGTAGACACTTAGGTATAAAACTTCTGATCTCTTTTTAACTGTGCTTTCCCTTATAGCCCAGTTGGTAAAGAATCCACCTGCAATGCGGGAGACCTGGGTTGGATCCCTGGGTTGGGAAGATCCCCTGGAGAAGGGAAAGGCTACCCACTCCAGTATTCTCAGGCTTCACTTATGGCTCGGCGGGTAAATAATCTGCCTGCAATGTGGGAGACCTGGGTTTGATCCCTGGGTTGGGAAGATCTCCTGGAGAAGGGAAAGGCTACCCACTGCAATATTCTCGCCTGGAGAATCTCATGGACTACACAGTCTATGAGGTCACAGAGCGTCGGACAGGGCTGAGTGACTTTCACTTTCACTTTAGATTAAACAGTTGCTGATCCTTGGCTTCATTCTGTGTCTGGGAAATATCAAGGCATGGTGGAAATGGTGGCAATTTGGAAACTGCCTGCTCTGTCCAAAGGGGAAGTCTCCCTTCAGTCCCAGCTGATTGTTGCCTAGAAATGACATCCATCCATTATTGCCAGGTCATCTCATTTCTTCAAAGAGAAACTGGAATTATGAATTTTTTTCCAGTATGAACTCCATGTTTTCAGGTTACCCATTACTTCAAACATTTTATGAGCTCTGTTTAGGCACTACTGCATGGGCCAACTCACACACGCTTGTGGGGACAGCCCAGCGTGCTGGCCTCCAGTCATGCCCTCTGTTCAAGGGGAGTCGCTCTGTTTCTCTCCAGTTCACGGTGTTCCGCTCCTCTAGCTGCAACTGCAATCTCAGCTTAGTGGAAATTTGGAAGAAAATCAAACGAATTATATGTTTATGAACTCAAAGACAAGTTCTTGCTGGATATTAGAATTTCCAAGAAAGGTCACATTTGGAGTCTTATAAAATGTTGTCTCTATTACTCATTCTTGAAAAAGACTAGTTTTATTCACAGCCATGGCTCTAACTTAGTTTTGAAAAATACCTCCAGCTCTGAGAAGAGATATTTTATGTGACACGGTAGCAAAACTCAGATATTTTCCTGTTTAGATTTATGGCTATTTCTTGCTCTCGGAAGGGCTGCTGCTGGCTCCGTCAGTGAAATGGTGAATTGTCTCTGACAGCAATGAATTCACTCAACGCACTCTTAAACCTTCCCAATTACTGGCTTTTTCCTAAGCCTCAGAGTACATTAATCATGTAACTGAGAAAAGACTTATTATGACCTTCTTTTGTATCAATTTTAGATACAGCCTATACGTGACAAAGCTGTCTGCAGACGTGTCCAGTGTTTTCTATGGGAATTGAGGAAAATCAAACAAGAAATGGATATGCAAACTTAAAAAAGGAAATTATAATCTTTTAAGGACAGTGCAGTGTCATCATATTCTTATTTAGGTGGATTTAGTCTTTGTGGAAAGAGAGAGAGGAGAGAGTCCTGCACGTCATTTTAACCTCTGTGAGGAGGAAGTAATGGAGACAGACAGGAATCTGCCTGTGTTTCATTAGTTATGTGCCCATGTGCTCCCGATGTTAGCATCTTACAGACAATACGGAGTTTAAAGCTGCATATTTTTAAAAACAACAGGACCCATAATTGCAAACCAAGCACAGCATGATGTTTGAGCAAATCTGGATATTACATAAGCTACTACTTATTAAGAGGCTTATTACAAAAACCTTATGAAGAGACAATACTTTCATACCCAATGTGGCTCCTTGCTGAGGAATTTTTCAAGGGTAGATCTTCTATATTTTATTTTTTCACTTGGTGTGCTGACTACCCACAGAACGAGATATTGCATGCACACATGCATGTTCAGTTGCTTCAGTCGTGTCAGACTCTCTGCGACGCTATGGACTGTACCCCGCGAGGCTCCTCTGACCATGGGCTTTTCCAGGCAAGAATCCTGGAGTGGGTTGCTATGTGCTCCTCCAGGGGGTCCTCCTGACTGAGGGATCGAACCCATGGCTCCTGTGTTGCGGGTGAATCCCTTCCTGCTGAGTCACCAGGGAAGCCCAAACGAGGCATTACCTGCAGTCCACTCAGTCATCGCCACCATCACCATAACCTTCACCGTTCCTACCCTCACAGCAGATGGCCCAAACCACAGCTTTCCTTCTAGACCCTATGCCGCTGTCACTCCACTGGAGGTGTGCCTGAATAAACTGCTTTCTTGGGTTGACCTACTGGAGCATTAAAAAAACGATTAAAAATCATTAGATGAAAGATGATTTATATCTCTTATCCCATTTTTATTCCCCACTAATGACACATGAACACTACACTAAGTGCTGATTATTTAAAGAAACACATTTCTTGTCTGGTGAGCATGCTGAGGGCATCATAGCATGTTAGCTTTGTATTTGCTAAGGGCTTGTCACAGATAGAAGAAACTACGCATTTGATGCTGGAATGGAATTCCAAATGCCTTCTTTAGGAATAGAAACTAGATTTTTTTTTTTCATTTAAAAGATTTCATTAAACAGTGACTGGGAATGGGTAGCTAGAAGAGAAAAAGTGAGAAAGTAGCTATGAATTTTTAAGGGAAAATTAGAAAGAGAGTTCAGTTGTACCTAGGTATTCAAAAGATTAGGCAACCCTGAAGGATTAATTGAATCCCTATTGCCTGTTCAGTTTTGTGTTAAGTGCACTGAAAGACTATGAAGAAATAGAAGGAGCTGGCCACAAACCTGACAAGAGAACGAAACAGCATTAAAAGTACCTGGCAGAATCATTTGTCTGGTTCTTAGAGTTTAAAAAGCACTTAACATAAACAATCTTACTTGACTCACCCAATTTCTTTAAGACAATGATTATGATCTTCATCTAATATAATAGATAAGGAAACTGAGGCCTAGATTAAGTAAAATACTTTGTCCAGCTAGTCAGTGGCTTAGCCTGTTTTAAACTCAGATGTTTTGATTCCAAACTATAAGAAAAGTTCAGGGGAGGCATCAGTGATTGGTAATGAGAGACAATTCTCCACTCTGTCTCTGGAACGTTTTGGTGTCTTGCGAACAAGAGAATTGACTGCCTTTGTTCTCTATCATCTTTTCAGAGATGTCTGTAGAACAGAGGATCTTGAAAAGTGGAAGCTGTGTTCCTCCCAGGAGCAGAGGACGTGTGTGTGTTCTGTCCAGTGCAATAAAGATGATGTCTTCCTCTCAGGCAAAAGGTCAGGTTCATTATAAAAGAGTCATGTACCCTAAGAATCATCCTTTATGGACTGAAAAGACATCAGCAGCTCTGCAATCCAACCCCCTTGAAAAATCAGCTTTATTAAGATGTAATTTAAATAGTGAAATTGACCAATTTTAAATGGACAGTTTGACTTTCAGCAAATTTGCATAGCACTGTAACTATCAACACAGTCAAGGTATGGGATATAGTATTTCCTTCAGTCTCAAAATTCCTTCTGCAGTTAATTTATTCTCCTAATCTCTTGCCCTTGGCAACCACAGATTTTTATCACTTTAGTTTCCTATCCCTTTAGTTTTGCCTTTTCTGGGATCCCATGTAGATGAAAAGATACAGTATATTATCTTTTTTATAATTATACTTATTTTTAATTGATTGATGATTGCTTTACAATACTGGTTTGATTTATATACAGTCTCTTTCACTTAGCAAAACCTATTTGACTTTTGCTCATGTTGTGATGTGGATTAATAGTCCATTCTTTTTTATTGTTTACTGGTAGCATATGTATACACATCAACTTGTTTATCCCTTCACAACTTGAGGGACAACCAGATTGTTTCCAAATTCTGGCCATAAAGATGATAAATATAAACGTAAAAATTTTGTGTTCAATTCAGTCACTCACTTGCATCTGACCATTTGGACCCCATGAACTGCAGCACACCAGGCTTCCCTGTCCATCACCAACTCCCAGAGTTTACTCACTCATGTCCATAAAGTCAGTGATGCCATCTAACCATCTCATCCTCTGTCATCCCCTTCTCCTCCTGCCTTCAATCTTTCTCATCATCAGGGTCTTTTCCAATGAGTCAGTCCTCCACATCAGGTGGCCAAAGTATTGGAGTTTCAGCTTCAGCATCAGTCCTTCCAATGAATATTCACGACTGATTTCCTTTAGGATGGACTGATTGGATCTCCTTGCAATCCAAGGGACTCTCAAGAGTCTTCTCCAACACCACAGTTCAAAAGCATCAATCTTTAGCACTCAGCTTTTTTTCTTTACAGTCCAACTCTCACATCCATACATGACTGCTGGAAAAACCATAGCTTAGACAAGATGGACCTTTGTTGGCTAAGTAACATTTCTGCTTTTTAATAAGCTGTCTAGGTTTGTCATAGCTTTTCTTCCAAGGAGCAAGCGTCTTTTAATTTCATGGCTGCAGTCACCATCTGCAGTGATTTTGAGCCCAAGAAAATAAAGTCTCTCACTGTTTCCATTGTTTCCCCATCTATTTGCCATGAAGTGATGGGACTGAATGCCACGATCTTCGTTTTTTGAACGTTGAGCTTTAAGCCAGATATTTCACTCTCCTCGTTCACTTTCGTCAAGATGCTCTTTAGTTCTCTTCACTTTCTGCCGTAAGGGTGGTGTCATCTTCATATCTGAGGTTATTGCTATTTCTCCTGGCAATCTTGATTCCAGGTGTGCTTCTTCCAGCCCAGTGTTTCTCATGATGTACTCTGCATATAAGTTAAATAAGCAGGGTGACAATATACAGCCTTGATGTACTCCTTTCCCAATTGGGAGCCAGGCTGTTGTTCCATGTCCAGTTCTAACTGTTAGAATTAGGTAAATATAAACATATTTAGGGCTTCCCTGGTAGCTGAGGTGTTAAAGAGTCTACCTGCAATGAGGGAGATCCAGGTTCGATCCTTGGGTCCAGAAGGTCCCCTGGAGAAGGAAACAGCAACCCACTCCAGTATTCTTGCCTGGAAAATGCCATGGAAGGAGGAGCCTGGCAGACTACAGTCCATGGAGTCACAAAGAGTGGGACACACTAAGTGACTAACTAGATGCTAGAAGCATATTTATGACTATGTTTAAATATTTATATTTATGTTTACAAAAAGCAATAAATATATTTATATTTATGTTTAAATAAAAAGATGATAAATATAAACATAAAAATTTTGTGTAAGTATATCTTTTTCATTTCTCATGGGTTAATTTGGACTAGGATTACTGAGTTATATGATAAGTCTATTTACATTTATTTAAAAATGGCCAAACCATGTTCCAGTGGCTATACCATTTATGCATTTTGGTTAGAAAGATAAGAGTATTCCAACTGTTCTACATCCTCACTAACACTGGTATGAGCTGTCTTTTCAACTGTAGCCCTTCTGAGAGGGTATGTGGTAGTATCATGTGACTTTAATTTGCCTTTCCCTGGGGACTAATGATGTTAAGCATATCTCATAATCTTTTTTGCCATCTATATATATTCTTTGGTAAGACGACTATTAGAAACTTTTCCCTATTTTTAAAGAGCTGTCTTGTTTTGTTTTCTTACAGAGTTACCAAAGTATTTTTATATATTCTGGAAATAGGTCTTTTGTGAGACGTTTGTTTTGAAATTATTTTTTCCCAGTCTATGGCATGTCTTTTTAATTTCTTTACAGTATCTTTTAAACAGGAAAATTTTAAATTTTGATAATGTCAAGTTTGTCACTGTTTTTATGTAGATCTCTTGTGGATTTTTTGCCTATTTAAAAAACTGCCTAACCCAAGGCTGCTTGTATTTTCTTCTATGCTTTCTTTTAGAAATGTTATAGCTTTAATTTTTACATTTAAATGTATCATCCATTTCAAGTTAATTTCTTGCATGCCACATGAGGTAAGGGTTAAGTTTCATTATTTTACATATTCAGTAGTTCCAAAACCATATGTTGAAAAAATTATCTCTTCCCCACTGACTTCCTTAGTAATTTTGTTGCAAATTGATTGACCAAGTAAGTATGAGCCTATTTCTGGAATATCTATTGCTTTAATCTCTATGTCTGTCTTTATACCAAATACTGTGTTATCTTGATTATTATAGCTTTATGAGAATGTGATATAATCCCCTGCTTCAATAAAGGAAAGATACTTGTCCCAGATCACAGACCAGGCGAGCCCCAATCCAGGACTAGCATTGACTTATACTTATTCAGCTGTGGCCACAAGACTGGAAAAGGTCAGTTTTCATTCCAGTCCCAAAGAAAGACAATGCCAAAGTATGCTCAAACTACCACACAATTGCACTCAACTTATATGCTAGTAAAGTAATACTCAAAATTCTACAAGCCAGGCTTCAACAGTATGTGACCGATGAACTTTCAGATGTTCAAGCTGGTTTTAGAAAAGGCAGAGGAACCAGAGATCAAATTGCCAATATCCGTTGGATGATTGAAAAAGCAAGAGTTCCAGAAAAAACATCTATTTCTGCCTTATTGACTATGTCAAAGCCTTTGACTGTGTGGATCAGAACAAACTGTGGAAAATTCTTAGAGATAGGAATACCGGACCATCTGATCTGCCTCTTGAGAAATCTGTATGCAGGTCAGGAAGCAACAGCTAGAATTGGACATGGAACAACAGACTGGTTCCAAATCGGGAAAGGAGTACGTCAAGGCTGTATGTTGTCACCCTGCTTATTTAATTTATATGCAGAGTATGTCATGAGAAATGCTGGGCTAGAGGAAGCACAAGCTGGAATCAAGATTGCTGGGAGAAATATCAATAATCTCAGATATGCAGATAGTACAAAACTTATGGCAGAAAGTGAAGAAGAACTAAAAAGCCTCTTGATAAAAGTGAATGAGGAGAGTGAAAAATTTGGCTTAAAACTCAACATTCAGAAAATGAAGATCATGGCATCTGGTCCCATAGCTTCATGACAAATAGATGGAGAAACAGTAGAGACAGTGACAGACTTTATTTATTTTTTTGGCTCAAAAATCACTGCAGATAGTGACTGCAGTCATGAAATTAAAAGATGCTTACTTCTTGGGAGAAAAGTTATAATCAACCTAGATGGCATATTCAAAAGCAAAGACATTACTTTGCCAACAAAGGTCTGTCTAGTCAAGGCTATGGTTTTTCCAGTAGTCATGTATGGATGTGAGTGTTGGACCGTAAAGAAGGCTGAGCGCTGAAGAACTGATGCTTTTGAACTGTGGTGTTGGAGAAGACTCTTGAGAGTCCCTTGGACTACAACGAGATCCAACCAGTCCATCCTAAAGATCAGTCCTGGGTGTTCATTGGAAGGACTGATGCTGAAGCTGAAACTCCAATACTTTGGCGACCTGATGTGGAGGACTGACTCATTGGAAAAGACCCTGATGCTGGGAAAGATTGAAGGCAGGAGAAGAAGGGGATTACAGAGAATGAGATGGCTGGATGGCATCACCAATTCAGTGGACATAAGTTTGAGTAAACTCCAGGAGTTGTTGATGGACAGGGAAGCCTGGCGTGTTGCAGTCCATGGGGTCGCAAAGGGTCGGACATGACTGAGCAACTGAACTGAACTGATCTACTCCCTACCCCGTCCTCCTCCGTCTCCCTTACCTTGCATCCTGGTGCCATTTGTGCCTGAACGCCTACCGTCGCTCAGTCTCCCTAGGCCGAGAAGAGAGAAAATGTGGTGACGTATTTTTATGTTAAGGATTCATGAGATTTTTACATTTTACTCAATCACATACTGTTTCAGTTAACATAAAACAGATTGTTTTCCTCCACCTCATTTCTCATCCTTCTCCCAAATCCAAGTAAACTTGTTACTCCAGGAAAATGAGCCCCAACTCTCATCCATATACCTCTGGCATGTACCTCAGTTGAAGGGGTTGCTGCTGCTGCTGCTGCTGCTGCTGCTAAGTCACGTCAGTCATGTCTGACTCTGTGCGTCCCCATAGACAGCTGCCCACCAGGCTCCCCCGTCCCTGGGATTCTCCAGGCAAGAACACTGGAGTGGGTTGCCATTTCCTTCTCTAATACATGAAAGTGAAAAATCAAAGTGAAGTCGCTCAGTCGTGTCTGACTCCTAGTGACCCCATGGACTGCAGCCCAACAGGTTTCTCTGTTCATGGGATTTTCCAGGCAAGAGTACTGGAATGGGTTGCCATTGTCTTCTCTGATTGAATGGTTTGGGCTGATGCAAATCAAAAACAATCACTGCCGCCATGAGGGCACAAGCCAGCAGCGCCTAAATATAGACTGGCCAGAAGACTCCACACAATCACACCTAGAGGGTTTTCTTTGGCTTCCCTCCTTAATCAGAACTTCTTTAATAGTAACAGATGGCTGATACAGTATTCAGAAAACAGCCACACAAGCCCATTTATTTTGCTAAACTTCCTTTTTTTTTTTTTTAATTTTATTTTTTTTTTATTTTTTATTTTTTCCTTTTTTTTTTTTATTAAATTTTAAAATCTTTAATTCTTACATGTGTTCCCAAACATGAAACCCCCTCCCACCTCCCTCCCCATAACATCTCTGTGGGTGATCCCCATGCACCAGCCCCAAGCATGCTGTATCCTGCGTCAGACATAGACTGGCGATTCAATTCTTACATGATAGTATACATTATAGAATGCCATTCTCCCAAATCATCCCACCCTCTCCCTCTCTCTCTGAGTCCAAAAGTCCGTTATACACAGCTGTGTCTTTTTTCCTGTCTTGCATACAGGGTCGTCATTGCCATCTTTCTAAATTCTATATATATGTGTTAGTATACTGTATTGGTGTTTTTCTTTCTGGCTTACTTCACTCTGTATAATCGGCTCCAGTTTCATCCATCTCATCAGAACTGATTCAAATGAATTCTTTTTAACGGCTGAGTAATACTCCATTGTGTACATGTACCAAAGCTTTCTTATCCATTCATCTGCTGATGGACATCTAGGTTGTTTCCATGTCCTGGCTATTATAAACAGTGCTGCGATGAACATTGGGGTACATGTGTCTCTTTCAATTCTGGTTTCCTCGGTGTGTATACCCAGCAGTGGGATTGCTGGGTCATAAGGTAGTTCTATTTGCAATTTTTTAAGGAATCTCCACACTGTTCTCCATAGTGGCTGTACTAGTTTGCATTCCCACCAACAGTGTAGGAGGGTTCCCTTTTCTCCACACCCTCTCCAGCATTTATTGCTTGCAGATTTTTGGATCGCAGCCATTCTGACTGGTGTGAAGTGGTACCTCATTGTGGTTTTGATTTGCATTTCTCTGATAATGAGTGATGTTGAGCATCTTTTCATGTGTTTGTTAGCCATCCGTATGTCTTCTTTGGAGAAATGTCTATTTAGTTCTTTGGCCCATTTTTTGATTGGGTCGTTTATTTTTCTGGAATTGAGCTGCATAAGTTGCTTGTATATTTTTGAGATTAGTTGTTTGTCAGTTGCTTCATTTGCTATTATTTTCTCCCATTCAGAAGGCTGTCTTTTCACCTTGCGTATATTTTCCTTTGTTGTGCAGAAGCTTTTAATTTTAATTAGATCCCATTTGTTTATTTTTGCTTTTATTTCCAGAATTCTGGGAGGTGGATCATAGAGGATCCTGCTGTGATTTATGTCTGAGAGTGTTTTGCCTACTTCCTTTTTGCAGTCAGCAAACATGAGATTCAGGACATCTGAAAGGTCAACAGACATGGGATTCCCAAATAGTGTTCTCTCTCGTGCGCTCTCCCCGCTCTGGAATTACTGCTTCAGCCACAGGGACTGGCAGAGATCTTGGGGCTCTCCTTTCCAGTCTCTGGAACACTGGCCATGTGGATGATAGAAATCCAGCCAGAGAAAGGAATATCAAAACAGCCTTCATTGAAATGTAGGCTCCAGCTTAGAAATAAGTGTTTCCTGAAATAAGTATCTTAACCACCTTTCATCCAGATTTCACTCCCAATGAAGTTTTGTGCTTCTTTAAATGTAAGCTTTTAGAGTAATCTCTGTATCCTTACTTCAAAAACACAACTAAAATATTGACTGAGCATTTTGTGCTCTAGTGAAGAGGGCGTTGCATGTATGTATGTATGAACACTCATATGAGTGGCTAGTAGATGTGATATCAAAAACTGCATTTTGCTGAAAAGTTTGAAAAAGTCATAATTAGCAAACCCCAAAGGAGAAAACAAAGGGAGGGGCATATATCATTTAGAAATATACCATGTATTTTAGAAGCCAAGGAATTTGGTACTATCACCCTTATATGCCTGATGTAACCCTTTCTTCTTCCCTCTACCCAAATAAGGAAAAAGAAAATCACTTTCGTATAGTAAGTTTATGGAGTCTTATGCATTGACAATCCATTGTTGTATTTGGCCACTAAATATAGTAAAGCCTCTCTTAACTAAAAGGCTCTAAAATTAGTGTTCTAGTTGTTTTACTTCTTGATTGAGGATTTATATAGAATCTCTTTCTTCAGCTTTTGTTGAAAAAACTTCCAAAATGTATTAATATGCTTCCTTGTCTTCATAATTCCAGGGAACATAATTGAGTTCTTCTTGTGATTCAGGATTTGAAGACTTAGGGGTCATTTGGAAAATACATCTCCTTTTAAAGGCTATAAAAGCAGTGATGAAATTGTGGGAGTTCCATTGAGTGCACAAGGTCTTCAGCCCTCAGTGTCCTTATTGTAAGAAGAGAAGACAGGACTGCATTCATGCTTTTTGGACTGCAGTGTATAGAGCCTCCAGCCTCTTATGTATAATGCATAGCCTGAGATATTTTAAAGATGATACTTTCAGCACATCACACCAATCCCGGGAGGTAGTTGTTATCATTCAAACTTTGTACCAGTAGAAACTAGGGTTAGTGAGGCTACATATCTTGCCCAAGGTCATAGAGTGAGCAAGAAAGAAAGCTAGGAGCAAATTCTGAGCTTTTCCCCTGTACTTCTTACCACTGGGCTCAACGTAGTCAAATTTCAGTTATTTCTTACATCTTGACTTTCTTTTTCCACTGGCCCCTGTATTCTACAAGATTCTGACTTAGGCTTGCCCTCTTTTGATAATGCATCATTCTAAAAACTGTACCCACCTACCATTTGTTATCTCAGACCCAGCACCAGCTCATTCTAATCTGAATGTGTTCACATTTTGGAACCAATCATACAGAAACACACCATCAAATTCATTAGGACAAAGTGTGCAATAGTAGCAGGAAGATCAAGGAGATTCAGGGGTGTGTGACATTCCCCATACCCAAATACCACCACCCAGGCAACCCTCACCTACTCTACATATAGAATTGGATGGTTCTGGGGGAGTTTCCAAGGTTTTCCCACCATACATCATGTCCCAGAGCTTTCAACATTGAATAAATGTGGCAGACACTGGGACTTTGTCTCCTTGAAGGACAGGAGTCACTACGTGGCATCAGTTACTCCGGAAAAGGAAACCAAATTGAAGGAGGTCAGTTATCTCTTCTAAACTTCTCTTGAGAGTAGCACTTCGATAGATAGGAGTTGATTTACCATCTTCCTGAGCTGCAACTTACAAGCATATAAGAGATATTATAGTGGGCCCATTTGTCTGCTCCATGAAAACAACTCTACACTGTGAGTTGAAGGGCACAAGCCAAGGAGTATTTAAGCCTCCCTACAGTGCCTGCCTTTGAGGTCCTGAAGTCAGGTCTACATATTTGTTCCTTGGTTTGGGCTTATTTTAGGGATATGGCAAATAGATTGCAAAGCAAGGACTAGAAGTTTATTTTTAATCCTGTTTTGTTTTTAACTTTTAAAAGCGTTACATCTTTATCGTAGAAAATTTGGAAGGAACAAAAAACTATAGAGAAAACAGGGTAATTGTTTTAAAATGCAAATCCATGCATGTTCCTATGCTACTAAAATCACTTCAATGGTTTCTACTTATACTTAGAATAAAATCCAAACTCCTTCTTGTTCATAGGGTTCTGCATGTTGGTATGTTTCATTACATTTTTAATGCATTTTATATTGTTATGAATAACATTTCATAAGAACTTAATCATTCTCCTCAAAAGCCAAGACAAAAAAATCTTGACAATATCATTGTCATAACTTTGCTACATTATGTATATATACTATAGCGTATATATTTTCATAAAGTTGAATAATTAGGTTGTTTTCAGTTATTTTCTTTTATAAAGAGTAAGGGGAGAAATCTTTTTGTGTGTAAATATTTATAGACACTTTTAGATTGGAAAGATTCTGTGGCAATTAGGAGACAGAGCAGGTCATTTAAATGAGATAATGGATGAAAACACTTAACTATACTTAGATGTGCATTATGATAATGAATGTAAATTACTTTACCTTCAGATTCAATTTATTCCAGCACTGCCTTTAGGAATAAATTGGCTACCTCACAGTATTACTGAAACCTTACCTTCTAACCAGTCTGCCCCCCAGTCCTGCAATTTATGATTGCGAATGTTACTGGTTCAAGAGTTTCTGCACCAATACTGTTCTTGTGATGACCTGTGTCCCAATATTCCAAGGAAGATACTTGTATGGTTCCTTCTTTCTTTTTATTAGAAGCTCTGTGGCCATCAAAACCTGCTCATGGAGGAAGTCTTCTTGGGGAAAATGTCCCAGGAGTACCTTTGTGGGAGTGTACCATCAACAGTCTCAGGGGAAGAGGTTATTAAAATAAATTATCTTATACTTCAATTGATGCCCTGAGAGAAGCTTGCATTTTCCCCTTTTTTATGTTTCTAACAGGAGGCTTTGTGGGAGTTTGTTTACATTTGACAGAGTCAGGAAAGGATGGAAAGGCAAAGAAGAGCTAGTTGCTTTTTTAGTTGTAGCTTGTTCTTTTTTTTAAATTCCATTCCCTTGCAATTTGAATACACAACTTACAACTTAATCTTTTTATTTTATATTCTGTGTATTTTGGAAAATGCTTACGAACAGTAAAAGAGAAAAACATCCTTATGAGAGGTAGGAAATGCTTGGGGGAGGAAAGCCTCTGACACATTAACAAGAAAATACAACTGATTATTCAGGGCAAAAGTAGAAACCAAAATCCTAGCCACCCTGCAATCTGAGATAATGCTCTCAGCCCCATCTTTTTGCTTCTAAATCCTACTTCTCAAGTTCCAGACGCAAACACCTACATGGTCCAGACAGGTGGTGCAAATGCAGTCAGCCAGAGGAGACTGGCTATACCATAGCCAGTAGAGTATACTTACTATATATGTATAGTAAGGGCATTTACTTATTGGAAGGACATTTTAAAAATCCTGTGCAGGTCTTGCAAAACAAGTCTGCAAGCTCAATGCAGCCCATATATAGTACAGACGCATGTTGATATAGTTCTGTATGCACAAGAATGTATGTGTCATACATTACTCAACTTTCTGTGTCTGTATATATACAGATAAATACATATGTATATGTTGTTGTTTAGTTGCTAAGTCACATCCAACTCTTTGCGACCCCATGGACTGTAGCCCACCAGGCTCTTCTGTCCAAGGGATTTCCTAGTCAAGAATACTGGAGTGGGTTGTCATTTCCTTCTCCAGGGGATCTTTCCCACCCAGAGATCAAATCTACATCTCCTGCTTGGCAGCTACGGTTCTTTACCACCGAACCACCAGGGAAGCTCAAATATATCGAGAGATAGGTATAGATATAAACACAAGATACATACATATATATGTATATCCTCAAGATTTGAGTCTTGACATCAGCTTATTCAAGAAACTAGTTTATGTTGTTAAACAGAATGCTTAGCCTCTTTGTCAGAAACATTTGTATTTGTATTAATATCTTAGTTTAAGGCTTTTTCAAGAACAGTGAGGAGATGTCTAGCAATACTTATTAACATCTTGTACAAGTTTTATAAAATACATCTGGAAAATGGAAAATGTTTTTCTTTAATATTTAGTAAGCCTGCATATCCATAGAAAGCTATAATTACAGGCATTTCTACTTAACATCAGCTCAGTAATCTATTCTTGAAAAATCAGATATTTTACACAAAAACACTAACCCAGAAGCATATTTCCTATTATTTTAAATGGGAAGAATTATAATGAATTATTCATCAACCCCAAATCCCCAACTAATTTCCTAAAACACAATTTAAACACAGACACACACAACAAATTGTCATTTAGGATGTAAAATGCTTAAAACATTGCTTCCTGATAACCAAATTATGAATACAATTGTTCACAAGCAGTCGGTTTGGGTACTGACCATGATATTCTAGGGTATCTTTGCACTAGCAACATTCCCTTTAATAATAATTAGCATGCTCTTTAAAAAATGTGATTTTGATGTTCCATTCTTTGTGATTAGAATGTAATTTGAGAGTTGTCTCCACATATTGTTTTGTTTAAAATGTGGAAGGGTCTGTTTAAATGTAACTTTTTCATATATAAAGAGTAACATAAGCCATTGTATTAAGAAATATATAAGTGCCATGAATTTGGTAGTATTAAAGAAACAAAGAGTCATTCTTGTGTTTTGTACAGTTAATGTACCTTTACATTAACTGTAGAGGTAGGCTTCAAAGTTTGACTACAGTGACAAAATGAGCGATTGTCCATAGCATATGACATAATAAAATGCCTCGCTAGGAGACT
This sequence comes from Capricornis sumatraensis, assembly GCF_032405125.1. NCBI lineage: Eukaryota > Metazoa > Chordata > Mammalia > Artiodactyla > Bovidae > Capricornis > Capricornis sumatraensis. Next base: position 66,467,346 of record NC_091077.1, read on the forward strand.
AGTTCAGTGTCTTACACTTAGTTGGTGTTCTAATAATATTATAGCCATTTCCTTTTAATAAACTCCATCAATAGATTCATTAATTGGGATTATATTTCTATTATAATTAGAAAAGCTAATTTATTTTAAGAAACATTTATGGGCTTCAATTGCAATCTGGGGTAAAATTCTTACCTAGAGTAGACTGAAGGATGTGCCTAGATACTGGCGAGGAGGAAACACAAACAAACAACCCTGGCCATGAAGGCTTGTCCAAGTCTCCATATGCGGTTTCATACGCAAAGAAACAAAATTCAATAATCAAAAATAATTCCCAAATATGGTGAAGTATGCTCATAGTAGATTTATTCTGCTATAGATAATAACTATAAATTGTGGATAAAATGTAAAACACAACTGCTAAAGAATCCAAGAATAAACAAAAGCGGGAGATTCCAGAGAGTGATAGAAATTTGGGAAATGGGACTAGATAGGATGTTTCCTAATAATATGAAGTCTAGCCTGAGGGCATGCAAAGCTGGCACCATGTGGCATCTAAACCTTCACTAGAAAACCTACAGCCCTTCTGGCCTGAAGAACTAAAGGATAGAGTTCAGAGGAACCGTAGTCATTAGGCAGTGAGGAAAGGATCCTGGAAAGGAGAGAACCAGAGTTGGGAAGACCTAATTTCTGTGTATAGACTCTTCCAAATCTCTGGCTGATCCCTGAACCACACAGAGGAGCAAACTACTGTTGGACTGCAAACTGCTCAGCTAAGGAGTAACAGAACGAAACCAATTTGAGCTGCTGCCCAAGAGCAAAGTTTGAAGTTGGATTCCAACCAAATTAATTGTCCCCTAAAACAAACAAATCAAAAATATCAATAATTTTTGGAGGAATGTAACAGAATTCCATTGCTACAACATACCATTACAATGCCCAGAATATAATCCAAAATTGCTTGGCATGCGAAGGATAGAAATTTGTGACCTATTCTCAAGATAAATAATAATCAGCAGAGACTAATCCTAAAATATCTCAGATGTCAGAATTAGCACACAGGGATTTTAAAGTAGCTATTATAACTATTATTAATGTACAGGAAAGCATATTCATTAATAAAAAGATGGAAAGCCTCAGCAGATAAATAGACAATAAAAGGAAGAGACACGGGACTTCCCTGACAGTCCAGTGGTTAAGACTCTGCTTTCACTGCAAGGGGCACAGGTTTCTCTTTGGGAAACTAAGATCCTGCATGCTATGCAAGAGAGGGGAAAAAAAAAAAAACAAAGAAATGGAAATTTTAAACTAAAATGTTACAATATCTGAAATAAAATATACAAATAAAAATAATTCTAATCTTTAACTTTACATGTAAAAAGTACTAACGTGTATGTGTGTTACTATATCACAGAAATCATTTTTACAGCCTCTGCTTTGATGCCTCTCTCAGTTCTGCACATGGCTGGCAAGTGCTGCCTAACAGTCTTCTTTTCTCTATCATATTTTCAGCTTCCAACAATATCCTACCTGGAAAGCTTTTCTTCTTTTAATTCCCTTCTCTTTTCCTCTTTCTCTTTCCTTTGCCTCTTTCCCTACACACCTCCCAGGACTCTGTTTTTTCTCATTGTCCAGAAGCTCTACAAGAAGGGGACTCAAATTTTGACCCAGAAGTTTTCTTTTGAAAACAGCAATGGGGGTGAGGCAGGCTGTGTAGTGAATATTCACATATTTGTTATTTGTTCCTAAATATCATGCAGTAAAGTACAACTCATATATCCATGGGCTTATGTACCTGAATACAGTGTACCTTGTTCTCTAGTCTGCTCTACTTTTGACATTCTTTTTGTCCCATTGATTATTATTATTTATTGTTTTTTCAGCTGCCTAGTTTTCTGTCTTTCCACTGTCTACACTTCTGTCAACTTGTATTGTACCTCTGACCCCCAAGGCTACCACTGCCATGGAATAATCTAATTTTTCTAGACTGTTGACTGCATCTACTTTTGTCCTTCTTTAGCTAATAGGAACGTTTTTACCCCTGCTATGGCCATACCTTCAGAGGGCCTTCCCATGGCATAGTAGTTGAATTACTAGTGATCTAGTTTTTTCCTCTATGCTTTAGTTCTTATCCTATAAGAAGGCAAGAGTTTCTCTAGTGGCTCAGACAGTAAAGAACCTGCCTGTAATGTGGGAGACCCAGGTTCCATCTCTGGGTTCAGGAAGATCCCCTGCAGAAGAGAATGGCTACCCACTCCAGTATTCTTGCCTGGAGAATTCCATGGACAGAGGAGCCTGATGGGTTACAGTCCATAGGGTTGCAAAGAGTTGGACACGACTGAGCAACTAACACTTTCACTTTCACTTTATAAGAAGGCAAAGCTGAGTAGAGCAAAGAATGGGTTGATGAGAGCCAGATGCTAAGACAGAAGACCTGCTGTTCACTCTGGATCACTGTATTTGTATATTTATATTTCTGTTTATTATGATGTTTTGATATCTTACAATACCTTTCTAGCTGAAGAGAGACTGTCTCTCCCTGGGATAGCTGATTCTTAGAGATAGGAAAGGGTCCAGTCAGCGTTATGCCTTTGAAATACAAACTAACAAATCCAGAGCCATCCCTCCTCTTTCTGGCCCATATACGCCAGGAGGTAATATTCCTCTTCTTAATCATCCTAGGACCAGGTACCAGACAACTTGGGACCAATCGTAAAGCTAGCTAAAATTATGCAAACTAACCAGTCCTTAAATGTTTACATTGCTTTGCTTTGCCTTTTCTGAGGAAACCCCAATAAAGCCTGTAGCCTAAGTAGTCTCTCTGCTCCCATCTTTTGCCTCCTGATCACTCTGGTTTCTTTCCCATGTGGCCCTGGGTAGGATGCCATGCTGCATATCTTCAGGACTCATTAGTATAATAATCCTTGTTCTTCCTGAGCCTCTCTCTAGTCTCTTCTTGTGGCAGCATCTGACCATTTCATATCAGAATATAGACCAATCGCTCCTCCTGATGTTTTCCTAGGGTTCTTTTCTCTTAGGGTCTTCATTGTCCCTTCTCTCAGGTTGGCCTCTTCCAGGAAATTCCTATCCAGCCAGCTGATCTAAATTCCAGTTGTAGTCTAGTTTCAAATTCTTACCCAGTATACATCTTAGTCCCAGTAAACTGAAGGATGTGGCTTTTTGTCTGTTTGCAATTAATCCAGAACATTCTGTGACAGTGTAAATATAGAGGGATGGTTCAAGAAATTTCACATAGAAGTCTGACCTTCTCAGAGCATGCAGAGGACTTCAAATGAGATGTATGTGTGTACATGCTAAGTAGCTTCAGTCATGTCTGACTCTCTGCTACCTCATGGACCGTAGCCTACCAGGCTCCTCTGTCCATGGGATTCTCAAGGCAATACTGGCGTGAGTTGCCATGCCCTCCCCCAGGGGATCTTCCCAACCCAGGGATCGAACCCATGTCTCTTATGTCTCCTGCATTGGCAGGAGGGTTCTTTACCACTAGCACCGCCTGGGAAGCACAATGAAATATATGCTTGATCATAAAAGTATTCTAGGAACACAAAAGAGGAATCAAACACTATATTTTGTAAGGGAAGAAAGATTTCTCCTCTACCTTCTTAGAGTTTCCAACTGGGACTGACATAAGACAACAGAAAAGTGTATATTATATTTATAATTTTTACATGTACATGGAGCTTTCACAGGGGGAAAAAATGACAATCTAGTGAAGAACGTGGGGCTCAAAGTGTATATACTAGATTGGACAAAGAGTAGTAAATTATGAAAATGTGACAAAGAAGTTTGGCAACACAATGTAAAGCAATTATCCTCCAATTATTTTTTTTAAAAGACATTTTGGATAGAGCAGTTACTTGTGGGAAAGTACCTTGGAAGATAAGGGTTCAAAAGTGTGTTTGTACATATTTCTCCTGGCTTCTACTCCTAGTCTCCAGGGACATGAATGTCTTCCTTCCTCCTGGTACAGGGAGGGCACCTTTCACATGGGAGTTTTATTTCCTGCTTTTAGGAAGAAAAGGGAAGGTCAGAATGTCCATCTTGTGTCTACTGTTTCTCAAGTACCTTTAACTCAAAATGATCAATATGCCAAGATGGCATATTTTAAGATGGCATGCTCTGAACCTCTACAATTTCTAACATTTCCAGCATTTTTTTTAAACAGTTCACATACATAGGCCATTTTCTTTCCACTGTATCAAAATGTGGTAATAAATCAGTGAGGCATTAAACAATGGATGACATCTTAGAACCGAGGACATGTGGTAGTTTTCACTAGGACTGTGGTGATTAGTTAGCTAAGGTTGGTGGTGGTGGCTGTTCTAATAGATAACATGGCATCTTTTGGACCCAAATGGACAGCTGAAACCATCACATGGTTAGACTGGCATAGAAGGGTATTCTGGGAAGAGAGGACAGCATAAGAAGACCCAAACACAGAAGGTGAGTTTGGAGGCTTTATGAAATCTTTAGAATGACAAATAAGTTTTATAGACTGGGTAGGGGAAAATTTTGAAAACCTAGTTGTCTTACTTCTATATTTGCTGATAATTGAAAGCTAAGAGAGTTTATTTTCACCTGATATTGGAACAACTGAAGGATTATAATGAAGAGTTCAACTCTTTTTTGGTTTGTTTGTTTTAGTTCAAGTCTTAATACATTGACATTTCAGGAGACTTTTGAAGCAATAAAACAAACCAGGCAGTTGCAGCTAATATTCTAGCAAGAGATGGTGAACATTCGACCTAGGAGGACTAACAGAGAGAAATGGCAAAAAGAGGAATAAGGTGACCTTCTGAAGACATCGCAAAAACATGAATATAGGAGGTTTGGGGGAAAAAGGTAAAAGACAAATCAAGATTTTCTGCTTGGTTGGGGACGGAGTAGATGATGGAGTAATTTTTTGAAAGAGTGAATCCAGGAAGAGAAGCAGGCTTAAAGTCTTATAGCTTGGTACGGAAAAGACAGAGGTAGACTATATATACATAGAAGTAGAGGCACAAAGGCAATGCCAAAGAATGCTCAAACGCCCGCACAATTGCACTCGTCTCACACGCTAGTAAAGTAATGCTCAACATTCTCCAAGCCAGGCTTCAGCAATACGTGAACCGTGAACTTCCAGATGTTCAAGCTGGTTTTAGAAAAGGCAGAAGAACCAGAGATCAAATTGACAACATCTGCTGGATCATGGAAAAAGCAAGAGAGTTCCAGAAAAACATCTATTACTGCTTTATAGACTATGCCAAAGCCATTGACTGTGTGGATCACAATAAACTGTGGAAAATTCTGAGAGAGATGGGAATACCAGACCACCAGACCTGCCTCTTGAGAAATCTGTATGCAAGTCAGGAAGCAACAGTTAGAATTGGACATGGAACAACAGACTGGTTCCAAATAGGAAAAGGAGTGCGTCAAGGCTGTATATTGTCACCCTGCTTATTTAACTTCTATGCAGAGTACATCATGAGAAACGCTGGGCTGGAAGAAGTACAAGCTGGAATCAAGATTACCGGGAGAAATATCAATAACCTCAGATATGCAGATGACACCACCCTTATGGCAGAAAGTGAAGAGGAACTAAAAAGCCTCTTGATGAAAGTGAAAGAGGAGAGTGAAAAAGTTGGCTTAAAGCTCAACATAAGAAAACTAAGGTCATGGCATCTGGTTCCATCACTTCATGGGAAATAGATGGGGAAACAGTGTCAGACTTTATTTTTGGGGCTTCAAAATCACTGCAGATGGTGACTGCAGCCATGAAATTAAAAGACGCTTACTCCTTGGAAGAAAAGTTATGACCAACCTAGATAGCATATTCAAAAGCAGAGACATTGCTTTGCCAACAAAGGTCTGTCTCGTCAAGGGTATAGTTTTTCCAGTGGTCATGTATGGATGTGAGAGTTGGACTGTGAAGAAAGCTGAGTGGTGAAGAATTGATGCTTTTGAACTGTGGTGTTGGAGAAGACTCTTGAGAGTCCCTTGGACTGCAAGGAGATCCAACCAGTCCATTCTGAAGGAGATCAGCCTTGGGTGTCCTTTGGAGGGAATGATGCTGAAGCTGAAACTCCAGTACTTTGGCCACCTCATGCGAAGAGTTGACTCATTGGAAAAGACTTTGATGCTGGGAGGGATTGGGGGCAGGAGGAGAAGGGGACGACAGAGGATGAGATGGTTGGATGGCATCACTGACTTGATGGACGTGAGTCTGAGTGAACTCCAGGAGTTGGTGATGGACAGGGAGGCCTGGCGTGCTGCAGTTCATGGGGTCTCACAGAGTCGGACATGACTGAGTAATTGAACTGAACTGAACTGAAGGTAGAAAATAATTAGATAGTAACAAATTCTTAGGAATTTCTTGGGAGAGGGGTTGACCTAAGGATATCGATTACATTCTTTATTTTATTTTGTCATTCATAATTTGGGGATAGAGGTCTCCTATGTGCAAGGTTTCAGTCTTGGTGCTAATTGTACAGAGATAAAAAAGACATAGCTCCTGCCCTCAGAAGTCACAGTTTAGGATAGGAGCTATATCAACCTGTCTGAATTCCATGTCTAGATGAGTAGCACTAGAATTGAGGTTTGATGCCAGTCCCTGGCAGACCCTGCTCATGCCCCATTTTATCTAGTCAGCTCTCAACATTACTGGACATATGCCAACCCTACAACTTCCACCTTCAAGCCCATGCCTCTTCTTGAGGACTTTCTCTGCCAGTGGGAACCCTCTGAAAGTGTCTGGGAGCTACCACCACCTCTCTGACATGTCACACTCAACCAAGGACTCTAAGGAGTCGGTAGATAAATAGTTCAGCAAACTTTTCTCCCAGTTGGGAAGTGATGAGGCATACTGGACTCAGCATCACATAGTTACCGTTGAGACTGAGCCTTAGTTGTCCACAGCCCTAACCTGCTGGCTAAGTCACTGTGAAGAGACTTTTTTCACTTCTTGTCTCACTTCTGCAATCCTGTACTGGGTGTCTTCTGAAACCACTGCCCAGGGTAACTACATACTTGGTCTGTGCTCAAGGGCTGTTTCTGTAGCAGCTTTAAACAGGTCTACAAACTTCTTGACATGCCTCCCATCAAGAGATGGTGATCTAGGCCCCCACTCATTGAATCTGCTTGAGTTTTGACCTATAGAATGTGGTACAAGTAATGCTATGTGACTTTTGAAGCTAGGTAATAAACGGCCATGCGGCGTGTCTCTTGTTCACTGGAACACTGACTGCTGGAGCTCTGAGCAACCTTGTAAGTGCAGTTTGCTTGGGGCTGCCCCCCTGGAGATGTCACACTGAGAGGTCACATGAACATTCCCGATGCTCTCTTTATGTGTAGTGAGACAACCAGTGAGCCATAGCTCTTGATGACGCTCCAACCTGGCTATAAGGCATACAAGTGAAGAAGCCTCCAGATGACTTCAGGACCCACTGTTTGAATCACCCTCAGCTATCCCAGTCTTCTCAGCTGAATTCCCGGGCATCACAAAGCAGAGATGGGCTTCTCCGTGCCATGCCTGAATTCCCACCCCACAGAATTCATGAACATAATAAAATAGATGTCTAACACCACTGGAGTTTGAGGTCATAGCAAAATATTGACTTGAGGTGGTACTTCCACAGAGGAAGCAACATGAACATTTGTGAGATGATTGAAAATAGAAGTATGAATTACCTCATCAATGGACAGAGTGCACGTCAATTATTTTCTACCATGCAGAGATGATGTATTTAACCTGAAACTGTGTGTATTATGTATACAGCCTCTCTGCCACAATAAGATGAACCAGCTTCAACCGATATGATCTGAGAGCAATGACATTTAGGAAGTTACATGGCCAATAAATTACAAAAGAACTACCAAGGGCCCACTGGCTAAGAAGTTTTCAGTAGCTTTCCCATTTTAAAGTTGTTTCCTTGTGCTTTATCATTAGCAACCTACATATTTGGTTAGAAATTGCATGACCTGAAAAAAGACATTACAGCAGAGATTCTGCCTGAGTTAAGCTCTAGATGCTATCTGGCTTGAACAAGAGGCAAAGGGGAGGAGATAGTTCTCAGGTGATTGGAAATGATTTCTGCATCAGATGTGATGTCTGTCACATCCAATCATCTGGTGCCTGTTTAGGATCAGACATGTGACAGCAGGTGGACGTGTGCCTTTTGATCCTGAAATGGCAACAGACCCTCGTGTCTGCAGCTTCATTTGACAAATTTGGCAGGAGGGAAGAGATCTGGAACCAGAAGCATCTGCTACTGAGTTGGGACTGCTGAAACAAAGGCTTTTATGAAAGCTGTTTCCTTCCATTGCTATCCACTGAGCTTACTGTGGACACAAGATTAGCCCCACATATATTTATCAATATTAGGATACTGGGGTCATCTGTCCATGACTCACTGGTGTTTCAGAGATTCCTTGTGAATCTGTCCAATCAACTTCAGCACAGGAGACACTTTGACTTGTCATGCATTAGGTGTGTATATGACTGTGCTGGCCCCATGGAGGAGACCCAAGCAAGGTGTAGCTCACGCCCTCATGACACTCCTCCTCCGTCCTGCCACTAGACTATACTTCATTGCCAGATGAGAAGCCTTACCTCACACTGGATGGGCTACAGTTACTGAAAAATAAAAAGGAAAATATTTGAAATGTAGAAGAAAATGCATGGCACTATTTAACATTGTGGTGAGCTACTAATTTTCTCTAACAGCAATGGAAAAATTCATGGAAATAAGAGATGATCATTTGTATACAGGTAAACAGAAGCTACTGTAGGTGATAAATAATCTAAATCAAAATAACAATCTGAGGAAAATATTTGCAAGAAATATTTGGCTAACATCCTAACCCCATAAAGAAATCTTACCAATCTGCTAAAAAACACTAACAGGTAGAGAACATTAACAAATAATTCATTAAAAGTACAAATGGCTAACAAAGGTATCCATAACTGAAAAGACAAAGAGATGTCTCATTTTGACTATCAGATTTATGAAGATTGAAAGCAATAATACCTAATGGGATGAAAGCATGGTGAGGTGAGCAGTTTCCCACACTGCTGGTACAAACAGTATTTCTATAACACTTCTGTAAGCAAATTGACAGTCTATATCAAAACAATATAAGAATTCAAAAGCTTTTTGATTATCAACAGCACTTATAGGGATCTAGCCTACAAACCAGAGCGATTAACTCAAACATTTATGTAAAGAATAATGATCAAAATGAGGTTTATTGTAAAGTTAATATGAAACAGTCTAAATGCCTCCAATGGAGAAGGAAATGGCAACCTACTCCAATGTTCTTGCCTGGAGAATCCCATGGACAGAGGAGGCTGGTGGGCCAGTCCCTGGGGTCACAAAGAGTCAGACATGACTGAGTGACTAACCCTGAACCCTGAGATGCCTCCAAAGGGGCATAGTTAAATACATTTTTACATATGTATGTGCATGCATGCATGGTAAGTCACTTCAGTCTTCTGATTCCTTTTGACACAATGGACTGTAACCCACCAGACTCCTCTATCTGTGGGGATTCTCCAGGCAAGGGTACTGGAGTAGGTTGCTGTGCCCTCCTCCAGGTTATCTTCCTGACCCAGGGATCAAACCCACATCTCTTGGGTCTCCTGCACTGCTAGGCAGGCTCTTTACCACTGAGCCACCTGGGAAGCTGCAATGAACAAAATAGATAATAACAAAATGTATTAACAGTTTACCAGTTTTGAACATGTATTTGTAAATACTAGAAACAAATTTGCCAAAATCATGAGCATCGTTTCCTCTTAGTAGTGAAAACACTGGGTGATATCTCTTTTCTTCTACTGAAATCTTTAGGATGTATTTTATCTCAATAGTGAATATTGGATTCATTTTCTCTTGCTGCATAAGTTACCACATATTTAATCTCCCAAAACAAGATCATGTGCTACCTTCCAGGCTTGCAGGTCAGAAATCTGAGGTTGGTTTACCTGGATTTTCTGCTCCAGGACACTAGGCCGGAACGGGGAGGTGATGAGCTGAGATGAATCCTCATCTTCAGTGGAACTTTTCTTTCAAGCTCACTCAGGTTGCTGGCAGAATTCAGTTGCTGTGATTGTAGGGCTGAGGTCACTGATTTCTTGCTGGCTGTCAATCAGGGACCACTCTCTGCTCCTAGAGGCTGCCCACAGGTCTTCCACATGGCCTCATAGGTGGTTATGTTCTCTTTCTTCCAGATGAGCCAGAATGCAAGAGTTTCCTCTTCTGAGACCAGCTAGAGAATAAAGCTCTTTGCTTTTAAAGGGCTTATTGATTAGGTCAGATCCTCTCGGATCATCTCCCTCTCGCAAGATCAACTGATTTGGGAACTTAATGACATCCTAAAGTGAAGCTTTAGGCACAGATTGCTTGTTTTCTTTTTCTGATTTTTATTGGATATTGGATTATAGCCAATTAACAATGTTGTAATAGTTTCAGGTGACAGCAAAGGAACTCAGCCATATATATATCCATTCTCCCCCAGACTCCCCCATCCAAGCTGCCACATAACTGAGTAGAGTTCCATTTGCTATAGAATAGGTTCTTGTTGGTTATCTATCTTAAATACAACAATGTGTACATGTCAGTCCCAAACTCCCTGACTATCCCTTTCCTCCATTCTTAATAAGTTTGTTGTCTAAGTCTGTGCAGACTCCTTGGTCTTTTATTCTTTCTCTTTATTGATCAAGGGACTTAGAATAACTTACTTAGCCTCTCTGAGCTTCAGTTATCTTTAAGAGGAACTGATTAATAATAACAGTAATTGTCTCAAAGGATAATTTTAAAATTTGTCAGACATTCAAATGTAGTAACATTTTATTGGAAGACAGAGGAACCTGGCATGCTGCAGTCCAAGGGGTCTCAAAGAGCCGGACATGACCTAACGACTGAACAACAGCAACAATAGTTTATTACTTAATTTGATGTGAAATCTGGTTTTTGGGATCAGTATCAGAAAACACAAAGCAAAATGTAAAAGCCCACTAAAACTATCTAGGTAGAAAAAGAGTTTGATGAACTGTAAAAATAAGCTTCAGATTTTTTTCATTATCTTTCCCTTTTCCTAGTCAATAGCTAGGAGCATGTTTATTCCCTACCTCTGTGCAGTACTGGCCTACAGCAAAATTAAGTAGCTTAGCACCCCTCTGGCTCTCCAGATACTTTTCTTGATATTCTGCTTCCATCTCCGGTCAAGAAAAGTGTTTTGTGCTTCTCCAGAGCTAGGAAACCTTGTTAAAATGCAAATATTCTCTAAAAAGAGAAAACACGCATGGCTGTTAAGCACGGCTTGCATTATTTTGAAAGTTGTGTAATGAGAGCCTAAGAGAAAGGTATACAGATGGGAATGTTTGATGTGGGATGTAAAAGAAGGAGACACCCTGCTGAACTACCAACTCTTATAAGAAGATGAAGAAAGTCATGAAAACTTTAGCTTCTTGAGAAAAAGTATTCAAGAAATAGAAGATAATAAAAGAATCTCACTTCTAGATACACCCTGAGTCCAGGTAGCCACAGGGTACTATAATCTCTAGGAAATGTTGCTCACTACCACATAAAAAAAGCTGAGTGGTGAAGAATTGATGCTTTTGAACTGTGGTGTTGGAGAAGACTCTTGAGAGTCCCTTGGACTGCAAGGAGATCCAACCAGTCCATCCTAAAGGAAATCAGTCCTGAATATTCATTGGAAGGACTGTTGCTGAAGCTGAAACTCCAATACTTTGGCCACCTGATGTGAAGAACTGACTCACTGGGAAAGACCCTGATGCTGGGAAAGATTGAAGGTAGGAGGAGAAGGGGATGACAGAGGATGAGATGGTTGGATGGCATCACTGACTCAATGGACATGAGTTTGAGTAAACTCCGGGAGTTGGTGATGGACAGGGAGGCCTGGTATGCTGCAGTCCACGGGGTCACAGAGTCAGACACAACTGAGCGACTGAACTGAATTGAACCAACTGCTAAGTCACTTCAGTCATGTCTGACTCTGTGATGCTATGGACGGTAGCCCACCAAGCTCCTCTGTCCAAGGGATTCTCCAGGTCTCCAGGGGTTCTTGCTTACGCAGTCAGTGATCAAACACGCATTTCTTATGTCTCCTGCGTTGGCGTTGACAGGCAGGTTCTTTACCATGAGCATAAACTGGGAAGCTCATGCCACACTTGGGTTTATTTCTGGTTATTAGAAAGTTTTGCTCATCTGTGGAAGCTCCTGCTTTTGTTCTTCGGAGCCCCATGTGGTACATCCAAACTTACTTTTCCAGGTCAGCCCTTGAATGCTTGACAGCATGGAAAAGGGGACGGAGAAATGCCGAAACCAAATTCTGCCTATCAGAATTTTGAGCCCTACCTACCCTCTTTGTAGTCTAGGCTGTTTGTACTCAATGACTCCCAATTTTTTACATTGATTTTTATTATAGTCGCTTTACAATGTTGTTTGTTTCTACTGTACAGCAAAGTGAATCACTTATATATCCCCTCTTTTCTGGATTTCCTTCCCATTTACGTCACCACAGAGCACTGAGTAGGGTTCCCTGAGCTATATATTAGCTCACAGTCATTAGCTATGCATTCATTAGTTATCTATTTTATACACAGTGTCAGTAGTGTATATATGTCAATCCCAGTCTCCCAGTTCATCCCCTCCCCTCCCTTTCCTGCTTTGGTGTCCACTTCTGTTCATTTCTACCCTCTTCCCTTGTTGCTACCTCACCTCCCAGTATGAGAAGAAATGCCTGCAGGCAGGTCAGATATGCTTTGGGGCTTCCTGAAAGGTGCTCCATGTGAGGGCCAGGTTGTTGGATGTGAGTTGTACCTTTCCTTCTCATTCTTTGGTTGGAGCTAAAGGAATGATGGAAGCAAGTAGCCAGGTGAATGAGGCAAGTTCTCTGACAGATTCTGTGGATTTTACAGAAATGGTATTTTTTTTTTAACTTACTGTATTTTTTTTCCTGTTTTTCAAATTTTAAACTTTTTATATTGTATTGGGGTATAAAGACGATTAACAATGTTGTGGTACTTTTGGGTGAATAACAGAGGGGCTCAGCCATACATATACATTTATCCATTCTCCCCCAAACCCTCCTCCCGTCTAGGCTGGCACATAACATTGAATAGAATTCCCTGTGCTGTTCAATAGGTCCTTGTTGGTTATCTGCAGAACTGGTATTTTTTTTTTTAACCTAGAGTGATGTGTTCAGCAAATGCCTTTAAGAAGGAGTAAGAATAAATTATCTGTCTGTTCACTTGCTGAGTCGTGTCTGACTCTTTGTGACTACATGGACTGCAGAACTCCAAGCTTCCCTGTGCTTACCTATTTCCCAGAGTTTGCTCATAACAGCCCCTAAAGGTGAATGTTCTAATATAAATAGAGAATAAAATGATTATTCTCTCTTTGTGCATTGATAATACTGGCATTTGAATTTGAGTTGGGTTTTAAAAGAAACTATGTCTTGTAAAATTATAACTATATATTTTTTAGTATCGATTATGCATTGGATAGTATGCTAGGTGTTTTATAAACATGATCTCATTTAATCCTCCTTAGACTATAAACTACATGAGAGCAGAGACTAAGCCTTCCTCATATGTCAAGGCATCAGGGTCTGGCATAGAGGCTGGTGTATGGCAATAGAGAAGGTCTGTGAATTACTTCAGCATAGATTTATAGAGCATCTTTGTGCTAGAGGAACCTGACAACTAGGCACTGAAGGAGGATTCCTAGCAAGAGGGATTTAACAGTCTACAAAATGCACACAAATCCCAGCTATTATGGAGAGCAGTCCTTAAGAGCGAAAAGTGTGTTCAGATGTAAATTCAGTCTCTGCCACATATTACTTTAGTCATAAAGACTTAACTTTATGTCTCTGGGACTCTGTTTTATCATCTGCAAAATGGACATGATAATAGTGCCTGGGTCTTAGGATGTCTTGAAGATAAAAGAACCCTGCTTGGCCCATGGTTTCTGCTCAAAACATGACAACTATTATTTTTATAACAGCCATTCTATAAAAATTATTTGAATGAATATATGAATAATTTCTTGCTCAACTCAACTAGATATGAAGAATATTCTCTATTTCATAAATAAGGAATCTAAACTAGAGAGAGGTTAATTCCTTTGCTCAAGTTCAGTCATCTGGTAAGAAGCAAGGTTGTAATTAGTATCCAAGTCCATATGACTTCAAAGTCCATTCCATTCCACATTATTGCTGCTGCTGCATTCCCATTAAGTGTGAATGTTAACAAGTAGCATAAATACATATGATATAATTTCTAAGAGGAATTCAGGTAACAGGGCAAATGCCACATCACTTCCCAATAAGAGTGGGGCAAGTGAGATTTAAAAAAAAAAAAAATGGTACTGCAAAACTCAAGTCCAGCTGCCAATGTGGGATTATTACACAGTCTAGCTGTTATGTGCTATTGTGTGCCAATTGGAAGTGGGCTGCATTTTTTTCATGTGACAGCTGGTCTTGGTAGCAAAGAATGCCTTGAAGTTGGCATCACCATTCAGCCCAGAAACGGTTTGACTTGATTCACAAACATGCAGCTGAAAAAACTACAACCAGAGAAATGGTAGGCTCAGAATAGAGTCTGAAAAACAGGCAAAGGAGAAATTATTCTTTTTCTGTTTCCATAATTAAAGAGAGTGCACATAGCTACAAATCTCCAATTATTTAGTAATATATGTTTCCAAACTCATTCCTAGGTGAAGTACACATTCACTTCACTATTGATGTTATTTCATCAAGTATAGGTCTGGTCCTCGTAGGATTTGTAAATGGTCCCATTCAGGGTATAATTAATATAGAGGTTATAGTGAGTCTTACTTAAAATTCCTTTAGCGTCTTCTCTAGTGCCACCTCTTCCAGGATGACTACTTTGACTCACTCATTCATTCACTCACTTATGTATGTATTTGCACAATTTAACACATATTTACTGAATACCTACTATGTCAAAGACTCTGATAGAAAACTTGACAAAGTCCTTGCTTTTATGTTTGTTGCACTCTATTAGGGAGGCAGGCAATATACAAGCCATCCAACAAGTGAGTAAGTAAAATAAGTCCTAATAGTGATCATTTCTTTTTTTTTTTAAATTATTTATTTATTTATTTATTTTTACTTCTATTTTTACTTTATTTTACTTTACAATACTGTATTGGTTTTGCCATACATTGACATGAATCCACCACGGGTGTACATGCGATCCCAAATATGAACCCCCCTCCCACCTCCCTCCCCATAACATCTCTCTGGGTTATCACCGTGCGCCAGCCCCAAGCATGCTGTATCCTGCGTCGGACATAGACTGGCGATTCGAGTCTTACGAGAGTATACCTGTTACAATGCCATTCTCCCAAATCATCCCACCCTCTCCCTCTCCCTCTGAGTCCAAAAGTCTGTTATACACATCTGTGTCTTTTTTGCTGTCTTGCATACAGGGTGGTCATTGCCATCTTTCTAAATTCCATATATATGTGTTAGTATACTGTATTGGTGTTTTTCTTTCTGGCTTACTTCACTCTGTATAATCGGCTCCAGTTTCATCCATCTCATCAGAACTGATTCAAATAGTGATCATTTCTATGAAGAGATAGGATATCGTGGATGCCTCTCTGAGGTAGAATTTGAGCTGAAGCCTGAATGTGGGGAAGGGATGGTCATGAGTAGAGTTGAGGGAAGAAACACAGTGGGTGGAAGATTTTTGTGGCTAGATCTCAGAAAACGAAGGAAGAAAGGCAGAACTTAAAAGCACAAAGAGAGATTGACAGGAACAAAATTATCTTGGAACTCATGGGACCTGGATTTCACTCTAGGTGCAACACTAAGTCCTCAGGCCATGAAGTATGGGAATGGCAGAAGCTAATTTTTTTTTATATTCTTAAGAGGACTCTATAGAGTGAATAATAAATTGTTGTAGACATAGAGAACAAGGGGATGAAACTGAGGGTCCAGAGACAATCCTCACATTTACAGTCAATCTTCAACAAGGGTGATAAGACACTTAAATGGGGAAATGAACAGTGTTTTAAATAAATGATATTGAGACAACTGTCTATCCATATAAAAAGGGATAAAGTTTGATCCCTATCTCATACCATATAAAAATTATTTCAAAATGGATTAAAACCTAAATATGAGCTAAAATAGTAAACCTCTTAGAAGTTCAGTTCAGCTCAGTTCAGCTCAGTTCAGTCACTCAGTCGTGTCCAACTCTTTGTGACCTCATGGACTACAGCACTCCAGGCTTCCCTGTCCATCACCAACTCTTGGAGCTTGCTCATGTCCATTGAGTTATTGATGCCATCCAACCATCTCATCCTCTGTTGTCTCCATCTCCTCATGCCTGCAATCTTTCCCAGCATCAGGGCCTTTTCCAAGGAGTCAGTTCTTTGCATCAGGTGGCCAAAGTATTGGAGTTTCAGCTTCAACATCAGTCCTTCCAATGAATATTCAGGACTGATTTCCTTTAGGATGGATTAGTTGGATCTCCTTGCAGTCTAAGGGACTCTCAAGAGTCTTCTCCAACACCACAGTTCAAAAGCATCAATTCTTCAGTGCTCAGCTTACTTTATGGTCCAGCTCTCACATTCACATAAGACTACTGGAAAAACAATACCTTTGACTGCTGCTGCTGCTGCTGCTGCTGCTAAGTCTCTTGAGTCATGTCTGACTCTGTGCAACCCCATAGATGGCAGTCCACCAGGCTCCTCCGTCCCTGGGATTCTCCAGGCAAGAACACTGGAGTGGGTTGCCATTTCCTTCTCCAATGCATGAAAGTGAAAAGTGAAAGTGAAGTTGCTCAGTCATGTCCAGATGGACATTTGTCAGCAAAGTAATGTCTTTGCTTTTTAATGTGCTGTCTAGGTTGGTCATATTTTTTCTTCCAAGGAGCAAGTGTCTTTTAATTTCATGGCTGCAGTCACTATTTGCAGTGATTTTGGAGCCCCCCAAAATAAAGTCTGTCACAGTTTCCATTGTTTCCCCATCTATTTCCCATGAAGTGATGGGACTAGATGCCATGATCTTCATTTTTTGAATGTTGAGCTTTAAGCCAGCTTTTTCACTCTCCTCTTTCACTTTCACCAAGAGGCTCTTTAGTTCCTCTTCATTTTCTGCCATAAGGGTAATACCATCTGCATGTGAGGTAATTGATATTTCTTCTGGCCATCTTGATTCCAGCTTGTGCTTCATCTAGTCTGGCATTTCACATGATGTTCTCTGAAAATAAGTTAAATAAGCAGGTGACAGTATACATCCTTGATGTACTCTTTTCCCAGTTCAGAACCAGTCCATTGTTCTATGTCCAATTCTAACTACTGCTTCTTGACCTGCATACAGATTTCTCAGGAGGCAAGTCAAGTGGTCTGATATTCCAATCTCTTTCAGAATTTTCCGCAGTTTGTTGTGATCCACTTAGCCAAAGGCTTTGGCATTATCCGTGAAACAGAAGTAGATATTTTTCTGAAATTCTCTTGCTTTTTTGATGATCTGATGGATGTTGGCAATTTGATCCCCAGTTCCTCTGCCTTTTCTAAATTCAGCTTGGACATCGGAAATTCAGTTCATGTACTGTTGAGGCCTGGCTTGGGGAATTTTGAGCATCACTTTGGTGGCATGTGAGATGAGTGAAATTGCATGGTAGTTTGAACATTCTTTGGTGTTGTCCTTCTTTGGGATTGAGGTAAACACTGCCCTTTTCCTGTCTTGTGGCCACTGAGGAGTTTTCCAAATTTACTGGTGTATTGAGTGCATCACTTTACAGCATCATCTTTCATCCTGATTGATACAGGATGGTGGAGTAGAAGGATGTGCACTCATCTTCTCCTGCGAGAACTCCAAAATTACAACCTGATGCTGAACAACCATCGACAGGAGAATGTTTGATCCAACCCAAAAAGGATAACCCACTCCCAAGGGCAAAGGAGAAGCTCCAGCAAGATAATAGGAGGGGCAAAATCATGTTTAGTATCAAACCTCATACGTGCCAGAGATGCTTGAAGGGCTCAAACAAAACCTTGTGCACACCAAGACCCAGAGACCCCCACAGAGACTGACCTAGATCTCTGCATGAGTCTCCTGTGGAGGTATGGGTCAGCAGTGGCCTGCCACAGGGGCAGGGGCTCTGGATGCAGTAGACATGTGACATAAGCCCTCTTGGAGGAGGTCATCTTTAACCCAACCATAGAGCTGCCATGCAGACAACCCATAATCTGCAGAACAATTATACCAAAGGAATTCTCACACTGTTAAGAAAGTTCTAGGGCCCACAACAGATTCCCAACCTGAGGATCTGGCAAAGGAACTGAGAACCCTCAGGGAATTTGACTTTGGAGGACAGTGAGATTTGATTACAGAACTTGCATAGGACTGGGGAAACAGACTCTTGGAGGGCACAAACAAAACCTTAGAAGAAAGCATACAGGTAAATTCTGATCTTGGACTTGGTAATGGTTTCTTCTTATAAAGGCTAAAATATGTGTAACAAAAGACAAACTGGATCAATTGTCCTTTTGCAAAATTAAAACCTTTTGTTTGTCAAAGGACATCATCAAAGAAGTAAAAGGACAAACCATAGAATGGGAGAAAACATTTGCATATTATGCATCTAATGAGGGACTTGTATGCAGAATATATGAAAAAGTCTTACAACTCTATAATATAAAGATGAACAACCTAATTTAAAAATATACAATAGACTTGAATAGATATTTCCCCACAGAAGATGTACAAATGGTCAATAAGAATTTTAAAAGATGCTTATCATCATTAACCATCTAGGAAAGGCAAGAACAAGCCACAGTGAGATACTGCTTCACAACAATTAGAATGATTATATTGGGGTTGGCAAAAAAGTTCGTTTGAGTCTTCTCTTGAGAGCGTATACAAACCTTGAATGAACTTTTTGGCCAAATCAATACTTTTAAAAAGATAAGTAAAACAAGTGTTGGCTAAGATGTGGAGACATTGCAACCCTCATATACTGCTGTGAGAATGTAAAATGCTTCAATCATTTTGGAAGAGTCTGGTGTTTCCTTAAATATTAAATCTAGAATTATCGTTTGTTACAGCAATCCCACTTCTGAATATGTACCCATGAGAAATTAAATCACATGTCCATACAAATGTTTATACAGTATTTATCTTGTTTATACTTTTGAATTTTTATTTTGTTAAATTATAAAAGTATGATAACACATTTATAGAAGACCTGGAAAATACAGAACAAGGTTACATACAGTTTCACTATATAATTTTTTAGCAAATAAATTAAGATTTTTGATTGGAGTTTCAATATCAAACTCTCAAAGATGGAATGAATATACAAGGAAGTAGGATATAGGAGACCTGAAATGCACTGTGAACCAATTCAACATAATTAAGATTTATATAATTTTCATACAATAGTAGGATACCAATGTTATTCAAGTTCTCATAGACTGTAAACTAGGAGACACTGGAACATATCCAGGGACCTAAAACAAGGTACAAAAAGTTCATGGCCTAAAGGTATTGAAATCCTACATACAGTATTTATCCTAATACTCAAAAAGTGGAAGCAATCCAAGTATCCATCATCTGATGAATGGATACATAAAATGTGAGATATGCATACAATGAAATATTGGACAATAAAAATAAATGCAGTGCCTGTGAATAGTAAAACATGTATGAACTTTGGAAACATCCTGTGAAAGAAACCAGTCACAAAGGACCACATATTAGTGGATTATATGCAAATGGAATGCTCAGAATAGGCCAATCTATAGAGAAAGAGGGGAGATTAGTGGTCACCTACAACTGAGGGATTAGGAGTTTGAGAGATTATGGTTAAGGGAAATGCATTTTCTTTTTGGCATAATGAGAATGTTCTCAAACTGACTGTGGTGATGGAGCACCTCTGTGTGAATACAACAAATTGAATTGTGTGCTTTAACTAGATGAATTGTACTGTGTGTGCTTATATGTCAATGAAACTGATTGTTAAAAAAATAGATAGTCAGGAAGGCA
The DNA here is from genome assembly GCF_032405125.1 of Capricornis sumatraensis. Lineage (NCBI taxonomy): Eukaryota > Metazoa > Chordata > Mammalia > Artiodactyla > Bovidae > Capricornis > Capricornis sumatraensis. The sequence goes on from NC_091077.1 coordinate 66,487,368, forward strand.
AGAGTAGAGATATGTAACTAAATTAGGAGGCTGTTGCTTTGTTCAAGTGGGAAATGGCAGCGGCTTGAACCAGGGTAATCTAGTCATCCCAACTGCAACTGCTAAGTCAGTAAATATGTAGACATGCTTTTCATTCATTCATGTGTCTACCTTTTTATTAATATTTATTACATTGCAATGAAATGATGTGTATTGGTATCAGTCTCCCATACTTCACTGCAAACTTCCAATGAAGGACTTTGCTCTTATGCTCTAGTTCTATCTGCCTCAAATATCTGTATACAGTAGGAACTAGGTAAATATTTAGTGAACTGATGTGAGCCAGACATTGATGGCATTAAAGATGTCTCAGATATCTCTGGAAGGTATAAAACTTAGTGCAATTTAAACTGTATCCAACACTCTCATTTTTCTCTCATCCTTATTCTTGTCTTGAATTGAGTTCAGAGAGTTTACCTAAAAGAGAAAAATACACAAAAACAAAGTCTTAGAGATCAGAGTAGAAGGAAGTGAAAGAAATAAAATTGTCCTTATTTTCATACAACATGATTATCTAGATAGAAAATCCCAAGGAATTTATAAAAATAACTCTTTCAGCAGATGAATGGATAAGAAACCTGTGGTACATATACACAATGGAGTATTACTCAGCCATGAAAAAGAACACATTTGAATCAGTTCTAATGAGACGGATGAAACTGGAGCCGATTGTACAAAGTGAAGTAAGCCAGAAAGAAAAACACCAATACAGTATACTAACACATATATATGGAATTTAGAAAGATGGTAATGATGACCCAGTATGCAAGACAACAAAAGAGACACAGATGTGTAGAGCGGACTTTTGGACTCAGAGGGAGAGGGAGAGGGTGGGATGATTTGGGAGAATGGCACTGAAACATGTATACTATCATGTAAGAATCGAATCGCCAGTCTATGTCTGATGCAGGATACAGCATGCTTGGGGCTGGTGCATGGGGATGATCCAGAGGGATGTTATGGGGAGGGAGGTAGGAGGGGGGGTTCATGTTTGGGATCGCATGTACACCCGTGGTGGATTCATGTCAATGTATGGCAAAACCAATACAGTATTGAAAAGTAAAATAAAGTAAAAATAAAAATTAAAAAATATAACTCTTAGAACTAATAAGTAAATTTAATGGGATCATAGAATGTGAGGTAAATGCACAAAATCAACTATATTTCTGTACACTAGCCACGCACAATTGGGAATCAAAAATTTATGGCCATACCATTTACAATAGTCCTCAAAAGTGAAACACATGTGGGTAAACATAAGAAAGCATGTGTACGATCCTTATGCTGAAAACTATCCCCAAAATGTGGATGAAAGATCTTAATAAATGGAGACATACCATGTTCATATTTTGGAGGATCCAGCATAATAAAGATGTCAGTTTTCTCCAAAGTCATCCGTACGTTTAATATATTATAATGAAAATCCTAACAGTTTTTTTTTTTAAAAAATGATTATAGATAAGCTGGTTCTAAAATTTATATAGAAAGGCCAAGAACTAGAAAAGCCAAAACAGTTTTGAAAAGGACAAAGTTGAGGGTATCATATGACCTGACTTTAAGACCTCTTATAAAGCTTCAGTAATCAAGACTGTGGTGTTGGGGGAGGGATACACAGAGATTGATGGACTACTGTTCTAAAGTAGACGCACACTACTATGAGTAACTGATTTTATTTAATTAACAGGTTTATTGTGATATAATTTACATACTATAAACACCTACTTATTTAAAGTATTTAACTCAATGGTTTTTGGAATGTCTACAGAGAAGTGCTACCATTATCTGAATCTGATTTTTGAAGTTTCATCACCAAAAAGAAACCTCACACCCATTAGCAGTCATACCCACTCCTTCCATGCCCTGGTCAATTAGTTTTTTACAAAATTCCAAAAGCAATTCAATGCAGAAATGATTAGCCATTTCAACAAATGGTGTTGAAACAGTTGAGCCTTCAAAGGTAATAAAAATGAACCTCAACCTCTTACAATAATTAAGTCCAAATCCATCATCAATGAAATTTATAAAATATAAACAAAACAAAAAATTTGCATAAAAACAAAAAAAATCTTTAGGAGCTGGAGTTATCAAAGAGATTATGTTTTATTTATGTATTTATATTTTTAGGAATATTTATTATTTTTATTTGGCTGTTTCAGATCTTTGTTGCGGCATGTGGGATTTTTAGGTGCAGCGTGCAGGCTCTTCACTGCAGCATGTAGAATCCAGTTCCCTGACCAGGAATGGAACCCAGGCCCCCTACATTGGGAGCATGGATTCTTAGCTACTGTTGAGGGAAATCCCCATCAAAAAGATTTTTTTTAGCTCTGATACCAACAGTGTGGTACATAAAAAAAAATTTAATAAGTTGTACTTTATCAAAAATTTGAAACTTTTTGCTTTGTCAAAGACATTGTTAAGTGGACTGGGAGAACATATTTGCAAAACACAGTATTGCCAATGACTTGTATTCAGACTATATAAATACTCCCATAACTCAACAGCAAACAAAACAAAAGCAAACAAATGAGAAAAAAACATTCTTAGAATGGGCAAAACACTTAAACTTTACCAAAGAGGTTATGCAGGTGGTAAACAAACACATAAAAAGACATTCAACATCGTTTGTCATTGAGGAAATGGACATTAGAACTCTAGTATGATATATAATTATGTGCCCTTTAGAATGGGCTTCCCAGGTGGCATTAGTGGTAAAGAACCCACCTGCCAATGCAGGAGGGGCAAGAAACTAGGGTTGGATCCCTGGCTCAGGAAGATTCCCTGGAGAAGGAAATAGCAACCTGCTCCAGTATACTTGCCTGGAGAATCCCATGGACAGAGGAGCCTGGCATGCTAGTCCGTGGCGTCCCAGAGAGTTGGATATGACTGAGTACACAAACGTTAGAATAACTAAAATTAAAATACTGAAAATATTAAATGCTGTTGAGGTTGCAGAACAGCTAGAACTCTCCTATATGCCTGTGGTAATGAAAAAGTATCAGCCACTTTGGAAAACAGTTTGGCAGTTTCTCATAAAATTAATCACATGACCCATCGGTCCCTCTCCTAGTGCTTAACTTGAGAAGTAAAAATTTACATTCACACAAAAACATGTCCATGAATGGTTATTGCAGCTTTATTCATAATTATTCCAAATTGTATACAGTCCCAAGCCATTTAGTGAGTGAATGCATAAACAAATAGTAGTACATCCACCCTGTGGAATACAGTGCAGCAGTAAAAGAAACAAAGTATTGATAAGTGCAACAATTTGGATGAATCTCAAAGGCATTGTGTTGCACTAAGTGAAAGAAATCAGCCTCCTAAAGTTACATAGAATTTATTTGCATGAAAGTCTTGACAGAAAAAACTATCATGGAGAACAGAGTAATAGTTGCCAGGGGTTAGGATTAGACCCGAGGTGTGATGAAAAACCAGAGAAGGCAATGGCACCCCACTCCAGTACTCTTGCCTGGAAAATCCCATGGACGGTGGAGCCTGGAAGGCTGCAGTCCATGGGGTCCCTGAGGGTCGGACACGACTGAGCGACATCACTTTCACTTTTCACTTTCATGCATTGGAGAAGGACATGGCAGCCCACTTCAATGTTCTTGCCTGGAGGATCCTAGGGATGGAGGAGCCTGGTGGGCTGCCATCTATGGGGTTGCACAGAGTCGGACACGACTGAAGCGATTTAGCAGCAGCAGTAGCAGTGATGAAAAACACAGAGCTTGACTACAAAAGGAGTTTTGAAGGTGATAAAACTTTTATATTTTTAATATTGTGATTAAAAGAATTTATATCTGTGTTAACATTCCTAAAATTTTACTCCCAAAAGTCAATTTTACAGTAAATTAATTTTAAAAATATAAAAATAGAACAGCTTTCTTGAATCTCAGGTGCTCAGAAGAGAGGCACACTTGGCATTTAATCTCACTCTGCCACCTACCACCCCAGTGAATTTGGGGTTAATCAACTCAGTTTTCTCATCTGTAAAGTGGGGAAACTCACAGTACTTTTCACATGGTAAAGAAAATTAAATGAGATAGAACCTGCAAAACACTTAGTGCTTGTTGGATGGTAAGAGCTTGGTAATATTCAGCTGATGTTCCTGCTATCACTTCTATTCTATCTGTCTTATGGAAGAGAGAAACACCAATGAAAGAAATTAGTCTTATATTTTAGCCAGTAAAATATTAATATCAGGACATTTGGAGAAGCAGCAACACGGTTGGTAGCTCTGTGATATTTTACCTGAAATTGCATCCCAGTGCTAGGCAGGCTCGGTTGCTCCTCCATGCCCTGCACAATTAGAGGCCACTGTTCTACAATACCCCAATGTAACCAATTTAGCTCCATCTAGAATCTCTGATCCTACTGTTCCCTTGTTGGTTAACCTTGGAAGAAGGTTCAACAAAACAGATTAAGAGAAAGCCTTTTGAGCAGTCCTGTGCATCTTTACTCAGAGGATGGTTTCCAAAAACTAATATGAATTGCCATCACTCCTCCGTGTGTGTGTGTGTGTGTGTGTGTGTGTGTGTGCGCGCGCGCGTGCGCGCGCGCGTGTGTTTGGCAGTTTTCCAAACTCCTCTGCCAGTGTCTCACAGCCACAGAAGGCTAGGTTATAAGCATTTGGAATTCTGATTCTTATCTTCCAGCAATAAGGCACTGAGGGCCCAGGACAGCTTCATATGTAAGTGCCTGATGTCACTGATAATCTATAACTGATAGAGCTGGGATGCCTGATTGAGCATGTCCAATCACTTAAGTTAATAGAGAAGCTTTATCATGTGCCTCTAATCTTTGCTATCTGACTGGCAGTCCTGTTCTCCCCAAACTCTCTGAACTGGCAACCTCCCTCCACCTGCAGTCTCCTAGGCTGGAGCATCTTTCCAAGAAGCAGCAGAGGGTCAACTCCTAGGCTGCCTTGTTATCTTCTAATCACCTCTAATAGCCCTCCATGCTTGCCGCTTGAGAACTGTATTAAATAGAGCTTCCTGGTGTATATGTTAGGACTTGTTTAGAAACAAATCCTGGGATGCATAGGCTGGGAAGAGGCAACGCTAGCTACAAAGAAAGAAATTGCACAGCTCTGAACAAGTTTCTCGTTTCTCTCTGGCTTCGCTTTTCACAATTGTAAACAAAGAGGATTGGATCAGATGGTTTCTAAGGTCTCTATCACTTTTTAACATTTTAGGATTCTAGTTCAAATAATAAAAATGTATTATTATTATTTTTAAAAAGAACTTGCAATCTAAAGCACACATTGATTCTGCATTCTTCATTGTTTCTTTCATCTTCAAAATAATGATCATATTGAAATTGAATGAGGAATACTATAATCTTTGTCATATGATTCGTGTGGCTACAAAGAAACTAGATCTTGAGCTATCAATAAATTAACATTAATTAGTAGTTACTGTTCAATGCAGATGTGGCATAAGCATGAATAAAGAGCTCGGAGCACTGTAATTTTCATATCAGAAGTGATTGAAAAGGCATTAGGTTAGTTCAAGTGTATTTGTTCTCTACCCGGAGGAGGTGAGGAGGAGGAGGAGTTAGAGGTGGTGATTGAAGGGTTAGGAGAAAAGGTGGGGATTTACTAACCTCATGTGAGAGCACAATCTCAATTATATAACCCTTTTTCCTTCTTACTTCACTGGAACATGCTAGCCACTCATCTTCCAAATCTATTTCTGAACCAGAAGGATGGGCAGACACAGACAGCATCTTTAAATTAGAAGGGAACTGCTGAATGGCTTTGTTGTTTCAGGAAAACACAAATTATTTACATGCTCAGCTCCTTGTACCAGAGCATCAAGGAGGGAGACATGATGATAAGGATAAAGCCTAGATTGGCTGTCTGGGCCCAGTGCATTTTGGAAGCAGAGTCATTAGTTTATAATTTCATACTCATGAATGTAGATTCTTTTCAGACAGTGCTTGTACAATAGTAAGATAAATCCTTGCTTTCACTGCATTGCTAAGTTGGGAAGGCTGGAGGACCAGTAGAGTATAAAGAACACCAGATTTATTGTTGGGAGACAGGAGGTTGGGTCTTGACTTTGTTACTTACTAGTTACATGACCCAGAGGAAGTCATTCATTCATTCCTTTATTACTGGTTGGGCAAATATATATTGAATTCCTGCTTTGCTGTTCATTGGATTATGCACCTGGATAACAATGAGACATTATTCTTGTTTTCATTAGCCTCAGAACTTTAATCACTGCCACTAATAGTTAACATTTGTTGAGTCTGATCTATGTAATTTATGATACTAAATTCTCACAATATCCCTGAGACAGTTATTATTATCCCCATATTGCCAATAGGGAAACTGAGGCTCATATAAGTTAGGTAACTTTGAAATGTCATGGAACAAGTAACAGAGCTAAGAATTCAGTCCTGAGCCTTAAAATTTAAACACAGTACTCCAATGTGCCTATTGACCTGCTGATCTGAAAATGTAGATACTGCTACTTAACTAACAGTATTTCATAAGGTTCTGTAGAAATTTTTAGTAAACTATAATATGCCATTAAATGCATTCAATTGCTATTACAGGTCAACTGAATGGTGGAGTAGAAATAGCCCAGGAGTGGATAGTCCCCTGCTCTGCGTTTAATAAATTGTGCAGCACAGGCGAATCACCACAACTCTTTGAACCTTTATTGTATCAGGTGCAAAATGGAGGAAATTATAGCCACTCTTCCTTGAAGATTGCTGTGAGGGTCAGAAGACGTTGAGCATGTGAAAAGTTGTGTCTGATGTAAAGGGCTGTGAGAATTTAAGCTTTTATCAACATAGTATAATTACTTAAGTTTTAACAGACAAGAGGAACAGTTGTATGGAATAGAATAGCACAAGATATTCTACATTATAACTTTATGTTTATTATTTCTGAGCATCTGAATCTTGACTTCCAAAAACATAAACAGTCATGGCATTGTCTCACAAAATGTTAGAGTTGCCATGTAGGATGCATTCAATGGCAGTTTCCAGGTCCTTCCATGTCCATGCACTTACTCTAGGCTGTTGACTCTAGACTGTGCCACAGGAATTTAGGCTTTAACAGACAGCCCTGCCCTAATTAATTCTGATTCAGGAAGAACACAGACCACACTTTGTGAACCTACCATCTTATTCAAGACATTCTTTTTACAGTTTGGACATGGGAGTGCCTGGGCTTCTAGGAATCACCCTTCCTAAAGCACTCTCTTGAAAATAAATTCATTAATACAATAAATATTTATTGAGTATGTGCCATATGCCAAGAAGTGTTTCTGCTGCTTGCCCTGGTAGAGCTGACATTCTATAATAATAGGGGGAGATGGATGGTAAAGTGATGAACACATGAATGAATGACACAGTGTGTCTGGCATTCAGGAAAGGCAGACCTACAAAAGGAAATTACGCAGGATAAGGGGATAGAGAGTTACAGGTGGGGCCAGCCTTCCTCATGAATCATGTTGAATAGAAACGTGAAGGAAGTAAGAGGGGCTCTGCAGGTAACTGAGGATAAGTTTGGCAAGAGGAATTAATATGAAAGTTCTGAGACCCAAGTTGTTTGCATATTTGGAGAACAGGATGGAGGACACGGGCTAACGCACAGGAAGTAAGGGGTACCCACCATCCTTATTCTCAGAAATGAAAAATTGCACCTGCTCCTAGCTCCCGGTTTCTTCCCCTGGCATTCAGAGCCCTCCTCAGTCTGGCTCCAATCTCCGTTTTAATCTTTTCTCAGCTATTCACTTTAACACACATTCTCTGGTCCAGTGGACCTCCCCTGGCTTTGCATGGCCTCCATCTCTCTGGGCCTCTCCTGCTGCTGTGGCTCCCTGACTTCTTGTAAAGCAGTGGTTCTCAACTGTGGGCAGTTTTGTCTCCGAGGTGCGTTTGGCAATGTCTCCAGACTTTTGTGGTTGTCATTGGCGGAGAGACAGTGAGTGGGTAGAGGCCAGGAATAATGCTAAATATCCTATAATGCATAGGAGTGCCCCTGCAACAAAGAATTATTTGGGCCAACATGTCAATAATACTGAGACTGAGCCACCTTGATCTAGGGCCTCTTCATTCTTCAAATTCTGGTCCACTTTTGTGCAGTTTTGGAAGCTCCTTACCCTAGCCCTACAGAATTCTCTCTCTGAATTGTGCGGATCTTACATACTGCCTTTCATCATAACGATCCTGACATGGCTATATGCATGAGGGTGGGAATTATACAGCATGGATTTCGTTCTCAGTTCTATCTGCATCTGTGATCTTAGATACGTTATTTAACTTTTCTGATGCACCTTTTCCTTATCTGTAAAACAGGACAAATGCATTGTTGGGAGGACTGAGTGAGTCAGTGTGTGTAAATCCCTCATCATAGTGCCTGATGCAGAGTCTAATAAACCATTATCATGATAACGGTTACTATGATAACCATTAATTGATTCCCTTAGCTGGTTTGCATGGCCCTTGCAACCAGTAATTATATGTTACATTTAGTTCCTTTGTACTTTTGTGTGTCTCCAAGGCCAGATGATTTAGAGTTGTTACCAGGGTTTTTTTTGGTAATTGTGAACTTTGAGTAAGTCTTCGGTATCTTCTCAAACAATGGACTCCAACGCTGGGAGCACAGGGTAAGCGCATCTCCTTTTGAGAAAATAAACTGCTCACTTAGCTCAGTGCATCAACTCTTCCAGCTTACCAAATACTGATTCCTGATCCTGGACAAATCCATCACTAGGGCTACACCTGAGTTTCTGGGGATAGCTTTCCTCCTTTCTGTGTTAAGATAGGAAAGATAGAAAAAGAATTGGTCAGAATAGAGGTTAAGCACAGGCTGAACCTGATAAGAAACAGGATTGTGTGGGGCATTGATAGAAGAAGCAGGAAAGAGAAGTGATAACTGGTCTGAGGACAGGATGAAAGCTGTTCATTTAGAGGATATAATCCTCTGTGTGCACCACCACCCCCCCCCCGCCCCTTTTTGAAATAAAGAACCACTGGTATTATTTCAGTGGACTCTTGGTTGAATATGTGTCTCTTTCCCAGCTCTCCTCCTGAGTAACTTGCTGATTTTTCAACTTGCAATCCAGAGATCAGAGCATAAAACAAGACAAGCAGAGGCTAAGGTATTTGTGTAAGCACTTACACATTACTTCACTGCCACCTAATTTATTTTTCAAGTAAGTCAAGATTTTAAGCCATGGACATCTGTTAAACTGAGAGAGGCTTACAGAGCTCCAGACAGGAGCAGAGAACTGTGGATTTCCCCTTTCTCACACTAACACAGGGCTTCCAAGAGGCATCAAGAAAGGCTGGACTTTTTTATGGGCAGAAACAGAGTCTAGAGGGGCTGATGGAAACAAGAAGAGGCCTCTGTCAGCGGAATAACTATGCTCTAACTGCAGTGGCTGTTTTCCCCAGTTCTGAGAACATCTTTCTCTTCTTCCTCCTTCAGGATCTTTCACCTTCTTCCTGGTCCCCTTGCTTTTGTCCAAATCCTGCTGATGCTTTAGTAACAAACTGAACATCTCTTCCTTAGGGAAATCTTGCCTCACTGCCCTCGCCCAGGTGGTTTTCCTCTCATTCAGTTCCATAGGCCCCTTCTCCGATCCTCTCTAATGTTTTACCACTGTTGTGATAAGTATAAATCCTGTTTCCCTCCCTACCTTGTAAACTCCAGTAAGAGCCGTGACCAAGACTGTCTTGTTCATCTGTCAATTTTCTGTGCTCACAACAGTGTCTGGAATAGGGTAGTCTCCTAATAAAAGTTTATTGAGTGGATCAATGAAGTTGAAGTTATAAGTGCTGGGTTCAAGCCCAACTCTGTCATTGACCTGCTGTGTGACCTTGAGCAAGTGTTTTCTCCTGTAAAATAGTTCACAGCTCCAAATCTTTTATGTGCATGATTCTATTTAGTTCTCACTATAGCTCAACAGTAGATGAGTTCTATTTGTTATCCACATCTCATAGATGAGAAAACTAAGACTCAAAGAGGTTAGATATTGGGTCCAAGTTTACAAAGTATTCAAGTCATCAGGTCATAGTGTTGTTTCTGTTTACCTACCTGAAACCTGAAGGTGAGAAATTAGAGAGCTTCTGAGATCTCTCCGAAATTCTATTTCTTCGAAGTTTTCAAGTCTAATTTTAAACTGACACTAGTAAGATAGAGTGACTTGAGGTGCAGATGGCTATAGAAAGATTATATGGGGAATCTAAAAAAAACATGCTGGATTCAAGATTGTGTGTGTGTGTGTCTGTGTATTTTTGATCATTTAAATGAGTATCACCATATGTATGACTGGGATTATATCTTGTAAAATAATCTCTGAGCCTCATGGTAAAACAGTAAAAAGAATAGATCTTCCTAGAAGCATTTTTTAAAAATATTTTATGGGAAAAAGGTTACATTGGTGAGCTAATAAATGATTTAAAGAAATTTGTATACAAAACATAATAGACCGATAGACATAGTAGGCAAATTTATGGTGACCAAAGGGGAAGGGGGACGAGGATAAATTAGAAGTTTGGAATTAGCGTATATACATTACTATATATAAAATAGATGATTGGCAAAGGCCTTCAGTATAGTACAGAGATCTATATTTAACATTTTGTAATAACCTTTAAGGTAAGAGAATATGAAAAAGAATATATACAGGTACATGTATATATATATACACACATATATATGTACATATATACATGTGTGACTGAATCACTTTGTACACCTGAAATAACCAACATTATAAATCAGGTATACTTCAAAAAATTAATATTTCCCCAGAAATGATCATAGTGATCTAGGTCTGTGTACATGAGGGCCAGGGGACAGAGAAAGGAGAAGGTTCACTGATAAAAGGTGATGTGTCTGCTCTTGTTCCAGTTTATCTGACAAGCTAAATGACTCCAACAAGCTTTAGCAGCTGGCATAGCACTTGCTTTATAAGATTTGATAAAGATCAGATAGCAGTCAATAGTTTGCCAAAAGCTAATGATACCTTTTGAATGCGGCATATCATTTATAGTCACTCTCTCTCTCACTCCCCTTCCCCTCACACTCATATTTTTTATGTTTCTTTTCTCTGGGATTCCTTGCTTTCTGATAGCAAAGCAAATGAGCTATGCCCAGTATAGAAAGCAAGCACAGCTCCTGCATCTTGCTCTGCTCACTGCCTCGGTTGAATTGTGCATGACTTCCTAAGAAGTGGGAAAGACTTTGGGTGTAAAGTGAGAAACACGCAGTCTCCAGCTCTTTCGATGGTCACCATCTGACTTTGGAGAAGTTTGAATTCAGAGAGGCTGTTGTAAGCAAAGATAGTAATGATACTAAGGGGCAAAGTGATAATGAGCCACCAGGAAAATGGGCAACACGGACTTTCCTTTTTTCGAGGGCTGGCATCAGTGGCAATGGGGAAAGTAGATGACGACTGAGCTGCTAATGGTGTGGATGCCTTCTCAGCTCTGTCATTTATTCCTGTGACCTTGACAAATTCCCTTTTTTGGGCTCAGTGCTTCCTTATCTATGAAAAGAAGATAATGGAGCATCACAGGGGTTCAGAGGCTTAATTGTTGTTTGCAGATAACTTGGATAGTCTTGGATGAATGGCACAATCAAGGTGCTGTGCAAAATATTATCATTTTGCATGTCGGCAAGATGGCTTACACCCGCCACGGTATATTGGGAGAGTCTTAATCAAGGACTTGCATTAGGTGGAGGGAGGAAGATATAGGAGTCTGGAGAATGGCTATTAGATGGAGCTCGTAGTTTTTCAGTCCAGTTGCCCATACTTCATATTTCATATTATTCCTAGAGTTAGCTACTATGACAGATTAAAGATGACCACAAATTCTTAGATTCTCCTGCTAGAGAGAAGCATAGTCTGTTTCCCCTTCACTTGAACCTGGACTGGCCTGTGAGCACAGCACTCAAAGCAAATGTGAACAGATCCACCTATGTGCCTGGCCAAGCTAATTCTATGACCCATTTAGTACTTCTCAAAGCCCCATGAGGTAGATAGTGATCAAGCCCATTTTACAGGTGAAGACACTGAGGCACAGAGAGGCTTGAATCCATGTAGGAATCATATTTCAAACCTACACAATCTGATTCCCAAATCCATTCCCTTCAGCACTATGAATGCATGTATAAAATACTATGAAAAATGTCATGATTATAATTGTTATAAGTGCTGAACAATGTGAAATTGGTGGTTGCCTCTTTAGCCTAAACTTATAGCCAAAAGTGGCGCTGTGTTTGGCCCTCTCTGGTTGCAGTATGCATCTTGTAACAGATGTGCTTCACCCTGGCAGGGGGCTGACAAGATGATAGAACATTGCTCCCAGGCTGGCAAGGTGGGCAGAGACAAGGCAGAAGGAAACGGGAGAAAAAGCAAAAACAAAAACGAAGGTTAAACCATCTGAAGATTTCCTAGAGCAAATGCTTCTCTTTCCTGCTGAATATTAGCTGGCATTTAAAGAAAATTATATTTAACTATGCAATTTCTATATAATAAATTGGCTTACAGCTGGTGCTGTGCGTTTCATATCTTTTTAAGAACTAGAGCAATATGTTGGTAGAATAAACACAGTTGTACTTGAGCATGTCAAAACTGAGATAGATATTAAGTGCTTTGTGTCCTGTTGTGTGTACCAATAGGAGGTATTAGAGTCATTTTTACTGATTATAGTAATAACCACTGCTCTTGAAATGAACAACCTCACTCATAAAAAAAAAAAATCATGAGTATTATTAGCTTCTTTGCATGACAGTGGTTCCTCATACTTTTTTAATGTTTTAATCTGGAAAACTCATTGACATTTCATGTTGGAGGTATGTGCAGCCCCATGTTGCAGTGAGGCTACTTAGGAATGAGAGCATATGAAGATGGTGGGTGTAGAGGGTGGGGCTACAGAGGATGGAGTTAGGGAGCGTGGAAGTTATAGTCAGGCAGAATCAAACAGTTCAGAACCCAGCTCTTTACTTATAAATAATGGAACCTTAGGAGGGACTAAAAACTAACACTTGCATAATGTGCTATCACTTGCCTAGCCTTTTGCATACTTTCTTTCACTTACCTTTGGAGTGTATTCTCCCCATTACAAATATATAGGGTGACACATAGGAAAAAAATATGACATTCCTAAGTTCATACCATTAGGTCCTGGGAGATCCAGGGTTTGAACGTCTGTTTTCTGACTTTAAAATTTCTGTTTGTCATATTAAATTTCGCTCTTTCTGATGTAATTACTATTTTGTAATAGTAATAGTTTGTAAAAACTATTTCTCATTTCATGACAGGGAATATAAACCAAAGATTTGGCCTTTGAATCCAATGCTAGTGGTATTAATGTCAGATTAGCTGACAAAAATAATGTAGTTTTATCTTTCCAGAACTGTATTTAACACTCTTGGTATTCATTCATTCATACATTCTACCAAAATGTGTTTAAAATCTATCATGTGATAAATGCCTTGTTAAACATTAGACTTAGTATATTATAATCAAGATAATTATTAAGCTTTTATAATCTTGAAAATGAACATATATTAGCACTATGCAATGTAAACTGATGCATGCTTATTTGGAAGGCAATTTGAAAGTATCTTAGAATCTGAACACACAAGTTCTTCAGCCAGGGAATTTCACTTCTTGCTCTCTGTCATAGAAAAACACTAGCATGTATACACAAATAGTCACATGTGAGCACAAAGAGACATGCAAGGCTAGACACTGTGACATTATTTATTAGAGCAGAAAACAAAGAAGCATAAATGTTCCATAGGGAACATAGGGAGTATGGCTAAGTAATCTAATAGAATAAATACAAATGGAAGAATAATATGCAAGAAATTTAAAGTGGAAGTAAACCTGTATACAATGATATGTCAAGATTTCCAAAGCTTACTGTTATATGAAAAGAGAAAAAAATACTTACAGTAGATAGAAATGATGTTTTTAAAGATCAGGGAAACAATGATATCTAGCTGTCTACTTATCTATCAATCAAGAGATCAACATAAACATGGAGAGAGTCAGAAACACACACATACGCGAATGTGGTCTGGAAAATTACATTCCCTACCAACGGTTACCCATGGTTGGTAGGGGGAAGGCTTGGAGAGTGAAGATAAAAGTAATAGATAAAGGTTTTGCTTTATCTGTACTTACTGAATTTTTTACTCAGAGAACTAAAACTAAAACAAAAATTATTTCATCTCATATGTTAAAGAGAAGAATACATTTCTCAGAGGTAACAGACAAATATAAGCTCCATGTCTTACTCAGTTTGGTCTGCTATAACAAAGTACCATAAACTAGTGGCTTATGTTATTAAAACTGAAAAAATTTATTTCTCACAGCTCTGGAGGCTGAGTCCGAGATCACGGGCCAGCATGTTTAGGTTCTACTGAGAGCCCTCTTCTGGGTTACAGACTGCTGAGTCCTTGTTCCATCCTCAGAGGACCAGACAGCTCTGAGGAGTCCCTTTTACAAGGCACTAATCACATTCATGAGGGCTCCATCCTTTTGATTTGTTTACCACCAAAGGCTCTACCTTCTAATACCATACTACTGGGATTTCTGCATGTGAATTTTGGGGGACCCAGACATTTAGCCTCATACATTCTAAAATATTTAGCACTGTCACATATGCATAAAAACAGAGCTTCACTGTAGACCCCAAACAGCCTCTTTTTTTTTAATCTTCTCATAGGGCTTCCCTGGTGGCTCAGAGGTTAAAGTGTCTGCTGAGACCCAGGTTCAATCCTTGAGTCAGGGAAGATCCCCTGGAGAAGGAAATGGCAACCCACTCCAGTACTCTTGCCTAGAGAATCCCATGGAGGGAGGAGCCTGGTAGGCTACAGTCCACGGGGTCGCAAAAAGTCGGACGCGACTGAGCGACTTCACTTTCACTTTCACTTTACTGAAAAGGACAGAAGAAAATGAAAATCACCAATAATATATTGGTTGGTATTCTGATAGAAGAAAACTATTTTCTCATTTTAAAAGAGAAGCTTTTTTAAAAAAGACTTGTTCATGTAACTTTGGAAGTTGATTGGACGGTGTATGAGTTTAACTGAGCCATGTTAATTATGCTCTTCTTGGAGCGACATCATGATTTCAGATGTGTATGTGTGCTTAGCCAACTTCAGTAGCTTTTTGGAACTTCAGTGAAATATGATCGATTTATCATAGAGACTTACCTCTGCTCTTTCCAAAATATCACATTAAAATGACTAAATAAAGACAATATATAAAAACATAAGTGAATTTAGCATCAGTGGAGGAACACCGCACAGGTCACCTTTGAGGAGGACCAGTTGTGAGCAGTGTCATTGGCTGATAGGCCCTGGCTCCTGTACCATCAGATGAGCCGTGTCATGCACGCTGAGACCATGCTCCCCCTGGGGCACACCCCGGCACTGACTGTGCATGGCAGGGGAACTAGAGCCAGGCCATTTATGCCCCAAGCAGGACTTCTCTAGTGGATTTCCTGCCTGGGAACTCCCCCACGGCCTTCATTAGAACTGCGCTGTATTCCAGTGCTCTTCTTTTTTTCTTTTCTGATGCTTTTCTTACCCAGTCCTCCTTCCTGCTCTCTCTCCTTTCAGAGGGATCAGAATCCCATCACAGTCTAAAGCCCCTCCCAGCCTCTTCTTCCTCTCTCTCACTTATCTTTTCCTGATCCCTCCAGTCTTGCCAGTCTAGCTCTGTCTTGTCCTCTGCTTCTCAGAGCACCTGAAATAATGTGTAAACAAGATTTAGACCCCTACAGCAATGAGAATGGGAGAGGGGATTCCAGCAGACTTCAAACAGTTAGGAAAATAGGAAGTAGGTAAATGAGTGGTAACTGGCTTCGCAGAGTGGAAAAAGCTATAAACTCTCTGCCATGGAGGTGGGAATCGGAAGCATGTGATTCAAGCTGAAGAAATCTAGAAAGACTGGAATTGGGACCATCATGCAGATCTCAAGTGTGTGATTCAGAAAGAACTAGCATCAAGGGGCTGAAGGAAAGTCTAAATAAGGAACAATTATAATAGATCGCAACACAAGATCCTTCACTCCTCCCAGCCAAGGAGAGAAGTTTAACCTCTCGGAAAAGTTACAGCAGAAAGTTTCTCTACCCCTGGGACACCAGGCACAGCAAAGACAAAATAGGATGTCTGCCTAGGTGAGATCTTGAGGGGTTCTGCTACTCTCTTATCTTTAGGTTTCCAGAAAGCTGGTACCAGGCTCACATAATACAGGTGAGAGACTGGAGTCTTTCTCTTTGGAGAACTTGTTTATGAAAAACATAGTGTCTGATATCAAGGGGCCCCCCAGGGCCTTTGCTTCCTCACTCTATAATGCTCCAGTCAGTCACACAGTTTTCCATCAGCTTTTTAATGCCTCTTTCATAGGTACTGCTGAACAACCAAAGTTAATCAGACATGAAAACATTAAACAAAGAAATGGGGGGTGGGGGTGGGTAGAATGTGAGAGAAAACAGACATGAGAGAGAACAGAATAAAATCCAAATAAATCCAGTCTTAACTACAATTCCTAGATAACAAAGGGGATAGCAGTCATGAAACGAAAACAAAAGAACTTTTAAAGCAGAAAGAGGTATTGGAAATTGAAACTATTTTTATTAAGAAGAAATTGTTATTTTACTGGAGGTGCATGGAGATCAAGCTATGGGATTCACCCCCCCTCCATAAAACAGAGCAAAAACAGACAGTGTGAGAAAATATTTACGGATTGGCGAATTCAAGTAAAAGGACTAACTCCTGATATCAACAAGCTCACAGTGGGAGGACAGGTACACCGAGCAGAGGGAGCTACTACAAAAAACAAAAATAGGAAGATTTCACAGAAAGGAAGCAGGCGTGGCCTTTCAGGCTGAGCGTTTCCCCGGAGGACCACACATAAGAGTGCAAGGCTCAGATGCAGGCTTTAGAGCACCTGGGATGGAAAATGCGCACAGCTTCCAGATAGAAATTGGGAATGATTTGGGTTGAAGTTGCTTACCCACGAAATTGGAAGTTAGGTGACAATGGATGATACTTTTTAAATCATCATCGATAGTAGCTGAAAACCCAGAACTGCATATCCAATGGGACTACAAGTGAGTGTAAACTAACAATATTTTTAGTGAAGCAAGGTCTCGAAAATGTATATACCAAGCATCATTTGTCGGGAAGTTATTGGAGAATGCGCTCCTCAAACGACACAGTAAATCAAGGAAAAGATAGACAAAACAAAGCAGAGGGTCCAACGAAACAGGAATTCCCAGGTGATGGAGAAAAATATCAGTGCAACATCTCTAGGGCAAGATTGGAGAGTAACTGGCTGAGGGAAAACTGGGGAATGGAGGGTTTCTCTCCAAGAGAAAGAAACAACGAATTGGATAAATTGATATGTTTGACTCTATCGAAGATCAGAAATTTGGGGGAATATGTGGAAAGCTAAGAACACAAAGCAGCAATTATTAACTCCTAGAAACACTAATTTTGTATCAGAGAAGAATTGTAACTACAAAATCTGTGTGGTACAACTGTTAAGAAATAACCAGAATCATAGTGATGTGAACACTGCTATTGATGAGCCTAAGAGGTATTATATGCTACTAAGGGGTGGATGGCAGGAAGGGAAATTGGTATGGGATGAAAGAGGATCTCAGAGAATGAAATCATCATCTTCTCTTTTAGCAAATCAATAAATAAAAGTAAAAATGGGAAATAAATCAAGAATGGCAGTACAAGCATGTTCCTCATAAATAAGGAAGTAAATAATATAAGAAACATCTTGGGTATTTGAAAGCAGCTACTTGTTAGGAGCTGGAATTGGAGAAGAGAAGGGTAGAACTTGAGACAGTTCTTTTTATGTATGAGCCTTGTAGTACTTTCTAAACTATACCGAATACTACTTTGATAAGAAAAATTAAAAATTAATTTCATAAAAAGCATGGATTAGAAAAATGAGGAGAGAAATATCCCTCCCTGCTACAAAGGATTTTTGGAGGTAAATTTTTTCTAACTTATGTGCTCTCTTCATTTATCTTCTGATGTGCTTTGGGGAAGACAGTAAAACAGACACTTTCAAGATCAAGAGTTCTGTATTTAGCTTCTTTGCTTTGTTTTTTAAAATCCATGGAACTTTTTGTCCACTTTTTGATTTTTTTAAACAAAAATTTTTCAGTTTTTGGTAAAAATCAGTGATTACAATGAAAAAAAAAAAAGAACTGCTGATCTTAGTCAATGTCCTGTATATGTAAACAACCCTCTGGTAATATAATGAAAAAAGATTTAGTATTTCAACAAAATATGAATGCAGGGGAGAAAAGCCATTAAGGTCTTTCTATGAGCACAGAACTTTCCTGACATCATCTCATTTAAACCTCACCACAACTCCAGGGGTAGGTACAGTTGTCATCACTTTGAGCGGTTTGCAAATCTACTGCTGCTGCTGTTAAGTCGCTTCAGTCGTGTCTGACTCTGTGCGACCCCATAGATGGCAGTCCACCAGGCTCCCCCGTCCCTGGGATTCTCCAGGCAAGAACACTGGAGTGGGTTGCCATTTCCTTCTCAAAATGCATGAAAGTGAAAAGTGAAAGTGACATCGCTCAGTCGTGTCCGACTCTTAGCGACCCCATGGACTGCAGCCCACCAGGCTCCTCCATCCATGGGATTTTAAAGCTAGCAGTGTCTAATTATACATCCTTGTCTCTTCAAAATGCTATGTAGCCTTGCAGTTCCTATGGCAGTAGGAGCCCAAAGAGGCATGCTATCTTAATCTAATTAGAGCCCCTATCTAATTTGATTCTCATAGCAACTTTAGAATGAATGCAGGGCAGGGATTAGTTTCTTCATTTTATAAACAAGGAAAATGAAGCTTAAACAAATTGAATGAGTTGGTGACATACCCAGGGTAGTAAGTGAAATCGCTGGGAAGAGCATCAGTTTCTGACTCAGAGCCCAAAGGAAGCTTGACAACTAAAGAGGGAGATTTTTTTCCCCCTTTGTTTTGGTGAACTTTAAACTCTTCTGCTCAAACTATGATGAGCTGAGGGAACCTGTTCACCCAGGCCACACCCTTCCATCCTTTCTCAAACCCAGACTAGGGAGAATCTATCTGTATATATACAAGTTCTGTGGCTCTAGTTTTTCCACCAAATCTGCATGTATATGAAGGTTTTTTTTTTTTTCCTGTCATGCAGTGGTGTTCCATTTTCATATAATTGAAAGTCAGAATTATTCCAATCAACTTGGGCTCATTTCTGGTAATTTATACCCTTAAACATCGAAATGTCATATTTCTAGCAAAAACCTGAGAAGGAAAATCATATGTGGAATCAGAATGCTCTCAGGTCCATTGTGTACAACAGGGAAGGAGGGAGCCTTGCAGGGGAGCCCTTAAATTTCAGAGCAAAGCTATAATTAGCTGTAATAGGACCCAGAGTAACTTCAGGGCCATAATTCTCAGCAGGAAAACAATTATATTGCAGCCATATAACTAGATCGACATGCTGTAAATACAAAACATTCTCTGGAAAGACATGCTATATTTCTAAACACATGGAAAATTAAGTCAGACATTTCTTTGCTAATTGTAATTCAGTGCAATATTACTCCCTTTCTTTTCCTCAACCCTTCTGCCCAGCTATAGATTTTCCATTTGAACATATATGGTTAAGAAAGGCATATTTTACTAAAGGAATATAATCAAGGAAACAGTGATGAATTTGTTCCAGAGAAGCAATCTAGGGTGAAGAGAGCCCGGCCTGGAACTTGAGAGACAGGATTTTTAAAAATTGAGATATAATTGACATATATAACATTGTGTTCGTTTTAGGTATACTATGTAATTATTTGATACATGCATATACTGTGAAATGATCACTGCATAAATCTAGTTAACATTTATCACCACATATCATTACATACTTTTTTCTTGTGATAAGAACTTCCGGGACCTACTGACATGGTACTGTTAATCACAGTCTCTGTGCTATACATTACATCTGCAGGACTTATCTTATAACTGGAAGTTTGTGCTTTTGATAACCTTCACCCATTGTGCCCACCCCTGTGTACCTCCTGCCTCAGGCAACCACCAATCTGTTCTCTGTATCTATGAGTGTGGTTGATTTTTTATATTTCACACACAAGTGAGATCATATAGTATTTGTCTTTCTACATCTGACTTATTTCACTTAGCATAATGGCCTCAAGTTTCACTCACGTTGTTGCAAAGGACAGGATTTCCTTTTTTGAGGCCTCAATTCAGTTCAGTTGCTCAGTCATGTCCGACTCTTTGCGACCCCTTGAATAGCAGCATGCCAGGCCTCCCTGTCCATCACCAACTCCCGGAGCTTCTTCAAACTCATGTCCATCGAGTCGGTGATGCCATCCAGCCATCTCATCCTCTGTCATCCCCTTCTCCTCCTGCCCCCAATCCCTCCCAGCATCAGGGTGTTTTCCAATGAGTCAACTCTTCGCATGAGGTGGCCAAAATACTGGAGTTTTAGCTTTAGCATCGGTCCTTCCAATGAACACCCAGGACTGATCTCCTTTAAAATGGACTGGTTGGATCTCCTTGCAGTCCAAGGGACTCTCAAGAGTCTTCTCCAACACCACAGTTTAAAAGCATCAATTCTTTGGCACTCAGCTTTCTTCATAATCCAACTCTCACATCCATACATGACCACTGGAAAAACCATAACCTTGACTAGACGGACCTTAGTCGGCAAAGTAATGTCTCTGCTTTTGAATATGCTATCTAGGTTGGTCATAACTTTCCTTCCAAGGAGTAAGCGTCTTTTAATTTCATGGCTGCAATCACCATCTGCAGTGATTTTGGAGCCCCCCAAAATAGTCTGATACTGTTTCTACTGTTTCCTCATCTATTTCCCATGAAGTGATGGGACCAGATGCCATGATCTTTGTTTTCTGAATGTTGAGCTTTAAGCCAACTTTTTCACTCTCCTCTTTCACTTTCATCAAGAGGCTTTCCTTTTTAGGCATAATAATATAATAATATATTATAAGTAATGTATAAATAATGAATACATATGCTACATTTTCTTCATCCATTCATGCTTAGGTTGTTTCCATGTCTTGGCTTATTGAAAATAATACACTGAACATGGGAGCACAGTTATTTTTTGAAATAGTGATTTTTTTCCCTTAACATTTGCTTTCCTTTTCAGACTTCCCTTGTGGCTCAGACGGTAAAGCGTCTGCTTGCAATGCAGGAGACCCGGGTTCGATCCCTGGGTTGGGAAGATCCCCTGGAGAAGGAAATGGCAACCCAATCCAGTACTCTTGCCTGGAAGATCCCATGGACAGAGGAGCCTGGTAGGCTGCAGTCCATGGGGTAGCAAAGAGTCAGACACGACTGAGTGACTTCACTTTCACTTTCCTTAACATAAACACCCAGAAGTGGAATTGCTGGATTATACGCTAGTACTAATTTTAATTTTTTAATTACTGTTTTCCATAGTGACTATACCAATTTGCATTGCCACCAGCAGTGTGTGAAGGCTCCATTTCCTCCACATGTTTGCCAGCACCTGTTATTTGTTGTCTTTTTGATAATTGCCATCCTAATAGGTGTAATATAGTATTTTATCATGGTTTTTGTTTGCATTTCCCTGAGTATCTGTGATGTTGATAATTGTTTCAGGTATACATTTGTGCCTTCATTGGAGAGAAAGTACTACCCCTAGTCTTAGGCCAATCATTTTATCTCAGAGCCATAAAACGGAACCTTACACTCCAAGTCTGGCAAATAAATTGATAGATGTCTTTGTTATACCCTGTGCAGTTTTTGTGGGAAAAAATTAACCAATATTTAAAAATCAAGGGATTTCACATAAAAATCTGGATTTCTGGCTTCTCATGAAAACATCAGCAGAATGGTCCCACTGGGTCCACAATTCCTACTGCAACAGTCAGCAGTATCCAGGTAGCCGCTGCTGCCTGGATAGGACAGATGCTCTCCAGTTTTCCATAGAACTTGCTTGTGCCATCTTGCTCATCTAGGTTTTCTATCTTGTAATCACACTGCTCACCTGTAAATGGGATAGGGTAGATTATATGTTGTAAGCTTTTCCGCTTAAGTATTCATTCCTCTTTTAAGATCTAGGGTTATGTAGCAGTACTAACTAAAAGACTGTTTGCTGCTGCTGCTGCTGCTAAGTCACTTCAGTCGTGTCCAACACTGTGCGACCCCATAGACGGCAGCCCACCAGGCTCCCCCATCCCTGGGATTCTCCAGGCAAGAACACTGGAGTGGGTTGCCATTTCCTTCTCCAATGCATGAAAGTGAAGAGTGAAAGTGAAGTCGCTCAGTCGTGTCTGATTCTCAGCGACCCCATGGACTGCAGCCTTCCAGGCTCCTCCATCCCTAGGATTTTCCAGGCAAGAGTACTGGAGTGGGGTGCCATCCCTTTCTCCGAAAAGACTGTTTAGAATTGACTAAATGATATGAGGATGAAAAAAGGCTAAATTATGTATTTTTCCTTCTTTCAGCTTGTGTCCTTATGTTGCTGATAGTCTGCTTTTACTCCTAGGAGAAAAAAAAAAATCATGATAAATCATAGATGCCTGCAAAAGCTGCAGTCTCTCTCTGCATGAGAATTTACACCATGTTAAATGGATAGTTATTTACAAATAAAGCTTTTTAAGCACTTGGAAATCTCTGGGTTTAGTGGGGTTAAATCAAACCTTGACATCATTTTAACAGTTTTATTTTCCTATGACCTCTGTGGCTCCTATATAATCCTAAAATCACAGCTATTCCAAAGGAATCAGTTCCTCCTCCATTCTGCTCTACAAAGACTGTGCAGCAAGGAGCTCCGCAGGCACCACAGAGGGGAAGAACAAATTCCTAAGTTCAAATGTGCCAAGTTCTATCCCACCTACAAAAGCCTTGGTGTTCTTGGCCTCACCTTGGCCCCACTCCTGGCTCCATACAGAGAAAATGGACAATGAAAGATGGAGTTAACTTTCATTGCAATAAAAATCACAGTTTCAGGGCTCCTACCCTGGCACAACTTGTCTTCAGGGTGGATAAGGGCACAGAGTTTTCATTCACCAGCAACATTATGTGATCATTTTTTGTTGAGTTATCAAAATGGAATTCCCTGTGTCTAAGTTTTTTTTTTTTTTTTAATCTGGTTGACTAAAAACAAACTGGCTTTCCATTATAGTATTTGGATAAAATATATTTCTGATTGATTAAATTAATTTTCTGTAGATTATTGGGAATTTTCTCTGTAGACAATAATAATGTCCTCATATAACAATATGTTATATGTTTTTTCCTTTTCTTTTTTCATGCTTTTATATACCTCTTATGATTTTTTTTATCAACTTAGTATTTGAGATAAGATTACAAGTACTGTATTGAATGAAAATAGTGATGGCCAAGATCTGATCTTAAATGGAATACTTTAAGATTTTGTTATTATCTTAAATCTTTGCTGTGAGGTTTTTTGATGTGTGTTATCAAGTTAAGGAAGTTCCACTTCTGTGTGCTGAGTATTTAACATGAGTGAATGCTGCATTTTATCTAATGTTCTTTTTCCCTGTATTAAGATGCATCACATGATTTTTCTTTTAATGTAATAGCTATGTTAATCAAAGTTCTAATGTTAAGTTAACCTTGAATTCCTAGGGATATCCCAACTTAGCCATGGCTTCTTAATTAGATAGATGCTTAACTCATTTACTTTTAGCCTTATCTCTAAAATGTGTATTTAAGGCTAGTTTTATGTTTTTCTATAAATGTTGCTCTCTTTGTATCCTGTAAGTTTTTATATGTAGTATTTTAAATGATATTAAATTGTAAATGTTTTCTAATTTCTATCCTGTTTTCTTATGTGCCATTAATTGCTTTTTAATTTTCAAGTGTGTGAAAATTTTATATTTGGGTTTTTTGGGGGGCTAACATTTAAAATTCTGACAATTGCATTGTGGTCAGAGAGTTTTTTGGTAGTAATCATTTTAGTTTATTCACAGTTGCTTGTTAATTGTGTTGTTTCAGTCTTCTGCATCATATTTTAGTTATGCTTGATCTATCAAATAGTGATATTGTCTCTCACTATCATGGTGAATTTATAAAATTCTTTTATAATTCTGCCCATTTTTTACTTTATACATTATGACGTTATTAATTAGGTTCATATCAGTTTAAAGTTGTATGTTTTTCCGGTTAGCTGAACTGTTTATCCTTAGTGATCCTTCCTCCTTTATCTTTATTAATGCTTTTTGTCTAAAGTCTAATTTGTCTGCTATTAATTTAGGTATCCTAGTTTTATTACTAACCCAATATATAAAATTTTAATATTTTTACTTTTTATATTTAAATTCTTTTCTATTATTAAATATAACTTACATTAGAGATCTACTATGTAGTTACAAAGAGATCATGCAGCTGGGATGAACTTTCTAAGATGTTCCAACCTAGAATAAGGGTATTCTTACCCTGTGGTCCTGCATCTATCCGGCTGTCCCCAAGGAGAGGTGTATACAGTTGAACTGAGAATAGTTCCTAGGAAGGGACACAGTTCTGAGCCATCAACAGATAATACCTCTGGATGCTAATGGAATGGGTAACTTGATGACAAAGAGTGAATCTGGGTGTTACACCCAAGCATCTACTGCAGTTAATTGCATGCGCTTAAGATTCAGATTTGCTTGCTCCAGACAGTAAGTTTTTGACTGTGTGGATCACAGCAAAATGTGGAAAATTCTTCAAGAGATGCAAATGCCAGACCACCTGACCTGCTTCCTGAGAAATCTGTATAACAGTCAAGAAGCAACAGTTCAAACTGGACATGGAACAACAGCCTGGTTCCAAATAGGAAAGGAGTATGTCAAGGCTGTATATTGTCACCCTGCTTATTTAACTTATATGCAGAGTACATCATGAGAAACCCTGGGCTGGATGAAGTACAAGCTGGAATTAAGATTGCTGGGAAAAATATCAATCACCTCAGATATGCAGATGACACCACCCTTATGGCAGAAAGCAAAGAAGAACTAAAGAGCCTCTTGATGAAAGTGAAATAGGAGAGTGAAAAAGTTGGCTTAAAGCTCAACATTCAGAAAATGAAGATCATGGCATCCGGTCCCATCACTTCATGGCAAATAGATGGGGAAACAATGGAAACAGTGGCAGACATTATTTTGGGGGGCTCCAAAATCACTGCAAATGGTGACTGCAGCCATGAAATTAAAAGATGCTTGCTCCTTGGAAGAAAAGTTGTGACCAACCTAGACAGCATATTAAAAAGCAGAGACATTACTTTGCCAACAAAGATCTGTCTAGTCAAAGCTTTGGATTTTCCACTGGTCATGTGTAGATGTGAGAGTTGGACTATAAAGAAAGCTGAGTGCTGAAGAATTGATGCTTTTGAACTGTGGTGTTGGAGCAGACTCTTGAGAGTCTCTTGGACTGCAAGGAGATCCAACCAGTCCATTCGAAAGGAAATCAGTCCTGAATATTCATTGGAAGGACTGATGCTGAAGCTGAAACTCCAATACTTTTGGCCACCTGATGCAAAGAACTGACTCCTTGGAAAAGACCCTGATGCTGGGAAAGATTGAAGGCGGGAGGAGAAGGCGATGACAGGATGAAATGGTTGCATGGCATCACCAACTCAATGGACATGAGTTTGAGGAAGCTCTGGGAGTTGGTGATGGGCAGGGAAGCCTGGTGTACTGCAGTCCATGGGGCAGCAAAGAGTCAGACATGACTGAGAGCCTGAACTGGACTGAACTGAACTGACAGTAAGTTTATCATCAGTCAGTTCAGTTCAGTTGCTCAGTCATGTCTGACTCTTTGCGACCCCATGAATCGCAGCACACCAGGCTTCCCTGTCCATCACCAACTCCTAGAGTTCCCTAAGACTCATGTCCATCGAGGCAGTGATGCCATCCAGCCATCTCATCCTCTGTCATCCCCTTCTCCTCCTGCCCCCAATTCCTCCCAGCATCAGAGTCCTTTCCAATGAGTCAACTCTTCACATGAGATGGCCAAAGTATTGGAGTTTCAGCCTCAGCAAAAAAGCAAAATGGCTGTCTGAGGAGGCCTTACAAATAGCTGTGAAAAAAAGAGAAGCAAAAAGCAAAGGAGAAAAGGAAAGATATCAGCATCTGAATGCAGAGTTCCAAAGAATAGCAAGGAGAGATAAGAAAGCCTTCCTCAGAGATCAGTGCAAGGAAATAGAGGAGAACAACAGAATGGGAAAGACTAGAGATCTCTTCAAGAAAATTAGAGATATCAAGGGAACATATCATGCAAAGATGGGCTTGATAAAGGACAGAAATGGTATGGACCTAACAGAAGCAGAAGATGTTAAGAAAAGGTGGCAAGAATACACAGAAGAACTATACAAAAAAGATCTTCACGACCCAGATAATCACAATGATGTGATCACTCACATAGAGCCAGACATCCTGGAATGTGAAGTCAAGTGAGCCTTAGCATCACTACGAACAAAGCTAGCGGTGGTGATGGAATTCCAGCTGAGCTATTTCAAATCCTGAAAGATGATGCTGTGAAAGTGCTGTACTCAATATGCCAGCAAATTTGGAAAACTCAGCAGTGGCCACAGGACTGGAAAAGGGCAGTTTTCATTCCAGTCCCAAAGAAAGGCAATGTTAAATAATGCTCAAACTACCACACAATTGCACTCATCTCACATGCTAGTAAAGTAATGCTCAAAATTCTCCAAGCCAGGCTTTAGCAATATGTGAATCGTGAACTTTCAGATGTCCAAGCTGGTTTTAGGAAAGACAGAGGAACCAGAGATCAAATTGCCAGCATCCATTGGATCATGGGAAAAGCAAGAGAGTTCCAGAAAAACATCTATGTCTACTTTATTGACTATGCCAAAGCCTTTGACTGTGTGGATCACAATAAACTGTGGAAAATTCTGAAAGAGATGGGAAAACCAGACCACCTGAGCTGCCTCTTGAGAAACCTATATGCAGGTCAGGAAGCAGCAGTTAGAACTGGACATGGAACAACAGACTGGTTGTAAATAGCAAAAGGAGTACGTCAAGGCTATATGTTGTTACCATGCTTATTTAATTTATATGCAGAGTACAACATGAGAAACTCTGGGCTGGAAGAAGCACTAGCTGGAATCAAGATCGCCAGGAGAAAATCAATAACCTCAGATATGCAGATGACACCACCCTTATGGCAGAAAGTGAAGAGGTACTAAAAAGCCTCTTGATGAAAAGTTTATCATATATAGCACCAATTGCTCTGAAATTCTTTGTTGTTTTTCCTAATTTACAAGAATGAGATTAGCAAAGTGGACTATAGCCTGATATCGTGTCTGACCTCAAAGTCATAATGGATACTCATTCCCCCCCTCCCTTCACTCACACATAGTACCTCTTTTCCTCAAGTGTTTACTCTGTGAGATGACTCAGATGTATGCTTGTTGATTAGTCTGAGACTTTGCTCACTGTTTTCAGGCCGTGGCAGCTATCCTTGTCTGTTTGCTATCAAAACTGGCAAAGGAGTACCCCCAGAGATGTTCTAGAGTCTCACCTGCGTGCCAGAGACACATTCTGCTGATGCTCACTTCTAGAGTGGTGACAATTATTTTCGCCTGCTGGTTTGGTGCAAGAAGCCTAATGTGCTGTCATAACTTAAATGTAATAGCACATTTGCTGTGTGTTCTGGTAGAAACATTGTACAGTTAGAACCAGGACTCCTGGATATGCAAAGCACAGAGTTTTGAAAATGGTAAGGACAAGTTTCCCAAGGTGGTCTCTGGGTGATAGTAAGCAAGACCACTTGTATTCCATTATTTAGTTCCTGGACCCATGTGTACTCTCTGCTGTGGACAGAGCACCATATAGTGATCACTGGTTTAGGGATGTATTTCCTGGATTCACAGGGTATCATCTTCAAGCTGGTCCCTCAGGGATGCCTTCAAAAGGCCATTTTATCACTCTCTCAGGCCCTCAACTTCTAAGTATGACTATAATTCCGGGCCATGGTCATTTGCCTATTGCCTTTCTTCCTTGGTCTAAGGCAGAGTTACATAGGATTACCCTACTGCAGGACCACTCTGAGTTCTTATGTAGTGGTACTAGTTAAGGCTGTGTGGGAAGGAAAAGCAAATCCATACTAGGAGTGTTTTAAAATTTGCATCAAGATGAACTCCAGCCTCTTCTAGGATGGAAGCAGTACAATATAATCAAATTACTGCCAAAGAGCTGGCTGATCTCCTTGAGTGGCAGCTGAACTGGGGGCCCAGCGTGGTCTCTTTTAGTTGTAAATTTGGCACTGGATGTAGCTAGAGCTACCTTCCCAAGTGGCTGCCCTTAATCTCAGGCTCATACCAGCCACCACAACTGTTCATTTGTCATCACACTGTGCCAGCCCTGGGGCAGCCAGAGATTGAGGTTGGATGGTGTCACCTTGACAGGTCATCAGGTCCGTTTCTTTGGTAGTACCTCTTCCATCGTTGATGTTCTCTGAAGGTTATTAACAAGTGAACGAGAGACCTTTATTATTCATTCCTACTCCCACAGTTCATTCACATACCTCTTCATCAGACCTCTTTTTTTCTGATCTCTCAATCATTCTCTTTCCAGGTCACTTTCTTCTCATCACTGCTTTTCTGGGACATTCCCAGGTAAGGTGATAATATAGCTGCAGTCTGTTTTCAGCTTGAACCCCCTGTTTTGAGCTATCCAGCACATGAACAAAGCTTGGCCTTTTCTCTTCTGTTGGCTGCTTACAAGGGACCTCCCTGTAACCCTGTCATGCTTGTGAGTAGAGACAGAAGCACCAGTACAATACCTGTGGGTTTCATGGGAATCTGGGGTATTAGCTTATACCTCTTACTTATTCCTTCCAGCCCTGTTCATACTTGATCACATACTTGCTGCTTCCATCTGGTGGTAGACTGTTTCAGCAACTTCCTAAACTTATGACTTGCTGGATCTGAAAGAACCCAGCTCATGATAAGCAGTTCTGTCCCCATGGCCACTTGATGTCCCATGATTGGGTGCTTTATCTCTACCAGAATTCCTTTGCATGCCTGGAGAAATTTTTCTAATGGTGCATAGTCGCCTACTGCAAATGATATGGCCTTGTTGTATGATCCTAGTGTTAAAGATGTGATTCTTCTTGCAGATTGATCATAATTCAATACAGTATCATCTAAAGTATCTTTAAATCCCAAACACTGCTACATATGTGGTCCATTGCTGTTTGTACCACATCCTAGACCTGCTAGTGAAAGTTGCTCAGTGAAAGTGTCCGACTCTTTGTGACCCCATGGACTATACAGTCCATGGAATTTTCCAGGCCAGAATACTGGAGTGGGTAACCTTTCCTTCTCCAGGGGATATTTCCAACCCAGCGATGGAACCCAGGTCTCCCACATTGCAGGTAGATTCTTTACTAGCTGAGCCACCAGGAAAGCCCAAGAATACTGGAGTGGGTAGCTCATCCCTTCTCCAGAGGATCTTCCCAACCCAGGAATGAAACTGGGGTCTCCTGCATTGCAGGCGGATTCTTTACCAACTGAGCTATCAGGGAAGCCCAAGACCAGCTAGAGATCCCTTTACTCCTCTGGGCCCTACTCAGTGGAGGCAGGATTCCATGGTACTTGGTAAATTGTTCAAAGCAACATTCTTCAGTGAGACAATTATCATTCTATTGCCTTTCCGCTCCAAATTTGCCACTTACTATTTTGCATGTGATGCTGACACTGCATCTTTTAAAGGCTTTTCTTCTGCCACCTTGCATATAGTTGAGCTTTGCTTGAAGGCTTGGAGGAAGATTTGTGGCAGTGTTACAGGGCCCTTCCTCAAGGGGCCTAGACATCCCTTTAATCAAGCGACTGTCCAGAGGGTGCTGGAAGGGAGTTTTCTTCCTAGTTCTGATGTGCTTTTCTTGCTTTGTGCTCTGGTGGCTCTTGGCTGGCATGTGGGCCATCCAAGGCACTCCTTGATTTCAATGGAACTGAAAGTATCACAGAGTAGCAGAGTCTGGGAAGCAGCACTCAATTTCTAAAATAAGGTGCCAGCAACTTGCTACCGTGTAGAGCAGCTGCTGCTGCTGCTGCTAAGTCGCTTCAGTCATGTCTGACTCTGTGCAACCCCAGAAATGGCAGCCTACCAGGCTCTTCTGTCCCTGGGATTCTCCAGGCAAGAACACTGGAGTGGCAGGAACATACTAATAGTCAGAATGCCTTGGTCTACAAAGACCTTTGGCAGAGATTAATTGATTGTGTTGCCCTAGTGACAAAATTTATGGATAACCCACTAGAATATTGCTTGATCCACATAACAACAGCAACAACAACAACAACAACAAAACCCTCAAACTCTAGCAGAAGATAGACTCTGCTACTTCTAGCAAAAGTAGCAGAAGATCTGACTTGTATTGTCAGAGTGTTGAGTTCCAGCCTCATGTCTAGACCAATGCCAATTCACAGACCCATCGTCTCTTGATTGACAGGATGCCTGGATCCATTGAGGAATAACCCTGTAATACTGCCACAAATACATGCTATAAATCTTCCTCCAAGCCTTCTTCAAGGGGTCTGCGGCCATACTAGACTGACTAAGCACTGGAAGAAAAGGAAATGTACAGATCTTTCAGATATGACTATTGGTAGACAATGGCTTTGAATGAACTCTTAGTAAGTAAGTAAGTGAAGTCACTCAGTCGTGTTTGACTCTTTGCGACCCCATGGACTGTAGCCTACCAGGCTCCTCTGTCCATGGGATTTTCCAGGCAATAGTACTGGAGTGGATTGCCATTTCCTTCTCCAGCGGATCTTCCCGACTCAGGGATCAAACCTGGTCTCCCGCGTTGTAGACAGACGCTTTACCGTCTGAGTCACCAATGAACGCTTATTCCTAGTCAAAATACAAGGCTTATGGTAATCAAGTAATAGATGGACTCTTAGCTCAAGTCCTAATCATAATAGGTCCTGTTCATCCCCAGACTCATTCCATGGTTATTTGTTCCAGCTCTTCAATGTATGATTTGAAGAGATATACTGGTGTTCTTGGGCTTCCCTGGTGTCTCAGACTGTTAAGAATCCACCTGCAGTGCGGGAGACCTGGGTTTGATCCCTGGGTTGGGAAGATCCCCTAGGGGAGGACATGGAGACCCACTCCAGTATTCATGCCTGGAGAATCCCCATGGACAGAGGAGCCTGACTGGCTACAGGCCAGGGGGCCACAAAAAGTTGGACACGACTGATCAATCAAGCACACAGCACTGGGAAATAGGTATAATATCCACATATCTCTTTGATGCACTGAGTGAGAGCCATTATGGGAGGAAGGGCCAAGGGGAAGCCCTTGGAACTTTTCTTCACTACCAAGACTGTTAACTACAAGCAATATTGTATTCCTGGGGGAACTGCAGAAATTGGTGATGCCATCAAAGATCTCCATTTAGCCCGTCTGGTTGACCTATGCAAAGTTGAGTGAATCTTAGAGGACTGAAGACTATCATAAACTTAATTAAATACTAACTCCAATTGTGACTACTATCTCAGATATACTATTCTTACTAGAGCAAATTGGCATGGTCTTTGGAATTTTGTATGCAGATATTGACCTGAGTTGGGCTTCCTCAGGCTACATTCCATAAGGTCACAAAAGAGCTGGACATGACTGAAGCAATTTAGCACACATACATGAGCTGGGTTATGTTTTCTCCATACCTATTTTCAAGGACCACCAGAAGCAGTATGTTTCTACCTGGCAGAGCCAAGAGTATACTTTTACATCTTGCCTCAGAGCTATATCCATTCTGCTATCTCCCATAACACCATCTGCAATGATGTTAATCATCTTGACCTTCTACAAATTAACACACTGGTCGCCGGCATTGATGATGCTATGCTATTTTTATTTGATCAGTATGAAGTGTCAAGTATTTTGATGCCTTGGCAAAATATATATGAACAAGAAGATAGGAAGTAAAGCACATAGAATTCCAGGGGCTCCTATTTCAGTGGAATATGCTAATATATTCCCTCCAAGGAGGAGTACAAATTGCTGAACCTTGTGCTACACATCATGAAAAAAGAAGCATGGTGCTTAGTAATGTTTTCTGGACTTAGGAGTCAGTGTAGCACACCACATGTTTTAAAGTCTGCATTGTGGTGAAGCCACTATGGAAAACAGTATGGAGTTATTCAGAAAACTAAAAATAGAATTGCCATATGATCTAGCAATCCCATGCCTAGGCATATATCTTGGCAAAACTATAATTCAAAAAGATATGTGCAACCCTATGTTCATAGCAGCACTATTCCCAAATTAAGGCGTAATTAATATAGTCTTACATGGATACGAAGACTGAGATTTTGTGTCTTCTGTCTTGAGGAAAGAGTGAAAACGTCTTGTACAAAAGATAGCTCCATGTTGTAAGGTGACAACATCTTTAGTTCGTTGTACTAAAGTTTAAACATGTGTAACAGGATGCATAGAGAAGCCTAATGTCTAAAGGGTCCTCTTCCAAGTCCTTGGGTACTTGGCTCAGCTCTCATTGAGCAGTGTCTGCTTCTGTATCTGTGCTTCCTGTATTTTTCCAAGTTCTGTTTATCCCTTAGTAGCCAAACCCCTGTTAGTAGTTAATAACTATAGTATTAAGCTTTCCTGACTAGACCCTGATATATCAGGATGTAGAATTTACTGCCTCTGGAACCTGTGCTTACTCCTCAGTAGAAGGTACAAGATGAAAGAATTTGTCCCTTACTTTGAAGGGGAAATCCTGGGATATCCTAGTTCACTGGGCCCTTAAAACTGTCATTGATGTGTAGGACCTTGTATCTTTATAGGGTCTCATTTTCTACCCTCTGCCTGATATGTGTCTTACCAAGTCCTCCAATATACTTAGTTACCACTTCTTGCTTATCTGGTTCAATTAATATGATGTCAAACGTGCAGTGGACTAGCGTCATATTCTGCAGAGAGTCCAAATGGTTTAGGTCCAAATGTGGACAGAATTAACATAACTCTGGGACAAAGCTGTCAGTTTGTGTTGTTGCCATTCTATCTGGATGTGAGTTTCTGCTGATCCTCCATCCTGATAGGAATAGGAAAGAATGCATTCACCAGATTGCTTGCTCCTAATTTGTACTTGAGGCTTTTTATCAAATATCTGCTTTATCAAATGTTATCAGTTTGGGCACAGAAGCTGAAATTAGGGCTAATGTTTGTTTGAGTTTGTGGTAGTCCATTCTCATTCTCTAGGATCCATATGGCTTTTGTAGGGGCTGAATTTGAACTTGAGAGGTAAATGGGGAAAGAATATACTATCTCTGTATTCTTCAGATCTTAAATCTAACATGAATCTTTGCTATACCCACACCCACCATGGGAGTGATAGTTATTGTTTTAGCCAGTTTCAAAAACTTTCATCTGGCTTCTCCCACTGTGACAGACCAAGGACCCAATGTAGGGGTTTTCGAAGCTACCAAGTATACCTATGCCAATTATATAGTCAGGAATCAAGAAAATGTCGGTAGGTTGAGTCTATGCACCAAGTAGACCCATTGGGAGTGAGATATGGGCCAATACTTTATTTATCACCTGACCCTCCTTATATGCTTCCCTCTAAAAAGGGAGGGTAGTTATCAGTGCCAATTCAGACCCTGTGTCTAACAGGTCTTCTTAAAAATTGATTAATTAATTAATTAATGGCTGCTCTGAGTCTCCATTGCTGCACGCAGGCTTTCTGTAGCTGGGGCAAGCAGGGGCTATTCCCCAGTTGTGATGTGCAGACTTCTCATTGTGGTGGCTTCTGTTCTGATGAAGCATGGGCTCTAGGGAGTGCAGGCTTCAGTAGCTGAGCCACATGGGCTTAGTTGTCCCACAGCAAGTGGAATCTTCCTGGACCAAGGATTGAACCCACATCCCCTGCATTGCCAAGAGGGCTGCTGAACCACTGGACCCCATTCCAACAGTTCTTGAAATCTCTGAGTATTCCTCTTTCCTTAGCTTACTGAATTAAATAGCAATAGGTCCCTCTGGGGAAGGACTGTATCCACTTGCTATAGTGCTGTCCTGTCCTTCTGGGGACCAGGACCTGCCGAGCAACTGATTCCTTCCTGAAAACCGGTTTGGGTCTGGAAACTAGGCTAGGGAAAGTTCAGTTTTTAATGTGGCAGAGGCCCCTAGTCTCCTTGATAGTCTTTGAATATCTTAGCTCATAAGCTGTATGAAAACCCATGGTGGGCTGGATTTGTCTTGGCTTGCTAACCCACGGTTCAAGTGATGCCAGTGTTGGCTACCCATCAATCTTGTTGCTATGGATGCTGGATTCTTTTTGTAAAAATTGAGATATAATTGACATGTAAAATTATGTTAGTTTCAGATGTACAACATAAAAATTTGATATTTGTGTATATGGTGAAATGATCACTACACTAATTCTAGTTAACATCTATCACCATATATAGTTTTTTCTTGTGATGAGAACTTTTAATATCTATTCTTTTAGCAATTTTCTAATATTATAATATAGTATTCTGTATAATCTAACTGGTATGTATTACATCCCCATTACTTGTTTATTTTATAATTGGAAGTTTGTACTTTTTTACTTTCTTTATCCATTCCACCCTCCTAGTAACCTCCAATCTGTTCTCTGTATCTGTGAGCTTTTTAAAAGATTTTATTTTTTAGATTCCACATATAAGTAAATCATATGGTGCTCATCTTTCTGTGTATGACATTTCATTTAGCATATACTCTCAAGGTCAATTCACATTGTAGCAAATGACAAGAACCCTTCTTTTCATGGCTGAATAATATTCCATTGTATATATACTTCACATTTTCTTGAACCATTCATCTATTGATGGACACAGGTTGTTTCTCTATCTTGGCTATTGTAAAAATTGGTGCACTGAACTTGGGGGGTGGTAACACTTTCAAATTAGTGTTTTCACTTTCTTCTATTAAATACCCACAAGATGAATTGCTGGGTCATACGGTAGTTTTTTTTTTTTTTTTTTAATAACCTACATACTGTTTTACATTCTGAACTCACTAATTTATAATTCACAAGGGTTCACTTTTCTCCACATATTTGCAAGAAATTGTTATTTCTTGAGATGAGTTCTCACTGTGATTTTGATTTGCATTTCCCTAATAGTCTAGTCAAGGCTATGGTTTTTCCAGTGGTTATGTATGGATGTGAGAGTTGGACCATAAAGAAAGCTGAGCACTGAAGAATTGATGTTTTTGAACTGTGGTGTTGGAGAAGACTCCTGAGAGTCCCTTGGATAGCAAGGAGATCCAACCAGTCCATCCTAAAGGAGATCAGTCCTGGGTGTTCATTGGAAGGACTGATGTTGAAGCTGAAACTCCAATATTTTGGCCACCTGATCCAAAGAGCTGACTCATTGGAAAAGACCCTGATGCTGGGAGGGATTGGGGGCAGGAGGAGAAGGGGATGACAGAGGATGAGATGGTTGAATGGCATCACCGACTCGATGGACGTAGGTTTGGGTAAACTCCAGGAGCTGGTGATGGAGAGGGAGGCCTGGCGTGCTGTGGTTCATGGGGTCTCAAAGAGTCAGACATGACTGAGTGACTGAACTGAACTGAACTGAACTGAATGATTAGTGATGCTGAGCACCTTTTCATGAACCTGTTGGCCATCTGTGTATCTTCTTTGAAAAACAGCTATTCAGATCCTCTGCCTGTTTTTTAAATCAGATCCTTTGGGGTTTTTGTTTTTTGGTTTTTTTTTTGCTTTTGCTTTTGAGCTATATGATGTTGTGTTCTTTTAACTATTTCTACAATTCTCTGCATGTCAAATCTCCCTGTTTGCCACTATTTTACTACAATAATAGTAAGTTAATAGTGTGTGTGTGTGTGTGTGTGTGTGTGTGTATGTGTTAGTCACTCAGTCACATTCACCTCTTTGTGACTACATGAACTATGGCCTGCCAGACTCCTCTGTCCATGGAATTCTCCAGGCACAAGTACTGGAGAGGGTTGCCATTTCCTTTTCCATGGAATCTTCCCAACTCAGGGACTGAACCCAGGTCTCCTGCATTGCAGGCAGATTCTTTAACATCTGAGCTACAAGGGAAGCCCAAGTTAATTGTGCCTGAATCAAGGCACAATCAAGGCACAATTAACAGTTAAGTACCACTTGGAATTACTGCCGATATTGTATCATCCTTATCACTCATATTGCTACTGCTAAGTCGCTTCAGTCATGTCCAACTCTGTGCGACCCCATAGACGGCAGCCCACCAGGCTCCCTCGTCCCTAGGATCCTCCAGGCAAGAATACTGGAGTGGGTTGCCATTTCCTTCTCCAATGCATGAAAGTGAAAAATGAAAGTGAATTCGCTCAGTCATGTCCGACTCTTAGCAACCCCATGGACTGCAGCCTACCAGGCTCCTCAGTCCATGGGATTTGCCAGGCAAGAGTACTGGAGTGGGTTGCCATTGCCTTCTTATCACTCTTAGGGAGCCTCATTTGTTCTAGCATTTCCTGTTAGCCTTGATCTAAAAAGGACAATCATCATTGAGCTTTTCAATGACTCTGTCCTGTTCATCAGTGTATTCCCTATTGCATTGTATAACCTAGAATTCTCTATGATCTCTATGTCCTCACACAAAAATTATTTGGCTGTTGGATTTTCAGGCTTTCACAATATACACATAAGCATACTTGCTCTTTTGAGCCTTTTTTATTTCTGGTTTGATTAGCTAACATGACAGTTTGGGCATTTCTAATTCATTTAGTTTGAGTCATTGCTTTCTCCAAGCTTATAAGAGCCATCTAACTCTGTGTTATCATTACCTCCTTAAATCTTTGCCCTCATTTTCATTCCTTATCATGGAAAAGGGCTTCTCTAACAATGAACTCCCCTTTATCCAACTTTATGTTCCACCTACCTTGTCAGCAGCCCCAGGACCCATCAACACCTATATCCTGACTCCTGCCAGCACATGTTGTCTAGCAGATTGGTCACAATCCCTTAATTCATCCCTGTTTTACTCTATAACACATCATACGCACTAGACGTGATAAACCACATTTATATTACTTTCTCCATCTATAAAATAGGGTATATCCCTCATGATATATAGAACTTCTTCTACTTCTGACAGAAAAGGAATTTATTTTAAGAATTTTTATAGGGGACAAAGGATTGGAGGCTATACACCTGGGAAAAATGCCCAAATTACTTTGTGTCTCCCAGTGGAGACGATTCTGCTGACACAATTGCTGACACAGACACTGAATCTAGCGTCACAGATACCGCATGTAATGCTACCCACGGACCACTCTCTCTGCTGACTCTGGTGCTTGCCTGTTTCCTCTTCATGCGTATCAGAAAGTCGATCCTTAGAAGTTCCCGACATTCTTTGCTTGTATGATCCTTACAAGAACATTTATTTGCATTTAAAACACATATAACCATAATATAAAATTAAGATATTTACAAAACTCTACATTTATGTAACTAAATTGGGTTATCTAATTTTAAAGCTAAAAAAAAATCCAGTTCCCTATTCCTAATGAGAGATGTTAGGTTACCACAAATGAGATTATTTACCTATGCTAATTTATAAAGTGAAACAGTTCTAGTCTCATTTATTTTCTAGGAATATTCTCCAAAGTTCCTTGGGTAGCCAGTCAATTAAAGGATTTGGAGATTGTCCAAGGAATTTAAGTTTTAGTTACCTTTTCACTCATCAAGGTCACTAGAATTTCTACTCAAAATATGTCAGATAACTGCTGTCTCCCCATCAAAACACCTAAAATTTACAATTTATGTGCATAAGCAATAGACTTTTAATAAGAACACAGTTCTCAACTGGAAAGAGTCATCTCACCAGCTGAGAAATCCTTGTTTCAGCCCGCCCTACATTCTATATCCTTTAACAGTGTGACAAAGCCGATATGGCATGGGCTGCGCACCTAGGACAGACTACACAATGTTCTTTTATCCTTTTCTCGTCCAACTTGATTCTGGTAGCAAAATGCCCAGCCTCCTTTGCAACTGCATGCAGACAAAGCAAGTGAAAGGTCATAAGCGGTTTCTCTAGTTGCAGCGAGCAGGGTCTCCTCTCTGTTGCAGTAGGCGGGCTTCTCACTGTGGTGGCTGCTACTTGTGGAGCGCACGGTCTCAGCAGTTGTGGCATTTGCACTTAGTCACTTCATGGCATGCGGGCTCTTCCTACATCCAGGATCGAACCCATGTCCCCTGCGTTGGGAGATGGATTCTTAATCACTGGACCACTAGGGCAGTCCTGGATATCTTAAACGGTGCTGGCTCACTTGAGAGGTTTACCCTTGGGGTATCTCGGTCTTCTCTTTTTTTTCCCTCCCTGGAATATGGTTGTAATGGCTAGCATTCTTGCATCCATATCCATCCTTGATAATTAAACCAGTACTATGGAGGGCTGAAAAGAAAGATAGAAGGGTCCTGGATCCATAACCACCTCATGGAGCTGCTGTGCCAGCACTAGGCAGCTTATCTCTGGACTTTTATTTCTGCGACAGTAAAATGCCACTCTTTAAAAAATGCTGCTGTTGTTTTTTAGCCGCTGTCACTATTACTATCAACCACATTTCCTAAACAATAAAAATCAGACTCAATTTGTTTAAGCCTCTCGATTCTGTCCCTCTCTAACTATGATGTTCCAAGCCTATCATTTATGTGTCTGAGATTCAGTTTCATTATATAAAAATTTGGGGGTGTCTAGGACAGGGAGGCCTGGCGTGCTGCAATTCATGGGGTCGCAAAGAGTCGGACACGACTGAGTGACTGAACTGAACTGATCTAGGATGTCGGTGAGATAATATGTAGGGAGTACCTTATACAGTTTCTTGCACAAAGTTAGTTCCCAATGAATGTCAGTTCTTTCCTACTTTCTCTTTGCAGTTTTTCATAGTGACGTTGGGGGCAATACAATCTTCCCAAGGGCCTACTGAATCATAAGACAAAAATAAAGTTTATACTGTAAAATCTTTTAAAGCAGGTCATTTTGTTTCACTTAAAATATTTGTAAATTACTTGCCCCAAGTCAGGATATATTTAACCTCACTATTAATCAAAATATATTTAACTAACTAGACTACCTTTTCTAGTTAAGGAAAATGAACATGTTAAACCAATAATAAATTCTCTATAACTGGAGGGCCTCAAGGGAAGGGAGCTCACAGGGGTCCACAGCTTATAGGACAAACTATAAATTCAGGACTGGATTGCACTACACTAATGTTTCTTAAACTATCAAAATTAGTAGACCTTGTTTTTTTCTCCTTTTATCTTCTGTATATTGTTACCAGCTAAAAAGACTTCATTGGCCTTTATTGACTATAAATTTCACTGAATGCATCACAAAAGTGATAGGAATGTGTGCTCCCATTCATGTGTACGTTCCCATTTTCTCTTGTGAAGAATTGTGTAGTTTTCCCTAAAGCCGAAATAGTATAGCGGTTAAAAACACAGGTTTGACGTTAATGCATCTAGCATTGTTAGAGATTACTGGAAACACACATCTTAAACCACATGGGCAAATTTCTAGCAGTGAAATGGTAGGCATCAGGGAAGGTCAGTTATCAAAGTATCTTGTACAGAGACGACACTTCACATTTTATCTTTGTATAGCAGAGGGCTATGTTGTAGCACCGTTAGGGGGACGGGATTTCTGGAGCCCACTAGTGTCTAACCCAGCCTCATCCTTCTTGTCCTCTATTTAGTGAATGAACAAATTTGGGCTCAGCAGTGGTAGGTGTGGCAGCAGCAGTATCAGGGGGAATGAAAGTAACTTTCTTTAGCGTTTTCAGTCATGCAGGCACACCACTCAAATTTCTCTCCAGGAAAGAGCCTCCTGCAAGAAGTGTATATGCTGATGGCTTCCAGCTGCCACACATTTGGAATCTGCACACAACAATACAACCCTGTATTTCTCCCCCTCCCCTCATGGTTACTGCTTTTGACATCATACTAATATCTTTGCTTTGTGTACCTTTTAACTACTTATTGCACACAGAGACAGTTATACTACTTTGCCTTTTAACTCTCCTATTAGCTTTGCAAGTGATTGATTTATTACCTTTCCTACTATATATTTACTATATATTTGCCTTTACTGATGAGGTTCTGCCTTTAATAATTTCCATGTTTCTACTTGTTGCCTTTTATTTTTTGTTTAGAGAAATTCCTGCAACATTTCCTGTAAAGTTCATTTGGTAGTGATGAACTCTTTTTGCTTTTACTTGTTTGTAACACTTTTGATTGTTCAATCAAAGCTGAATGAAAACTTTGCTGGGTAGACTATTTCTTGGTGTTTCCCTTTTATCACTTGAGATATATCATGCCACTCTCTCTGGCCTACAGAATTTCTGCTGAAAAGTCAGCTGATAGCCTAATGGGAGTTCCTTCATATATAACTTATTGCTTTTCCCTTGCTGCTTTTAATATTATCTCTTTGCCGTATGTGGTCCTCTTTGGGTTGCTCCTGTTTGGGACTCTCTGTGCTTCCTGGGCTTAGATGTCTGTTTCCTTTATTAAGTTTTCAGCTATTGTGTCTTCAAATACATTCTCTGCCCTTTTCCCCGTTCTCTTTCTGGGACCCTTATAATGTGAATATTAGCATGCTTGACCATATGCTATATGCGTATAGTAGAGGTCTCTTAAATTGTCCTCATTTCATTCTTTTTTATGTTCAGCCTCAGTGATTTCTGCTGCCATGTCTTTTAGCTTGCTGATCCATTCACTGTATCATTTAATCTACTGTCTATTCCTTCTAGTCTATTTTTTATTTCAGTTATTGTAGTCTTCATCTCTGTTTTATGGTTTGTTAAATTTTCTAACTTTTTTCTTAAAAACTTCTCACGCTCTTCATCCATTCTTTTCCCAAGTTTCTTTTGTTGTCTTTATGATCATCACCTTGAGCTCCTATTGGGCAGATTGCCTTTTCCACTTAGTTTTTTTTCTAGGGTTTTATTTTGTTCCTTCATTTGAAACATGTTCTGTTACCTCTTTTTGCCTAATCTAATGTTTCCATTTATATCTGTTTGGTAAGTTGGTTATATTTCCTAATCTTGGAGAAGTGACCTTTTATAGGAAATGTCCTATGCACTGCAGTAGCACACTCCCCTTTATTCACCAGAGCTATATGTCCTGGGATGCCCCAGTGTGGACTGCACAGTACTTCTGTTTTGATGGGCTAACTGTTGTGGGTAGTTTCATAGGTGTGGATGGCCCCAGGTCTGGTTGGTTGCCAAGTCCTGCCTAGTACAGAGGCTGCTGGCAGCTGATTAACTTGACTGGGACATGGGGTGGCAGGCTGCTAAACCCTGGAGGGTTTTGGACCTAGTGATGGCTCGTTGGTGGGCAGAGCAGGGTTCTGGAGTATGTGGTTGCAGTGCTGGGGTTCCTGGATCTAGTATCAGCTGGGGAGTATGGCCTGTCCCTGACACAGCTGACTGTGGTTTCTATAGTATCCCAAACTAGTGCTGGCTTGCTAGTGAGTGGGGCAGATCTGGGATTGGCTGGCTGTGGAGTCCATGGTATCTTATAGCTAGTGTTGACCCCTAGTGGATGGGACCAAGCCCTAGGGTTTTGTGGATTGGTGTCAGCCTATTAGTAAGTGGGGCTGGTGTGGTGGTCCCCATATGAGTTCCAGCTCACTGGTGGGGTGGAGTTGTGTCCTTTGGCTTCTGATGATAGGACCCTGAGTGTCCCATAGATGATGTCAGCCAGCTGGTAGGTGGGGCTGGTTCCTGGAGACACTGCCTGAGGGGTGCAAGTTGTCTCAGAACTAGAGCTGGCCTGGTAGTGAGCAGAGTTGGAGCCTGTGGGGTCCCAGGGCGGATACCAGCATGTAGGTATGTTGGCTGGGTCCTGACAAGGCAAGCTGTGGGACTGCTATGGTCAGGGGTGGAGGGGGCCAGTGTCTATCTGCTGGTGGGTGGGGTCAGTGCTCAGGAGATCCCAGCCCACTGGTAGGTGACTTCAGGCCCTGGGACTGGTGCCAGTCCACTGGTGTGCAGAGTTATGTCCTGGGGTCTCTGGTGCAGAGCTCTACGGTTCCAGAACTGGTATTGGGTCACTGTGGGTGGGGCCAGTTCCTGACACATATGATGTGGAGGAGGTCTGTGGTGTCCCAAACTTGTGTTGACCCCTGGTTCAGGGGGCCGGATCCCTGGGCTGCTGGCTGAGGAGATCAACATGTCTTAGAGCTGTTGTTGGCCTTCTGGTGGTCAAGACCAGGGTACAGTGGCTCCTAGGGCAGGTGCTGG
This sequence comes from Capricornis sumatraensis, assembly GCF_032405125.1. Classification (NCBI taxonomy): domain Eukaryota; kingdom Metazoa; phylum Chordata; class Mammalia; order Artiodactyla; family Bovidae; genus Capricornis; species Capricornis sumatraensis. The sequence continues at coordinate 66,529,681 of NC_091077.1, forward strand.
CCCCTGGTGGGTTAGCCGGTTCCTGCCTCAGCAGGCTGCAGGGATGCGGTTGTCCTGGGGCCTGTATCCATTTGCTGATGGGTGGGGCCGGGACCCATGATGTCCTGGGGTTGTTGCCTGCTTGTTGGTGGGGCCAGGTCCTGGGATCTCTGAATACACGGGCTCAGTGGTCCTAAGTCTAGTGCCTGCACACTGGTGCTTGGGGCTGTGTCCTGGGCTCTAATGCACAGGGTCATATCCAGGGATAGCTGTGAGCTCATGAGGTTGTAACGCAGCCTGACTTCTGATGGCTGGGTCTGTGGCCCTCCCAGCCAGTTTGGTTTGAGGCATCCCAGGACTAGTGCACACAGGTTGGGCAGTAGGGGTGTGGCTGGGACCAGAGGCTAACAAGCCAGAGGGAGGATTCTCAAGTGGCACTTGCCAGCACCTGTGTCTGCATGGTAGCATGAGCTCTCCAAATGGCTGCTTCCAGTGTCTGTGTCCCCACCATGAGCTTGAGTTGCGTCCTACCTCTCTGGGAGAGTTTGCAGGATCAGCAGGTGGGCCTGACCCAGGCTCCTTTTAAACTACTTACTGCTCTGCTCTGAGTCTTGGAACTTTTATGTGCAATCTTTAAAAATTGATTTGGTCTTAAAAATGAATCTAGAAAATAATGGATTCCATATATATATGCATTAACATACAATATTTGTTTTTCTTTTCTCTGACTTTATTCACCCTGTATAACAGACTCTAGGTTATATTCACGTCTCTATGAATGACCCGACTTCATTCCTTTTGGTGGTTGAGTAAAATTTCATTGTAAATATATACACCACTTCTTCTTTATCCATTCATCTATCGACGAATAGAGATGCACACCTAGAGAACAGACATGCGGGCACAGCAGGGGAATGAGAGGGTGGGATGAATTGAAAGAGTATTATTGATACATATATATGCTACCATGTCTAAAATAGATAACTAATGGGAAGCTGCTGTATAATAGAGAGACTTCAGCTTGGTGCTCCGCGATGACCTAGAGGGGAGGCTCAAGAAGGGGAGAACATATGTATACTTAAGGCTCGTTCATGTGGTTGTATGGCTGTGTGTGCATGCTAAATCACCTCAGTCGAATCTGACTCTTTGCAACCCTGTGGACTATATGGACTATAATTGTAAAGTAATTGTACTTCAGTAAAAATAAAAGAAAAAAAAAGGGGGGGGGGGTCTTTGTTTCCCACAGTGCTCTGGGTCTCCTGAAAGAAAATCATGCTGGCCTTCAAAACCAAACTTGTTCTGTGGGCTTATCTTCCTGATGCAGTACCCTGGGCTAGGGAATCCAATGTGGTCTTCAGACCCCTTATTCCTTGGAGAGAACCTTTGCAATGGTAATTATTCTCAGACCCCTTATTCCTCAGAGAGAACCTTTGCAATGGTAATTATTCTCCCCTACGCTTTGACCACCTGGGTCTATGATCTTGATTATACCATGGTCTTGATTATACTATGACTCCACCTGTCCTACCCTTTTTCTTGTGGTCCCTTCTTTCCTTCTTTATATCTTTAGTGTAGAAGATCTTTTCTGGTAGATTCCAGTCTTTCTCATTAATAGTTGCCCTTTAAATAGTTGTAATTTCATTGTGCCTGTGAGAGGAGGTGAGCTCAGGGTTTTCCTACTCTGCCATCTTGGCCAAGCTCCCTGTGGTCTCTAATCTCCTTTAATAAGGATATCAGTAATACTGGAGTAGGGCCCACTCCCATGACCTCATTTTAGTTTAATCACCTACTTAAAGTCCCTGTCTCCAAAAGCTGTTACATTCTGAGATATTAGGGTTTAGGACTTCATCGTCTGATTTATAGTGGAACACAGTTCATTCTGTAACACATTCACAGGGATTTCCCCCAATAAATCTCTATGTTTCTCATTCTATCATTCATCTGTTTTTGAAAGTACCTAGGCTAACAAGCCAGCTAAGCTTATTTTACCTAAAACTCTGAACAACCCCATTTTAATAGTGGAAAGTGAAATCATTTTACCAAGCTATCATTACTAGTACAGATTGTGGCCAGAATCTGTACCTTCTCTCAGTCTAATTTATTTTTTTACAGTATTCTGAAACAAACTATTTGTTTCACAAATAGTGAATGATGAAAAAAAAATGACGCAATGATGCAATAAAAAAAAGAAAAGAAAAAATCCCTCCAGGCCTTACACTAAATTGGAAATAACATTATATTGTTTGGTTCATTCTTAACAAAATCACATTTATCATTTTCTTAAATTATTGGTAGCCTTTCCTTTTTTGTCTTAAATAAATAACATTTCTATACTAATGTCTTAAAGGTTGAGATTTTGTCTCATTCCTCCGTTTTCCTACATTTCCTGGTAGACTGCTTTACATGGTAGATGCTCAATGCACATAGCTTAATTTAACAATCACTGATTTTGTGCTTGGTCTAACTGTTATTTCTAATGCCTAGACCAGCACCTAGCATTTAGTAGTTCTTAATATACATGCATTCAATGAAAAATAAGAGTTAGTATTTACTGAGCAATTTCTGGTTGCTAGACACAGCATTTTCCCTTGAAGAGGTGTTGTTCTTGTCTAAATTTTTCAGATATGCTTTGGGGAGATTCTGTTGCTTGCAAATACCACACAGCTGTTAAGTGATGGAGCTAGAATGTAAACCTAGGCTTTATGAATTTACAGCTTCTTTACACTGCAGAGGATCTTTGCTTGGTCAAATGGCTATACCAACACTAAGAGTACACAAAGGAAGATAATTATCTTTGAAAACTTTGAAACAAATCCTTGGCCTATATTTTCCAGTCCCATGAAGTATCATGACTCATTAACAACAGGAGTTCCATTGTCGTGTTCGGAGGATTAAGTGTAGTGACAAAGACATCCTTGAAAGAAACTAAAAATAGTTCTTCAAAACTTTCCATGAAGAGGAACTTTGGGGCAGAATTTAGAGGAAACACAGTTGACTTTTCAGTTCTTAGTTTGTTTGTTTTTTTAATCACAAACAATATGATTTGGCATCTAATGAAAAGTTAAAACTATGGTCAGATGGCAAGACTTTCATTTTAAAGTATGTGAATGATAAGTTGCTTCACTCATGTCCAACTCTTTGTAACTATGGACTGTAGCCCTCCAGACCCCTGTGTCCATGGGATTCTCCAAGCAAGAATACTGGAGTGGGCTGCCATGGCCTCCAAGGGATCATCCTGACCCAGGGATCAAACCCTCCTCTCTCATGTCTCCTGCATTGGCAGGCTGGTCATTTCCCACTAGCGCCACCTGGGAAGTCCTTCATAATGAAGGGTTACCTTCTAATTGGCATTATGAAGTATGAGTCTATCACAGTTGAAAGTGAGAGAGCAGTGTCAAAACACTTTTTTGAGGATCAAACTGAAAAGATAGAGACTAGAGGTTAGTAAGATGGCAAAAAGGGATCACCACAGTCACTGCCTTCAAGGAGTTCGATTTTTGAGGTCGTGTAGATAAGACTGACATAGAAATTAAACACAATACAAGCCGAGTTTTTGAGTGTCCCCTATGTGTCAGTTAAGCAGGGCCAGGAGTAGGGTGCAAAGCCTGAAGGCATTCCAAGAAACTCAGGATTCAAGATCAATAATATTTTACATAATATCTTAAACATCAAAATAAATGCAAGGAAATCCATGATGAAAAAGATACCAAATTTTAAATAAAGACAGGATCTGTGATACTGCTTTTTCCTTTTTCCTTGGGACTTAGCATGGGCTGGAGCTAAAACACTTGACATATACTTCAAATGCATAGGTTCCTGCCATCCCAAACCATTTGCCTCCAGTTAATTTCCCAGAGCTACAACTGGAAATTTGGAGAGCAACTTTTGAAAGGTAGTAGTTAGGAGCACAGGATTTTGGCTCAGGCACACCTGAGTTCAAAGCTCATCTCTGATGCTTCTTCATTACACTCCTAGGTAAAGAATTTTATCACCCTGGGTCTCTGGTTCCTTTTTTTAAAATGGTACTAATAGTTCTTAGCTACTAGCATTGTTATTTTAGATGAGCAAATGTAAAATGCAGAACTAATATATTTGATAAATGTTATCTGCTATTACTATACTATAAAAGAATATAGAAAGTTGTAGCAATACAAAGTTTATGAATTGAGATCAGAGCATGTGGAGTCATTTAAACCAGAGTGTGCAATATTATTAAAGGTGTAAGAGAAGCAATACCCTTGAATCTTGAGGAAGGAGGCAAGATTTGATAAGTGAGGCAAGGCATTTGAAACTAAATTTCTATTACAAGAAAGGCATGAAATCATGAAAGTGAGGAATGTGAATGGCAAATTCTGAGGAGAGCATATGGTCTAAGGAGGATGGTAGGAGGGAATAGAGATTAGGACTTAAATTTCTGACTACTCTTTATGTAATAGGAAGTGCTGGAGGGTTCTTAAGGAAGGAAGTGCCATATATTGACCTGGCTTTTAAAAAGATAACTGGGCCCAGGATGAAATACTGATGGTAGTGTTGACGTTTTCAGAACTAATAAAACTTAATATACATGGAGACAGAGACTATTTCATAGATTATATGAAAGGAGAAACTAGTTTGAAAGTATATTCACAGCAAGTGATATTTTTTAATGTTCTGCTGAGGAGAATAGTATATCATATTTTCAAATTTTTAATCTTCACTAGAGTATTCAAGAAGACTCAGAATTCCTGTTTCACAGAGCTTTGCCATATCTTTAGGAAAATATGGTACCCAAGATGTCATGTAATTATCCTGGATCTACAATCATGGCTCAAAAGCGATGATGCTGTTTAAAGCAATCACTTTCTGTGCATATAATAATTTGTTTTGTTACACTTGTATTTATCTTCGAATCTTATTTACCCTTAAAATAACATTGTAGAAAAATTAAGCACAATGTTAAAAATTATCCATAGCTTCACCATTTTTATACAACTGTTTTATTTTCCAGACTTCCTGCTGTTTCCCTTTTATGCTGTGAATTTTTACACAATTGTAATCAAGGTTCATGTATAATTTTTCATTCATTCTTTTAAAAGCTGATACTACATTATAATTTTCATTTTCCCTCTTCTAAAATGTGTATAATCACTAATTCCTTCTCACTAAAGGATGGATCATTTATTATAGAAAATAGAAGAGGTTAAAGCACCTGGGATTTGGAGTCATAGAGATTAGGGTTTGAAACCCCTTGAATTTGGGAAAGTTATTTGAGCTTTAGTTTCCTTATAATTATATTAGCCTCATTTGCTTGGAGGTGGAAATGAGATATAAGTTTTATAAAGTACACATTTATAATCATAAGTTAAATCTTAGTAAGTGGTAGCAACTATTATTTTTTCTTAAATCTGCAAGTTTGATTTTTATCTATTTGTTTTATTCTATTTTTTTGCAAGGAGATCCAACCAGTCCATTCTGAAGGAGATCAGCCCTGGGATTTCTTTGGAGGGAATGATGCTGAAGTTGAAACTCCAGTACTTTGGCCACCTCATGCGAAGAGTTGACTCATTGGAAAAGACTCTGACACTGGGAGGGATTGAGGGCAGGAGGAGAAAGGGACAACAGAGGCTGGATGGCATCACTGACTCCATGGACATGAGTCTCAGTGAACTCCGGGAGCTGGTGATGGACAGGGAGGCCTGGCGTGCTGCGATTCATGGGGTCGCAAGAGTCGGACACGACTGAGCGACTGAACTGAATTGAACTGATTTTTTGTTTGGTCACCCCTCACGGCTGTGTGACCTCTCCAGACCAGAGATCAAACCCATGCCCCCTGCAGCGGAATTGCAGACTCTTAACTACTAGACCATCAGGGAAGCATCTATTATTCTTATCAGTCACTATACAAGAAGTACAATTTTATTTATTCAAAAAATATTTATTAAAGACTCATGGAAACAGACAGTGTACTATGCAGCAGAATGAAAAACTCAGGAATCCCACCTGCTAGGGGCTCTCAGTTTAGTGGGGGTGACTGTTGTGTTAACACATGATGGCATTAAAGCATGTTCAGTCTATTTTTGGGGTATCTCCTTCTCTCCTACTTCACATTGCCTCACACCCTGGTTTTCACACTGTCTTTGCTCATTTGCTACTGAGCCTTTCAAAATCAGTTTGCATATTTCTTCCAGGTCAGATTAGTATAGGTCAGGGCTTCTGAGTTTTTCCCTGAAAACTTTCTGCAAGCATTACTGCTATTGAGCGTGTCTGTGAGATTCCCAGGGGGTTGGTTCATTGGTAAAGAATCTGCATGCCAGTAAAGGAGACGCAAGAGATGTGGGTTTGATCCCTGGGTCAGGAAGATTCCCTGGTGGAGAAGATGGAAACCCACTCCAGTGTTCCTGCCTAGAAAAGTCCATGGACAGAGGAGCTGGGTGGGCTATAGTCCACGGGGTCTCAAGGATTTGGACACAACTGAGCATGCATGCACATGTGATTACAAGAGCTCTACGATCAGGCTCCTGGCTTTCAAATACCAGTTTGGAAACTAGATGGGAGGCCTTGAGAGAGTTCTTTCACCTGGACATGCCTCAGTTTTCTCAAGTCCTCACTGAGTGGGATATGCCTGCCTTAAGGGGTATGTGAGCACTAAGAGAGATTATCTTTTGAAAGCTCTTAGCTCAGGCCTGGCTCATAGTCCTCACTAAGCAAATGGAAACTGCTTTGATCATCAGTGTAATCAGTGCTGATGTTGCAACTTCATGAATTATCATTGCCTCTACCTCATCTGCACATCACTGTGACTCATGAAATGAATTGAGAGATAGTAGGAGGGATTCTAGCACTCCCAAAATGGGAAACCGAGACCAAATGTATTTGGCAAAGGCTGCTTTACCCTGACTTCATAGTTTCCTGTTTATACCCTGCCTTCGTTCTCATGTTTATGCTTCTTCACTGGTCAGCTATCTGTCTACCACCCTTCCCATCAAGGTTTCATATCTGTGGGTCTGCTAGGCAACCTCACCTACAGTCTGACCAGATCAACTGGCTTTTCAGTTGTTGTTCAGTCACTCAGTCGTGTCTGGCTCTTTGCGACCCCATGGACTGCAGCATTCCAGTCCAGCATGCAAGGCCAGGCTCCCCTGTCCTTCACTATCTCCCGGAGGTTGCTCAAATTCACGTCCATTGAGTTGGTGATGCCATCCAACCATCTCATCCTTTGACAACCCCTTTACCTCCTGCCTTCAATCTTTCCCAGCATCAGGGTCTTTTCCAATGAGTCGACTCTTCACATAGGTGGCCAATGTATTGGAACTTCAGCTTCAGCATCAGTTCTTCTAATGAATATTCAGGGTTGATTTCCTTTAGGATTGACTGGTTTAATCTCCTTGCAGACTTGATGGATACTCTGGATGCACTTCTCAGGTGCCATGCGTGACTCAGGACTAGTGTAGACCATCTCAATTCTATGTGCTCCCTTGCCTGATGGCAGGCTGTTTTTGTGTCTCTACTTTTGTTGTTTTTGGTAGTAATGAACAGCTGAGTGGCAGACTGGTGATAGGGAGTTGGTCCCCTATTACCTCTTTAAAGGCAAAGGCAGCTCTTTTTCTCCATATTCTTTTGGCTTAGCAGGCAGTGTCCACACTTCTTGTTTTCTCATCACTGCCCCTGTTCCCAGCTTCCACATGAACACAATGTGTAGTTACAATTACACAAGGCTAGTGGTTCAGGGTACATGTGCTTTCCAACACATGTCCTCATGATATGCATTTATTTATATAAATTTCTTTTGATGAACAGTCATATAATATACAACTCACCGTTTTAACTATTTTAAAATACACAGTTCAGTGCCTTTTAGTTCATTCACAAAGTGCAAGCATCATCACTATCTTGTTCCATAACACTGCCATCACTCCGCGGGAAGAAGTCACCTTCCATTCCTCACTTTGTCCATTCTCTCAAGCCACTAATTTGTGTTTTTGTCTCCATGAATTTTCCTGTTCTGAATACTTCATATAAATAAACTCATACACTATGTGAACTTTGTTTTTGACGTCTTTCACTTAGTCTCATGTTTTCAAGGTTCCCTGTGTTGTAGCATGTACCATTCATTTTGGGGCTGAATAATATTCCATTGTATAGACAGACTATGTTTTGTTTATCTGTTCATTAGCTGGTGAACATTTGAGTTGTGTCCACCTTTTGGCTATTGTGAATTGTGATGCTATGAACATAGAAGTATGAATTTTTGTCTGAATACCAACTTGGGATTTACACCTAGGTATGGAATTCTGGGTCATACTTCATGATATGAATTGATGAGCAAAAAGATAGAAATTAGAATTTGAATCACCTCCTAATTGTTTCACTCAGTTAAAATGGCTGCTTAAGATATACATTATTTTTCTCTACTAAGTAATCTCCAGATGATAGAAAATAGTCATCTTTTTAAAGGATTCTATTTTTCTTCCCAGAAATAAATAGGAACATGGTCTTCTATATATACACATACAGCTTTTAAATTGGTTTCTAAACCTTCAATATCTTATTTTTATATTTTCTAACAATAAATTACATTTGTTAAATTCAAAAAATTCAAATCTAACATGCATAGTTTAATCTCATGAGTTTCCAGAGTGCTAAAATAATTCAGTTCCACTGGTATGCTATATCTCAAATTTTTATTCTAGAAACACTTTCTGGGAGAACAAATATCTTGCATTGAAGTCATATTTGTGTTAGTCAAAACTACTACCACAACAGAAAGAACTCACATTAAATATGCTTTCCAAAGAAAATACTGTACTGAAGAAGCATTGGTAGAAAAATTATACAGTTTTTGAAGTCCAAAAGAATAGTTCAGTACTGCCTGGTTTGCCATAGTGGGTGAGAATTGTGGAATGTAGAATCCTTTCCTTTAGTGATTCTGAACTGGCTTGAAATCTTCATTTTGCTGTTCTCTCCTCCAGCAAGTCAATGAATAGATGAGCAAAATAGGATTTGAATCACCTCCTAATTGTTTTACTCAGATCAAATGTCTGCAGTTAGAGTACACACATTTTTCTCTACTAAGTAATCTCCAGATGATAGAAAACAGTTATCTTTTTAAAGGATACTTCTATTCTTCTTTCCAGAAACAAATTGGCACATGGCCTTCTACATCCGCAGTTGCATTTTTTGTATTGGTTTCTAAACCTAAATCAAACTTTCTTCATGAAGTTTGACTTTATCTGCTTAGCTGAGATTGAATCTATTAGCCATTGAATACATGCTGTTGACAAAATAGCATTAATGTGCATTGAGGTAAACACCTATACAATAAAGGGACATTTTAATAGTGGCTGAATAATCAATTCCACTTTAGACACAGATCAATATTATCTTAAAGATGTCTAAATAGCCATTAAATATGAACAGAACAGGTCTAGCACGCAGCAAAATGCAGAAGAAGATTGTTCTTGACCACAACATGAAGGTTGTAATGATTTCAGATGGGGACATTGACCTGTTTGGAAAATTAACTGTAATTTTTTTCTCACTATTGAGTCTAAATTAGTTGAGTTTTGTTTTCCTTTGGAGTTTTTTAGTTTCATTATTTTATTATTCAAGGAAAGAATACTATGTATTCCCTATAGCTTATCTCTTGGGGCTTTATAATTTTGTTTTGGTTTAGTTTGGTTTGGATTGTTACATTTTGAAAACTAAACTTCTAACTTTAGATTTGCAGAAAAATTACCAAGTCGGTGCAGAGAGTTTCGTATACCAATATACCTCCTGCCCTATTTCTCCTATTATTAACATCTTAAATTAGTATGGTAGACTTCTCACAATCAATGAAACAACAATACATTTTTGTTAGCTAAAGTCCATGTTATTCAGATATCATAGTTTTTAATCAAATGTCCTTTTTCTTTCCCAAGATCTCACTAGGATACCACATTATTTTAGTCATCTTGTCTCCTTTGTTGTGTCTTGGCTTTGATAGTTTCTTAAAGTTTATGTTTTTCCTGCTTTTTCAGAGTTTTAGGTACACTGTACTATAGTATGGATATACATCTTGAGTTCACTTACCTACTGAAGAACATCATAATTGCTTCTAGTTTTTGGTGAATAAAGCTGTGATAAGCATTTGCCTACAGGTTTTTGTGTGAAGATGTGTTTGAATCACTTGGATAAATATCAGGGAGTGTAATTTCTCAATTGCATAGTAAGACTATGTTCAACTTTTAACTAACTACCACGCTGTCTTCCAAGTGGCTATTCCATTTTGTATTTCCACTTGTAATGAATGAAAGCTCTTGTTATTCAGCATTTTCAACAGTAATTGGTATTGTCATTTTTAAGTAATTAATATAGGTGTATAGTGATTAAATTAGTCATGTTTAGAAATCATTCACATTCATTGGAAAAGTACCATGCATTAAAAATATGTGGACTTATGATTGAGCAATTTTGATTGTCAGATGCTCTCCTTTATATAAGAGTTTTTGTTACCACCCAAACTTGACATTTATCAAATTTTCTTCTAAGCATATAAAATAGAGAATGGTGTCTTGGTTATTTGGTTTAACTTTGGATTGAAGTAAACTGAGTCTTAGTCTGAACTTGTCATATTTGAGACTATGGAGAAATTATTAACTTGCCCTACATCTCTAAAACTGAGATGATAATGGAGTCTAGCTGAGAAGGTTCTATGAATTTAATGAGCAACTGAGTGGTAAGCACTTAGCACAATGCCTGAAACAGGGCAACCAGATGGGTACTATTATTTCTACTGTATTGCTGCTATTACTATTATTGCTACTATTACTACTACTATTTCTACTACCACTCTTCCTCCTCCCCTACCCTGCCCTCTCAAGGCTCTAGTTATTTCTTGAAAATTATATGCTCTCAGTCCATCACTTTTAAAAAGTAATTTATTTTTAATTGGAGGATAATTGCTTTACAATATCGTGTTGGGTTCTGCCATACAATGGGTTTCCCAAGTTGTGCTAGTGATAAAGAATCTGCCTGCTAATGCAGGAGACATAAGAGACACAGGTTGGATCCCTTGGTGGGGAAGATCCCCTGGAGGAGGGCATGGCAACCCACTCCAGTATTCTAGTCTGGAGAATCCCATGGATAGAGGGAGGCTATAGTCCACAGGGTCACAAAGAGTCAGACACAATTGAAGCAACTTAGCATGCATGCACTGTAATACAGCAATGTGAGTCAGCAGTAAATATACATATGCCCCCTTCCTCTTGAGCCTCCCCTCCAAGCCCCCACTCCATCCCATCCCTCTACGTTGTCACAGAGCACTGCACTGAGTTCCCATGTTATATAACAGCTTCCCATCATCCATCTATTTTACATATGATAATCTATATGTTTCAGTGCTACTCTCTCAGTTCATCCCACCGTCTTCTTCCCTGCTGTGTCCAGTTTGCAGAGCAGTAACAGAGATGCAGAAATAGAGAACAGACTTTGGAATCCTTTACTTTTGAGCTGCACTGATCTTTTTCACCCAACCATGCCTCATAAAAATAGAATAAATATACTTCACATTCATTACATTTCTTGAAGCATGATTATTTTTTTCTCCTCTAAAAAGCGAAGAGGAGCATGGTGGAATAGATGTTTGCAAAGGTAGCCGAAGTGTTACAACTCATTGGCTTCCTGTGATTTCTTATATTGCTAATAATCTGTTACATTTGCTCAGCGCTTTAGATCTTATAAAGTGCTAACTTTACAGATATTATCTCATTTGCTTCTTGAAACAGCTTTCTGAGGTAGGCAAGGCATGCTTATTAACCCCGATTTTGGTAAAGTGAAGTCACTTGCCGAGAACAGCATAAAAAGCAAGGGCAGAGGCAGGATTCGAACACACGTTTTCTGAATCTGATTCAGGGTTCTTTCCAGGAAACCCAGCACAGACGGATCTTCAGATATATGTGCCTGGGACATTCATTAGTTCTGGTTCATCTGCACAGGTTCGTGGGTTGTGGGGATCTTTAAAAGGAGCTCTATTGCACTTTAGAGCTTTAAACCAGCTATCATGTTACCAATCCTCATTTCTCCTTGGTGATCTTCTACTTAACACTCCAGTGTGTGTATACCGATAACCTCAATTCCACTTCTAAAGCATTAGATTGTAAGGAGCAGAGTAGCTGTATTTCTGTACTTTTGCTGGCATGTACTCCAACACACCTTGCTTGCTTTATGTCTAATTCATAGAGCTAAGCTCCTAGGAGATTTGTTGCTACTGTGACTACACCCTCCTGGTTCTGTCATATGGTTGAAGGTGAACATTTGAACAATGAGATATCCTTTCCTGATAAAAAGACTGGAGGCCCAGAGATGCAAGTTGCAAAATTTATTTGAAATGCACGTGATTCATGTTGTCTGCCACATTAGCAGAGAAGCAGGGAAGACTTTTGTAGCAAGAGAGACAAGGAATAGAAGCATAGCAACATTGAGGTGAAAGAGAGAATAAGAAATTTAGCAAGACTCCATCCCCAAATTCCTGTCCCTTATGGAGGCCTTGTTTCATTAATTTCCCTGTGTCTCTTGAGTCTCTTGGTTCTTTAACATGAGTTTCCTTCCCTATCCCTCAAACTAGCTTAGGTTGATGTCTGTTGCTCTTAACAAATAAAAGACACTAATTTACCTGGAGAACAAAATTCTCCTGATGCAAAACTTCCTTTTGAGCTATGGCAATGCAGTTTTCAATAGCAGCATCAATTGGTATTTTTAAAATTTTATGTTAGAGCATAGTTGATTAATATTATGTTAGTTTCAGCTATATAGCAAAGGGACTCAGTTATACATATTTATGTATCTATTCTTTCTCAAATTCTTTTACCATTTAGGTTATTATAGAATATTGAGAGGTATTCCCTGTGCTACACAGTAGCTTTCAAGTGTGATGGGCCACCACTGAGTCAGTTTGTGGATTCTACCCAGGAGGGGGTACTCAAAGTACTTAACAGTATTTCCACCTTGATGTGAACAACCCTTCAAAACATCCCAGGATCTCTGCACAAGGGTGTACTTATCAAGTCAGCTATTTCAATCCTCTGCCCCAATCAGAATTCTGTCCTTCCATCTTCCAGCCAGTTTTTGCTCTAAACCATCCGTGATTTGGAAGCAAAGCATAAGGAAAAGAGAGAGTATGGATACAGAAGTAATATAGACCTTTGTTTAAAAAGCTTCTCTGGAGCTTTCTAGCCTTAAAATATTGGGCAAATTATCTACCTTCTCTGAGCCTTCCTTTCCTCATTTGCAAGGTGGGGATTAAAAAGTCTTTTTTCATGGATTTTTTTAAAATGCAGATTTTATGAAATAAAACAAAGCACCTGCTACAGTGCCTTCTGCATAGCAGACATTCAATAAATTTATTCACTCACTGACATTTCAGGCAATTCATCAATCAGTCTTTACACTAAAACAGGGTTTTCTAACTATGTGTGTGCATGCTGCTGCTGCTGCTAAGTCACTTCAGTCGTGTCCAACTCTGTGTGACCCCATAGACGGCAGTCCGCCAGGCTCCTCTGTTCGTGGATTCTCCAGGCAAGAACATTGGAGTGGGTTGCCATTTCCTTCTCCAGTGTGCATGCTAAGTCACTTCAGTCAAGTCTGACTCTTTGAGATCCTCTGGACTGTAGCCTGCCAATCTCCTCTGTCCATTGGTTCTTCCAGGGAAGAATACTGGAGTGGGCTGCCATTCCCTTCTACAATGGAACTTCCTGACCCAGGGATCAAACCTACTTCTCTTAGGTCTCCTGCACTGGCAGGCTGGTTCATGATCACTAGTGCCACCTGGGAAGCCCTTCCTAACTGTGTGAAAGTGAAGTCACTCAGTCGTGTCCAACTCTTTGTGACCCCATGGACTGTAGCCTACCAGGCTCCTCTGTCCATGAGATCTTCCAGGCAAGGGTACTGGAGTGGGTTGTCATTTCCTTCTTCAGGGGATCTTCCCAACCCAGGGATCGAACTCAGGCCTCCCGCATTGTAGGCAGACACTTTACCGTCTGAGCCACCAGGGAAGTTTCCTAAGTGTGTAGTCTGTAGCATTTTGATGTAAAGTAAAACAGGCAGTCATGGTGACTGAGTTTGAAAGCCTGAGATCAAATCCTGCATCTATAGCTTTCTGGTATACCCTGTGATAAGGGAATCTATGATGCTTTTCATAAAATGAGAAGTTGAACTGGTAGACACTTGATCTCTTTACAGTATGAAATACTCTGACTCAAATAATCACACTTTAGGTAATGGTTTTATTTATCTCAAATAAGTCATAATATTCTCCATTCTAAAGTTCTTTGATAGGTGAACAATAAGTACTTTTCCATTTTCTGTGATATATATCCTGTGGCAAGGAAATTGCTACCTCCAAAAAAATTATTTTTTGAATTTTGGAAAGATATAATTGCCAAGGATCCCATGTAGTCAGACAAAATCTACCTCTGTCCAAGTAATTAATCCTAGTTCTTTCCTCCCCTTAGTCAGTGGCCTGGGTCCCAGGATGACAAGATTCTGAGCAGCTTCCTTTTTGTGTGTCAGATTTGAACTCACTGGGCTTTGCCACTTCTCCATTTCTTATCCTTTTCTAATAATCTACATTAGTTATTCAGCTGCTTTCTGCCATAACCAAGCAAGGTTTGGAATTTTGTGAAGCGATAAAGGTGAGCTCTATTGGAAAATAAGATTCTGGCTGCTAGTGGAACGTTTGAATGCATGGTTGTTCTATAAATGACTTTTTCTGCTCATAGTCCATTGATATTGCTTCAGGGAATTGGAGATTTGGATAAATATTTTCTTGGCTTAATCCTTTCCTACATTCCAAGCTTCTCTCCTTTCTTCCCTCAGCCTGCCCCCAACCCCTGGCAGCCATCCATTCATACATTCATTGATTGATTTACTTCTTGAATATTAACTGAGTTGCTATTATATAGAAAACCTTCTGATAACCTCTGACCTATATTTCAGTGATAAAAAATATCTGAACCTTGCCCTCCAAGTTCAACTCACAAACTAGTGGAAGAGGTAAGATACACAAACATACAACCAAAACTCAAGGGAAAAAGAATAAATACAGCTCAGTCTATTGCATACCACATATTGCAGTTGATTATGAGATCATGGAATTAATCAGTAAATCTTAATCATTTTTTAAAAATATAAATTAAATAGGAAATACAGAAGTGAATCACATGTTAGTTTTGTGAAACTTTTATTTAACTTGTAAGTAAGTGTATGTGTGTGTGTGTGGCTGTGTGTATAGCCATGGTGTAATATGTAAATTTTCTTTTTGTTTGTTTTGTTTTTACTATATGCTATACTCAAAAGTTTGAAGAACCGTAAAGACTTGACCAGATAGAGAAATGCTTCTCAAACTTAATGTGCACATAAATCACCTAGAAATGTTGTTAAGATGAAGGTTCTGATTCACTTGGTGTATGATGCGGCCTCAGATTCTCTTTCTGGCAAGCTCCCTGGTAATACTGTTGCTGCTGGTCCACACAAGACAATTAGAGTGTCAGAAAGACTATTTCCAGTGGAAGAACCTGAGGAAACCCCTGAAGCCATCATTTGTGACTTTAAGAGCATCCAACGGATAAAAGAAAACAAGATTTTCCCTTCTCTTTCTGGTTTTTGCTTTTGCTGAATTGATAGAAATCTTTAGCCATTCTTCCCCAAAGTCTGTTGCTGAGCTGCTCCCAGTTGCTTAATGTTGAAACCAAAGGACCAGATAAGCTTCAGATCAGTTATTGTGGAAAGCTCCGCTGTTGTCTCTGAGGGTTAGCCCGTTTTCAATTATTTCTCAAGCACATGTGCCTTTCCATACAGTGTCCCCTGCAATTAATGGCAGAGTACTTGCTATGAAACAAGCTTCTAAGAGCAAGGATAGAGAGTTTCATTTGTTTCACCTTTACCTGCCATTACATTTCATCCAGCTTCCATCACCTGCACCTGATAGCTGTCTTGACCTCCTAATGGTTTTCTCCGCTGGCAATTTCTTTTCTTTCTTCCTTCCCCTCTCCTTCATCTCTTCCCCTTCTAATCCATCCTGTACAGGGACATATTGATCATCCTAAAACGAAGCCTTCATTATTTTCCTTTACTGCTAAAAACCCTTCGTGGTTCCCCATCGCCTAGGCAAGCACTCTGCTCCTGCCAAACTTGTTTGCTGCTGCTGTAACATGACCTTCTTCATCTTTTAGTGACCTCTCGTCCTCCCCTTGAAGGATCTGGCTTTTCCAGAAATTTGAATTCTATCTACTCCTTCGAAGTTAGCTTAAATTCCACTTCTTTCACGAAGCCTTTTTTTTTTTTTTTCCTTTTTGAGAAACCTCCAAGGGAATTAATCTCTCTTTCTTTTTGCTATGTCTCAGCACAAGGCTGAACATAATTCGTGTACTGGTGCGTGGCAGACAAAACCTAGGTTTGGCAGCAAGAGACCAAAACCGGAAGTGTCGTATCATTGGATTGTGTGACCTTGGACCGTCCACGTGTCTTCTCCGAGCCTCCATTTCCCCATCAAGATAACGAGCAGATTGGAGCCTAAGAGCTCTAAGTCACTGTGTGTGTGCCCAGTGACATGCGCATTTTGTGGGTTTTTTTTTTTTTGGTGATAATTTTTCTTAATTTAATCATACTTCTCGTTTAGTATTGAACCATTACTCATGTTTTAAAATATTTAAAATTCTCACACAAGTTTGCCTTTCTTACTCCCATTAAGAAGGAACCTCATTTAACTGTGGGAGCAATGAGGCCCAGGAAGGGCCTATGGAAGGGTCCTCAGAGCAGAGAGGACAACGCAACTTCCAACCGCGGAGGGCCCCATGATCCAGGACATGGCCCGGCATCGCTCAAAGTGAGCCTCATTCAATATCGGTCAATTGATTGGAGGTTGTGAAGCCCATCTTGCAAGACAACTCCTCTCTCCCTGGAAGGAGGAGTACCTTGGAATCTGTGGGTTAACGGAAAAGTCCTTACTCTGGGGGGAAGGTGGGGCAAGCCGAAACAGGCGTATCTCTCACCCGGGGTTTCTGAAACCCATTCTCCGCGGGGGGAGACGTGACGGTGTTCAAGGATACTTGGAACCTGTCCCTTTGGCGGAGACACGGAGCCGCCTCCAGCCGCTACTCGCGGCGGATCCTGTGCAGTGGAGCGCCCCCGCCCCCGGCAGGCTCCCTCCGCTTTGCAAAGGGAGGGAGGAGCTGGGGAAGCCTTGCACACTAGTCTTCCTGGAGCTGCAGACGAGGAGCCCCGTGCCCTCCCGAGCCTCCCAGCGGCTTCCCCTCGGCTGCGCGAGTGTGCAGGCTCTCCTCGCCACCCCCACACAGGCTCGCCCTCGCTCCCTCCCTCCAGCCCCGCGGCCGGAGCGCGCACACCGGGGCTCCGGCACGTGGGCGCGCGGGAGGCGGCGGCCGCTGCTGCCGCTGCCGGAGCCCAAGCCCGAGCCCCAGCCGGCGAGATTACCCTCCATGCTGCCTGCTCTGCGGCCGCCTTCCGCTCTGCCTCTGGCCGGAGCCCAGCCCCGCGAGCCGGTGAAGCCGCGGAGGGGAGGACACGGACAGGAGGAGGGGCGCGGCAGGCTGGGGCGAGCCGGGCTCTGAGCAAGGGGCGCCCGCAGCCGGGAGGAGGCAGCCGGGCGCTCTAGCTCGCTCTCTGCTCCAGGCGCTGCTAGGGGTTCCAGGCGGCGCGACGCCGCTGCACTCTTTCTAGGCGGCGGCCAGCGGAGGTTTCCCGCAGCCGGCCCTCATTCCGCCGGCAAGTCCCTGTTTATCCCGGAGGACGCGCCCGGCCGCCCGAGGTGAAGCGAGCGCGAAGTCCGAAGTCAGCCCCCAGCGTCGCCAACTTCCCCGGGAGCCCCTCTCCCCGCCGCAGCCTGCCCCAGCCCTGGGAGCGATGCGCCCCCAGCCGGGCGGCGCGCCCTCTGCCAACTCGCCACTCATGGGATCCACCGCCCTCGGCTGCCCCGCTTGGAGCGCGTAGCCTTCGCCGCGTGGCCCGAGAGAGGAGCGAGACACCAAGGCGTTTCGTGGATTCCGCGCGCGCGCGCGCGGGTCTGCTGGGGTCTCCTGCGGGGCAGCGTCCATACCCAGGGGTGAGTAGCCGGGTCGGTCCAGGCGGCGCCCTTTCCCCCTAGGTAATTGCTTGCAGGCAAGGCAGGGAGACTGGAGAAAGTTGAGTCTCCCTGCACCTATCCTGGGATTTGGCAGCGGAACGCAACAGTGGTTCTCCAATCCTATTGCCTTTGGGGCTTCCCCGAATGCCTTCATTTCTAAACCAAGGAGGGAGACCTCTTCCGCTTCCCAAGGAGAAAGAGGGCTCCCTAGAGCAGTCCCCTGATTGTTCCCCAATCAATTTGCCATTTGGGGCTTTTCAGCCGCCCGCGCATTAAGCAGGCACCCAGCGTATGCGCTTAGAGATCTGCAGCCACCTGGGTGCTCTCAGAGACCCAGGGCAGCCCGCGCCCCTAGGGGAGATCTAAGCGTGCTTCATTATAAGCAACAGCTGGGATACAAGGAACTGTGTATGTGGGTGATTGGGAGTGGGAAACGAAGCCACAGGAAAAGGCGCGAGTGAAATTTGTGTCACTGACGGGTAGGGTACCCTGGGTCCCCCGCTCCGCGGTTCAGGTTTGGGGGCGCAAGATCTGGGGCAGCCGGACAGAGTCCAACAGGTGGCCTGCGCGGGCTTCCTGGAGCCGGGCGCGGAGCAGGGGAACCGCTCCCTCCACAGGGCCGAGGCTGCTGCTTCTGGGGGAGGGGGGCATCTGAACATGGATAAAGAAATGAGCTCTCTGCTCTCAGGCCCGATTTGGGGTGAGTGTGTGAGGCATCCAAATGCCTCCTGTCGGAAAACAGCGGCCTCATTGTGTGCCTGACTGCGGTTTCAACTTGCAGGCAACTGAGGGGGCATTCAGCTGGGGCGACGCGGACTTGGCTGGTCCTCAGATGCCAGCCCGGCCTTCTTCGTGGCCCCTGTGGCGGGTATTCTAGTTCCCTAGGCTGGGCAACGAGCCAGACCTCAGCGTTTTGCTCCTCTATGTTCCCCGAAGGGGAGGAGGGTTGTTGCAGAAACACCCGGGCAAGGCACGAGTTTATTCTTCTTTACTTCTATGCTGCACATTTATCCTAAGACTCAGATGGAGGTATTGGGTTGGAGTGCCTGGGAAGGGTGTGGACAGGTGGTGTGCGTGGGTCAGTGTGAGGACAAGTAGTTTGAGAGCTGGACAGAAAGAGAGTAGAGGCCGTGTATCCCCCACCCACGGAGATGCACAATGACGGAGGGCGGGGCAGCGCTTTGAAAAAGTTTCTTTGGAATGCACCATCCTTCCAGTAATGTGAACGTGAAGGCAGTGGCACTCCAAAGTGGCATCTTGCCTCGTCAGAGTGTGGCTTCCTCCCTCAGTTTGTTCATCGGTAGATTGGGGACAGTTATCTTTGCTCCTGGCAGAAGCCTCTCTGTAAAGGAGATACTTAAAGATGGGTGTCAGGTTGGAAGAAGAGAGAGACCCTGGGGAAGAGGTGTGCGGGGAGACAAGTTGTCTGGAGGCACCATGCATAGGAGACACTCACTTTTCACTCAGATTTTGTGTTTGGAGGAGGTTGATTGGTTTTGAGGAGATTAATGGAGATTTTGAAATGCTAAAGCTTTCCCAACACCCCCTTGGCACCGCCACTCCGATGCCTGCCAGCGAGCTGTTTGTATTATGGAAATAAAGTGACGGACACTCAAAATGCAAAAAGAACCCTCCACTGCTTGTGCTTGGTCCAGCAGGTTCTCCTTCAGGGGAGGCTCTAGGTACTACAGCAGTGTAGCCTTGCTGTTGCCACTCTGTAATTGCTACTGCATCTTTCCAGCCCCCGTTCAGTGCCCCTTCCGAGGAGTTATCCTCCTCACTCCTCACTCTGGGACTCTGGCAGCAAATTGTCAAGGGTTTTTAAGTAGAGTGAGCCCCTTGATTTGTAGAGGGCGCTGGCTGATTTCACAGGCCCAGCCTGCGTGGCTGCCCAGAAACCTGACTCCTGGAGGTTTCTTATTAGGAGGGGAGCCAGGAGCTGGGGCATCAAGAAGAAGACTGGACAGCAAGGTGTTGTGTATAACAGAGGCTGGAAAGAGAGATACATGGACAGATGTACAGAAACCAAGAAGCAGGAAAAGGAAGAGGCAGAGACACACAGGGGCAGAACAAGGGAGGAATCTGAGAGAGACAGACAGAGGCAAAATGAGAGAGGGAAAGAGAGAAGGAAGATATAGGGTGGATAGGGCAAAGCTTAAGAGAGTGAGGAGTGAGAGAAGTGGGAATAAGAAAAAAGAAGGAAAAGATATCCAAAGAAAAGAACGTAAGCAAAGAAAGCCTAAGGAGACAGGAATGGGAACCAGGTAAAGAAGCCAGGTGGGGTGGAGAGGCAGGGTGGAGAACAGAGGAGCCAGAGGGCGCAGGAGGCACTTGCTTTTGTACTGAAGTTTTAGAACCACACTGCCATTCCAAGGATGTCGACATAATCCACATCCTTAAGTAGCCAGCCCTGGGTGAGTGAGTGTTTCTCTGGGGAGTCCTGTATTATGCGAAATTGGACACCCACTTGGAACCCAGCTGCATTGGAGATGACACGAGGATAAGAAGTTTAGATTTTTGGTAAACACGCAGACGCACAAGTTCATTTGCCTTCAGTGTTTTTTTTTTTTTTTTTTCCCCCTGGGTAAACACAGGGCTGGAGAATTGAGGGGCAGGGGGCTGTATCATGAAGAGCATTTGCCACTGATTCTCTAAACCCCGTTTAAGGAAGAGTCTCTTGGTAGCTTCTGAGAAAAGCACAGTACTGGACGTGCTTCCCCATGGGGCTTGAGCCAATACGGACAGGAATGTGCTAATTTAATGAGTGCCCTGTTGATTCTAAAGCAGGGTGTCCCTGAATCACACTTTGATAAACATACTATAGGTGGGATAACACCCTTCTCTAATTTGTCCCCATGTTTCCTCTTAAGAGACACAGTTTAATGCCTCACTCTGGTATCTGGCTCCCCCCAGAGAAGCTTTTTTCTTGTGAGTTTCTCTTGATAAAAGACAAGCCTAAGGATTGCTCAGCCAGGGTTACCTTGCCCTGAACCTCATTAATCACAGTAGCTCCAGGGGACAGCAGACAGCTCTTCTGGTTGACCTTGTCAGGGTGTTCACAACCAACAGGTGTCGGACACTCGGCGGGACCCTGTCCTGGACAGTCTGTGCACTGTGTACTTAAAACTCAGAAAAATCTGTGCCATAGACATTGTTACTGTTGTCAGCATTTTATAGTTGAGGAAACTGAGACTTAAAGAAATTATTACTTGTCCCTGTAAGTTGTCTGTGACCCAGCAACTGGGAAGCAGCAGTGAGGAAATGTGACCTGGATTTGGTTGACTCCAGGGTTCAAGACCCTGATGCTGGGAGGGATTGGGGGCAGGAGGAGAAGGGGACGACAGAGGATGAGATAGCTGGATGGCATCACCGACTCAATGAACGTGAGTTTGAGTGAGCTCTGGGAGTTGATGATGGACAGGGAGGCCTGGCGTGCTGTGATTCATGGGGTTGCAAAGAGTCGGACATGACTGAGTGACTGAACTGAACCAGGGTTCAAGGTCCTAATGACGTCCTGTGCTGTCTGCTAGTACTTACTCCATTCTAGACTGATGGAATCAAAGATCTCAGAGATCTTTCCCAGGCACTCTCTCTCCCCACCTTATCAATTGAGGAAATTGAGAAGCAGTTTAAGAACTGTAAAGAGACTTGCCAGAGACCCTACAACCAGTAGATGTCAGAACTGGGACCTGCCCTGATATCTCGAGTCTCAGTCCAGCCTTCTTGGCACTCACTACACCAGTGGTTCTCGCGTTTGGCTGATCCTTGAGGTCAAATGAACATTCAATCAAAATGCAAGTGCCCAGACCCTACTGGAGGCTTACTGAATCAAAACCTTTGGGAAGAGAGCCCAGAAATCTGTATTTTTAGTCCCTGCCTCAACTCTGCATCCGCCTAGTACCGTTTGCCCCAGTTATTCTCTAGCTCTTGGCATCTGACGCCGTGGATCCCTTTCAAGCAGCTTCGAGAGGAGAACGCCAAGCCCCTCCCGCTTCTAGCAAAACACACACAAAGTAGTATACCCTCTGCCTGCTGCAGGCCACGCTAATGTACCATGGGTAGGGAAACAAGCTGGTCATCCTAGAGGCAACTTTGAGAGCTCTTTGAGGGGTGTAGCCATCACAGTGATGTTTGTTAGATTTGGTTTTTCCTGTGCCAAGTTGGAAGTGTTTAAGGAAGCATCAAATGCTGCTTCAGTGCATCAGTTGTCAGTATTTTTAGTAATGCTTGACACAGAATGACACGGTGAGCCAGGCCAATGTGCTGCTGTGTCAGAGTGTCAAGCCCTGTATCCCAGTTTAGTGGATCTAGCTGTGGGATAAGAAAAACCGCTTTCCTCTCCTTTATTATCATGCTTTTGACTCCTCTGGGATATGTCAGTGCCTCCTTTTGCAGGTAACAAGTTGCCATCACACCCACGCTCTTTCTAGCACACTTAAATTGTTTTCTCGGTAGCCTCAACGTCTTTTCCCTTCTGTTTCATTGAAAAGTGGCCAAAGGTGCCAGACATCTTGTCCAGCAAACTGTTCTGTCATCTTTCCCTTTTCAGGTCCAAATTTATTTTCTGAATCTGTTGCTTTTAACCCTGACCTCTTATTCAAGGATGGTAATTGAGCTGAGGTAGAACTGATAGGCAGCGGTGTGATACATGTGTTGTAAATAACCACAGCTGTTTGTGAATGGGATTGCAAAATGAGGAGAACTTACGCTCTTACACTCACAGTATCTCCATCTTCAATAATCTAGGAATATTTTGACTACTTCAGAGGGCAAAGCTGCTTTTCTGCATGGCGGGTAGAAGTACAAGGTGGAAAGAAACACTGAATGGTTAAGACTTGGGCTTTGAATGCAGACCACTAGAGGTTAAGGCCTGCCTACATCTTGTTGGTTGTTATAACCTTAGTCTGGTTATTGAACTTGCCTGTGTCTCCATTTCTTATCTGGACGTTGATGATGATAAAAAGATGTCCTTTCTATGTATGCTGCTAGGACTTATCTTGGTCAGTGATTGAAGTGCTGAGCCCAGTATCTGGCACGTGGTAATGACTCATTTGTTACCTAGTATTTACTAAACAGATGTCACGTGCCAGGTTCCATTAAATCGAGGATAAAACTGATATCACACCAGTTAAGCAACTTGCCCAGGTCACCCAGATCTTAAGTGCTAGACCCCAACTTGCGACCCAGATCTGTCCTTTTAAATTCTTCTGACTTACTGCTACATTGATATGAGTCACTGTTCTTTCCTTAAACATTAAGACAGAGTATTGCATATGAAGCATACTCTGGTTTGTATTTTAATTAAACCCAGTAGTAGAGTGTCAGAGCTATTTTAGTGAGGATCTTTTGAATTTGGGGGGATACCTTTTAGGTGGTTAAATCTCCTCCAAATATTTGCTTTTGATTTCCCAGCAGTTTGGAAGAGTTTTCATATATCCATCCCCTTCTGCTTGAATAACTTCTACCTGTTTTAAAAGTCTCATTGTAGATTCTGTTTGGGAACATCTCCACTTGACTCTTCAAGTGTTAGTTGCTTAGTCATGTCCAACTCTTTGCCACCCTATAGGACTGTAGCCTGCCAGACTCCTCTGTCTACAGAATTCTCCAGGCAGGAATGCTGGAGTGGGTTGCCATCCTCTCCTCCAAGGGATATTCCTGACCCAGGGATTGAACCCGGGTCTCGTGCATTGCAGGCGGATCCTTTACTGGCTAAGCCACCAGGGAAGCTGACTCTTCAAGGGCTGAATTAAATGTCTTCATAATATGTTCCTTCACTTACATTGTAATATGTACCCATTTGCTTCTTTATATCCTCAGTCTGTAAATGTTTCTTGAGATCACGGACATGGTCTTAATTGAAGTTATATCCACAGTGCCTAGGATAGTATGTGACATATAGAAAACTTACAATATATTTTTGAATGTCTAATTGAAACTTTGAGCTAATTCTGGATGTCCCAGAAAAAGTGGTCATTGTCCTTAAATTCTAAAAGGATAATGTCCAAATGTTGGAATTGAAAACCTTGCTATATATAATGTCCCCAGAGGCTTTAAGTTCTTTAGATGGAAGAGGAATGTTATGGTATCAGTAGTTGTTGATTAACTACCTTGGTAGCTTTGGGCAAGTTCCATCCTGATGTTGCTTACGATGTAATTAGAAGGGACATTCTGATTTATAAGTTAATGTGATTTTATCTGTACGTTTAATTAGTTTCTCAGAAAGGCACTTTTGTTCCTCAGCCTAAATGTTTTAAAAATTAATAGGCTCCTGGAGTTAGAACCAAGGATAGAGATAATCTAGTTCTACCAGCTTGTACAAGAGACAAGAAAACTGAGATTCAGAGAAGGAAAGAGATTTGCCTGAAGTTACCCAGCGAGTTAGTGCCAGAGGCAACGTGAGAGCCAGAGGTGTTGGCTGCTTGCTCAGGACTCTTTTTTCTTTTAATTTTTATTAGAGTATAGTTGATTTACAATATTGTGTTAGTTTCAGGTGTATAGTGAAGTGAATCAGTTATCAATGTATTCACTCTTTTTTAGCTTCTTTTTCATAAAAGCTATTATCGAGTCTTGAGTCAAGTTGCTTGTGCTATACAGTAGGTCCTTATCAGGTGTCTATTTTATATAATAGTAGTACCTGTATTGCCCAGGAATCTTAATGCACAGCCGAGAGTGATGAACACATCAGTGGTGAGCCACTGGTTTGCTTTGAAGGCATGCTTGCAGGCCTTCTGCATGTATATAGCCTGAACTTTGCAAGATTTCAAGATAAAGCTCATACTGGGAAGGAGGAAAGCGGGACTAAATGATTTGCTGCCAGGGCAAATCCCAAGTGTCAGAGATGTTTGTGGAAGAGCATCCTGGCAGGTCCTACGTTGGTAAAGCCTTGTGGATTTCTGGGATTCCCAGTCTGCCTTCCAAATGAGGAAATATGACCTGACAGGGATCTTCCTTTGATGTCATCGAGGGTGATATTTCAAGGAGACATGGAAGATGTATGGAAGTTCATTGCCAAGCTCCTGACACAGTTTCAGATCACTCTTCCCTTCTTTTTAGTGCTTTCATTTTTTAAAAGATGGACACAGTCACCTTAGGACCCTTCTCTCTACTTCTGGGGTGCCTTGGAGTCTGACTAAATAGACCAGCCTAAATATATCCTCAGACACAGAAATGTGTGCAGTGTACTCTGACGTTGTTAACACACAGATCTTTATCACATGGTGCCAATATTATGGAGACAGTTAAGACACAGATCATTGGTGCGATGTATTGTGGATGATCCTTTGGAAACATTATAATTAGTGCTGACAAGGCAGTAGAAATAGCTCAACACAGCACCTTCCCTGACTCCCAAAAGGCTTGCCAAGTCAACCCAAAGTAACAAGACTTTGATTATTCAAGGAGAGAAGGCACAGTTAAGAATTCTCTTTGCCCCTCAACTGTAGTCATTCTGAGATATTGGTGCTGTATTTTGTGTTTTTTTGTTGGGGGATAATTGATTTACAATATTGTGTTGATTTCTGTCGTACATCAACATGAATCAGCCACAGATATACATATGTTCCCCACCTCCTGAACTCCTCTCCCACCCCATCCTACACCTCTAGGTTGATACAGAGCACGGGATTGAGCTCCCTGAGTCACACAGCACATCTCTTCTTGCTATGTATTTTACATATGAGTGAAGTAAGCCAGAAAAAAGAAAGACAAATATTGTGTATTAATGCATGGGTATGGGATCTAGAAAGATGTTACTGATGAACCTGTTTGCAGGGCAGCAATGTGCTGTTTTTGATTTGCTGTCCAATGGCTGAGTGCAGGGGAGAGGCACCTCTTCTTGTAGCTTTAGCACCAGAATGAATTGCTCCCTTCTCTAGCCCGTCTGGGTGCTTGCAGTTCCTCTACTTGAAATAGTTTGGGATTTTCCATGGTCTTCTATTAAAATGCAAAACTTCCTATGTAGATATCAGTTAGTTGCTTTAGCTGTATAGACCTAACATTCCACCCCATACTTCTCATATTATGGAACCATTTTGACAAGTATTAAGGACCACCAGCACAGCAGTTACTGCTTCTCTTGATGCTGCTAATGTTTGTGTTTATTAAGGACTAGGGGAATGGCTACCCACTCCAGTATTCTTGCCTGGAGAATTCCATGGACAGAGGAGCCTGGCAGGCTACTGTCCATAGCATATCAAAGGGTCAGACATGACTGAGTGACTGACACTATTTGTAGTTGAAAGGCTTTATGGAGGGGCAGGATCAGTGATGAGGGGCCTGTGGCTCTCTTCTGTGAACCTTTACAGACTTTTTGACCAAATGCCTGGGGATAAGATCCTGGAGGATGGAAGAAGCATTGATGTAAACTTGGGTGTCTTTTACTCCTATACATGTTTCTCTCTAGGCTGCTTCCCCCTTCACAACCCAGAGGGCATTACTCTTACATTTAAAGGCATTAGTGCAAGCACCAGTGAAAGTCTGGTTTTCCCATGCTTCATGTGCAAAGACCCCTGTTCTAGAAACTCTGATGATTGCTGGGATGGGGGCAGAATTTTTTTAAATGGTGAATTTTAACTTTTTAACACTGCATATGAGTAGTAAAAATCTAAACTCTACAAATTGGTAAGAAATAAGCATTCGTTCCTCCCTTATCCCAGTTCCTCCTTTCCCAGTACAAGCGTGTGTCCAGAGTCTTCTGTTTTTTCTTTGCTGTATGTAGGAACAAAAAGCACGTGTTTTTTCTCTTTCACATATATAACATGTATGCTATACCCTTTTTCTTTTAATTTGAATCATATATCATAGTGATAGTTAACATACATTTATATTGAGCTACTGGGATTTAGCTGTAGTCAATTGTAGTGATTGAGTAACTGTGGAGCTAACCTGCCTCATGTGTGAGTGTGTGTGAGTGAGTGAGAGAGAGAGTGGGAGAATGGGGAGAGGAGGGAAGGACATGTGGGGCTTTTTGTACAACTGCCAGCAGTTATTTGTTGAAGACCTATTGTCCTTGGCAGAGAAGGCAATGGCACCCCACTCCAGTACTCATGCCTGGAAAATCCCATGGGCGGAGGAGCCTGGTAGGTTGCAATCCATGGGGTCGCTAAGAGTCGGACATGACTGAGCAACTTCCCTTTCACTTTTCACTTTCATGCATTGGAGAAGGAAATGGCAACCCGCTCCAGTGTTCTTGCCTGGAGAATCCCAGGGATGGGGGAGCCTGGTGGGCTGCCATCTATGGGGTTGCCCAGAGTTGGACATGACTGAAGTGACTTAGCAATAGCAGTATTGTCCTTGGGATCCTGGGAAGATAGGGGTAGTGAAGACATTGCTTTTATTCCTGAAGAATCTGGAGCCATCATTTATTTACTCCAAACAGTTCGAGAATGATAAGCAATTGTGTGTTACTGAGACTTAAACCACATGCTGTCTAGGAGGCATCTGCTACGAGATCATTCCCTGCAAAAAAGGAGAGCATGTACAAAGGCCCTCGAGTGGGACTGTGAGTGTCACAGTCAAGAACCAGCAGGGAAGCTAGGGGTGCTTGAAGTAGAGGGCTGCAGTGGCACATGATTCCTAATGTACAGGTGTGTAACAGAAATAAAATATTCCATCTAACCTGCCTCAGCTAGGTTTCTATAGAAGGTTTAACGAAGGCTGTGTGACTATTTCCAAGGTATGAGATAACAGGTTTTACTTTACAGAGTCCAGGATTTTTCAGCATAACTCTCCTGCCTATTATCCTAGTGAGTTTGAAGGAAGCATAAAAATGTACCCAGGAAACAGGTGTTCAATGAAGGAACATACGCTTGAACAAATGAACTAATTAGAAAGTGAACTCACTAGTTTGGTTTGTGAAAAATAATGGACGAGACAGGCAACTCCATCCTGATTGGAAGGCAGGAAGTTTCTGAATGAAGCGTTTTAAGTTATCACCTGGGATATGCCATACCAGCCAAAGTGGGGAGGAAATTTTACTTCATACTCAAAATTACAGGTTTTTTCATTTTTAAAATCGGTTGTTTGGATGGCAGTAGAATGAAATTAAACAGCACAGAGGATTCCAGTTCCAGTTCCAGTTCAGTCGCTCAGTTGTGTCTGACTCTCTGCGACCCCATGAATCGCAGCACGCCAGGCTTCTCTGTCCATCACCAACTCCCGGAGTTCACTCGAACTCATGTCCATCGAGTCGGTGATGCCATCCAGCCATCTCACCCTCTGTCGTCCCCTTCTCCTCCTGCCCCCAATCCACCCTCCCCTATCCTAACTTAATGAAGGTTTTGGTGTGATTGTCTCAGTGTTACTCTCAATAGCTCAAAGAAACAGAAAGCGGCTGTATCAAAATGCTTGAAATGTATCAGTATTGTTTCGAATGACACTTTTTAAACAAAACATGTATCTCTTAATGCCTAGCTTTTTATTTGTATGCATCACAGTGAAAAGTGTTATAAAGGACCACTTGATTTTGAGAAAATATTTATATTGGATGCTTTCTGTATGTTTATTTCTCTTAAGAAAAAAATAGTAATGAAAAACATTGTCAGTCCGGGTGAGTTCTTTTTCAGATGCAGGATTACTCACACTGAAATCCTTTTTGTACTCAAATTGTGTCTGCCAGTCTTAAAAGAGGGCAGTCAGGATAATATGATAAACTGGCCCGTGTGTTCAATCTTAGCTCATCAGAGCTGCGCCAGAATTGACATTTTTGTACAGTATGGCTTGATGCTCTGATTACAAATTGGTCCTGAGTAGCTAGGCTCTTTGTAATTTTATTCACTAAGGGATTGTGCTTGTATCATTAGGCCTGTTTTGATTTTGAAACCTGGAGGAGGAAATATACTTCTGGTCCCCTTATTTAAGCCAGTGTGTGAGAGACATTCATATGGAAAGAAATGTAATCTATTGTATGCAAAAATAAGAGTTTCATCTTCCTTTAAGGCAGTGATGATACCATTTCTCTGCCCATTTCTTCTCTTCCTTTCCTTTTTGCAAAAGCAGCTGAAATTGTAGTTTTATGAAGGATATTAAGTATTTATTATTTCTCATTGTTGATTTTATTTGTGATAAGTGGATGGATAATTTTGGAAAAGAGTAGATCTCTAATTGTAGGTCTTTTGGGCTTGTTGTCAAGAATTCTATTTTTAATTCAGTTGTATGAATTTTTTTCACAGTGAAATTACTGAGTATTTTTTTTATCAAGAACCTTTTGTGCTTGGGGTCTTGGGAGAATAAAAGACAAGTAAAGACAATGCTTTCTGTCCTTGGAAAACCTGGAGACAGCATGTATTTACCCAGAGCAGATTGAGAATATTAATCTATTGCACATAATTAAGAGTTAAATTGGACGTTATGGACAGTGAATCCACTAGGATTCAGAGAAGAAAGTGATTAGCTAGGAGCAACATGATTGGGTGACATTTCCAATGTGTCATCAGAGAACCACCATGTAACATATAAATGGACAGTTTTGTATAATGTTACTACACACCCTGAACTCTTGCAACAATAAACTAAAAATGATTATTTTATACTATCACTTGATATAGCCTACTTCAAAGGCTGTAAAGCACCTAGATCTTGTATAAACCTAGATTTCAATGTTTTACTATGCTTGGAGCAAGCAAGGGAAATCTCTAGCCCTTCGTGTACCCAACAAACCTTGAACTGAACCCCCAGTGACAAATACTGAGTAAAGAACAAGTAAGAAAGACCAGAATTATTCTGCATGTGATACTCGTAACTCTGTTTCTGAGCATCAGCCTTGAGTAAGCCAGTTGTAAACTAGAAGGTAAGGAATCTGAACCTGGCTCCCAAGTAATATCAGGACTTGGAAGGAAGGGGACCAAGTGGTTCTATTTTGGTAGCCTCCCTAGTCTTCTGGCAAGAGCATCCACCATTCCTCTTTAGAGAAAAGCATACCCTATTTGGGACTATAGGAGCCCCACAGGGAAGATTAAAAAAAAAAAGTGATCCCACAATCAAAGATGGTAGAAATATACAAGAAAACCAACCTTATCAGTGAGAATATCAGAAGGGAGACAAAACAGAAAAGAGACTTAATTCCCTGAGATTTTCAAGTATTTGAATGATCACATATAGAATTAAAAAATTAGATATGACTCTTTAAAGGAATAAAAGGAAATTATTTAAAATACAGGCATGCATATCCTCAATCTAGTTAGAAACTTGTCAGTTTTATGAGACATCTCAAAGGTTTACAGATCCTTTATTTTGTTCTTCAAAAGACATATAGAGATAAGCTATGAACCAAAAAATTTTTTGAAAAACATGTAAATGATGAAAAGTCATGACTAGAATATATAAAAAGCTATCATTAAATAAGAACAAAACAAATAGCCTAATGCAAAAATGGGCAAAGGGCTTCAATAGGACTTACCTTGAAAAGAAACATATAACCAGTATACATATGAAGAATTATGTGACCTCATAGTACCTGGGGAAATGCAAAGAGAGACATCACTGAATTCTCATTTATACTTGCTAGATTAGAATAGATTAAGAAGTCTGGAAACACAAAATGTCAGAGAGAACCTTAATACACTGATTTGGGGATTGCAATCATTTAGAAATATCCTGGGGCATTTACTTGTGACTTTAAACATTGGTCTACTTTATGACTCAGCAATTCCACTCCTAATGTATATCTCCTCCAGGTATTTTGTACGTGTGTCACAGTTGACACATACCAGAATATTCATAAAAGCACTGTTTATAATAGCAAAAAAATGGAAATAACCAAAATCTCCATTAGTAGGAGAGTGAATAAAAAGTTGTGAATTATTTATGCAATGGGTTATATGGCAGAGAAGATGAGTGAGTTATGACTATATATACTAACCTGGAGATGAATATAAAAACATTGAATAAAATTATATTATTTATGGTATATCACCTATAGCAACTTTCTGTGTTTTCTTCAAGGAACACTAAAGTTATTTTTTATTTTCTTAAAGGAAAGAAATGTAAACAGAGTTCAGGATATGGATGATAGTGGTTTCTTCTTGGGGGCAGGCAACTGAATGGAATAGGAAGAGGATGTGGTAAATGGAGTCCTGGGATGTCCACCTTTTTGAAGCAAAGGACTTAGGGGTTTTGCTGACCTTTATTTGTGGAAGTGTGGCTACTGGAATTGACTTTCAGAAGAGGGACTCTCACTGCTTAGCTAGGTTTGGGAAGCTTTTGTACTAGTGCAAAACTGCCACTGATCTTTTTGTATGGGTTTTAAGCCCTCTGATAGTGGCTGCAGAACAGCTGGTCTTCCTTGGAGAGTAGGGACCTTTTATTGGCACTTATGAACTCAGTGTTGTTATTTCCATTTAAAACAGAAGATGGTTAACTATTTGCTTATGAGTTGCCAGCTACAAAGAGCTAGAGCTGGGATTTGAACCCCAGCTTTTTGGCTTTACAGTTTACCATCAACATAAGGGAGTTATTCCTGAATTATAGCACTTGTCATATTCCATGTTAGAAGATTATAAGATTATAATAAGATAATCTTTATTGGAAGCCTTAGAGTATTTTCTCTAGCCTACTAATGTTGCTTCCTGTCTCCCTGTCTTGATAAAGTGGCACCATTTGTGCAGACCAGAAACCCAGAATTATCCTTGACATTTCTAAACATTTCACCCTATCTCTAGTCAACCAGACTCTTAACATTCCTAAATAATTTTACAGTCTGACCATTAGCCTTTGTTTCTATTTGGTTGCCTGAAGAACCTTTAAAAACAGGCAAATATGATTCTGATATTTTTGGCCACCAAAATTAATATTATTCTATTATTTTCATTTGACCTTAGGGTAGGAATCATATCTTTTTCCCTCTTTTCACCTTATCTTACGCTACCTGCCACCCCTCACTGGTTATACTGATCTTCCCCCCAACCCCAGTCTCTTGCTTATTCCTGCCACGGGGCCTTTGCTGTGCTATTTGATGGAAGATTTGAACCATCTGACTATAATACTGGCTGCCCTCCCCTGTTAAGTTCATTCACTAACTCCCAAGACATAGCCTCAACATTCTTGAGGGTTTCAGCTCCTGGACTGGCTCTTTCTCTTTCCTTAAAACTACTGGTCATAATTCTTGATGATTATAATCTCTGCCGTAGAAAATTTCCTCATTATCCTGGTCATTCTCCTCCTTCAGAGAATCTTGTTCACCATCCTACTTTATCTGACTGCTGCCGTAGCCATGCCATAGGCTTATGGTTCTCAAATTTTGGTGTGCCTCACAGTCACCTTGGAGACTTTTTGTTTATTCACTTAACGTATTTATTGATTTACTTTTTTGGCTTCATTGAGTCATAGTTGCACCATGCAGGATCTTCATGGCCTCACTGGGATCTTTTGTTGTCGCATGTGGCCTTCTCTAGTTGTGGCACCTGGGCTCTGGACCTCCTGGGCTTAGTAGTTGCGGTGTGTGGGCTTTGTTGCTCTGTGGTATGTGGGATCTTAGTTCCCTGCATTGCAAGGCGGATTCTCAACTACTGGATCACCGACGAAGCCTCAGGGACTTTAAAAAATAGAGTCCCGAGTTTTCCACCCCAGAGTAATGACCGTAAGTCTGAGGTGGGCTGGAGGATTTGCTTTTCTAGCAAGTTCAGAGTGATGCTACTGCTGCAGATCTCAGGGCCACACTTTGGGAACCTCAGTGCTACGTCTTGTCCTCAGCAATAACTGCACCACATCTGTGATCTGAATTTTAAGCATCTCACCAAGTGCCATATTCTAACTCTTTAGCTTAGTCTTTTACTTCTTCTAGTATCTTCCCTTCAATGATTCTTTGAAAAACCCCAATCTGTAATCGGATATAAGAAAATGCAGAATTTTGTAATTATCCAATGCATGGATGTGTGCAGCAGTTAGGATGAGTCATTCAGGAGTGGTATCATTTTCTCTGGGTCTTGAAACTTCAAATTTGTGAAAATATCCGTAGAGTCCCACCTTCTTTTACACACACACACACACACACACACACACACACACACACACGCACACACACACGCACTGTTCTAATTTTTTTAAACAGTAGAGTTTCTAAGCTCTTGGAGGTGAAGTGTTATATAGTACATTTAGAATATATTAAATTAATAAACTTAATTTGTCTCAGGGATAAATATGTTGAACACACGCACCCAATTCACAGCTAGCTGTTTAATATTTTTCATCAGCCATTATGTAATTTCATCTATGTTCTTTCAAAATATAGGTAATTCAAATATTCATTGTTTTTATTTTAAGATAATATTGAAGCCATATTATTCTACCTTGAAATGAATAAACAAACCATCCTGTGTGTTTGGTGATAATATTTTACCTTTGCAAGTGCTTCAGTATTGCTTACAGAAACAATTTCACATCATCCTTAAATCAGCCTTATGAGATGTTCTAAAAAAACAGTTTCCTGATTAGAAAAAATGAGGATCAGAGAGTTCAAGCAACTTGTCCACGGACACAGAATCATGGTAAACTTAGATATGAACCTTCTGTCTTAACACTGAGTGTTCTTTCCATTTCAGTTAGAGAATCTTGATGGTTGAAGAAACTGGAGAGGTCATTTAATTCAGGAGTCCTGAGGAGATATAAAAGCAAGTGGTGTCAGCCATAGATTAGGACAGTTCAGTTCAGTCGCTCAGTTGTGTCCAATTCTTTGTGACTCCAGGGACTGCAGCACGCCAGGCTTCCCTGGCCATCACCAACTCCTGGAGCTTACTCAAACTCATGTCCATTGAGTCACGATGCCATCCAACCATCCCATTCTCTGTCATCTCCTTCTTCTGCCGTCACTCTTTCCCCCCATCAGGTGGCCAAAGTATTGAAGTTTCAGCTTCAGCATCAGTCCTTCCAACGAATATTCAGGACTGATTTCCTTTAGGATGGACTGGTTGGATCTCCTTGAAGTCCAAGGGACTCTCAAGAGTCTTCTCCAACACCACAGGTCAAATGCATCAATTCTTCAGCGCTCAGCTTTCCTTATAGTCCAACTTTCACATCCATACACGACTACTGGAAAAGCCATAGCTTTGACTAGATGGACCTTTGTTGGCAAAGTAATGTCTCTGCTTTTTAATATGCTGTCTAGGTTGGTCATAACTTTTCTTCCAAAGAGCAAGTGTCTTTTAATTTCATGACTATAGTTACCATCTGCAGTGATTTGGAGCCCTCCCCCAAAAATAAAGTCTGTCACTGTTTCCATTGTTTCCCCATCTATTTGTCGTGAAGTGATGGGACCAGATGCCATGATCTTAGTTTTCTGAATGTTGTTTTAAGCCAACAAGAGTAGGGTAGAGTCTGTCTAAATCAGGCTCCAGCTGCTTGTCGCTGTGTGGCAACTATTGCCATATCTTCTGATTTTTAACTTAATGTGGTTGGTTGTACTGTGGGTCATCTCATTGTTCTTTGGTTACTTCTCCTATGTCTCTTCATACTATATCTGTTTGTGATTCCACAGGGAATCATTGCACACATTTGAAGACAATATGCATGTTTCTCTCAAACCTCCCACTCCGTAAACTTCACAGTCTAAACATTCATTGTCTTTGAACTGTTCATCCTAGGTCATGATTATAGGCATTATAAGCCTAGCTACCTTATTCTACATGTCTCTCAATCTGTTTAGTTCCTTCTAACTAGAGTATCATGTTCCACGGTCTGTGTTTAGTTGGTCAGTCATGTCCAGTTCTGTGCAACCCCATGGACTGTAGCCCGCCAGGCTCCTCTGTCAATGGGGATTCTCCAGGCAAGAATACTGGAGTGGGTTGCCATGCCCTCCTCCAGGGGATCTTCCCAACCCAGGGATCGAACACAGGTCTCCCACATTGCAGGCAGATTCTTTACCATCTGAGCCACCAGGAAGTATTATGTTCCGTGGTAGCATCTCATACAAAAGAAGTAAAATTAAATTTTGGTATAATGTTACAATATCACTCAAGTATCAATACTTTTTTGAGACTCTGTTTGAAATAATGTGATACAAAATGTAGTTTGTGTCACAAATGTTAAATTTAAATTCATTCTTCAAAGTGGCTTAAGCTGATGCAGGTCAAGAATGGTAAGTGCCCATCTATTAAAAAAGACTTGCCATACTTCTTTTTAAAATTTATTTTTAATTGGAGGATAATTGCCTTACAATGTTGTGTTGGTTTCTGCCACACAGCAATGTGAATCAGCCGTAATTGTACATACATCCTCTCCTTCTTGAACCTCTCTCCCACCCCCACCCCATCCCACCCTTCTAGGTTGTCACAGAGCACTAGGTTGAGCTCTGTGTTATATAGCAACTTACCACCAGCTATGTATTTTACATATGGTAATATACATGTTTCAATGCTACTCTTGCAATTTGTCCCACTGCTCCTTCCCCCATCGTGTCTATAAGTGTGTTCTCTATGTCTGAGTCTTTAGTCCTTCCCTGCAAATGGGTTAATCAGTACCATTTTTCCAGGTTCCATATATGCATTAATATATGATACTTTTTTTTTTCTTTCTGACTTACTTCACTCTGTGTAACAGGCTCTAGGTTCATCCATCTTAGTAGAACTGACGCAAATTTGTTCCTTTTGGCAATTCCACTACTGGGCATATACCCTGAGAAAACCATAATTAAAAAAAAAACATGGACTGCAGAGTTCACGGCAGCATGATTTACAGTAGCCTCAACATGGAAGCAGCCTACATGTCCATCAACAGACGGATGGATGAAGAAGTTACGGTACATATATACAGTGGAATATGGCCATACTTCTTGAGACCTTATGAACAGAGAAAACAAACAGCAGTTCTAAAGAAGAGCTCTACTTTAAAAAGCTTTGTGAACTGTAAGCATGTCTTGTGATAGAACTGGTCCTCAAGTGCAAAAGTCTATGTGGCAGCTACAGATTCTAGACTCTAGGGTCTGGAGTAAGGAATAGTGGTGAAATCTGAATTAAATGCTTGTGAATGATTCTCCCAGATAAACGCTGCAAGGCCACTAGTTAATAACAAGGAGTATGGCTTATTAGAAACCTGGGAGGTGCTTAATCACTCGGTCATGTCTGAAACTCTTTGCAACCCCATGGACTTCAGCCTGCTAGGCTCATCTGTCCATGGGATTCTCCAGGCAAGAATATAAGAGTGGACTGCCATGCTCTCTGCCGGGGACTCTTCCCAACCCAGCAGTTGAACCCAGGTCTCCCGCACTGCAGGCGGATTCCAGGCATATTCTTTACCTACTGAGCCATCAGGGAAGCCCAAGAATACTGGAATGGGTAGTCTATCCTTTCTCCAGATAATCTTCCTGACCCAGGAATTGAACCAGGGTCTCCTGCATTGCAGGCAGATTCTTTACCAGCTGAGCTACCAGGGAAGCCCTTATTAGAAACCTGCTGTGTACCAAATACTGTTTTAGAATACAGATGAACGTGATGATGCATGTAGAACTCAATAAGGGTAGAATTCAATAATTCAAATAAGTGATAGATGTTACCATCATTGTTATTAATTGTTATTAGTACACTTAATATGTCATTTAGTCCTACTACTCCTTAAGAAGTCATTATTATTGCCATTTTATGAAGGAGGAAATTAAGACTTAGATTAAGTTCTGGGATTAAGTAGCTTGCAAGGATCAGAGTATGGGGGACTGGTCAAACACTGAAATGCTTGCTGTTCCTTCTCCCTTGTACTATTTTAAAACACTTGCAATCTAAGATGAACCTGGAATCCAGGTATAAATCTTTGTTCCTTTTGAAGAATTGTCACATTATTTCTCTGTTGTATGATTATGCAGTGGATTTCATTTTGAACTCAGATGCAGAAATACATGTTTAACCTTGCTTGCATTTATTTGTGGTATGGACCCAGGTCTGTTTGGATTATTTTGAAACTTAAAAATTTCGTTCAGTGCATTAAACATGTGATATTCAGACATTTGACAAGCACGACTGACTTATAGGATTTTTTTAAATTAGTTTTTGATGAAAAGATATAGAAAAGGGGCATAAAACAGGGGAAGCAAACAAACAGAGCCTTGGACACATTCTGAGAGATGCTTTCATCTCTAACTTACCCAATTTTATATCAATCATGATTTGAAGTTCTTTGTATATAATGGGGTGACCTAGTATGTGCCTATTACCCTAATCTTATCATCATCTATCTCACACTTTTTTCCATCTCATTCATAACTTTATAAAGAAAAATTTTAGCAGATTCTTTATCCAAACTATATATTCCACAATTATGAATTCTATTACTCAGCCAGGCTAGTAAGCTTATTTAAATTCAGGTGAATTTGGCATTAATTGTTTTCCTTGACCCTGTAATGACTTTAGTTAACATTGCCTTTGATATTGACTCATTCTTGTTGGTTTGAGAGAAATACATTTCTTCTCACTTAAAGATTCTAAAATGATTTCAATTTTTAAGCTAATATTGAGAAGGAGAAGGGTCCTAGAAACCTAAAAAGCAAGTAATAAAGCAAATCTTAATTGTTACAATTAGAACCTGGGTACTAGTAACAATTTTGTGTAATTGATTGCCTTCAAAATGAATGTACAGATGTACTGCAAATAGAAAAGATATTTTTACATGATTCAAATAAATAATAGTTTTGGTGTGGGAGGAGTGTTCAAAGGATACACAGAAAGTTAATACATTACTCATTCCTTAGCATCTTTTACCCCCAAGGGCAGAGAGTTTATTTAAACAGAGACCAGATCAGCATATTCCACATACAATTTTCGCATATCTACTAGATAGTAAATGGAAACCACTCTGGAGAAATACAGGAAAAGCTGCATTTAATTTGGGAGGAAAAAATAACAGGTGTTTGTCCCTTTTAATTAGCGTGTGAAGAACCATATTTCTCTAAATATTCCCTTCCTAAAATATATTTATAGAATAGCATCTTAAAATGACAGTTTTCTTGAAGAATAAGAACTTCCAAAACCTTCATACTTTACAAAATAGATTTTAAAAAGACATTGCACTTAATAATTTGTGAGCAGTTAGGGATTTTTCTCTATATGATAGCAAACACTGAATGGCTGGTAGATTGATTTTAGCCCTTGGTCAAAGTGACATGTGAGTTGGAGCTTCTGTGTGAGTGTGTGTTTGAATAAGAGTTGATTGCCCTTTAGGTGGGGTGTGTGCTCACTCATTTGTGACAGCCCTTTCATTCCCAGGCTGCTGTGTATATTCACTGTTCCTGACTGGTTTCTGCAAGTATTTGGATTTGTAACCTCTGGGGTAAAAGGTAGAAGGATGATCTTCTGAACAGTGTAAAAAAATTGAGATGAGATGATTACACCTCCACGGAATAACTACAAAACCTCTTTGCTCTATGTTTAGGAGTTACTCTTTTTCTTTCTTTCTTTTTTTTTTTTTTTTAGCCAAATGTGATTCATTGATTATTTTAGATCTGCTTAGCACTTTTGTGTGTAAATAGAAGTTCAGAGTATTTTGATTAAATATATACACAATTAGATAATAGATATACTTATGTATAATGATGATGATGATAAGAGATTGCCAAAAGGCATAGTTTTAGGGGAGTGGCTAGTAAAAATATTTGCCATCAGGAATTCAACAGGCTTGAACTTGACAGATTATCAATGATGTGAGTGCATGTGTTTTTTATAGCCTTTGATCTATGTACTTGAGCACCTAACAGCTTCTGTCTCTAACTTACCATGGAACTTTGAAATAACTGTATTTGTTTGTGGTACAGATTTGGTATCAAAGCTCTAAAATTAAAAAAAAAAGAACATTCTTTTGCTCAACCAAGAGCCAAGGTTCCACTCTTTTTCGTGATACATTGTTATCTCAGTGCCATCTTTTAAGGCATTATTAACTTTATTTATTTTGTAACCTCTCCAGAGACAGTCTGGGATAATACCGGTACTTTGAAGCCAAGTCTGTGGCCAGCCTTTTGATCCTGAGTGGATCACTGAGGTCTCTAAGACTTTGATTCCTGTCTGCTTAATGAGTCTGAGATTCCCTCCTGAGATTTTATAAGGATTAAATGAGATAATGTATGTATCAATAATATCTATATCTGAATACTCATTGGAAGGACTGATGATGAAGCTGAAGCTTCAATCCTTTGGCTACCTGATATAAAGAGCCAGCTCATTGGAAAAAACCCTGATGCTGGGAAAGATTGAGGACAGGAGAAGAGGGTGACATAGGATGAGATGGTTAGAGAGCATCACTGACTCAATGCACATGAGTTTGAACAAACTCTGGGAGATGGTGAAGGACAGGGAAGCCTGGTATGCTGCAGTCCATGGGGTCACAAAGAGTCGGACATGAATTAGTGACTGAACAACAACAATATCTATAATAATAATAACAAAATTATTTAGCGTTTACAAAGCACTATTCTCTCACTTTCCTCCATCTCATAGCCAAGAGTATGGTCTAAATGACCATTCAGGTTCTTAGTAGAATGCAATATCCATTTAACTGTACCCCTCCTCCCTACCCCCTTTCATTGTACATTCTCACATGGCATGCAGCTGAAGTGATATTTTCAAAAAGCAACTATGATCTCACGAGTCTTTGCTGATGCCTTTCAAACGCTCCCCATCACTCCTAGAACATGGTTTACAGGTTTCTGCCTGGTGTGGCCCCTGCTGCTGCTTCAGCCTCATCGTGGTCCTGCTCCCCGCAGCTCCCATCAGTCAAGGCATCCTGACCGGCCTGGTGATTTCTTACACGTGCACTCACGTCCTTTTGCTCAACTGTCTCCTTTTGCATGGAACCCTTACACAAGCTGTTCTTTCTGCTCAGAGTTTCTTTCTCCTGTTCCCAGCTGCTTAATACTTATTTCATATTTCTTAATATGCATAATACTTAATACATGTTTTATATTTCTACTCCTCTACAGCTATTTCCCATTCTTGCTGATACCTGCCCCCTCCACTTCCCCAGCTGGGCCTGATTCCTCCCACCCTCAATCTCATGTACCATAGTACCATATAAGTCTCCTTCAAAACATTTAATGCAGTTATAATTTTATATTTCTTTGTATGACTATTTGATTGTTTAATGGTTATTTGTTGTATTGTATGGTTGTTTAATATGTACCGTATCTGCTACAGTAAAAGCCCTATGAGGTCAAGGACTAGGTCTGTATCCCCAGGACCTAGTAGATGCCCTGAGATATCAGACCCTCCATCTATATTTGTTGAATAAATTAATTTTTGAGAATCAGGGAGAGCTTATGTTCTTCCCATGGAATCCTTACAATGATACTGTGACATGATTGTTATTTGTCTCTTTCTTATGCAAGAGAAAAATAAGGCTCAGAGTGTTCTTACAGAGTGTTTGCTTAAGATTGCATGGAGTTATTCATCGTGGTGCTGTAGTTTGTATTCAGGTTACTTCACATCTAAATCCTGTGCTCTTAAACTCTAGGCTTTGCTGTCTCTTAAAGAATTGAGTATAAGTGTGCAAGGAGTGTTGCTCGCCTCATGGTTAGAAATTGGCTCATCTTAACTTGCTCTGTTTTATTATTTGCCAAAGTACATGGGTTGTATCAAAACTTCCTGCAGCTCATGATCAACCATTTATTCAATGCT
The DNA here is from genome assembly GCF_032405125.1 of Capricornis sumatraensis. Lineage (NCBI taxonomy): Eukaryota > Metazoa > Chordata > Mammalia > Artiodactyla > Bovidae > Capricornis > Capricornis sumatraensis. The sequence goes on from NC_091077.1 coordinate 66,570,334, forward strand.
AGGAAGGATCAGGCATGCTGCTGTAAGGAAGTCAAAGTTGAGGAGTGAAATAGCTATACAATTCCTCTTGCATTGTACACACAATTCTTTCTCATTGCAAAGTGTACAGAAGGCTGTGGGAATCTACCAGAAAGTCTACTTTGCTCTGACTGAGAGCAGCAGTTGATGAGAAGCTTCACTGAGGGAGTCATTTCCTGGTAGACTGTGAGGCCCTCAATGCCCAGGGCCTTGTTTCCCTTTGTGAACTCATTTCTCCATTGTGGAGGGATATGGTTCCCAGGTAAGCATCTGTGTAAGCGCTCTTCTATGCCTTCAATTTAATTGACAAATATGTACAACGCAGGGATCACTACTGGGAGCCAGACATCCCAGTTTACTGCCTCCCCTCCCATCACCAAGTGTGTGCTTTTTGGCACATGTCACATTTAAAATTGCTTTGAATGGACATGTTTTTAGGCAGAAATCTCCCCCAAACACCCACCACTTTGCTGAACTCCACGTCATTCCCTTGTTGACTTACTCTGATTTGACTCACTCCATCTTACTTCCTTGACCCCTTTTGAGTTTGCAGACCATGTATGGAATACCAGGGAAACATACTTCTTGAAATAGGAAGCCAATGTCATATTCTAGAAAGGGAACTGAGCTAGCATTTGGAGTCTTCTGAATTTGCTCTTGACCTGATAAAGACCCGTGATCTTGAGTGCTTCACTATCTTTCCTCATCTGTTAATTGAGAATGATAATCCCTGCTCTGACTCCCTCACAGAGATATTGTTAAAATCAAATAAGATCATGCACATGATAGTATTAAGTAAATGGAGGCATGTTGTTCAAGGAGAAAGGACTATAATTAAGAGACAGAGGGCAAGCTGGTCATGAACAGCCTGCCCTATAATTTCTGACCCCTGCCACCAGAAAGAGAGGACTAATTAAAATGGTAGGAGAGCTACAGAGTCAGGACACACAGGCATGAAGGGAGAAGAGCGCTGCTTCCAATCCCCAGCATGGAGGAGTGGGGAAATTGAGATTACAGTTTTAATGGAGTCTCAGCGAACTATGCATTAATTATGGAAATAATTACATTACAATGTAGTGCATTGGTCTGCAGTTATATGTTATGGCATCAATTATGAAGTGGAACATAAACCTCCCTATCTTTAAACCACTTCACAGTGTTGAGAAAACTTTGTTCAGTAGTGAGCTCTAGTTTTTTTCAACAAACGAGAGGAAATGTAGTTTTCCTAGCCTTAATTTATAACTGAAAGTATTGATAATGCATTTCACTTCAGATGACTTAATTTCAAGCTTAGTAGTAGTTGCATAGTTGTCTGGTGACGATTTGTGCATTTGTAATTATTTCTAACGTCTATTTATAATTCTGCCTCAACTTTCTGTACTTGATGGCTTTCTTGATGCAATTTTTGGCTTCAAGTCTGCACAGTTTTGCAGCCATGAACACTGGATAGAATCCAGAAAAGTAGGTGACGGACAGCTGCCTGTCTCTGAGCTGTGATGAGAAGGCACATTTACCTTTGACTCTTCGAGTGGAGAGGCTGCCAGCACGCAAGGGGCCCTCCACCCCACTGCTGCATCTCCCCACAACTTGGTGCCCCTTCTTTGTGATTCACCATGAGGTCTTATCATAGCTCACAGAGAAATGTTATTAACTTTAATTTACCAAAATTGAGTGCTCTATGAGACATTGAATCAAGCTGCTTTCTCCTCACTGGTAAACACATTTATTAAAACAAAAAAGATTAGTAACTCACTGTGCCATACCTGGCTGATTCGCATAAACAATGAAAATAACATAACCTAGGACACAATGTTTTATTTCTGTTTGTTTGTACTGTTCTGAGACCTATGGTATGAGACTAATAGAACCATCAGACCTCTCAAGTCTAACATCATAAAACAATTTATTGGGGAGTCGTTTACTTTGTGGGAAACACATACTCTTGGCCTGTAGTGTAAATCAGGAGATCATCCAGCATGTTATCACAACTGAGGATTTTCCATCTAATGCAGAGTGATGGGTAAATTCAAAAGGACTGCTTCTTAGGATTCTTTCTTTTATGGTAGGAATTGCATTGTGCTTCTGAATGTAACTTCCTCAGTTTTCTCATCTATAAAATGGAAGCAATTCAAGAGCAAGCTGATCTCACTTACATAAAGCAACCCTGGTCAATCCTAGATCAGTATGCTAAAGTGTGAGTGGATTGAGGGACTTCCCCAAGAAATGTAGGGGCTTAACCGCAGGACCGTGGCTCAGACACACATCAGCTGCTTGGAAGTTCAGAAGGAGGGGAAGGTTTAAGTTCTACTTGTAATGAGACTTATTTTCATTATAGAAAGTTTTCTGTCTTGTTGTTAGATGACAGTTTTAAAAGATTCCCCACTTCCCATGCCCTCACTCTTTTCTCACAAACAAAAATTACTGTGATGTTGGTCAGTCAAAGACATGTTTTTCCTTGAATGTCACATGCAGTCTGGTGACCATCAACCATTGCTCCTGGGGATTGAATTGCTGTAGTGAGTCTGCAGTTATGTTTCTGAAGAACTGAGCATGATCTCTGGCACATAATTAAGCATCAATAAGCATGGACTATTGTTTTTGTCATTGGTTCCCAGCCATAGTTGCAACTGTATGTGACTAGAATTAATACATAAACACTACTGGTTTATGAGAAATGCAGAACATTAAGCAATGCCTTATTAATATTAACCACTTCCTTGAGCAGCTGTCCAAGGAACAGCATTCACCTTCACCTCAAATGGGAACTCTGCGGTTGGCATGGGTTGTACACAGTGGTATGGGTAAGGTGTTGGCTGCATAGATATGACATCAAAGTGACCCCTCCTCAAAGCATCCTTAAAGCATCTCAGACCTGTTTTGTTTCTGAGGTAAATGCCAAAGTTGGATGTGTGTTTTGTCAGTCATTCTGCACAGTAAGTATTGCTTGACACCAAGTCTGTCTGTCATATGTGGACCACACGCTGAGATGGAGGACTCTCTGCAGGGATGGGCACTTGGCTCCTCACTGGGGCTTCTGCCTTGAAATTGTATATTCTGTCTCAATTTCTGAGCAGGGTATTAGCAGGCATGCTGGGCTGGGAGACAAGAAACCTAGGTTGACATTTAAGTTACAAGAGACAGAGATTATAGAATTACGCAAGACTCAGAGCGTGGAAGGCTCAGGACTTATCTTGTCTATAATAACAACTACCTAGTATTTATTGAGTTCGTAGGCACCACACTAAGTGATTTTCATATATTATAACTTAGTTAATTCTTGGCAGTAGCCCTGCAAATTAAGCAATATTTTACCCATTTTCATTTGCTCTATATATGCTAAAGATTTTGCATATATCACCTCATTTAATTTTTATAACTTTCCGTTAGGGCTGGTGATATTATATTTGGAGGTGGAAAGTCTGAACCTTAAGGAGCTTAAATGATTTGTTCAGCCACAATTAGTTATTAAGCAGCAGACCTGAGTGCTGAGTCTGTGGGTCCCTAAATGGGAAACCTTAAAAAAGAAGGGCTAGCTTTGTGGTTTAGCGCTAAGATGGCACCTGGCGTAAGAGATGAGGGCGTGGCCTAAGTTGTTTGTCAAAACTTTTGATTGGCTCTCTTGATTTCTGTGCACGTGGACAGTGCGTGATCACCATAGACTCCTGTTATAATGAAGGCACATGACGATTTGACCTTTAATGAGATTGGTGCAACGATGGCATATTATGATTTGACCTTTAACGTGATTGGTGCAACTATGCATATTACGATTTGACCTTTAACGTGATTGATGCAACTATAGCAAGTCCCTCGCAAAACCCCCCTTGCTTGTCTATATAAACCAAGAGTTTGTAGCAATAAAGCGGAACTGCTTAGATGGAACCCCTGTCGCGTCTGATTGTCTTTCGCTCGCGGAGGGGCTGGGTTGGCAGACAGCAGGCTCACCTCTCCTTGGGACCCCTCGGCTTTGCTGAGGAAAGTTCCACTGCCTCTCTCTTTCTGCGGAGTGCCCCCCGCAGAGTCCAAGTGTCTCTGAGACCAAAGGGCAAATACCCAACTACAACTCTGTCCTATCTCATCTCTCATTCTGTATGGTTGAGACTAGCAGTTTTAAGGAACATGCCTTGGGTTGTTGGTGGGCCTGCCTCAGGATCAAAATTCTTTTTATTTTCTCAAACTTACTTTGTGGACTTGCATGGCCTGCCAAGCCTGTTCAGCTATCGCCTGGTATGCATCTGATCCTAATTTGGCTCATACTGTCTCCTAAGTGAACAGCTTAAAGTTCCCCACTGTTATTCAATTGCCCAGTTGTGTCTGACTCTGTGACCTCATGGACTACAGCACACCAGGCTTCCCTGTCCTTCACTCTCTCCTGGAGTTTGCTCAAACTCCTGTCCATTGAGTCAACGTTGCCATCCAATCATCTCAACCTCTGTCATCCCCTTTTCCTTTCATTATTTCCCAGCATCAGGGTATTTTCCAGTGACTCAGCTCTTTGTATCTGGTGGCCAGAGGGAAAAGCTTCAGCTTCAGCACCAGCCTTTCCATTGAATATTCAGTGACTCTCAAGAGTTTTCTCCAGCAGAAGTTCCCAGTAGTATTTATTTTTACTCTGAGTTTATCAACAGAGCCAGGATATAACCACCATGATAGAAAGACTTCCCTGATTGTTAGCCAGTTCTACAGAGGCGTGCCTACTCCTGTTTTACTATTTTCTCAAACTGTTGGGAGGAGGACAGTATGTATGAAAGTTGATGATTGAAGTCATTGAGAATTTTATCATGTTACATGAGTGAAATTTGCAAAATAATTTGCAAGTGTAGTTTCTCATTTTACATAGCCTAGACTGATTTTGACTTTTTCCCACCTTTCTTCATGGATATGATCATTTGTGAAAGGCTAATAGCCTTCTATTTTTTTATGCCTTTGTTATCTTCAGGGAAGCTGGTGGTCAGTTGACTGTAATATTTATCCTATGGTTGAAAAGCTTCCCAAGATTTGAAGAAGGCTCCAAATTGTCCAAAACTTTCTGGTACTGAATTTGCATTAGACGATTTAGACATTAACCTTGCTTGAGCAAATGTTTTCAGTTTCATAGCCAAGGGGCTGAAATTAATATTTTAGTTCTGTGTAATACAGAACATTACTGTGTTACAAGTGAATTACATCACCTCTCTTTTCTCCTGTCTCCTGCCCCTTTGCGTCTCCACTGTGTTTTTTTTTTCTCCAATTTTAACAGTTATAAAAGATGCATCTACTGCTTATTTATGACACGCCTCTTTCATCTTCTTCCTTCCAGAATGTAACACATTCTTCACAGATTATAAGATTGCAGAATAACCATAACCATTTGTTTTTATTATTAAGGACTTTCTGGAAATCTGTAGTATTAGTAGTTAGGACTTATAGACAGAGGTTATGTTGACAAGGGTGCCGTCCTCTCTGAATCCATATGTCAGCAGTGTACATATTTCATTGACAAGAGTAATTATGGTGAGATATTCACTATTAGGAAGTAAATGGCTAAGTGTATTATTAATTAGTGAAATGCTGTAATTTAGCACACATGCTTTTCTTTCTCATCCTCACCTGGACCCAATGGAGAAGTCATCTGGCTTCAACTTCTCCCTCTGTTTGACCTGTTAGTTGCATCAGTTACTGCTCAGCAGTTATCAGTTCATTGGGTCATAAAGCTTTTAAGCCATTGGCTCTGCTACCAGGACACAGGGCTTTCCCATGAGGTAACTCTTGTCCTGTCTCTGCACATAAATTTCATCAGCCTGCCTTATATCAAAGCCCCTTCTGGGAACTGATGCACAAAGCGTTTTCATCATTCACCTTCATTACCATCATCACCATCATCATGTCACTAATTATGGAGCCCTTACTATGTGTCACGTGTTCTGCTAAGTATCTTTCCTATGTCATGTCATTCTAGAAGGCAAGTATTATTATCCCTACTACACAAATGAGACATCTGTGTGTCAAGAAAGTGAAATTATTTGAAAAAGTCCATATAGTCACTAAATGGCTGAGCTAGATTGGAATGCTTGTTTTATTTGGTTCTGAAACCTATGCCAAGCGTCGCTCAGCAATTACACTATTCATCCTCTTCCTGACTCCCCCTGTCCCTTTCTCAGGCACAGCTAGACGTGTTGGGGAGGGAAAAAGCAAGTACAAGACATGACAATTGTGGACAAGTGCTGTCTAGCTCAAGTTGGCCAAATCACATCTAGATTTTAGGTTGCCCATCTGAAAAAAAAAAGACATCTGAATGAAATGATGTTCCTTCCAGTAAACATTTCTCTGATTTTTTCTGACCTCTCTGCTGATTACTATGGAAAACAAAAACTTTGATTTTCATAAAACTGCTGTCTGATAAGGATGACAATATGATCTGTGGTGCTTTACATTTTGCATATTTTAATAATAATAATGACAGCTACAGCTATCAGCTAGTCAGCAATTTCCATGTGCCAGGCTCTCGTTTAATCTTTATGGCAGCACTAAAAGTTTGTCTTTACCTATATCACTCATCAAAACATACCTATGTATCATAATACATTTCTCTGTATTATAGCATTCCTTCCAATACGTAGTTTTCTTCATTTCTCTTATTTCCAAGTTTGCAGCACAATGTGTATTTACTTAGGAATAAGGAGTACTTTGAGTAGGTGAATTAGATCCTTGTTGTCAAGAACACAGCAAAAGCCAAAAGACATTGTCGATTTGCACTTTCTCCTTTCTGTGCCTGCCTGCAGACACTGTCGGTAGAGGAGCTGAAATGGCACCCTGGACTTGGGCAACTGCTGCTTAAAGATAATGTGCTAAGAGTAGAAATCTCTCCTGTAACTGAGTGATCCCTCTCATTTGTTTCAGAACAGTATAATTGATTCTTGTTCTTTCCCTTTTGTTTTGCTGTCGTTTAATTCTTCAATTAAACTCTCTTGTTATGTGAATTAAGATCATTGTAACCTGCCCCAGGTTTTGATCATCTTGCTCTTTGAAGGCTTGATAGTACTGAACTTTCTAATCTCAGGGCTGAAGGAATTATAATCAACCTGATGATGTCTTAGAATAGCGATTCTGAACCAGGGAGGCTGGCTTCTTAGAGGATGTGTTATTAGAACCTTGAGGTAGAAGGTGGGAGGGAAGAGGGGCTGCTAATTGATGAAAAAGGTATATTCAGTATTCTAAAATAAGAAATGAAAATCAATGAATATTGTGTTGTGAACCAAGCTGTAGAGAGTTAAGCTTTATAAAATATTGATTGCTAGGAAGGAACTTCCTAAAGTCAGGAACTCCCAACAGATGAATGTTCCTCTTTCTAGGTCAGACTTTCAGTCTATAATGTGATGGGCTATGTTCAAGAGAAATGTACAGGGTTGGTCTTAGAAGCATCATTTGTAATAGCAAAACCAAGAGGGATTGGAACAGAACTAAAGACCCATCAGATGGAGAGTAGCTGAATAAAGGAATGGGGTAGGGTGGGTATTATTGAGTCATTGATGTGGATGAGCCGATGAGCTGATATTTGAAGGTCTCCAACACACTTTTCAAATTAAAACAACTGCAACAACATGGAGGGCACAATGGATAATATGATCCCTTTAGTATGAAAACAGCCCTAAACTCTATAAAAGCTGTAATCATCTTCCACTTTCTTTGTCTCCCTCTCCTTCAGTTACGAACCTCTCTCTTACTCTCCCCCATGCTATGCCTGTACACAGAATTCTTTCTTCTCCTGAAAAGATACATAAGAACTACGCTAGAAGGGTCACCTTTGGGAAGAGAGACTTTAGGGAGGGAAACTTAAGAAATTTCTCTTTGTACTTTTTATACTTTTCAAAATTGCCTAACCAAGCAATTAATCATTAATTCTACAAATGCTTGTTGAATGGCTGCTCTACATCAGGCAATATAATACTTTCTACAAGAATGGCAAGATTCCAAGTTTCAGTAAGCTCAGCCTGATGAGGAAACAGTAGTAGGAAAATGGAAAGACAATTCTGGAGAGTTCTAAGAGTTAAGAAGAATCAAAAGGTTGTTGGTCAAGGACCAATAGGCAGAAGATTGCATTAGATAGTATAGCAGTAAGCTCTTGCCCTTTAAATGCTCCCTAAAGTGAAGAAAACAAAATAAAATACCCAGATGGAATGCCTCTCAACAAGTTCAGCTTTGCAAGTCCACTGTGACTCAGCTGATGGATGCTGGGGCTGGCTGGGAAGCTATGGGTTTGCAAGTTGAAAGTTGTGCTCAGGACTGCTCTTTGTTTGTCCATTCTGGGGCTCAGGCTGAGGGCACAGCAGGTACTCAGGGAGGCTCTTTTTGTGACCAGTCACTAGAGTGGAAAGGGCCAGGTGAAGTTGTGCAAGGCCATTGAAGGCTTTTGCTTGCAGCATGTCTGCTGATATCCCATTGGCCAAAGCAAGTCCTATGGCCAAGCCCATGACAGTGGAGGAGGAAATGGGAACCCACTCCAGTGTTCTTTCCTGGGAAATCTCATGGACATAGGATCCTGGTGGGCTACAGTCCATGGGTTCACAAAGAGTGGTTGAGACACACACACAGAAGCACTGGAGGGGAAAGAGGTAAACAGGAGAGAAAAAGTCAAAAGGCAACATACTCCTTTCTCAGTAGCAGATGGTCCATTGACAGCAAGACTGTGGCTGGTGGAAGGAGAAGGGAAGAGGCTGTCCATTTGAGATAGATTAAGGTGTGTGTTTGTCTGCTAAGACTAGAATTTCAGAACTGATAATGAGCCTAATGATACAGTTCTATAAGAATGATCGACAATGTCATTGCACAGCTTACATTTTTATCTAGGGTAGCACTTTAGCTAAACCACAAAACATATTTTAGGGGCAGTGGTATTCAAACATAAATTTGCTTTTATGATTATACCTTTTGAATCTTGTCCAACCTACCAGTTATATTAACACTTATTAAGTTAAAAGATAGCAATCAAAGTGTTGTGTTAAGGGTTTTATAGATATTCTATCATTCCTGAGAACACTATAAGATAATTACTATTACTCCATTTTATAGATGAGCACATTGAAAGCAAGGGGGCTTAAGTGATTGCCTAAAGTCACAGAATAATAAATGTCAGTGCTGGGGTTCAAGTTCAGTCCAGCCCATCTGACTCCAGAGTCTGTGTTCTAAGTGGATCTGATTTCTTGCCCTCCAAGGAGGGCCTCTGGGGTGTGTGGGGAGTGAACACACTCAGCGCAGCTCCCTCTCCATCCTCCAAGCCAAGGAGGCCCAACTTCTTCAGCTGCCTCTTGCATGGCATGGTTTCAGTCTTTCTCTATCCCACTCACCCTCCTGACCTTGTTCCCATTAGTTACATGTGGCCCCTGTGCACGTGTGAATGCTCAAAATTATGTTTGATGACATGTGTGACTTTGACCCTTCAGTACTAGCCATCAGCAGTGCCCTGGAAGTAGGTGGGGCCTCCTGGATGCAGTTTCTGCAGGATCTCATCGCCTGCTGTGACACTCACCAGAGTGGCTGAGGAGGTCCCTCCCTGTGGGAGCCTGTGGAAGGCGTATCAACTGCCTCTTAAGGTCAGTCTCCAGTTCCTTGAGTTTTATGAGATGCAGTGAGAATTTGATGGCGGCAGAATATTAAAAATACAACAGCAGCAGCTCTATTTCCCCCCAGACTTTCTAGTCTTACTGGAAATAGTTTTGCTATATGGCCTCTTGTGCATTCACTCATTTATACACTTGTCAGTGCATTCATTCATACGATGAATACTTGTCGAGGGTCTGTTTGGCATTAGGTCATGAGATACAATAGTGGATAAGAGGAGTTCCCTGTCCTTGGGGAGCTCAGAATCTAGACTGGAAGTGGGTAAGTATATCAGTTGTCGGTGGAAATAGTACTAAATCGAGGTGTGAACCAAACGCCCTGAGAACACTCAGGGGCAGGTAACTGAGAGCGTTCAGGAAAGTCAGACTGTGTTAGTCATGGTGTTGTGTGTAAATTAGAAAACTATTCGCAGGGCAGCAGTGGAGATGCAGGCATAGAGAAGAGACTCGTGGACACAGTGCATGAAGGAGAGGGTGGGATGAGTTGAGAGAACAGCATGGAAACATACATTGCCATATGTGACATAGATAGCCCCTGGGGATTGGCTGCAACACAGGGAACTCAGCCTGGTGCTCCTGACACCCTGGCAGGGTGGGATGGGCTGGGAGATGGGTAGGAGGCTCAAGAGGGAGGGGCACAGATATACCTGTGACTGATTCATGTTGATGTGTGGCAGAAACCAGCACAATATTGTAAAGCAGTTATCCTCCAATAAAAATTAAAAAAACAGACAGACCCCAAACTGTGAGAATCCATCCTTTTAAGTTTTGCCCTTATTTGACAGAAAATATTTTTTATCTTCTGAAGGGCCAGGGTGGGGGTGAATGCTCTCTCTTTGGTGCATAAAGACCTATTTGGCTTTGAAGTAAATCATTGCAGGAATTCATCTTCATTTGCATGCTATCCTTTTATAAAGAGAGGTTTGAGTTGCTGAGCCAGAGAATCTGTTTCTGGTGCTCTTCTTAGCCCTGCTGATCCTCCTATTGTGCTTTCTGGAAATGTTGACCCATTTAATACTTCTGCCACGTGCTTGCACAAATAACCAAAAAGTTGCCCAAAGATCTGTATTCAGGGGTGCTCACTGAGGTATTACTTACAATGACAACAACGGAAAATATCCTAAATACCCCTCAATAGGGGACTGATTAAATTAATTATGGAACATGCTGCAATATAATACCAAACTGTCCTTTAAAGAGATTAATAAGATCTATGTATATTAATCAGGAAGTGATTAATGATAGCTGAAGTAAAATTTAAGCTTATAGAACTGCATATAGAACATTATACTGTATTTTTAATGCATGTTAATATATACATTAAAATTCTGTTGGAATGTATTCCAAACTGAACAGAAGCTATTATGGAGGATGGAGTATCGGGGATTTCACTTTCTCTTTGAAGCACATCTGTATTTCGTGCATTTTAAATTATTTGTATAAACAGCCAAAAAACTGAAGGCATTTTCCAATCTAGAAAGAAGGAAAAGGAGTGTTTGATTTGCATAGCAGAAGGAGAACATGGCTGCAGGTAATAAGCTCATGTAGTCTGGTTTTTTCTATTTTGTTTTATATGATAGGCAGGGTTAAACCCATCATTTTCCTTTCCCAATCCAAAGCCTTCTCTCTTCCCGGAATTCCGTAGTTTCAACCTTGGTGTATAAAAAATCTTCTTTTCCTTATTCTCTTGCCTTCCATATCTAAATAGTTGCAAAATGTCTTTCACACATTCTTATTCTTTCCTTTGACTCGTACTCTTTGGTAATGCATTGGCCTGGCCTATGGGCACTGCCCTCTTCCCAGTCTCTGTCCATTATTTATTTTACTGGTAGCAGAGTAATCCTAAAACCCAGAGATAATAGTAAGTTTATAATAGTCCCCAGTTCTCATGGGATAAATGCAGATTTCCTTGTTTTACCCTCAAGACCCTGCGTGATGTGGCCTCGCCAGCTGTGTCCTTTCATATAGCTGATGAGAGATTTTTCATTCATGCCGTTCTGCTCTTTGACATTTTTGTTTGTAACCCTTGAATCTCTTTTTTTTTTCCTACTATGTAAATGCTTCATGTATACTATTTTATGTTTTAGCTGTGGTAGATACATGAATCTCATTTTTACATTCTTTCCTTCTCTGAATCTTAGCGTGATATCTGTGTAGTAGGTGATGTACTAGGTACTTAAGACACAGCATGGAACAAAAATACCCCACCATATCCCTGGCTTCTCCCAGACTCAGGCAAAGCCCAAGGAGACAAGCAAATAGAATAATCACAACATAGGAAAAGCTCTGGGAAGAGGACTGGCACGAGACTGAGAAAGAAAATAATGGCGACGGTGGTAGGGTAGTAGGGGAAAGGGGATAAGATTAGGAAAAATCTAGCTAAGGAGGTAACATTTATTTTAAGATTGTCCTGAAGGACAGAAAGAAGCCAGCCAGCCATGACTTGAGTCGGGGTACAACATTCCATGCAGGTGGAATATCAAGCAGGACTCTATTCATATACCTTGAGGCAAGAAAGTGCTTCTCTGTGTAAGTATCTGAAAAAGGACTTTGACTGGAAGAAAGAGATTGATGGAAAAAGCGGCAGAAGATGACGTTGGGAAAGTAGGAGTCTTCAAAGTCAGGCCTTTAAAGTCAGGTAATGAATTTGGTTTTTAGTTGAAGTGCAATGGCATGCTGTTGGAGGCTTTTAAACAGAGCAGTGAGATTATAAATCCAGTTTATCCCTTCCCGCCTTGCCCTTAGCACTGGTCGCCATGTCCTGCATATAACTGTTGCTGAGCGAGTACTTGAGTACATGTTGCATTATTGAGTGTGGTGCCTGTGACTGATTATAGAATTAGCCACACTTCAGCAGTGGGTGGATATAGTCCTCTTTTTCAGTTTTTATCCAGCAAGCTAGATAAGTTCATAAAAAGGTAACTTTCTTGGTAATCTCCTATTTTCAGGTCATTAATCACATATAGAATATTGGCTCTGGTTTTCTTTGAAAAAACTTAAGTATTCTGGTACTTAAATGTTTATTTAAATCCAAATTGACAAGTTCTGTTTTTTTTTTTTTTCTTTACCAAAAGAAGTTTGAATTTTGAAATAGAAAATCGTGGAGGTGCTGCTGTATTCTGAACCACAGAATATATGTTTTTCAGTGGCTTAGAATATAGATGGACCTTGGCACTTTGATGCCCAGAGATTTAAAAAGCCCTGTGTCCAAAGGCATCTGGTTGGTTAACACTCAGCTTTTCTGGACCCTTACTGCACTCTGCCATGTTGCAACTCTTATTTAATGGAGAAATTTCTCTAGATTCTTCTGCAGTGCAGTGCAATGTTGATAAGCAGAATGTCTAATAAATACCTGCATCATGCTCTTAAAAAAAGCAGCTCAGTAAACTACTCATTTGATTTTTATGAAGAAATAATTGAGCAACTTGCTTCTGTTTACTTTTTAGTTAACAACATGCATTAGTTTGAAATCTTTGTTACAAGTGATAGAAACCAAATTCAAATATATTGGTATACATAGGTTAGCCATGAAAGATCTGACCTCAGGTACTGTTTGGACCAAGGAATAAAGGGGGAGGGGAAAGGGGAATTTGTGAGGACAGAAGAGGAGGACGCTGCTTCCAGGAGTTTGAAGGGGTGCTGGCAGACAAAATGTTAAGTATTGGCTATTCCATATTGTAAGCCCAGCTGTTTAGATTAGCAGTGATAATAAGTCCAAAATCCACGCTTTATTTATACATTTTTTGTAGGTCCTCTTTTGAAACAACTCTTTAGGTCTATATTGGATTTTTTTAAAAGTGTTTTTCTGGGAGTCAAGTCTTCAAGATACCAAAATAGTAAGTTATTGACACCGGTTTTCTGAAGTGGCTGCATTGATGCATTGATTTCTTTAACAAAACATTTTAAATGTCTGTTATGTTCTAGGCATGGAACTAAGCATTCTATATTCAGGATGAGTAGAGTATAATTGGTCTCTCCCAGCAGAGACCTCCAGCTGCTTGGGGAGATAGATGTGTAAACAAATAATTGTAACATGGAATAACTGCTAATGAAACTCTGTCCAACATGGCCAGGGGTACAAAAAGCAGGGAGCTTGTCTAGGAGTTAGTCAAAGGAAACTTAGCTAAGGACATAACATTAGAATTGAGTCTTCAATATTTAAGATTAATAACTTTCTAGGTCTTTGAGTTGGTGGATGGAAGAAGGATGCTACATTCAAGGGACCAGCATGTGCAAAGGCAAGCAGCAGGAAGACGGTGATAAGACCAGAGCATATGATGTGGGTGGACAGTGATGGTGGTACAGAAGTATTGTTAGGATGAATATATGCTTGCCTCCTTATTCCAGAGTCTACTTTAAGAATTATGCATTTGGATGTTTTAGTTCTAGAATACTTTATAAAAATTAGACTCACTCCTTTATATCTATGCCATATCTTTCAAGTTCTCAACTTATATTCGGAATTAATTTTCCTATAAAGTTAACATGTAAGAGTGGTGACAGTAAGAAACTTTTTTTTCCCAAAGAACTCTAGGATTTTAACTTTGAGATGGGTTTTAATGTTCCTCAAAATCCTGGGTCACTTAAGGTTATTTTGTGCTCTTGGATGGTTTGCTTTTCTGCTTTATCAGGATTGTTATGGTAGAAAGTTATTTTCACAATTTTAAGGCAGTTTCTACCCATCACTCAATGAACTCTCAACTGGAGGTCATCTGGAGTGCTTTGTAACACCCTTTCTCATTAGAAATCAGAGTGGAAACTGAAGAACAGGGGTCATTTGTCTTCTCTCTCTATTTTGGTTTCTTATGGCATTTCTAAAGAATCACTATAAATTTAGCAGATTAAACAGTACAGATTTACTCTCTTAAACTTCTAGAAGTCAGAAATCTGAATTCAGTTTCACTGGGCTAAAGTCAAGATACGAGTAGGACGGGTTCCTTCCTGACACTCAGAGGGGAGAATTTGCTTACTTGCCTTTTTCAGCTTCTCGTGCCACCTGGGTTAGTTGTCTTATGGCCCTTTCCTCCATTCAGTATACATCCATCTAGTCTCTGCTTCCATTACCACGAGGTCTTCACTTTTGACGCCTCCTGTGTGCTTCTTACCTATAATTATGTGAGGCCCACCCAGATAATCCAGGATAATCACCCTTAACTTGATTCACAGTTTCCAGAGATTAGGTCAAGGACATTTTTGGAGGCCAATATAGCTTATAAGTCTCCTCCCAACTGTGGATCCTTTGATGGCATCTTCTCCTGGTTACTTCTTGATCAAATTGATGCCATGAGCATTATTGTGGTTGGAGGTTTATATATATTTCTTTTTTCTGACTAAATGCTTTTGAATTTGCCATATGAAACAATGCAAACAAGAAGTTGAGTGCTCACAATTAAATATCATTGTATGAATTTTTTAAGCCTTGCTTGTCAATGAGAGTAATACTTAGCAGGAAGATACCTTAGTAACTTTAGAGAAAGAAAAGGTTTATTTCTAAAGAGTGATCTCCCACGATCTCCTGTGACACCTTATGTCACTTTATAGCTCCTTTTGGGCACCAACTTTGTCTGCATTCAAGCCATTTGTATGTCTGATTTATCTTCCTAGTAGACTGTAAGCTTCTTGGGGGCAGAGCCATCCACCAATATATCATTGTATCTGATAGAGTACATGACATAATTAAAATATAATTAGGTGCTCTTCATGAGTTAACTTTTTTTAATTCTCACAAAATAAGGGACAGAGGTTTAGAGAGGATCTATAACTCGTCTCAAATTGGACAGGTAATAAGATACAGTGCTGATATGCAAACCCACTCTCTCTCGTGCAACCACGCTTTTATCAGCTCCATTATGCTCCCCTGTACTACTGCAGTAAAGTATGTGCTGAATGAATAATAATTGTTGCTTTATAGCTAGCACAGCACTTTCACTTACATTATCTCATTAGATCGCCATAAAAGAGGCAGGCAACTATCACCTGCTTCTCTGTTTTAGAGATGAGCAAACGGGCTCAGAATGGCCAAGTGTGCTCCTTCATTCACTCATTCAGTCTTCATTCATTGCACAGACATTCAGTGAAGCTTCGTGAGGTGCCAAACCTGGGCTAATCCTCGAGAAACAGTGGTAAACAGACAGAAGTCTCTTCCCTCATGAAGCTTCTGGTGCCATGGGGAACGAAGCATTACCTGTGCCATGACTGTTCCAAAGAAGTGAAGTGTTTTGTAGGAACAGACAGTAAGGGATGATGGAATCTGGGACAGCAGAAAAAGTTTCTTTGACCAGGGAATTATTGATCAATGCACTTCTGGGTTCTATTAGGTTGGTGCAAAAGTAATTGCGGTTTCAGACCCTGAATTTTAAATCATTGTAACTAGGCTCAAACACATATTTATTAATAAAAATAGGGACCATTATAATCAGTACATTTTTGCCAATGAGAAATAAGGTTGTTTATTCCTGTAGTGTAAAAATCTGTGCTTTAGGATCATTCCATGAACTCTTGGAATTTCTGCTTCCTGCTAGTTGTGGAAACATTTTCCCTGCAAAAAGTTGTCAAGATGATTGAAGAAGTGGTAGTTGATTGACAAGAGGTGAGGTGAATATGGCAGATGAGGCAAAACTTTGTAGCTCAATTCGTTCAACTTTTGAAGGATTGATTGTGCAATGTGTGGTCAGGTATTGTCATGCAGAAGAATTGGGCCCTTTCTGTTGACCAATGCCTGCTGCAGGCATTGCAGCTTTTGGTATATCTTATCGATCTGCTGAACATGCTTCTCAGATGTAACTGTTTCTCCAGGATTCTGAAAGCTGTAGTGGATCAGACCAGCAGCAGACCACCAGTGACCATGACTCTTTTTGGAGCAAGTTTGGCTTTGGGAAGTGCTTTGGAGATTTTTCTTGATCCATCTACTGAGCTGGTTGTCTCTGTATAAAATCCACTTTTCATTGCATGTCACAATCCGATCAAGAAATGGTTTGTTGTTATTGCATAGAATGACAGAAGATAGCACTTCAAAACAATGAGTTTTTTTATTTTTGGTCCACTCACGAGGTACCCACTTATCAAGCCTTTTCACCCTTCTGATTTGCTTCAAATGCTGAATTTCATCAAAAGTGAAAATATGATCCATATATAGCCTTTTTCAGTTACTTTTGGTAGCACAGCTAGAAGTTCTTGTACAGCTTTCTCATTTGCTTTAGTGACTTCACCCAATAGCTAAAGGTTTTGTAATTTAAAGCAGTGTTTGAAACCATCAAAGCTACCACTGCTAGGACTAACAGGAGATTCTCATGCAGAATTTGGCAATTTCTGCTTAAGTTCTTTTTATATAGATTGTGCTTTCTCTTTTATTATGAGAAATATTCTTGAGTTTTTTTGTTTTTGCTGTTTGTTATTCAGTCCATATGCACAATAATCTTTTTTGTTTTTTCTATTTATTTAGACTGTGTTTTTTTGAATTCACGGTACATTTTTTTTTAATTCACAGTTGTTTCAGATGTAGATATTTCTTTAATTTTCCTACATTTTCTGTGATGGCCTGCAGTGCCTTTGGCTCAGGAGAGCAACATGTTCTCTCATTTTAAAATTATTGAATCATAATTAGCATACAATATTATATTAGTTTCAGGTGTACAACGTAGTAATTTGATATTATTACACATTGCAAAATGATTGTCTCAGTCTAGTTACTATCACCATACAAAGTTGTTAAAATATTGACTATATTTCTTATTCTACACATTATATGCATCATGACTTATTTATTTTACAACTCTAAGTTTGTGCTTCTTAAAAACCTTCACCGATTTTGTCCATCTCCTCACTCTATCTTCCTCTGACGTCTGCCATTTGTTCTCTGTATTTATGAGCCTGTTTCTGTCTTGTTTTGCTTTGTTTGTTCTGAATTTTAGATTACACGTATGAGTGAAATCATGTGTTACTTGTTTCTCTCAGACTTATTTCACTTAGCATAATACACTTCAAGTCCATCCATTGTTAGCCCAAGTGGCAAGATTTTATTCTTTTTTATGGCTGAGTCATATTCCATTATATATATATACACCACGTCTTCTTTTTCCATTTGTCTATCAGTGGACATTCAGGTTGCTTCCATGTCTTGACTGTTGTGAATAATGCTGCTAGCACAAGAATGCACCTACCTTTGAAATTTAGTGTTTCTTCTAACAAACACCTAGAAGTGGAGTGACTAGATCATGTGGCAGTTCCAGTTGAAGTTTTTTGAGAAAGCTCCATACTGCCTTCCCTTGTGGCGACACTAATTTACATTCTCACCAACAGTGCACAAGGGTTTCCTTTTTTCTCCATCCTAACCAACACCTGATGTTTCTTGTCTTTGTGATAATAGCCATCCTTACAGATGTTCAGTGATACCTCACTGTGATTTTGATTTTAATTCCCCTGATGATTAGTGATAGTGAACATCATGTATGTGCCTCTTGGCCCTCGGTATATCTTCTTTGAAAAAATTTCAGTTCCTCTGGTCCATTCTTTAACAGAGTGATTTCTTTTATACTGAATATATGAATATTTTATATCTTTTGAATATCAATCCCTTATTGGGTATAACATTTGCAAATATCTTCTTCTGTTCAAGTAGGTTGCCTTTTTGTTTTTTGGTGGTTTACTTCACTGTGAAAAGTCTTTTTGGTTTGATGTAGCCCCGTTTGTTTGTTTTTATTTTATTTCACTTGCCTGGGGAGACAAATCCAAAAACATTGAACTAAGACCAATGTCAGGAAGATTACTGCCTATGTTTTCTTCTAGGAGCTTTATGGTTTTCAGTTCAGTTCAGTTCAGTCACTCAGTTGTGTCTGACTGCGACCCCATGGACTGCGCCACACCAGGCCTCCCTGTCCATCACCAACTCCCAGAGTTTACTCATACTCATGTCCATTGAGTCAGTGATGCCATCCAACCAGCTCATCCTCTGTCTCCATTCTTTCTGGAGTTAGTTCTCCACTGATCTCCAGCAGCATACTGGGCACCTACTGACATGGGGAGTTCATCTTTCAGTGTCCTGTCTTTTTGCCTTTTCATATTGTTCATGGGGTTCTCAAGGCAAGAATACTGAGTGGTTTGCCATTCCCTTCTGCAGTGGACCTACATGGCATGGCTCATAGTTTCATTAGTTTCATTGAGTTAGACAAGGCTGTGGTCCATGTGATCAGATTGGTTAGCTTTCTGTGATTGTGGTTTTACGGTTTTAGGTCTTATATGTAAGTCTTTGATCCATGTTGAGTTTAGTTTTGTATATAGTGTAAGAAAGGGGTCCAGTTTTGTTGTTTTGCAAGTAGCTCTCCGGCTGGCCAGTATCAGGTATTGAAAAGGCTATCTTTTCCCCATTATAAATATTTGCTTCCTTTGTCATACTTTATTTGGCCATATGAACATGGGTTTATTTCTGGGCTCTCTGTTCTGTTCCATTGATCTGTGTGTCAGTTTTATGCTAGTACCATACTATCTTGATTACTGTAGCATTCTCGTATAGTTCCAAGTCTGAGGTCAGACCTCTAGCTTTGTTTTTCTTTTTTGTTTTGGTCATTCAGAGTCTTTTGTGGTTTCATGCAAATTTTAGGATTATTTTTTCTAGTCTGTGAGAAATAGCATTGCTGTTTTGGTAAGGATTGCATTCAATCTGTAGATTGCTTTGGGTAGTATGGACATTTTAATGATGTTGATTCTTCCAATCCATGAACATGGTATATATGTTTATACTTAATTGTGTTGCCTTTCAGTTTATTTTCTCAGTGTCTTAGGGTTTTCAGAATATTGGTCTTTTACTTCCCTAGCTAAGTTTATTTCTAGGTATTTATTATTTTTGATGCAATTGTAAATAGGATTGTTTTCTTCATTTCTTTTTCTTATAGTTCATTATTAATGTGTAGAAATGCAACATATTTCTGTGTATTTTGTATTTATTGATATTTATTTTAGTTCTAATAGTTTTTTGATGGAGTCTTTAGGATTCTCTCTCTCTCTCTCTCTCTCTCTCTCTCTCTCTATATATATATATATATATATATATATATATGTCCTGTCTCTCTCTGTATATAGTACCATGCTGTCCACAAATAGTGAAAGTTTTGCTTCCTTCTTTTCAATTTGGATGTCTTTCCTTTTTCTTGCCTAATTTCTTTCTCTAGGATTTCCATTGCTATGTTGAATAAAAGTGGCAAGAGTTGCACTGTTGGTGGGAATGTAAATTGATTCAGCCACTATGGAAGAAGGTAGGGAGATTTCTTTAAAAAGTAGGAATAAAACCACCATATGATCCGGCAGTCCCACTCCTAGGCATATACCCTGAGGAAACCAAAATTGAAAAAGACACATGTATCCCATTTTCCACTGTAGCACTATTTACAATAGCTGGAACATGGAAGCAACCTTGATGTCTATCGACAGATGAATGGATAAAGAAGTTGTGGTACATATACACAATGGAATATTACTCAGCCATAAAAAGGAACACATTTGAGTCAGTTCTAATGAGCTGGATGAACCTGAAACCTATTACACAGAGTGAAGTGAGTCAGAAAGAGAAAGATATACATTGTATTCTAACACATATATATGGAATATAGAAGAATGGCACTGAGGAACTTATTTACAGGGCAGCAATGGAGAAACAGACATAAAGAATAGACTTATGGACATGGAGAGAGGAGGAGAGGGTGAGATGTATGGAAAGAGTAACATGGAAACTTACATTACCATGTGTAAAACAGCTGCTGCTGCTGCTAAGTCACTTCAGTCAGTCAGCACACCAGGCTCCCCTGTCCCTGGAATTCTCCAGGCAAGAACACTGGAGTGGGTTGCCATTTCCTTCTCCAATGCATGAAAGTGAAAAGTGAAAGTGAAGTCACTCAGTCGTGTCCGACCCTCAGCGACCCCATGGACTGCAGCCTTCCAGGCTTCTCCGTCCATGGGATTTTCCAGGCAAGAGTACTGGAGTGGGGTGCCATTGCCTTCTCCGGTGTAAAATAGCTAGCCAATGGGAATTTGCTTTATGGTTCAGGAAACTCAAACAGGGGCTCTGTATCAACCTAGTGGGGTGGGATGGGGAGGGAGATGGGAGGAAAGTTCAAAAGTGAGAGGATATATGTATGCTGCTGCTAAGTCACTTCAGTCATGTCTGACTCTGTGTGACCCCATAGATGGCAGCCCACCGCTACCTATGGCTGATTCACATTGAGGTTTGACAGACAAAAACAAAATTCTGTAAGGCAATTATCCTTCAATAAAATAAATAAATAAAAACATGAAAAGATTTTAAAAAATGTGACAAGAGTGGGCACCTTTGTCTTGTTCCTGATTTTAGAAAAAAGTGGAAAGTTGAGTATGATGTTAGCTGTGGGTTTGTTATAAATGACCTTTATTATGTTGAGGTATACTCCCTCTATGCCCACTTTCTTGAAAGTATTTTTATTACAAATGGATGATGAATTTTGTCAAATGCTTTCCCTAAGTCTATTGAAATGGTTTTATATCTTTTATCCTTCTTGTTGTTGTTCATATGGTTGATTGTTAATATGTTGACTGATTTGTGGATAGGGAACCATCCTTGCATCTCTGGAATGCATCCTACTTGATCACAGTGTCTGATCCTTTTAATATATTGTTTGAAATTGATTTGCTAATACTTTGTTGACAGTTTTTGAATCTGTGTTCATAAGGGATATTGGCTTGTAATTTTCTTTTTTGTGATGTCTATATTTGCGGTTCAGGGTGATATTGGCTTAGAAAAGTGAGTTTGGAAATGTTCCTTAGTTTTTCATATTTTAGAAGTATATGAGAAGGATAGATGTTAACTCTTTTTTAAATATTTCTTATAATCCACCTGGAAGTCATCTGGACCATGACTTTTGTTTGTGGGGAGGTTTTTGATTATTGATTCAGTTTTGCTAATGGCCATCAGTCCATTCAGGTTTTCTGTTTCTTCATGATTCAGGCTTGGAAGATTGCATGTTTCTAGGAACTTATCATTTCTTCTAGGTTGTCTAATTTGTTGTCACATAATTGTTCATACTATTCTTTTATGATTCTTTGTATTTATGTGGTTGTTTGTAAACATCTCTTTCATTTATGATTTTGCATTGGTCCTTTCTCTTTGTTGTTTGATGAGTTTGACTAAAGGTTTGGGGATTTTGTTTATTTTTTAAAGAGCTATGTAGTCCACTGAGTTTTTTCTTTTTTAATTTTCTGTTTTCTTTACTCTCTCTTTGATTTTTATTATTTCCTACCTTCTACTAACTTTTAGCTTGTTTGATCTTTTTTTACTATTTCTGTTAAATGTAAATTTAGAGTTTTTAAAAAATTTGCAGTTTTTCTTATTTCTTGAGGTAGGCCTGTATCACTCTTAACTTCTCTCTTAGAACTGCTTTTGCTGTGTACCACAGATTATGAAAAATTTTGTGTCTATTTTTATTTGTCTTAAAATTTTTTTTTGATATCTCCATTGATTTCTTTGTTGATCCATTGATTGTTTAGTAGCCTTATGTTTAGTATCTATGTATTTGTGCTTTTTCCAGTTTCTTCTTGTAATTGATTTCTAGTTTCATATTGTTATGGTAGGAAAAGATGCTTGATATGATTTCTAGTCTTCTTAAATTTATGCATCTTTTTCTTGTGGCCTAATATGTGATCTGAAGAACGTTCTGTGTGCACATGAAAAGAATTCTGATGCTTTTGGATAGAATATTCTGTAAATATCTATTAATGGTCTAATGTGTCCTTTAAGACCAATGTTTCCTTACTAATTTTCTTTCTGGATGATATATCCACTGATATAATTGAGGTATTAAAGTTCTCCACTGTTATTATGGGTGTGGGCTTCCTTGGTGGCTCAGATAGTAAAGAATCTACCTGCAATCTGGGAGATCCAGGTTCAGTTCCTGGGTTGGGAAGATCCCCTGGTGAAGGGAATGGTTACCCACTCCAGAATTCCATGGACAGTGGATCCTCGTGGGCTATAGTCCATGGGTTTACAAAGAGTTGGATATGACTGAGTGACTAATGCATACACACAATTATTATATTGCTATCTATTTCTCCCTTTATTTCTTTTTTTTTTCCGGTAATAATTTTTTTTCCTTTATTTTAATTTACAATACTTTATTGGTTTTGCCATACATTGACATGAATCAACCACGGGTGTACATGCGTTCCCAAACATGAACCCCCCCACCCACCTCCCTCCCCATAACGTCTCTCTGGGTCATCACCGTGCACCAGCCCCAAGCATGCTGCATCCTGCATCGGACATAGACTGGCGATTCGATTCTGTTTTTGAAGACAATGGTCTGCTTTTCTGGTTGCCTGATGTCCTCTGCCAGCCTACAGAAGTCGTTTTGTGGAGTTTGCTCAGTGTTGAAATGTTCTTTTGAGGAATTTGTGAGGGAGAAAGTGGTCTTCCCGTCCTATTCCTCCGCCATCTTAGGACCGCCCCTCTCCCTTTATTTCTGTTAATTTGTTTTATGTATTTAGTTGTTCTTATATTGGGTGCACAGATATTTTTAGGTGTTATAGTCATCTTGTTGATTCGATCCCTTTGTCATTTTATGTAATGTCTTTTTTTTTTGGTCTCTTACTACAGTTTTTGTTTTAAGGTCTAGTATGCCTGCTCTGCTTATCATTGTCCTGCTTTTCTTTTTGTTTTTATTTGCATAAAATGCCTTTTTCCATCTCTTCAACTTTCCATCTGTATATGTCTTTAGGTCTGAAGTGAGTTTCTTATGAGCATCTTATAAATGCATCCTGTTTTGTTTTTTAAATCCATTCAGCCACTCTGTGTGTTTTGATTGGGACATTTAATCTCTACATGTAAAGTCATTATTTATATTTATGTACTTGTTGCCATTTTGTTAGTTTTTTCCTGGTTGTTTTTGTAGTTCCTCATTGTCTTTTTCTTCTTCTCATATTCTTTTGTGATTTGATGACTTTCCTTAGTACTGTGTTTATATTCCTTTTTAAAAAAATTTTTGGGTATCTTTTATAAGTTTTTGTTTACCATGAGGTTCATATTTAACAGTCTATGTATATAGCATTCTATCTCAAGTTGGTTGTTGCTTAATTTTGTGTGTATTCTAAAAGCACTGCTTTTTTGCTGGTGTCTTTTATCCCAGAGAAACTTCCAACAGTTCCTTGCCCATTTGGTAGATACTCAGAATTAGTATATGAATTTCCTTCCCATATAGTCCATATGCCCTTTAAACTGCCATGTTTTTGCTGTGTCTCAAATTTCAGGAATGTGCAGTTGGTTCCATCTGTAATGTCCCTCTGTATTGCAGGTGACTTCTTGGGGTGATGGGGTTCCTATGGATCCTGTACCTTTGTCTTTATTATCCATTTCTATGTGGTCTTTCTATGTGCAGAAACTGTTCAGTAAGCCTTCAGGTCTTCAGGAGAATTTGCTCTATATGTAAGTGTGCTGCTAAGTCACTTTAGTCCTGTCTGACTCCGTGCGACCCCATAGATGGCAGCCCACCAGGCTCCCCCATCCCTGGGATTCTCCAGGCAAGAATACTGGAGTGGGCTGCCATTTCCTTCTCCAATATGTAAGTGTAAACTTGATGAATTCATGAGAGTAGGTAAGTTCAGAGTTTTCCTTCTCTACAAGCTTGGATCCCTTTCTACCGCATGATTTCTTGTTTCCTTCAAAATGCTTATTTCAAGCTTTCCTCAAGACTTAAAACTTTCCTTTCACATACACTTCTTGGCATTTTTGAATCTGGGTACTTCAACATAAATAGGATGTTGAGTGTTTTTTCATGTAGCCAAGCTCCTAAGTGTAGGAATGTCAAAGCACAGTATTGTAGGAGAATGCAGTGAACTGGTTCCTGGTAGATGTTTGAAGTGTGTCTGTTTTATATCTTTTATTATGGCTATCCCAGGGATAGGGGAGCCTGGTGGGCTGCCATCTGTGGGGTTGCACAGAGTCGGACACGACTGAAGTGACTTAGCAGTAGCAGTAGCAGTAGGCTCCTCTAGGTTCAAATTCTGCATCCACCTACTTTAGTGTTTTTGATAGACAAAATTGTGCATGTGCAAATGCCAAATTTGTGGTTTACTTATATTGTTTCCTAATATATCAATGTATTAAACACATCTGCCTTCAAAACATATAGAAGAACTGACTATAATTGGAAAAAAAAGAGAATAAAAACTAGGCCTTCTGACATTGCCATTTTTTCCTCTACATATTTGTGCTATTATGGATAGCAGTTGTGTGGACACTCATAGTGCTTAAAATATAATGCATTATATTTTTAACACAAAAATGCCAGAGTCTTAAGTGTCTAATCTTGTTATCTTAAGAGATTATAAGGCTCTACATTTGTTTTTAGGTTATTGAAACCATTGCTTGAAATGAATCTGGAAGAGTTTTGGTTTTGCCAGTTGATTCATTTTGTGGTGCATTAATAAAATCACTTTCACTATTTATGACAGAGTCTCTTAACAAGTATCCTTGACTGGCCATTTTTTTCTTTCTTAACTCAAATGATTCTGAAATACATTGCCGAAAGAGCTAGACTTTGTGAACATGCTCTATAAACTCTGTAATTCTTTTGAATTGCACGAACAGAAGTTAATTTATAATTTCAGCAATAATCATTTAAAAGTGAACTATATCTTTCAAATATAAATTTTACTACTATTGAAAATTTTAAAAAATACAGTGCCAGAGACTTCGAAGGCAGGTACAGAAGAAGAGCTCTTAAATGAATTGATTTTTTTTTTTTTTTTGGAAAATTTGTGTTGCAAGCTTTGCTAGAATAAACTGATCTTCTCAGGCATGTGTATATATTCTCATAATTTTATAAACTCCATATATGCTTCTGAGACTTTAATTCCTGCCTGATAAAATCATAGTGACAAAACGTGAGCAATGGTTTCATATTTTACTTTTTTACATGTAGCGGTATCCTGCCTGGCGTTTGGTATACATTGGGTACCTAGAAGTTGGTTGGATGTCTGATTTTTTTGTGCCTTCCTAGTGGTGCCTTATGCTTAATGAAAAGTTACCCAATAAAGGTTTGATCTTTTACTTTATTCCTTTATTTAATATTTACTCTTACGGTTTATATGGTACTTAATAAGAGGGAAGGATTGTGTTTAAATAATCCTTAGTGGGATAACATAAAGTTTTATTTATTTTTTCCTTCTTTTGATTCTTGGTTGCAGAAATGTGAGTTCACCACTCACTTCAGCATATAACAGATTTCTGTTATTTTTCCCAGAAATCCCTGCCTCGTTTTAATTCATTATTTCCTTTTTACTTCCAAATTCCAGGCTCATTTCACTCTTCCTGAAGACACTCTCTCTAAAATACATACTATGTGTCCCTACATCTATGTGAATTCTTATAAAATATATATTGCTAGTTTGGAGGGTATGAAGTTTTAATTTATATAAACAATGTGCTATTATTTATCTTGTTTTCTTTTGATCAGCACTGATTTTGAGATCTGTCCATGTTATTATTATAAACCTGGTATGTTGTTTCTGAATTGTACTGTGTAATACATATCCCACATTTTAAATTATCCATTTTTTTTTTACTTGTAGATACATAGTTTGTCTCTAAATCACCATTGTCACAGAAGTGCTGTCTTTGTTGAATATCCTTGTACATATCCCCATATAAACTTGTTAGGAACTGACAAGAGAGATTTTATGGGGCAGAATATCACATGTGAGACTTCTCAGTCATGTGCATGTGTGCTCAGTAACTTCAGCCATATTTGAGTCTTTGCAACACTATGAACTGCAGCCTGCCAGGCTCCTCTGTCCATGGGATTCTCCAGGCAAGAATATTAGGGTGGATTTCCATGCCCTCCTTCAGGAGATCTTCCTGACCCAGGGATCAAACCCTCATCTTTTATGGCATTTGCAGGCAAGTTCTTTACCACTAGGACCACCTGGGAAGCCATAATCATACCTAATTTATCTAAAAATGGCCAGGTTTTTGAATAGCTGTTCCAATTTACATTCCATTCATCAGTGCTTGTCCTCTTACCTTATTGCCAATACCTGGTATAATGAGATTTTAAAAAATATTTGCCTTTATGGTGGATAAGAAAGGCTATTGTGTCATCATTTCCATTTGAATTCTTATGATTAAGGGTAAATCTGAGTAGTTTCTCATATTTAGTGGACACTCAGGTTTTCCCTTTTGTGATTGGCTATTCATATACTTTGGGTAATTTCTAAGGATTCCTAAAGGTACATTAATTTACTGGACACATTCTACGCTTAGATTCTCAGGAATTAACACACAAATGTAAAAATCTCTTAGTAGGTTTAGGTCATTATATCCCTTTTTAAAAAGCTGTACTGCAATGACGTAGACAAATTCTGGATTCTGTCTTCCTCCATCTGATCACAGCATGGAAGATTAGCTCATTTCACGACACTCAGTTCTTTCCCCTGAACAACCTGACCCTGTCACGTTTTGAAAAGATGCTTGGGAGGCGCTGTGGCACTTGGAGTCATATGTGTTGTCTGTATATCCGAGTAAATTTTATGCATTCTGGCAGGATTTGATTTCAGATGGTTAGAAAATGCTCTCTTTGTGGAGCCAATTAAAATAGTGACATGGCTAGCACTTATTTTTTCTTCCTCTGTAGTGGAACTCCTGTCAGTATTCCTATATCTTAATTGGCTCTATTTGAAAGGAAATTTTGAATTTTGAAATCCCCCGCTGCAGTCTAAATGTACTTATTTATCCTTTGAATTTCCATCTGGTGCCTTTGCAACAGTTGTTGAGAATTACTTGTTTTGCTGCTCTTTGGGAAATGAGGTGCAGTGGCATTTGAATTGATGAGAACGGTACCACCTCAGATGAGGTGGCATTCGATCATCATGGGAGGTGGTAGAATGTAGTTCTGTTAGGTGCAAAGGTGACAACATGATTTCTAGAAGTATACAGTTCAGTGTGGGTGCCTTCCTCATTAACATTGATTTTAGAGCAATGATTCTCAAACTTTTTGTGTTCACAAGACACTTTGGAATATGTAGACCTATTTTTGACCTCTCCTTTAAAGGGAGTAAAAGACACCAAAGGACACTGAACAAGATAGCAGTGTATATATAATTGGTTTGTCTTGTCTAAATGTCTCACAGACTTGGTAAAAACACCTGTGATTATCACACTTCTGACTTGGTCATTCTTCAGCTCAGTGTAGTTGTTGGAATATTAAGGTCCACTGTACTGATCTTCCTATATGTATATATAAAATAAAATCATAGAATGAGTTTAGCTTGTATTGTGTATTCATTTTCTTGAGAGGTAAAATAAAACTTTAAATTCACTAACTGATGATCTCTTAGGCATAGACATGACTCTGGACATCATCTAGCTTGATTTTGGTAGAAATGAGGAAACTGAGACTCAGAGAAACCAGATTTCTCAAAAATGAA
Organism: Capricornis sumatraensis; assembly: GCF_032405125.1. Lineage (NCBI taxonomy): Eukaryota > Metazoa > Chordata > Mammalia > Artiodactyla > Bovidae > Capricornis > Capricornis sumatraensis. The sequence goes on from NC_091077.1 coordinate 66,598,386, forward strand.
GAATCATTTTTGGTTAGTTCCTGAAGTTTTCAGAAACTTCAGAAGAAAAATACCTTCTTGATCCAGTTTTGTTGGAGATTTTCCTGGTCATGGAGTCCTACGTGTCTTCTTATCTCAGGTTCTTTGGTAATTTCTTCAGCCCAACAAGACCTCAAATAAAAAGACGTGGAAGGAAGTTGCTTTATGGTGTGATTCTTAGTCTGCCTGTGCCCATATTTTTATAAACCAAATTATAAACTAACAGGTATTTTCAGTTAAGTATTCCAAAGCTTTGTAATCCTCAGACTACTTGATCATTCAGGTCAGTCCAGCTTATCATCCCAGATAAAGAAAGACTAAGGAAGAATATAATTAGTGGTTTATGCCTGCATACCATGAAGCCTGGAAAATCCTTAAATAGAGGTCCCATAGAGAGGGAAGTTTGAGTAATTACAGAGGTAGGGGGTTTAAGACAATAACCCTGGTTCCCTAAATTCATTTCAGTCAGAGCCTCAGATTTTTCCTCCTGAATATGTATTTGAATTTCATAAAAGATTTTGTCTTACCAAGAGGCTGGCATCCAGAAAAAGTTTGAAAAACCACTTGTAAAATTCATTGAGGAAGAAGATGCATGGACAAGCTGAGACTACTTCATTATTAGTAGTTTTAGCAGCTGTGTTAGTTATGAGGCTGAAGCTGTTACAATGCAAGGGCCCCTACACAGGAGAGGATCTTGCCGCTAAATGTTTTAAGGGCTAGAATAAGAATACAGGTCTCACCTTTTAGAAAAAGCATGCACAGGGAAATAGATTCCAGATCCATGCAAGTAAAGAATGATCTAAAATCAGAAAATTCATCCTGGAAGTTGAATGAGTAGAGAGAAGGAGAGAGACAAAGAGAAGGAGGGAGTGAAAAGGAGAGACCTTGTTACCTCTCCCAGCTTCAGTTCTGTCATCTGGAAATTGGGAAGTTAATATCTGTTCATCTGAGATATTTTGACGAGTAAATGATACAGTACATATAAGTCTTCTATGCCTGTATGTATGGAAAGAAATCCCATAATTGTAAATGCCCTTGGGAAATTTAAAGTACCACTCATCCTCCTATTAAAGCAAAGAGACAAAGAAGGACACCTGAAAGAAATTTCAACAAAATTTAAAAGACTTTTTAAAGTTTGATATAGACCACATATAAATAAGTAGAAGAATGGTTGACATGAATTCATACAGTCTCTCATACTGAGCTGTTACTAGAGTCATACTCAATTCTGGTGACCTTTGGGGGGTAGATAATCTAGCTTCTTGGTGACTGATTTGGCCTCGGATAGAATTCTTATATTTTTTCCCCATATTGGAGTACAAATACTTTACAATATTGTGTTAGTTTCTGGTATACAACAAAGTGAATAAGCTGTGTGTTCTCAATTTTGTTAAATTGAGAACTAATGGAGGATGATGAAATAAGACAGATTCATTGTCCCAGATGAATAACAACAAATAATTACCCTTGTTAAGTCTACAGTTAATTCATCCTGAAAATAACATGGCTGCAATATCCAACATCTCTTTCCAGACCTGCTTCCCAGGTGGTGCTAGTGGTAAAGATCCCACCTCTCAGTGTAGGAGACATAAGAGATGCGGGTTTGATCCCTGGGTTGGGAAGATCCTCTGGAGGAGGGCATGGCAACCCACTCCAGAATTCTTGCCTGGAAGATCCCACAGACTGAGGAGCCTGGTGGGCTACAGCCCATCAAGTCACAAAGAGTCAGACTAAAGCAACTTAGCATGCATGCAATATCCAGCATCTCTTTCCAGACCTCAAATTCCAGGAAAGCTAAGGAAAAGCATTCTGTCCCTTGTGTGGGAATGAGTAGTATGAATTTTTTGAGTATAGTGTGTGCTAGGAAAAAAATATACAGGAACAATCTAAAGTTTTATATATATGTATGTTTTATATATATGAATGTGTATACACCACACACACATGCACACATGCACACACACACATATATATATAAATATATGGCTTCCCTGGTACCTCAGCTGGTAAAGAATCCTCCTGCAGTGCAGGAGATGCTGGTTGAATTCCTGGGTCGGGAAGATCCCCTGGAGAAGGGATAGGCTCCCCACTCCAGTATTCATAGGCCTCCCCAGTGGCTCAGCTGGTAAAGAATCCACCTGCAATGCGGGAGACCTGGGTTCTGTCCCTGGGTTGGGAAGATCCCTGGGGGGAGGGCTTGGCAACCCACTCTAGTATTCTTGCTTGGAGAATCCCCATGGACAAAGGAGCCTGGCAGGCTACAGTCCATGGGGTCACAAAGAGTCAGACATGACTGAAGTGACTTAGCACGCACACACACACACACACATCCTATAGTCATATATGTGTATATATATATGTATATATTATAAAAGATACAAGAAAAGTAGAACCTAAAATAGAATGGATGTAGCATCATATTTTGGTCTTTCCTCCTCATGATGTCCCACCTGTGGCTTCCAGCTTATACTATTATACACTTTAGATCATTGAGACATTTGCTGATCATGAGTATGAACAAATGTAGTAAATACATCAGCCTTGATCCCTACTCTGGAAAGGCTCCCAGTTCAGTGGGCATCAATAAAGACAAAGCAGTGTACCACAGAGGGTATCATGCCTGCATAAGCACAGGGTATTCTGGGCACCTTTACTATCTTTCCCAAAGGGCTTTGGAGCTGAAGTAGGTTTCCTAAAGGGTGCCACCTCTAAGCTGGTCCCTCAAAAGCTACAGGAATTAGGGTGATTTATGACAAACCCACAGCTAACATCATACTCAGTAGTGAAAAGCTGAAAGCCTTTCCTCTAAATTTAAGAACAAGACAAAGATGCCTACTCTCACTATTTCTACTTAATAAAATATTGGAAGTCCTAATAACAGCAATCAGACAAGAAAAAAAGAAACAAAGGTATTCAAATTGGAGTAAAGAAGTAAAGCTGTCACTATTTGCAATTGACATGATACTTCATATAGAAAATCCTCTAGCCCAAAACTATTAAGACTCATAAATGAATCACAAAGTTGTAGGATATAAGATGAATATATAGAAATCTATTGCTTTTCTGCACACTAAAAATGAACTATCAGAAAGAGAAATTAAGCAGTTACTTTAAAAATCAAATTAAAAACAATAAGGTACTTAGGAATAAACTTAATCAAGGAGATGAAGGACCTGTACCCTGTAAACTATAAAACATTGATAAAGAAAGTTAAATATGATGCAAAGAAAAGGATAGATATTTGTGCTCTTGGACTGGAAGAATTAATATTGTCAAAATGGTAATAATACCCAAAAGAAGCTGGAGATTTTATGCTCTCTTTCAAAATACCTATGACGTTTTTCATAGAGGTAGAACAAAGAATCCTAAAATTCAGATCGAACCACAAAAGATCCTAAATTATCAAAGCAGTTTTGATGAAAAAGAATTCACCTTCTTAGACTTCAGACTGTTCTACAGAGCTAAAGTAATCAAAACAGCATGTTATTGGCACAAAAACAGATACAGACATTAACTGGAGAGAACCCAGAAATAAACCCACAAACTTATGGCCAGTTAATCTACAGCAAATAATGCAAGAATGGAGAAAAGATAGTATCTTCAAAAAGTGGTGCTGGGAAAACTGAACAGTTCAGTCACTCAGTCGTCTCCGACTGTTTGGAACCCCATGAATCACAGCAAACCAGGCCTTCCTGTCCATCACCAACTCCCGGAGTTCACTCAGACTCATGTCCATCGAGTCAGTGATGCCATCCAGCCATCTCATCCTCAGTCGTCCCCTTTTCCTCCTGCCTCCAATCCTTCCCAGCATCAGAGTCTTTTCCAATGAGTCAACTCTTCTCATGAGGTGGCCAAAGTACTGGAGTTTCAGCTTTAGCATCATTCCAAAGAAATCCCAGGGCTGATCTCCTTCAGAATGGACTGGTTGGATCTCCTTGCAGTCCAAGGGACTCTGAAGAGTCTTCTCCAACACCACAGTTCAAAAGCATCAATTCTTCGGTGCTCAGCCTTCTTCACAGTCCAACTCTCACATCCATATATGACCACAGGAAAAACCATAGCCTTGACTAGACGGACCTTAGTTGGCAAAGAAATGTCTCTGCTTTTGAATATGTTCTCTAGGTTGGTCATAACTTTTCTTCCAAGTAGTAAGCGTCTTTTAATTTCATGGCTGCAGTCACCATCTGCAGTGATTTTGGAGCCCCTCAAAATAAAGTCTGACACTGTTTCCACTGTTTCCCCATCTATTTCCCATGAAGTGATGGGACCAGATGCCATGATCTTCGTTTTCTGAATGTTGAGCTTTAAGCCAACTTTTTCACTCTCCACTTTGACTTTCATCAAGAGGCTTTTTAGTTCCTCTTCACTTTCTGCAATAAGGGTGGTGTCATCTGCATATCTGAGGTTATTGATATTTCTCCCGGCAATCTTGATTCCAGCTTGTGTTTCTTCCAGTCCAGCGTTTCTCATGATGTACTCTGCATAGAAGTTAAATAAGCAGGGTGACAATATACAGCCTTGACGCACTCCTTTTCCTATTTGGAACCAGTCTGTTGCTTCATGACCTGCATATAGGTTTCTCATGAAGCAGGTCAGGTGGTCTGGTATTCCCATCTCTTTCAGAATTTTCCACAGTTTATTGCGATCCAAACAGTCAAAGGCTTTGGCATAGTCAATAAAGCAGAAATAGATGTTTTTTCCTGGAACTCTCTTGCTTTTTCGATGATGTCTTTCCTAAAACCAGCTTGAACATCTGGAAGTTCATGGTTCACGTATTACTGAAGCCTGGCTTGGAGAATTTTGAGCATTACTTTACTAGCGTGTGAGATGAGTGCAATTGTGTGGTAGTTTGAGCATTCTTTGGCATTGCCTTTCTTTGGAATTGGAATGAAAACTGCCCTTTTCCAGTCCTGTGGCCACTGCTGAGTTTTCCAAATTTGCTGGCATATTGAGTGCAGCACTTTCACAGCATCATCATTCAGGCTTTGAAATAGCTCAACTGGAATTCCATCTCCTCCACTAACTTTGTTCATAGTGATGCTTTCTAAGGCCCACTTGACTTCACATTCCAGGATGTCCGGCTCTAGGTAAGTGATCACACCATCGTGATTATCTGGGTCGTGAAGATCTTTTTTGTACAGTTTTTCCTGTGTATTCTTGCCACCTCTTCTTAATATCTTCTGCTTCTGTTAGATCCATACCATTTCTATCCTTTATTGAGCCCATCTTTGCATGAAATGTTCCCTTGGTATCTCTAATATTCTTGAAGAGATCTCTAGTCTTTCCTATTCTGTCCTTTTCCTCTATTTCTTTGCATTGATAGCTGAGGAAGGCTTTCTTATCTCTCCTTGCTATTCTTTGGAACTCTGCATTCAGATGCTTATATCTTTCCTTTTCTCCTTTGCTTTTCGCTTCTCTTCTTTTCACATCTATTTGTAAGGCCTCCCCAGGGAGCCATTTTGCTTTCTTGCATTTCTTTTCCATGGGGATGGTCTTGATCCCTGTCTCCTGTACAATGTCACGAACCTCCATCCATAGTTCATCAGGCACTCTATCTATCAGATCTAGTCCCTTAAATCTATTTCTCACTTCCACTGTATAATCATAAGGGATTTGATTTAGGTCATACCTGAATGGTCTAGTGGTTTTCCCTACTTTCTTCCATTTAAGTCTGAATTTGGCAATAAGGAGTTCATGATCTGAGCCACAGTCAGCTCCTGGTCTTATTTTTGTTGACTATATAGAGCTTCTCCATCTTTGGAGAAGGGAAAACTGAACAGCTATATGTAAAAGAATGAAATTAGAACATGACCTTATACCATATTCAGAAATAAACCAAAATGTATTAAAGACCTACATGTATACCAGAAACCATACAACTCCTAGAAGTGAACATAGGCAGAACAGTCTTTGACATAAACTGCAGCCATATTTTTTGAATCAGTCCCCCAAGGTGAAAGAACTAAACCAAAAATAAACAAATCAGACCTAATTAAACTTTAGAACTCTTGCATGAGAAAAGAAAACCATTGACAAAATGAAAGAAAATACTTTAAAATGATGTGACTTTCAAGGGATTAGTATCTAAAATATATAAACAGCTCATGCAACCTAATACAAAAAAACCAAAGCGCCCAAACAAAAACGGCATACGTCTTGAACAGACATTTTTTCAAAGAAGACATACAGATGGCCAATAGACACATGAGAAGATTACTAATTATTAGAGAAATTCAAATCAGAACCACAATGAGTTTTCACCTCATACCTGTTTAAATGGCTGTCATCAACAAGTCTGAAAGGAATAAATGTTAACGAAGATGTAGACAAAGGGAACCCTCTACACCATTAGTTGGAGCATAAATTAGTGCAGCCGTTGTAGAAACCAGTATGGAGTTCCCACAAAAAACTAGAAATAGAATTACAGAATTACAACATGATCCAGCGATTCTACTCCTGGGTATATATCAGGAAAAAGAAACCCACTAATTTGAAAATATACATGCACCCCAGTCTTCACAATATCACTATTTACAGTAGTCAAGATATGGAAGCAACCCGAGTGTCTATCAACAGATGAATGGACAAAGAAGATGTGGTATCTCTCTATATATACAATGGAAGTATTACCAAGCCTTAAAAACGATGAATTTTTGCCATCTGCAGCAATGTGGATGGACTTGGAGAATATTATGCTTGGTGAAGTAAATCAGAGAAAGACAGATATTATGTGATATTACTTTTTGTGGAATGTAGAAATATAATACGAATAAATTTGTATGGCAGAGCAGAAACAGACTCATAGATACAGAAAACAAACTGGTTGTTACCAGTGGAGAGAGGAAAGTGCTGGGGGTGGGGCACTTCAGTGTGTGAGATTAAGAGATACAAAATACTCCATATAAAATAGGTAAGTGAGAGGAGGTATAGTACAGAGAACTGTTGTCATTATAATAACTTTTAATGGGGCAAAGCTTGGAAAAAATAGTCAAACACTATGCTATACACCTGAAACATAATATTGTAAATATAGTTCATTAAAAAAAAAAGAATAGTAATTAGCCTGGAGAAACTAGAAGGGTTGGGTAGCTGGAACTGGAAAGGGAGAGATTTGGGGGGATGTCTGAAGATGTGAGTTAGAAAAAGTGAGGGCCGAACTAAAGCTGTTGAATAATGTTGGAGGGTATCAGAATTGAGGCAAGCAGTGATGCTTGGTGAGCATGGTGGGCTGACTGTATTAGTAATGTTTAAACGTTTTGGATTTGAGTGGGTAGTTACTGCATTGTTTGAAGCAGAGAAGAGTCATGATCCAACTGGATTTTGGAAGGACTACTTGGGCTGCAGCTGGAAGGACCAGTTAGAATCTGGGTCAGTGTTTTTGTGGGGCAATATTGGGCCTGGCTATAAAATTAGATGTAAGAATCCATTTGTCATTCATGTCTTTCATCCTTTGATTCCTTGTCTTCAGTATCTACTAAACAGTTTTATTAAACGTGTTTTGAAAATTATAAAGCTATGCACAAATAGCAGCTGTTAATAAGAGAGCAGGCTGGAATGGGTCAAGCTGGACATATTACTTTTAAAGTTAGGTTCTTTCCTAGTACTTTCACCATTGTGAGATTTTGCCATCAGTTTATTTTTCATTTATTAATATAGGATTCTGTTATTCTCTATTGTATTCAAGACACTTAAATTGCTCATGGGACTCCACTTTGAAGACAAATTTATTTTGACATAGTAAATTTGCAGTTGTATATATCTCATGACCCCTATATCGACTTTTGTCTATATACCTCAGGAAAATACTCACACAGTTTACATAAGAGATATGGGTAATACTGGGTTATTCATGGTAATGCTCTGTGACAATGAATGATGAGTGGAAACTACCTAATATGCCGTTATAGAGAAACTGATAAGTTGTGATTTATATACATAATAAAATTCTGAAGAAGTCTTGAATGAAATCTACATATGTATATATGTATGTATCTACATGTACGTACACATATGGATAGCTATATAGACAAATTTCTTAAAACATTGAAATTCAGGCCAAAAAAAGCCTCATTGAATATACTGTGATATCATGAATGTAAATTTTAAAACTCAGAAATCAATATACTTTATTACTTATGCATGTGAACATGTGTATATGTGGTAGAAGTGCATATACATGTGTTGAGGTCCTTTAACGGCCGGAACCTGGTGGACTGGAGTCGACGATAAGAAAGTAAAGGAGAGAAAGAGGCTGATATTCCTTGGTTTACACAGAAAACCAATAAAGCCCTTTGACACAGGGCTTGTGTTGCTCACAAAGGCACCTGGCGCCCTCTTTAGGGGGTGAAGGCACAGTGCGCCTTCACCAGAGGGTCTTAGAAGCCTGGGCAGGAGAATGAGCACCACGGTCTCCGTGCTCCAAAGAATTAGAGAGAGAGAGAGCGAGAGCGAGCGAGAGAGAGCAAGACACGGGGACCCAAGCTCTGATGGAGCAAAGATGTTTTAATCAACATGGTGTGTGCATATATACTGTCTTACAAGGTAGTTATTCTCAGTGAAGATAAAGATTAAAATTCCAGACTTACAAAACATAGGTGGTCCATATTAAAGAGAGAGAGAGAGAGTTGTAAATAATCACTTTTACCCTATGGTTCATAAGAAGGAAGAGGGTACTTATCACCATATTGAAAAACTAATGAAGGAAATGCCTGGATTCCTCAGCCCTGGGAGAGGCTTGCCTCTCCTCTTTATTCCTGAATATTCAGGAATTAATAAGGAGCAGAGGATTCCTGACAGATCCAAAACAGCACACAGGAAGCCCTCCTGTTAAATGCTTCCTGACACACATGCATGAGGGTAATTCAGACCAACTTCTTCACCAGTCTGTTTAAAAATGTCCCAGTAGTGTTTAGTATATTTATAAATAGAAGTTCTACCAGAAGATCAATATGACTGTAGATCAATAGAGCTGTAAATTAAGCCTTTTTCAATATAAATAAACTGTGTTCCATATACCGCTATGACTGTTGCTAGTTTCCATTTACTTAGTACTTACCATATGTTTTCCCATTTGTGCGCTTGGACTGGCCCTTAGGGAGTTAGCTAATGTTACCTCGGGGTATGTGAGAGCGGTATTTGTCATTGATGACCACGTCTGTTTGGAATATGTGGCCATATTTTCTCTCTGTGTTCTAAAACAACAGTACTTAGGAAATGTTTAATGTAAAAGGAGTGCAAATTGTGTTGCTTTACTGACGAAATGTATTGTTCCATTTACAATAATGTCTCCTTTTATTCTGAACTGATTCTGTCGCTCATGACAGAAACTTAAGTCCCACTGAAGACAAAATAAGGATTTATTGGCTTGGCTCATGAAACTTGGATGATGTTGTATTAGGATGGCTAGACCCAGACACTTTGACTTTTCTTGGTAAGATCTGTCTCCCTGTTTGGCATCCCTCCCAGGCACTCCCTGACTTGTATGCTCCCAGCTTTACCATCCAAGCAGCCAGAGGCCATCCCTCCTGCAGGAAAGTCGTGGGGAGATTTCACAGTGATTTGCCTTTGGTCATAAGCCCTTTCCTGAAACAGTTACTGTGGTTCAGAGATTAGTTGTGGTATTTGCTCAGGCAGAGTTAGGGATACCAACCAGTGCAAATGAGAGGGGACTATTTCATTAAGAGAAAGTGGGGTCATGTTATCAGGGCCCAGGACAAAGGGGCAGGCTAAAACTGTAGCTTCTGTGGAACACCATCACTTCTCTTAGGGTCGTCTTTCTCCTCGACATGCTTAAGGAGAAAATGCCATGAATACTCCCTGCATGTCTTAAGAGTTCCTGAGTTTTGCTTAAGCATAATTGACTCCTAGAAATGTGTGGCCTTTCCTCAGGTAAGTTTCTGCTTTCCTGCACTAAGACTCATCAGTGGCATTTAGCTGAATGAGAATTAGGGAAGCTACTCTAAGAGATGTGTCAGATACTGCCTTGTTCAGTGATGGGCTTACAGATAAAACCTGTGGTTTGCTACTTTGGGAACATTAGTGCTTGGAGCTACTTCATTAGCTGCTTTAATTTGCACAGATACGGATGGAAGGTGGGAGGGCCCATCTTCATCAGAATCCGCCAGAGTGTGATCTGGATCCAAGTGTGAGTGGGCTCTGCTGGTCAAACACCAGGGATGACTTGTGTCGGCTTATGCAGATTTGCACTGCTGGGTTACTCTGTGCCCAGCACTTGGCAATGTCCAGATAACATTTAAATCAGGCGCTAAGTGTAATTAAGTACTACCCTCAGCATAGCTCTCCTTTTAGGACATTTTTATTCACCATGATTTAGAACATGACAATTGGGTGAGATTAAAGCAGCAAATTGTGCCTATAAAACAAACCCCTGAAAATAGCAAGGGACTATAAAATTTTATAAAGGGAATACTGCACATGCCTCCAATCTGATAAAACTTTTGTGAGCTGGGAGATTAACTGTGAAATAAAAGTAAGCCAATACAGTATGTGCCACATTCAGACTATAAATCAGATATTATTGTTTAGTATAACTTTTATGTTCCCTCCCCAAATGACTTCTTAGCATCTTGAGAATATCCCAATGTAGCATACAATTAATTAGCCTTCGAGGAAATGGACTCAGGAGACCCTGGGCCACACTGTGAGTGTAAGGAATCTGGGCGACAGTATTGTAATCGGAGAGTATTTGGTCTTTGGGGGAGTACTTTCGTTCTTACAGTTGATACTTTGGTTTCGTTATTTACTTGGTTCATGTTTATGTCTTGTCTTTTGTAAAGAATGGGACCGATTTCCAAGGCTCTTGAAAGCTATTCACTTTTTGCTTAGAGTTCTGGGGTTTTATAGCTACATGGCATTTTAACACTCATCTGCTCCAGTACCTCCTTTTAAAAATACAGAAGCTGAGGTTATAAGCATTAAGTGGCCTGCTTCAGTGCACATAGTAAGTTAGGGACATACTGGGTTCTCCTTCAGAGATAATCATACCCTATTCTGTCCTTTTGCCTACAGATTTTAAGGTTATTTTTTTCCTGTTAAAACTTAAATAATGCATAGGTGTTCATTTTTTAACTGATTAACAAAATGCTGCCTTTCAGAACACAGAGAAGACTCAAAAAATATATTGAAGTAGATTTTGAAAAAGTCACCTATATTTAGACCAGTCAAAGATGACTTTATTGTTAACATATTGTATACCCTTCCAACCTTTTATCTACATATATGAAGAAAGAAAGGGCTTCACTGGTGGCTCAGACAGTAAAGAATCTGCCTGCAATGCAGGAGACCTGGGTTTGATCTGTGGATTGGGAAGATCCCTTGGAGAAGGGCATGGCAAGCCATCCCAGTATTCTTGCCTGGAGAATTCCATGGACAGAGGAGTCTGAAGGGCTACATTCCATGGGATTGCAAAGAGTCAGACATGACTCAGTGACTAACACACACACATGAAGAAAGAAGCATAGATATAGTTATTTTCTCTGAAAAATAAAGACTAAAGTCTTCTTCCCTGCTTTTTGAAATTTCTCTTTACACAAAATGGCTTTTATGCAAGACCTACATTATTACCTGTTTTTTTGAACTGAAGTTCAAAGAGGATTTCCGCCTTTGCGCGCGCACACACACACACACACACACACACACACACACACACACGGCAAAAAGTGAAAATAGCATTCAGTCTTTGTTGCAGTGAGCCGTAATAGAGGTATCAGCCACCTTGAGCACTGACCTCCTTCCATAGGAGTCCCTCAGCATCTCAGCACCAAGCCATCATAGCTTTGAACTGTGTCTCTGTTTACTTTGTGCATCTGTTAGAAAGATGTATCCACAGTGATTTCTAATTTGCTTTATGTCATTTCCACTTATGAAAGGTATCATAGATACCTTTTACGTAGCAGATAAATCTGTATTCTGTTTTACTCATATAATACACTTATTGGGAAGATTTCTTCACATGATGAAATACTTAACAGCACAATTTTTAATGATTTTATGTTCTGTCAAAATAACATAGCTCTTAAGAAATTTATTTCACTGTTGTTTTATTACTAGTCCCTTTTTAACTACATAGGTCTGACTACTAAAGATTTTGAAAAGTAAAAAATACTTGGAGAGAGATGAAAAAAATAGAATATTGATGAAACATAGATCTTTCTAATGTTTTATATATAGGGCAGTTTTATGTGACCAATTAAATGAAGTTTTATATGATAATATCCAAGTTTTCATACCAGATTAGGTTGAGTAATATTATTTCTATACCAGGATAGATTTACAAATTAAGTTGATTTTTTAAAAATTTCATTGGATTACAGTTGATATACAATGTTGAATTAGTTTCCTTTGTACAGCAAAGTGAATCAGTTATGCATAAACATATATCCACTATTTTTAAGGCTCTTTTTTATATGGGCCATTCAGTTCAGTTCAGTTGCTCAGTCGTGTCTGACTGTTTGAGACCCCATGGACAGCAGCACGCCAGGCCTCCCTGTCCGTTACCAACTCCTGAAGTTTACTCAGACTCATATCCATCGAGTCAGTGATGCCATCCAACCATCTCATCCTCTGTTGTCCCCTTCTCCTCCTGCCTTCAATCTTTCCCAGCATCAGGGTCTTTTCAAATGAGTCAGTTCTTCGCATCAGGTGGCCAAAGTATTGGAGTTTCAGCTTCAATATCAGTCCTTCCAGTGAATATTCAGGACTGATTTCCTTTAGGATAGACTGGTTGGATCTCCTTGCAGTCCAAGGGACTCTTAAGAGTCTTCTCCAACACCACAGTTCAAAAGCATCAATTCTTTGGCCCTCAGCTTTCTTTATAATCTAACTTTTACATCCATACATGACTACTGGAAAAAACATAGCCTTGACTAGACAGACCTTTGTTGGCAAAGTGATGTCTCTGCTTTTTAATATGCTGTCTTTGTTTTCTTTCAAGGAGCAAGCATCTTTTAATTTCATGGCTGCAGTCACCATCTGCAGTGATTTTGGAGGCAAAAAAATAAAGTTGTCACTGTTTCCACTGTTTCCGCATCTATTTGCCATGAATTAATGAGAGCAGATGCCATGATCTTAGTTTTCTGAATGTTGAGCTTTAAGCCAACTTTTTCACTCTCCTATTTCACTTTCATCAAGAGGCTCTTTAGTTCTTCTTTGCTTTCTGCCATAAGGGTGGTGTCATCTGCGTATCTGAAGTTATTGATATTTCTCCCGGCAATCTTGATTCCAGCTTGTGCTTCATCCAGGCCAGTGTTTCTCATGATGCATTCTGCATCTAAGCTAAATAAGCAGGGTGACAATATACAGCCTGGACATGCTCCTTTCCCTGTTTGGAACCAGTCTGTTGTTCCATGTCCAGTTCTGACTGTTGCTTCCTGACCTGCATACAGGTTAAGTAGAGTTCCCTGTGCGATACAGAAGTCCTTAGTTTTGTGTGTGTGTGTGTGCTCAGTCATGTCAGACTCTTTGTGACCCCATGGACTGTAGCCTGCCAGGCTCCTCTGTCCATGAGATTTCCCAGGCAAGAATACTGGAATGGGTTGCCATTCCTTCTCCAGAGGATCTTTCCAACCCAGGGATCGAACCTGCATCTCCCATGTCTCTTGAATTGCAGGCCAATTCTTTACCTGCTGAGCCATCAGAAGCCCTTTTTGGTTATCTGTTATAGTAACCTATACATGCCAACCCCAGTCTCCCAATTTATCCTTCTCCCCCTGACCCCCTGATTGCCATAAGCTTGTGTTCTACAGAAATGAAGTATATTTTTTATAATTTAAATTTGCTCTCCTACCAAAATAGGCTAGCTTATAGTTACCAGGCTGCATAACTTTAAAATCATATGTCAATCACTTGGTCTTCGGCTACATCCATCCATTCATTTAGTCATAAATTCTTTCATTCACCTCCTTGCCTTCTAAGAATATGCTAAGCACCATGGTGCTGTAGGTAATAAGAAAAATGAATACGGCATTGTCTTTGCCTTCAGGGGCCTTATACTTCAGTTTAAGAGGCAAGTTGGTGAACAATTCACCCGTTTAAAGACAGAACATCTGTGGAATAATGAGAAGGCAAGGATTATCAGCCTGAATATGGAGGGCGATTTTAATGGCCAGAGGACAGTCCAGGCCAAGAGAACAGCAAAGACATATAAAAGTACAAATACCCAGAGTGTTTTAGAAAGGCTAGTGTGCTTGGTGAAAAGTGGAGGGTGGAAGGAGAAAAAGGAATGAAATGTTTTCTATTTGCCAGATTTAAATTTGTTGTTGTTGTTTCGTGCTAAATCATGTCCATAAATACAAGGAGATAAACATCTTTTTTTATCTGATTCTGCTGGTGTTAATCATTCAGGTGGGCAACTAGGGATTATCAAGATGTACAATGAACTGGAGACCAAGGAGTTTTAAGTTCTGATCTCTTTATCAGAAGAGATTGCTTAGTGTTGTATACTAATGTCTCTTGGTCTTACTTTTTTAAAAAAAATATAGGCTCTGTTTCTTGAGGGTGAAATAGAAATGGCAAAATAAAGCAAAAAACATATCCGCAATATTTAGATATTGACCCTGAAAAGAGTATTAGTAACTGTTTGTTGGTGTTTGCATTGAACTCATTCTTGTAATTTTAAGCTTTCCTCTGTCACATTCAGACAGCATAAAATTTAGAGTAATACTTCAGTTAGTTGGATTAATGGAGACTTTCTGAAATTGTTGTTGAAAGAAAAATGCAGCTTTATTACTTTCATATACATAATTTGAATTAGGCTAATAAAGAATTGCCTAATAGATGCCCTGATGAACCTACTTTAATGACTACATGAAAATAATTTGTAATTAGGATAATAATTTTATGCAAATGAAAGCTGACGAGATTTTCAAGTGTCTGAAGATAGTTTGTTTTCTGAAATGGGATAAAAATGCCTCTTAGAGTTATACAAACTGATTGTTGCATTTGCTTAGAGCTTTTTCATTTTTCAAAGTATAATACTTTACATTTAAACACTTCCTTATTTGTTCCTTACAACAGCCTCATCATTAGCGGAAATTAAATGATTTGCCATAGGTCATAAAATTAGTAATTGATGATACCAGGCTGAGAACTCAAGACTCTTAATTATTAGTCTTTTGTTCTATATCCCAGTGCATACAATTGATTTCTTTAGTATTTCCTCTTTTTCTTGTTAGCTAGGGTATAGACGACCATGTATTTTAGACTTTGCTTAGATTCAGGGAGCATTAAAGATCAAGGAATCTTGATTATTTTCCTGAAAATAAGATTGTGATATGTTACCTCATGATTGCCTCAATAAATTGAAACAAATCCATAAAGTACAAAAGCTGAAAACGAAGCTTTAATCTTTTGGTCTTAGGATTAAGGTAAATTTTTCCAGTTAGAAATATCACTTTAGGTCTTCAATTATTAGTAAAATGGGAATTCTTTATTTACATAAAACAGACCACGTGGCTAAAAAGTTGGAAAGTCACCAGAAATGTCATCCATCAAGTATATACCCCAGACAAAAATTGGTAGCTTTATATAATTTCTCTCTGTTGGCTACTTTAATGAATAAATCTGTAAAATTTAAACTTTCAGAACTTAGCAGTACTTTTTTATTTATATACTAACATGCTGCTACTGCTGCAGCTGCTAAGTTGCTTCAGTCATGTCCAACTCTGTGTGACCCCATAGACGGCAGCCCACCAGGCTCCCCCGTCCCTGGGATTCTCCAGGCAAGAACATTGGAGTGGGTTGCCATTTCCTTCTCCAGTGCATGAAAGTGAAAAGTGAAAGTGAAGTCACTCGGTTGTGTCCGACTCTTCTTGACCGATTGACTAAATCTATTATTTTAAGGTTGAGTAATAAAATGTAAGAACAGGCACTTAACATTGATATGCTTTTGAAGAATTTTATACATATAATAATGCATCTTTATCAGAGTGATTTTATATGCTTTAGTAAAAATATTGTTTTTTCTAAATATATACACCTGAGAAAAAGACAACTTCATACCCTTTACATGAGCAATATGGGACATTCCTGTATCATTTTCTCATTATTTTATATAATTGGTGTAAAAGCCCTCTTCCTTCAGGTCTCTGCATCAAGGTTTATTGCTGGAAATAACAGGTACACTTTCTTGTTTCTCTGTCTTTTATATAAAAGCTTGTGACAGTCATACTCAGTGTAGCATTGTACTTTGGCTGCAATATAATAATTTTACAGTATTGAAAGTAGCATTGTAAATTCCTTTGCACTGCACAAAGCTCTTCTCAGTTATTTAATATGAGATTTTCCCCATCTGTCTGTCTTTCTTGACAACTTTTGAAGATACTGATGTAATTTATTACTTTTTACAATGAACTAAAATATGACAAGAGTTCTGAATAGGATGGAGTGGTTTGTAGAATAGTGCTCCTGCTGAGAACAACTAGAGAATATGGATAACCATTTAAATAGTTCTGCTTAAATGCTTCAGAGAGTTTTTGAAGTACTGAAAGCTAGAAAATAGAAAGCCATGGAAACTTGAGCTGATGATTCATCTCTACTTTTTCCTTGGGGAAATCTGCTACTTCTGGGCATGGTTAGGAAACAAAGGATGGGGCTTAGCTCAGGCAGAGGGCTACTCTTAAGGGAAGAAGTAACATGCAGAATTTTTGGTGAACTCGTGGAGTGAAGTGAAGAAAAATGTTGACCCAAGTTGAGGAATCTCAGTACACAATGCCCTCAACACGTTTGCTGACTTCTGGAAGTGAATGAAGTGGGAGGTAAAAGGGAAGGGAGCAGGGTTGAGGAAACCAAGACTAGTGTTGAAGAGCAGCTGAGAAAATAAACCTGGCGATCATACTAGATGTCCAGTTGGAAACTATATATGAGACTACACTCTAGGGGAGTAGATATCCAGAGGTTGATGGAGCCTTACCTTACAAAACTACAGTTCAGCCTCAAAGCAAATTTGTCTTTGGTTGAATTAAGGCGATCAACTCTGACTTTCTGTCCAGCAAAAAAAAAAAAAGAAAAAGGCAAATTGTTTCTAGAGGATGCTAACATAATCTGAAACCCCTATGTCTGAGATTCAATTAAATATTACTAACAAAATAAATCAAGAGAAAAAATCTCAATAGAATGTATTCATAGGTGATCCAGGACTTCCCTAGTGGCTCAGATGGTAGAGAGTCTGCCTGCAATACGAGACCTGGGTTTGATCCCTGAATTGTGAAGATCCCCTGGAGATGGGAATGACAACCCACTCCAGTATTCTTGCCTGGAAAATCCCAGATGGAGGAGCCTGGTGGGCTACGGTTCATGGGGTCACAAAGAGTCCAACATGACTAACGCATGCGTGATAGGTGATCTGGAAACTGTCATGAAGAGACAAAAGATTTTTTGAATGACTTTTACTAATGTATTTAAGAAAAACTGGATGGCAATGAATAAAAATAGAATAATTTCAACACATACATAAAATCTAAAAAGATAACCATGTGGAAATCAAACAATACAATATCTTAAGTTAATTGTTCAGTAAATGTGTTTGATAGCAGAAGACAGGAACTAAAAACCTGTAGATAGTTCAAAAGTACCTGTCCAGCTGAAGCACAGAGAGGAAATGAAAGACTATAAAATAAATGAAGGATAAGAACTATAGAATGTAATGTAACTGTCTAGCTTTCATACAACTGAAGTATCAGAAGAAAACCAGAGTTTGTGGCAGAATCAGTATTCAATAATATTGACTATGAATGTTCCAAATATGATAAAATATCAACTCACAAATTCCAGAAGCTCTGTGAATTACAAGTAGAATAACTAGAAAGAAGGTAAAAACTTAGACATACCACAGTAAAAGTGATGAGAAACAAAGATAAGAAAAACCTTAATAGCAAAAAGTAGGACAAAAACCAAACAGAAAAATAAGACATTATTTTCAAAGTAGTAATGGTAATACTAACAGCTGACTTGCTAATAAGAACAATAGAAGCCAGAGAATAATTGAATTACAGCTTAATAAGTGATGAATAACTTCCAGATGGGAAGTTATTTCATCCAGTGAAAATGAAAGTAAAATATTCATCTAGTTACAAAGAAATAATTATGTCTTTATTTGTAGGTGACCCAATGATCTATGTAAAAATAAAGACATTTTACATATTTCAGACAAAAAAAAAAACTGAAAGAATGTATCAGTGGCATACCTGAACTAAAATATAAAGGAAAAAGGGATCCTCAAGAAGGAAGCAGAGATGCAGGAAGAAATAAAGAAAAATGGAAGGAGAAATATGTGGCTAAATGTGGTTAATACTGATTGTACAAAACAGTGATAATGTCTTTACTTAATGTGTATAGATTTGAAATAAATAATGCAATAGCGACAGTAATGTAAGCACATTGGAGGACTATAAATCATACAAAATATTTTATATTCTAGCATTTTTATAACATAGTAAAAGTGATAAAAGTAATGTATTTGACTATTAGTTAAGGATGCATATTTTAGAATAATGACTAAAGAACTTGTAATTTATTACTAAGAATTTATTGGAGGAAAACTAAAATAATGTAAATTATTTTATTAATCTGAAGGAGAGAAGATACATATACAGGTGAATCCAATAGAACACATGATAAAATGGTATAAATATATAGATTAATAATCATAAATAAGATTCACCATTTCTTCCATAAAAAGATAATTAAAAAACTAAAATTGTCAGCTTGTATTAAAAATAATTCCAAGTGTGTGCTCCTTGTGAGACTCCCACTTTAAATATTCACACAGAAATATTAATAGGATGAAAAAAGCAAGAAGCAAGCAGTAAGCAAAAGAAAGCTTCCACAGTTTTCTGATAACCAGAGAAGTAGATTCTAAAGCAAGTGTACTCAAATAAAGAAGAAGAATATATATTTAAAAGATTTTTACAGTCCTAAATTTGATTGTACCTGTTACCATTCTTTTAAAATCTTTACAGCAATAAACTATGAAACCAAAAACATAAATTAAAAATCAAGATCGTGGCAAGCAACTTGAACACACTTTTCCTTAACTGATAGAACAGGCATCCCCAAGTCAATAAGGTTATTGAAAATCTGAACAACATATTTTACAAATACCACCAAGTTGATAGACTACTACATCCAGCTGTAACTGAACTCATCCTTTTCAAGTGCATATGAATTGTTACCAACCTGGTCATATATTATGGTTTATAGAACAAATCTCATCAAATATCAAAAGACTTAAATCATTCAGATTATATTATCTTATTATGATGAATTAAAGTAGAAATAAAAGCCCAAGAGATAAATAGTAAAACACAAATTGCTTGGAAATTTAACAGTATACTCTAAATAACCTGTGTGTCAAAGAAGACATCTTACTGGTAATTAAAAATATTTGGTATGAATTTTAATGATGATCTGACTTAACAAAACTTGTATAAGGATCTGGTTAAAGCAGTATACACAGGATCATTTACAGATTTAAATTCACATATAAGAAAGGAATAACAGCCTAAAGCCAACTATCTAAGCTTTCAACTCAAGAAACTAGAAATAGAATAATAAATGAAACCCTAAAAAGTAAGCAAAAGAAAATACTGAAGATAAGATCTGGAATTGCTCAAGGAAAAAATTACCAATATCAACAATCACAAAAAAAATAATACATATGCTAAACACATTAAAAAGATAATAAAAGTATATAACATTAATTTGAAAATCAAAATAAAATTTACAGATTTACTGAAAGAACAAAAACTAAGATGAAATAGAAAATTGGAACCTGTTATTAAAATTTTTCTCCATTTAAAATTCCAGACTTATATGACTTCACCAATGATTACTATTAAATGTTTAAGATAGAAATAATTACTATTTATAACCTTTTATAGATAGAAGGAAAAGTAGCAATACTCTTATTTGATAATTCTTTAACACAGAGATTGTAAGAACTTTAATAATGTTCAGTTCAGTTCAGTCGCTCAGTCGTGTCCGACTCTTTGCGACCCCATGAATCCCAGCACGCGAACCTAGAATAATGAAAACTATTTCATTATACATATTTTGAAAGTGAAAGTGAAGTCGCTCACTCTTTGCGACTCTATGAACTGTAGCCCACCAGGGTTCTCCATCCATGGGGTTTTCCAGGCAAGAATACTGGAGTGGGTTGCCATTTTCTTCTCCGGGGGATCTTCCCCACCCAGGGATCGAATCCAGGTCTCCTGCATTGCAGACAGACGCTTTACTCTCTGAGCCACCAGGGAAGCCCATTCATATTTTGAACACATGGCCATACTACTTAAGACTGATTAGTAATTGTCTGTCACCTTAAGGGCCCATAGAATTGTTTTTGGCTTTTAGTAAATTGTTACTGAAGTGGACAGAAGTATAGAGAGTGGTACTTCAGTTGAATTTGAGTATTTCTAGATCTTTTGATGGTAAATGTGTCACAGTAGAAATTGTGCCAGTTTGGGGATTCAGAAGACCGAGGTTCTAATTTGACGCCAACTAGGATTCTGAGGTGGCTCAGATGGTGAAGGATCTGCCTACAATGTAGGAGACCAGGGTTTGATCCCTGGGTTGGGCAGATCCCCTGGAGAAAGGAATGGCTACCCGCTCCAGTATTCTTGCCTGGAGAATCCCATTGACAGAGGAGTCTGGCAGGCTATAGTCCATCGCATTGCAAAGAGTTGGACACTACTGAGTGACTAATACTTCACTTTTTTTTCACCTCTTATCTTAGGCAAATATTACTACATAATATCTCAGAGTTTTTGTTTCCCATTTTTCCATTGAGAGGTTTTTGTAGAAAATCTTTAAGACTCTTGATAAATCTGATGAAACTGGAGTTGTCTTTCTATTCCACCTTATTGAGATAAGCAAATGGCAGGATGTAGAGAAATTATTCCAGGTACTGAACCACCTGGAATGACAGTTACTAACACAAGAAAAGTAAAAAAGCTATCCTACAAATGAGATTACTGATTTCCTCCATATAATGATGCTCACAGGTTGGCCTTGGTAAACAGTGTCAGTTTACAAACCTGTTTATTTATGTTAGCTGTTCCCAAGCTGGTGGAAAAAAGGCAAGCACCCATGGAAACATGTTCTGTATGTCATGATCTCAAGGCACTTTTGTTTGCTTAAACTCATCTCTATATTTGAAGTTATTTTTCTCTGCCTGTATACCTCGCAAACTCTCACTCAGTTTATTCCTTTTCTCTTGTCCTAAGAATGTCAAAATTATCAAATCTTTTCATTTTTATTATGCCAGTGTCTCTAGTAACTCACTGACAGACATCTCTTATAACTGATTTATTAATATTCACCAATTCTACTGATTGAAGATATTTTATTTTTAACAAAATGGCACAAAGTATTTCCAAACATGTCATTGCCATGTGTTTATACATTTTCCTTTGTGAGACCTCTAGCCAAAAAGATTTGATTGAACATTTAACTTAATGCGCTCTCCAACTTCAGTGTAATAGATTTAGCTTCTAACCAATACCATCCATCATACTATTTATAAGGTAGAAATTACATGAATTTTTTGATATCTTCATGTCTATCATCTTTCACAGACAAAGGCTAAGATTACTGACTAAAACAGCACTTTTAGGGACTTCCCTGATGGTCCAGTGGCTAAGCTTCCACACTCCATGCTCTTTGAACAGTAGTAATTGTATGGTGTGTATTGTAGCTGTTTTACCAGGTTATAGTAGATCTCTTCTAGGATGCGTGCATCTGAGCTAAGTCACTTCAGTCGTGTCTGACTTTGCAACCCGACGGACTGTAGCCATCCAGCCATCTAGGTCCTCTGTCCATGGGATGCTCCAGGCAAGAATACTGGAGTGGGTAGCCATTTCCTTCTCCAGGGGATCTTCCAGACCCAGGGATCGAACCTGCATCTCTTATGTCTCCTGCATTGGCAGGTAGGTTCTTTACCACTAGCGCCAAATTGCCCCCCTTAGACAAATTTCTTTTCTGACACATGTCATATTGGTGCTGGTTTTTGTTTTTGTTTTTTTTTAACATTCATATATTTGGCTGCGGCAAGTCTTAGTTGCAGCATGTGGGATTTTGGTCCCTGACCAGGGATTGAACCCAGGCCTTCTGCACTGGGAGTGTGGAGTCTTAGCTGCTGGACCACCAGGAAAGTCCCTAGTGATCTTAGCCTTTTGGAAGTGATAGACATGAGCATGTCAAAACCAGCTGTGTTTCTGCAACATATTTTCACAGCAAAGTGTGTAAAGGAAATGAGAATATTTTGGCCCCGTTCCTTATGTTTCTTCTGCAGTCCTTGCTTGGGAATTTCTAGGAGAAATCAGACTGTTTCACCATGGTTTATAAACCATTGCTGTAACACACCTGTGATAAATATGTTCATTCCAGACACCTATTAAGTGATTTTAAAAGAAATTCTAGCGAAGATATTCATGCATGTATTAAAATATGAGTTTATGTTTTCCAGTTGAGTTCCTCAGTGATTCAGATATTCTTGTTTTACCTGCTAAAATTAAAGTACTTCTTATATTCATTTGCTGGATAAGTCATCATTGCAGTTTATACGTCATTATGGTCTGAGGGACAGAATCCTCTCTCTTTGTCCAAATGTGTCCTGTGTGTGTGCTTAGTCGTGTCTGACTCTTTGTGACCCCATAGATTCAGCCCACCAGGCTCCTCTGTCCATGGGACTTCCCAGGCAAGAATACTGGAGTGGGTTGCCATTTCCTCTTCCCAGGGGATCTTCCCAACCCAGGGATTGAACCCACGTCTGCTGTGTCTCCCGCATTGCAGGCAGATTTTTTACTACTGAGCCATCAGGGAAGCCCAGATAACTGTATGTGTACCCCTTTTTATATATCAAATAAGCGGAACATGATCCACATTTCTGTCTGATAAGGATTTTTCTACTAAAAGGCTTAAGATTGAGATCTAAATAATTATCTGCTGGGGTCCAGCCCTGGTGGATCCAGGGTAATTTGAAGTGGGGACGGAGAGGGCGTCTAGAGGAAAATTGTTGAATTAAAGATATGGAGAGAGATTAGAAAATAATAGTGTAGTAGGAAAATTAGTGGAGAAAAGAGGCTGAATAACTTGGTTTACGCGGAGAACCAATAAAACTCTGAGACAAGGGGTTTGCACTATCTAGGTAGGCCACTGGTGCCTGCTTGAATAGCAGAGGGTACCCCGCTTTGGGCTCCCTCTTGCGTGGGTCTTAGAAGCCAGGGCAAATAAGTAGACATGGTGAGCCTCCGCACTCCAGATGGGAATTCAGCCAGAAAACGAGAAAAGATGACACAAGGGAAACCAGTCTTTCCAGGAACTGGTCCTGTTTCTTTATTTTCCAGGTCCGCTTTTATACTTTGAGTTATACATAGAGATAAATGGAAAATAGAAAGTCACGAGGGGTCAGCAGTCCTGACCCTTATTGAAACCATGCTTTCTTTCTGCATTCCTTCTGATATACAAAGTTCTCAGGTGATTTACATCATCTTCTGGCCAAGAGGCCTGCTAACATTTTATGACCCTTTCTGATGATGATTAGTCAACCAGAAACCTTATTTTCTCCAAAGGTGATTTTTCTTAAGTCAGGCACCACCCTCTGAAGGCACCAAAAAAAGTTGCATTCCTTCAGGGTAAAGGTGCAGTGGGCTATAATCAAGAAAAGAATTTAGCCTAAGGTCTAACATGATTAATATCAAGGTTAATACTTATTTCTCCTATATGTTAGTTATATTCATGTGTATAAGGGGCAAGGGATATGGAGACTTAGCAGCAAATATTGGCTCAACAATGAAACCCTCCACCGGTATAATTTCTAACTAACTTGCTAATACTATACTAATAATTTTCCAACTTCTCAAAAGAATCTGTTTTTAGAAAGTTTAAAGCATCTCGTGCCTCTCACAGTTGGGAGGCTGTGAACAATCACATGTGGCTGGACAAACCTGTCAGGCAGGCTAGAGAGCCATCAGAAGAGTTTTTGGACTGAAACACTCTTGTTACACCCAGGAGATTTATTAACTGGAGTTCTGTGTTAACTCCTTTTCAGAGAGAGGTGGTAGGGGATAGCCCCCTGTAATGTCAGAAGTGTAGGTGAAAGCATAATGCAGTAAGGTAGGCAGACTCTGGTTTTGGGGGTAGATGCTCGAGAATGTCCAGGGGGACCCCTGAGGCCTGATGCTGCCTTTGCATAATGTCAGGCCTCCTTCCTCATGACCTTTGCCACAGGCGGGATTCCTCACGCTGGCTCCCAGCAATCTTATTAAGATAGACATTGTATTTTATTTATTTTATCCCAATAATAATCACGTATCCTTTTTCTATTTAGGTTGGTGCAAAAATAATTGTAGTTTTGCATTGTTGAACTTTGCTATTTAATATTGGAATACATTCTTAAATGTGGTTGTGTCATACATCATTTTAATGCACATTTATCATTTTATGAGTTTTTAAAATAATTACTGATTACTTGCTGTGTATTTTATATTTATTTGAGACTATGGAAATGATGTTAGACAAAAAGTAATTTCAAGCCATTTTCTTATTGGAGTTCAAAATGGGTCCTAAAGCAGCAGAGACTCACAGCATTAGCAATGCATTTGGCCCAGAAATTGCTAATGAATGAACAGTGCAGTGGTAGGTCAAGAAATTTTACAAAGGAGGCAAGAGCCTTGAAGATGAGGAGTGCAGTGGCTGGACATCGGAGGTTGATGACAACCATTTGAGGGGGACATCGAAGCTAATCCTCTTACAGCTACATAAGATGCTGCCAAAGAACTCAGTGTTGACCATTCTATGGTTGTTCAGCATCTGAAGCAATTGGAAAGGTGAAAAACCTTGATAAGTGGGTGCCTCATGAGCTGATCGCAAATTTAAAATTGTCATTTTGAATTGTTGTCTTCTCTTGTTCTGTGCAACAGCATACCATTTCTCAATTGAATTGTGACCTGTGATGAAAAGTGGGTTTTATACGACAACTGGCAATGACCAGCTCAGTCCCTAGACCAAGAAGAAGCTCCAAAGCACTTACCAAATCTAAGCTTGCACCAATAATAAAAGGTCCTGATCACTGTTTGGTGGTCTACTGCTGCCCATCTGATTCACTACAGCTTTCTGAATCCTGGTGAAACCATTATATCTGAGAAGTATGATCAGCAAATTGAGGAAATGCACTGAAAACTGGAACGCCTGCAGCCAGTTATTGGACAACAGAAAGGGCCCAGTTCTTCTCCAGGACAACGCTCGACCACATATGACACAACTAATGCTTCAAAAGCGGAAAGAACTGTTTAAAGTTTTGCCTCGTTCACCATATCAACCTGACTTCTACCACGTCCACAAGCATTCTGACAACTTTTTGCGGGAAAAATACTTCCATAACCCACAGGGGGCAGAAAATGCTTTCCAAGAGTTCATTGAATTCTGAAACATAGATTTTTATGCTACAGGAATAAACATACCTATTTCTGGTTGGCAAAAATGTGTTGATTGTAATAGTTCCAATTTTGATGAATAAAGATGTGTTTGTGCCTAGTTATAGTAAATTAAAATTCACAGTCCAGCCTAATATTTTGATCAAATATATGTGACTGTTGTTCTATGGTAGCACATACGTATAACAATCCTAACCAAAATGCTTTTTTTTCTCCTCATTATAGACATACAATTTTTTTTTCTATTTCCCTTTTACTTCCCACAAAGGACAATACCTTTAAGCTAATTTTATTTCCCCATCTCCTTCTGCCTTATATTTCCACAACATAACACTTCTCAAATACCTTTATTTTTTCCTTACTTTTTTATATGTATGTGTCGGGGCAGTGGGTATAGTATAGTTTAAGAAAATGTATCTCCTTTATTTGTGCCAGTTGAGTTTTATAAGTGCTTATTTAGCGTTGTTATTACACATACCCTGAGAGCCTTTGTGTCAGGTTTTCTTGTTCAATGCTGTATCCTCTTTAGTTTATCTTTTCTTCTTTTTTAAAAAAATAATCAGCTTGGGCTCATTCATTATTTGCAGTATTTTTTCAAGTATTTTTTAGATGAGGCATGTTTGGGGTTTGTTTTCTCAGTTACAGCAAGTCCTAATTTTCTCTTTCATCCTGATTAGTTTTCTTGGTTGACAGAAGGCTCTTGAGTTGCAGACTTTATGTGAACATAGTCTGTAAACACTTTGGCTTCCAGTATTGCAGATGAGAAGTCTGATACCTGTCTGATTTTTGGTTTTCTTTGTAGGTAAAAAATTCAAGGGCTCTTTCGATTTTTCATTGCAGATCTTTACTCCATTCAGTGAAGTTTGTTTTAATTTATTTCCTAGATTGGTTTCTAGCCATAACTCCTATTACTTCATCTGTTCTTTTTTTTTTTTTTCCTTTTATATTACGCTGTGTCTGTCACCTAAGCCTCTTTGTGTTTTCCTCTTGCTTTTTTTCCCTTTGCCTTTTTGTTTTATGATTAGATATGCTTACTATACTTGATCTGTCAGGTCACTAATTATAATTACATCAGTCAACTCATTTTTCATTTTTAATTCTCTTAGTGAATTTTATAGATCAAAAATCATGTGTTTAAGTTCCACAGTCTTTCTTAGAATCACACTTGAATCTCTGTAAGTGCCTTTTTACTTTTGCTATTCAGGTACTCATCTCTGTCTTCCAGGAGAGCAGGCTTACCTGGCACACTTCTCTGGATACTTGGCTTCCCAGAAAGGAAGGTTTTTTCCTGTCTTGACTCATTGTGTTTCTTTGTTGGAATATTCTTTATTGTAGAAATTCTGCATGTGATAAAAAGAAGTTTCTTGCCTTATAGTTATGAGACTTAGGAATACACTGTTAAACCTCTCTTACCACAAGCATAAGAAGTCATTTTACAGTCAGATCTCCCTCCACCTTCCTGGCCATTAGAATAAGGAGATGTATCACCTTCATTTAACCCTGTCCTTGATGTTTAGAGCTCAGTTCAGTTCAGTTCAGTTCAGTTGCTCAGTCGTGTCTGACTCTTTGCGACCCCATGAATTGCAGCATGCCACGCCTCCCTGTCCATCACCAACTCCCAGAGTTCGCTCAGATTCACACCCATCGAGTCAGTGATGCCATCCAGCCATCTCATTCTCTGTCATCCCCTTCTCCTCCTGCCCCCAATCCCTCCCAGCATCAAAGTCTTTTCCAGTGGGTCAACTCTTCACATGAGGTGGCCAAAGTACTGGAGTTTCAGCTTTAGCATCATTCCTTCCAAAGAAATCCCAGGGCTGATCTCCTTCAGAATGGACTGGTTGGATCTCCTTGCAGTCCAAGGGACTCTCAAGAGTCTTCTCCAACACCACAGTTCAAACGCATCAATTCTTCGGTGCTCAGCCTTCTTCACAGTCCAACTCTCACGGAGGTGCAAAATTCTCAAGAGGGATGCAGTTGAACTCCCCTCAGCCTGTTCTGCTGGTCTTTGTAGAACTGGAATCACCATGCTCTCTGTAGGGCTCTGAAGTTTTCTGGTCCTTGCACAGAATTTTTTTCAAGTTCTCTCCACAGGGATTTTACTAGATTCTGAGTCATACTAGGTTTCTGATGGCAGCTACTGGCTTAGAGAGGCAGATAGCTGAGTGCACATAGGAAGACAAGTAGTATAGGCTGTGTTTTTGAAAAACTTTTCAAGTTCCTTTATAATAGTAGTGATAATAATAATATTTAATAAACTATAAGTTACCACATTCTTCCTGTCCTATGTGTTATTATATAGGTGCTAACTTACTGTTGAGAAAGAATTCTGGAGACTTGGATTCAAGTCGTGTTTCTTTATTTTTATTGATTTACTTATTTTGTTTTGGCTCTGCTGAGTCTTCACTGTGGCCTGCAGGCTTTTCTCTAGTTGCAGCGAGTAGGGGTGGCATGGGGTTCTCGCTGCAGTGGCTTCTCTTGCTGCTGAGCACAGGCTCTAGGGTGCACATGCTCCAGTAACTGCGGCACAAAGGCTCAGTTGCTCTGTACCTGTGGGATCTTCATGGGCCAGGGATTAAGCCGACATCTCCTGCATTGGCAGGTGGATTCTTTACCACTGGGCCACCGGGGAAGTCCCTTAGTCATGTTTCTGGCCTTAATCATCTGTGAGACACTGGGCAGGTGATTCAACCCCTCTGTTTTTATCTGAAAGATTAAAACAATGTACTAATACCCTTTTGAGGTTGTATGTTAGGGGCATCTACGTCACCCTCTACTTCCTTCTTTCTTCTTCCAGCCTTGTTTTGTAGAATTCCTTTGCTTATAAGGCTGTCTAGACAATCCTACTCATACTGTCTAATCTTATTTCCCAAGGACAGGAGTAGACAGTTGACCTAAACTGGGTCAGATGGAAGAACTTTGCTCAGAGTTGAGAATTTAGGGATGCTTTTCAGTCTCAGGAAGCCACTTGAACTGAAGGCAGGCTGATGTAGATGCCAAGGATGCTGTTGTGGGCAGCCAGCCATCTTATCCGTGTGTGAATAGAAGTTAAAAAAAGTCCACTGACACAGAGATGAGAGCAGATAAATCAGATTGAGAGAGAGAGTGACACAGGGAGAAGGTTTTCTTGATTCCTGGTGACTTTTGTAGTTTCTGGAGTCACTCTGTCTCTCTAGGTTTGACTGACTTTTCTCTTCTTGGGGCATATGGGTTTATTTTGAAATTGGCAATGAATTCTGCCCATTTCTTATGTTTGTTTGTTTCAGTGATTTTCTTTTGTTGACAACCAAAGTATTCTGAAGACTTTATCATTATAATTGATTAAGTGAGTTTATAGAAAAAATGAGAAGGTAAAAAGAAGTTAATAAATGGAATCACACCGAAACATATGCATATGTATCTATAATTTAGGTATATTCTTTTTGTATGTAGATGTTTCGCTCTCTCTTTCATCTATGTTTGTATGTAATTTAATAACTTCCAAAATTTAAACCAGAGCTATTAGTCCTGTATCCAAGTCATAACTGTCAGAAGTTGGAGTATCCTTAAGCAACTGTTTGATATGGATGCCAGCCACATTTGGCATTTGGGAATCAATCTCCTTTTTTTCACCCTGTATATTTAGACTTTTAGCAAAGACGAGGAGAAGAAGTGAACATGCTGGCCCTTTGAATCCAGCCTCCATCTTCTGTTCCCCATAGATATTTTCTAAGGAAAATTAGTCTCCTTTGGGAGAATGGTGTATTTTTCCATAGAGAAAAGCATGTCCATGGGGAAAAAGTAGTTTCACCTTTGACAGTTTCTTCTAAACTTATATGTCTAGGAAAGAAAAGGTGAAACAATTCATATTGCCTCAAAAGTCACTACATGAGGTGACTTAAGCCACTGCCAGTGGTGAAAAAGTAATCCTTTCTTCTAGCAACTCTAAGTCATCTCAGATGAAGATAGGAAAAAACATCATCTCCCTGTTTGTGTTGGTCAGTGTCCAATCATGAAAACAGAACCTGATCACTATATTTCAAGAGAAGGGATTTGATGATACAGAAAATTCATTGCATAGGTAATGGAAAAGCTGACAGAGCAGCTCAGGTGTGAACCCCACCCCCCCAACCCCCCCACCCCCAGGGATTAATAGAAAGCTTGAAGAGACAGCAAGAGAAAGGGATACCATCACAGCCCATAAGCTGGAGTCTTCAGACAGCTAGGAGGCCCTGGGTAGGGCTGCCCTGACAGGAGTGGGACTGTGGAGAAAAGGGCTCTCAGATTCAGGAAGGACCTCTGCCAGAGGAGATGTTGCTGATGGCAGAGCAAGAGAAGAATAAATACTCTGCCTTCTCCTCTTCTCCCACATTCTAGTGCCTCTCATTGGATGAACCCAACTGGAAGGCAGTTGACAAAGGATCTTAGGAGTTATAATTCCCTGAGATGCAGAGCAGAGGCAGGAAGGGATGGGAAATGGATATGAGATATAGCAGGCAAACTCTTCCATATAGCTCTTGAAACACTTGAAATCCCTGTCTTTGAACTTCCCTATTTATGTTTTTTCTCAAATCCAGGAGGAAGATCTTAGTTTGGGCAATGTATTTTTTTTTTTTTTTTAAATCAGGTTCCCTGTAGGGAACATGGGAAATACATGAGTGCATTTGCTTGTTTGTTTCCATCATGATCAGGGGTTGTGTGTGCTGCTGGAATCTAGAGGGCCAGAGATAGATGCTCCATGTCCTATAAACATGAAGCAGCCCAATATGATAAAGAACTACCACATCCAAATGCCAGTAGTACCCCATGGAGAAACATGGTGGCTTTATGTTACAGAGTCATCTGAAATGGAAACAGCTGCCTTAAGAATCAGTAAGTTCATGGTCATTAAATAATGCCAGGTAGGGGCTGGACAGGTCTTCCCTGGTGGCTCAGTGGTAAAGAATTTATCTGCCAATGCGAAAGACACAGTTTCAATCCTTGGGTTGGGAAGATCCCCTGGAAAAGGAAGTGGCTACCCATTCCAGTATTCTTGCCTGGGAAGTCCCAAGGACACAGGAGCCTGGTGGGCTACAGTCCATGGGGTTGCCCAAGAGTCAGACACAACTTAGTGGCTAGAAGACAACAACAGAGATTGGAGAACACTTGGTGGGGATATTGTAAGGAGGATAAAGAACTCGATGAGAACAGAAGATAGGATTGAGCTTGAACTTAATCTCTTGGTCTCCTCTGTCCTTAAGCTTTTATTTTTTTTAATATAAATTTATTTATTTTAATTGGAGGCTAATTACTTTACAATATTGTATTGGTTTTGCCATACATTGACATGAATCCACCACGGGTGTACACGTGTTCCCCATCCTGAACCCCCCTCCCACCTCCTTCCCTATACCATCTCTCTGGGTCATCCCAGTGCACCAGGCCCAAGCATCCTGTATCATGCATCAAACCTGGACTGGCGATTCGTTTCATATATGATATTATACATGTTTCAATGCCATTCTCCCAAATCATCCCACCCTCTCCCTCTCCCACAGAGTCTAAAATACTGTTCTATATATCTGTGTCTCTTTTGCTGTCTCACATACAAGGTTATCGTTACCATCTTTCTAAATTCCATATATATGTGTTAGTATACTGTATTAGTGTTTTTCTTTCTGGCTTACTTCACTCTGTATAATAGGCTCCAGTTTCATCCACCTCATTAGAACTGATTCAAATGTATTCTTTTTAATGGCTGAGTAATACTCCATTGTGTATATGTACCACAGCTTTCTTATCCATTCATCTGCTGTCCTTAAGATTTTATAATGCCTTTGATAATTATGAAAATAGCAATATTTTTCAGTGCCTCTTACATATCAGTCTCTGTGTTGAAGCTGTATACACTGTATCTCAGTTATTTTCCTACAGTAAAATAGTAAGGAAGATAATGCTATTGTTTGAGTTTTGTACGTAAGGAAACGGAAGCTCAAAGGTGTCAACTGACTTGCCCACATACCGTATTAGGAAGTGACAGAGGAGAAACAGGAACCCAAATCTGTCTGACTCTTAAACCTGTGTCCCTAGCAAGTATATACTGAGGCTTCCTTGTCAGTGTCCCCCTTGTCCCTCTGGGTTTTGAATCTTCCATTGAGATTTGAGTCATGCATTATAATTGTATCATCAGTGTGCCTTTCTTGCTGTGGTTGCTGGTGCTCAGGGCTCAGCAGTTCCAGGAAGCCTTTCAGGATAGACTTCAGCTGTGCAACTTTCACTTGTTAATTCCTGACATGTGACCCTACTGTTTCTCCCAGTGCCGTGGAGTTTATTCATTACTCACTTTACATATACTCAGGACCTAGAGCCCTCTGTGCTAACCACTAGCAAAACGGGTTTTCTGAAAGTCTCTGCCTTAGCTGTGGTTTCATTTCTTGTTTAGGGCTTTCCTGGTGGTTCAGATGGTTAAGGAATCTGCCTGCAATGTGGATTTGATCCCTGGATTGGGAAAATCCCATGGAGGAGAATATGGTGACCCACTCCAGTATTCTAGCCTGGAGAGTCCCCATGGACAGAGGAGCCTGGCGAGTTACAGTCCATGGGGTCACAAAGAGTCAGACACGACTGAGTCAGCTAAGCACAAGTACAACAGATAGACTGAATTGGAATTAGAACACCCTGGATCTCTGTGCCTCATCCATTCGCGCAGAGACTTATGGAACAGCCACTATGGAGCAAGCATAGATAAGAACACAGATAGGATCCTTAACTCTCATGGGGTTGGTCATCTAGATGCTGGGCTGCCCAGTGGAAGTTTCTGTATTGCTCAGTAGAGTAGCTCCTAGCTACACGAGTCTCTCGAGCTCCTGCTATGGGGTAGTGCAACTAAAGAACAGAGTTTTCCATTAAAAAACTATTTTGTGCATGAATAGTGCCTACTCTGTTGAACAGTGAAGGTTTCTAGAAGGAAGAATAGAAGACTGTGATAAAGAATGTACAGTCATTTACCATTTGAAGAGTATCTGCCATGAGCAGATCAAGGGACAGAGAGAGGATTCGGCTTATTGGAGTTCACAGTTTAGGGAGGATGCAAACACTTAAATAGAGACTTGTTGTTTGTAGAGGTTGAAGTATAGTCTAGTCTGAAGAGAATGTGGAAGGAAGAAAGTGAGGGAGTGACTGACAGCCTAGAAAATCAGGAGTCGTTGTAAGGAAGAAGAAACTTCTGAGCTGGCTTTTGAGGGATAGGGAAGCAGGTCAGATGGAGAGGTGGCTTCCTGGGTAGAGCAAGGTTGAACAACATCCCTGCCCCTTTTCCCACTAGAGGCCATACCTAGCAGCACAGCCCTCATTTGAGACAAAAGTGTCTCTAGTCGTTTTGAAATAGCCTCTGGAGAACACAAAGCCTCTGGTTTAGAACCTCCGATACAGAGGAAATGCTCTGTGAAAGCCACAAGGTGTTCTGTATGGGGGAAGGAGTCACTTAGGGTGGGAACATGGGCTGGGAGGATGATGCTGGAGAGAATGAGCAGATGAGTGTGGGGCCAGATAGCAAAGAATTTCAGTTACCATTTGTGGAGTACCAAGTCTCCTGTGAGCAGCAGAAAATGGGTTGGGATTTTTGCAGTAGGAGAATGACAGGATTTTTTTTTTTTTTGAAGGCAAACCTGAAACAGGGTATTCTCCAGCACATTATGCCAGGTGGGAAACGAACCAGGTTGGGAGCCATGGGAAGTCAACCATATTGGGGCTGGTGCTGTGGCTGTGCCAGACAGACGGTGAGGGCTTGATCAGAGGCCGTGACAGCAGAGATGGGGACCAGCATAGCTATTCAGCAACGCTTAAATGAATCAGATCTTTCCATTGATGTCTTGACTGTACGTGATGACAAACACATCCTTGGAGTGACAAACTTTTAAGACGTTTATGTGATTAAAAAAAAAAAAATATATATATATATATTATATTTTAATACTTTCATTGCAAATGGGACTCTTTCCTAGACTTTAGATCTTTCATGTAGACCTGTTGGTTTAACAGTGCCAGACATATTTTTTTCCTTTTATGTGAATTGCTACTTAATATATTGAGACAGGGATGGTTAAGAATATGATTTTTATCTTCATTTATTATATATCATCCTGGTGCATTTGAATATATATGTGTGTAACATACATGTATTTATTATGATATTTGGGTATAGTAAGAAAAATGTTAGTTCTTTTCATGAGCAGACTATTGGGAAGTAATGATTATTAAAATTGCTCAGTATATACATGTTGTATCAGAAAAGACAGCAGTGAAGGAATACAAACCCTGTGGTTTTGGGGTCAGTACCTCTTTTACAAAACATTTTGCTGTTGTGTGACTTATGGGTCATGTGATTACCAATTCTGGTAATTCAGAACATAGAATAATTAGCAGGGAAGAGTTTATTAATAAAGGTTCTGAATATTCAGGGCTAGATTGACCTCTAGGGCACAGACTAGGCCAGGTTTGAGATTGCAGCAGTGAATAAGCAAGTAGATGGATAAATAATAACACGTGCATAGCACACAGATACATTCTATACATAAATAACTATGGTTGGTTCTTGAAGGTTATTTTAAGTGTAGGAAAGAAATGTCCCTGGAGATGTTCCTTGTTTTCTGACAGAGGTTTATTAGAATGAAGAACAGCCTTCCATGACTGAATTCCTCTCACTAGCCCACTGATCCTTGTAGTTTAACTCTTTAAATTTTATTTTATTGTGTATATTTAAATCTTTGTTAAAGTAAAACCTGTACTGCATATTGTATATATCAGCACACAAGAAATTGTGTTTGGAATCACTATTTTCATTATAGTTGATTTTCACTTCCACAATTGGAGAATAAGCTCCTCGAAGGCAGAGGCCATCTCCAGTAGGTTCTATGAGCTTTCTAGGAAAAAAGCTGGGATTTACTTGCATTTGAATGCTCCAGTTTGTGGTTAATGTGCTTGAATAGTAGACCAGTCAGTAGGCTGTGTGTATAAAAGTTAAAACAAATGCCAAACTGGCGGGGAATTGTATTTCTTATGATAGGGCTATGATTCATTGCTTGAAAAAAGTCCATAAATTTTATAAAACACTCCCTCCCAAAATTCTTAGATTATTTTTCCTACTGCATTTCGTTATTTAAAAAAGCAAGCAAGTTCCAGAAATACAAGTACTTCTGCTTTATTGATTATACCAAAAGCCTTTGACTGTGTAGATCACAACAAACTGTGAAAAATTCTTCAAGAGATGGGACTACCAGACCACCTTACCTACCTACTGAGAAATTTGTATGCAGGTCAAAAAGCAACAGTTAGAACTGGACATGGAACAACAGACTGGTTCCAAATTGGGAAAGGAGTACACAAGGCTGTATATTGTCACCCTGCTTATTTAACTTATATGCAGAGTACATCATGCAAAATGCCGGGCTGGATGAAGCACAAACTGAAATCAAGATTGCTGGGAGAAATATCAATAACTTCAGATATGCAGATGACTCCACCCTTATGGCAGAAAGTGAAGAGAACCTAAAGAGCCTTCTTGATAAAAGTGAAAGAGGAGAGTGAAAAAGCTGGCTTAAAACTCAACATTCAAAAAACTAAGATCATGGCATCCAGTTCCATCACTCCTTGGAAAATAGATGGAGAAACAATGGAAAGAGTGACAGACTCTAAAGAAAGGCTTTATTTTCTTGGGCTCCAAAATCACTGCAGATGGTGACTGCAGCCATGAAATTAAAAGGTGCTTGCTCCTTGGAAGAAAAGCTATGACCAACCTAGACAGCATATTAAAAAGCAGAGACATTACTTTGCCCATAAAGGTCCGTCCAGTCAAAGCTGTGGTTTTTCCAGTAGTCATGTATGGATGGATGTGAGAGTTGGACTATAAAGAAAGCTGAGCACTGAAGAATTGATGCTTTTGAACTGTGGTGTTGGAGAAGACTCGAGAGTCCCTTGGACTGCAAGGAGATCAAACCAGTCAGTCTTTAAGGAAATGAGTGTTGAATATTCATTGGAAGGACTAATACTAAAGCTCCAATACTTTGGCTACCTGATGGGAAGCACTGACTCATTGGAAAAGACCCTGATGGTGGGAAAGATTGAAGGCAGGAGGAGAAGGGGATAGAAGAGGATGAGATGGTTGGATGACATCACTGACTCGATGAACATGAGTTTGAGCAAGCTCCAGGAGTCGGTAATGGACAGGGAGGCCTGGCATGCTGCAGTCCATGGGATCACAAAGAGTTGGACATGACTGAGTGAGTGAACTGAACGAAACTGAGTGCAGTCCATAACCTATGTCTTGGTCGTTTCATACATTTTTGTGCAAAATTAAGTTTCCATTGTTATATGATACAATTTGGTGTATTCTTACAGGGAGCAAGTTATTGTCTGTCATTTTATTTCTGAGATGTTATTTCTGAGCATATAGAATACTGCCTGTCATTCCAAGAGACCCTTTTAATGGAAGCAGTATTTTCTTATATAATTCTTGTTGAGCTTATCTTGTGGTTGAAGTGGAGAGTGTGTCATGTGCCAAAGATAGATAATTAGGAAAAGAAACTGCATTTATTATAAGAGATACAAATAGTACTTCATAGTAGCAGTAATAAGTTGGGTTTTTTGGTGTATATTAATTGAAATTGTTAAGTCAA
Organism: Capricornis sumatraensis; assembly: GCF_032405125.1. Taxonomy (NCBI): domain Eukaryota; kingdom Metazoa; phylum Chordata; class Mammalia; order Artiodactyla; family Bovidae; genus Capricornis; species Capricornis sumatraensis. The sequence continues at coordinate 66,634,477 of NC_091077.1, forward strand.
CAACCTGGTAGGAAATCATCTTTCGGTGAAATGAACGTGCTTTTGGAGACTGAGACCTGTTTTAGGATTTCTGAGGTCTCTGTCTTGCCTTTATCATTTCGTCTCCCTGACTTGTTTACAATCAGGCTGCATATTCTGTGGGCTTGAATTTTTTCTACTCACAAGGAGAGCTAACAATTGGCATCTTGAATCTGTGATTTATCCTTTTTGTTTTTTTTGGCTTGTTTTTGGCATTTAAAGTTTTTTCATTTATTTCCAAATTCTGTTATTTCTGACCATTGAAAAGCAACACCCACCAGAATGCTATTTTAAAAGGTGCTTGTGTATCATAAACAGGTGCTGGACAGTAAATCAATCTGGCTGCATTTTGTTCTCATTAAAACTTTGTACCCACCACTCTTGGTGAAGTGGAGAGGAAGATGAATGATGGGAGGCAGACTGAGGCACCTAGACTCTGCTGTTGGGAAGAATGTACAGTCTTCATAGGTGGCTACCAAGTAATTTTTCTATCCTGTATTTTCTTCCTGTTTAAGGAAATCCAGTGGAGATTGGGTGATGCTGGGCAATCTGCCCTATTTATGAGAAACAGATTGAAAACAGTGACATCTACTTGAAAATGAAAGAAATGTGAGAGATTGTTTAGCCAATGGTTGTTTAGCCAATCATTTTGATTTTATTTGAACTCTTGAGCAAGTAAAATCTCTCATAAAATAGACATGTTTAAAGCAGTGATTATGATGATAGACAAATTTATTGAGTGCTTTCCAATTCTGTTATTGTTCATGTAAGACACTGGAGAGTAGCAGAAATCATGTATTTGCTAAAGTTACATACTTATTAAGAGATAGATCAAATGCCTTGATGACATCATAGAGCCAACTTTACCAACTCTGAAACCTTCTACTTCTAAATGTCTTTATATTCTAGTTCACTACACATTTTTATTACATTAGCTACTGACAATCAGATGTCTTACATGAGCTGAACACCGCCTTAAATGCATTGTGGAACTCAGTTATTCAGTATAGCTGGTAATTGGCCAATTAACTTCAGGTCTCTGAACTATGTCTGAGAGCCAGCCAGGCACAAGGCTAGGAGCCGAGGTGGAAGGTCTCTCCCCTTCTCTCCCAATCTAAATGCATAGCTTGCTGCCAGAAATGACGTGATACATTTTATAATTAAAGTGGTTACACTAGAAAACAGAAGAACCATATTAAAGCATTTTTCTCCACATCATTGTATTTTAGGCTGATCCAGCTGCTATAAAAGAGTAGTATAGGGTGGGTGACTTATAAGCAATAAACATTTATTTCACACTGTCCTAGGGGCTGGGAACTTAAAGATCATAGTGCTGGCCTAGTTGGTATCTGTGAGGGTCTGCTACTGGTTCCTAGATTGCTGTCTTCCTGCTGTGTTTTCAGTGGCAGGAGGGATGAGGAAGCCCTCTGGGTTCTCTTTTATGAGAGCATTAATCTCATTCATGAGGGCTCCACCCTCATCATGGACCTAATCCCTTCCCATAGACTCCACTTCCTAATACCATCACATTAGGGATTAAGTCCAACATATGAATTTTGAGGGAGCACAGTCATTTAGTCTATTGTTTTTGTTCAGTTGCTCAGTTGTGTCTGACTCTTTGCAACCCCATGGACTGTAGCACACCAGGCCTCCCTGTCTTTCACTGTCTCCCAGACTTTGCTCAAATTCATATCCATGGAGTCAGTCATACCATCCAACCATCTCATCCTCTACTGCCCTTTTCTCCTTTTGCCTTCAGTCTTTCCCATCATCAGAGTCTAGCATACTCTTATCTCTGACAGGAGAAGGACAGAACCCTTCCTGGTTATGTGCTTAAAATTAGTAAGATAAAAGAAGAGATCATCGATATAATGGGTTCATTAGGGAGCCAATTTGTTTGGAGATATTTCTGGCTAAACTTTGAGGTTTCTCGCCAGTCTTTTTCAACAAGGGTCTTAGTATCGCTGATTCTTAGAGTAATTGAACAAAGTTGCTGATCTTCTAATCTTCCCAGTGCTTGAAGGTATGTCATGAGTTCTGGATTGACAGACAAGGAGAAAGAAAGAAAGAGTGAGGAGTAGGAGGGGACAAAGAAATGGAGGTAGGGAGGAAAAAAAAAGGGATGAGAAGAAAGGAAGAAGGAAGATGGAAAAAGGGGCCCAGCATATCCAGGAGGGATAAGCATGTTGTGGAGCATAAACAAGGTGTTGAAGAAATGAATGAAAAATTGGGCCCTGAATAAACATCAAGTATGCATAAATAGGTAGTGATGATTATTTCATGAAAGCATTATCCTGAAGTGCTTTAATTCCTAAAGACTTTATATGAAAATATCACTCAGTAATGGTCATTTGAGGCTTCCGTGGTAGCTCATCTGTTAAAGAATCCACCTGCAATGCAGGAGACCCCGGTTCAATTCCTGGATCAGGAAGATCCTCTAGAGTGAGGATAGGCTACCCACTCCAGTATTCTTGGGCTTCCCTGGTGACTCAGATGGTAAAGAATCTGCCTGCAATGCGGTAGACTTGGGTTTGATCCTTGGGTTGGGACGATCCCCTGGAGGAGGGCATGGAAACTCACTCCAGTATTCTTGCCTAGAGAATCCCCAAGGACAGAGGAGCCTGGCGGGCTACAGTCCATGGGGTTGCAAAGAGCTGAACATGACTGAGCAACTAAGCACAGTACAATGGTCATTTGAGGAAAGACTTTGTGCAGTGTGTGACCCTGACAAGTTAGTGGGCATCTTTGAGACTCAGTTGGCTTTTATATAAAATGAAAGGTTATAATAAAACGAGCCACATTGTTCAGTGCTCAAATTCTCTCATCTTTTTCTTTCAAATTGGCTTAAATGTTGGCCATTTATTGCTGTAACAATTGTTTATCCACAGTTATCACTTTCATTAGATGCAATTAACAAAGAGTGCATATGCTTTGATGTTTTTATTTTCACTAAAGTTAATGGTGATGTTAATCTAAGATTTGTACAATCTCTAGTAAAATTGTTTTGTACTTTTATTCATTTTTTTAATCACATGGTCTTTCCTCAAGTTTCTTTATTTCTATGCAGAAACAAATACCTTTTAATAATTTGGACTTTTGTTTTTCTCTTTAAAAGTAAAGCAGAAGCTTTGTAAGATATTCTGCATTTAGATGTTTGTATATGTTATTTCAGTGTTATTTTTCCTCTTTTTACAAATGTCAAGTCAATTTTTTTTAAAGAAAACTTAAAGGGTTATAGATGGAATTTTATTTTCTATTAATTTCATAATAGCATAGGTATCTTCCTTTGACTGTCATATCAGTTCTGTTAGTTGCCTTTAACACAGTTACCGTCAACCTTCCTAAGTTAAACAAAGATGAAATGAAGAGCCAAATATTGCTAAAATCCATCAGAAATGTTTCAGTGGGAAACATTAACCTGATGAAAAGTAGATGTCTGAAAACATTTGCAGTGAAGAGTAGATAAAATGATTTGGCTTAAAAATATCAATCGTGCTTTTAGGGGCCGAGATGTTTTTTCTGAGTAATTTTTCTTTAATGTCTGCTTTTCACTGATAAACTCCATTCAGTGCTAGATTACAGGTCCCAAGGAATTACCAATAAATCATGTTTTCCAAAAATGCTCTTTCCTATTTGTCATTTAACTGATGCTGGATGTAATCATCATATTTAAAAGTAGTGACATAGGATGTCTGTTTCACAGAACCAAACAGTGTTGGGCTTTTTAAAAAACTATCACCCAGTTCCATCCGTGAATATTGAAAGACACCTGAAAAACATATGTGTGGGATAAACTTGGATTCTTATGAAGAGGCTTGTTCCTTAGAGAATAAATTGGGCCTAGAAAGAAGTACTAATCCATGATGTATTGTTCAGAGTACTGTTCCAATGTCAGTCTGACCTCCCCATGATGATTTCTTATTGAAAATGTTCTGTTGTAGATGAGCATCCTCAGACCATGTAAAACCAAGTAAACCACCATAGAGCTATACTGTAATGTTACTGTCACTTCTTAACATCCTCAAAAAATTTCCAGTCACCAAAAACACCTGAATTCTGCTTTCAGCATGTTCATAGAGATATGTAATTAAGTCGAAGGGGAGTTTGTTTGAAACGTAGGGCATCCGTTCCACACGGCAGACCAGTGTTTCTCAAAGTATCATCTTTGGACCATTTAAATCAGAATCAGGTGTGATGGTCATTATATATCCAGATTCCCAGGCTTCATCAGACTGTTTCATCACAATATTTGGGAGCATACTCACAAATCTACATTTTTAACTAGTTCTCCCAGGATTTCTTTAATTTCATAAAGTTAATTACCTTTACAGAGTTCCATTACTGCAGTTTGAGTTGTGCAGCCATTCTGGGACCAAACCAGGCATCATCACAGTTGTACTTTGTGTGGGAAAGTAACACTTCAAGTGAGAGACCTGGAAGCTGTTTTTTAGACTCAGAACTCCTGTGTCTTTAGGTATCTTGGTAGTAGTTATAGAGATAATTGATGGTGAAGTTTAAAAAAGAACAGAAGGAAGGAAAAAGGAATACATGACACTAGCTGTCTTTGGCGTTGCATCGAATAAGCAAAGCATTGGCTTGATCACAGTGAGTGAGTGTGTGGAGTGTGAGTGAGAAGAGGTTAGGCCAGTATGTTGGGCATGTGGGAGGTAGGACATTATGTGGCACCATTAGAAGTTTTTATTTTATTCTGGCAATGCTGAGCCACTGAAGGTGGAACAGGGGAGTGAGATGATCAAAGCTCATATTCAAAAAATAAAGAAAGAAAGGCAAACTACCAAGTGGACTGCAAAGGAGAGGGCAGTGCATTTGAAACTGTGAGAGACTTTTGTTTGCATGCTTGGAAAGAAAAGGTCTGCACACCTGAATTCAGCTAAGAGCAAAGGGCTGGCTAGAGAATGGAAACAAAATACCCCCGGATCAGAACACCCTGGAAGCAGGTCCTAATCAAAGGCCTAAATTTCACTGCATCTCATCACACTCTCAGGGTATTGTTGGAGGACAATGCTTTTCTTCTAGAATTTTCTGTGTTTTTGGCACCTTATTTGGATTCTTCTGATGGCTTGTTGGTTTTCTCAAAACATTTGCTGGTGATTTGATTGCTTTCCAGGGAGATTTTGTTGGAATCTTGCCCTGGCTGGACTGTTATTTGATTACGGAGCAGTCTGCTTGTCTGGGAGCCTCTTAATATGCTCCTTTGGATATCAGTTGTTGTGTGTGTGCGTGCTCAGTTGCTAAGTCGTATCTGACTCTTTACGACCCTATGGACTATAACCTGCCCGACTCCTCTGTCCATGGAACTCACCAGGCAAGAAGACCAGAGTGGGTTTCCATCCCTTCCTCCAACGGATCTTCACGACCCAGGGATTGAATCTGGATCTCCTGCATTGCAGGCGGATCCTTTACCACTGAGCCACTGGGGAAGGCCCGGTTGCAGTGTACATATGTATTTTAAATACCGTAAAATGGATAGGTAGTAAAAAGTGGTGACCGAAATCTTCCCTCTCCTCTCCCCATTGAATTAGAGTCCTCAATAACTCAGAATCTCTTTATTTGGAGAGAGGAGGAATCATTTACTCAGTCAGTCATCAAAGAAGCATTAAGCACTGGGTGTCAGGTGCTCCCCAAGATCTCGGGACTGGGATTATAAACACTGTCTAATATGTAGAGACAAGCCTCTACATGGCCAACTGACGGTTACCATCATTCTTGGATGAAGGCAGAAATTCTTCATCCAGACTTTGGGATGAGTGCCTTCTTCCCCTTTGTAGTTTCCAGCTACATCCTGCTCTATTTATACCAGACGTGACAGACGCACTGCTCTTGGTTCTAACATTGCCTTATACACGTCAAGATCCTCTCCATCTTACAGTTTTCCTATTTGCTCTATTCCCAGAAATGTCCTTCTATCTCTCATTTGTCTGGCTAGCCCCCCTCATTTACCGTAAATTCTCACTTCTCCAAAGATGCCTTATTTGTCCTTTGAGATGGGATTTCTACCTCGTTTTATATATTCTCATCACTCTCTGTGTTTCCCTTTCGTGTCATATATCTGCAATATAATTGATTGCATTTATAAATGTTGTTTAACTTCAATTTCCCATTTCCCTCTAGGCTTCATGGGAATAGGGGTAGAGCTTGAGTCAACTTCAACACACTGCCTGGCCCATAAATGACACTTGGTAATACTTTGGCCACTTGATGTGAAGAACTGACTCATTGGAGAAGACCCTAATGCTGGGAAAAATTGAAGGCAGGAGGAGAAATGGATGACAGAGAATGAGATGGTTGGATGGCATCACTGACTCAATGGACATGAATTTGAGTAAACTCCAGGAGTTGGCGATGGACAGGGAGGCCTAGCGTGCTGCAGTCCATGGGGTCTTAAAGAGTCGGACATGACTGAGCAACTGAGCTGAACTGAATCATTGTTTGGATAATTGAATGAATGAATGATAAATAATGAAATATATATGGGAACATTAGGAGGGCATACCGTATTTAATTTGGAAGGATCAGGGTAGGCCCTGATACCAATATTTTAAAACGAATGTCTGCTTACTATCCAAAATAATGTCCAGTATATCTTCAAGATCTTAAATCATCAGCCATAAAATAACCTCATTGACTGTAGTTACTAATATGGTAAATGCTACTAGCTCTTTTAGAAGGAGCTTCAGCAAAAGTCAAACTAAATGGTTTTGTGTGTATATTTTGATTATAAGAAAATAGAATCACCAAAAGTTTTCAAATCAGTCAGTATCTCCTAGAGAGTAGATAAAATAATCAGTGATTATTTCTTATGACTCATTAACTTATACATAATCCTCTATGATTTTGAGTAAATATTCTGTTAATAACTTTGACACATTTCTTAGATTATAGTGTTATTTGTTTCAGTTAGTCTTAATTTTGTATTAGTACACATGCTGTAATTACTTATCTCACTTATTTTTAATTTCCAACATGTTGGTGTTATTGTCCACTGGCTCAAATCCTATTTTAACTAGACTATATATTAATGTTTAAGTTTCCATGTTCTCTTACTCTTTAGATTGATATGATCTTTGTCATTTTTGCTCTTTACCTATTTTTGCCTGTTTGTTACATATCCTTTAAGGTAGTTCACAGAGAAAGTTATAATTCACATTGGTGAAGTTGAAACACATTTGTTGCTCTCAACGTAAAGTTAACATCCATGGAATCTATCTATAATATTGGTTGGATAATGCATAAAACTATATACATGATGCATTGTAAAAATAGATTCATTTGAACCATTGCTTCTGGTTGTCACAATTATGTTAGTAATGAGTAAAAATTGGCAGTAAATAAAATCTGAGAAGCAAAAATAGAAACCAAATATAGACAGATTTAATGTATCAGAAAAAAATGTATTATGGTAGTTGTATGTACAAGCAAACAGTCTAGAAATTCTGAAGTTAGAAACTTGAGGATTCAAACCATTGAGTACTTTACTGAGTAAGCCCTGTGTGAAAACCTTTGTACTGGTTTTGGTTATGATGAAAGAAAGCAACAAAAAAAAGATGACTGGTCTTTTCTTCTGAGAATTTGAAATTGTTTATAAAGCTAAAAACACACATAACCTAACAATTGAAGCATGCTCAGAACATGATATACTAACTACTGGAAATAATTAGTTATTGAATCAAGAGTGAATAAATGAGCCAGTGAAAATCACTGAAGGAGAGCTTCCTGGAGGAGATGAGTTTTGAGCAAAATGTTGAAGATGTAAGAGGTTATGAGTATTTAGGGACCAGGTAAGGCTGTGACTTAATTATACTTTCAGTGGATTGCATAAGTTATATGCATGTTACAGTAAGCATGTACAGTTAAGTTCAGTCGCTCAGTCAGGCCCAACTCTTTGTGACCCCATGGACTGCAGCACGCCAGGCCTCCATGTCCATCACCAACTCCCAGAGTTTACTCAAACTCATATCCACTGAGTCAGTGATGCCATCCAACCATCTCATCCTCTGTCTTCCCTTTCTCCTCCTGCCCTCAATCTTCCCCAGCATCAGGGTCTTTTCAAATGTGTCAGCTCTTTGCATCAGGTGGCCAAAGTATTGGAGTTTCAGCTTTACATCAGTCCTTCCAATGAATATTCAGGACTGATTTCATTTAGGATGGACTTGGTTGGATCTCCTTGCAGTCCAAGGGACTCTCAAGAATCTTCTCCAACACCACAGTTCAAAAGCATCAATTCTTCGGTGCTCAGCTTTCTTTATGGTCCAACTCCCACATCCATACATGACCACTGGAAAAACCATAGCCTTGACTAGATGGACCTTTGTTGGCAAAGTAATATCTCTGCTTTTTAATATGCTGTCTAGGTTGGTCATAACTTTTCTTCCAAATATGTTAGCATGTTAGTTTAGCTAATAGGTAATGGAGGAAAATCACTGAGAAATGACGTGGGTTTGTAAGGAAATGGTTGGTGTGAAAATAGCTTTGGTATAGCCTACCAGGCTAGGCTTCTCCGTCCATGGGATTTTCCAGGCAAGAATACTGGAGTGGGTTACCATTTCCTTCTCCAGGGGATCTTCCCAACCCAGGGATCAAACCCCAGTCTCCTGCATTGGAGGCAGACGCTTTAACCTCTGAGTCACCAGGGAAGCCCCAGTAAGTATTTAACTTTTAAGAAGTTTTGAGGATTTATACTTTAAAAGTAAATCCCTTATTAGACTGGTGCTGGAACACAACTACTACACAACTGTTTTCATTTTTATATATTGCTCTCCAAATTTCACTACATATGTATATTTTGCATTGTTGGGATCTTAGTATATGTAGCATTTTGTTCTGCATTTCTCACTTAACTGTACACCATAAACATTTGCTTTATTTCTGTATAGTTACAATAATTTAGCCGTATGAAATTCCATCATGATGATCTGTTGCAATTTACTAAATCATTGGTTTATTGTTGCATATTTAGATTGCTTCCTGGTTTTATTTTATTCTTTACAATGCTGCAATAAATACTGCTGTACATATATTATTTTTCCTTCAATTGTTTTTAGGGTACATATCCACAAAAATAGATTTATTGGGTCTGAGGGTTAGAACAATTTTAGAGTTCTTGCTTTTTGCCATTCTGATTTTAAAAGGATTCTACCAGCTTTACTCTGCCACTTGCAATGTATATGGAACTGTTTTTCTCATATCTGTGCCAAAAGTAGATTTAATTATTAGAAATGTTTTTGTTAATTTTATAGGCTTAAAAGGACACTTTCATGTTAATTAGAGTTTTTTCCTTGGGAAGATGATCATTTTCTTAATTTGTTTGATGATTATTTTTATTGTCATTCGTGTAAATTATGTATTTCTGTCATTTGGATTTTCAGCTAATGAACAGTTTTCTTTCCAAATATAAGAATTATTTAAATAACTTGAGATTTTATGTAGGACGAAGGGAAATTATTAGCTCAAGAGCAAAACAGGAGAACATTTTGTTCATCCCAGATGAAGCCTGAGCATATCTTAATACATACAAAATAGCTACATATGCTGAAGTGTATGTCTGATTGAATTAGCTATTAGCAGGTTCACTTTAAACTTGGATTAAAGATTTACTGAGCATGGCCCTGCCTACCAGAGCAAGACCCAGTTTTACCCATAGCCAGTCTCTCCCACCAGGAAGCTTCCACAAGCTTCTTATCCTCCTCCATTAGAGGGCAGACAGAATGAAAACCACAATCACAGAAAACTAAACAAACTGATCACATGGCTCACAACCTTGTCTAACTCAATGAAATTATGACCTATGCCGTGTAGGGCACTCAAGACGGAGGAGTCACGGTGGAGAGTCCTGACGAAACGTGGTCCACTGGAGAAGGGAATAGCAAACCATTTCAGCATTCTTGCCTTGAGAACCCCATGAACAGTATGGAAAGGCAAAGAGATATGACACTGAAAGATGAACTCCCCAGGTTGGTATGGGCCCCATATGCTACTGGAGAAGAGCAGAGAAATAGCTCCAAAAGGAATGAAAAGGCTGAGCCAAAACAGAAACAACACCCAGTTGTGGATGTGTCTGGTGGTAAAAGTAAAGTCTGATGGTGTAAAGAAAAATATTGCATAATAATAATGGACATGGAATGTCCATGTATCAAGGTAAATTGGAAGTGGTCAAACAGGAAATAGCAAGAGTGAACATAGACATTTTAGGAATCAGGGAACTAAAATGGACTGGAATGGACAAATTTAATTCAGAAGACCCTTATATCTACTACTGTGGGTAAGAATCCCTTAGAAGAAATGGAGTAGCCCACATAGTCAACAAAAGAGTCCAAAACACACTACTTAGAGGCAATCTCCAAAACAACAGAATGTTCTCTGTTCGTTTCCGAGGTAAATCATTCAATATCACAATAATCCAATTCTATCCCCAACCACTAATGCTGAAGAAGTTGAAGTTGAATGGTTCTATAAAGACCTACAAGACCTTCTAGAACTAACACCGAAAAATGATGTCTGTTTCATCATAGGGACCTGGAATGCAAAAGTAGGAAGTCAAGAGATAGCTGGAGTAACAGGCAAGTTTGGCCTTGGAGAACAAAATGAATCACAGCAAAGCCTAATGGATTTTTGCCAAGAGAACGTACAATTTATAGCAAACACCCTCTTCCAACAACACAAGAGATGTCTCTACACATGGATATCATCAGATGGTTGATATGGAAATCAGATTGATTTTATTCTTTGCAGTTGAAGATGGAGAAGGTCTGCTAAGTTGCTTTAGTCATGTCGGACTCTGTGCAACCCCCTAGACAGGGGCCCACAGTCTCTGGGATTCTCCAGGCAAGAACACTGGAGTGGGTTGCCATTTCCTTCTCCAATGCATGAAAGTGAAAAGCGAAAGTGAAGTTGCTCAGTCGTGCCTGACTCTTAGTGACCCCATGGATTGCAGCCTACCAGGCTTCTCCATCCATGGGATTTTCCAGGCAAGAGTACTGGAGTGGGGTGCCATTGCCTTCTCCGTCTATCAGTTAGCAAAAACAAGACCAGGAGCTGACTGTGGCTCAGATCATGAACTCCTTATTGCAAAATTTAAACTTAAACTGAAGACAGTATGAAAAACCAGTAGACCATTCAGGTATGGCCTAAATCAAATCCCTTATGATTATACAGTGGAAGTGACAAATAGATTCAAGGGATTAGATCTGATGGACAGAGGGCCTGAAGAATTATGGATGGAGGTTTATGACATTGTACAGGAGGCAGTGATCAAAATCATCCCCAAGGAAAAAAATGCAAAAAGGGAAAATGGTTTTCTGGGGGAAGCCTTACAAATAGAAGAGAAAAGAAGTGCAAGGCAAAGGAGAAAAGGAAAGATATACTCATCTGAATGCAGAGTTCCAAAGAATAGCAAGGAGAGATTTAAAAAAAAGACTTCTTAAGCAAACAATGAAAAGAAATAGAGGAAAACAATAGAATGGGAAAGTCTAAAGATCTCTTCACAAAAATTAGACATATGAAGAGAACATTTCATGAAAAGATAAGCACGATAAAGGACAGAAATGGCATGGGCCTAACAGAAGCAGAAGATATTAAGAAGCGGAAAGAATACACTGAAGTATACAAGAAAGATCTTAATGACTGAGGTAACTGTGATGTGTGATCACTCACTTGGAGCCAGGCATCTTGGAGTGCGAAGTCAAGTGGGCCTTAGGAAGCATCATTACAAACAAAGCTAGTGGAGTGATGGAATTCCAGCTGAGTTGTTTCAAATCCTAAAAGATGATGCTGTGAAAGTGCTACACTCAGCATGCCAGCAAATTTGGAAAAGTCAGTAGTGGTCACATGACTGGAAAAGATCAGTTTTCATTCTAATCCCAAAGAAGGGCAATGCCAGAGAATGCTCAAACTAACACAATTGCACTTATGTCACACGCTAGCAAAGTAATGCCCCAAATTCTCCAAGCTAGGCTTCAATAGCCCGTGAACTGAGAACTTCCAGATGTACAAGCTGGATTTATAAAAGGCAGAGGAACCAGAGATCAAATTGCCAACATCTGCTTTATCATAGAAAAAGCAAAAGAATTCCAGAAAAACATCTATTTCTGCATAATTAACTACGCTAAAGCCTTTGACTGTGTGGATCACAACTGTGAAACCTGTATGTAGGTCAAGAGCAACAGTTAGAATCAAACATGGAACAATGGACTGGTTCAAATTGGGGAAAGGAGTATGATAAGGCTGTATATTGTCACTCTGCTTATTTAACATATGCAGAGTACATCATGAGAAATGCTGGGCTGGAGGAAGCACAAGCTGGAATCATGATTGCCAGGAGAATATCAATAACCTCATATATGCAGATGACACCACCCTTATGGCAGAAAGTGAAGAGGAACTCTAAAGCCACTGGAAATACGAGAGTGAAAAAGCTAGCTTAAAACTCAGCTTTCAAAAACCAAAGATCATGGCATCCAGTCCCATCACTTGATGGCAAATAGATGGGGAAACAATGGAAACAGTGACAGACTCTAAAGAAAGGCTTTATTTTCTTGGGCTCCAAAATCACTGCTTATGGTGACTGCAGCCACGAAATTAAAAGACACTTGCTCCTTGAAAGAAAAGATATGTCAACCTAGACATCATTTTAAAAAACAGAGACATTGCTTTGCTGACAAAGGTCTATATAGTCAAAGCTGTGTTTTTTCCAGTAGTCATGTATGGATGGGAGAGTTGCACCCTAAAGAAGGCTGAACACTGAAGCTTTGATGCTTTTGGACTGTGGTGTTGGAGAAGACTCTTGAGAGTCCCTTGGACTTCAAGGAGATAAACCAGTCAATCCTAAAGCAAATCCATCCTGAATATTCTTTGAAAGGACTGATGCTGAAGCTTGAATGCTTTGGTCACCTAATGTGAAGAGCTGACTCATTAGAAAAGACCTTGATGCTGGGAAACATTAAATGTAGAAGGAGAAGGGGAAGACAGAGAACGAGATGGTTGAATGGCATCACTGACTCAATGGACATTTGTTTGAGCAAGCTCCAGTAGATGGTGAAGGACAGGGAAGCCTGGTGTGCTGGCGGTCCATGGGTCACAAAGAGTTGGACACGACCGAGTGACTGAACAACAACAGGTTTGTTTTTGGGTGGCTTCTCACCCTTCTGGTTGCTGAAGCAACTCAGAGGAATGAGTATTAACATTATTTTACAGTAGGGGATACATGTATGTAAAAATAGCCTATAACTGACATTCAGATCATAAGTTAACATAAAGCAAAGATGTTTTAGAATAGAGACACTGTTAGGAAACTTTCAGTGCAGACTTTCTAAAGAACCAGATGCATTGACTATATTATTCCTTATTCAATTTAGTGGACACTTTATAAAGACATGTCGATTGCTAGGAAAGGTTCTAAACTGAACCAGGTTATGATTTATCCTTTAACAAGCTTTCCATATATTGGGGGAAATATGTACACAAATAGCAATAAATTGTGGGATTAGGAGAAAACTCTCTACTGGAAAACAAGTTAATTTTATTTACATGTGCAGGGATAGAGATTGTTTTATGGGGGTGCACAGATTATCTCAAAATATTAACAAGATTCCAGTAGGCAGACCTCAGAATTGGGAAGGGGATATTCCACGAAGAAATGAAGAGGCAGGAGACGGGTCAGGGCAACAGGTGTGAAGAGGAGCAGTGGAAGGAATGGACACAGTGTAGTTTAAGCTGGACCCTCTAATGAGAGGGTCAAGGCTGTGACAGGCCTGGTGTGCAGAGGGAGAGGAGTGGCTTAGGGGTTTTGACTCCTTGCTTTGGGAATGGAGATATTTGAAGGGGAGGGTGCCAGGATCAAAGCTATCTATCTCCTTACTACTTCTAACGTATTTTAGAAAAGAGGTGGTTCATTGCTATTTTGTAGCTTCCATCTTTATGCATTTTTTTTTCAAGAATGTTCTGTAAATTGTGGACATGAGAAAGAATAACATGATATGGTAGAAAGCGAACTAGACCAAGAGTCATGAAATTGGATTATAGTCACAGCTACTGGGTTATTTGGGAGTAACTCTATCCCTCTGGGGTTCAGTTTTTCCACGTGTAAAATCAGAAGAATGGACTGTGTATTTTCAAAGTTCCTTTTCGCTTGAATGTTCTAAAATCTTAAATGTGCCTTGAGAAAACTTAAAGACGTGTTTTCCTTATCTATCCATCCGTCCGTCTACCTGTCTAATCTCCCTTGTCCCTTTCTCCTTTCCTCCTCCCTCCCTGTCCTCTTCCTCCTCTCCCCCTTCCTTCCCTCTCTTTCTCTCTATATTATATGTATATCCTGAAATTTTATCTTTAGAGCTTAATTTCCTTCTATTTCAGCTTTTCAGTATTCAGTAGTCCTCTCCCCAAAAGGAAATAACCCAGTAACCTAGGGGTAATGTGCTAAAGCAATTGGCTATTGTATTAACCAATGCAGTGTATTAACCATCCTCTCTCTGACAGCTGGAGGTATAGGAATGTGTCATGTGAAAAGCGGCTGTTCATAGAAGGTAATAATAATAATGGCGCAACAGTAACACTTACTGTGTTCTTTCCCATGTATTAAAGCACTTATTCCTCATAACAGCCCTACAAAATCTGTGCCTTTATAATCCCCACTTGACAGATGAGGATGCTGGGCATAGAGACTTAGTTACTTCCTTTTTTATACAGCTCATTCCAGGCAGAGCCAGGATTTGAGCCTAGGAATCCTGAGAGTTCATGCTTTTATCCGTCAGACAACATCTGCAGAACTGGGTTCTATGGAAAGCACAAAGGTCTCAGTGTCCATGGGGAACAGGTAGAAGACCTTTGAAAGAGAAGACACCAGTGTGCCAGTGATACTTTTATGACTTCACATTTTGTTCAGAATGCCACTATCAGAATCATAACTGATAAAGACAATGTAAGCCTTTCCTTACCTGAACTGTGTTTTAAAGTGTAGAATTATAGTCATGCAGCTATAGCCTGTGTTGATTTCACTTAGAGGAATTTGTGAGTGGATGGATTTGGTTGTTACTTTGGGCAAGACCAGGATGCCCCAGCCCCATGCCTGTGAGGATGAGCAGCATCAGATGCTTTTCTAGTCCCTGGGTCATGTGCTGCTTCAGACATTTCTCAGCCCTGCTGTTTGAAAGGTCCGGTTATAACTGAAGTTCTTTTCTTTTGCCAGTTGCTCATGAGTAACCATTTTTTCCCCATAAATCCATAAGAAATATTACTTCGCTTTTGTTTTCTTTGGTTGGGCTCTTCAACCTACTATGTGCATATGTGCATGCTCAGTTCTTTCTGACTCTTTGTGACCCCTGCAGACTGTAGCCCACCAGGCTTCTCTGTCTGTGGGATTCTCCAGGCAAGAATACTGGAGCAAGTTGACATTTCCTCCTCCAGGGGATTTTCCCTACCATGGATCAAACTCGCGTTTCTTGTGTCTCCTGCATTGTAGACAGGTTCTTTACCACTTGTATTGCAAACAGGCAGTAATGGAAAGAAAGATCTCTCCAAGGATGAATAGAAGTGATTTCGTGATCAATTACAATAATATATGTGAATGTGCTTTTGTTATCTAGAAATTTCCATCCAGATGAAAGGGTTATAGTTATACTGGCCTTATAATTTTATTTCTAGTAACCACTACTTGAGAGTTTCCTCTACTAAAAGGCAGCTGGTTGAGTGGTCAAGATCACATCTTTTATAACAAATGAAACAGGGCTTTATTCTTAACATTTGTACGTCATTGACCAAATGGGATTAACAGCCATACTGGCTCCATAGCTTGTTGTACAGTTTAAATGGGATAGTGCATGCAAATTGCTGAACACAACCCCATAGTGAGTAACTGATAAATCTTAGCTTTTAATGGCAATGGTAGTGATAGTAATAAGAAATATCATTCTAAAGTAAAAGCCAGAAAAAGCAATAAAACAACTCTAAGTAAACTACTCATCACATACCTGAAAACCAAACCTGTTACTTTGAAGCAGGAAAAAACATACATGGTAAATTTTAAGAAAATATGTGTATCTTGAGTTTTTAAAACTCATTCCCTTTAACATTTTTTCCCTTGCATTCAGAAATCTATTCTAAGTTAATGACCAAAGATTAAGGCAAAGACTTATGTATCAGAACAGTCAATGAAAATTTTTGTTTACAGTGACAATAATTAGAAAGCATCTAAAGGTCCAGCCATAGGAAAATGCTTTTTAATACATTAGAACACAACTTTACCATGATAAGATATTTATTTTTCACAGTACAAAAAGTATGTTTCAAAATAACGTATAATGATAAGAAAGAGTGTTTTTTGTTTAGTATTTCAGAAGAAAAGCAAGATCGTACTATACTTTATTAATAATGCTATTAAATATATTAATGTTACTTAAATATGTAGAATAAATACTTATACTTCCTAAGATAAGAGGGCATAAAATAATAATGGTAATGCCCACTAATAGAGATTTTGCGAGGGTTATATGATTATTGCTTCATACTTGACATACAACTCATATTAGCACTAACATTGGATATAGGCTAAGATTTTCTAAAATTTACTTAAATGTCGTTGTATAGTTACCATCCTTTAGTGAGAAAGAATCTCTTTTCTTATAGGCACTAAACAAGATTCTGGGAATACAGAGATATTAAGTAGCAGCCTGAAGCATATATTCCAAAGAGAAGATGTATAAAAATGAACAGTATACTTAGATCTAAATATGTAAATTCTGCAGTCATTCCTAAAATGATCTGTCTCTCTGGACAAATGAATTGTAAACAGGCACCTTTTCTTTTCAGGTGAATCAACTGAACAGTAGGAAACGGGCTGGGTTTCAGTCCCAATCGCCCTCTCAGCCAGGCATGTCCATGTTGGATTCAACCTTCAACTTTGCTCAAGTTTACACAGAGGCCCTGAAAATACCCTTGAAATGTCCTGAAATTAACCATGAAGTGCAGTGAATAAGATTTGGCGTCTATAACTCTGTACAGTGATTATTTTGCACACTGAGAAATACTGAACCAGATTAAATGATGGAACGAAAGAAATATCTGTAGGCAGTTGTTTGGATAATTCCTAGCACTGAATGAGAGAATGAGTGAAGAATTAAAAGATGTTTCTGCTCAACTGTAGGGTTTCCTCCGCATGTTTGAATATTGCATCTCCGCGTGGCTGCACATGGATATTCTTATTTGTTCTGATGGGCATGTGTGAGATAATGTGTAGGAATGCTAATCTGGCCTAGGGACTAGCACACAGTAGACATTTACTATTAATCGGCCTAAATCTCAACCTTGCTTAATCAAATCCATTTTGCTTTGGAAAGTTCTTATAGAGAGGAAGTTGTCTTTTTTGCTGAGGTTCTGCGTAATAACTGAGTAACTGTCACTTCCAAGCTTCTTGACCATCTGTCTCCACTTTTTCCAGAGTTAGGGCATCAGTCTACGAGCTGAGTGGCATATGATGTAGCCCCACTGGGACGCAGTTGCGCGTTAGTGCAGGACTCCGGACGAAACTGTCAGCTGCCCAAAGGAGAGGCAGAGTCATTTCTGGTAACTAGCTCACATTCTCTCTTATTATACAGTTTTAAAAAAGAAAGTGATGCTGTAAACACTGGCTTCTCTATGCCAGAAAAAGCATAGCCTGGCTCTTTGTTCCTGATGGTGTCATTATTACTAGTTGGTCTGTGTCTAACCCTTTCCTCCTGGGAGTTCAGAACCCTTCAGCAGCAAATTCATATTTGATGTTCCTGTTCTAATCCCAGATTACTACATCAGGACAGCTGGAACAGACTGAAAGAGAGAAACTCTTAGGGGGAAGAAAATCATTAACCTGTCATGAGTCACCAGGACCTGATGAAAAGTCAGATTAGGAAGGGCTTAAACTGCTATGGAAAGTCAGTGATATGCTGCCTGCTGGAGTGTTAATCTTGAATATTTCCACGCTGCTAAGCTCGCCTAGAAGTGTTTTAACATTCATCAGAGATAGGCATCCCCTCCTCAAGAAATGATACCTTTCTGAAAAAAGGAGGATGGATTGTTTGAGTACTGATTTTCATTATGGGCTATAGTCCTGCATGAAAGTGTTGGTTGCTCAGTTGTGTCCAACTCTCTGTGACCTCATGAACTATAGCCTGCCAGGGTCCTCTGTCCATGGGATTCTCTAGGCAAGAATACTGGAGTGGGTTGCCATTTCCTACTCTAGAGGATCTTCCCAACCCGTGGATAGAACCCATGTCTCTTAGGCCTCCTACATTACTAGTAGTGCCACCTGGGAAGCCCATAGTCCTGGATAAGCCCATAGTCCTGTATAGTAATTAAAGATGTGGAGTGCTGAGCAGGGTGCCCCAGTTTCCCATCCTGACCTTGGCTAGTCACCTCACTTTTCCATGCCCTGTTCCCTCAACCATAAAATGGGGACTGTAGTAATGCCTGCCTCCTCGGGGTTGTTTTGAGAATTAATGAATTGCTACCTAAAACAGAATCTGGCAAAAGCTAAGCACTCAATAAATGTGAGAAACTCATTATTGTCATTAGTATGATCGTAGATAAAAGTTGGAAGTATTGGTAGATATAATCATTATAAAATCTCCCATTATTAAAGTCTTTATATTATTAAATACTTGAGGAAATATTTAAGAGGTGTGGTGCCTATAGGGAACTTAAATTCCATTAATTTTATATAGATGCCCCATAATTCTGTAGTTTGAATTTTATTTTCTAAAATTTATAATGATTTGTCATAAGTTTACAGTTTATAGAATACTTAACTTTTCATTGTGCTCTGCAAATCCCATAAGGGTGGTGATGCTGAGGCCCTGGGAAATTGGAAAATTTAGTCCCAGATTCCTGAACTGGTGAGTGGTTGACTGAAGACTTGAACACACATCTTCAGAATGAGCACTCTAATTTCATGCTGGGTGGAGGGGAGCCAATGAAGTGAAAATGCACAGGCTTTGGAATTGTTTAACATTCAGTTTGAGTTACAATACTAACCTGTACTACAGTTGACTTGCCTGACTTCCTAAAGGAATTGCCTGACTTCCTTAAGCCTCAGTTTCCTTATCTGTAAAACTGAAAGGACAATACCTGTTCTAGACTTGTGGTATGGATTAAAAACCAGTCAGGTCACCTGTAGGAGAGGGGCTAGCTCAGCTTCAGGTTCATGGCCATTAACATAAAGACAGTTTCTTCCTTCATTTCTTCAGCACTGTGTCAGGCACAGTGTCAAACTCAATTTTTTTTTTTTTAACCAAACAAGTATTTCATCCATAAAAGCATGGTTAGAGTTTGATTCCTGTTGCACCAAGAAAGACCTTCTGTAGACCGTGTGATTCCATTTCCAGCCATTTGTGATGATGCTTGCACTTCCGTGGGGGAAAAAAAAAGAGGAAGAATCAACTTGGGGAATGAGGTAATAAAGCCAGCCTCCTCCAGTCTTAGAGAGTTTGCAGAATTCATTAGCAGCTAAGCAGCAAGGGGAAAGGTTCCCAAACAATGACTTCATCTCTTTGCTCCTGTGAACTAGGTGTTCCAGACATAAAAATAGGGGAAAGGCGAGAACATGCTCAGTGGGTAGATGGTGCACTGCGTTGTACCATCCTGTTGATGTTCTCTAATGTATTGAGAATTAACATTTTGATTGTCCAACAACTGCTTGGACTACAGGGGTCTTTGCGTTAAACTGTGTGCTCCCCGTGCTTTATTAACAAACGGTGTTTGGATCTTAAGGTGAAATGATAGAAAAGACAGGAGAATGTTCAGGTTACTAGAAACATGTCAGAGGAGTGCAATAATTTGCCTGTTCACACAATGGGAATTATTTGGACATTGATTTTTTAATTTGTTTGGTCTGTCTAGTATTAAGGAATGCAAGGAAGATGTTTCTTGGTCACTTGGGTTTTAAAATTACATAGTGAGTTTTAAAGGAAGCTCCACTGAAAAAGCCAAATCTTGCCAATAGTTATAAACTGTGATCCCTTAGCCAGTCAAGTCACTCTAGCTCTAAAATATATCCTAAATCTGCCCATTGCTCTCCACCTAGTGCTGTCAAACCATGCCAGCTACCTTTATTTCTTATCTGGGTTTGGGCTTTGGGCTCCCAACTGGACTTTCTGTGGCTATTCATTCAGCTTCATAATACTTTTTTAAAAAAAACCCAGAAGTTAGATTTTCTTTAAAAACATAGATCAGATCTTCTTACTTCTCTGCTTCAGGATCTTTCAGTGCTTTCCCATTTCACTTGCTGCACTTGAAAAAAACCTAAATTTACCGTCATGGTCTGTAGGACCTGGCGGACTCTGACCCTCCAGTGTCTCTGACCTCCTCCTCATTATCCCCCCACCCCCGCCCCCTCGACTCCATACTGTCCACTCTCCTTTAGTTTTCTCTCCAGTCCTGGAGTTGGCCAGACTTCCTCCTGGTTCATGTCTTTGCATTTGCTGTTCTATCTGAATGATTTGGTCCCTCTTGGCATACAACTCTCCGTCCAAACATCACCTCTTTAAACAGATCTTTCCCTCTTCCCAGGATAAGGAACTTGATTTGAACAACTGAGGGCAGTTAGGTTGTTCACTTATTCCCTTGCTTGTTTATTGTCTGTCTCTCTCTCAGTTACACTAATGCAAGTTTTGTGAGGGTAAGAATGATGTCTATTTTCTTTTTTGCTGTTGCCATACTTGGTCTTTAAAGCACACTTAATTTTTGTTTGAATGAATTAATATAAGTAGACTGCAAGGATTCATGAATGAGTTAATAGCACTGATTTTCAGGAACAATGAATGAATGAATGACTGAATGGACTGTGCCAGATTGCAGCATCCTCAGGTCAGGAACTGGACCTTGTTTTGGTTTCTTCTCTCCTTCTTTGCATAGTAGGTATCCAGGCAGTATCTGTTGAATTGGATTCAACCAAAACATTTATTTCTCTGTACAACATGAAAAAGTGTTCCTTATGTAAGATGAAATGTAAAAATACATGTCGATAATACTCCCCTGAGCATGATTTTTGGAGAACTAACCTGTTTTGCTTGGAAGTGAGGGATGCCCCAGGATATGGGGTTAGAAGGTTTCCTGCTTTTAGAGTCAAAAAGATCTAACATAGCTGTTAGGAATTGTCTTTACCTGCTAGTAACAGAAGCCAGAAATAACAAAGAGTTTATTCTTTCGCATAAAATTAGTTCACATGTGGCCATGCCAGGGCTATATGGCAGCTTCGAGTTCTTCAGTGACCCAGGTTGCTTGTATATTGGTGCTCTGCCATCCTTAATGCATGACTTTCATCCTCAAAGGTACCTCATGGTGCAAGAAGGCTGCTGGAGCTTCTTCAGCCATCACATCTACAAATTTGTCAGGCTCTGTGACTAAGAAAGAGAGACTGGATAATGAGAAATTAATAGACACTTAGCAGCATCTGCACTATCTGTGCTCACCATTTACTGACTTAGTGATTCCATGAAGGTTGCTTTGTTTTTGTGGTTCTTTCTAAATCTGCATTATGGTTATGAAAACAACAATAGTGATGGCTACCTATATATCATATCCCACTATTTGTCAGGTGTTTTATATACATTATGGTTGACCTCAGTAATTCTGAGTCTCCTCATTTAGATGACAAGAGTGAGGCTTTGCTAGTGAAGATAAAGCCAAATTTTAAACCGTCTGTGGTTTCACACAACACCCACCCTCTCCATTACACTTCACTTTCTACCTCCTTGGCTATAAAGATTAAGTGATAAAATGAATGGAAACTGCTTGACATGTAAATATTTTAAATAAACCAAAGCAATATCTCTGTCAGGAAAACATTTTTGAGTTTTCAGCGACAACAGCAAAAAGTCCATGCACATCATAGGAAAGGTTTTGAGGTCATCTCAAAGCCAGTTGAATCCAATAAGCAGCCCTCACCCTTGCTAACCCCCTATTGTCCATGATCCCCAACCTCTTCTGTGTTGAAGAATTCTCTCTGCCAGGAAGTTCTCTTCATCCAACACCAATCACTTCTTTCTTGTCCTTTTTATTGGTTCTGTCCCCTATAGAGAGTGAGAAGACGTGGCTGCTCTTTTTGAACTGCCACTTGAAGGCAATGATCAAGTCATTTTTCATTTTTTTTTCTCTCTCTCAAGCCAATTTACAGGTGAAAGAAGCTGCCTTTGAATTGTTCAAAGGAGATGAACATTTCCTAGAACTGGAGGCAGGATGAACTGTAAACCTTCCTTGGCACTGGCAATAGACATTCTAGGTAGTACAGCCTGTTTTTTGGCATTCACATATCTCTGAACCTATAGCCTAGCAAACTATCTCTGCATCGCTCAATATTTAAGGGGGTCAAGTTCTTTGAAAACACATGATGTTTTAAAATACTTCCTTTTCTAAAACAGGCTACAGGCGTTATTGTCCCTCCTAATGTCTTATAAATAGTTGATGTCTGACTCCTGTAAGCACATTAGATTCATGTCTCACTTCGAAGCCTTTGCAAGAGATCTATCTCTCCCCAAGACACACTGAACTCCTTTTCATAGGGTAATGACTATATTTATTTCCAGGGAAGAATACACAAGAAGAAGGCAGGGAGAATATTTACATCCCTAGGCCTTGGAGGAGGCTGCTAAGAGCCTAATTTGAAACACTTGGTTTTATTAAGCTAATGAATGGCCTTTTGGGGAATCTACTTTGGAGACAATGGAATCAAGAAGATAGAGTTGCCATTCCTTTATCTTTTCAGTGATCATGATTTTCCTTTTTTAAGACATTCTTGGTTTAGGGAAAAATGTGGATGATGCATAATCTTGGAGGGTAAAATTTCATACCCAAATGTTAGAACATTGAGTAGGAAAAACTCATGAGTGAAGAGTCTCCGGCTCTATTACTGATACAAAACCATGCAAATCATAAAGTAACACTTACCAAGGACTTTTTATGTATCTAACATTGTGCTAAGATCTTTAAATACATTGTCTCACTTAATTCTTGAAATACCCAAAGTAAGGATCCATAGTAAACAGTGACATCTTCTTTAGTTGTAGATGAGAAAATGGTAGCCCAAAGTGGCTTAATATTTTTCGCCAAGGCACTCCTTTAGCAAGTGGTTGAGATCTGATTTAGTTTCACTTTTGTCTGCCAAGGAGTCGCAATACATTGGTCTGCTAGGAGTCAGACACGACTGAGCGACTTCACTTTGACTTTTCACTTTCATGCATTGGAGAAGGAAATGGCAACCCACTCCAGTATTCTTGCCTGGAGGATCCCAGGGACGGGGGAGCCTGGTGGGCTGCTGTCTATGGGGTCACACAGAGTCAGACACGACGGAAGCGACTTAGCAGCAGCAGCAGCAGCAGCAACAGCAGGACTGTCATAATAAAATGTCACAGATTGTGTTGCTTAAAAGAACTTTATTTTTGGACAGTCCTGGAGACAGGGAGTCCTACATCAAGGTGCTAGCAGGGCAAGTTTCTTCTGAGGCCTCATTCCTTGACTTGCAGATGGCTACCTACTTGCTGGATCCTCACATGGCCTTTTCTCTGCACATGCTCACTCCAGATGTCTCTTCTTTTTATTAAGGATTTTTGTTATTTGTTGTTGTTCATTGCCAACTCATGTCCAATTCTTTGCGACCTCATGGACTACAGCATACCAGGCTTCCCTGTCCTTCATCATCTCCCATAGTTTGCCCAAGTTCATGTATGTTGAATCAGTGATACCATCCAACAATCTCATCCTCTGTTGCTCTCCTGCCTACAGTCTTTCCCAGGATCAGGGTTTTTTCCAATGAGTCAGCTGTTCTCATCAGGGTGCCAAAGTATTGGAGTTTCAGCTTTAGCATCAGTCCTTCCAGTGAGTATTCAGGGTTGATTTCCTTTAAGATTGACTGGTTTGATCTGCTTGATGTCCAAGGGACTCTCAAGAATCTTCTCCAGCACCACAGTTCAAAAGCATCAGTTCTTTGGTGCTCTGCCTTCTTTATGCTCCAGTCCTCACATCTGTACATGACTACTGGAAAGACTATAACCTTAACTAGAGGGACCTTTGTTACAAAGTGATGTCTTTGCTTTTTAACCCACTGTCAAGGTTTGTCACAGCTTTCCTACCAAGAAGCAATCAGGATACCGGTCCTATTAGATTAGGACCCACTGTAATGATCTCATTTTACCTCAGTTACCCCCTTATATGCCCTGTAGTAGTCCAAATGCAGTCATGCTGGGGATTAAAGCTTTAACATATGCATTTGGAAAGGAAGAGCACATTTCAATGAAACAATGAACTTAACCAGTGTACTCAGATTTTTCTGATAACAGGAGTGTACCCAAAACCATTAAAACTTCTCTGGCCCCAAGTATTTAATGGATTAAAAAGTGTTTTGGTTTTTAAATTTTTTAATAGTTTTATTGAGTTATTATCAATATTCATTCATTAATTCATTGATATGTAGTGTTGAAAGAGTTTGCCAACTCTGTGAAACAAAATTATGAACTAAACCCTGCACAATTCATCAAAAAGTTCAACCATTATTGTGATAAAATAAAAATAGGATCATTCTATTATTGCCTTCTCTCAATGTGGAAAGTACTGAGACTTCCAGGGACTTCTTTGGTGGTCCAGTGGGTAAGCCTCTGAACTTCCAATGCAGGGAGTGTGGGTTCAATCCATAGTCAGGGAACTAAGATCCTGTATACCACACAACTCGACCAAAAATGGTATGGAGATATCCCCTGGGGCCGGGGCAGTGCTGGACTGTAATTAGCATTTTCCCATGGTGTTATTGGTCCTTCTTTCTTTCAAACTCAAAAGAATGCAGTTTTTCTTCTTGCTTCTTTATGACTTTACCCAGAAAAGAATTACTGCTTATTTGACATATGCCAAGCATTCTTTTTCAAGCTGAAATTCACTGAATACTTGTGTCAGAAGCTCTCTGAAGGGCATTCATTCCTTGTATCTGATTTACTTTTTCAATAAGCCTGTATTGTTGTGTAGATGAGGAAATTGGACATTTCTGTGTTTAAACAATTTGCCTGAGGTCAATTAACTAGAAAGGGTGGAATTAGTATTTGACTTTGGGTCTGTCTGATTCCCTATCTGGGGTCTTTAGTTCTTAAACCACTGAAGTGAGCTGTTACTTGTGCTTTTGCAAAGACTGGACTGTCTTATGCCTTCCCCTGCTCTTGTGATTTTGATTTTTTTTCACCATTGACTTTCTCTCCTTGGTATCTGTGCTTCCTTTCCCCCTCCTTCCTCTCTCCTAGTTCATTTGCTCTTGTGTGGTATACACAATATGAAAGAGAGACATCTGCCTCTGTTTTTGCTCTTAGACTTAATTGTGTTGCCTGCTCTAACCTCTTGCTGATTAAATAGTGGCAAATGTAGATATCGTTGTTAAGATTTATAGGAGAAAGCAGGTTGAGATGTGCACTTGCTTATTGAAGGATGGGTTTCCTTTTCCCCTGACATTACCTGGACTTCTGTGCAGTTGCTTTGTGCCTCCCATTATTTTTAATTTCAGTTCACAATTAGAGCCTGCAAATTGAATTGCTTTCTCTGAGGAGCGACAATTTCTCTATTTGGCAAGTACTACCACCCCCTCCCTGGTGAAATTAACATGGTTGTTTTTGTTCCCTTGTACTGCAAACTGTCCTGATCAGTAAACTCATGATCTCACTTAATAATTACTTCCCCCGAGTCTGTAGGGAGAATGATTATGAATGGTGCTTGGCCTGATGAGGAAGAGATTGAGGGTTCTCCAGGGAAGTACATGGGAGCTCTAAGCCATGATTTTGGGGACTCAAGAGCTGGCCCTATTGACCTGCCCTCCAGAGTCTTATGGTGTTTGCAGAAACCATGAAGGGTCCTCCAGCAGGAAGTGTCCAATTTGGACTCAGGATAAAATTGGAGACTTGGTTATTTGTTATGGCTCACAGATAATTCAAAAGGGACCATATTAACCCTGGATCTTCTAGCTCACACCGGCTCAGTTCTGATTATCTTTTATTGGTGAAAACCTAATATGTATTCAGTTTTTCAGAAGTCCATCCCAAGAAAGTTGTACTGATTTTAGTTCCATGAGTGAAAGAGGGATTAATCTTATATTCAGAGACCCCAGGGTGCAAGATGGAAGCCAGTGTAGCAGCATGGGAGGTGAGTTTCAGATCAATGAAAGTATTTGAGAATCCAGACCTCTAAACTCCTGAAATGCATGCTCCTGAAATGCACGATCGACCCCTAATCCCAGCCTCAGCTTTCAGTATGCCCTATACCTCTCCGGACCTGGTGATGCCTCCAAACCTCAGTCTCAGGCACAGGCCTTTGTACCACCTCTTCTCTGTTTCTGGGAGACTGTTTTTGCCTGGTCTTTTGTGTTGTTGGTTCCTACCTACTCTTCAGGATACACCGTGAGCATTACTACCCTTCTGTATACCAAAGTGAAAGTGAAAGTCGCTCAGTCGTGCCTCATTCTGACATGCTTGTACATCCAAAAGGTGAATATAACAAGGTATAGTGATAGTGAGAGTCGCTGAGTCATGTCTGACTCCTTGTGACCCTATGGACTATGGAATTCTCCAGGCCAGAATACTGGGGTGGGTAGCCTTTCCCTTCTCCAGGGCATCTTCCCAACCCAGAGATCAAACCCAGGTCTCCTGCAATGCAGGCAGATTCTTCACGGCTGAGCCACAAAGGAAGCCCAAGCATACTGGAGTGGGTAGCCTATCCTTTCTCCAGCAGATCCTCCCGATCTAGGAGTCTAATTGGGGTTTCCTGCATTGCAGGTGGATTTTTTACCAACTGAGCTATCAGGGAAGCCTGAGCTTTCAGGCTATATACCACCCCGTATCTAAAAGACTGAGTTAGGGGCTCTGTTCTGCTCCCAGCACTTACCTCTATGTGGGTCCTGTCACATCGCATCCTGATTGTTGGCTGCCTTGTCCTTTACCCCTTGTATGAGATTTATGCATGCTAAGTTGCTAGGTCGGGTCCAACTCTGGATGATCCAATGGACTGTAGCCCGCCAGGCTCCTCTGTCCATGGGATACTCAAGTCAAGAATACTGGAGTGGTTTGCCAAGCACACCTCCAGGGCATCTTCCCAATCCAGGGATGGAACCCACGTTTCTTATGTCTCCTGCATTGGCATATGGGTTCTTTACCACTAGCGCCACCTGGGAAACCCCATGAGATCCACAACACTACCATATTTATCTTTTAAATCAGGTGTCACGGATGTACTGGCATATAAGATAAGTTGAAGAGGTCAGTGAAACAAAATAGCAATTGATATATTTCTTTTATGTGTATAGAACAGTAGAATTTTAAAATATATGATTTTTATTAGCATTTAAAGTTCAATAATACTATTTTTAAAACTTGACAGTACCTAATTTTCTCTTTAATATACCTTCCAAGCTATGCTCTTTCCGGGAATCATAGATACTTTTCATAAACTATTGTCAATGAACATGTAGATCAGTTTTTAAGAAAGTCAGAAAATACTGAACTAAAGGTCAGTTCAATAGTTAATATAAAAAAGTAATACAGTACTAATTTCTGTAGAAAAAAAAAAGATGGATTTTGCATTTGTTCTGTCAAATATAATGGATGGGAAAATCCCCACACTGTTTGGTGAGTAGTTTGCAGAATCATACAGAGCAATTACTCCTTTTATTTATAAACTGTAAATTTTTTTCTGGCAGTCATGGGCATGCAAGAGACCTCTTTTCCAATAGAGGGTGCTTCTACTCTATAAGTTATGGTGGACCCCAACAGATGAAGGCACCCAAAGTAATTCTTCTAAATAAATGTGTCATAGCTAGTTAGCTACATGATATTATGAGTTCTATTCAGTTCGAGCCCAAAATGAAGAATTTTAAGCCAAGGGGTCAGAAGTCTAGCTGTTCGTTTTGCAGGCTCTAGTCTTGTTACATGCATTATTTCAGCACTTTAAGGCTAAACAAGAAAACTATAGTTAATAGTGTAGAGAAATGTTTAGAGAGACTCCCAAGGTGCCCTCTCGGAGAAGGCAGCCCACTCCGGTACTCTTGCCTGGCAAATCCCATGGACGGAGGAGCCTGGTGGGCTGCAGTCCATGGGGTCGCTGTCGTGTCTGACTCCACTTTCACTTTTCACTTTCATGCAAAGGAAATGGCAACCCGTTCCAATGTTCTCACCTGGAGAATCCCAGGGATGGGGGAGCCTGGTGGGCTGCCGTCTATGAGGTCTCACAGAGTCAGACACGACTGAAGCAACTTAGCAGTAGCAGCAGCAGCAGCAGCAAGGTGCCCTCTGAATGAGGTGTGAGTGACTTTGCCTCTCAAGGAACCTACATTTGCCGAGTGCATTTCTATTTCTCTTTCTAATAACTTTAGACTCGGTCTACCTACTTGGCATCTGGCTACCTGAAAGGAGTGAATCATTCACGGGAATGGTTTGGAGAATGACTTTTCTTAGAGACCTGATGCTAAAGTGTGGAAGGACCTTAGCCTTTCTTTCATGCCTCCTTGCATTTGATATTGGTGTTCTCATTGTGTGACTGCCCTTGCTGTTTGTCTACCGATTGAATCCTCAAACCTCATCAGTCTCGAAAAGCAGCACATAATGTAGAATTAAATTCTTTTTCCATTTTACTCCCCCAGCTACATTTCTTGTAATTATTAATGGCATTTGCTTTATTTTGTCTTGTATAATTATTAGCTGTTTCCATATTTGTCTCTTCTCTCTGCAAATACCCCATGGCAGGAACTAGCTTTTATTCATCTTTGTGCTCTTCTGGTACCAACAGGCTGCACACAAAAGGTCCCCAGTAAACATTTACTGATTTGAAGTGAGTGTTTCTTAGAGCCACACTGCATGTAAATATTGAATTTACAATAACGATTGCAGCTCCATAGACTTTTTAGAAATGCAGTTGTCTGTATGTGTTGATAAGAATAAAAAGACACTAAAAAGTATATACTAGGTGAAATATGACTAATTCTGTGGTGAGGATAGAGGGGATGTCCCATTTGAGGAGCTGGTCTTGTGTAGATTTTCCATATAGTGGTACTCAAGGATTTCGCTTGCTAATGTTATTTTCTGTCTTTGTCAAAAACTAGTATTTAGATGGCTGCAGAAGAGGCAGTACTGTGACATGTTTTACACCCTGTATGGCTCATGTCAGGTGCCTTTGACAGTTCTTTAATTTTTTTATAGTTGCATCTTCTCTTCTTTCTGACAGGAAACATCACCAAGGCTCCCCTGTTACTATTTTCTCTGACACCTTGTTTACAGTGAAGACAGAGTATCCCATGGTAAATACACGAGGGCAGATGCCCCATCAGTGGCCCATGGAACTGCCTCTGAGAAACTTGGGCTTTCATCATTGTTTCTTAAACAAGGAAACCTTTATTACGAAAGTAATCTGTGCTTAGTGTGAAAAATGGAAACAATTTAAACAGAAGTAAATGGGCTGGGACAAGTGAGATTGTTCCTTCACACTTCCTCCAAATCCTTCTCTATCCACCTCCCACCCCAGAACCATGGTTTCTACTCTTTTTGCAGTGTTTACACACGCACACAAATGCACACACCGTTATTCTTTATAATTACTATTTTGATTGCCCGTTTCTGTCATAGCAGAAAACACAATTATCATCAATCCTTGCAAAACTCTTTATCCAAGTGAAAGTCCTGACAATTAAGTTTCCCCTTGCTTGTCCTTCTTCCTGGTGGCTTATTTAATTCTGGGAATTTAAGGAGGGTCATGGCTTCTGAGGTGAGGAGACTGCTGGACCCCTCTAGGGCATGTATCATCCAACCCCATTCAACTATGCTCACCTCCTTGGGCATCCCTGGTGGCTCAGGTGGTAAAGCACCTGCCCGCAATGCGGGAGACCTGGGTTCAACCCCTGGGTTGGAAAGATACCCTGGAGAGAGAAATAGCAACCCACTCCAATACTCTTGCCTGGAAGATTCCTTGGATGGAGGAACCTGGTAGGCTACAGTGCATGGGGTCTCAAAGAATCAGACATGACTGAGCGACTTCACTTTCACTTGGGGATCCAGTTAGGTACTGGCAGTCCCATTTGGTTCTTGGCCGTGGTATTTGTGCAACTGTCTTTTGGTCCATGTAGGAGCCCTTCAGGTGTGTGGACTTTCTCCCTTCTATGCTAATGAGGAACCATTTCTTCAAGGACATGGAAGCTGGGTGGATCTGCCTTGGAACTTCTGTATTTCTCACTCACCATCTCCCGCGCCCCCCTCCACATCCAGCTATCTCTGTTCTTGATAGTGAAACCCTCCTTTGGAAATGCTCACTGCCATTCTTCAGAGGGAAAGCAGGAACAGGGTAATTTTGCTGTCAAACCTTGTACTTATCAGAGAGTTCTAGCTCTCTCATACCCTTAAAGTGTGAACCTTGGGAGAGAAGGCACAGTGGAGAAACCTCAGAGATTAAGAGCAGTACGTCATACTCTTGTTGCCCTTTTTTCTCGTTCTCCTACCAAGGGAGAGGTATCCCCCTATTTCCTCTTTTAGGACAGAAGACAGCAACCAAAAAGTGGTTTGCAAAGATTTTACATGTGGACCTCATCTGTTAAAAGTGAAACTGTCTAGAATTGCATGCCATTGTCCTATCTCCAGTTCTGCTGTGACGTCTTTACCTTAAGGGGAATCGTGTACCTGAGGTGGGGTTACAACATAAGGAAAAGTTTGGGGAAAAGCGAATTTACTGCTCACAGAATCATTCAGAACCATTTATTGCATATATGCACACATATGTAATGTTTTTAATGCTTTGTTGTATTTGCTCTTTGCATAAATGGGATAATATTTAGCATATTGTTTGTGATAGACTATTTTTTCCCCTCAGCAGTGTGTGACAAATGTATTTTAGTTACTACAATAGTGTTTCTTAGTGTATTAGTCTGCTTGGGCTGCTTTAACATAATGCTGTAGTCTGTGTGGTTTAAATCACGGAACTGTATCCGTCGTAGTCCTCAGGCTGAAATTCCAACATCCAGATCTAGCAGGGTGGTTCCTGGTGGCTGCTGCAACCTGACTTGTAGACAGCTGCCTTCTAGGTTCATCTTCACATGGACTTTCTTCTGAGTGTACACGGAGAGGGAGCTCTCTGGTGTCTCTTCTTAAAAGTGCACTAATCATATCAGATAAGGGCCCCAACCGTGTGACCTCATTTAACATATTTAAGTCTTTATAGGCCCTTCTTCCAAATATAGTCATATTGTGGGTTAGGCCTTCAACATAGGAAGTTTGGGCTGGGCACATTTTAGTGCATAGCATGCAGTATGGAACACAATAAACGCTATTTATATTGTGAATATCAACTGTTTATTACTAGTTTTATACATACAGTTTTACAGTCTGTTTCTTGACTAGAAAATATGGCATTTTTTATCATATAGAATGTTTACCTATGTGATTTCTCATTTGGCATGGACATCATAAAATCTCTCATTTGACAAGGTTTCTATAAAGCAGTGCCTCCCAAGTTTTCCCGAAGAGGAATATAAGCCATGGTGTCCAGTGCCTTGCTATTTTCATGCACCTTTCATACCCACAGTTCCTTTCAGGTCTCATCTCCTGTATGTAGTACAGAGTGGAAATTGTTGGAAGAACTATTGTCATAAAAACCATCAGATTAAAAGCTCACTTAACAAAATTCATCCTGTTTTCCTTATACAGAAAGGAATTCTGAATTTTGTTTCCTTGAATAGTTATTTCTGAGTCAGTGGCTGTGTCCTGCAGTGTGTTGAAATGGCCTCATCTCTCATTCAGAATTCATATGGGGATTTCAGAAAGGCATTTGGCCTGCTGAGCACCACTTTTTCATGGACCTATCTAGAGACTTCAGCCTTTTCTTTCCTTTCTTTTTTTATTATTAAAAATTGGAAACATTTCAAAATTAGAGACAATAGTGTAATCTGGTATTTGAACTCATCACCCAGCCTCATCTCCTTTCCATGTTCTCTTGTCCTTTCCTATGGATTATTTTGAAGCAAGTGTTAAATATTGTACATCTCTATCTGTAACTGTTTCAGAAATTTATGCTTATATTTTAAAATGTAAGCATTTTTGGTAAACATAAACAGAATATTGGTACTCCATTTAAAATTGTTAAAAGATTTTAACAAATTTTAAATATTATAAAATTCTAATTAGTATTTAAATTCTACCAATTATCTCTTAAATTCTTTTTTAAAAAATGTTTAAGTCTGGATTCAAATGAGATCTTCTCATATCATTTGATGGATAGGTCTTGTAAGTGTTTCCATATTCTGGTTTCTCATAATTTATTTGTTGAAACAACTAGGTTCTTTTCTATAGTTCCCCATATTCTGTATTTGGCTGATAGTCTCCGTATGGTTTGACTTACTATGTTCCTTTGTGTATCTTATAAAATGGTAGGTAGTTCTGGAGTGGCAGTTGTCAAAGTGTTGTCTGGGGGTCTCTGAGACACTTTCAGGGGATTCATGAGATCAAGGATATTTTTTTAATAATACTAACATATCAGTTGCCTTTTTCATCCTCATCTTCTTAAAGGCATATAGTGGAGTTTTCTAGAATCTATTTGACAAGAGGTATCCCCACAGATCAGATAAAGAAGCATATATGAGAATCAAGTTCTCATTTCATTTAGCCAGATGTTAAAGAGACTTGCAGAAATCTCAGACAATCCAGTGTTTTCATTAACTTTTCTTCATTTTAGAAAAATAGCTGTTTTTTCATGAGAAAATACTATTTGTGTTCACCTAATGGATTCATTAGTTTTTAAAATGGTTTTTGTTCTTTTAAATTTTGTTTATTATTTTATTTTTGGCCATGCTGGGTCTTCATTGCTGTGCATGGATTTTCTCTAGTTGTGGTGAATGGGAGCCTCCCTTGTTGTGGAAGATGAGTTCTGGGTATATGGGCTTCAGTAGTTGGGGTGCATGGGCTTAGTTGCTCTGCAGCATGTGGGGCCTTCCCTGAGGATTCTTAATGACTGGACCACGAGGGAAGTCCTTGACTCATTTATTCAGTGAATTAGTACATAAATTTTTACTGTATTTGTCCCTTTTATACAACTCGAAAGTTTATTATTTTTATATTAGTATGGACTCATGAATATTTGTTTTATATTTAGGATTATAATCTAGTACTACATTATATATCTTTTGGTTGTTGTTCAGATGTTTCCAGCTTTGGCTATTGGGTGTGTCTGTGTGTGTTTAGTCACTCAGTTGTGTCCAACCTTTTGTGGCTCCGTGACTGCAGTCTGCCAGGCTCTTCTGTCCATGGGTTTCTCCAGACAAGAATACTGGAGTGGGTAGTGATTTCCTACTCTGGGAGATCTTCTTGGAGTTCTTTCAGTTGGTTCCTATACCCTCGTGGTATAAAATTACATCCACATAAAATTTTAATTCTTTTAGCACTTTTTTACCACATGATTCTTTATTATCATGTATTTCCTGCCGTAATTGTAGGATCAGTCATTTCTCTGAAGAGTCCCTGTTCCTTTGATTGGAGAGTGGTATAAATATCAAAATTAGAGCACTAGATATGGCTAGTTGCTATGCAGATGCTGTTTCATTTAGACCTTCTTAGCTAACAGAGCAAAGAGATACATGTGTACCTATTAATCTGTATATATACACATAACTATATTCCTGCATGTCAGTTCAGTTCAGTCATTCAGTGGTGTCCAACACTTTGCGACCCCATGAATCGCAGCATGCCAGGCTCCCTGTCCATCACCAACTCCTGGAGTTTACTCAGACTCACGACCATCAAGTGAGTGATGCCATCCAGCCATCTCATCCTCGGTCGTCCCCTTTTCCTCCTGCCCCCAATCCCTCCCAGCATCAGAGTCTTTTCCAATGAGTCAACTCTTCGCATGAGGTGGCCAAAGTACTGGAGTTTCAGCTTTAGCATCATTCCTTCCAAAGAAATCCCAGGGCTGATCTCCTTCAGAATGGACTGGTTGGACCTTCTTATAGTCCAAGGGACTCTCAAGAGTCTTCTCCAACACCACAGTTCAAAAGCATCAATTCTTCAGTGCTCAGCTTTCTTCACAGTCCAACTCTCACATCCATACATGACCATTGGAAAAACCATAGCCTTGACTAAACGGACCTTTGTTGGCAAAGTAATGTTTCTGCTTTTCAATGTGCTATCTAGGTTGGTGATAAATTTTCTTCCAAGGAGTAAGCGTCTTTTATTTCTGGCTGCAGTCACCATCTACAGTGACTTTGGAGCCCAAAAAGTAAAGTCTGTCACTGCTTCCACTGTTTCCCCATCTATTTCCCATGAAGTGATGGGACCAGATGCCATGATCTTCGTTTTCTGAATGTTGAGCTTTAAGCCAACTTTTTCTCTCTCCACTTTCACTTTCATCAAGAGGCTTTTTAGTTCCTCTTCACTTTCTGCCATAAGGGTGGTGTCATCTGCATATCTGAGGTTATTGATATTTCTCCCAGCAATCTTGATTCCAGCTTTTGCTTCTTCCAGCCCAGCATTTCTCTTGATGTACTCTGCATATAAGTTAAAGAAGCAGGGTGACAATTTACAGACTTGACGTATTCCTTTTCCTATTTGGAACCAGCCTGTTGTTCCATGTCCAGTTCTAACTGTTGCTTCCTGACCTGCATACAGATTTCTCAAGAGGCAGGTCAGGTGGTCTGGTATTCCCATCTCTCTCAGAATTTTCCACAGTTTATTGCGATCCACACAGTCAAAGGCTTTGGCATAGTCAATAAAGCAGAAATAGATATTTTTCTGGAACTCTCTTGCTTTTCCCATGATCCAGCGGATCTTGGCAATTTGATCTCTAGTTCCTCTACCTTTTCTAAAACCAGCTTGAACATCTGTAAGTTCATGGTTCATGTATTGCTGAAGCCTGGCTTTGAGAATTTTGAGCATTACTTTACTGGCGTGTGAGATGAGTGCAGTTGTGCAGTAGTTTAAGCATTCTTTGACATTGCCTTTCTTTGGGATTGGAATGAAAACTGCCCTTTTCCAGTCCTGTGGCCACTGCTGAGTTTTCCAAATTTGCTGGCATATTGAGTGCAGCACTTTCACAGCATCATCTTTCAAGATTTGAAATAGCTCAACTGGAATGCCATCACCTCCACCAGCTTTGTTCATAGTAATGCTTCCTAATTCCCACTTGACTTCATATTCCAAGATGTCTGGCTCTAGGTGAGTGATCACACCATCGTGATTATCTTGGTTGTGAAGATCTTTTTTGTACAGTTCTTCTGTGTAGTCTTGCCACCTCTTAATATCTTCTGCTTCTGTTAGGTCCATACCATTTCTGTCCTTTATCGAGCCCATCTTTGCATGAAATATTCCCTTGGTATCTCTAATTTTCTTGAAGAGATCTCTAGTCTTTCCTATTCTGTCCTTTTCTTCTATTTCTTTGCATTGATCGCTGAGGAAGGCTTTCTTATCTCTTCTTGCTATTCTTTGGAACTCTGCATTCAGATGCTTATATCTTTCCTTTTCTCCTTTGCTTTTCACTTCTCTTCTTTTCAAAGCTATTTGTAAGGCCTCCCCAGGGAGCCATTTTGGATTTTTATATTTCTTTTCCATGGGAATGGTCTTGATCCCTGTCTCCTGTACAATGTTAGGAACCTCCCTCCATAGTTCATCAGGCACTCTCTCTATCAGATCTAGTCCCTTAAGTCTATATCTCACTTCCAGTGTATAATCATAAGGAATTTGATTTAGGTTATACCTGAATCATCTAGTGGTTTTCCCTACTTTCTTCAGTTTAAGTCTGCATTTGGAAAGAAGGAGTTCATGATCTGAGCCACGGTCAGCTCCTGGGCTTGTTTTTGTTGACTGTATTGAACTTCTCCATCGTTGGCTGCAAAGAAGATAATCAATCTGATTTCGGTGTTGTCCATGTGTAGAGTCTTCTCTTGTGTTGTTGGAAGAGGATGTTTTCTATGACCAGTGCATTTTCTTGGCAAAACTCTATTAGTCTTTGTCCTGCTTCAGTCCGTATTCCAAGGCCAAATTTGCCTGTTACTCCAGGGGTTTCTTGACTTCTTACTTTTGCATTCCAGTCCCCTATAATGAAAAGGACATCTTTTTGGGGTGTTAGTTTTAAAAGGTCTTGTAGGTCTTCATAGAATTCTTCTACTTCAGCTTTTTCAGCTTTACTGGTTGGGGCATAGACTTGGATTACTGTGATATTGAATGGTTTGGCTTGGAAACGAACAGAGATCATTCTGTCATTTTTGAGATTGCATCCAAGTACTGCATTTCGGACTCTTTTGTTGACCATGATGGCCACTCCATTTCTTCTGAGATGTTCCTGCCTGCAGTAGTAGATATAATGGTTATCTGAGTTAAATTCAACCATTCCAGTCCATTTTAGTTTACTGATTCCTAGAATGTCGACATTCACTCTTGCCATCTCCTGTTTTACCACTTCCAATTTGCCTTGATTCATGGACCTGACATTCCAGGTTCCTATGCAATATTGCTCTTTACAGCATCAGATCTTGCTTCTATCACTAGTCATATCCACAGCTGGGTATTGCTTTTGCTTTGGCTCCATCCCTTCATTCTTTCTGGAGTTATTTCTCCACTGATCTCCAGTAGCATATTGGGCACCTACTGAGCTGGGGAGTTCCCCTTTCAGTATCCTATCATTTTGCCTTTTCATACTGTTCATGGGTATCTCAAGACAAGAATACTGAAGTGGTTTGCCATTTCCTTCTCCAGTGGAGCACATTCTGTTAGACCTCTCCACCATGACCCACCTGTCTTGGGTGGCCCCACGGGCATGGTTTAGTTTCATTGAGTTAGACAAGGCTATGGTCCTAGTGTGATTAGATTGACTAGTTTTCTGTGATTATGGTTTCAGTGTGTCTGCCCTCTGATGCCCTCTTGCAACACCTACCGTCTTACTTGGATTTCTCTTACCTTGGACCAGTGGTATCTCCTCACCACCGCCCCTCCTCACCACCGCCCCTCCTCACCTTGAATGTGGAATAGCTCCTCTAGGCCCTCCTGTGCCCGCGCAGCCACTGCTCCTTGGGCGTGGGGTTGCTCCTCCAGGCCGCCGCCCCTGGCCTTGGGCGTGGGGTAACTCCTCTTGGCTGCCGCCCCTCGGGCATGGGGTCCTCCCAGCTTATGCCCCTGACCTCGGACATGGGGTAGCTCCTCTCGGCCGTGCTATATGCGCCAGTTGCAGCCGCCTGCTCTGTGTGTAGCTCTCTGTATATTAAGGTAGACCCCAGTTTATTCTGATGTCTCCAACTAGAATCTGTTCTACGTAGATCGTTCTAATTTCAGTCCCTTGCTTATCTGTAAATTTCTACTTTAGCAATGAGGAACTTGGCTTCCTAGTATCCGGTATTGATTTACTGAATTGTTCATTTCTAGTAAACATGTGTAGCACTATCAGAATTGTTAGTTACTATGCTCTTGGGAAACAACTTTAGCAAGTAGAGTACAGTGTTCTATACACATATTCTTTTGCCCTTAGTCTTGTTAGGTAGTTAGACCAGGAAAAAGGAGTCCAGAATGGCGGTGGCTAAAAGACTAGGAAGGGAAAAGCCTGCAAAAATAGAACAAAGGAAGGTTCAAGGGCCAGAGTGAGGACCTCAGGTAGAACAAGCAGCACTCCTGGCTGGCCCAGTTGCATAGGGCAGGCCCAGGGGGAGGAGAAAACATATAAAAAGAGGAGCCACATGGCTGGGGGCCTCTCTTCTCTTCGTGTGTTTTGGGTCTGCATGCCTTTATGCCTTAAGGACATATTTTCCTTTACTTTCTAAATAAAACTGAGCTGTAACATGAAGTTATAGCACTAGTCCATCCGAGGACTGTAACACTGGTCTGTCACTTCAAATTTTTGTTGTGACCAGACAGAACCAAGGAAGTTACACACTCCCTCGACCAGTGCTGGGTAGGATTAAGGGGCTGTAATCTTAACTGACTGCCAATTTGTTCATCACAGATGGGAATAGATATCACGATGTAAAGCAATCCAAGCCTGTGCCCTGAGACTGGGAACCTGGTGAAACAGCCATAAGCCTCATCCTCTTACTGCTCTAAGGGACTGTAAGTCAGTGATTTCCTCCTCTGGTCCTCCATAAGAGCAGATTCGGGGGTCTCTAATGGTAAACATTTCATTGTCATAGACCCACTTTAGGTAACAAGAGAAGTAACGACAAAGGGGTGGATTATGTGGCCCTGTTAGGGGCATTAAGAGTATTTTAATAATAAGCGCGGTGGAGCAGTATTGCCTACAAGGGGGCAGGGTTTCTGGTTGTAGGAGTTAGTAATTGGCTTAAGAACAAATTGATAAGAGGCAATGGACCAGATGTTTCATAAAAGCGGAGTGGAGATTTGATCCAGGGATATGTTTGTAACTTTTAGAAGAGTAGTAAGGGTTTGGGCCCAAACGGCCTGCAGGGCTAACTCCGAGTGGCAAACATTATCCCTGGAAGCCCAGTTGCCCTTGAAGGGTTGCCAACAGATGGACTTGTAGCAGGCATTGTGAGCCTGTCTCCCACCTTAGCGGGTTCACTGAGAGATGCTGTTGTTGCACATGTAGAAAACATGGAAGATGAAGGCCTGAATATCTAGAGGGATTGGATATTATATAGTATTTCCCTCCCAAGGGCCAGCTATTTTCTGGTTGTCCCTCTGGAATATTGTAGAGGCAACGTTGTGGGTCTGGCTGGGGCTCAGGAAAAGAGCATGGAACAGGAGCAAAGGGGGCACAGCACAACTTTTGACAGAATGACATAGCCCAAGGGCATAACATAAACCAATTAAAGTCAAATGGGTAGAAGATGACAAGTCAGATTCAACTAAAACATGGTCCCCAATCTGCAAGCTAAATGACACACCCAGAGGTGGCAGGACAGTTTCAAGACACTGTCAGAAGACAGAGGAGTGGGTGGTTCTCCAGTGGTTGGGATGATCCTCCCACTCATTAGCACATGAATTCATCTAGCTGGCAAAAACTAGCCACACCACATTCCACGGCAGCAGCACTTGCCATCTGCAGTGGCCCACACCTTGCGGAGTATGCTTCTCTCTGAATCTGAACAAATGTACCTCTTACTTATTGCTGTGTTGCTAACTGAATTTTTGGAATGAGACATCAGAGCCTGAGCTTCCTTAGGTCCTGAAGCCAGGCATCATGGGTTTTGGCCGGGCTTAAGTCCTGGTAGAGAAGAGCTGAAGGACAGGAGGAAAAAGCAGTGGGAAAAATGTGCCGAGGAATCCCCTTCATAACCTCTGAAAAATCTGCTAAATACCTGACCTGTGCTCACAGTTTTCATTGACCTGATCTTTGGCACAAAGAAGATTAAGGAGAGAAGACCCCCATCAGCTTGGGGTTCTTTACTGTATTGTAAGTTGGGCTAGCCAGGAGTGCTACCCGAGGTCCTCACTCCGGTCCTGGGACCTTCCTTTGTTCTATTTTTGTGGGCTTTTCCTTTTCTTGTCTTTTAGCCACCACCATTCTGGACTCCTTTTTCCTCTACTACCTAACAGTCTTACAGATTTTGTTCATTTCCAGAATTGCTCAAATCAGTACCCCTTTTCCCAACCTTCAGTGAGATTATTTCATAATTTGTAATATGGCTAGATTCTCCTGTTTCTTGTGATTCCTCAACTTGTCTTCAGTGTTGTTGGCTGCTGCTGCTGCTAAGTCGCTTCAGTCATGCCCGACTCTGTGCGACCCCAGAGACGGCAGCCCACCAGGCTTCCCTGTCCCTGGGATACTCCAGGCAAGAACACTGGAGTGAGTTGCCATTTCCATCTCCAATGCATGAAAGTGAAAAGTGAAAGTGAAGTCGCTCAGTCGTGTCCGACCCTCAGCGACCCCATGGACTGCAGCCTTCCAGGCTCCTCTGTCCATGGGATTTTCTAGGCAAGAGTACTGGAGTGGGGTGCCATTGCCTTCTGTGAGTGTTGTTGGAAATTTACATATATTTTTATGTACATTAAGGCTCACTCTATGCTGTGCATTTTTAAATATTTATTTTATTCTTGGGCCACTCTGTGTGTCATATGGGATTTTAATTCCCAGACAAGGGATCAAACTTGCACCCCCTACATTTGAATGCATAGAGTCTTAACCACTGGACCACCAGCAAAGTCCCCTGTGCTCTGAATTTTGATAAATGGTTGATGTATATCCATAATCACAGTATCAGACAGAATAGTTTCACTATCCTAAAAATCCCCTGTGCTTTAATTATTCCAAGTTTCCTGTCTTTTTTAAAATCAGATACATAGTTTGCAAATATTTTCTCTAAGCCTATAGCCTATTTTTAAATTTTAATTTAAAAAACTATAAGGTTATTATTTTCTTTCAAGCATTATGCTTTTGGTGTTGTATCTTAAAACTCATTGCCAAACATGAAATCACCTAGACTTAAATGTTTTCTTCTAGAAGTTTTATATTACTATATTTTATATTTAGGTATATGATCCATTTTAAGATAACTTTGTGAAAGGTGTAAGTTCTGAGTGTAGATTCAGATCTTTATATGTGCCCATCCAGTGGATCCAGAACTATTTGTTGAAAAGACTATTCTTTCTGTTGCCTTTGTTCCTCTGTCAAAGATCAGTTGAATACATTTGCTGTCCCTATTTCTGGGCTCCCTTTTCTGTTCCATTGATCTATGTGTCTGTTCTTTCACCAGTACCAACCTGTCTAGATCACTATAGCTTTATAGTAAATCTTGAAGTTGAGTGGTATCAGGCTTCCAAAGGTTTCTTCTGACTGTGTTTCCATGTAAACTTTAGGTCAACCTGTTGATATCTACAAAATAGCTTGGTATTTCGAGGTGATACTTTCAAAAATAATAATTTGTAAAACTTTCCTGATTCAAAAGTCAGATCTGCAACACACACATTTTTGTCCATTCCATTTTTTCCCTTTCTGCCCTGAGTAGATAAATTTCAGTACACACATACTACATGTATATGTATGTGTTTGTATGTAGAGGTCAGTGGCTGTTTCCCTATGACTTTGTCAGTAGTCTTTTCAAACTTATGGATTTTTCCCAGTCTGATAGGTGAGAAAACAGCATCTTGGTAGAGTTTTAACATATCTTTTATGAGGAAAGTTTAACATATTTTCAAGTGTTTAAATACTAGTTGCATTTTATTTTTTAATTTTTCTGTTCATCTCTCTACCCATTTTTCTATACTGATGTTTTTTCCTCAATTTCATAACTCCTTATATGTTAGGGATGGTGACCATTTGTCAGCCAGGTATACTACAAATATTTTCCCCCATTGTGTCACTTCAGAATTATATTGAAGCATGTAGCAAATATGAAATTTTTCATTCTGTAAGTCCAATGGGAGGACAATCTCTTTATCAATTTATAGTAATCATTTTCATTCCATATGTTTTGGGAGTTTGAGACTGCACTTTCTTTCTCAACGGTTGAGGGGGAAGAAAGCAATCCCAGAGGTGGTTACATGATTTCTGTCTCCTTCCTTCTCCCAGACCTGCCCAGTCAGACAGTGTGTCCTTTCAGACACAGTGATTCTTTCGGCAGTAGAGTAGGGTATTGTCCATTGACACCAATAGGAATCTTTGGGGTGAGTGAAATAGATGCTGATAGAAGAGCCTCCATGAGACTGGACTGCTGGAACAAACGTCTGCTACCCCATTGAAAAAGTCTGCTTGAGAATGAAATCCCAAAACAGAAAAGAAGAAAAGAGAGAGAAATGAAGGAAGAGAGAAAGATACCTGAACACAATAATCAAGACTCTGGATCTAGCTGTTCTTCCCATCTAGACTGCTTTATCAGATGAGCCAGAAAATTCTTTCTTTTGCTTAAACCAGTTTGATCATTGTTTAAACAACCAGAAGATCTTGAGTAAAGCAAAGTTACATGCTTTCAAAGAATGTTTGTTAATGTCTAGTGGTGGTGGGTAGTGTCAATTCAGATAGGCAGTTATATAATCATGCAAACTAACTGACACAGAATTGTAATAAAATTAGTATAGTATCACAAAAAATCTTCCAGTTAATGGGTAAAAGTATCTGATTAGGTTTGTTGTCAATTCAATTTTTTTGGTAACTATGAAACAAAATAGAAATTTCCAAAATATTTGCTTGTTCCTCTGTAAAAATAATTAATTGAGAGTATCAGTGCATCATTTATCTTCAAGCCCTGTTAACATATTAATTGTAACGATGCCTGATAAGTTGTTATGAGTCTTTTCCCCAAACTGATTTCAAGTTTATAAACTCCAAGTAAGAGGTTTCAGTTTTCTGGGCATCATTTATGCTTCATAATCACCTTGAAAACTGTGTCTTTATATTTTCTTCCTCTTCTCAAATAATCAGCTTCCATCCTCAAAAATGGATCTGTTCAGAGAAATTTATACAAAGACATGGTATCTTATGTGAGGATTATGTTATAAAGTCTAGGCATAAAGTATAAGCACATATACTCACATTTGACCTTGAAAAACATATTAGAAGATTCCATTTGCAAAGTAATGAATTGCCTGTCAATGAAAGCACAGCCAGTGTTCCCTTCTGTTTTGGATTGAGTGACTATTTGATTGAGTCCTAGATAAAATGCTTCTCCTGGATCTAAGGGGCATACTTTAGGAAAAAATCATACCTTTAAATACTAGAATGATGCTCACATAGCAAGAATGCACACACTGAGATTAACAACAGATTTGTGTATCCCAAATTGTGCACACACGGGGTATGCTCACTGAGTCCATCAGGTAAAATGGTCCTCATTTTAAAACTTCTTTGCCTCTCTCTCTCAAGTGTATACAGTTGAAGTC
Source organism: Capricornis sumatraensis (assembly GCF_032405125.1). Taxonomy (NCBI): domain Eukaryota; kingdom Metazoa; phylum Chordata; class Mammalia; order Artiodactyla; family Bovidae; genus Capricornis; species Capricornis sumatraensis. The sequence continues at coordinate 66,677,271 of NC_091077.1, forward strand.
TCAGTGTGTACATGCATAAGTGTTACGGGTTGTTTTTATATATCTCTCACAATATATATGTTGATACCCTGACAACCAGCGTCATGGTATTTGGAGACGGGCTTTGTGGAGGTTATTAGGGTTAAATTGAATCATGAGAGCAAGGCCTTCATGATGGGTTCAGTGGCCTTACGAGAATAGGATGAGAGATTTCTGTTTCCCCTCAAGTGTACACTGAGAAAAGGTCACGTGAGCACACAGTGAGAAGGCGACCTGTAACTCAGGAAGAAAGCTTGTCCCAGAACTGGACTATACCATCTCCTGATCTCAGACTTCCAGCCTGCAGAACTGTGAGGAATATATTTCTGTTGTGTAAGCCTGTGGTATTCTATTATGGCAGCCCAAACTGACTAAGATGAGTGATATTGAACTTTTGACTCTTTCCTTCTTCCCAGTCTGAGGGTGAAGTGGTTCTGGGAGGATGACTTCCGACTTGATGCAGGACTGTCTGATTCTTACTCCCATGCATGTAGACCCAGGAGCTGAGAAGGCAGACACTGAGTGGGGATGCTACAGTTAGAATGTGACGTAGCCTCAGGGGTGGGCTACACATCAGAGTCTAGGTGGCTTCCTCGGTCTTGATCGTAGCATTCACAAAGCACCAAAATACTTCTTCCCTTGACTTAGTTCCACTGAGCGCTATGTCCTTCTATTAAAAATTGAGCCCTCAACTCCCTTCCATACACACAATTTAGCTCCTGCTAACTTGAAGTGAGTTTCTGTTTTATTCAAAAGACCCTGACTAATCAGCTGCCACACCTTGAACAAACACAAACAACCAATTATTCTTAGAGTGGTATGAGTATCTTCCTGTAGAACTGAGATTTTGAAACTCAAAATTAATTTCCTCTGCAATTTAGAATAAATGACAGTACACACACACACACACACATACATACACACACACACACTCAGCTCATAGAGGCCTTGCTTTTCTCTTGGGTCTGTGGTGTTCTTTTTGACTTTCCCTTCCTTCTTTGCATGTAGCCCTGCCCTTTCAACTAGAAGTTTCTCACTTTTCTGTTTTTCTAAAGTCTTACATATTTTTAAAATTTACATTGTGGTGTGCTTCCTCTCTTCATTGTACATTCTCCTTTTTCCTTAATTAAGCCATTCCTGTACATAGTAAAAACTGGTCTGAGGCACATTTGTTAATTGCCAGAGGGTGTTGCTAAGGATTAGCGTGTGGTTTCATTTTTATAAACAAGGCTGTTTATAACATATTAGAAGAAAGTCATGACTCAGAGATACTGGAAAGAGATGTCATGCATTAATCAAAGTCCTTTTTACAGTGATGAAAGGAGAGCAGATTATTTGATAGTAAATGGAAGAGTGGGAAGGAAATGACCTTACAGCATTGTCATTCAGTCACTTCTTAACTGCTTTCTACTGAAACTTAATTGAAGAAGCTTGGTGCCACCATCCCTTACATTAGAAATGCTGCCAGCAGCACAGAATTTAAGTTGAAGATGGACAGTGACTAACCTAAGTTTGCATACTCAGTTAGAAACATCATTATAAGGAGCATTTTCATATATTACAAGAGTATTATAGCAATGGTTAATTCTGGGTTATCTATTCTATTCCACTTGATATCTGAGTGACAGTTAATTTACCATTTGGTGCCCCCTTTATCTGTAAAATGGGGCAAACTTGCCTTGACCTCAGTGAGATGATACATAGGAAGCACTTGGCATGGCCATTTTTCAGTTTTTAACTATGACCAAATTTTTGCCCACATATTCCACATATCTGCTGCCTTTTATATAATCTTTTTAGTTTAGTGATTTAATGATGGTAATATAAAGGTGTATAATATGTGCTTTCTTTTCAGTGGGTTTTTGAAGACACATTAAGGGGTCAAGTTAAAAGGCCAACCACTAGTTTTACAAATAACCTTCCTTTTCATTTTGCCCAAATGAAGTTATAACAGTGAACAATTTTATTACAGACTCTTTTCTCTGTAAATGTGTAGCCTTTCACCCCACTTAACCTTCAACTAGGAAACAGAGCTTAGAAACATTTCATAGTTGTAACCATTCTGGTGATAAGATGGGAGACTTTTAGGAAGGTATCAAATGGCTTTCTGTATTTCATACAACCTCCTGGGAGACAGAGGCTAAGATTCCTTAGTAAAGCTAATTCATTATCTGCAAACTCATTTTTCATGCCAAACCAGGGTTCACCGAAGACTAGGAAACACTCCCATCTGAATGATGGTGACTCTTCAGGGCCTTGCTGTCTCTCTCTAATCTTTGATGTCCTTCGGTTGGGAGGGTTCACTTTTCTTGTCTTCTTGCCCATGTGCTTTGGTCCGAATAGGTTTGCTTTTTAAAATTTTACATATAAATCTGGGAAGAACGGAACTTGGAGTTTTCTTGGTTGGTAAAGTAATTAGCTTTGTGGCCACCCATGAAAGAATGCCTAGTTGGTGAAATCCACGTTCTGAGGGTCATGTGCAATGTGAAGTTGTAACTACAACATTGGAACCTCTCTTAAGAATGTTACTGATGATGACTTTTAGTAATTGGAGAAAAACATAGAGTACTTAACTGTATCATGGGATTTTCCCTGAACATAGGAATTTTGTGATGTTAAATCTTTAATTTCTAACTCAAGCGTACATACCAATCTGTTGACCTCTTGCCCAGTTAAGTAAGTATAAAAGTCAGAAATCAGTTACTTTTTGGTGTTTTCCTTCAGATTTTTTAATAATATAGATTTTTAAAAGTGAGTAAAATTCTAAAATGAAGAAAATATTCTTTTCTCACTCTATGAGTCTTGTATGTATGTATTGTGCTAACATACACACTTGTAGGTTGGTGGAGGCTTTTCTGGCTGTATCTTTGTGTTTCATCCATCCTCATCCTTGTGGTTTGTGAAGGACTTTCGTCCACATCCTCTTATGTTCTTATTCTTTATGAAACATGGAGGTTTGATTTTTAAACGTCATTGGTCTTAAATCACCAATTTTTTGCTTCTAAGAGTTTATACTTATTTTGCCAACAAACCCACCATTGCTATCTTGTCATACCATATCTTTCCCTCTAATGGAATTTACTCATAAGTTTCTGAGTAACACAGAAAAAGAAGATATGTAAAATAATATTCTCCTTCTAATGCTGCTGATTGCTTAGATCTTTTTTATTTCTCCTTGGATCCCATCATGTAGGTAATTCTTTTCTTGGTTCATTTTTAAAAATTCTTTTCTGTTTAACCTTTGTACCTTTCCTTCCTGAGCTGCTGGTAACTCAGTTTGATATTTTTTTGTTCAAAAAGAGTTTCCATTGTTCTTAATCATCTTTGTTGATTTGATAACTTCAAAGGCACAAATTTGAAAATATGAAAAATAAAACTGTGGAAACATGAAACACTCACTTTTCTGTACTTTATTTGTACTATGCTTTTTATTTTTTATTATTTTTTTAATAGGAAAATGTTAAAATTTATTATTATTATTTTTTTGGCTTCAGAACCTAAGTTTTTTTTTTTTACTTTACAATACTGTATTGGTTTTGCCATACATCATGCAAACTAGTACAGCCACTATGGAGAACAGTGTGGAGATTCCTTAAAAAACTGGAAATAGAACTGCCTTATGACCTAGCAATTCCACTGCTGGGCATACACACTGAGGAAACTAGAATTGAAAGAATCACGTGTACCCCAATGTTCATCGCAGCACTGTTTATAATAGCCAGGACATGGAAACAACCTAGATGTCCATCAGCAGATGAGTGGATAAGAAAGCTGTGGTACATATACACAATGGAGTATTACTCAGCCATCAAAAAGAATACATTTGAATCAGTTCTAATGAGGTGGATGAAACTGGAGCCGATTATACAGAGTGAAGTAAGCCAGAAAGATGCAGTATACTAACACATATATATGGAATTTAGAAAGATGGTAATGATAACCCTGTATGCGAGACTGTACTGTCCCTTTTAAAATTTTACAAATTTATTCAATCTATTTTTCATTGTGCTGGGACTTCATTGCTGCACACAGTCTTTCTCTAGTTGGAACGGTGTGCAGACTCCTCACTGTGGTGGCTTCTTTTGTCACAGAGCATGGGCTCCAGGGTATGTGGGCTTCAGTAGCTGGGGAGCGTGGGTTTGGTTGTCTGATTGCACATGGAATCCTACTGCACCGGGGATTGAACCTATGTCCCCTGCATGGCAGGTGGATTCTTAGCCGCTGGACTACCAAGGAAGCCCCATTGTACCATTCTTAATGAGAACAACTGCTAACATCCTTTGAGTATTTACCATATCCTAATGTCTGGTCAGCATATGTGTTCTGTGTGATTGTGCTCTTGTATATGGATGTGTGTTTAAGTGTGTCTGTGAGTGCATACGTTTGTGAGTGCATGTGTGTCTGTGTGGGAGTGACATATTTCATTTCTTAAACAGTTCTATGAAGTTGAGTACAGTTATTATCCTCCTTTTTTATATAAGGAGACAAAAATTCAGAGTAATGAATTGATTTAACCAGTATCACATAGCTAGTATGCAGTGGAATCAGTACTCAGAATCATGCTTTTGATGATGACACTACTGCCTTGGTACTTTTCATTTTGCATCATGACACAGTTGTTTGGGGACAGGTTTATCTCACTGTAGTATATTAGAGATGCTGTAAATTCTTTGACACACTTCCCATTGAGTGGTTGGATCTATTTTCCCTTTCCTCCAATTTGAACTTGCCTATGACTGTGGCAGAAAGTGAAGAGGAACTAAAGAGCCTCTTGATGAAGGTGAAAGAGGAGAGTAAAAAAACTGGCTTAACACCCAGCATTCAAAAAATGAGGATCATGGCATCCAGTCCCATCAATTCATGGCAAATATATGGGGAAACAATGGAAACAGTAAGAGACTTTATTTTCTTGGGCTCCAAGAAAATATGCAGAATCTATGCAGACGGTGACTGCAGTCATAAAATTAAAAGATGCTTCCCCTTTGAAAGAAAAGCTATGACAAACCTAGACAGCATATTAAAAAGCAGAAACATTACTTTGCTGACAAAAGTCCATCTAGTCAAAGCTATGGTTTTTTCAGCAGTCCTGTATGGATGTGAGAGTAGAACCATAAAGAAGGCTGAGCGCGGAAGAATGGATTCTTTCGAACTGTAGTGTTGAAGAAGACTCTTCAGAGTCCCTTGGATTGCAAGGAAATCAAGCCAGTCAATCGTAAAGGAGATCAATCCTGAATATTCATTAGAAGGACTGATGTTAAAGCTGAAGCTCCAATACTTTGGCCACCTGATGCAAATAATTGACTCACTGGAAAAGACCCTGATGCTGGGAAAGATTGAAAGCAAGAGAAGGGGATGACAGAGGACAAGATGGTTGGATGGCATCAGTGACTTAATGGATCTGAGTTTGAGCAAGCTCTGGGAGGTAGTGAAGGACAGGGAACCCTGCTGTGCTGCAGTCCATGAGGTCGCAAAAAGTCAGACATGACTGAGCAACTGAACAACGAACAACAGCATGACTATGAAAATGAAGCTAGGGCAGTTCTGGATCTCACCTTAAAAAGATTTGTAGCTACCACTTTGATCCTTAGGCGTTCAGAGCCAGTGTGTAGAGGTCCAAGGACCCTGACATTCCTTGCTGTGAGGAGCTATGAGCCACATGTTCCACGTGCTAAGTTGTGTCTGACTCTTGCCAACCCCATGGACTACTGCATGTCAGGCTTTTCTGTCCATGGGATTTCCCAGGCAAGAATACTGGAGTGGGTTGTCATTTCCTTCTCCAGGGGATCTTCCCCACCCAGGGGTCAAACCCGTGTCTCCCACAATGCAAGCAGATTATTTACTATCTGAGCTACCAGGGAAGTCCCCTATCCTTCTAAGGTTTGTCTGAATTCTTGGCTATCAGAATTGCAAAATATATTAATAACAACGTTGTTTCAAGTCACTAAGATGTAAAGTGTTAGAGAAGAATAGATAATCAAACCAAACATATTTGTGAATAATATACTCATTAGAAATAGGGATGCTATCTCATCATCTTTTCTATTTCTCGCTTCTATTTTAGAAGAACAACACAGTATCCTTCTTGCAGTTGCAGCTTGATTAATTTTAGTTGATTGAATAAATGAATGCATGGAGGGAAGCTATTGAGAAGATAAGCATGCTGGTTTTATAGAGCTCAGTTCTAGATGGCATCAGGGGAGACAGACAATAAAGAAATACTCTCAGGTGGTCAAGGGTCCAAATAAAGAAAATAAGGTAGGATAAGAGGAGATTTGTGCAGAGACTTACATTAGGTAAGTTGACTGAGTTATGCAGTACTTGTATGCCATGTGGACTGTGGTTTTGATGCTTAATAACCAAGTAGTTGGCATCTTTGTTCTCCCATATACCCCTGGGTCAGTGGCAGTATTCTGTCTCAAGGCTGGAAAAGGGATGATGCCAGAATAAAATGGAAAATGGTGGAAAAGGCATTGGTTAGAATATCATTCAACGAAATCATTCTCTGAACATAGACATTCTCACACTTCCAAGCCCTTGCAGGTGAAGTTCTGTCTACACTGAATGTTCTTTGCTACTGAAAGCTCTCTCGTCTTTTTCTTGTCAAGTTAAATGTTCCATTTCCAGACACATAAATCTCTTCCTCTACTGCGTTACAGATCTTTGCTTTAACAGCACCTCTCTGTGATGCTTGCTCATCCTCCCTAATATAAAAGATGTTTATATAGCTTTCTCCCAGTTATTTGAGAAATCAGTGGAAGTACGATGTGTGTCTTACCATCATATCCAATATAACACTTACTGTAGTGTTTTCCAGTAGAAGATGCTTAATACATGCTTGTTAAAAGCAAGAAGCAGAGGAAAGAAATAAGGAAAAGGCCATACCTCTCTAACTTTATTTATGTAGGTTTGGCCCATAGAATGTATCCAATAAATAACTGATGAATGGATGAATGGGTGTGTGAATGAATTAATGCACAACTAATATAACACCATTTTCAGTATTTTTGAGCAAGAACAAATTCATTTTTTTCATCATAAAATCTCTCCTATTAAATTCTTAAAGGCAAATATATTTCTGCAGATAGTGAGTAGTCCACATTAAACATCTGGGTATCATATTATTTATAATGTATGAAAAAGATTGAATTACCCAGTGTTGTAAAACATAGTCACCAGATCATGCCCTCAAGTTTTGTACATTTAATTCTGTTAATGTTTTAATGGAAACCACATTATTCCAGTGTGAGAGCTGCTCCTGGGGAGTAATTGGATTTAGAAGCTAATATTTATTCTCTCCTTTCTCCTCCTCTTCCTCCTCTCTTCCCTTCTTCTTCCATCCCTCTCTTTCTTTCTCCCCTACACCCCACACCCACCATCAGAACACAATCTATTAACATTTAAGTTCATTGACTAAATATTACTGATCTGAAAATGTTATTTTTTTTAACCTTGAATATCCCCGATTCAAGAAACAATTTATGCTGTGACACGCCTTAATGTGAGTCTCTTATATCTGTCTGTCCCTGTATCTACCTATCATTTGTCTGTTGGCATGTTTGTCTATTGATCTATCTAGCTTATTTAGTACAGTCCAAATGAAGAATTGTGAAATACATTTTTGTGACATTTGCCTGTGGTCTCTTTACAGGGAGCAGCTTACTTAAAACTTTGCTTCCTCAGGTAGGTTTCTGTAAAGCATTGATTAATTTGGAGAATGTACGGTATTAACTGTGAAATTCTTATATGGGTAGTTATCGAGATAACATGGTATGAGATGCAGAGTATGTTGAAAAGACATCAGATATGTTGTCTTTGGGTCACACTGGAAACGGATTCCCTTTTATCCTTCTGTTGTGTCAGATGGCACGAAACATAACCCTAACCAACACCTCATATGTCACCTCTCCCTTTTGAATATCATACCTGACAGAAGTACATGTTAGTAAAGGTACAAAGCCAATTTCTGACTGAATGAAATAAAAATGACCTTGAATGAGCTGACACAGTTAAAAAAAAAAATTAATGAATCTGACTCAATACGTTTAAAGAATTAAGCCAGAGACTTTAAGCTGGGGCATTAGAACGAATGACCATTATCATTTGCTGCTTAAATGTCAGGAATTGAATGCTTGTTTGTTGTTTGCTGTTTGTTTCATTGGTTGGTCTCTGGCTGTAAAGAGAACATTGTGCTCATCCTAATTGATTCAGTGCCTTGTTTCTCCATATTCTTTAATTTTGGATTCAAGGCCTGTATGTAATCCATTTGATGGTTTTATTTGCTTTTTTCTGTAATGTAACTTTGCTGACTAGGAATTGGTTTACTCTTTCATGTCTGAAGGCTCTGATAAATTGAGGAGCTTAGGCAGACAGCTCTTTTATCCAAGAGCCCTTACTGGGCTGGTGATATTGCTGAAACCTGCCTAGACTCAAAAAAAAAAAAAAAAAGGCTCAGGAAGGAATAAGAGTCCTGCAGGGAGGAAGAAACAAGTGAAATTTTTTTGCAGTGACCTCAAGAAAGGAAAAAAAAATGAGTTTACTCACGCAGAAGTCTGTGCCAAAATGAGAGGATGAGAGTAGGCCTGTTCAGCCTTGGCTGATGAAAGGATAGTGAACTGAAAAAATGATCAAAAGTGACATCGTGGGTCAACTGAGAAACATCAAGGAGAGTATACTGCCGATCAGTCGTGGAATTCACTGTCCACCAGGGAGCGGCTCCATGAATGTTTGCTGAGTGATCATGTAGAAACTGATCATGTAGGTGGTGTGACAGATGCAGTGATAACATTTGCTGGGTGGATCTTCCTCTTGCTGTCCTCCTTGACTCTGCTGTTCTCCTTCCTTTCCATGGGTGGGACCATGTCAAGCACAGTCTAGGGGATATGATGATGCTGGAGATGTAACTCTGGACTTAAAGGAAGTCTCAGTCGGACGGAGGATACAGAAGTAGAGCTGGAAATGTTTACCTGAATATTTTGTTTTGCTTGAAAGCAGAATCTGGTAAAATCATAGGAAGTCAATGGGGTTGGAGAGGCCTTATTACATTAGTAAATGAGCTGTGATTTTTATTATTGTCAAAAGTTATGCGTTCTGATTTCTTCTATTTTTACGTGCCAATTAGTTAGGAGCTTTACTAATTACCATTCCAATCAGCTGGTATATTTCTCTTTCTGAGAAAATCATTTTGCATCTTGCCTTTGCCTGTCTTAGTCACACATATCAACTTAAGGATTAGACTTACAAATCTGACATGAATATGGCAAAAAATATTCTGTTCTTTGGGATTAATATGTAATATTTTTAAGATCCACATCGGTTAAATGATCTGAGCTTGTGAAAAGACTGTCTCATCAGCTTTCTGGAGGATCACAAGTGTACCTAGGGAGTTCATAGTGTTCTTGGATGAAAGAGATGAAAGAGAAAGGAGTTTGTTGTGGGGTTAAAGCAAAGGCAGTTTCAGCTGCGAGCTGACATCTTGGTGTTTTTTTTCCTCCTGTATGCTTTGAGCGGTGTACTGTTAGAGGGTCCTATCAGTGCATTCGGCCTTTTATGTGTCAAGACACATCAGCCAGTGGAGGAATACAATGTTATGACTAATGCTCATACTCACTGCTGACTTTTGACGGTTTTGGGGTTCCAGTCCTTGCAGCCTGCCTGCATGCTAATGAAAAGTAGCCCCAGTGCTACTGATACATAGGTACAACTCATGATAAAGCACTATCCCTTTGGAAAGCTCTTCGCTGCGTTTTCCTCATCAGTCAATCATTTTGGCCTCGTTGCTGCTGCTCAGTCGCTTCAGTCGTGTCCAATTCTGTGCGACCCGATAGATGGCAGCCTACCAGGCTATCCCGTCCCTGGGATTCTCCAGGCAAGAACACTGGAGTGGGTTGCCATTTCCTTCTCCAACGCATGAAAGTGAAAAGTGAAAGTGAAGTCGCTCAGTCGTGTCCGACTCTTAGCGACCCCATAGACTGCAGCCCACCAGGCCCCTCTGTCCATGGGATTTTCCAGGCAAGAGCACTGGAGTGGGGTGCCATTGCCTTCTCCTCTCCTTCTTTCTACACCACCTTTATTTTGCTTCAGAGAGTCATTTCTCTCTCAGTAGGAACCTGTGGGAAATAGTGTAACGTGGTGCTGAACTTGGATGGTGTCCAGAGGCAGACTTCTTTGAATCCTAGTTCCATCAACACTAATCCCATAGCATTTGTAACCTTGCCCATCATCTGTAGTGACCATACAGTAAGTCTCCTACGTACGAACTTTCAAGTTACAAACTTTCAAAGATGCAGTTTTATTTTGGGGGGCTCCAAAATCACCGCAGACAGTGACTACAGCCGTGAAATTAAAAGATGCTTGCTCCTTGGAAGGAAAGCTATGACAAACTTAGCATATTGAAAAGCAGAAACATCACTTTGCTGACAAAGTGCCATAGAGTCAAAGCTATGGTTTTTCCAGTAGTTATGTATGGATGTGAAAGTTGAATCATGAAGAATACTGACCACCAATGAATTGATACTTTTGAATTGTGGTGCTGGAGAAAACTCTTGAGAGTCCCTTGGACTGCAAGGAGCTCAAACCAGTCAAAGGAAATCAACCCTGAATATTCACTGGAAAGACTGCTGTTGAAGATGGAAGCTTCTACCTTGATGTGAGGAGTCAACTCATAGAAAAAGACCCTAATTCTGGGAAAGATTGAAGGCAAAAAGGAGAAGGGGTTGGCAGAGGATGAGGTGGGCAGATAGTATCACTGGCTCAGTGGACATGAATTTAGGGCAAACTTTGGGAAATAGTGGAGGACAGAGGAGCCTGACATGCTGCAATCCACAGGGCCTCAAAGAATCAGCAGGACTCAAAGAAAAGCGACTGAACAACCAAGATACCAATGTGCTTGTCAGCCCTCGTATACCAGCTGTTGTACAGTACTACTGAACTTCTCAAGGTACTGTACTGTCAGACTAAAAATGTTTTCTTTATGTTGTGTATGTGTGTTTGTTTTTTATGTATGTATTATTTGTGTGAATAGTATTATAAACCTATTACGATACAATACTGTGTAGCTGGTTGTGTTAGATGAGCACCTAAACTGACTTTATTGGGCTTATGAACAAATTGGATGTACAACTGCGCTTTCAGAACAGAACTCTTGTGTCTGTAGGGGACTTGCTGTACTCATTTATTCTTATTGATCTACCTAGGTCTGTTCCCAATCAACTGAGCTCCTTAGGAGCTCCCTGAGTTGTCATTTTTATGTGGGCAACCTCAGCTGTTCGTCCAGAGCCGAGAACAGGATAGAAGCTCAGAGGATCAAGTGAAAGGGCTGCTGTCCTGTATAAGCACACAGATTACTGCAGAATAGGTGTGGCATTGTTCTTGCTTCATCTGTACTCTTCAAAGTTGAGTGAAAAAATATTTTGATAGTTTGATGTTTGGAGAAGTGTCTACTTCCACCTAAAAGTAATGGTAACCATTTCTCAGACTGCTTTTTCCTTGTAATATATATATATATTTTTAATCTTAGATGTGCTATAAGTTGGTGTTCAGATCACTGAATGAATGGAGACAGTTTAAGGAAGTCTAATCCTTTGAAAATTGCTAATAGATTTGAAACTGTTGTGATATTACCTTATTTATTAGTAATTGAATGTTTTTGTTCGGTGTAGATAGGGTCTTTTCAACAAGTTGAAGACTTATGAACTTATACTCTTCATGTTTTTTGGCATTTGAATTCGTGATGGAGACTTCTTGAGTGAGTAGGACATTTATCATTACTTCTCTATTGTGAGATCATCTTAAAAGAAGCCTTTTTCCTTTCCCTATTGAGTAGTAATGTCAAAGAGGAAGAAGAATGGGAAATATAAGTCTATGAATTTTTCTTGTAGTAGGAAAGTTAAAATATATTTTTTTGAAAAAGGTCCTGGTCAAATGAATGAACATTGACTTTTGAGAAAAAGAAAAGTGAAGATGAAAGAAATTTAGAAAAATGATAATTCATCCCTTTAATGTGAAGGGATAACAAACTTTCTGCAGACTCCTTTTATTTGTTGTTTATAGGCTTTGAACTAGTGATGTTTTATATCATAGACCCTGAATCATATCACTGCATTTTTAAGTGCTTGAGTCAGTGTTGTCCATGTAATAGAAGACAAGTGCCCACTCATGTGGCCTGAATCTTGATTTCAGAATGACAATTTTCTTCTTGCTCTTATTTATATTTTGCGTGAATTGAGAGATGCTCCTAATAATTCTTTCTTCTCTGACTTGAGTTGATTTCATCTTGGATTTGGTTATGCTAAATGTCCAAGATTTAAGACTGAAGGGATTCCAGTTATGATATAATGAGTATAAACATCAAGGAACTGAAAAGAATAGTAGTACTGTTATGTAAGAACTTATTATTAGCATGCATTAATAGATATTTAGTAAATTGAAAACTCAGTGATTAGATGTTTGGATCTCATCTTATTTAGCTTTTTTAGAGAAGACAATGCATTTTGAGCTCTTGGGCTGCTGTCTCTGGGGTCACACAGAGTCGGACACAACTGAAGCGACTTAGCAGCAGCAGCAGCAGCAGTCTTGCTATAACTGTGCTGTAACAAAGCAATTTTAGTAGAAAAAATGGATTTGGAGCACAGTTTCTTGTTGAGTTTTATAGAATTTGTTGGTTAGAGAAAAAAATGCCTTACTGAGAATGTGTTTGCTTCTCTGCTTACACGTTCTCATCTTGGTGCTGATGTTATTTGAACAATTGCTGACATGCCTTTTTACCTTCCAATAGTTAGGAGTAAAACGTTCATTCTCAATTTCTGTTTTGTTCTTGTGCCTTTAAAAACTTGATTAAAAGTCGGCAGGTTGCTCAGAGTTCTAAGTGAATAGACATTGTCATTAGCTCTTCGGTAATGTTCTCTGTGTTCTATAAACCAAGTAATCAGGTTTAGCTTGTAGTTGTTGTGTCAAAGTTCCCAGAAGGTTTACTAATGAAAAACAGAAAGGCAATATATGCCATTGTAATGATCCCGTGTTTTGTTTAAAATAATTTGAAAATAAAAACTTTAACCCCATGTGCCTCTGACCTTAGAATCCCCAGGTTTCTCTCTGTCATTGTTTCAACTATTACAAGTCAGGGTGAATTAACCAAGGTCATGTCTATATCAACATTTCAATTACCCCACGCTGTTGTTGGCTTGTTGAAATTGCTTTTATCTGGCAGGTTGAAGGACAGTAAAGTTATAGTAGGGATAGCAGCTCAACACTCGGTGACTTCTTGATGTATGCTTCTTGTCGTTGGATGACTGTTTTTTAACATTTATAAGAGTACATTATATTTTATGATTAAAAAAACACTGGCACATCAGAAGGAGTTTTTATTGTTTGGAAACTTCAGTGGTTTAAGGCATTATAACATATCTCTAAAATAAGAGTTCCTTAATTTAAGCACAGCGCCAACTGTGGGAGGCTATTCTGTACATTGCAGGAGTTTTAGCAGCATCTCTTTCCTGATTCGCTAGATGCCAGTAGCATATGCTGTCCCTGCCACACCCCAACTGTGACAATCAGAACATCTCCAGACATTGCTAAATGTCTCCTGGGAAGGTAGGGGGAGATTCACCCTGGGTTGAGAACCACAGCTCTAAATTATAATGTTATCCAGATTTTATTATGTTATTTCATTTTTGTTACCCTTTGTTATGACTTAGATGATCAAATTTCATGTAATTTTCCCCCAGGAAGTTATTCTTTCTCTTGGGTACAGAAACAAATTTCAATTTGTACTACACTTCTTTACCTAACTAGCTCAGCTTCCCATGTTTGTTTAAGCTGGTTTGAGTATAGGTAGATTATGCTGATTCAACTTTTGGATACTATGTTTAAGCTATTAACAAAACAATACATTCTTTCTAGATGGATAATGAAAATTTTTATTAATAGTAATTGGAACCCAGGGTAAAGTTGCTGTAGTGAGGACCTTCCCATATTGATGTGTCCCCTTATCTCAATATGAATATCATGTATCACAAAATTTCATTATTTTAATATAGCAATAAGATTCATTATTATTATGATGGCTGATACTAAGCACTGATTGTGCCAGGCAATGTAGTAAAGCTTTATTTATGTTGAATCATTGAATTCTTATAAATACCCCAAGGCAGGTATTATTGTTGTCAACTGCTCTATGTAGAGAGAATGGAGAAACTTTAGAAAAGTTTATAGTCACTTACCTAAAGTCAACGATTGTTCAAGGAGGGCTCCAGGGCTTGCATCTAGTTTCCTACTCTTAAAGGTTCTGCTGTGAACTTCTGTGCTGTTCTGCCTGCCACTTTCTGTTCACTGTAGCATTCCCTCAGGCTTATCATTCTGGTACATTCTAGACCACCTTTAATTGCCAACATAGACATGTCTGCCTGAGGGTTTTCTCCTGACCCCTTCTTAGATAGTCCTACAAGTCCACATTCAAGGCAAGCAATTTCAGAGAATTAACACCTACCGCTCACTCCCTCAGCAGCTTTCAACTAGTGACTGTTAGGAGTGGTTGGTACATACCCTGGGTTCCCCAGCCTTAAGGACAGGTAGTTTTGCGGCTGCTACACTGGATTCCACACTCCCCCAGAAGCCTTGCACCCACTGTGGTGTGTTTGCTTATTACAATAGCCTTTGTTAGTTGCCTTTCCTATCTTAACTCCCTTTCCAGTATTTCACTTCCCAAGTCGACTACTTGCACTGGAAACCTTACCTCGAGGTCTGCTTCTGGAGGAATCCAGACTATGCTGGTTATGTTGCCAAAACTTTACTTGGATGATGAAGATGATAAATGGTTGATTTTTAACCCCTACTACAATTCTACATTAATGGAATAAAAACTTATTTTACATTTATATACAGTGGTGGAAGAGTGGTTCAGATATTTTCAGCTAAGTGTGTTGCAGTGTGTTTCTTATGTTGTAATATATTGATATATTACATTAAATTTTAATCTACCAAAATGTATAGCTATATGTTTAACCTAAATAAAATGCCATATGGAGACTCAGTCTTGTTAGCAATCAGAGCAAGAAGGCTTTGGTGACTTTGGAACTTTTTAATAGTTTTGTTTGTATACTGTTTGAATCTGTAGTATCTGAATAGACACTGTATTTTCTTCTACTTCCTTGAATGACTCTGCTAGATATTGTAGGCTGCTTACTCTTAAGATGATTAAAATCAGTTACAAGAAACAAAACGTGTACTCTTGAAGCAAACTAAAGAACAACATAAATAGTAATAACATGATTTTTCAAAATTTTGCAATTTTCAAAGGATATTCATATATTGTGTTAGAGAAACTGACTGTATAATGGAAAGGTTCTCAGGCAGGAGTCCTGCTCTGTTTGTTTCCTAGGGCTGACATAACAAAACACCACAAATTGGGTGGTTTAAAACAACATAAATGCGTTATTTCACAGTTTTCGAGGCTAGAAGTCCAAAATCAAGGTGCTGGCAGGGTTTCGTTTCTCTGAAGCCTCTCGGGCTCGATCCTTTTCTGCCTCTCTCTACTGCTGTTGGTTTGCCAGTAATCCCTGGTGTTCCTTGGCTTGTACACGTGCCATTCCCAACTTTTATCTTCACATGGCCTTCCGCTTGTGTCCCTGTCTTCACCTGACCCTCTTGTTTGGACACAGTTTTATTGAATTAGGAGCTCATCCTATTCGATAGATCTCATCATAACTAATTACATCTCCAATGCTTTTTCTTAATAAGGTCACATTTTGAAGTACTGCGGGTTAGAACTTCAATCCCTCTCTTCTGGGGGGGACACCATTTAACCTGCAATACCTGGGTTGTGATTCTTTTTTTGTTTTTAACTGGCCACTGATTGCCTTGGGCAGATTCATTAGCCTCTCTGGGCCTCAATTTCCTCATCTATAAAAGAAGAGACATGGTTAGAATTTCCAGCTCTGAAGTTGTTTTTTTTTCTTATTTTTCCTAAGCATCTTGAACTATAAGCAGAAAAATCATTTCTAATGTTTTGCTGTCTTATCCATTCAGATCCAGTAAAATCAAGGGAGTTGGCCAAGGCCATACTATTTCTTGCTGACAAATGGTGGATTAGAGTCCACCAGTACTTTTTCCCTGTATCAAGTAATTTCTCTACATGACAGTCTCCTTTTAAGTGTGAATTATACAGATAGGAACAGCTTTGATTGACTGAACACATTCTAAGATCTAGATCAGTTCAGTTCAGTCGCTCAGTTGTGTCTGACTCTTTGTGACCCCATGGACTGCAGCGCGCCAGCCTCCCTGTCCAGCGCCAACTCCAGGACTTTACTCAAACTCATGCCATTGAGTTGGTGATGCCATCCAGTCATCTCATCCTTTGTTGTCCCCTTCTCCTCCTGCCTTCAGTCTTTCCCAACATCAGGGTCTTTTCCAAGGAGTCACTTCTTTGTATCATGTGGCCAAATCTGATCTGTGAACCTCAATTCTCAAGGTGTGTCTCAATCACCTGGGGCCTTTAAAAAGTACAAACACCAGGCCCAACCATCAAGATTAAGATTCATATGATTTCAGGTAGGGCTCAGGCATTGAAACATATTTTTAAAGTTCTCCAGGGGACACGAATGTGCAGCCATGGTTGAGAACCATTGATCTAGGTGATTTGCTAGACAGTTTTTATATGAATTAGATATACTCTTCACAAAAATCTTGAAATATGTTTGTTTACAGTCTTTTATCTGATATAATCAGATTGATGAATTAAATAATTAAACATGTTATATTAAAACAGTAAGCATTTAATTTAAATCATGTGAATATGCACACACTTACCACTCTTTATTTATACAGTTAAAGCCTTTTCTTTGAGGATATGTCTGTTAATTGGGACAGAGTGTTCTTTTTTGCATCTACCATATCCGTAATGAATCATCTTTGATGTTCAGCTTTGGTTTCTTAAAGTGAAGCAAGAAATTAAGACAACTAGAAAGAGTTTTACTACAGGCCAAGGTGGAGTATTAGGGCTGGGATTTACTTTCATACTTCAGACAGCTAACATGTAAGACATGTGAAACAAGGGTGTTCAGGACACTGGATATTAAACAGTGAATGATGTTGATCCTTGAGAAACAGGAAACAAGTTAGTAAGCCCTGCCATTGTTCCACTCCAAGCCTGGAGTGAATTTCCAGGTTGAAGTTCAAGGAGAGAAAAACCAGGTGTAGTCAACAGTCTCCAGAGTTGAGTATGTAGTAGTGGATGTCCAGTAAGGTCAATAAAACTAGAACTTGTGGGGTAGAGCACTGGACTGAAGAGAGCTGCAGAGAGAGGGAAAATCTCCAGGGATCTTCAGTAGACAAGTACCTGAGAACAGTTGGAACTATCCTTCATATTTTCAAGAAGTAACAGAAAAGATTGTTCATGTTCAGACATGAAAAAATTATATATATATACATACATACATACATATATATGTAAATATATCCAAAACTTGTAGGCACAGAAATTGAAATGGTGCTGGTAAAAATATAGTGTTTGTAATTAACTTCTGCATTACCAAATAAAATATTAATGAACCTAAAAATATAGCAATAAAAATTAAATCTATCAAATATGAAACACAGACAAATATACCAACCAAAAAAATCAAAACAGCACATATGCTCATATACATATACTAAAAATGTAAGTTGTCAGAAAAGTCCAGTTCAAAGATAGTGACTAGCTTGGATTTAAAAACTAAAATCCAGCTATGTGTTGCCTACAGGAAAACCACTTTAAATATAAATGCACCAAAGGACAGTCCAAAAGAAAAAAATAAGCTAAACTTTATCAGGGATAAGAACTCTGCTTTTTGAAAGCCACAGTTAAGAAAGTATAAAGACAGGCTTGAGAGGGAGTAAATATTTGTAGATCATATAAATAAGAAAGGTCTTTTATCCAGAATTTATAAAAAATTCTTAAATCTTACTAACAAAACAGTTTAAAAATGGGCAAGATTTAAATAGTCACTTTCACCAAAACATATAAAAAAGGCAAATATGGACATCAAAAGATTTTAATTTAGTCATTAGAGAAATGCAGATTAAGAGTTACCACTAGACACCTATTAGAGTGATTAAAATTTTAAAAGAATGACCATACCAGTTATTGGTGATGACATATAGGAATAGAATTCACAACAGAGCTCTCATACATTGTCGATGAGAATCTAAAATGGTACAAATTTTGGAAAACAGTTTCACAGTTTGGAAAGGAACTATAACTCAGGCATTGTTTACTCAAAGGGAATAAAAACATCTGTTAATGCAAAGAATTGTACACAGATGTTCATGGCACCTTTATTTGTTTTAGACAAAAATTGAACACACCTCAAATGTCCAGCATCAGGTGAATAGATAAACAAGATGTGGTATATCCTTCCAATGGAACACTAATTAGCAGTAAAGGGAATGAATTACTACACAGAAAAACACAGATAAATCACAGAATAAATAAACTGAGTGAAAGAAGCCTACTAAAAATAAGTATATATTTTATGATTCCATTTATTTAGAAAAAAACAGAAAGTTTCGAAGATGCAATCTGTAGTGACTGAAGCAGCCCACAGAATTGCTAGGAAATGGAAGAGATGGGGAGGCATCCTGGGAGGTAGAGAGATTACAAAGGGACCTAGGAAACTTTGGAGTGTGATGGATAGGTGCTTTTTGTTGATTGTGGTGATGTGCATGCGTCTATGCATATCTCTCACTTACCAAATTACACTGTTTAAATATATGTAATTTGTCTTACGTCAATTGTACCGCAGTAAACCTGTTTTTTAAAACAGTTTTGAAACCATCTGTGTGCAGAGCCTTCTAAATTTTATAGGCTTTTATAAAGTTGTCTATGTCTAATTTAGGAGTACCATTTTATAAACTCAACCTTGATTGAGTCTTGATGAAATATTCAACTTAGTTTTTGGCAAATCAACTCTTTTCCCATTGGAAATACATTGTTTCATGTAATAGTTATATTATCTAATTAAGATAGCAAGCAAAATTTAAGATGTGCTAGCAAAACTGGCCTAATCTATGTTGAGAACCAGCACAGTCAATACATGGGAAGTGATCAGAGACTGTCAGAGCAGAAGAGGCTGTAGGTCTGTTAGAGCCATTTTCACTGTCTGTCTGTGGACCGGTGACATTCGTATCCCTGGAAACTCTTTAGAAATGCAGAATCTCAGGTTCTGCATTTCTCAGACTGAATCAAATTTCTTAGATGATTCTTATACACATGAAAGTGTGGGAAGTGTTGCATTTGAGAATAGCCTGTTAGCTCTGAGAATTCCACATGTTATGACCATCTGGCAATACATTATTTTCTCATGGAAATGGAGAAGTTTAATTCCAAATATTAAATAGAAAGTGACTCACTTATTTTCTACTGTTATAATATTTTTTTCAGGTGCAGCTTTATTAAGGTATAATTCACATTCACTAATAGTCACCAATTTTACATAAACAATATTTGTGCCCCTTTGAAATTATTGCCTTACCCTTTCTCTTTGGCCTTTGTAATCACTGATCTGCTTCTATCACTATAGTTTTGCCTTTTCTAGGATTTCATATAAATGAAATTACCTTGTATATAGTGTTTTGTATTTTTTCACTTAGCATGTGCTTTTGTGATTTATTCATGCTGCTGGGTCAGTAGTCTATGCCGTTTCTTTCTGAGTAATTTTCCATTGTATGGATGTACCTTAGAGTTGGTGGTGGGAGGCAAACCTGAACTAGTGTTTAGGGGACTCGCCAATCACCATGAGACCCTATGTGGCTACAGAGGCTACTATGGCTGTGACCTTACAAATGGCCCCCAAGTTAGAAACATGGATCCTCGTGGTGGGTGTAAACGCTTGTCCCTATTCCCCAACTCCAGGTGATAGTCACATCTTACAATAGGAAGATGACCTGGTGATTCACTTAGCCCAGGGCCATCAGAGTCCAGAAGGTTCCCTGAAATTGTCAAAAACTTCAGATTTCTGGCCATTACGAGGTCACTAGAAATCCCCCCACCATACATACAGTGCTCTTTGGAGAGGAATATGAAGAGGAAGAGACAGAACAATTTACTTGCAGAGCTGAATATTTACCCAGATATCTTTACATATTTTTGCATGGGGCAAAGCCAGTGGTTTTCTTTCTCCCTAGTAACGTGTGCAGATGTATGTGGAAAGATCAGACCAATCAGTAGGAAAACAAAGATGTGACATTTTCTAAGGAACCCTGTCACACAGTGTGAATTTTGGACCAATTTGCTTTTAATAGAATTTATTTTAGAAGGTTATATGAAAACTCCAAATGGTTATGTCTTGCTGTTAACTGACAATCCCAACCTTTAAACATTTTTAACCTTTTGATACATTTCATCATTTTAGAAAGGTTGCATCTTGGTTTAATCATGATTTTTAGTTGAGAAACTTTGTCAAAACTCACATCAAACTCGAATGTGGTCTTATTAATAGTTACTTTTCCTAAACTCTCTCTTGCAGTGATTATAATTAGCCACTGGACAACTGTATCAGAGCTAGCAGTTCAGTACCGAATCAAGAAAGATAAAAGTAATCGGAGGATTTGCAAACAATTAGGATACTGAATTTCAGGTATGTATTTGAAAGATTCATTTCCTTTTTGTAAGTCATTGCAATCTCATTTCACTAGATACCTTGTAAAGTATTCTTGATGAAATGCTTGCTTCATGGGAATCATTCTTTTCTTTGTATTTGGGTGTACTTACTTAGAGGCTCTCGAGAGATTCACTTAAGATTTTCAAGTTTTCTGCATTAGATATTTTTAAGAAGCACAATAAAATCCAGGGAATATATCTTTTGAAGTGGAAAGTCTGAAACAAAAACAATCTGATGGTTGTCACAGACAAAGCAACTAGAGCCCTAAAGTATAATTCAAGGTTTTTATAAACTCCAAGTTATAGGTTACTCTTTGACAAATAAAAAATGAGTTCTGAGTCTGGAGGTGGTTTAATGTGAGAACTTAAGTTGAGGAAAAGAGTGGAGAATCTGAAGGTGTGGAATAGCTCACACATGTATGCATTTTTAATTATTCATATAAATACACATGCAAATGTAGATTGTTATGTAGCAAACAAATATTTATCAAATGCATTTAATGTGCCAAACCTAGTCCTTGCCATTATTGAGCTTGCAGTATAGTGGGGAATGACTTATAATAGATAAGTAATTAAAACAGCTTTGATAAGTATTATGATCACAGTTGTACCTGCTTATAGAAGAACTGACTCATTGGAAAAGATACTGATGCTGGGAACGATTGAAGGCAGGAGAAGAGATCGACAGAGGATGAGATGGTTGGCATCACTGAATCAATGGATACAAGTTTGAGCAAACTCTGGGACATAGTGAAGGACAGAGAAGCCGGGTGTGCTGCAGGTCATGAGGTCACAAAGATTCAGACATGACTGAGCGAATGGACAACAACAGCATATAGGAATTTAACTTGTTCAGGTTCTTTCTGCTTCACTTTCATGGGAGAAATATCTGAGAACCAACCAGATTTTACCTGCAGGTGGGGGTTTCTTCAGTTCCCAGATGGAATCCATGATTTCCTCTTTTCTCCTGGGTGCCTCCTACAGATTGTTTTTCCTGTAGTGAAAAAGTCACTTCCAGGCTCCCATAGATTCCATGAGTCCTGAGGTGGCACCCTTTTCCCCCCACCCCAGCCTTATGTTAAGTAGATTAATAACCAGAAACAATAATTAATAACAATATCATATGGTATGTTTACTTTATACCAGCCACTATGCTGGTATAGTGCTTTACAGAAGAGTACCATGGTATACACATTTAACTGCATGTATTTGCTGCTCCCTCCAGCCTTTCTCAAAAAAAGGAGACAGAAATAAAAATGTAAGCTGTATGGGTGATGCTGCTAGCAGTTTTTCTCAGTGAGTCCTGACCCCAGAGTGATGTGTCTTAGGAAGCTTGACACATTTTCCCTGGCACTTGGCACAATTTAAACATCTTGCTGAGGACCCTGTGCAGTTTCTAGGGTACAAATGATATTTTGATCTTGTGCAAGTTTTCACTTTATTAACTAACTTTTGAACATAGCCCTTGATTTTCACACCCTACGTATTTGCCTTATTTCAGTTGATTCTTCCAGAATTTCTCTAAGATAGAGACAAGTTATGATCTCTCTTTTAAGGAAAGATGGAATTGTGGCTGAGAGGTTAAAGAACTTGTCCATGTATCTAGTAAGTGGCAGAGAGAAGAAACACACCCGACAAGTGTCGTTGGTGTGCTCCCTGGGATGCTACCTTCTTGCTCTTAGCAGTTTTTAAGAAACATGGAGATATTTGGTTGGAACCCTCGTGGTGAGAGAAAATCCAGAAAGGAGGTTCCTGTGGTATCATCATGTCAGGAAATGATATCAGGGAAGCAGTGAGCTCCATCTTTGTTGTAGAGAAGTTTTGAAAGAACCTTGGAGAGATCTGAATGGATCTTGGGGTGAACAATTGAAATACTCTGGCTTGAATGAAGGGGGGCTTTGCCAGCTGAAGCCAGGAGCCAGATAAAGTATAACAGTATTGAGCCTGCATCATTCCCCCGGAGCAAGAGGCCTCCATCCAGACCCAGAGCTGTTGTCAAGGCTGTTCATGCAGCCTGGCTTCCCACCTGGCTGCAGTTTGAGACAACAGGTTCTCATTATGCTTTACTCTCTCTCTCTCTCTTTTGTAATGTGTTCTTGAAATTGAATTAAATTTGCTTCCGTCGTGGTGTGTGTAAATTTTTTAATGACTTCCTGGTGGGTTTTCTCCAAGATATTTAACCACAATGCAAAGGTTCTCAGGGTAAAATAAGAGATCCAACCTGATGAGAAAACAATATTTTATTTTCTTACCTTCAGGTTTAACTCAAAGATGCTGTGTCTTGACCAAACAAGGTCTTTATTTCCCCCAGTGATTTTGCTTTCCCTGCTGGGATGGTCTTAGTCAATTACCCTTTTTTCCCTGAGGCTTTGTTAGTCTTCATTCTCAGAACAAAAAAAATTCATACTGTTCTCCAACAAAATTGGCAATTTTCTTGAAATGATTACATTTTCCGTGGCTAGTGAAATACAGTCTCCATGGGAGAGCTGGAGATGAGGTCAAGATCCCCTGTAAGTGTTTCTGAGGGATCTGATCAGAAAAATACCTTCCTTCCTTAAATTCTTGAGGAGGAAGTAGAATCAGTAAGTTCTTCATAGTTCTTTAATTATGCATTCATTTATCCATTCAATAAATATATATTGAGAATCTATTGTGGTTCATGCACATAATAGAACAAAGAGACAAAACTCTTGTCCTCATTGAAATTGCCACATCACTGAGGGAGAGAGACAACAAACAAATATAAAATAAGATGTGTTGGATATTGGTAACTGCAAATGAGAATATGCGGCCTTCCCAGGTGGTGCTAATGGTAAAGAACCCACCTGCCGCTGCAGGAAACAGGAGACCCGGTGTGATCGCTAGGTTGGGAAGATCCCCCCGGAAAAGGAAATGACAGCCCACTTCAATATTCTTGTCTGGAGAATCCCATGGACAGAGGAGCCCGGGGTCTACAGTCCATAGGGTTGCAAAGAGTCAGACATGACTGAAGCGACTTACCAGGGATGCAGGCAAAGAGAATACACACACAGTGAGTGGGAAGCGGAGGGAGTCCGGTGGCATCTGGGTATGTGGGTATCTGGATACTGGTTGCTAGAAGTCTTAAATAGATTTCCAGGAAAAGTTTTCCTCCTAAAAGTCTGAAAGAAATGAGGGCTCTTTGGAACAACATTTTCCAGAGATGAAAACAGTAAGTGTGAAAGGTCTATTGTGTTTGGAGATTAGCACGGTGACCGGGGCAGAGTGTCCTGATCAGGAAGAAGAATGGGAGGTGAATCTAGAGGGTTGATGGGAACAAGATGTGGTGGTCCTGGCAAGGTTGTTGGCTCTGCTCCAAGCTGGATAGAAAGCCTTAGGAAAGTTCTGAGCAGGGTAGAGATATCATCTCAGTGATGATGAACACAACAGCTCTGGCTGCTGTGTTGAGGGCTGAAGGGTGGTAAGGCTGGTGGCAAGGAGGTTGTTTAGGAGGTGGTCTGAATTATCCAGGCAAGAATTGGTGTTGGTTTGGATTAATAAAATGAGAAAGTAGTTTCCATGGCTTGGTTATTAGAGTGATTTAAAGTATTATCTTTAAAGTTAAATGAAAATGTCTCTGTATTTGAAATTTACTGTTACATCTTGACAACTGAAGCTTTTTTACATGGAATTTTTGTATAGATTTAAATGCATAAATCATTAATTAAGCACCCATTAAATATCCATCTAAACGATAGGAGCTGTATCTTCTCCTGAGCAAGTTATTTTAATCTCATTGGACAAGCTACAAAAACATATGAGCATGTATTCTGAAATACATTATGCTTAAATGTTTGTAAGAAACCTAGTATTTATAGTGCATCCATTAGCTACCAGAGTTTGTGCTGGACATTTTACATAAGGGAAGCACATTTAACCTTCAAAACAATTCTGTAAGAGCAGTTTTCAAAATTTTTGGTTTTAGGACCCCTTGAGACTTTTAATTCCTTGAGGACCCCCCACAATTTTTGTTTGTGTGGGTTTTATATATATATGTGTGTGTGTGTACACATAGATATAGATATATAGATACTTATTATATTCAGAATTAAAGCATTTAAACATTAGTAATTCACTTGAAGTAACAATAAACTCATCATGTTAACAAATAGCATATATTTATTGTTGTGTTGTTTAGTTGTTAAATTGTGTTTGACTCTGTTGGGACCCCAAGGACTGTAGCCCACCAGGCTCCTCTGTCTGTGGGATTTCCCAGGCAAGAATACTGGAGTGGTTTGCTATTTCCTTCTCCAAGGAATCTTCCTGACCCAGGGATTGAACCCATGTGTCCTGCTTTGGCAGGCAGATTCTTTACCGCTGAGCTACCAGGGAAGCCCTTTTATGAAAACACCATAATTTATAAAAATTTAAAATGCAGTAACAATAGCACTGATTTACATTTTTGCAAGTCTTCTTAATGTCTAGCTTAATAGATGTTTGGATTCTCGTATTTGCTTCTGTGTTGAATCTGGTGTAATATATTGTTGTGATTGAAATATATGAAGAAAATCTGACCTTGTGCAGATATGAAGTGGAAAATGAGGAAATGTTTTAATAACATTTTCAGATAGTTGTGGATATTGCTCTTTGATGCTACAGTGAAAATCAACAACTGGAGGTTTCTAGAAAGTTAATTGTAGTGTAGAATCTGAGGTATATTGTTTACTGTTTTACTTTATTAAAATTAACTTTAGTTTACTTTATTTAAAATCCATTGATCGCCTCTCATGTACCCATGCGTGATATTTTAACATCATACATTGGTCGTTTGGAAAATATTGACTCATAAATGATGCAGATCTCCAAATGTTGACACATTTCACTATATATTATTTGTTAAATGTCACATGTGTTCCTCTATCACCAATCTTCTTAGAAGAGCCTTTCTATCATAGGAAACTATCAAGATCACAAAGATGCAAGTTTTCCAAAATTCTACCTTTTACTTAATCAGATTTTGTCATTGGTCATGAAAGTTATCAATGGTTTTTCTTGAAGTAACAGGCTTGCTTCTTTGAGTTTCAGAAAGATGCATACCACCTATCCAAGTCACAATAGCCATAGTTTATCTCAGTCTCTGTTTCCAACAAAAATGGTACCCAGTGGCATCAGCACACAACTGAAACAGTTGCACACATGCTTTTCCATAAACAACCATGCACTCCAGTGAGCAGTGCCAGTGCTTTATGTGGACCACTCATTTTGTCACAGGGAATATTAAAGAAAATGAGCACTTAAGAGTCAAGGTTTAATGCTATCAATCACATGTCTTCATTTAGGGCATTCTTGTGTGAGACAGACCTTTTCTTTTTCCTTCTCCCAGAGCTGAGTGGAGGAGAATACAGTGACCACTAAGACAGTTTGAAGCCACTACCTAGATTCACACTGGGGCACGAGCTTTACTCTCCATTACTTTTGCACCATTGGTGCCAATGCCAACACAATGACAAAGGGAGACAGCATCTTATTGTTACTATAAAATATTTGGTCACTGCAGACTCTAAGAGGATCTGAGAATTATGTGCCCAGCCCCAGCCCCACCTCATGGGTCTGTAGGCTGCAGTTTGAGAATTGCTCCTCTGTGCAATAGGTGTTTTGGAGAAGGCGATGGCACCCCGCTCCAGTACTCTTGCCTGGAAAATCCCATGGACGGAGGAGCCTGGTAGGCTGCAGTCCATGGGATCGCTAAGAGTTGGACACGACTCAGTGACTTCACTTTCACTTCTCACTTTCATGCATTGGAGAAGAAAATGGCAACCCACTCCAGTGTTCTTGCCTGGAGAATCCCAGGGACGGCGGAGCCTGGTCGGCTGCCGTCTATGGGGTCGCACAGAGTCGGACACGACTGAAGTGACTTAGCAGCAGCAGCAGAAGCAATAGGTGTTTTAGGAGTGGAGAAACTGAGTCTTTGAGAGGCTAGTCAGCTCATCTCAGGTCACATGGCTTGTCAGAAACAGAATCAGGAGTCAAGCCAGACCTGTCAGACCTAAAGTAAGTGCCCCCCTGCTCCCCTCCGCATCCAACCACACAAAACGGCAGGCTTTAGCTCGGACCTTAAAGGAAGTGTAAATTTGATTATATACAAGGTTGCAGGGATCTGGATGATAAGAATAAAATAAGCTTAACTGTAAGGCCTGAAATGGGCACAGTTTATGCAGAGGGATAAAGAAAAGACTCAGACCAAAGTGGAGCATCCATTTGGCCATACATGATGTGGGTAGGGATGAAGGATGCAATGAACTGATCAAGGACTTGAATGTCAGTGAGGACACTGATTTTAATTTTTTAAAAAATCTTAAACAGAGCATATGTGATTAAAAATAGCATTAAACTGGTATTAGTGGTGGAGGTATCACCAAAGGAAAGAGAATTGGGGCAGAGAAAATCTTGGACGTCATATTAAGCATGCAGTAATGGCTTAAACCATAGCAAAAGTGTGAGAATACTCAGAAAAATAAGGCAAAGGTAGAGCACCCAGAGTACAGGAGTTGGTAATGAGGGATACAAAGGGCAATGATCCGGTTTACTCCCAGCTTTCAAGTGTGAGGTTCCGAAGAAGACACGGCATTTCTCAGAGGTTGGTGGTACTGGGGGAGAATATGCTGATGGTTATGGTGAACAGGCAGTGATTTCAGTGCAGCCAGCTGAGGATGTCTTGATGTCAGTGTGGCCCACTGAAGATGTTTTGGAAACAGTTCACAGGTGGCCTTGAATTTTGTATTAAGATTGTAATTGATAAAGATTGATTTCCTGAGAGTGGGTGGCTGAGGGCTTATCACAGAGGATGCTTATTTTTAGGCTAAAATGAAGAACCACATTAGGAGACAGAGAAGTTTAAGAGGTAGAT
Organism: Capricornis sumatraensis; assembly: GCF_032405125.1. Classification (NCBI taxonomy): domain Eukaryota; kingdom Metazoa; phylum Chordata; class Mammalia; order Artiodactyla; family Bovidae; genus Capricornis; species Capricornis sumatraensis. Next base: position 66,704,783 of record NC_091077.1, read on the forward strand.
GTACATTAGTAGCAGCAGCAGTACCTGTAGTCATCATGGTAGTATTAGTTGCGATCAGTTCAGTTCAGTCACTCGGTCGTGTCCGACTCTTTGCGACCCCATGGACTGCAGCACGCCAGGCCTCCCTGACCATCACCAACTCCCAAAGTTTACTCAGACTCAAACTCCAGAAGTTTACTCATCCAACCATCTCATCCTCTGTCGTCCCCTTCTCCTCCTGCCCTCAATCTTTCCCAGCATCAGGGTCTTTTCAAATGAGTTAGTTCTTTGCATCGGGTGGCCAAAGTATTGGAGTTTCAGCTTCAGCATCAGTCCTTCCAATGAATATTCAGGACTGATTTCCTTTAGGATGGACTGGTTGGATCTCTTACAGTCCAAGGGACTCTCAAGAGTCTTCTCCAACACCACAGTTCAAAAGCATCAATTCTTTGGTGCTCAGCTTTCTTTATAGTCCAACTCTCACATCCATACATGACCACTGGAAAAACCATAGCCTTGACTAGATGGACCTTTGTTGGCAAAATAATGTCTCTGCTTTTTAATATGCTGTCTAGGTTTGTCATAGCTTTTATTCCAAGGAGTAAGCATTTTTTGATAGTGGTAGCTGAAAACTATTGAGATCTTACTATGTGCCAGGCTTGACATGCAGTAGGTCATTTAATTCTGAGAACAGTTTCATGGATGAGAACAGGTTTTAGACTCAGTTTATGAGATGGAGAAAAACACAGATTCGAAACATTAAATAGTTTATCCAAGGTCATAGCTCTAGCACCTTGACTGAGCCAGCCCTGCATCCTTACTCTCTCTGTCTCCAGCACTGCTCCTCCATCTTAATGCAGTCTTAGGGAAATCAAGGAGTTGAGTGTATTCAATATGTGCTGTGTTAAATTCACAAGTGAAGCTGGGGCTGTGAGAACAGAGGAAGACCATCACATTAGGTTTTCATGTGAAGTCTCAACAGAGAGATAATATTGGAAGCAGGAGGCAAAAAGTAGTGATTTGTGTCTAAGCACATGAAGGGACTTAGCAAAATGGACTGCTTGTGGGAGAGATTTGTGATTAAAAGGAAAGAAAACTAAAATAGTTGTAAGTTAGTATGGATTAATAACTGAAATGGTTTAGAATCTAGGTGAAGGGAGGCTTTAGTTATTTGAAAGTGCTTGGGAATAATGGGTCAGGTGACAGGAAAACATTTGCATGTGGGTGTGGCAGGTGACAGAGGTGGGAGAAACAGGTGAGGGGCGGCAGGGTTCAGGGTAGATGAGCAACTTTGACATAGAAGAGTGACCTTTCTGAAATAGCAAGGAACATGGAGAATCATTCTTATAGAGACTAGACTTTACTAAGATGAATAGCAAAGTGGCTGGTAATCCTAGGCTGGTGTTATTAGTGAATTAAGGAAGAAAAGAGGTCATCTCTTGTGATGAAGCTAAAAGTGAAGTTGGAGACTCTCAGGGTTGAAGGGGACTTGACTTTGTATGTCAATACTTCAGATTATCCCACTCTATTGTAATTATTTTATCATGTACTTTGAAAAGACCTGCTAATTGATAAACGTGGCTTTCATGTCCTTTTCTTTCTTGTCCTTCCTTTGTTTACCAGAAGGAATCCTACCTGCAGGCAGTGTGCGTGCTAAGTCACTTCAGTCACGTCCGACTCTAGGTGGCCCTATGGACTGTAGCCCACCAGGCTCCTCTGTCCATGGGATTTCCCAAGCAAGAATACTGGAGTGGGTTGCCATTTCCTTATTCAAATTTGCAGGCAGGGAGCGTCCTAATTGTTTCTGAGAACTATTGGATGCCCAGCACCTAGACTATCGTATTTGATACATAGCAAAGACTCAAGAATAGTTGTTGCCTGAATGAATGAATGTAGTCTGTCTTAGACATCAGGATGCTTACTTTCCCTTGATTACTCCACTCTCTCACATTTGCGTAAAACTTTGCAATTTGTAAGGTGATTTTAATTTTTTCAGTCATTCTAATGAGGCTGTGACTCAGGTGGACTGTCACTGTACCCATTATACAGATGTGGATACTGACTCTCTTCACTTAAGTTTATAGCACAGGGTAGTTGTTCAGAGCCTGAACTTTGGAGTCAGATGGAGCTGGTCTAAGCATTGGCTCTGCCAGTCATGAGTTTTGTTCCTTCGGTGGGTTTCTTTACCTCCCCTGGGCTTAGTGTTCTCATATATAAAAAGGGGGCATAAAACTATCTCACAAAGTGATTGAAAGGAATAACATAGTGGCTATAAGCTGTGTAACACAAAACTGGATACAACGTATGGTCTTGGGGAGAGAGTGCTTCAGAAGGACATTTTCACATGTCACACAGACTCTGGAGCCAAACAGTCTGGGTTTGAACCTTAGCTTTGCTATTTGCTACTTTGAGACCCTGGGCAATGAACTAGACTTTTGGCACCTCAGTTTCCTCATCTGTAAAATGTGGGTAATGGTCATACCATCTAACTCCCCTGGTTGATATAAAGATGGAGTTGATAATTGTAAAAGGCTTAGAACAGTACCTCGCAAGTGTAAGTGCTAAAAGTGTTAATAAATGATATCTGGTATAATTTTTAAAGGGTTAGTGTTAATTCTGCTTTACCAAGGATTTATATATATATATATATATATATATATATATATCTGTTGTAATTATTAAGGTGACAGAATCAGTGAATGGGCTGCTATTTCTTCTTGACCATCATTGGTGAATCAGCAGTTAACTCCCCAGATCTTATTTATATTATTAGTTCTTGCCTCATCCCTAACTAAATACTTTAAAGGGATCTGTTAGTTAATAAACCTGACTATCATGTCCGTCTCTATCTTGTTTTCTCTTTGTTTACCAGAAGAAGCCCCAGATGTAGAGTGATGGGCAGAAAAGGAGAAGAATCAAGGATTTTAATATTCTGATGATTCTATCATCTGCTCTGTCCTTATAAAAGATACCTTAAAATGAAGCTTTCCCTTAAATACCAAATCTTTAGACTCCTTCTCCACCTGCCCTGAATTCTTAATACTAAGAAATCTACTATGGAGATATATTGCTCTTAAATCAAAATAAAAAAAATAAAAGTGATTTTGGAGTAGTCATGTTAAAATGTCCTCTTGAAATGCTCTCAAGATGATGTCTTTTTGCAGGTGAACCTTGTTCTATCTCTGCTGGTTTTGCTCAGAGGTCACTGTACTTGATTATTATTTTGGCTTATCACTATCAGCAGAATGAATAGAGTCCATTTTCACAATTGTTGCTTTCAAAGCAGATTACTTGGGATGAAAATCTTTGCAGGGTCAGAAAATAGATAAATATTCTCAACAGGGATAAAGGTGGGCATGGAGTGTATTGCATCATTGTTTTAGCTTTGTAACTTATGCAGAGAGATTTATGAAGAAAAGTTTTGTAGTTAGGAAGAAGACTCAACAGAGGCATTTGCTGTTAACTCTCCCTACATGGTATGACGGGCTGTTTGTGCTAATCCGGGGGACATCCCCCTTAATATGTGTAAAGGCCCTGCTTTACAGAATTATAACATTTTGGAGCAAAAATATTTTAATGTAATTATTCTCCCCTGTATTGATAAAATGTCTATTGTTCAAGACCACTGGTGAAATTGCAGGGCCCTCCATGTATACCCAGAGTATGGTCCAGGAAATCTAGAGCCTGCTTCCATGTCTTTAGGATGTGCTGCCTCTCTGCCAAAGCCCTTATTTATTCAGAAAACCATTTTAGGGACTGTGATATGTCAGACCTTGTGCCAGGCAATGAGATGATAAGAAATACGTGGATGGGTGTAGCTGCCTGGGGATCTGGGTTAATGACCTAACAGTGGTTAAAATGAATGTCAGTGCCATAAACAAAATGCTGCAGGACCACAAGCAAGGAGGGTAAAAGGAAGAGGAACTGCTGTGTTCTGAGCCTCTGCTGTGCACCAGGCATTATACTATGTAGTGGGGTGCTGAGAGGGAAAACAGGAAAGTAGGGAATTGAGCCTTTGTAGGTAGATGAGTTATGACGGAAATTTTACCCCTGCAAGTAAACATGTTCAAAGAATGGCTGGCTGATCAGGGCACAAATTTGTCAAGGGAGGGATAATGGCAAAGGACTGGAAAGGAAGCTGAAAAGAGTTTGGTACCTGTGATGCTTGGAAGTGGGAACCACCCAAGTCTTAGCCACAGAAGCACCAGATCATTAGATTTACCATGCTGAGACTCTGAAACCTGAAGGATGAGTTGGAGAAGAGAATCAAGAGAGTCAGAGTTCTGTTAGGAGGAAAGAACAGTTGCCAAAGCAAGTGCTATTAAGAGCTGACAGTTGTGTTTAAGGGGAGAAGAAGCAAGTGGACAGTTGATTGAAGCAATGGGAGTTGATAGCCCCTCAGGAAGAGGGAGGGCCTTCTGCCTTTTCTGACCCATAACTCTGTGCATGTGATGATGTAGCTACTTATGAAAGATGAGGCTGAGGAAGAAGGGAAGTTAATGAGTTACTGTTTCCTGGCAGGGTAGGAAGCTGCAGCCATAGTTTCCATCTCTACAAGGAGAATGAGAACATCTCCAGTCAGATCAAATAAGATGATTTATATGAAACTGCAGCACGATGCTCAGGACATCACAAACATACACACAGAAAACTTTATCATCTATTGGCACCTTTAAAATCCTGCCCCACATTTAATCGTATTTTTAATGCTACGAAGTTAATTTTAAAAGTCCAGTAACACCACTGTTAAAATAGAGAGGCAGCCAACAGACAGATGACTGAATAGAATTCTTTCCCAGAATTGTAGATGAAAGTTAAAGGAGGCTATGTGTTTGTAAGGAAATGGTTATGTACATCATGTACATTTCTGTTGCCAATTATTGAGTAGTTTGGCTATCTTCCTGTTTGTCCTAAAATTTTTATTAAGTACTTCTTTGCATACCATGGAACGCCAGATGCTATACTGAGAGAATTAACTGCCATAACTATATAATATTTTTTCCTGGTCTGTTAGTGAACTGTTATTAATGTTAAAACCATTGCTTGTCTGGTATGGGCAAGATTTGGGTTTATAATATCATCTAGGAAAATGTTGTGACAACCCACTCCAGTATTCTTGCCTGGAGAATCCCCATGGACAGAGGAGCCTGGCAGGCTACAGTCCTTGGGGTCGCAAAAAGTCGGGCACAACTGAGTGACTAAGCATACGCACACACAACAAAATGTTGAGAACCAACATTTGTTGTTATTTGAAATGTTCTTATAATTGAAGCAACAAATCTATATCAGAACTTTATGGATAAAAAAAAAATCTGTTTTGGAAAGGACTTGGACATTTTTTTTTCATACCAAGTAGATATCCCCCGTACAGAAGCCAGTTTCTGGGACAATCTCCAAGATCTTGCAGCTTCTCAGAGCCTGTCCTTACGCAGGGCAGGGTGACGGTGATGATGCACTGAATATTTCTTCAGATGCCAGAGCGAAGGCCACAGTGCCTGGAGGGAATTATCTGTGGTTTCAGCCATCTGAGACTGAGTTCCCCCTCTCCAGGAGAATTCTAAGCCTCACTTGGTAGATGTCCAAGGCAGTTACCACAATTCTAGTGTGCCTCAGTTAGCCAAAATTTCCATTAGCTGCTTTGGTGCCCCATGGAGGAATGCTAATGCTTACCCTCTCTACCTTTGGGACTTCTCTCCCAGCACCCCACATTGCCTGGGTAGTCAGGATTTCATCAAAATGAAAATTAGAGTGGTATAATGGCAAAAAATTCCTTAAGAGTCATAAAATATGAATTCTAATGAGACTCATTAGCTGTGTGACCTTGGCAAGGCAAACCCCTCTGAGTCTCAGTTTTATTACCTCTACAGGGTAGATAATGATGCCCAGTGCTCAAGGTTGTTGGGAAATTTTAATGAGATTACTATATGGAGGAGCTCATAGAAACATCCTGGTACGTGTAGTTGCTCAAGAAATATTGATCCACAGAGAGTTAAAAATTCTTATCAAAAGATTTGCATGTTAGAAAACTGAGGTGAAAATCTTTCCTGAGTCCGCTATGTGATGAATGTCAGATTTCTTTGGAAAGAAGCCTGAATTCAGAGTTAACACATCATTTGAGTTGGAGACTTCTAAATATTCATTCACAGTTGTCCTTTGGGCCTTAAGAATCTTTGCTTTGCAAAATGCCATGCTAGTGAGGCAAAAATGCTTTATTATGGCAACAAATTCAGTAGTGGAAATACCTTGCTGATTTTTGGCAGTTTATCCATCAATAAATGTTCTTTAAAATGCACATGCAGAAGAGTTAGAGCAGCTGCTATTTTTGAGAGGCTTTTCTCCTCTAGGCACCGTGCTAAACTCTTTACATGCAACGTGGACTTGTTCCTCTCTGCAACACTGTGAGATGGATTTTCCTTTCCCAGTTTCACGGATAAGGAACTTGAGACTCAGAGAGACTGAGTAAATTACTCAAAGTGAGACAGATAAGAGAAATAAGACTTAAAATCAGGGTGTGTCATTCTTTTCTGCCTGTTGAGCCTCTGCCTCATATCCACAGCTATAGAGAAACATATCCACAGGACAGGGATGTCCAGCCTGGGATTTCAGCCTCTTAGGTTATAGATGCCATCAGGGCCAGGGTAACAGCTGAACGGAGCCCGATGCTTATAAGGGGTTTGTGAAGGATGACTGAAAGGAAGTCATTAGGTTGGTGATGTCTCCCAGGACCTCGTGGATGTTGGGCACTTGCTCGGCTGAGGGGCACTTACTTGGATGAGAAGATGAGAGGTATTGAGTCCTGCTGCCACTCTGCTCACTGGGCTGGACCACCTGCAGGGCTGTGGCAGGGAGAGGTGCCTTTTTCTAATTTGCACAGAGGCACTATGGACTGGCTGCAGCCCAATCCTCCCCCATTTCACAGCAATGCCTCCCAGCGCCCCATCGGCGCAAAGAACCACAAGGGGCAGGAGCAAAGAACGTCGAAGAGAAAGCATAGACCCATTCCTTAGCAAGTGGAGTTCAAAGGAAGGTCACAATCAAACAAAATATTTAGGAAAGAGGAATCAAAGGCAATTAGATGTCTCTGAGGAATAAAAACCCACCAAGTGAATATTGACCTACTGTTTGAAAGGCCCATGAAAAACTAGGGGAAAATTGCCCCTTACAGTAGAAACATACTTAGATATCCAGTAAGTAGCCACCAGCATAAGAGAAAATGTAAATATTAATGAAGTGACAGGGCAAGGCATTTTAAAAGGAGCTTTTTTCTCTGAGTATCATTTGTAGAGGGGAATAAAATTTTTAAACTTTAAAGGGATGTATTTTTTTCTACTGTATACTGGGATTTTATAAAGCACTGCCTCCTGTCAGACTCTTTACAATGGACTTTATATTCTTTTGGCGAGAAGCATTTGAGAATCTATTAAAGCAGGTCAGGCCTAAGGTGTTATGAATTTATGATAGCAAAGGAAGAAGAGAAAGAAAGAGACAAACTGAGACAATAGAAGATGAGCTAAAAAGACTGCCTTATTTTATGACATGATGAAACCATCCGGGAAAAAATGGAAGCGTAGTGAGCTGATGAAGCTGTGGTTTGGGGCCTCTCAATGATTGTAAAGCCTGGCCTTGTACATGAAGAGTTATTTAAACGGAAATGTGAACTCATGTTTTGGCTTCTAATGCTTGTTCCAAATAATCTACCCGTGGGTTATTTTTGACTTTTTAAAAATAATTTCTTAAGAAAATAGTCTAGATAATTAGCTAAGAGAATCTTTATTTCTATGTCTATGTCTCTGTCTCTTTGAGAAGTATTAATACTTCTGTATCTTGAACTTTGTTCTGGCTGCCATATTAAATATTTTTAAGCATAGGATTGTCCAGAAATCAGTTTGTAGTGTAAATGCACTATTTCCCTATATTCACTGACTAAATAGAAAACCCAAGATTTTTGAGCTTTAGAAAAACATTGTTCAAGCGGACATGTTAAATGACAACAATTATATGATAATTTAAGCCTGATTTCTTCTTGGGGTTGTGAGATCAGATGGCATTATAAATATGAAATTTTAGAGGTGGGAGAGACCATTTGCTTCTATACTATAAATATGATACAAATATGAGGTACTCTTAAGTATCTTCCTCAATATAACATGGCCATAAGTTGGCTTAAAGCTCAAATTCAGAAAACGAAGATCATGGCATCTGGTCCCATCAGTTGATGGGAAATAGATGGGGAAACAGTGGAAACAGTGTCAGACTTTATTTTGGGGGGCTCCAAAATCACTGCAGATGGTGATTGCAGCCATGAAATTAAAAGATGCTTACTCCTTGGAAGAAAAGTTATGACCAACCTAGATAGTATATTCAAAAGCAGAGACATTACTTTGCGGACTAAGGTCCATCTAGTCAAGGCTATGGTTTTTCCTGTGGTCATGTATGGATGTGAGTGTTGGACTGTGAAGAAGGCTGAGCACCGAAGAATTGAGGCTTTTGAACTGTGGTGTTGGAGAAGATTCTTGAGAGTCCCTTGGACTGCAAGGAGATCCAACCAATCCATTCTGAAGGAGATCAGCCCTGGGATTTCTTTGGAAGGAATGATGCTAAAGCTGAAACTCCAGTACTTTGGCCACCTCATGCGAAGAGTTGACTCATTGGAAAAGACTGTGATGCTGGGAGGGATTGGGGGCAGGAGGAGAAGGGGACAACCGAGGATGAGACGGCTGGATGGCATCATGGACTTGATGGACGTGAGTCTGAGTGAACTCTGGGAGTTGGTGATGGACAGGGAGGCCTGGTGTGCTGCGATTCATGGGGTCGCAAAGAGTCGGACACGACTGAGCGACTGAACTGAACTGATACTTCTACATATTTGAAGGTTAAAATAGTAAGTGGTAAATGGTTTCTAGCATGCGTGCAAAAATCTACACTTCTTTTTGAGCTCTATTCTTTGGGCATTTTTTGGTAGCAGTCCTTTTGTAAAACTTGCACTGGAAGATGAGTGAAAACAGGTAAACTACCTAATAATTTAAATCCCTATGGAGGAAGTAAAAACCAAATTCTTCCAGCTAAATATTTGATTAATTAATAACGAACTAAAAACTCTTTCTTTTTCAATTACTCCCCATTACCCTCCTCCTCCCATCTCCTGGCAACCCCTAATCTACTTTATAGAAATTTTACTGTTCTAGGCATTTTGTATAAATGAAGTCATACAATGTGAGGTCTTTTGTAACTAGCTTCTTCCACTTAGCGTGATGTTTTCAAGTTTCATATGTAGTTCAATTCAGTCGCTCAGTTGTGTTGCACTCTTTGCGACCCCATGGACTGCAGCATGCCAGACTTTCCTGTCCATCACCAACTCTCAGAGCTTCCTCAAACTCATGTCCATCCAGTTAGCGATGCCATCCAATCATGTCATCTTCTGTCGTCCCCTTCTACTCCTGTCTTCAAGCTTTTCCAGCAGCAAGGTCTTTTCCAATGAGTTAGTTCTTTGCATCAGGTGGACAAAGTATTGGAGTTTCAGCTTCAGTGTTAGTCCTTCCAGTGAATATTCAGGACTGATTTCTTTTAGGATTGACTGATTTGATCTCCTTGCTCTCCAAGGGACTCTCAGGAGCCTTCGCCAACCCCTTTTTATTTTTACATTCATAGTTGATTGACATTTGAGTTGTTTATTGCTTTGATTACTGTTAATAATGATAGTGTTGTGAACATTTGTATGCAGGCTTTCATGTGGATGTATGTTTTCATTTTCTAGAAGTTTAGTTGCAGAGTCACATGATAACTCTATGTTCAGCACTGTTTTCCAAAGTGCCTGCACCATTTTATATTCTTGCCAGCAGTATAGAGTCCTATTCTCCGTATCCTTGCCAGCACTTATTATCATCTGTCTTTTGAATTATAGCCATCTTAGTGCATATGAATTGGGATCTTGTGGTTTTGTTTGCGTTTCTCTGGTGGCCAGTGTTGAACATATTCTGTATGTTTACTGGTCATTGAATGAATTTTACATTTTTAGAACTTGGTGAAATATCAGTGGTTCTTAGGAATACCTTTGTAGTTTGTTAAGACTTACTGAAAAAATGAACAGAAAGATTCAGGAAGAGAAATCGAGGGGGTGAAATTCTGGTAGAGATGTAAAAGAGGGATATTAATGCATGAAAAGTCAAGAAGGATGGGAAAAAGCTATGTTTTTTCCTCTACAGAGTATCTACTTGCAAGTAAAACCTGACAAACAATGAAGTAAACATTTGAGCTTTATTTTTCTCTTATTAGGGACATTATGTAGAGACGTGGATGGTGCCTGGCACTGGTTTAGCTGCTTGTCAGAGTCACCCGATGGTTGCGACACTCCAAGACACTACATGTAGTTTCAAAGTAGAAGAAAGAATCAGAGTGAGAGACTGTCCTAGTTGGATGTATTTCACTTTTATTTGTAAAGTAAGGACTTTCCCCAGAACCCTAGATACTTTTACTCACAGCTTGCTAGCTACCGGTATTGTACATGATCACATGAATTCTCCAGGAAAAGAAAGGCTCTATGTGGATTTAATAGTTGATAAAAGTTGATACTAAGACATGATATGAAATAGAAGCCTTTTGAGACCCTTACTAAGACAGTATTTATTTCTTTTTAAAAACTTCATTAATGTATAATTGATAAGTAAGATGCATGTATTTAAAGTACATAATTTGTTGTTTGACATATATCTATATGCACCCATGAACAATCACCACAATTGAGATAATAAGCATATATAACTTCCCCTTTTTTACTTGATCAATATACTAGGGAATTTTTAGTTTTATTAATACTTATGTTCTTAACAAACCAGTTCTGATTTTATCTATATTTTTTGTTTGTTCTGCTTTATTTATTTCTGCCCTTTTAAAATTTATTTTCTTATTCCTTTCTTTTGCTTACTTTGGATATTATTTGCCCTTAATTTCTCTAATTAATTATCATGGAATCTGAGGTTTGACTTTTAAGACCTGTCTTGTTTGCTAATATAGATGTTTAGTTTTAGATTTCCCTATCAGTGTTATTTTTAGATGCAGCCCACAAATTTTGATATGTTTTCATTTTCATCCAGTTAAAACTACTTTTTAAATTTCTTTTTTAGCCAAAAGTTATTACAAAGTATGTTATTCAGTTTCTAAATATTTGAAGATATTTCCAGTTATCCTTCAGTTATTGATTTGTAATCAAATTCTGTCTTGGTCAGAAAATATCCTTTGTATGATTTGAATGCCTTTAAATTCATTCAAACTTTTTAATGGCCCGTATATAGCCAATCTTGATACATATTTTGCATGTACTTACATGTTCTGCTATTGTTGTATGGAGTAGTCTATAAATATCAATTAGGTCACATTGGTTGATAATATAATTTATGTCTTTTGTAGCATTATAAATTTTCTATCTACCTGTTCTATTAGTTATTAAGAGAAGAATGTTGAAATCTACGACTGTAACTGTGGATTAAGAATAGTAGTATTCTTAAGGTACAGATAAGATTCATTTATTCCTTACTTCAGAGTGCTAAATTCTGGGAATGAAAGAATGAATAGGGAAAATGTGGTTCCTATAATCATGGAACATATATTGAGGCAGAGAGTGCATCATTCCTTAAAAATATTAGTAGCCCTGATTTGCCTTTAAAAAACAAAAAAAAAATTCCACTGATCTTCTAACCTAGCCTGGTCACCCTCCACTTTATTCCTAAGTTTCTCCAAATACATTTTTTCCTTTATTCCTTCTTCTTTTCGAGCCATTCTTCTTGCTATTGTTTGGCTGATCTTCTAAGGACAATTTTTAATTACATTCCTCTATCCCTATTGATCCAGGCTCTAGCACAACGACTCATGAAGTTGCCATGACTACTGGTCATTGACACTTTACATCTGATGAATGAATTCTCTGTTTGACACTCTTGTCTTCTTATAGTCCTTCACATCCAATCTTAATTTCTTTTGAGATAATCCCTAAAATCCTTTATTGATATAAATGTTTTTTCTGTTCCCTTCCAGCATAAATCATCTCTCCATTTCCTGACCTCTTCACTAGGCGTGGATTACATGAGGTTATACATCTTTCAATGAATAGGACACCTGTAAGAAATTAATATTTTAAACAACAGATTTCATTTATTATTCCATTTTCTGTGTCTTCATGGCCAGCATTGGTGCTTTAGCACATCATTTAGTTATTAAACTTAGTAGGAAACCAGCAACATTTATGTTGCACTCACTTGAAATGCTATTCTTGTCTATTTATAAATCATCTACCACCATTTTGCTTTGGCAATTCATAACCAAAAGAATAAATACAAAATATTTATATTTTAATAAGAGCATGCTTCTTAAAAGTTTAAAAAAAAGCACATCACTGTGCAGTTATAATTTCATGACCCACCAGGGGAAAAATACGTCTAAAAGGAAGACAGGAAGCAACTTATCCAAAGTTTTAAATTATTTAGTCTTCAGTTTTAAATACCATCTCAGAAGGTTCAACATGGCATCTATTTTTAATCTTTAAAATCTTCCTTCTTTTCAGCCAGGATCAATTTTTATATAGTCTCAACAGACTTTAAGGAAACAATTCACTATACCCTAGACTTCTTTGAACATTTACACCATTGCTCATAACAGCAGGAGTTTTCTTGGAATTCAACAACAATTTTTATGACCGTACATGTTTTATACAATGTTGCAGCTTTTTTTTTTCTTTTTCTGAATTAGTTTTTCAAAAGAAGGAGATAAACACACTTGCCATTTTATAAAAAGTGAACAACACCTTCTGGCCTTACTCAGTTGTAGGAAATGAGTTTTCATGAAGATATGAAAGATAGGAAAGAGCAGTTTTTACAATTTACCACAGCGAGAGGACAGATATATATTAAAAGTAACAGTAGCAACAACAAAAACTATTGGACTTCTAGAAACTTCTTGAATAGGAGAAAAGGCTTAGTGAATTTGGGTTTGTCAAAGATTTTTAACATAATACAAAGAGCAAAAGGAAAAAAATGTTTTTGCTCTTTTAGAAGCACAGTTTTAAAAAATGAAAAAGCAGAGTGTAGACTGGGATAAAATACTTTCCAAACAGACATTAAACAAAGGACATGGACTATAGAGTCTCTCTAGACTATATAGAGAACTTACGTAACTCAATAATGAAAAGCAATCCAGTGGAAATGGGGCAAAGATTTAAAGGGTTGTTTGACCAAAGAACATGCATAAGTGGCAAATGAGCACATGAAAAAATGTTCAGCATCACTATCATTGGGGAAATGTGCATTTAAATAAGAGGGAGATATCATAGCACACCTCTAGAACTCTTAAAGTTAAATTCTACAAACCTGAAAATACCAAGTGTTTTTGAGTATGTGGAACAGCTCTCATGTATAACTAGTGAGAATGCAAAATAGTACTGCTGCTTTGGAAAACAGTTTAATAGTTTCCTAAGAAAGTAAACATGCAGCCCTTAACATATGGCCGAGCCATTGTATTCCTAGGTATTTACCCAAGAATAAAGAAAGCATATGTCCACACTGAAGAACTATATATGAGTATTCACTGGAGCTTCATTTGTAATAACCCAAACTGGAAACAACAAAAATGTCTAGCAACAGATGAATGGATAAACAAATTGTGATATATCCATGAGGTGTGAAAGCACTTGGCATTAAAACAGCTGATGCATGCAGCATCATGGATGAATCTCAAAATGATTATGCTGAGTAAAGGAAGCCAGACAAAAATTGAGTACATACTATATGACTCCATTTATATAAAATCCCAGAAAACACAAGTTAACTTTATAGCAATGTATAACTCATGTCCGTGGTTGCCTGGAATGGAAAAGGGTGATTGGAGAGACACAGGAGAAATATTACAGAGGAATACCAGGAAACTACTGGATCTGATGGATTTGTTTCTCATCCTCATTGTTGAGATAGTTCTGTAGATGTGAACATATGTTAAAAATTTTCAAACCATACCCTTGAAATATATGCTGTTTAATGTATGTAAATTATAACTCAACAGATCTTTAAGACAAAGAAAATGATATGGATGGATATGGATGACAGAAATGAGCCCTTTGCAGAGCATTCTACTTGGGAAAATTATCTCAAATATAACCTGGTTCATTTGTTCTTAAAGACTCTTGTAACACTTATGATATTTCTCTAGGCCTCTATCTGCCTTCCATCCAGGTGCAGTCATTTAAAGGTGTTTCTATATTCTCAGAAACCAGTGTATTATTTATAACCAGAATTTAGATTTTCAAGATGGTTTTGCTTTTTTTATTTTTATTTTTTAAGGTGTTGTGGCTTTTCCCCCTTTCTCTTCAAAGCTGTAATGGCAGCTGTCCAACCCAGAAGCAAGGCTGTCTGGTGGTCCTGTGGTAGTTCTGGTATAACCTTCTGAGGAGTGGACATAATCTCCATACTCACTTCTGTGAGCAACACTTGTGTGGTAAACTGACAATACTTCAGGGGGCCTGCTAGGACTGTAGAGATGTGCTTTGAAGGAATGCACATTATTTTAACATTTTGAGGATAAGCAAATAATAATTGAAGACATATCAGACATTATCTACCAATTGGGTTTGATGACCTTTACCCCTTCCCCAGTCTCCAGCTTCCTTTTGAAAGATGTTTTGAGAATTTCCAAAACATCTCCCTCTATCTTTAGAATGACATCAGTACAAGAACATCTGTATATCTTCCCATTTTAGCAACAGTATCACATTTTTTAAAAATAAAAAGATGCAAAACACATTGGCAAGAAAAAAGCATAGATGGAGGTGATTTTATATTTATGTATTATTTACCTTCCAAATACCTTAATACAATATTTTGTGTGAAGGAGAACATTAGAATTTATTTGAAGCATAATACACTCTTAAGCCAAGCCTTTTGACCTTAGAATAAAATTCATATATTTATTTTTAAGAGTTAAAATTATAATTTCTTCATCTAAAACTTAACTTTCTTGCTTGTTTAATGATATCTGTTTCTGTTAATATACATGCATGGGCACATGTACTTATGGTTTGATCAAACTCATGGTGTTTGTCTATGTAGGTTTACTTAGGATACTAAAAAATATTTTATCACTTGATTGCTAGACAGATGACAAGAGGCTATTAAAATACTTTAATGCATTGTAAGGACATACATATCCTACCTTTATTTGATGATAGTCACTGTACTTAACTAAGATGTGTTTCATAAGGATGTACTAGTTAGACTAATGAAAAACGTGGAGCAGTAGAGCCAACTGACAAATGTTTATTTATATGCCCACTTTATACGCAGCATTTTGGAATACTTCCCCAATCTTCAAGAAACATATTGTGCTGAGATGCTCAAAAACCTTTTAAACTTCAGCTGTCTTTCCTTTTACTCATGAAAGATGTGCCAAGGTCTTATGGGCTTTAAAAAATTAAAGCCTAAACAATTCCAAAGGATTTCTACAAATGCAAATGCTGCTAAGAGGAAGACTGTAGCTGTTTGTGACAGGATTAAATTAAATTCAACTGTGTTTTTAATTAGAAGTATCTTCATATCAACATCACTGCATCCTGGAGCCATCAGCCCAGGTTTTCAGATGCTAGTTGACACTGAATTCCCACATGTTATTCTGATAGGATTTTTTATGCTCAAAAGCGTTAAGTGTAAGATAAAGTTTTTCCTTTTCTGGCATTGTGAAGTGTGAGTGTGATTTAAGTCAGAGCATAATAGGGTTTTTTGTCTTTCTGTGCCTCTTTTTCTTCATGGGTTAAATGAGGTTCTGCGTCTGAGTGTCTGCAATTCATGAGTTAAAGTGGCTCTGACAGTGCCCCATGCAGTGTAAGCATTTTATAATGTTAGTTATTCTCATTTAAAAACATTTACTACAATTAGGAAGGCTTAAATGGTGAAAATTTTCAATATATTTTCTTCTGTTTTATTGAAGTCAACATTTTTACTGTGAATTAATGCTTGGCTCAGTAGGTAAAGAATCCACCTGCAGTGCATGAGATAATGGAGATTCTAGTTCAATCCCGTGGGTTAGGAAGATCTCCAGGAGGAAGAAATAACAACCCACTCCAGTATTCTTGCTGGAGAATTCCATGAACAGAGGAGCCTGGTGGTCCCCAACCCATGGGATTACAAAGAGTCAGTTGCAACTAAACACAAGCAAGCACACAATTCTTCTCAAAGTTCTTTTCAGTTCAGTTCACTTTAGTCGCTCAGTCGTGTCCAACTCTTTGCAACCCCATGAATCACAGCACGCCAGGCAGGCCTCCCTGTCCATCACCAACTCCCGGAGTTCACCCAGACTCACAATCATCGAGTCAGTGATGCCATCCAGCCATCTCATCCACTGTCATCCCCTTTTCCTCCTGCCCCCAATCTCTCCCAGCATCAGGGTCTTTTCCAATGAGTCAACTCTTCGCATGAGGTAGCAAAAGTATTGGAGTTTCAGCCTCAGCATCATTCCTTCCAATGAGCACCCAGGACTGGTCTCCTTCAGAATGGACTGGTTGGATCTCCTTGCAGTCCAAGGGAATCTCAAGAGTCGTCTCCAACACCACAGTTTAAAAGCATCAATTCTTCGGCGCTCAGCTTTCTTCACAGTCCAACTCTTACATCCATATATGACTACTAGAAAAACCATAGTCATGACTAGACAGACTTTCGTTGGCAAAGTAATGTCTCTGTTTTGAATATGCTATCTAGGTTGGTCATAACTTTCCTTCCAAGCAGTAAGTGTCTTTTAATTTCATGGCTGCAATCACCATCTGCAGTGATTTTGGAGCCCCCCAAAATAAAGTCTGACACTGTTTCCACTGTTTCCCCATCTATTTGCCATGAAATGATGGGGCCAGATGCCATGATCTTCGGTTTCTGAATGTTGAGCTTTAAGCTAACTTTTTCACTCTCCTCTTTCATTTTCATCAAGAGGCTTTTTAGTTCCTCTTCACTTGCTGCCATAAGGATGGTGTCATCTGCATATCTGAGGTTATTGATATTTCTCCCAGCAATCTTGATTCCAGCTTGTGCTTCTTCCAGCCCAGTGTTTTTCATGATGTACTCTGCATAGAAGTTAAATAAGCAGGGTGACAATATACAGCCTTGACGTACTCCTTTTCCTATTTGGAACCAGTCTGTTGTTCCATGTCCAGTTCTAACTGTTGCTTCCTGACCTGCATACAGGTTTCTCAAGAGGCAGGTCAGGTGGTCTGGTATTCCCATCTCTCTCAGAATTTTCCACAGTTTATTGTGATCCACACAGTCAAAGGCAGAAGTAGATGTTTTTCTGGAACTCTCTTGCTTTTTCCATGATCCAGTGGATGTTGACAATTTGATCTCTGGTTCCTCTGCCTTTTCGAAAACCAGCTTGAACATCTGGAAGTTCACGGTTCACGTATTGCTGAAGCCTGGCTTGGAGAATGTTGAGCGTTACTTTACTAGCGTGTGAGATGAGTGCAATTGTGTGGTAGTTTGAGCATTCTTTGGCATTGCCTTTCTTTGGGATTGGAATGAAAACTGACCTTTTCCAGTCCTGTGGCCACTGCTGAGTTTTCCAAATTTGCTGGCATATTGAGTGCAGCACTTTCACAGCATCATCTTTCAGGATTTGAAACAGCTCAACTGGAATTCCATCACCTCCACTAGCTTTGTTCATAGTGATGCTTCCTAATTCCCACTTGACTTCACATTCCAGGATGTCTGGCTCTAGGTGAGTGATCACACTGTACAATTTGATCTCTGGTTCCTCTGCCTTTTCGAAAACCAGCTTGAACATCTGGAAGTTCACGGTTCACGTATTGCTGAAGCCTGGCTTGGAGAATGTTGAGCATTACTTTACTAGCGTGTGAGATGAGTACAATTGTGTGGTAGTTTGAGCATTCTTTGGCATTGCCTTTCTTTGGGATTGGAATGAGCAGTTCGTGATTATTTTGGACATAAGATCTTTTTTGTACAGTTCTTCTGTGTATTCTTGCCACCTCTTCTTAATATCTTCTGCTTCTGTTAGGCCCATACCATTTCTGTCCTTTATCAAGCCCATCTGTGCATGAAATGTTCCCTTGATATCTCTAATTTTCTTGAAGAGATCTCTAGTCTTTCCCATTCTGTTGTTTTCCTCTATTTCTTTGCATTGATCACTGAGGAAGGCTTTCTTATCTCTCCTTGCTATTCTTTGGAACTCTGCATTCAGATGCTTATATCTTTCTTTTTTCCTATGCTTTTCACCTGTCTTCTTTTCACAGCTATTTGTAAGGCCTCCTCAGACAGCCATTTTGCTTTTTTGCATTTCCTTTCCATGGGGATGGTCTTGATCCCTGTCTCCTGTACAATGTCACGAACCTCCATCCATAGTTCATCAGGCACTCTGTTTATCAGATCTAGTCCTTTAAATCTATTTCTCACTTCCACCATATAATCATAAGCGATTTGATTTAGGTCATACCTGAATGGTCTAGTGGTTTTCCCTACTTTCTTCCATTTAAGTCTGAATTTGACAATAAGGAGTTCATGATCTGAGCCACAGTCAACCCCCAGTCTTGTTTTTGCTGACTGTATTGAGCTTCTCCATCTTTGGCTGCATAGAATACAATTAATGTGAAATCAATGTTGACCATCTGGTGATGTCCATGTGTAGAGTCTTTTCTTGTGTTGTTGGAAGAGGGTGTTTGCTATGACCAGTGCGTTCTGTTGGCAAAACTCTATTAGCCTTTGCCCTGCTTCATTCCACATTCCAAGGCCAAATTTGCCTGTTACTCCAGGTGTTTCTTAACTTCCTACTTTTGTATTCCAGTCCCCTATAATGTAAAGGACATCTTTTTGGGGTGTTAGTTCTAAAAGGTCTTATAGGTCTTCATAGGACCGTTCAGCTTCAGCTTCTTTATTACTGTTGGTTGGGCCATGGGCTTGGATCACTGTGATATTGAATGATTTGCCTTGGAGATGAACAGACATTCTCACATTTTTGAGATTCCATCCAAATACTGCATTTTGGACCTTCTTGTTGACCATGATCGCTATTCCATTTATTCTAAGGGATTCCTGCCCGCAGTAGTAGATACAATGGTTGTGTGAGTTAAATTCACCCATTCCAGTCCATTTTAGTTTGCTGATTCCTAGAATGTCGATGTTCACTCTTGCCATCTCCTGTTTGACCACTTCTAATTTTCCTTGATTCATGGACCTGACATTCCAGGTTCCTATGCAATATTGCTCATTACTGCATTGGACCTTGCTTCTATCACCAGTCACATCCACAACTGGGTATTGTTTTTGCTTTGGCTCCATCCCTTCATTCTTTCTGGAGTTATTTCTCCACTGATCTCCAGTAGCATATTGGGCACCTGCCGACCTGGGGAGTTCCTCTTTCAGTATCCTATCATTTTGCCTTTTTATACTCTTCATGGGGTTCTCAAGGGAAGAATACTGAAGTGGTTTGCCATTCCCTTCTCCAGTGGACCATATTCTGTCAGACCTCTCCACCATGACCCGTCCATCTTGGGTGGCCCCACACAG
The DNA here is from genome assembly GCF_032405125.1 of Capricornis sumatraensis. Lineage (NCBI taxonomy): Eukaryota > Metazoa > Chordata > Mammalia > Artiodactyla > Bovidae > Capricornis > Capricornis sumatraensis. The sequence continues at coordinate 66,724,294 of NC_091077.1, forward strand.
CATGGCTTAGTTTCATTGAGTTAGACAAAGCTGTGGTCCGTGTGATCAGATTGGCCAGTTTTCTGTGAGTATGGTTTCAGTGTGTCTGCCCTCTGATGCCCTGTAGCAACACCTACCATCTCACTTGGGTTTCTCTTACCTTGGACGTGGGGTATCTCTTCATGGCTGCTCTAGCAAAGCACAGCCACTGCTCGTTACCTTGGACAAGGTCACCCCTCCTGACCTTGAACATGGAGTAGCTCCCCTCCTCCCTCCTGACCCATGTAGCCACTGCTCCTTGGACGTGGGGTCCAAGTTCTTTTAGTAAGTATTTATTCCATTGGATCAACTAATATGTTTAAAGAAAAAGGGATTATATGAAAGAAAGCTTGGGAAACAAACCCCTGATTAAGTCTTATAAAGTTTATCTTGTTTTATTAAAGTCTTAGAGACTTTTCAGGGCCTTGAATATAATATTCTTTATGACTGTACAAAAGGGTTATTATGTAGGACTTATATGTTATTAGCAAACTCTTTCTGCTACCATTTGTCTTTCCTGATACATATTTTACTAAGCATCACCTTTTATTTAGTAGACATGATAAAATTGCCAAAAGCACTGTATCTCTTATAATACAAAATTGTTTCCCCAACTATGTAATATAGAGCAAGCTGTTAGTGTGGGTGACTGAATTATTTTAATACTGTATATGTTCATCAGTGGTCTTATGATAGAACTGGAAGTTTTAGTCTCTGGGTAGACATATAAAGTAGTTAGGGTGCTTTGGGCTGCAAGTACCAGATAAAAAAAATGAAAATGTTTATTATTTCATCTGATAAGTCTTGAGATAGATTGCAAAGTTGGTTGATTCATCAGTTTAGTGACTTGTCATGGCCTTCATGGTTCCCTACCCCACCCCGCCCCATTTTCATTTTCTCTTATGTGGGCTGCCAAGTTCAAAGCAATTCAAAACATCCCAACCAAAAAACAGTGACCAGTTAGAAAACTGTAATATCCAATTTTGCCTTTATTAAAATGGGAAGGTATTTCTGGAAGTCCCCAAACAGATGTTGCTTTAAATTTCTCTGGTCAAATTTTATCACAAGTCCATGCCTAAAGCAATTTTTTTGCAGGGAAAATAAAACCACTTTGCCTGGATTAGAATGATCAAGATTTCCCCTGAAGCTAGTGAGTAATCTAGCATCCCTGAAGGATGTTTCCATCTGGAGGGAGGTAAGTTAGGATTCTCTCAGCACAAAAGAAAGGGAGAAGTGACTGTGAAATTTGCCAGGCAATAAATAGTATTTGTCACAATGTTGCATAGAATTGAGATTCTCAGATTCTCGTTAACCCTTATAACATTGTGGGTGCTATTTTCAGATCAAACAGAATTAATATAGTCACATGACTGTATATATAGTCACATGAATATATATGTATATACACACACACGTACATAAATATCCATGTACATCTGGACTCTGGGGACTTTCATGGTGATCCAGTGGTTAAGCTGCTTCACTTCCCTTGGGAAGGGGAATGCAGGTTTGGTCTCTGATCAGGGAGCTAAGATCCTGCATGCTGCACAGTGTGTCAAAAAAAGAAAAAATTAAATTTAAAAAGAAAACTGGACTCTTTTACATTTGGGGAGATAAAAAGCAAGTTCAGAACTCAGTCTCATTTTATATATTAAGCTGAACAGCATGTGAATTTTTGTCACTTCTAGCTAGTTTGACTTGGTTTTGGATTATTCATAATCACTAACAATATAGTTTGCAGTTTTATGATTGTTGTTTAGTTGCTAAGTCATGTCCGACATTTTTGTGACCCCATGGACTGTAGCCTGCCGGCCTCCTCCATCCATGGGCTTTCCCAGGCAAGAATACTGCAGTGGGTTTCCATTTCCTTCCTTGCAATTTTATAGCTAGTTTTTAAGATTGGTAAATTTTACATTTCATACAACAAAGACAAAACACAGTCAGTACTCAAAAGGAAATGACTGCCATCATTTGCAAGTTACCACATTTGCAAAACTCAGTTCAGTCGCTCAGTCGTGTCCCACTCTTTGCGACCCCATGAATCACAGCACACCAGGCCTCCCTGTCCATCAGCAACTCCCAGAGTTCACCCAAACTCATGTGCATCGAGTCGGTGATGCCATCCAGCCATCTCGTCCTCTGTCATCCCCTTCTCCTCCTGCCCCCAATCCCTCCCCGCATCAGTCTTTTCCAATGAGTCAACTCTTCGCATGAGGTAGCAAAAGTATTGGATTTTCAGCCTCAGCATCATTCCTTCCAAAGAACACCCAGGACTGGTATCCTTCAGGATGGACTGGTTGGGTCTTCTTGCAGTCGAAGGGACTCTCAAGGGTCTTCTCCAACACCACAGTTCAAAAGCATCAATTCTTCAGCGCTCAGCTTTCTTCACAGTCCAACTTTCACATACATACATGATCACTGGAAAAACCATACCCTTGACAAGATGGACCTTTGTTGGCAAAGTAATGTCTCTGCTTTTGAATATGCTGTCTAGGTTGGTCATAACTTTCCTTCTAAGGAGTAAGGATCTTTTAATTTCATGGCTGCAGTCACCATCTGCAGTGATTTTGGAGCCCCCCAAAATAAAGTCTGACACTGTTTCCATGACTTAGGACTTATGAAATACTTTTTCCAAGTATTTAGTACTGGAGGCTAGTTAGATTGAACTAAGCAATCTTTTCCTTCTTGCTCTAGAAATTATTTGAGTTTTAGACAAAATGTAAACTTTTTTTTTCATTCTGAAGCTCAACTTTCCTGTTATGTATAAACTTCAAAATAAAGCTCATCGATGTGGTGCATATTTAATGAAATATGTCAAATAGCAAATTGTATTTCTAAAATTGTCAACTGCTCATTTTGTACACCAGAGTGATTTCTCTTTTGTGTAGCCAGATTCTTAGTGCTTTCCATCTGGGAGGCTGGTGCTAATGGTTGCTAATGCTCACTGCTTTGTGAATTGAGCATTGCTGCTTGTACCATAGACAGGGGCAAAATGATGCTGATTGAAAACATTCTTGACAACTTCTGTTGATAGTGTTGTCTCCTCCAAATTTACACCTCCAAGATGGGTGATTAGAACAATTGAATAATCACAGAATTTCCTTTGGATGCACATGTCTCTTCTTGCAAAGTAATCTTTCAGGCTTCTGAAGTCTTTCAGCATATGAGATACAGTTTTAAAGGAATGTATTTTTTAAGAAAAATACAGGAAATATAGGGATTTTTTTTCTTTTCCAAGAACTGTATTTTATTTTGTTATGTTCAAATGATGATGAAAATAGCGAAAACAAATTGTACATAGCTTTTCAATTTTCCAGGGAATTTTTACATTAAAAAAAAGTCATCCTCAACATGTCTCTGTAAAATCAAGCATTTGTTTTAACAAACTGATGGATTGGAAAACTCAGGCATGAAAATGGAAACTGGCTTGCCTCTATTCTCATAGGCGTTGCAGAGTTTGGTTTAATTTAAATGTTTTTATTTTATGTTGTCTTTGATAGTAAAAAACACAGATTTTATTATTGTATTTGTTCTCTCTTTTTAGCTGGAAAAGCTGAATTGGGGAGTTTTGAATAACACCTCCATGTTTGTATAGCACGTGAGTAGCAGAAGTACAGGAACACCAATAGACTGCTGCTGCTGCTGCTAAGTTGCTTCAGTCGTGTCCAACTCTGTGCGACCCCATAGACGGCAGCCCACCAGGCTCCCCCGTCCCTGGGATTCTCCAGGCAAGAACACTGGAGTGGGTTGCCATTTCCTTCTCCAATGCAGGAAAGTGAAAAGTGAAAGTGAAGTCGCTCAGTCATGTCTGACTCTTAGCCACCCCATGGACTGCAACCCACCAGGCTCCTCCATCCATGGGATTTTCCAGGCAAGAGTAGTGGAGTGGGGTGCCATCGCTTTCTCTCACCAATAGACTAGCAGCTATGAAAGATTTAGGTGCTCTGAAATTAGCCGCACCTCAGTTCAGAAGCCAGTCCTTCCGCTGATTATACGTGTGACTGGGGCAAAGAACCTAACTTCTGTTAGGTTCATATTTACCCTGTAGATGGTTACAAGTTCATATTTACTCTGTAGGTGGTTGTAAGGATTTAATGAGAACATGCCTAGAAAGTGATCTTCCGTGGCCTTATCCTTCAGTGGCTTGAAGCAGAGTTTTGGTTCTCTGGCCAGAGACTGAAGCCAGGTCGTGGCAGTGAGAGAACCAAATCCTAGCCATTATACAAGTGGTCAGTGACAAGGCCCTGACCCTTCAGCTTTGCAGAAAAGAACTCCTATAAGGATAAAAAGCAGTGAAACAAGTAAAGTGTTTATTAGGAGGAGAAAGAATATAGTACGTGTGGATAGACACATGGGTGGATTCAGAGATAGTCACCCCCTCATGGAGTTTGAATCACTTTTATGGGGCATTTCATTCAGTTTTTCTTTGGCCAGGCATTTTTATCTGCCTGATTCTGAGTCCATATTTAATAAATCTCAGGATCTTCCCATATGTGTGAGTGCATCTCTCAGCCAAGATGGATTCCAGTGAAAAAGCCAATGGTTAACTTAGCATCACTTTCCTTTTGACCTCCAAGGAGCTTTCTAGTTGGAGACATCTTCTTGACTTCCAGAATGAAAAATATGTGGTGTCTTTTATTTGGGTGGGGCCTAGCTTCCGCTCTCAGATTGTCCTGCTATTGATATTTTGGAGTTTCTATCCCCAGGGAATGAACACCAGCTGCTTACCCTGGAGGGGCCCATCTATCTCCTGCCTCAAAAGTACTTAGCATCCTGCATACCTGGTCTGTCAAAATCTGCATAAATATTAGTACCTCTGAAGTTTCCAGTGATACCGTTGCTTTCAAAATGCTCAGAAGGAATATTCTTAAAATTTGAATTGTCTTAATAACAGGTACTCTGACTTCACTATTGAGTGGATGGAGTTCCCTACAGGTGTGGAGATGGTGATACGTGCATCAGTCTTGAATTCTGCTACTTAATAGGCTGTTTGAAAATTCACTTTGATCCTTTAACACATATCTCCTTTGGCATGTGTCACAGAACACTGCCAAAACCTGTCAGTCAGAGATATCTAGGTATGCTTTAAACACATTAATACACACACACACGCTATTGCAAGGCACCGCGTTAAGGGAGACGAGATGGTGGGATAAAGAAATGTGATGATTTACATTGTCATGCCTGAGTTTGCACCCACACAATTGTACCAGCATTTCTGACCTTGTGCCTCTACTCAGCTGAACTCCAGCCAGCAAACCTGCATTTGCATCTGTATTCTCACAAGGAAAGTTTTGAAAATGTTCTTTCTGTTTCTGCCTGTAAAAATCCAGCCACTACATTTCCCCCATGGATAAAAACATAGATTGTTAGTATTGTCAGAGTCTAATCTATCCTTCTGTTGTTTTTATTTCAGAATTTTACTTGCATTTGATTCCTGGGTGAGCTGAAAATATTCCTTCCTCTTAGAGGCAAAATGATCACCTGTGTTATTTCCTAAAGTTAGTATCGTAAGATTAAGAAAATAGAGATTTTAAGACCTCTATAGCGAAAAGAATCTTTGGAGACCTTTCAATCCAATGTTTTTATCTTACAGACAGGGAAAGTAAGGCTTGGAGAGGAGAGGGAATTTTTCATCTGGGCAATCAGACTACAACCCAGGTGTCCTTTCTTTTGTAAAATAATATTTAAAAAATCATTGGAGAATAGTTGATTTGCAAGATTGTGTTAGTTTCAGGTGAACAGCAAAGTGAATCAATTATCCATATACATATATCCACTTTTTTTTAGATTATTTTCCCATATAGACCATTACTGAGCATTGAGTCGAGTTCCCTCTGCTACAAAGCAGGTCCTTATTAGTTATCTATTTTATATATAGTAATGTGTATATGTCAGTACCATTCTTCCAATTTAGCCCTCTCCCCACCTACTCTGTGGAGAAGGAAATGGCAACCCACTCCAGTGTTTTTGCCTGGAGAATCCCAGGGACTGCAGAGCCTGGTGGACTGCCGTCTATGGGATCGCACAGAGTTGGACACGACTGGAGCGACTTAGCAGCAGCAGCAGCAGCAGCCACTTACTCTGTGGTAGCCATAAGTGTGTTTTCTCCATCTGTAACTCTTTCTGTTTTGTGGATAAGTTCGTTTGTCCCCTTTTATTAGATTCCACATAAAAGTGTTATGATGTTTGTCTTTGTCTGACTAACTTTACTGACTTTCAGTCTACACAGTTTCCCTAAATGATGTTTCCACCTGTAATCAATGCCAGTTTAAGACATTAAGAACTAAAGGGTTCATCAGCCAACTACTTGTTTGATAAATAGGGAGATGAAGGCTCAGAGCATTTCAACGAAATCCTATGGGATAATTAATGGCAGAACAGGGAGTAGAATTCAGATTTGACTCTCAATTCAGAGCTCTTTCAAATCACATTGTTTATGTAAATGTGCCCATAAAGGGAATTCACTCTCACTAATCGTTTGTTTGGAAGGTTGTTATTGCCCTATTCTTCTTGGCTTCTTCGTTTTGTATCTGTGATATAAGCCATCTTGCACAGAACTTAACACCTCTGTTATGACCCAGGTGACACCTAAAGATGATGAATCCTGTACCAAGGTGATTCATAGCTTTCCCGTGCGAGATGAAGGAGCTTGAGAGACTCTGCTTTCGTTTACTTTCAAACCACTTGTTTGTCTTTCTGTGTGTCGAGAAGAGTCAACAGTAATCACTCTACTGATGTATGATCTGATTAGTGGTGCTGGGGCTGCTGCTTTCCTCAGGAACAATAAATCCCACCCAGGGCCTGCCCCATCCTCTGCCATCGTGCCTGGGAGCCTTCCAATTTAACCTTCAGCAGTAAATTTGGCTCATCATCAAGCTTTCAACTTCTATAGAAACTGTTTTGTACCATTACTTAAGGGCTTTTCTTCAGAGAGACTATTTAGAAGTTCTGCAGTTTTATAATACATGCCTATGTCCAAATAAGGATGCTCAGGTTAATATATTCTGAGATCTGTCAAGAGTTGTATTTGTTTTTTTTTTTTTAAGTCTTGCCTCATCCCATCTCTCTTCTCTCTTTTCTTTATACCCTTAAAGATGGTATAGTCTTTCTGGCATGGAGTTAGCTATTAACTTTAGAGATAGGCAAATTTGAGTTCAAAATTACATTCTAGCTGTCATCTTGAGCAAATGGCTTAGAACTTTGTGAGCCTCAGTTTCTTAATCTATTAAGTAGAATTAGTAATAACACTTCCCTCATAAGGGCTTGTGATAATTAAATAATGCATGTTAAGAACTTAACAGAATGCTTGATATATAATAAATGATTAATAAATAGGTTGATGATGATTATGACAGTAGCCATGACATGTTTCCAAGGATACAGGCTTTCATTTATAAGATGAATAAGTTCTTTTACAGTGTGGTGACTATTGTGAATGTACACTGTGGTGACTATTGTGAATAATAATGTGTGCTTGGAATCTGCTAAGATAGTAAACCATAAATGTTCTCAACACACACCCACACAAAGGAATAACTGTATGAAGTGAAAATGTTGATTAGCTTGATGATGGTAATCATTTCACAGCATAGATGTTTATCAAAATATCACATTGTACACCTTAAATATATACATTTTTTAATTTGTCAATCACAGCTCAGTAAAGCTAAAAAATAGTCATGAGTTTTGTATAAGTACTCTGTCTGTAATCTTCATCACAGACAGAATAATGTTTTATGCTTTTTCCTCAACTTTCTCCTTCCCATAACATTTAGCATAAATGTGTGTCATGAGTGAAAGGGTATGCATTTCATTAATAAACATGAATTGATACCCACAGAGTCTAAAGCTAGATGCTCTTTGTCCCTGAGCTGCATGCTCACTTTTTAACATCCAGCAAATAGTTAAAAATTGCGTATGTATTTGGTGCTGAGAATGCAGAGACAAAAGATAAATTCCCTGTCTTCAATGAGTTCCCAGCCTCGTATAGCCAAGTGGATGTTAATGCTATCTGTTGAAACATAAGCAAGCATCAAAAGTCAGGGTTTATGAAAGCCCAGAGGATTTAGACAGGAAATGGGAAGGGCAGTTAGTAGGTGGAGAGAAACTACTTAAAAACACAACAGATTTTTTATATTAGGAGGTACAGCAAAGTTTTAAGAAAATAGTGATAATATGATGCATACATTCTTATGCTCTTGAAGGTGTGCTATGAACAGAATGCTTATCTTTCATACTTTGAAATTTGTCCAGCCGTAATCTTGCATATTAAATGTCAGCTTGAGGTTTGCAGACATGAACATCCACTCTCCAAAAGGAAATGTGGAATGTATTATCTTCACTGTAAGTAGGTTCAAAGGAGTTGAGCTACATTACTGTTAAAAAAGAAAAAATCAAGTGGTGATGAGGCTTTCCTAATCAGTGATTCATCCATCCCAAATATCGATTTCAAATAACAGTATAAATTTTCAAACCAGTAATTCCAGCATGACTACATGGAAGGTCCAGAAATGCAGATAAATTAGGCTGAATGAGGGTATTTTTCTGTGCCTTAGTTTCACTCTTACTAGCAAAGACTGAAATGCCATACCGACGGTCTTGATTAAATGACATAAACTAATACATACACTTTGAAAAGTGAAAGCTATAAGCAACTCTGTTTATCATCATCATTGTTATTTTTGCCCAGAAATATATTACACAGAGAGAGAACTCATTTCTGCCTTATCTTGGGCTTCTGGAGAGTGAAATTTCCAGCAACATTTGCATTTATATAATTTTCTTTATTGCATATCTTAGTGGAGGTTGTTTGGGTTACAAGTAACAGATCCTGATTCTAACTAATCCAAAAAAGGTAATTCATTGGAAAAACAGGGTTATTTCATAACATTTTAAAGCAGTAAGTTCATCTAGGCCTTGGAAGGGACTGGAAGGAAGATCTGGAGTGTTCCCTGTGTGTCTGCTTTCTGCATCAATCTTTCTACAGCCAAAAGAGACTCCCCAAATGGTAGTCTTTGCCCTTTGATGATATTTGCTCAAACCATCCAGAGCCTGTAAATGTCCAGAGGAGAGAATCTCACTGGTGAACTCTGAGTCATGTGTCTATCCCTTGTCCAGTCAGAACGAGGGTTAAGTTCATTTGGCATAAACTTGACTGCAGAGTGCCTGTGTCGGGGCGAGGGTTGTGTATGTCTATATGCAGCCTTAGAACAGGGATGTAAGTCATGGGTCAGGTAGGTTACCCAGGTGTTATGTGCTCTAGAGGAAAACATTCCATAAACCCTCGGGTAGTGCAAAGGATGCTCTTATACTGAAGATGGAAGGAAAAAGCTCAGGTATTGAAGAATAGTGACAAGTTTAGGATGAGAAAAGATTTCTCAGGCAAGCTTCCAGAACTAGCAGTGGAGACTCCACCTTCCCTGCAGTCTTCTGTGAATGCTCTATCAGGGAGCGCTCACTAGGAGGGCTAACTGATGCGGGCTGTTCCCCTAAGAAGTGACTGCCAAGTGAGCTTTGTCATTCAGAACCAGATGGGGCTGTGGATTTCCCAGAAGCCCCTGGTGAAGTCCTTGGCAGGAAAGCCACATTCTTCCTTTCTCTGCCATCAGAAACCTCCTGATGAGCAGCCCCAAGAGGAAAAATCCTGATTTTCCTTTTGTTTCATTGAGACAGAGCTGTTCAAGGAACAACACTAGCCACGTGACTCTCACGGCTGGCATTGGGGATATAAATTTTGGGAGAATGGAGTAGAACAGATGCCGCTCTCCTTCACACGTGGATTGCTTCCTGAGAAGTTTGCATGGAAGTTGAGCTTGCACGATTCCGGTTGTATTTTCTCTTGGCCTTGCAAAGTTGTTCTTGAGACACTTCTGCCTTTCTGATTAATCTGCTAGCAGTAGCTCTTCATGCTTTGCTGTTTCAGGTTCTTTGTTCCTTGGTCTTCTTTTGAGTAGAAAAAAGATTTATGAACATACCTTCATTTCTAACTTGACTACTACATTTTTCCACGTCAGTGTCTCTGAGCTTGTTAAACTCCACCTAGCTAGTGATATCTCTCTTCCCTCACCAAGGTCCCTTTACCATCCCAGAACATCCCTTGTCTTCTCTGTGCACGCTCTTAAACCAAAGTTTCTATGTTCCGATACTTACTGGCTGTGTTACTCAAGCTATTCAACTTTTCTGTACTTCAGTTTTTGCCTCTGTAAAGGGCAGATGATCATATCAGGGATTCTTATAAGGATTAAAGGAGATTGTGTATGCGACCCTCTGAAAACACTGCCTGGCATATGTTAACCTCTCAGTAAATGCTCACTATTATAGTCACTGCCTTTGTCATTAATGGCATTATCATTTACCAGACTTTCAAGCTTGATAGTGATTTCCAATGACCTTCTCTGCTATCTCTCTCTATCAATTATTCATTAGAATATTTGTAATAATAATGATAGTCATAATACCAGCATTCAGTGAATGCTAAGCATTTATTATATGCTAGGCTTTAATTTATACTAAGTGCTTTACACCATTAGCTTATTTAATCCTCTCAATAACATGATCTTCATTTTAAAGATGAAGAAAGTGGAACTCAGAGAGATAAGATAACCGGTATAATGTTCGACGTTTAGTGGGTGGCAGAGCCCCAGTTTATATTCAACTTCATTTGACCCCAAAACTCATGCTTCTAGTAACTTTGAGCCCCTGGAAGCAAATTCAGTCCATGGTTTCTCTGAACTAGCTCTAGACTAGTTTCCTCCTCTCCATCCTGGTTCCTGCAGATCTCTCTTGTGATCCGAAGGCAATTTTCTATCCGATCCCTCTGCCCCAGCTCGTTCCTTCTCAGTCCGTCAGCTCCCCTTCTCTTAAAGTTATTTTTTGAAAACGTTCAGTAGATCACAAGTTTTCATTGGCTCTGCATTTATGAAGCGTATCAGTCCTTCACGGCAACTCTTCCCAGTTTGCCTCTTGCTGTCCAGTCTTTAGGCTGGATTCTTCATTTCATGTCTATACATTTGCACAGAATCTTGAGTCTGTTTTAATCAGCTTCCACTCTCCTGCTCTGGTTACCTGGCTGGTTCTGTCAAACTCTGTTCAATGCCCCATCTTGTCTCTTTCCCAACTCCTTTCATCACAGAATGATTGGTTTCTTTAACCTCATAACGCTGTATTCATACATATTCACATTAAGTCACATGTGTGTTACTTATGCTTTTTTCTTATCTGTCTCCACTACTAAGCTCTCAGTTCCTTGAAGGCAAGGAACTTATCTGAGCTATCTTGTGTTCCTAGCTGAGTACTTGGCCCATGTTAGGCCTCTGTAAGCACTGAATACAGAAAGAAGCTAGAAAATAAACTCACCTACAGAGAAACTGTTTAAGTAAAGGCCCAAGGTAGATATTTTTTTTTTAATCTTATTTTCAAAAATAAGTATGGTTCCTTTCACATTTATAATTTTTGGAAGTTTGGACATTTTGGATCATACGTTTCCATAAAAATGAGACTTACCCTAGACTCTAAGACCTAGTTTTCTATAAAGAAGTTTAGGGCTCTGCAGGAAAGTGTTATCATTCTCTGGAGAGAAAGGCTTCTTTGAGTTTTTGCTGCATAGAAGATTCAGAAGGTGGTAATTAAAGTGATTAACAAGAGAATACGGATATGTAAGTAATCGGCCTTCCAATTATTCATTAGAGGTCTGTACCTCCTAGATAGGAGAATTGTTAATTTAAACACATTTCATTAAATCTTGGATCCTATTTTCAAAGGATGAACCAAGTCAGAACGACCTTCTAAATGGTACATGGAAGGCATGCTGGCAAGGTAGTCAGGAACCTGCTTTCTTACTCAGGTATCTTGTAGCATCACATGCATCGCCTGTCACTCATAGCCTCTGGTAAAAAAAAAAAAAAAAACACACCACAGACCCTACTTTAGGGATGGCTTGGTATGAACTGATTGACCATTCTTTAGCTCCTGCAAAGTCTCATGGTCGCTGCACAGAGAGAGTGGTCACCTGAACCATTCTACAGACTGAATGGACCTGGCATATGAAGAGAACTGTGCCCAACAGACTTTCTTCTCACAAACATTGTTGCTGAAACTTAGCCTCTGTTCACTGGTGCTGAATACAAAGATGCAGACAGAGTTTTAGATGAAGTAAAAAAGAGTAGCTTTTATTGCTTTGCCAGGTGAAGGGGGCCATAGCGGGATAATGGCCTCAAAACTGTGTGACCCACTCTGGAGTGGGTAGTAAGGTGTTTTATAGCACTCAAGGAGCAAGGTGTGATTAGCTCCTGGACAGTTCTTAGATTGGTTGGCATCAGGTGAAATTTCAAGTATCATCAACCTATGGTTTCAAACCAGTCTAGGGTCTGTTTTCTTGTGGTCAGCAGTTTTCAGTGGAGAGGGGTCTGCTTCCTGTAAAAACAACTTGGGAGTATGTATGGGTCAGGCCTTTATACTTTAATGGAACTGTGAGTTTGCTGATTCTGCTGTGTGGCAGAATTTAGACTAAAGTTTTGCCAGTTCCCCATCCCAACAGCTATTCTTTGTCTCTACATCTTCATGTTTCCCAATCATTAATTCTTGAGTCAGCATTTTACTTCAATAGACAGGGATACAGGGACTTGTGCAGTTTCAACATTAGCAAAGAAATGTGGCTAGAAGAAGGCATTCAACCAGTGGGAACAAATGTTGAGCATTTTTGATACAGAGCAGCGTATTTTAGGGACAACTTGCATCAGAATCAATTAGAATTCTAGTGAAAATGCATATTCACAGGCCCCAGCTCCTGACTTTGGATTTATGTATGACATAGATGGAAAGGCTTGTTTAAGAACTACTCCCCCTTGTTTACAATAAGGTTTCCTAGTCATGGCTACGTAGTGAGGTTTGGAACACCATCATAAGCCATGGGCAAGCTAGAGCTACCAGAGAGCAAATGCCAGGAATGAATAGAAGCTCTGTAGAGACAGACAAATACCCAACAGAGTTTTTTTGATATAAGTTCTTTGGATTCAGGAAATCTGGTATGACCAAGCTTAAAGAGACAAGTGATTGGTTGTAGGGCTGTATTGGACTGGCCAAAAAGTTTTAAGATTTTACAGAAAAACCCAAACATTTTGGCCAGCCCACTAAAAGTTCACAGAATAAAAGGATGGAGAACCATGCCCAGAAGAGGAAAGAACACAAGGAAGCTGTGGAGTAGCCACAGGAGAGCCAAGAACAAATGTTCTTAACAAGGCTTTCTTCACTGTGGATAGGAATGAGCTCCAATCTTTGGTTTCCCATTTTTGCATCACTCAGCTCAAGACCCTCATTTCTTCTTCTTTGTTAAATCAGAAGCCGGCCTTATTAAACTGCCTGTATTCCAGTTTTGCAAAAATAGTTCTCATGTCCCCCTTTTTTTTCATCCTGATATTGATGATGACTATAAATGCAGTAAGGACTTCCCTGGTGGCTCAGCAGTAAAGAATCCATCTGCAATGCAGGAGCCGTAGGAGATGTTGGTTCAATCCCTGGATCTGAAGATCCCCTAGAGAAGGAATTGGCAACCCACTCTAGTATTCTTGCCTGGAGAATCCCCATGGATGAGAGGAGCATGGCGGGCTACAGTCCATAGGGTTGCAAAAAGTCAAACACAGATTCCAAAGTAGAATAATATTAAAAGTTTCTTTTGTTTTCAATATGTGTTTTGCTAAACTATTACCTTGGCACTCTCTCAATTTGTCCTACAGAGTAGAAATGAAAACAATATGACAATGCACCCAGCTAATCTTATGTGCTTTGGCCTATATACTACATGTCTGCAAATGAATGGCATTCAGGTGGAGTACTTATACCCACGGAGCTCCCATGGTGGAGAAGTGCTAGGAACTACAGCTCTTGTTAGTCATCCCAGTGGTAAGAGATCATCCACTTCCTGAAAGGCCTTCCTGTATTCTCCTAGTTAACATGAGAAAAATCCTTCAACATGTTTTCTCCTGCTTTTAGTAACTGAGAGAATGCAGCGACAGCATTGGAACCTACATCTGCTTTTTGTGTTCCTCTTGAGAATTACAGAAGTAATCTATGAAGAGATGATACCCTAGTGTCTATTATTTCTGCTGCAGAAAGTACACTTGCTTAGGTGACTCTAGCATTAGTCTGCACGCTTATGTGTTTGGACATGGGTCATTGTTTATTTTGAATTGTATTTTGAATTCATTGCAAGAATGAGGTAGACATGGAATGTTTTAAACCTAGGCAGGACTGACAAACTTGGATGGTCACAGGGACTAGGCAGGACATGAAAGAATGAAGTTGGTGGTGCTCCAGGACGTGGAAGTTGCTGGTGCTCCAGGGAGTGAAGGACACATATTTCATGTAAGGGTTAGAAATTCAGCACCAGACAATTGTTGCTCTTTGGGAGTGCAGGTTTTGTATTTGCTGCTGCTGCTGCTGCTGCTGCCAAGTCGCTTCAGTCGTGTCCAACTCTGTGTGGGTATTGTCTAGCCTTCTGATTTTTCACGATGACCTAGAATTTGGGATATTTGTATAAATTCTTTTGATATTTGAGTTGTAGCAATTTAATTTATTTTTAAAAGGAAAATCTTTATGTCAATAATACACCGATTGTAAATGAAAGATTCCCTAATCTATAGAATAAAACAATGAAATCAATTTAGTCATCCAGATGTTGAGATAAATAATATTAAAACCTTAACTCTGTGAGTCCCTGGATACTCAGCATAATGGAGTTGAATTAATAGAACAGTTGACTACATTTTTTTTTTTTGCATTTGATTACTAAGATCATTTTTCAGAGAAAGGAATAGTGAATGAAAGGCATAGATTGGTTTTTGTGGTTCGGAAGGCTTGGATTTGAGTCCCAGAAGACCGTAAATTAGTCAGAGGAACAAGAGCAACTTATATGACTCATAATTTTTTTTCTTTATCTGTAAAATGGAACACTAGTTCCAACATCATAAACACAAGTGATTATTAAATAAGGTAGTATATATGATAGTTGTATACCATGTGAGCTTTCTTGAAGTTGGCTTTCCATTTCAGGATCTGGGCCAGCGTAAAGACCTACCCCCAACCCAGCTCCACCTGGGATTATCAGACTTCACTGTGCTGCTTTTATTCCAGGAGATCTGCATCCCTATGGCCTTCTCCCTCTTAGATGTAAATTATGGCCAGACACAGAATCTGATACTTACACAGTTTCCATTGAAAAGCCCATTTACACTGAACATTCTTTGTACTGGTAAGTTTGATATAGATGCCTCGAGGTTCTGGGACAGGGATCAACATATTTCTCTATTCCTCTGTGTCTTTCTCACTCTCCATCTCATCCAACTCCCTAAATGCCTGCTCCTTACCCTTCATTCACCCCACCACGTGCAGATCTTTCTTTCTATTTCTTACACAGGTGGGGCCTCTTGTGGCCAGTCTGCTTTCCCAAGCCCCTGTGAATCTCTGGTGATTAAAATGTTTCTCCACCTAACCTTGATTATCTTCCTGAAGTTTTCACCATTCCTGCAAGGTTCTGCATCATCTCCTTTCCCATTATCTGCATGTGTCTTTGAACTGTTGATTACTGGGATGTCTGACTGTCCCCTTTTCCCTTGAGACGTGCTTGAGTTTTTGCTTATTTCTTTAGTGCTCTAAGCAGTTTCATGGGTTTTATCTCAGGTCACATGATGATGATTCCCTAGTTTTGATCTCCAGCCTGGACCCATCCCCTGAACTCCAGACTGCTTACTTAACATCTCCCCTTGGATGTCTAATCATGGACATCTGAAATGTTACTTGTCCAAAACTAACCTGACCTTCTGATCTTTCACAGAAAACCCTTCCAGTGTTTCCAGTAAAACAGGATATCAGTTAGTGTCAAATGCTGCGAATAGGTCACATTTTAAGATGACTGAGAAATGACTTTTGGAATTATGAATGTGGGAGGCATCAACCAATAGGGAAATAATTGAAAGCTTGATGAGTTATAAAGGATAATAGGAGGGGAAGATTTAGAGACCATAGTAGAGACAACATTTAAGAGTTTTGCTGGAAAAGGCAGTGGGTTCAAACAATTAAATAGAAAACATTACCAATACAAGAGCATGTTTGTATGTTGATGGAATTGATCCAATAGAGAGGAAGAAATTAAGAGTAAGAAAGAAGAATTGCCAGAGTTTGTCTTTGAGGAGGTGGGAGGAGATGGGATCTAATACACAAGTGAATGTATTGACTTTAGAAACACAAGCAGTTTTTCTACTGAAATACGAGGGGAGGTAGACTAAAGGCTATGATTATGTCCTTGTAGTATGAGGACAGAGTTAGAGGGAAAAAGGTGGCTTTCTGTGGAAATTCTCTTCCAGTTGTTTCAGTTTTTTTGTTTGTTTGTTTGTGTTTGCTTCTTTTGTTTTGTTGTTTTCCAGGAAAATAGTAGGCAAGGTCCATCAGCTAAGTGTTCGAACGGAAAGGAGGTGTTGAAGATTTTGAGTAACATGTGTTGAGAAATCAGTAGTTGTCTAGGAGTGTTAGAGAGTAATCATGTAGGGAAGTATAGAATGTTAGCCTTGTTGTGTTGAGGGTCCTTGAGATTTCCATACAATAATTCACTGAAACCATGGTTATATGCTTTTCTCCATCCATGACAACTTGCGACTTGCATCTACACTACTTCTGGGGATTACAAGATAGCAGATGAAGGGAGGACCTGAGAATAGGGGCCTTCTTATGATGACAGAATATAAACAGGTAAAATGCATAATGAAATTCATGCTTCTAGACTTGGGCCAGAAGGAAGTAGATGAAAGCATGAGTATTGAGAGATCAAGGAGTTGGTTTCCCTTTGAGCCCTAAAGAGAGTGGCAAGGCATCCTGGGTCAGGACACTTTGAGAATAAAGGGCTTCCTTCCTGTCTCCTACTCATGGTGTAAACTTGGCAATGGTCCTCAATCTTTCTGGCACCAGGGACTGGTTTTGTGGAAGACAGTGTTTCCATGAACCAGGGTAGGGGGATGGGTTTGGGATGATTTGAACACATTGCATTTATTGGGCACTTTATTTCTATTACTATTGCATCAGCTCCACCTCAGATCAGCAGGCATTAGATCAGCAGGGACTCTTGGTGTAAAGGGCCTGGGGAGGTACAACCTCAGGTGCTGAGGACACCAAAGGGGGGCAAAATTTGCAAAAAATTGAGTCTTAATCAGGCTCGTGTATTCCCTCCTGTCCACTGCCGTTGGAGGCATATAGGGGCTATAAGAGCTTTGATACTTTACAGGAAAATTGTCTTCCTACCCCTACAAAGTAAGGAGCGAGAACAGTGTCCACATGAGTGGACACTTTGCAAGCAAGATTGACATTTTGTGCTCTGTTCTCAGGTACAGCTCTGATGGAGGTTTTGAAATCTGATTAATTAAGTGCTGCCTGATTGAATCCTTTGTCTTCAAATACATTTCTAAAGCTGCTCTTAGCAAAAGTTTCTCTTTCATTCGCAAATGTGATTGCTAAGTGAATTAAATGGAGTTCTTTGAATAACTGGAGGGAGAGATAGTAGTTGAAAGTTCTCTTTAACGGGCTTATTGTTTGAATTTAAAGTATTTGAGCTTGGCGATCCCCAGTTGGGGGTTCATAAAATAACAATCGTGCAGCCGTCCCAATCTGCTGTCATCTTTCAGTCTTCACAGATGTCCTGGTGGTAAGTGAAACCTTGCATTTAAATAAATACATTTGGACCTAATTTCTGCTTTTCATGCTGTGAAAGAACTGTCAGATTTGAAGTGTAATGACTGTATGATTTCTTGTAATGGCACCAAAAAAACCTGAAAAACAGATTTGAATGTCATCTAAGTGAATACTCTGTGGGATGCAGACCCATTTAGAGATTACTTTCCCTTTGGCTTTTATACAACAAAGCAGGAGCACGTTGCAAGGAAGCGAGTATAAACTGATTTCTCAAGGCGTAATAGGCAGAGTGAAGCCTCCCAGAACCCAGAAAATGAAAAATGTTGACACTGTTTTAGCTGAACTTCCCTGCTTCCATGAGAGAACTGACCTGCAGCCATTGTCTGAAAGATATGACCTTTGACCTAAACACATTTTTTCTCACACACTTTGACTTGTCTGGTGAAACAGACAGGAATCCTTGATTTTCCCAAGCTGGTTGGTTTTCCTATATTCTCCATTTTTCCTGGGATATATTAACATGTTCCAGAAAAACATCTATCTTGGATTTTTCAGTCCTTTACAAGTGTCTCTTGACTTTCAGTTTGGGTAGGTCAGTGGATCACGGGAATCCAGAAGAGCATATGTTGGGATGGAGACACCAAGCCTCTGGGTTCTAGATCCAGTTCTGTGGCTATTAAGGGTGTTCACTTGCACGTTCTAGCCTTTGGGACTTTCCTGTCCTGCTTTTTAAATTAGTTGAAATAAATTTGTCTTTTTTTTTTTTAATTTGTCATTTTCAGTCTATGCTCCCTTGCATCCCAGGGTCTTCAGGGATACTTCAAGGGTCATTGTGGCATTTGCCAGCCTAGGAGGCAGGATCATTCCTCCCATCCATCATATAAATTTGTGTTGGTGAAAAAATAACCCTCAAACCTAAAGTTTGAAAATCAGTATCTTTGATAATCTGAGTAATATTTTTTTCTGAGTTCAGTATCCTATCACATGTATGAATGTTTTCCTTCAAAGCAATTTTCAGCAAAACCACATATTGTTTTTCAAATATGTATTTGAACAAAATGCTGATAATGGTTTATGGTGTGTTTTGTGGTCCAGTGAAGGCAAGGTCTATGTCTACCTGAATAGACATGAATAGACTTTTTTTTCTGTTCTATGTTTGATCTGATGCTAGGGGAATGGCAAGTTTATAATCTTTATTTTTTAATTTATTTTTACAGGTATATAATTGACATGATAATTGTATAAGTTTGTTATACAGTGTGTTGATTTCATCCATATATTGCAATATGATTTCCACTGTAATGTAGCTAGAACTTCTATCACTTCACATAATTATCTTTTCTTCTTTGTGGTGTGAACAATTAAGATCTAGTTTCCTAGCAACTTTGATATTTATAATGCAAATACAATATATTATTGTTGTCTGTAATCACTATGCTATACATTATATCTCCAGGATTTACTTATCTACTAGTTGCAATACTGCCTTCCCAATTCTCCCACCATTGGCCCTTCCTAAGCTCCCAACCTCTGGAAACCATTATTCTAACTCTCTGTTTTTAAGAGTTCACCTTTTTAAGAATCCATGTAAAAGTGATATCGTACAATATTTGACTTTCTCTGTCTGACTTAATTTACTTAACATAATGTCCCCAAAGTCCATTCATCTTGTCACAGACTACAAGATTTCCTTCTTTCTTGTTGCTGAATGATATTCCATTGTGCATATATGTATATTACAATGTCTCTATACATTTATCTGTTGATGGACACTTTGGTTATGTCCGTTTCATATCTATTGTGGATAATGTTGCAATGAACATGGGAATTCAGATCTCTCTTCAATATGCTGTTTTCATTTTTTTGGATGTGTATCCAGAAGTGAAATTGCTGAATCATGTGGTAGTTCTCTTTTTAATCTGGAGGAACCTCCATACTGTTTTCCAGAGTGAATGAGTCAGTTTACATTCCCAACAGTAGTTCACAAGGTTTCCTTTATCCCTCTACCTCCTTGCCAGTGCCTGTTACCTCTTTGTGCGTTGTGGGCATGCTCAGCCTCTTCAGTCATGTCTGACTCTTTGCCACCCCTTGGACTGTAGCCTGCCAGGCTCCTCTATCCATGGGATTCTCCAGGCAAGAATACTGCAGTGGGTTGCCATGCCCTCCTCCAGGGGATTTTCCTGACCCAAGGGTCAAACCCTAAGGGTCTCTTATGTCTCTAGCACTGGCAAGTTCTTTACCACTGGCCCCACCTGGGAAGCCCCTCTTAACCTCTTTACAGTCTTTAAAACGAGGTGTACATTGAAAAAATATACCAACAGTATGAATAGATGCCCTGAGAGAGAGAGAGATCATAGGAATGCTTTGGGAGTATTTCCCCTGGCTAGGAGTATCCACTGGATTCTCTCAAAAGCAATTAGTCAGTAACGCTAAAACAAGTTAGACCTTTTTGGTAGATGATCCCAGGGTTGGTACTGTTTTCAACATGATGTCGTAAACATGTGCTCTCCCCATACTTCCTTTCTGCCAACCTCTTCATTTTTTTCTGAGTTGCAGAATATCTCCTGGGACTCAGAAATCACAGGCTCATAAGATTGCTGTCAAAGAACATAAGCAGTCAGGGTGGTCAGTGAAGGAGTTCTCTTAACACACTGCCTAGGAAGTAAAAGTACTCCTGGATGCCTCTAAGCAGATATCACACATCTCATTGGCTAGAACTGAGTCACTTGAATACTTTAGGCTGCAAAGGAAACACGGAAGATGAATATTAATTTTTAGTTTCTCAAATAGGAGGCCAGCAAGGAAGAGAGAGATTGGAAATGGCTATTGTGAAGACAACTGCTAGGATCCACCAAATTAAGAGAGTCAGGAAAGATGTTATCAGAAGAGATACTTGATCTGTGCTTTGAATGACTTGCTAGAGCTTACCTGGAGGAGAATTGAGAGATGTTCTAGACAGAGAAACATGGAGAGACAGGCAAGGACTTGGAATTATAGAAAAGCTTCATGTGTTTGAGGACCAGAAGAAAGCTTAGTGTGTTTATAGGATAAGTTGTCATTGGGACATGTTATTACACAGCACTGAAAAAGGAGACAAGTAGATTTGTATTTTGTGCTAACAATTTATAGGGCATTTTGGTAATCACCTCAGAGTGAAATCTGTTCCTGTTGCTAACCCAAGAAAAACACTGGAGAAGATATATGAAGGAGGGAACCCATCACACCTTGCCTACTATGACATCAGTTTTGATGAGAAAAAAATGATTTAACTGGTTGATACTGAAGTACGTGTAAATAATATCTGTGTAACTGGTGATTTTATTTTAGCCAATCAATGTATCTTATCACTAATCCTAGAGCTCTGAGAAAGTTAACTAACATGAAAATGCATTGTTTCAAAACCCCTCTATTTTTAGAAATGCTATTAGCAGAAGCATCAGCTCTAACCTTTTTCTTGTTCTCTCTTTGTCATGCACATTAATTAACACTTCCACCCTGAAAGAATGTGTTTCTTCCCATGCGCTGGGAATGATATTTTAGTAGCATGCTCTAGATTAGATACCTTGAGAAAAATAAATATGATGATTTAAAACTGCTCTTTGCTGTATATAATTTCCTGTTTAGACTTTTTTCCCCCAGATCTAACAACTAGTTAGCATTTATGTTAAGCTTTATGAAGGGCAATGAGATTGAAACTTACCTTTACAGAATCTTTGAAAAATAATTTGATGACCAGTTAAATAGTACATGACAGCTGAAGGAGAATTATTATAAATACTAAGGAAAATAAATTTTAAGCACTTTGGAAATTCCCTTTTGCAGGCAGTTCACATGGAACTTAGAATTCTTAACTATTATTTAAATCAGAATTATCCAAAAAATAAACTCCAAAAAGAAAAGCATAGCATGATAAAACTGGAGTTCATATGTGAATTGATTAAACTATGCCTCTTTATAAAACTTATGACTGATCTTTACTGATGCAGGTTGGCTTTCCATAATTCAGCAAATGCTATGTTATTTGGTTACCCACACATGATGGACAGGGAGGCCTGGCATGCTGCAGTCCGTGGGGTCGCAAAGTCAGACGTGACTGAGTGACTGAACTGAAGTTAACTCACACATAGTCTTCTAAAAGTAAATTTGCATTGTTCATTTGGATCTTCCATGATATTAGAGATTTTCATTTGGTATTCATATTCCAGAATAATCTTCTACAATCTTTGAAAGTCAGTAATAAATTTTTCTACAAGATTCTTAAAATTGAGGCTTGTGGCCACCCCCTTTCTGAATCAATTTGTAAAAGCATCATAAAACAGAGTATGGAGAAAGCTGATTAAAAGCAATAACAACAACAACAAAAAAGCAATAGCAGCAAGTGGATAACAATTGCTTCCTCACCCTACACACAATTTTTATCTTTTTGAAAGTAGTGTTATAGCAGATTTTGGAACCTGTCCTAGTAAGAATTTCAGTTCAAAGTATAAAAATAAGTTTTTTTGATAGAGCATTTTACAGAAGCATATGAAATCCTTTGAAAATATGAATAGAAAGTAAGTTATGTTTTCACTATTAAATCAAGAGTTTAAGGAAGTATTTTTAAAATACTTTATCGTCAAAGTCTGGAGTCTGGGGGTATATCCTACGCTTCAAAAGTCAGTATAAAATACAAAAGAAACACAACTGAGTTAGTTTTTTATGTGTAACCAGATAGGCTGATCGAAAAGTGGCCATGTGAATGAAAGTACTGAGGTTTCTGGGGCCCCTGAAACTGAATTTCACAAGTGACATCAGAAACTCTTTGGGCTGAGAGGAAACTAGGGGCTCCTCTGACCTGGGAAAGTGGTGCCTTGAGAAGGTGAGTGATTTGCCTGAGTTCCTTGAATAGTAAATGCAGATCTAGATCAAGGAGCAAGCAAGTCCTGAGAAAGTTAACTGAGTCCTGTGCTCATCTTATAAAACCACCTGGTAAGGGAGTACATTCCCATTTCATTTCTAAAATGATTCTGACCTCACCAGTCTGAAAGCTTCAGAAGTCTCTTATTTGGCATCTCTCCAGGAAGTTGAGCTTCTGAAAACATTAAAAAACATACCTTTGCATTTGTATTGCAATATGACTCTCCAATAGCTTCTGTGTCTACTTTTACATTTAACCCTTCCTTATTCCCTACCTATATGCTGAGAGTCTGTCCCCACTTTGTGGATCAAGACTAGAAATGAGAGAGTAATGACTTACGGAATTTTACTGAGAATAACAGGTTTCCTGTTCTTAACTGTAGGTTTCCTGAAATCTATCCTGCCTATGTGTTCAGGGTTTGGTATAAAACATTTTAAACAATCCTATACTAAAGATTAAGCCAACTTGAAATTGTAGACTCATGCAATTTTTATCTTTTCAGTCAAGTTCCAACATTTTGATTTGAAGCTGCTTGTATTGAAGCTATTTTCATCACTTACTGTGTGACTTGTAAGCAAGTCACTTTTTCTTCTGTTAGGCTCAATTCCTGCTTTTGTAAAAAAGGAATAGTAGTGGTTGCTGCTGCTAAGTCACATCAGTCGTGTCCGATTCTGTGTGACCCCATAGATGGCAGCCCACCAGGCTCCCCGTCCCTGGGATTCTCCAGGCAAGAACACTGGAGTGGGTTGCCATTTCCTTCTCCAGTGAATGAAACTGAAAAGTGAAAGTGAAGTCTCTCAGTCATGTCCGACTCTTTGTGACCCCATGGACTGTAGCCTACTAGGCTCTTCCGTCCATGGGATTTCCCACGCAAGAGTACTGGAGCGGGTTGCCAAAGATATGAGGATTTAATAATATGTTTAATAAGGCTAGTATGTGTTTTTTATTCATTCAGTCTTTTTTTGGTATCTACTGTGTGTCAGGCTTTTCTCAAAGTGAGGACTTGTATGTTAGATAGTGTTGATAATAATGTTTCCTCTTTAAACTCAAAAGTGACTTATCCATACTTTTGGATTTTCAAGCCAAAAGTAATTATGGTTGTTATCTATGCCAATATTCTTATTTTACAGATGAAGAAGCACAGGGTAGTTAATTGGTTTCTCAGGGTCATGCAGTTAATTATTGGCAGATGAATGTAACCATTAAAATACAGTCCTTATAGACGTACAAACCAGGTCAGGATCCCTGCCTTGGATTCTTAGTTATTCTGGACCTGGGCTGCTGACTTTACCTCTTGACCCTCAATATCTTTATCTGCAATTTGGAGATGAGAATAGTGCCCAATGGGATTATTATCAAGATTAAATTTGGCATATAGTATGTGCTTAGTAAGCATTTACTGTTTTTCTGCTATACCTTTGTTTTCTCAAAATTAAACATATTATAATTGCTCATGTACCCAATAGAATTCTCAAAGTAGGTGCCCAAGACTGTTTTTTTCCCTTCATATATAATGCATAAGAAAGCTCCCCTAACTTTTGGGCTATTAGATAGCATTCTGTAGAAAGGAGTTGTATACAGAGAATCTCCTTTCTCTCCAGCCCTATGTTTATACTTCAGATGTTTTCAAGCAAATCTTTGAACTATGATTGTGTATGCAGTTAGACTAACTAAACATTGCTAGAACATGAAACAAGACTAGAATTTTGTTTATTGTGTGAGTGCATGTGTTGTATGTTGTGAGAAACAGAGAAGGCATTTTTATAAGGATGTCATGCCATCTCTCCCCGAGCATGATGCGAGGTGGTCTTCTCTGGGCTTCCTCTGGGCTTTGCTAGGTTCTTGGCCACCCCCGACCCTCACTTTCTTTAGGCTCTCCTTGTATTATCAATTGGCCCTTTCCTTCCTTGTATTTTTGTACGGAATCAAAAAGAGAAGATATGTTTAGACCAGCTAATAACCATTATTTTCTTGGGACAGACTCTTTGTTTTGTTTTGTTTTCAACAAGTTCTCATAAGTCTCCAAACTACCTGTCCACTGGTTGACCTTGTATGAATGGCTTAAATTCCCTTGGCTAGTCCAAAGCCCAGTCCTTGTTTCTGAAGAAGCCTGAGTACTTCTTCACTAAACAGGAGCCTCTGGTGCAGCAGCTTCCTACCCCGGGGACAAGGAATGATGTAGGCCCTCTAATAGGCATGGATTACATACAAGTCAAAAACAAAACTCTTTTGGAGTAGCCAATGGATTATGAACTCCTTTCTAATCATCAGTAATGGCAGATTAAAAATATAATTTAATAGATCATAAAACACCTAACAGTATGAGATTCAGGATGACAACGTCGTTATAGAGAAATATCAATCCTGGGCACAGTGTCTTTGTTACTTTCACTTAATTCAGCTTCAGTTAAATGTCTAGCTTTACCTTGCTTGAATAGAAAACAACTTTAACCTCACTGTGGGGATTCTCAGAATTAAAGGCATTTGGGAGCACAGAGACCTCAGCAGGGCTTTAGAGCTTGAGCTTTGTGTTAGGAGGTCTTCTGCAATTGCTTTCATGCCAGCCTTGACTCATCAGCTATCTCAGAGATGTCCTGAGTGATCTCAGTGAATTTCTCACTCTGCCTCTGCATGCTAAATGTGTGGCCATGCACACGTGTGAGACACTGTGATAGTGTGTATATGTATATGCCTTTGGAAAGAATATCTTTTTTGTCTCTCATGGCTTGGTTTAAAACCACAAGAAGGAAGGATTTGGGGAAACGTGTGATATATTTCTATAGCTGTTGGATGGTCTTCAATGAGGAGTCTATTTCTTGGGCAACCGTGTTGTGCGTCACTCGCTCGTGGTCTTGTCCAATCTTGATAGAATATAACTCATCACTAAGACGTGTAATAGGCTTCTTTTTAGAATTTCAACCTCCTTTTATTGTCATTAAGATTCATGTAACATGTGAAAAAAGCTGAGCGCCGAAGAATTGATGCTTTTGAACTGTGGTGTTGGAGAAGACTCTTGAGTCTTCCAAGGGACTGCAAGGAGATCCAACCAGTCCATTCTAAAGGAGATCAGTCCTGGGTGTTCTTTGGAAGGAATGATGCTAAAGCTGAAACTCCAGTACTTTGGCCACCTCATGCGAAGAGTTGACTCATTGGAAAAGACCCTGATGCTGGGAGGGATTGGGGGCAGGAGAAGGGGACAACAGAGGATGAGATGGCTGGATGGCATCACCAACTTGATGGATGTGAGTTTGAGTGAACTCTGGGAGATAGTGATGGACAGGGAGGCCTGGCGTGCTGCGTTTCATGGGGTTGCAAAGAGTCAGACACGACTGAGCGACTGAACTGAACTGAACATAAAATTAGCCATGTTGACTGTTTAAAAGAGGACAATTCAGTAACATTTAGTAAATTCAAAATGTTGTAAAACCATCACTGGTTAAAATAACCAGACTTTATTTTCCTATCAGTTTTTATTTGTTCATATATTATCTTATGTTTCTCTTGGAATTTTTAAACAGAATATTACCTGTTAAATGTTTATATAAGATGTAGGTGAGGAAGTTTTCTAGACAGTGCTTTCATGTAAAAGATTATACTCATGGTTAGCTAAGCCAAGTGCTATTGACTATGACCTCACGTTTTGAATTGTGATTTTTAGTATAGTTTTTAAATAAAGTTATCATCTTAAAGAAATAGCTTAAATAACATCTAATCTTTTGATCTAATGTGCATTACTTATATGTTAAACATCATTCTTCATTTCAATTAGTTATTAAATTACATTTAATCTTTTGCAAGGAGCACCCACTTGTAAGTTAGGAAACTGTCATTAACTGGACAACCTTGAACACAACAGTTTCCTTCTCCGAATTTCAGTTTCCTCAACCACTCCAGTACTCTTGCCTGGAAAATCCCATGGACGGAGGAGCCTGGTAGGCTGCAGTCCATGGGGTCGCGAAGAGTTGGACATGACTGAGCGACTTCACTTTCACTTTTCACTTTCATGCATTGGAGAAGGAAATGGCAACCCATTCAAGTGTTCTTGCCTGGAGAATCCCAGCGATGGGGGAGCCTTGTTGGCTGCCGTCTATGGGGTCGCACAGAGTCGGACACGACTGAAGTGACTTAGTAGCAGCATCTAGAAGATGAATGGGATTTAGCCATTCAGCTGGGATCCTACTGTTTACTGGGCATTGTCATATACTGGAGATACTGTGAAGATAGCAGCATCTTTGTTGTCTTTCTTGAAGGATAAAGGAGAAAGTAGTATGTTATAATGAAAGAATTTCCTGTTAAGATAACACTATGCTAATATAACGTATACTGATCATCGTAGTATTACCCCTGTAAATTTCAAGGTAAAAAGAAAAACAAAAAACAAAAAGAAAAAGAAAACCACTTTTCCCTGAGTGAACAGGGTTGTCAGTCTTCTTTCTATCACCTAGACTCATCTCAAAAGAGAGGGTAGACATAATCAGATGACTGTTGCACCCACTTGGGTGGCTGTAATCGAAAAGATAGATAATTGCAAGGATTGGTGAAGATACCATAACTTTCAGGCACTGCTGGTGAGAATGTAAAATGGTGTAGCCACTTTCTAAAACACTTTGGTAATTCTTCAATATGTTAAGCATAGTGTTACCATAAAACCCAGCAGTTTCAGTCCTGAATATATATACTGAAGAGAATTAAGAACATACATTCACACAAAAATTTGTACATGAATGTTCACAGCTGTATTATTCATAAGAGCAAAAATTAGAAATAGTCCAGATGTCCATCATTTGAGGAATGGATAAATCAAATGTACATCTAGACAATGGAAGGTTATATGGTAATTAAAAGAAGTGAACTACTGATATGTACTGCAACATGAATGAACTTTGAAAATATTATGCTGAATGAAAGAAACCAGACATGAAAGGCCATATACTGTAGTATTTCATTTATATGAAATACCCAGAAATGGCAAATTTATAGAAACAAAAAGCAGGTTGTTGGTAGCCATGAGTTAAGGGGAGGGAAGAATGGGAAGTACTGCTAGTGGGCTTCAGGCTTTAGAGGTGATGAAAATATTCTGGAGTTAGTAGTGGTGATGATTGTAGAAATCTGTGAATATGCTAAACACCACTGAATTGTATTCTTTAAAGGTAGTTTTATGGTACCTGAATTATATCTCAGTAAAATATTTTTTTCAAAATCATTAAAAGATAGAGATTCATCAAAGTGGGTTTCTCCTTCAGTCCTCTTCCCAGGAACTTTGAAAGGGGAATGAAATAAGGTCTGAAATTAACACTTTATCAGTCAGAGAAGTAGAAGCCCTGGGTAACATATATAGGACTTATATAGAGGTTTAACTTTCCCAGTGATAATTTCTCATCTACTAGTTACATAGTAGATGAGAGGCTATTGCTTTGGTGTCTTGTGCTAGAATTTGAAGTGAGCCACCCAGGCAGTCAGGAAGGAAGATGGGTGTGAAGTAGAGAAGCAAGGGCAAACTGGAGCCTGCAAGAATGGACCAGAGACCTTGAAGACAGGTGAATCCACACATGTAACTCACTGCTTCCAATTTCCATGTTAGAATTAACTTGCAGGAGAAAGTGGTGACCTTCATCCAGCAACTAAACACACAGGAGCTATAACCCTGTCTTGTGCCTTGCACCTACCTTTCTAATTTAAAAAGGTGGCAACAATTTCACTTTTGTCTTCCAGTTCTCAGATGAGATGTCTCATGTAGCCAGTGCTGCAAGGACAGGAAGTACGGAAAGCATAGCTCCTGTTATACTAGCTTGGCACATGAACAAATATACTATGTATACTAACTGAATTAAAACAAAATAGGTGGGAAAATCATGTTAGAGAGGGGACCAGATCCTTAGGCAGAGTAAAATTTATTTTAGGCACATGGTATATACTCAGTTATTATTAGTTACTGTTAACTTCCTGGAGATGTATGTTGAATGCAGCTATCAATCATAAGGGACCTTGGACAACCAAGGAAAGCTAGAAAAAAAATGATGGAGGGATATTTGGCAGGACTCAACCTGCTCACCTGACAGGTGATGCCTACACTGACTATACCTGGCACTAAGCATGTGGCTAACTCTCCCTGAACTGATGGACATCAACCTTCTCTTCTTTGCACTCTTTGGCCTCCAAAAAGCCCTTAGAGCCATTGTTCAATTCATTCACTGTTGTGTTCCCAGTATTTATTATGATGTCTGCCACATAACAGGTGCTCAGAAAATATTTTTTGAATTAATGTGTGATAAGTACTGCATAAAGATTATTCACTTAATAGCAACAATTTTGTGAAATCAGGTATGATTGCCATTTTATAAATGGGGACATTGAGAGTCTGAGTTTGCACTTATATAAAGTCAGACAGCAAGTGAGAGTTTGAACTTATTTCTTTATAATTCTGAAGAATGCATTTGTTGGGATACGCTGTGCATCTCCTTGGTCCATGTATTCAATTATTTTTCTCACTGGCTTATCCTTCAGTTTCTTATGAGCTTTGTTTCTGTAACTCATCAATGGACACATGCAGATAAATCTAGGAATTGGGAAGCATCATTTATGAACTCCTTGGGGCTGAGAGTCACAAATTCTATACTATGACAACTTCACCAAACAGATAGTCTTGTTGGTGTCTGCTTACATTGTCGAATGGCAGCTATAGGCTTCAAAGGATGCCGTCTGCCTTACACCATAGTAGGTGCTCAATAAGTACCTGTGAAATGAAGGTAGCAAAGACTAGATGACTGGCTTTCTACCTGTTTTAGAACAGAATACATACCCTACTGATGATAAATCATTAATAGCCTCTTCATTCATGAAGGACACAGGAAGCATGATTTCATTTTTAAATCATTGATTAGCTTGAGGCGAATCATCTGGTGAATGTAGGCTCTAAGAAGGTGGGAGATAATCTGTCTGCAATTGTCTGTAATTCTCCTCCAGATGCTCCAGACAGGTCCCCTGCTGATTTCTTTAAAAGAAGAAAGTGTATTTTCTCCTCTCCATTTTAAAGGAAGTATAGTTTCAGCCTGTGAATCATTAAGTGCCAGTAATACCCATAGCTATTTTATTCCAATAAACCTTAAAAACAGTTGGTTTGCTTAGCAAACATTCAGAAGATAGAAAGTGTGCATTTTCCAAAGGGATCTTCTTTAATACTTGATGACAAGTGGGGTCCTGATAGAACAATATGGTAAATATCTCTATAAATAACCATCATTTTCTCCTTTATTCACCCGCTCTTCCACAATGCCTTTATGCAGAGAACATTCTCATGTTACGGAGGGAGAGCTTTATCTGATGATTAAGTATCTTTCTGCAAATCACCAGAATGCCACTTCTAGGATGGCATGCATTTGAAAAATAAGATTATAAGAACCATAGCAAAGATTATAGACCTTTTTGACTGGGATGAATATATAATAGCAGTTACTTCCAAGGGCAAGAAAAGAGTGTCTCTTTTTAGAGAGGTCATCAATGCATCAGTTTCCAAAAATTATTGCACAATTTTTCCAGGTTTTTCCAGACCCTTAACAAAGTGAGAGGCTCTTGAACTTTACTGTGAATCTTTCATGGAAGACTTTAGCCAAAAATATTAATGTCCTTACCAGTGTTGGGCATATGAAGTTCTCTAAACAGTTTAACAAATAAAGGCAAATTTGGGATTTTTTTCAGGGAATTCAAGATAAAATCTGAGAATTTATGAATTATTACTAGAGAATGAGTATTTTTAGGATGAAATTACAGTATAATATTTTAATTATACTAACAGAAGCAGAGGATATTAAGAAAAGGTGGCAAAAATACACAGAACTGTACAAAAAAGATCTTAATGGAGCAGATAATCATGATGGTGTGATCACTTACCTAGAGCCAGACATCCTAGAGTACAAAGTCAAGTGGGTCTTAGGAAGTATCACTACAAACAAAGCTAGTGGAGGTGATGGAATTCCAGCTGAGCTATTTCAGATTCTAATATGATGATGTGAAAGTGCTGCACTCAATATGCCAGCAAATTTGGAAAGCTCAGCAGCAGCCACAGGACTGGAAAAGGTCAGCTTTCATTCCAATCCCAAAGAAAGGCAATACCAAAGAATGTTCAAACTACCATACAATTGCAGTCCTCTTACTCATTAGCAAAATAATGTTCAAAATTCTTCAAGAAGGCTTCAATGGTGTTTGAACTGAGAACTTCCAGATGTTCAAGCTGGATTTAGAAAAGGCAGACAAACAAGAAATCAAATTGCCCACATCTGTTGGATCATTGAAAAAGCAAATGAGTTAAGAAAAACATCTACTTCTGCTTTATTGACTACGCCAAAACCTTTGACTGTGTGGATCACAACAAACTGGAAAATTCTTCCAGAGATGGAAATACCAGACCACCTTACCTGCTTCCTGAAAAATCAGTATGCAGGTCAAGAAGCACCATTTAGAACTGGACATTGAACAATGGACTAGTTCCAAATTGGGAAAGGAGTACGTGAAGGCCATATATTGTCACCCTGTTTATATAACTTGTATGCAGAGTACATCATGGGAAATGCTTGGCTGCATGAAGTACAAGCTGGAATCAAGACTGCTGGGAGAAATAACCTCAGCTGTGCAAATGACACCACCTTTATGGCAAGAAGTGAAGAGGAACTAAAGAACCTCCTGATGAAAGTCAAAGAGGAGAGTGAAAAAGTTGGCTTAAAACTCAACATTCAGAAAACTACTATCATGGGATCTGGTCCCATCACTTCATGGCAAGTAGATGGGGAAACAATGGAAACAGTGACAGACTATTTTGGGGGGCTCGAAAATCACTGCAGATGGTGATTGCAGCCATGAAATTAAAAGATACTTGCTCCTTGGAAGAAAATCTATGAGAAACCTAGACAGCATATTAAAAAGCAGTGACATTACTTTGCCAACAAAGGTCCATCTACTTAAAGCTTTCATTTTTCCAGTAGCCACGTATGGTTGTTAGAGTTGGACCATAAAGAAAGGTGAGTACCAAAGAATTGATGCTTTTGAACTGTGGTGTTGGAGAAGACTCTTGAGAGTCCCTCGGAGAGCAAGGAGATCCAGCCAGTCAGTCCTAAAGGAAATCAGTCCTGAATATTCATTGGAAGGATTGATGCTAAAGCTGTAATACTTTGGCCACCTGATGCAAAGAACAGACTCATTAGAAAAGACCCTGATGCTAGGAAATATTGTAGGCGGGAGGAGAAGGGGATGAAAAGGATGAGATGGTTTAATGGCTTCACTGACTCAATGGACATGAATTTGAGCAACATCTGGGAGTTGGTGATTGATAGGGAAGCCTGGCATGCTG
Organism: Capricornis sumatraensis; assembly: GCF_032405125.1. Lineage (NCBI taxonomy): Eukaryota > Metazoa > Chordata > Mammalia > Artiodactyla > Bovidae > Capricornis > Capricornis sumatraensis. Next base: position 66,756,222 of record NC_091077.1, read on the forward strand.
CAGTCCATAGAGTCACAAAGAGTTCAACATGACTGAGCTACTGAACTGCACTGCACTGAATGTTTTAATAATCTGGGAGTCAAAGGCAAGTGATAGCCATATTTAAAGTAGGTTGATAATATCATGTATGCTCATTTTTTTTTTCAGATGTAAAATGTTTAATTATTATTTAAAACAAATCTGCATCGTATTATGAATTAGTCATTTTCAAATTTTGTAATGTAGAAGATCCGAATTGGGGTGGTTGGTTGAAGATGGGAAATAATTGTGGGATCGTGGTCTAGATTCATCATCTTTATTTGACTAGCCTGTCTCCACAGTATCCTCAGCTAATATCCCTTTTTACCCATTTTTAGTTGGAAGTTCTGCCTAATATACCCTGAATGAAAATGTTCCTCTATCAAGTATGGAAGTTTAAGAATTAGTGACTCAGGTAAAAACGCAAAAGACTTCAATCTTCTCTCTCTCTCTCTTTATTTTTAAATAATAAGATTGCAGAATTCTAGTGACAGATTTTAGTAAAAGAAGCAGTGTAAGAAATCCAGCCGGCAGCCCACCAGGCTCCGCCGGCCCGGGGATTCTCCAAGCAAGAACACTGGAGTGGGTTGCCATTTCCTTCTCCAATGCATGAAAGTGAAAAGTGAAAGTGAAGTCACTGAGTCGCGTCCAACTCTCAGCGACCCCATGGACTGCAGCCTACCAGGCTCCTCTGTCCATGGGATTTTCCAGGCAAGAGTACTGGAGTTAGATGATAGGCAAGTCAAATTAGGGGAGAAAGTCAGTCCTGGGCTTTGATCCCAAGAAGGTCATTAGACTCCCTAGCTCAGGGACTTTTAGCCAAGATAGTCACTTGGTGGTTGTACATCATGTCAATTCTGATAATAAAAAATATCCACAAAGCACTATCAAAAAGCACAATACCAAGATGACAAATTTGAGTGAGTCAGTGCAAAAGAACTAACTAAAAGACGGACTATGCTGCCTACAGATAGAATGATTTTTCCTCCTTGAGGGAAAAAGCAATAAATGGTAGGTAATTTGTCTCTTTGTAGGAAAAGAGAAAATGAATCACATACACAAAAAAATTCCCAGTTTTAGGGTAGTGCACTGTCAAAATGGATGATACTCCCTTAACCTGATGATTCATTTATGTTCTATTTCTTTAACTGCTTTAGAATCTGCTATATAAATATTTGGTTTTTGTTTCTCGGAAAGGGGAGCTGTACAGCTTATGCATGAAAATCGTGAGAGGATGATTTGAGGGTCTGATTTGGTATTTAGCTGCTTTTTCCATCCCAGAGTTGACTTCAGTGGCTGTCATATCAAAGATAAGTAGGGTAAATGTCAGCTGAATAGCAATGTGTTATATGCCATTACCTGTGTGATCGCAAGCGTGATGTTGCCCATTTATAGAAAGGCCACAGCCCATATTAGTCTATGAAATCCAGGATTTCTAGGGCCTCAGAATGTATAGATTATTGAATTTTGACCACCATTTTCAAATATTGCTGGTTGTATGTAAATTAAAACTTTTTCCAACCAGCTTTATTTCTGTATTTTATTCTTGAAGTTTCTAGAAGGTAATCTTCTATGAGTGTGCTAAATGTAGTCCCTTGAAGAATTCTTTACCTGGGCCTGCCTTAGAAGACCAAATCATAAACAAAGGTAAATGGGTTGTAATCTAAACATCCTCTTGACCTCAGTAGCTTTTGGGCACAGATAAGTTCCGAATGGTATACATATTGGATCGGTCAAAAAGTTCATTGCGGTTTTTCACTAATTCCTTATTGGTCAACCCAATCTTTCCTACACTCTGATTCTTGCGTAGACCTGCTAGTATTGAGCCTCCCACCCACTGGGCAGTCTTACAGAGAGTACTGAAAATGCTGAAGTGGCTTCTCTGGCAGTCAGAATTACGATGTAATAGCCGCTGTGTTTTTCTTCTCTTGCTTCTGTTCCAGTGTTGATGTTCTCTGCTTATGAATTCATTTGGGAGTGTCTCCGTCCTCCACTACTGCCAGTACCCACCATGGGAACACTAAATGTTAAAAAGTGATATGACCTAAAACGCTGAAAGCCTCATGTCAAGGGGTTAGATCAGAGATGTGGGGCATGGAAAAATAGGATGGTGCAATTTCCAATCAGTGTCCCTTTTGTCACCTGTACTACACACACCAGCTCTGTTGTGCTGTGCATCTTAGAGGGGCTCGCATAAGATCAACCTCTTCCGCTGCTGCCTGCATCTTCTTCTCTAAAGGGACAGCCCTAGTATGAGGAGGTGGGCAATAGCCTTCCACACATTAACCACTCAATCTCTGGCCCAAGGACTTTGCTCATAAAAATCTTTCTCTTTCCAAGTGTCCGTCCTCTCCATAATTAGACTTAGGTGGAAAGTATGGTCAGAAACTCCATTTATTCCCAGCTTTGACAGCACTGATGCCTCCCTTGGTTCCAGAATTTTACAAACTTGTGATTTGAGGACTCTTTTGCGCTCACCATATTAGGGGCATGAAAAGACACCATACTTGGGTGAAATCCCAGATGTGTCTAGCACCATGTCATCTCTACAAATGGTATTGTAGAGGAACTGGAATACACTATGGAAACTTCAGAGAGGGTAGGTGCATTAACACGTACCACGAGTGTTTATTGCAGTGCTTCATATTAGCTTTTGTTCACCTCAAAGCATTTCTCTGTGTTGGCGATAACACTGAGAAATTACACATCAGTGGGAAAACTGCTTTCCACATTTTTCTTTCAATGATTTGTGCTTCTCATTGGGGCATGAACACCTTGGGTTCTGTCCAAATGGTATTCAGGACAAGTTTCTTCAAACAGTGCCAAGATGAAGTGGTACAGCCTGCTCGGTGCATGGTAACCACAGAGTAAGTCATTTTGTTCCAACCCATATGGCTTTTGTATTTTAAGCACAATTTGGAAGCCAGATTGTAGTGTTGAGTGTATTTTTCCTCACTACACGGCTTTCATTTGTTCACACTAATTTCCTTTGGAAAGGAACACGATAACCAGTTTATCTTAGTCCTGACTGACCTGTTTTGAACAAGGATGAAGGTAGTGAGCAGAGATGGGATGAGTCCAGACCAGGTTGGTTCATGTAAGAGAAATGATGGAAGGAACTGGGAATGGTTACCCAGGTGAAGGGACAAGTTAGGGATGAGTCTTGTCTATAAAGGACTGAAGAGATTTCATTGAATTTTTCAGAAATGCTGTAAACATTGACCTTTCCCAGTTTGACCCCTCTCAGCACTAATTAGTACCTTATATTTTTGCTGTTGAGCTCATTCAGTTAAGCATTTAAACAGATATCATGCCTAATTATTATTTGATTGTTTTATATACCTAGTTTTTGTTTCTTCAATAATTATAAGCACCTTTAAAGTCAGGAAATTGTCATTCCTTCCTTTAGGCAAAACTTATGCTTATTACATTGAATTACATGTGAAGGTAAATTCTTTTTTTTTCTTTTAATGATCTAAGGCCATAATATTGTAAACGTGTGGTGGAATTTAGTCTCTGCTTACCATGCAAAATTCAGAGGCAAAAATATTAGGACTTTTAAAACAGATTCTTCTTTATTGGGCTCAGGAATATAGGTTGGAAATTCAAACCCAGAACAGAACAGACCATAAGAAATTGCTGATAAGCTTTTATTGAGCATAAAACTCATAAAATTTCAAACTCTGTTGGTCCTTTGGGGCCACTATCCAATGCCCGCAGTTTATTAATGGGCAAATCAAGGTGCAGAGACACAAGCGACTTGCTCCAAGTCTCAGTGAGAGTGAATGGAAGGAAACCTGAGCTTGGGTCTTCCTTTCCCTGTATTGTGCCTTATATTGATATCACTGTTGTGGTTTTCAAAGTGTCCTGGAAGCCCGTCAACAGGCTTGGCATCACATTTTCATGAAGTTATACATGTCTTTCTGTAATAAATGGGGCTATATTGGCAAACAATAGGCATTTGGTTGCCTTTCAGCATCGAGTGTTACTGCAAGGCTGTGACCAAGATCTTGCATCCGTTTAACTAACAATTCATTTTCATTTCTACTAAATGCCAAGCACTGGGCCAGGTGCAGAGAACCCAGTGTTCTAGATGACATCAATGTGTGCTTCTTGGCTCTTACTTCTGCTGATTGTCCCCAGTGGCACATGTAGCCTGAAGTCTAGTCAAGTCAGTATCCCACGTGGCAGATAGCCCTGCCACAGTGATAGCCATATCCTTGGCCATAGGCAATAAAGAAAAGTGAACATGATAATTTAATGGCCAAAATGGACTCTGCTGTATAAGTTTATGTGTAATAGTTACACAGATTTTTTTCAAGCATCTCCAAACTTACTTTTTGGTATATATAACTTTTATAGTAATATACTATATATAATTATAAAGACAAATACAATCGTAATGGTTATATATTGACTCACTGCATGTATTCTTCAATAGATTCTGAAATGAAAGCAAATATTTTATTGGAGAGAAGTGTCCTTCTCCTACACATAATTTGTCCCCTACAAAAGATAGAAGGAATTTCTATGCTTAGAATGCTACCACCTGGCAGTAAACTTGACTATCAATTCACGTGGCTTTTACCAGCTTTGAAGCCAGGCAATTCTTGTCAAATTTCTAGTCTGAAGAAATGTTCATTCTTTCACATTTTGAACCTTGGGTATTTATTATGACATTCTTTCATATTTGCATAATTCAAAGTTGCATAAAATTAGACTGCAACATTTTCTCAGGAGGGTGGAAAACAAAAAAAGTTGGAACCTTTGAGCAGGTGGTATAAACATTCAGGAAAAGTAGAAGATGTAATCCCTGTTCTTAAATAGCTTCAGCTGCATTAGGAAAATCAAACAGATGTATATAAAGCACATGAGTACAATCCAAAGCAGTATTTCTCAGCCTTTTTGCTATTGTTCCCTGAGAGCTTTTCTAGAATTTTTTTTTTTCTAATTGCCCCCTACTCCATGGAAATTTATATTACAGATCTACTCTCTGTTTATGTTCTACCTGTATATGTGTGCTTCATACACAATTTTAGTAAGATTTTTAATTCCTCAGTAACCAGTTTTCATCCTCTTAGGGATATAATTTCCCTCATTTAGAATGCATGGTTTAAATAATACAGGCCTAAGTATATGATAATAAAATAAAACACAGGTTAACTACATATAAGACCCTGAAGATGACAGTAATAGGCACAAGGCATGGACAAAGATGTATAAATCAGTGGCTACAGATGAAATATGAAAAATCAAAATTAGCCAATATTTAATTAAATTTTGACAGGTACACACTATATTTACAATGGATAACCAACAAGGTCCTACTTTATAACACAAAGAACAGCTCAATGTCATGTGGAAGCCCTGATGGGAGGGCGAGAATACATGTATATTCCTTTGCTGTCCACCTGAAACTATCACAACATTGTAAATCAGCTATACTCCAATATAAAATGAAAAGTTTAAAAAGATGTTTGTGAAACATAATATTGTACCAGTTTCATGTTTTGTTCCATGCTAAGCTCTGAAAAATTATATTACATTTGAAAACAGTTTGTAAGTTAGATTTTCTCACTTCTTAGTAATCCCTGAGAAAATAAGTTACTTATAACCAAAGTTCAAAAACTGAACTATTTAAAACATTGCAAAATCTTTGTAGCAACACACACACACACATTTAAAGTGAGACATGAGTACATTTAATATATGTCACATAATGTTGGATGGCAGTTCCAAAAATAGGCTTGGGAAGACTTCCTCAGGAGTGAAAGCTGAGTCCCACCTTGACTGCACCGTGGGTACAATGTGCCAGAATTGGTATATGGAAGACAGAGGGAAGCAGAAGGAGGTGGCAGCTCCCCTTGGGCATAAGTGGTTGGTATCTCTATATATGTGTTAAAGAAAAATAGTTAACAGAATTAATTATCTTTGGTTAAGGAACCCTTTTTACAAAGCCCCAAAGGCCATATATTCATTGTACAAACTGAGTTCTTAGCAAGTGTGAAACATACAGAGATGCATACACAGACCCACCCTGAAAACAAAGAAGATATGTGCCTTTTTTTTTTACTGTTTCCCAGCAGAATCCTTTTACTTCCTGTGAGCCGTGTTTAAGTTTGTTTTTAATTGGGGCATGGGGAGTGGGGATGGGAAGGGTGGGGTTGGGAGGAAGTGAAAAATCTTATGATCTATAACAAAAGATAAAACAGAAGTTGGATGTGATATAAATTGTTTCAGAAATAACAGGTTTATTCTGGTTATATTTTAGTTGATTAGTGTTTTACAAAGTTTCTAAAAATCTTAAGTTATGATTTTCAGTACAGTGTGACAAGAGGTCACTGATCTTGAGTTTTCACCACAGGTTGCCCGACTTTCCTGGTTATCATGGGCGGTGATAATCTCCTTTTTGACAGATAGGGTTTAGGAGTTGTCCCACATTGAACTTGGATTTATTATGAACATCAGATGGTCTGTATTGATCTTCATTTTTCCAACCTCATTTCTTGTTTCTTTCAAGTTACCTCTAGGAGATATGTAATATTAGGGCTACAGAGGATGCCTTGTTGTTGAGAAAAGTTTGAAAAGTTGGCTTTGGTTATGTTTCAAGTTTACATTCAGAATTTCAGGGAAAGGAAGTTGAACTGGATTGGAATGTTGGTAATAGTAACAGCTTGCAATCATGGGACATTCAGACTTTTTCAGATTTCAGTGTTGTCACTTTACAAGCTTCTTACAGATGTCCACAGGAGTAATATGTGCATTCTAGAATCTTTGAAAGATAAGCAGGGAAGTGAAATGACTTGTCTATAATTATCTAGCCAGCCTATTGCTTGGCTTCCTTCTATTTGCTGTTTAAACTGTGAACCTCTTGCTCTTTTATAACTTTTTTTTTTCCCATTTTTTGGGGGGGGGGCAGTGTTTTGTTATTTTTAAAATTTATTTTGCACTTTTCTCCTTGTCCTTTAAAAAGTACATCTGTATTGAGCAGTTCCAAGTCTCATATAATGAAGGTAAAATGAATCATTAAATGTAAACCACTGCTTGCCTTTGAATTTGACATTTTGGCCATAACTTTATCTTCTAGCCCCCGGACATATGCCCCTCCCGTTTGCAGTGATCTTTGGTGAAACATCTCACCTCTGAACTTGGTTTGCTCATGGCCAAATGGAGAATTTGTTACCCATTACTACTTGAGACCGATTACCTTGACTTCCTCTGGGTGAATAGTGCGACTTGAGGAGGTTCCCTTGGTGTCAAATGAGATTGCTAGTGGTATAGACCCGCCTTGCAGGACTGGTAAGTGAATGTAGGTTGGTTGCCAAAAAATCAAGCTCCTGAGGGCAAATCGGAAAGCTTAACTGCGGAAACCATAGAGGATACGGCCCTGGCGCTTGAGAGCGTAGACCACATCCCTGGTGGTGCCAGTCTTCCACTTGGCGTGCTCGGTGTAGGTGACTGCGTCCCGGATCGCGTTCTCCGGAAACACTTTCAGGACCCCGTGGGTCTCCTAGTAAATGAGCCCAGAGATGCGCTTCACACCACCACGACGAGCCAGGCGGTGGATAGCTTAGTGATGCCCTGGATGTTGTCGCACAGAACCTTGCGGTGGCGCTTAGCGCCGCCTTTCCCCAGGCTTTTGCCGCCTTTGTCACGTCCCCAGAAGCAAATCAACAGCAACTAACAAGTTGGTTGTATGGTCTTTTCCATAGAGAATAGATAATGTAAGGCTTGCTCTTCTCATTATACATTTTGCTACTTAAAGTTATTGAGCAAAGTTGAGGTTTGAGAGTTAAGGAATATGTTTTTAACGGAAACATCATCAGCATCCTGGGCATCTGGAAAATAAACTTTTCTAAATAGCAAATGAAAGATCACTGGCAACTTTGCTCCTAGAAATACTGATATGCCAGACTTAAAGATAGCTTCTCAGTAGAGAACTCAGTCTTCTCTCATGTGGCTAATCTGTTCTGGTGGAAAGATGGCCAAGGGTGTGCACCTCTACAAAGGTTGGCAGTAAGATGCGTTTATTCCCAATGAAGGGCCTACTATTTTGCAAAGGGCCAGAGATCCTCTAATGTTACCACTAATAAGACTTTTTCAAAGAGCCCTTGGGCTTCTTTCAGTGTGTCTGGTTGCGGAGGAGAATTCTCTTAAAGTAGGAATTAATGGTTTTATTTACTTTGTTAGGAAGAGCATATGTTTGAGTTATATTTTTTTGGCTACATTTCTCTTGATCTCTAACTCATAACTGAATTCTAATGCCTCGAGGCATTTGCCAGATGGCCACATCTTAGGAATGGTCCAAATTTTATTCAGGTGATTCTCTTTCATAGTTCACCCCCTCAAAAGAATGAAAAATATATTTGCTCAGGATATAAACATTTTGATATGAATGTGCCTCTCTTTTAAGCAAGAGAAAAAGAAAATAGTAATACTGGTCTCCTGGAAATTAACCAGTAAATATAGATAGCCAGAACAGAGCTTATAAATGGGTAAAGTGATATGATATAGTTTATACAGGAAAGTGAGGCCATATACTTCTAGAACAGCAAACTTGCCTTATCTACCTCATCTCTACCTAATAGGAACAAGGTAGTGGAAGAGGAAGGATAATTAATCCTTCGTAATCCCATTATTACTTGCCAGTAGCCATTGGATTTTCCATTTCTGATCTAGTTTCTGAGACGTCTTTATTTTGTGATCCCTTAAGTCAACAGTTGTCTAAATTTCCATGTTTTATTTTCTCCTTTTCTTCCATAGATCAGCTTGGTAAATAAGTATGTCCGGTCTCTCATTATCTTTCCTGTTTGAAACACATACTTTAAGAGATGAAGAAGAAGGCTGAAATTGGTGCTTATAAAAAGCTTCCAGCTTGCTGATATGCATTGCTTCCATGGAGTAGTTTCCTGATCCCTATTATGAAGTTTATTTTTAAATAACACTAACAAAACACTAGCCAGTTTGAATTCATTTTCCTGTTTTCAGAAAACAGTGAATTGGCAGATATTCAGAGAACTGGCAGATGTTCTGAGAACCAGGGCTTCCCTGGTAGCTCGGCTGGTAAAGAATCCACCTGCAATGCAGGAGACCCTGCTTCGATTCCTGGGTCAGGTAGTTCCCCTGGAGAAGGGAATGGCTACCCATTTCTGTATTCTTGCCTAGGAAATCCCATTCATAGAGGAGCCTAGCAGGCTACAGTCCATGGGGTCCCCAAAGAGTCAGACATGATCGAGTGACTAACACTTTCAGAGAACTAAAAAGAACATAGGCCATATCAGAATAGAATTTTGGAGCTGGAAGTGGAACTAAACACCATTCAATCTAATCCTTTCTTACTACAGGCAAAGACATGTGAGTTCAAAGAAGTTAAGTTCCTTCCTAGTACATGGTTGAGCTGGGACATGAGGAATTACTTTTCCACTTTTTGACCAGTGCTTTTCCACTATCAAAAAGAGTTATAATGCACAAGCAGGACCAAAGGTATAAAACTTCCATTCCAGAGAGGAATTTGCCTCAAATGAAGTTTACTTAGCAATTCTAGTTCTGTCTCCTGCCTACTTTCTCCTCCTTAATTATTGTTGTTAATTTGTGTTTATTGATTCATCTGCCAGGTGAACTATTTCATTGCGCAAGCTGGTATTATAAACCCTCTTAGAGATTACTCACTAAAAAGGACAAAATGTGGCTGTAATTTAAAACCTTGTTTTCCAGAACTTTACCAACATTTCTCTTATGAGAAATAGATTTTTCTTTGTAGCAGTCAGTTCAGCACCCATCACAAGATTGTTGGAAAGATGAGAAACTGGTTTCTTTTCCTTTCCTGTTCTTATTTCATTATTACCACTTTACCTTTTCAAACTCTGCTTCATTACTTCTTTTGGAGGATGGATTGACTAGTTTATTGATTTATTCAATAAGTATTATATTTGGTGACTACTATATGCCAGTGTTAGGCTGAACTCTGGGAAACAGAAAGACAAAAAAAGTACTGAGTTCCTGAGTTCCTGTGGACTTATCATCTAGCATAGCGAAGAGGAAACCTGTGGCAGAGGGACCAACTGGGACTAAGTGGCAAGAGCAGTTTCTTGTCTTTTTTTGCAGCAAGACATAGACAGAAAATGATAATATTGTATGACAAATGGCAGGACTCTGGTGGTAATTTGGAAGCCTGAGAGGTTATTCTTGGATAGATGCAAATGAGTGATGTTATAATAGAGCCTGGCTGTGCACAGCCCTTAGCATGCAGTTGTTAGTATGTGCCATTACTCCACACCCTGTTACCAGGCAGCAGTTACCCCGGGACTGTTAGTGGTCCTGCTTATCCATGGGTCGGTAATGCAGTGGGCCCCTCCCCCAAGCGACCAACTGTCAATAAATGACCATTAGTGGTCCTGCTCAGCCATTGGTTGGCACAGCAGTAGGCCCCTCTATCAAGTGACCAATTGTCAATAAGTGACCCTTAGTGGGCCCATTGGAGAAGGCAATAGCAACTCACTCCAGTACTCTTGCCTGGAAAATCCCATGGATGGAGGAGCCTGGTAGGCTGCGGTCCATGGGGTCGCGAAGAGTCAAACACGACTGAGTGACTTCACTTTCACTTTTCACTTTCATGCATGGGAGAAGGAAATGGCAACCCACTCCAGTGTTCTTGCCTGGAGAACCCCAGTGACGAGGGAGCCTGGTGTGCTGCTGTCCATGGGGTTGCACAGAGTCGGACACGACTGAAGTGACTTAGCAGCAGCAGCAGCAGTGAGCCCATTGGGCTTCCCTGGTGGCTCAGACAGTAAAGAATCCACCTGCAATGCAGAAAGTATCAGTTCGATCCTTGCGTTGGGAAGATCCTCTGGAAAGGGAATGGCTCCCCACTCCAGTATTCTTGCCTGGAGAATCCCATGGACAGAGGAGCCTGGCCAGCTATAGTCTATGAGGTCACAAAAAGTTGGGCATGTCTGAGCGACTAAGCACAAGTGGGCTAATTTCATCCAACAGTCAGAGGAGAGGTGGTCTTCAGGGTGCGAGTGAGGTAAGAGGTGGATCCTGACCTTCTCTCCTCAGCTTGGATCATCAGATGAGCTGGGGCCCAGGGAACAGGTTAGGGGCTGTGTCCTGCAGGGCTCTGGATCCCATGCCTAGTCCACACACTGGCCAGGCCCAGACCGTGAGGTGGCAGTGGACCTCTCCCTCATCCCTGTCTCTGCAACCTAATGACAGCAGCTGTCTACCTGGGCCATAGTCTGAGAGACCTGCCCCCATGGTGCCAGTGGTTTGAGAAGCTTGAGGGCCAGTTGGGTCCTAGGCATCTAGCTCCCTCAGCAATGACAGGTGGGCAGGGTTTGGGGACCTGGCATTGAGGGCACTGCTGGCTGGTCTCTGCCTCCTCTGAGCCAAGACCAGGACCTCAGAGGGTGAAAGTTTTGTCTTGTGACATTGCCCTTTCTTTTCAGAACAGAGAATAACATTTGTTTGGTGAAGACTTATAGGAACATGATTAGCTGACTGTGACCTGACCTCAAGAACAAAGGATCTGACACCAAGAAGTTCACACACATCTCTCTCACCTTTCCTAGAAAAGGGCTTTTCTGAAAGCTTTTGGGGAATTTGGGGTTTTTAAGGCATGAGCCACCTGTCTCCTTCTGTGGCCTTCAATAAACCTGTCTCTGCTCCAAATTCCGATATTTTGGTATTGTTTGGCCTCACTGTGTGATGGGCATATGGACATGAGTTTCTATAACAGTATGTCTTGCCAACCTCAGGCTCCATAAGCCAGCCCAGGGGTGAGATGATCAACTTCTAGCCCTGGCTTGCTGGTTGAGATGTCCTGCAGTAGTCTTGGAAAGGAAATGTTTTCCTTAAATAAGGAAGTTATAGTAAAAATGGAGGAAAAAAAAATTAACCTGAAAGATATTGGGGAAATGGGGTTGATATGACTTGGTGAGTAGTTGAGATATGGGGAAGAATTAAGGATGATTCTTGAGTATGTGACCTGATCACCTGAGTGCATGATGGTGCCATATACTGAGATGGTAAATCTTGCAGTAGATGGAAAAAGGAGGCAGAAGCTGAGATTATGCTTGAATTAGGCCCTTGAATGAAGTACAGACAATTTCCAACAGAATTGACTGGGATCTGGGAAGGGCCAGGCTGGTTTAACCTCTGCTCAAGCCTGACAAGTTAAGGAAAATATAGCTGTTTGGAGATCTCTGCATTTGCCCCTGAGTCCGGATACGACTTTTTCAGATATGGTTTATATTAAAGAGTAAAGTTTTAAGTAAGGAAAAATATTTTGTCTAAATTTGTAGTGGGGTGCAGTGAGTTTTCAATTGATGGTTCTGTGCAATGGAGACTCTGAAATGGAGAGTTTGAACACAGAAGATTTATTGGGAATTCTCATTAGAGATAATCCTATAGGTAAGTGATGAGAGGAAGAATGGACAGAGGGAAAAGCAGATGTGGGATGAGAAGTCAGCCAGTTCAACCTGGAGCTCTGGCTGCCACTTCATGATACTGAACATGGAGGCAAGAGGGCCTGGTCTTTCTATCCCCACATGAACCATTTTTTTGTGCCTGCCTTCCAGAAGAGGGCATAACTTGAATGCACAAGAGAACTTGAATGGCACAGTTCTCAGAACAGGCCCGTCTCCAGCCAGTGAGGAACATAGTTGTGAGCCGTTAGCGGCCGATATTGCAAGTAGATGGGGGAGAGTAGGATAGCTACGCCAGCTCTGAAGAAGGGATCTGGGTGGAACCCTGGAGTATCCACCACTCTGATAAGTGAAGCTTTCTGGTAGGCAGTCTCCATAAGCCTGGCTTAGAGAGGTGAACTTGGCATTCACTACTGTGTAGAAGATCATTGAGGTCATGGGTATGATCACTGTGTACAAAGAATTAGAACAGAACCTTGGGCAATGTCAAAACTTAAGGAGTAAAGTAAATAAGGGAGCCCCAAACATGAAGAGTGTCTAAGGAGGTTGGAAACTCAAGGAATACTGGTCACTGGAGCCAGGTGTAAAAGGCACATCAGCCCGGTGGTTGCCTAAAGGGAGGGGTTGGGGGAGGAATGGACTGGGAGGTTGCGTTTAGCAGATGTTAAGTTTTTATATACAAAATGGATAAACAACAAAGTCCTACTGTATAGCACAGGGAACTATATTCAATATCCTATGACAAACCAAAATGGAAAAGAATATATGTATGACTGAGTCATTTTTTGACAGCAGAAATTAACACAACATTGTAAATCAACTATACTTCGGTAAAAGATGATGAAAAAAACCAAAAACAATGCAGTGTGTCAGGAAGGCCTTGAAAATGCCAAGTGGATTTAACAACCAAGGACCAGTTGTGATTTGAGGGAAAGCAGTTTTGTTGGCATTCTGGAGGCAGAAGCCAGATTGTAGCAGGTGAAGGTAAGAGCAGAAACAGAATAAGTGACACAGTGTGTGCAGAGAACTTTATTAAGAAGTTTGTGCCTTAAGGAAGGAAGGTGAGGTACAGCAGAAGGAATGCGCAGAATGGAAAATGTTTCACCTTGTTTTACTTGATTTTAGTGAAGGGAAGATTTGAGCATGTGTGAGTGATGATTGGGGACCAGTGCGCTAAGAATCTGAAAAGATATAGAGGTGAGATGAGGAGGCTGAAGAGGAGGGAAGGGGTCAGATGCAAGCCACAAATGGAGGTGGAAGCCTCAGAGTATTTCAGCGGTTTAAACTGTAAAGAAAACAGCTCACGTAGAGAGCAGCCCTCTTAAGAACTGCACAGTAAACATTGGTTATAGCAACAGATGGAGTTTGATTCAAACTCCCTATTATCAGAGGCAATGCTGAAAAATACCCACATGCGTATAAACCTTCTCTGAAGCCACTGGAAAATACTTAGAAAATGCACTAGGCTTAAAGAGGCAGGGATGAGAATGCAATCTATAACAGCTTCAAAGTAGCCCTTCAGCTAGAACACTCAGCTTATTTTAACAAGAATGCTTTAAGCACCTAGTATGTGTAAGGACTAGTGACAAAGATGTATACTGTGCAAAGAGCTGTGGACTTGTACTTGGGACACAGGTTCAATTCTTGACTTATTGAGGACTTTCAGGGAGAATTCATATATTTGTTAAACAATTTTCCTTCTTAAATCAAAACCATTATTTCTGGTGTTTGAAAATATTAGCTTTATGAGTTTGGCAAGTGGTCAAACTGTGTGGTCCTCTGTTTCCTCATTTTTAATATGTTGTTTGATGATTGCTAGGCCTCCTTTGAGATCTGATGCTCTGGATTCACAAGATGAGAGCTTTGAGGTGTGACTTAGAAAGAAGACTGTTGGTAACCATGAATTGTCCCCAGTTCTCAGTACTTGAATTGATAGCATTTGATGAGATTCATAGAAGTTAAGTGACTTGCCAAAGTCCCACAGTTGGCCCTTGAGGATCTTGGTAGGAACTTGGCTGAATTCCCATCTCCCATTTGAGTCCTCATTCTTAATTCTCAAGTTCCTACACCTAGGTGATCAATGTCCTGTGTGTAATGAGAATACCCACACAAATAGGGTAAGCATGGATTATCTCCTGAACGGCACTCATTTATGTGGTGCTCATGATTTTAAAACATTACTTTTGTGTTAAAATTTAAAACGGCTTAGTAAAGAACAGAATATAAAATTAAAGGGAAAATGAAGTTGCCGAGGAATTTAATAGTTTACAAAATTACATTTGGTAAGTACTTTCTAAAGTTTATATGTGTTGGGGTATTTATCAGCACTGCCTTTTGGGTTACTGTCCCAGATGCTGGGTTTGCTTCTTTTCTTTCCCTTGCTAGTAAAAATATTTTGTTGCAAAGTCATGCAAGTACTTTCAAGCAAATGGCAGTATTTTCAGCCCCGAAAGAAAAGTAAATTGTAGAGAAGGAGGGCAAGTGAGGTTGACTATTTCATCTGGAAAGACTGATAAATCACCGGAGGCTCCAGCTCAATCAATGCCCATTGAGAAATGTGGACATCAGACAATGCCCCAGTGTTCCAGTGGGTAATGAACAAATGTGTACAGTGGAGAAGAGATTGATCTCTTATGAGTGCTATTATCATAAGCATACAGCATGAAACATAGTTATTATTTGGAACAGGACAGCACAAGCAGGTGATACTCACCACTGTTAGTATCCTTGATGTGATAGAAGGTAAATCTCTTATGTGGGTTCTCATACTGCATGGAGGTCAGTAAGACTATTCAGGTGCTCTTCAATAAGAGCTTTGTATTTATATACTTTTATTTCACCCTTTTAACATTTTGTATGTTTTCTAAAGTGCATAATATACAAATATAATAGTACATGTGTAATTTACCGTGAAGTGCATATATTAAGGAGTATACACTCAAATTTATTATATTAATGGGGTGCATTATCAAGGTTTAGAGGTTTAAAGACAAATTTCTGAAATACCTCTCTGGACTTTGGCAGTAAATCAGTGGAGCCTTCATCTTTTGTCTGGTACTAATGGTTAAGATCAGAAGTTGTTAGACCTTTAACCACAAAAACTGATTCCTTACTTCAGCGAAAAGAGCTGGAAAAATGACAAAGATGGCCATTCTTTATTTATTTCATGCTCTTTATATAATAGGCTCCTTATGAATGGATATTTCTGCATAAGGCCCTTGGAAAAGCCATCACTGGATCGATATGTTAATGTGACAGGCTCTCCAAACTGAGGAATGTCATTGCTTTTTCGATTAGAGTTCTAGAGAAGCAAGAAAAAGCATCACAGAAACTGGACAAACAGATTTGGCTAATGCAAGCAATATTTCTTTATCAGGAGTACTTAGTATTTGTTTAGTGCCTTTTATTTTGGCATTTTACTATTTTGGGGATCTCCAGAATTTGTTTTAGGGCTTCCCTAATAGCTCAGTTCTAAAGAATCCGCCTGCAATGCAGGAGACCCTGGTTCAATTCCTGGGTTCCTGTTGTTCGTGATTTATTCTATAATAAACTAAAGTAAGTTGAACATGTAAAAATACCAAGAGGGTACAAGACAGTGCATTTGGTTTCCAGAGGTTTGTATAATGCTGGTGTATTTTGTGGGAACCTTCCTATGTGTGGGGGAATGATTCTCTGTAAGGAAGACTTTGAGGATGGTTAAACTTGTGAATAGTCTAGAATTAACCAGGCTGTAATGAACCGTGGGTAGAACTGTGCTGATTTATGACTGAATTTTTTTTTTTCTTTTTATACTTCTTTCTTTCTCTCTGGCTGCACTGGGTCTTAGTTGTGGCACATGGGATCTTTCCTTGCGGCACAGTAGTTTCTCTCTAGCTGTGACAAATGAGCTCCAGAGGGACTCTGTTGTGGCTGAAGGGCTTAGTTACACTGTGGTGTGTGTGATCTTAGTTCCCTAATCAGAGATCGAATTCATGTCCCCTGCATTGCAAGGATTCTTAACCACAGACCCACCAAGGAAGTCCCCCTGACTAAATTTAATTAGTACTTAGCAAAGTGAAGAAGTGAAGAAATTATAAAATTATATTTAAATCGTATTCTAAGTTTATTTGTTTCCAGTCTTATGCTGGTGCTAAAATATTCTCTTTTTTTGTAAAATTATGGTGAGAGTAATAAACACATACATACACACATACATATGTAATTATTCTTTTCTAGAAAATAAAAGAAGCATTTGTCCCCCCTCCCCTGCCTGCGGATTACTGACGTCCCTTAAAGTGAAGTCGCTCAGTCATGTCCAACTCTTTGTGACCCCATGGACTGTACTCTGCCAGGCTCCTCTGTCCATGGGATTTTCCAGGCAAGAATGCTGGAGTGGATTGCCATTTCCTTCTCCAGGGGATCTTCCTGACCCAGGAATCGAACCCATTTCTCCCGCATTGCAGGCAGACGCCTTACCATCTGAGCCACCAGGGAAGACCTCCCTTAGGCTACTAACAATTTACTACTGAACTTGCTTCAGTGGTTTTTCAGTGACAAAGTGAAGGCCAAACCTCATGCTGTGTGTATAAGTGTTATCAAGCTGCTGTAACAAAGTACCACAAACTGAAGTGGCTTAAAAGAAATTTATTTCCTCACAGTTCTGGTGGCCAAAAGTCTGAAATCAAGGTGTCAACAGAGCCATGCTCTCATGAAGGCTCTGGAGGAGGAGCCGGGAGCCTGCCTCCCATCCTTCCTAACCTCTGGTGATTGCTGACAATCCTTAGCAAGCTTCAGCTTCTGGAAGCATCACTCCAGTCTCTGCTTCTGTTTTCATGTAACCTTCTCTGTGTGTCTGTGTCTTCGTTTCATTTTCATTTTGTGTCCAAATTTCTGTTTTCTTATAAGGATACCAGTCATTGGATTATGCCCACCCCTCATCCAGTATGACCTTATCTGAGCTAGTTACATCTACAGGGATCCTATTTCCAAATAAGTTTACATTCCAAAGTTCTGGATAGACATGAATTGTAAGGGACCCCATTCAACCCATTGCATCTGGTGTGAAAGATTGTTCATAAGCTTGGTCACAGTCTCTTAGGCCTCATCTTCCATCCACTTAATCCCATTCACTCTGTATTTTGCTACCTGTGATTACTTAAGTCTGGATGCTGGATTTCTGGTTCCAAATTAGGCACTCTCTGAATATAGCAAATATTGAGATAACACATATATCAGCAAAAAGAGTAGTAATGTAGCTTACTCAGATTGTTCAGGGAAGAGAGATATATATCTTGTTTATTTTAGTGGAATAAATTGGTACATAAAATCAAAGTAAAGGGTATACCTTTTTTTTCTGAAGAAAATAAAAAAGAAAAGAAAAATACCTTGAGGCCTCATAATTCCTTTTCCTAATAAATGAGTCTAAGGAGAAAAGTCAGAGAAATAGAAAACAATTTGTGTGCAAAGGTATTACATAGGGAATTATTTTCAATAACAAAAAATGGAAAACAAAGGAAATAGTCCATGGTGGGGAATGTTTAAATAAATGAAAGTGTATACATTTCTATACCCTTTAAAATTTATGGTTTTAAAGTTGTGTTTTTAAAAATCAAGTTGATATTTGGAAATATTTACAATAAGTTTTTAAGTAAAAAAACCTAGAAATGAAATTATATGCAGTATGATCCCCATCACTTAAAGCAGGGGTTCTCAACCAGGGGTGATTTTGTCTCCAGGACACATGTATGATGTCTGGAGACACTTTGTTAGTAGAGCTAGGGGAGAGAAGGACCTGCTTCTGGCATCTAGTAGACAGAGGTCAGGTGCATTGCAAATGTTCTATAATGCACATGGCAACTCCGCTGAAAACCAAAAAATTATGCAGCCCCAAATGTTAATATTGTGATGGTTGAGAATCCTTGATGTAAAGCATGTAACTGATTTATTTTTGCTTTTCTGTCTCTCTTCTTTAAAACAGAAATTATATCTTTTTCATACGGTTCTGGTGAGAATTAAGTTAGGTAATGTAAGTAGAGTATTCAGAATAATGGCTGGAATTCCCAAGTGGTAAAGAAAATGCCCACTAATCCAGGAGACTTAAGAGATGTGGGTTTGATCCTTGGGTTGGGAAGATCCCCTGGAGGAGGACATGGCAACCCACTCCAGTATTCTTGCCTGGAGAATCCCATGGACAGAGGAGCCTGGCAGCCTACAGTCCATGTGGTTGCAAAGATTTGGACACGACTGAAGAGTCTTAGCACACACACAAGCACAGGGTCGTGGTGAGAATGAAGTTAGGTGATATGAGTAAAGCACTTAGAACAGAGACTGGAGCATGGTAAAGTAT
This sequence comes from Capricornis sumatraensis, assembly GCF_032405125.1. NCBI lineage: Eukaryota > Metazoa > Chordata > Mammalia > Artiodactyla > Bovidae > Capricornis > Capricornis sumatraensis. Next base: position 66,774,990 of record NC_091077.1, read on the forward strand.
GCAGTAAGTGTTAGTTATTATCTGTCACAGTGCAGAGAAAGAAGAAATACTCCAGAATATTGCAGTGATAACATTACAAGTGTTGCCAATAAAAGACCATCGGGACTGTACCTGTAGCTGAACAAGTCACAGCCAAGGAGGACAGACACCATGGAGGATCATGGGGTGTCTTAGCAAGACAGTGTTAGAAAGGATTATTACAGAGTTTGGTCTTTGGTTGGATGACTTGTGGGAGATTCTAAGGAAACAAAAGTGCTGTCAGAAAGTGGGGGCAGGTCTGTGACTGAGCATCTTTATAAGTCTTATCTGTAGGGAGGGCAGATGAGTAAGGATAGAGATGTAATTGGTAAAGAAGTAGCAGGCATACATTTTGAATGAAAGAGGGAGTACTTGATATTTTGTGGGAGGTACAGTGACTTTATACTCATCTGTGCTGAGACAAAATTGTGAAGTAGCCTTGATTAGCCTCATTTTATCACGGTCTTAGACTGATCTTGTCTGGGGCTGGTATTTTGTATGATGGTTTATATTCAACAGGAAAATAACATGGCCAGCAGTGAGTGGTAGGTCTGACTCTGAGTATCAGAGGCTGCTTTTTCTTTCTTTCTCCCTGCCTCCTTTCCTCTTCCCTTCATCTTTCTCTCCTTCCCCCCTTTCCATCCTTCCTTCCTTTCTCAATACTTTAAATTTTCTTCACACTCTAAAAATATTTTCTTAACTTTCTACATTGAACTTACTTTTGTTATCAGAACAAATACACATGAATTAAAAAGTAAAAAATGGCATACTCATGGAAAAAGAAGTCAGGTTTGCAGTATTCTAGAATAAAATATCATGTCCGTAAAATAGGCATAAGGAAACAATTGTGAGTAATATGTACTCTCACCAATATTACTTCATGACCATTGCTATTGAGGAGCTTGGGGGAAAAAAAAGAAGGAATGTAGCTATTTGTTTGCTGGAGCATTCCCTAGGTGGCTCTCTTTAATATAGAAGTTATAGGGAAAGGTTCTTTGTGGTAGTGGCTTTTTAAATGAATTACACATACAGAAATTGAGTTGCTTCTTCACAGGAGGATATCAAGTTTGGATGACATTATGTATCGCTCAATTGGATCTTGATTTATAAAAAACAAAATGTGGTTTGTCTGTATTCTTTTAAAGAAAAGAAAAAAAAACATACAGTCCATATGAAAGAAAGTATGAATGTCTTCAGGGTTTCACATTCAATAACAAGCAAAGAAAATAACGAAAAATTGAATTTTCTCTCTGAAATTTTCTACCAAGTGCCAGGACAAATACATTAAATGTATTTTATGCAACAACAGGAAGCAAATATCCTCTATGACATCCTTACAATGTACATGAATTCTGTTTATATTCTGAATCCTTTTGAGATTGGGTTTTTGGGTCTATTGAACTTTGAATGGATTTTTAGTTATTATTTAATCTTTATTTTTAAAGTTAATAATTTCAATTCATTATAACAATTTCAAACAGTACAGGGTATAAAATGAACAGAAAAATCACTTTTCTTTTCCCAATTCTGATCCCCTAGTGACCTTCCATTTCTTATCTAATTCCACATTTGTGACAGATATTACTGAATTTTTTTCTCTTTTTAATCGGTATAGATGTATTTATTTTCAGACTTGAAATCTTGATGCAAGTTTGGGTGATAAGACAATATGTGCCATGAGGCCAGGCCTGATTTTCTCCCGATGGGATCACCTCAAGTCCCTGTGCATTTATTTGCTTCTCAGTTTGAATGAGAGAATGTCTCCTATAGAACAGCAGGCATCCTCATCTCAGCGAATGCTTTTGTATGAGCCCAATGATTCAGAAAAGAAAACATTTTTATTCTCCCTGTCTCCATCTCCCATATCCTTTCACAGAGACTTGTAATTAACCTCATATTTCCCTATCAAATATCACTCCCTCTTGTTTGCTTCTGTTTCATTTACTCATCACTTTTAGTCTTAACACAAAGTAGCTGAGCTCTTGAAATCATCTCCCATGCTAATCTCTTCTGCCCTACCCCTTCCCACATTTCCCCCCCTAAAACATAGATCTGGATCCTTCCACTCTGAAAAACTTCTCACGACTCTTACTGCTTCCAAGATGGAGTCTTCTCTTTTTAGCACACACTTCAAAGCTTTTCTCCATATATTCAGCTTCTTTCCAGGTGTTATTTACCCTCACTCACTGCTCCATAGCCTTTACCTAATAATAATTCATGCAACCAGTAGTGCTTATGTGTGTGCTGTGCTACCCGATTATGTACCATTTCCATTCCACATATTCAGTGGGAACATGTAGTCACTTATTTTAGTCCCTTTTGGAATATGCTGCTCTTCCTTTCCCATCAAGAAAAGTCTATGTCCCTTAATACTCAAGATCCTCTTTATGCAGAACTTCCTTAGAGTCCTCTATATTGACCATCGTGTTATACTCACCAGTGTACACTCTCCCTTTGACAGTAGATGGTTACATGTGGCTTCCCTATGCCCTGTGAATGTAAGAGATTCTTTCAGTCCTCCATTTGTCTTTGTTTTTCTCATGGTTTGGAGCAAGTGCCTGATCCCTACAAAAACCTTCGTACAACTTAAAGAGTCTTTTGCACAAGACAGTGATGACAGGTGGCTTAGTCTTAACTAAGAACTCTCTTAAGAACTTAGAGAATGTGCAGGAGACATGAAGATCTGAGATGAATGAGCTGAACAACTTCCACAACTGAGGTGGGAGGAGTTTGCCTAACTTCTTAGGCATATTGCTAAGGCAAAGTGTAATTTCTGTGGCTAGAGGACAGGGAGGGAGATGGAGAGGACATTAGTTATCAAAGCATACAATAGGTCTGTGATATGGCTGGAGTGTGATGGTCAATAAAAAGTTCAGTTTTTAAAAACTGAACTATAGTTGATTTACAAAAAGATACACGCACCCCTATTTTCATAGCAATACTATTCACAATAGCTAAAACATGGAGTCAGCCATCAACAGATGAATGGATTAAGAAGCTGTGGTACATATATACAATGGAATACTACTCAGCCATATAAAAGGAATGAAACTGGGTCATTTGTAGTGGTGTGGATGAACCTGTTATACAGAGTGAAGGAAGTCAGAGAAATGTAAATATCATATGTTAACACACACCTATATGGAATCTAGAAAATGGTACCAATTTTTAAAAATTGAAGTATAGTTGATTTATAAAAAGATAAATCTTTTTTATGGTGCATGGGGATCACCCACAGAGATGTTATGGGGAGGGAGGTGGGAGGGGGTTTCATGTTTGGGAACACATGTAAGAATTAAAGATTTTAAAATTTAATAAAAAAAAAAAAAAAAAAGATACATGCACCCCTGTATTCATAGAAAAATGATTCACAGTAGCCAAAACATGGAAATAAACTAAATATCTATCAACAGATGAATGGATAAAGAAGATAAAGAATATATGTATACACACACACACATACACACACACACATACACACACACACACACACACACACACACACACACACGTATATAATGGAATACTACTCAGCCATGAAAATAGAATGAATGTTTTTTTTGAATGCTCCCTTCTGTAGGTCAATGAGCGTCATCCTCAAGAATGGGGTAGACTAGGTGCTTAGGCATCTATAGAGGTCTAGTAAGCTCACAGATTCTTAATAATGTTTTGTTCTACACTTATAATGGCTAAAATGAACATGCTTTCTAAATATCATAATTTAGGAAGCTGAGATAGATGATCTAAAGAGTAAGTCCATTCTCTCACACATTTTTTAGTTTCAGGGACAACTCTCATGCCTGACTGTTGGGAGTCACTGAAAACTGTAGGGTTAAGATGTTCTTGCCCTCATTACTTGGAATGATTTTGAGGTGAAAGGTCACATTCCAGTGAGAACCATCATAGTAATCAAATCTCCGACATTTGTATCAGATCTTTTGATAAAACTTTTATAATCTTGTTTTGAGGCTTTGATTCTAGAGTTACTTTTTTTTTTTTTTAGTTTTTCTCCTTTCTTCTCATTTATTGTTACCAAGGTACTCACATTCTCCCTGATGATTAGAATAGCTTAACATTTGCAAGTGGTTGCATGTTGATTTTTTTTTATATTGTATGCTGATGATGGGAGTGTCTCTAAACTAAATAATGATGTGATATGTGAAAAAAGTCAAATGTCTTATCATTTTTTAGCTTTATAAAAGCTTTTTAAGGTTAAAAAGCTTTTTTTTGTTGTTATTTGCAATGGGTAAAAACTTAATATAAGCCTCTATAGTCTGAGTCCCATGGGAGGTTATAAGAAAATAGAAATAGAAAACATTCAAATGACTACTTTGTTCAAAATTGCTTCAGCTGCTTAATGGATTATTTTTTCTACTCTAACATTATATTAATAAATACTTGTCTGCAAATATTTTTTAATCTAAATAGGCTCAGTTACATATGTACCAGAAATATTCTGTATCCTTTGTAGTTATTTTCATTTACTGTCTTTTATATAATTGTTTCAATAGGAGACATATGCATTGTAGGCTTTTTTTGTTGTTGTTAATTGCATAAGAGTTGTTGAAGAAATGAAGCAAAATGATCTAGTTTTGTTGAGCAGGTGTTTTTGGTATCCTGCTAAATAATGCATTCTCTTAATTAAATATATGCAAGTATATTTAGCTTTTTGGCACTGAATAAATTCCAGGTTCATAATAATTCTGGAAATGTTTGCTATTCTTAGTATTTCATTTGGCAAAATGATGTATAGCTTCTGAATCAGGAAATGGGTTCACACTTACTTTCAGTCACTTACTGTCTGTGTTTGTGCCATTAGCTTCTTCTCCAACTTGACATTAGTGAATGGCTCTATCTGCCTATCATTTATACCTCTCATACAATACTATTTCATTGTAGTACCTTTTCATGCTTTTAATTCATACATTTAATTATTTCCGGACTGCAGGTTTCTCTAGAGTGTAAGTTTCTTGAAGGAATGAATAAATTTTCTGGAATTTGGATACCCTGGGAAGCTAGCCTGGCTCTTGACATTATTTGTGCGCATACAAAATCCAAAGGTATTTTCCTCAGCAAACTTTGTATCACTAGGAATAATCACAAGAAATATATTTAGGTTTGCTTTATATATTGAATAGGACATTTCATGGATTATTTTGACTCATTTTAATTCAAAGATGATTTGAATTACACCCAAAACTGTCAGTCCTAGGAGCTATTTTTTTTCTGGAAGATTTCAATTCAACAGAGGTATTCAATAACTGTCTCACACTGAACCATCATCAGATCAAAATATTTCACCAGAGTGGTAGAATTTTGCATTGATTTTCCAAATGTTTTTAATTTCCTTGATTTGAATGCCAGGGGCATTTGGCTTATCTCCTTTTACTTAATGAATCATGAAACAAACATGGTTATCAGATGAACCTACAATATTTGAAAAGAGTAGCTTTATTTATAAAGGCTTACATCAACTCATATGCAAAAAGGTGGAGACATTCAAGGTGACCACCCTCAGTGACTGGATTCAGTATCAGTTTTTGCCTTTTCCTTATCATCCATCATTTTCTCTGTCTCACTATAGAATGTCAAGGCTAGAAAGGACCTTTCGGGTCTCTGCTCCCACATTTCTTACATTCTTGTTTTATAAATAAGGGAACAGTCCAGGAAGGCTTAGTGAATCTCCTAAGGATAAACCACTTACAGGACTACAAGTGAAAGCCAGACTCCAAAGTTCTCATATCATCTGGCCCTGCCTATCAGCCTGACTGCTCTCTACCCGTATCCCCTCTCACTTTTCTCTAGCCACACATGACTTTTTGTGGCTCAGACACTTTAGACTCACCCCTCTCCAAGGGAAGAAGTTGTTTGTGGTTCGGTTGCTAAGTTACGTCCAACTCTTTGTGACCCCATGGGCTGGAGCACACCAGGGTTCCCTGTCCTTCACTCTCTTCTGGAGTTTGCTCAAATTCATGTCCGTTGAGTTGGTGATGCCATCTAACTTCTCATCCTCTGCTGCTCTCTCCTCCTTTTGCTTTCAGTTTTTTCCCAGCATTTGGATCTTTTCCAATGAGTTGGCTCTTCTCATCAGGTGGCCAAAGTATTGGAGCTTCAGCTGCAGCATCAGTCCTTCCAGTTAAATATTCAGGATTGAAATGATAACACTTAACATTTGTGTCTGTCTCAAATGCCTACATGGTTTCTGACTCTTTTACCAAATATCAATACCACCTCTATTTCACCATATTTCCTTAGCCGCCTTCAGTTTCCTGCTTTATATTTATTATCTGAAAGTATAATGCTTAATTATTTGGTTTCTACTATTGTTGTTTATCTCCACCATTGAAATGTAAGTCCACAAACAGACAATTATTTATCTTTCCCCATTTCTAGAACAGAAGCTGGCCTACTATAAATGTCCAGTAAATAATTATTACATGAATGAATGAGTGAATGAATGAATCGCATTCTTACAATCTCATGCAAAATGGTCAAGTGTATGGGCTTTGGCTTAAGATACAATTGACAGCTATGCCATTTCCATGAGTGCATCCTTGGGTGGGCAGTTAACCATTCTAAGCTGTAACTTTCTCAGCTGCAAAATGGATTACTTGTCTTGAAGGTTTTGAGAAGGTTAAAATGATATGATGCCTATAAGGCATTTTCCCCAGAGCCTGTGTTTTGCATATTTAATTAAAATGTAACCATTAATATTATTCTATCAGCCATCTTCAAGTTATTTCTAGAGGAGACTGTGTTATTTAAAGCTCATTGTAGGAGTGACATCAGCAAAATGGTAGAATAGGAGTTTTCTACCATCCACCCCTCCAAACCCACAATTCTGACAGTTATTCACCTATGAAATACTTTGGGGAAGTCAGGATGTCCAGTGGAGATGTTCAGGCACACTATTGAAACAAAAACAATCCAAGATTAGACACATTGAGAAGAGTCAGAGTAGCAGTTTCACCTCCTTCCAAGGAGGCGGAGTGTAGTGCCAAAAGAGACCTTCTTGACCTATGATTTCTTTCAGGGGTTAAACTGAGAGCTTGTGAGTGCACTTCTGGCTTCTCAGCTATGAGAGATACTGCCAAAGTAGCTCACTTTGTTCTTGTTCCATCCAGAATGCTAAGATGTGCTGCATAACTGGGGGCAGGGAGGGGCTAGGAGAACAGCAGTTAGGGTTCTTAGAGGGCATCAGAAGGAAGGTAGATCCTACTAACCACTTCATGGATTCCATCAGGAAGCCTGCCTATGAGCAGCTAAGGACACCTGACCTGTGGATTCCCCCTGCTGGCACATAGTCACACCCTGTGCTCCACATGCCTCATTGACACAGACCTGAATCCTGTGGCTGGTTCCTCTTGTGTCCTCCAGAGAGTTGCAAGTACAATCCTTTGAAAACTGCTAGCCGGCCCTGACAGCTGCTCAGCCTCTGTTGCATGGGCAGAAAGCACCTCAGCATGCAGTACCCCAGGGAAAGCAAACAAGAGTGAGGCTGTCAGCACCCAGCCTAGCTTTGAAGAATAGAGAGACAGCAGATAATCTTAAGTATGCTCACATAAGACCTTTTGGGTAGCAAGAACTATGAAATAGGTGTATCCATAGAAGAGCACTGATAAATCCTCAGAATCCCTATCAGAATGGGCAGAAGATAATTTTATACTAATACCTACATTAAGAAAAGAAGAAAGCTCTCAAATAAATAATGTAATTTTACACCTCCAAGGAATGAGGTAATGAACAAATAATCCCAAAGTTAGCAGAAGGAAGGAGATAACGGTGATCAGAGCAGAAATAAATGAAGTAGAGAATAGGAAAACAATAGAAAACTCAGTGAAACTAAGTGTAGGTACTTCTGAAAGATAAACAAAATGAAAACCTTTAGCTAGTCTTACCAAGGGGAAAGGACAGAGTGCTCAAATAAATAAAATTATAAATGAAAAATTACAACTTATATCACAGAAATACAAAGGTGATTATCATAAGAGATTACTATGAACACTTATGTGCCAAAAATTGGATAACTTGCTATGGTTAAATACTCATCTCATCTACTAAGACTGAATCATGCAGAAATAGAAAATAATATCAGACCAATAATGTGTAAGGAGGTTGAACCAGTAATTAAAAAAAAAAACAAAAAACCTGCCAACAATAACAGCAACAAGAAGACTGAGGACCAGACAGCTTCTTTGGTAAATTTAAATGGTAAATGTTGATAGAATTAATGCCACTCCTTATAAAACTGTTCTTAAAGATTGAAGAGAGATAATATTCTAACACTCATTTTGTGAGGCTAGCATTAGCCTGATATCAAAGTCAGATAAGGACACTCTCAGAAAAAAAAATATAGACCAATATCACTGATGAACATAGATACAAAAATTTCCAACAAAATACTAGCAAAATAAATTTAGTAGAACATTAAAAGGATCATATACCATGATCAGATGAAATATTGATATATCCCCATGGATTGTTCAGCATCTGTGACTCAATAAGTGATATACCACATTAATAGAATAAAATAGAACTACCATATGACTATATTGATAGACATACACAGAATACATGTTTTTTTGCAATGACGACCCTGTATGCAAGACAGGAAAAAAGACACAGATGTGTATAACGGACTTTTGAACTCAGAGGGAGAGGGAGAGGGTGGGATGATTTGGGAGAATGGCATTCTAACATGTATACTATCATGTAAGAATTGAATCGCCAGTCTATGTCTGACGCAGGATACAGCATGCTTGGGGCTGGTGCATGGGGATGACCCAGAGAGATGTTATGGGGAGGGATGTGGGAAGGGGGTTCATGTTTGGGAATGCATGTAATAATTAAAGATTTTAAAATTAAAAAAATAAAAAACTAATTAAAAAAATCAGTATCCTTAGGTGATTAAAAACTCAACAAATTGGATATAGAAAGAACATAATTCTATATAATAAAGGCCATATATGACAAGCCCACAGCTAACATCATACTCAAAGGTAAAAGGCTGAAAGCTTTTCCTCTGAGATCAGGAATAAGATCAAAGATGCAAGGATAAAAAATGTAGTATATGATTACAGTGAAATATTATTTAGCCATAAAAATAGTGAAGTTCTGCCATGTTGCAGCAACATGATGGTCCTTATGGCATTGTGCTATGTGAAATAAGTCATACAGAGTAAGACAACTACTGTTTGATCTCACTTACATATGCAATCTAAAGAGCCAAATTCATAGATACAGAGAACAGATTAGTGGTTGTCAGGGACTTGGGAGTTGATGTGAGAAATGTGAGAAATGGGTCAAAGAGTGCAGCCTTTCCCTTACAAGAGGCATACATTCTAGGGAACAAGTGTTCAGTAAGATGACTGTCATTAAGCAAAATGTATTGTACGCTTGAAAGTTACTAAGATAATAGATCTTAAATGTTCTCAGTACACATACACAATAAAGTTCATTGTTTGAAAGTGGAAGAATGTGACCGTATCTGTTTGTTATTTTGTTTGTTTTTCTATTTGAAAATCTCACAGAAATAAGGAAGAGCTAAGAACCAAGCTCAAAAAAAAAAACTAGGGATTTGAGTGAAACCATGATCTAGGCACCAGGAACTTGTGACACTATCATTCAGTTCAGTTCAGTTGCTCAGTCATGTCCGACTCCTTGCTACCCCATGTACTGCAGCACGCCAGGCTTCCCTGTCCATCACCAACTCCCAAAGCTTGCTCAGACTCATGTCCATTGAGTTGGTGATACCATTGAACCATCTCATCCTCTGTCTCTGTCATCCCCTTCTCCTCCTGCCTTCAATCTTTCCCAGCGTCAGGGTCTTTTCTAATGAGTCAGTTCTTCGCATCTGGTGGCCAAAGTATTAGAGTTTCAGCTTCAGCATCAGTCCTTCCAAAGAATATTCAGGACTGATTTCCTTTAGGATTGACTGGTTTGATCTCCTTGCAATCCAGGGGTTTCTCAAGCGTCTTCTCCAACACCACAGTTCAAAAGCATCAGTTCTTTGGCACACAGTTTTCTTTATGGTCCAACTCTCATATGCATACACAAGTACTGGAAAAACCATAGCTGTGACTATACGAACCTATGTTGGCAAAGTAATGACTCTGCTTTTTAATATGCCATCTAGGTTAGTCATAGCTTTTCTTCCAAGGGAAGTTTTAATTTCATGGCTGCAGTCATCTGCAGTGATTTTGGAGCCCAAGAAAATAAAGTCTTTTACTGTTTCCATTGTTTCTCCATCTATTTGCCATGAAGTGATGGGATTGGATGCCATGATCTTTGTTTTTTGAATGTTGAGTTTTAAGCCAGCTTTTTCACTGTCCACTCTCACTTTTATCAAGAGGCTTTTTCGTTCCTCTTCTCTTTCTGCCATAGGGTGGTGTCATCTGCATATCTGAGGTTATTGATATTTCTCCTGGCAATCATGATTCCACCTTGTGCTTCATCCAGTCTGGCATTTCACATGATATATTCTGCATTTAAGTTAAATAAATAGGGTGACAACATACAGCCTTGATGTACTCCTCTCCCAATATGGAACCAGTTCATTGTTCCATGCCCAGTTCTAACTGCTGCTTCTTGACCTGCATACAGATTTCTCAGGAGGCAGGTAAGCTGGTCTGGTATTCCCATCTCTTTCAGAATTCCCTGCAGTTTGTTGTGATCCACACAGCCAAATGCTTTAGCATAGTAAATGAAGCGTAAGTAGATGTTTTTCTGGAACTCTTGCTTTCTCGATGATCCAATGGATATTGACAATTTGATCTCTGGTTCCTCTGCCTTTTCTAAATCCAGCTTGAACATTTGGAATTTCTTGGAGAATTTTGAGCATTACTTACTAGCGTGTGAGATGAGTGCAATTGTGTGATAGTTTGAACATCCTTTGGCATTGCCTTTCTCTTGGACGGAATTAAAACTGACCTTTTCCAGTCCTGTGACCACTGCTGAGTTTTCTAAATTTGCTGGCATATTGAGTGCAGCGCTTTCACAGGCTGATCTTTTAAGATTTGAGATAGCTCAAGGATTGGGGGATATCAGCTCTCCTCTCTTTTTTCCCCCCTGACTTCTATGATACCTGTGAAGATTCAAATTTGGTTGAGTGTGACTTTGATCATACAAGTTTGGTTGAGAGTAGATGGTATCTTGATTCTGAAGTCCTAGCCAGTGTTCGTTAGATGAAATTGGGTGTGTACAAACAAAATCACTAACTCAGAGAATTAGAGATAGTTAGAGAATGTTGCACAGTGCAGAAACACAGGAAGTCAGCCGTTCCCTCAGTAAAAAGTATTTGACTTTTGCGTTTTGGAAAAGCAGTTGAGGATTTGTTTTCTTTGGTGAGCAGCAAGCCATGAAAATGACCTGGCTTATTTGGCAGCAAACTCACATCCCCAGAGCTGTGTTAGTGATCACCTCTAACCTGTTGTTTTTTTTTTTTTTGATAGCACTGAATTATGCAGGACAAAAGTTCCCTCAAATCAATACCCAAGCATGTTTAATATCCAGCTAATTGATAAACTGAATAACTCATGAAAATGTTGTAAACTGTGTGCTTCCAACTTGGTACAGCTTTAAAGAATCAAACAGCAGTTTTTATTTGTATTTTTCCTTTTCACAAAATTAACTGTCAATTGTTTCTAAGAGAGAAGCTTGGTAATTGGATTATTTTATGATTAATAATTATTGAGCACTATACTGGAAATTTGTCATTAATTTTGACTGTTCAGTATCTGATCCTTATTCCCATGTTTGGAGAACTCTTTACTCTTTGATTAAAGGTGAGCATCACAGCCTTTTCCCTATTTATAGAAGCTGACAATGTTGGTTACTTGCTTTCCCTCACATTCTTACAATACGATGGGCATCTGGCTTACAGTCTACCAACTGGTTGTGTCTGCCTCAGACCTGATTTTGAACTAATTACTTGGTGAATCTTGGTGTTCAACCAACAGTTGGAGGGGCAAGGTTCTTGAATATATTGATAAGGTTCTTAAGGAACTAATGTTCACTGCTGCTACTGTCTCTAAGCATTTGACATAGTCATTATGCCATTTGCCGTGTCTAACGCTTGAGAACAGTAGTAGCAATGATGTCCTCATATCATTCTGTGACTTGATTTGGGGTGATATACTTGGTCCTAAGCCCCTAGCAGGTTTTGAATTTTTCCAGTAAGTTTTTGAGTTAACTAATACTGTTTGATCAAATTCTTTTTGTGCTTTAATCAACCAGAATTGTTTTCTGTTGCTTGCAGCTGAGAATACTGGATGACACAAGGCATTTTTACATGTTTTTGGAAATATTTAGACTTTACCATACATTAGTGACTTTTGTTTATTCATTCATTTACTTATGAACTTGTTGGACATTTAATTCAGCTATTCAAAATATATTTGATGAGAAGCCAGTCTTTGCCAGAAATTGTGTTCGGGAGTGGGCTGTTGTGTTTAAAGAGATAGAGGGTGATTAACCTTATGATCTTCATTCTTGTAGGAAAAGACTGATACTAAACAAGTAAATAAACTAGATGGTATTAGCCAGCAATAAATGCTATGGAAAAAACTTAAAAGAATAATGCTGTCTTATGACCTAGCAATCCCACTGCTGTGTATACACACCTAGGAAACCAGAATTGAAAGAGACACGTGTACCCCAATGTTCATCGCAGCACTGTTTATAATAGCCAGGACATGGAAACAACCTAGATGTCCATCAGCAGATGAATGGATAAGAAAGCTGTGGTACATATACACAATGGAGTATTACTCAGCCATTAAAAAGAATACATTTGAATCAGTTCTAATGAGGTGGATGAAACTGGAGCCTATTATACAGAGTGAAGTAAGCCAGAAAGAAAAACACCAATACAGTATACTAACACATATATATGGAATTTAGAAAGATGGTAATGATAACCCTGTATGCAAGACAGCAAAAGAGACACAGATGTATAGAATGGACTTTTGGACTCTGTGGGAGAGGGAGAGGGTGGGATGATTTGGGAGAATGGCATTGAAACATGTATACTATCATGTAAGAAACGAATCGCCAGTCTATGTTCAATACAGGATACAGGATGCTTGGGGCTGGTGCATGGGGATGATCCAGAGAGATGATATGGGGTGGGAGGTGGGAGGGGGGTTCAGGATTGGGAACTCATGTACACCCGTGGTGGATTCATGTCAATGTATGGCAAAACCAATACAGTATTGTAAAGCAAAATAAAGTAAAAATAAAAATTAAAAAAAAAAGAATAATGAATTAGAGAGTGGTGGATGTGGGCTCTGGGAAATGTTTCTCAGGAGTCCTGTTTGACTTGAACCTTCAGGAAGGAGGCAGCCAGGAAAGAGTCAGGTGGAGACCATTCCAGGCAGGGAAACAGCAAGTCCAAACTAACTTAGCACTAGAATTAGAGACCGGGTCAATGTGTCTAACACCTTGCCCAAGGTCATAATACCTCTAGGAAGTGCTGGAGCTGAGGTTGGAGTCCAGTTAATGTCTTACAAAGTCTATCTTCTCAGAAGCTATACAGACATATCTTGTTTCACTGTGCTTTGAATTTTGTGTTTTGCTTTGTAAAAAAAAAAAAGTTATAAGAAGTAATTTGTAAAAAATGCAAATTGTAAAAAGCAATTTGCGAAAAGCTTTTTTACAGATTGAAGATTTGTGGCAATCCTCCATCTAATAAGTATGTCATTTTCTAACTTTGTGGCTCTGTATCACAATTTGGTAATGATTGAATAATTCAGGATTTTTTATTATGTTTGTTATGGTCATCTGTGATCTGTTATCTTAACTTGCTAAAGGCTCAGATGATGGTTAGAATTTTTCAGCAATAATGTATTTAATTACTGTAAGTACATACTTTTTTAAAGACACAATGCCCCAGAGAGACGTTATAGGGAGGGAGGTGGGTAGGGGGTTCATGTTTGGGAACGCATGTACACCCGTGGTTGATTCATGTCAATGTATGGCAAAACCAATACAGTATTGTAAATTAAAATAAAGGAAAAAAAAAGTTATTACCAAAAAAAAAAAAAAAAAAGACAATGCTTTTTCACACTTAATAGACTACAGCATAGTGTAGTCAGGGGCCGTGTCTACTTTTACATGTGCTAGAAAACTGAAAACTTTGTGTGACTTGCTTTATTGCAATATTTGCTTTATTGTGGTGATCTTGAACTGAACTCACAGCATCTCTGGGATATTACAATTTGGCAAGTAAAGAAAGAACCAAGGAAGCCAAAAGGTTAAACCAATTTGCACAAAAAGAGACAGAGGGATACTTGATGGAGAAGAGCCTGGATCTCTAAAAGAAGGAAGAGAGAAAGAAAAAAAGACCAGAAAGCAAGTGGTTTTAGAGAAAGGACTTGGAGGAGTCTGGAGGAGTCAAAATGTGATGTTGTGGTGGCTTCTATGCTAAGGTGAGCAGACTTGGGCAAGAGGACTGTGTAAGGCACTGGGGATAAGCTTTGGTAATAAAGATTCAGTCTCTGTCCTCATGGAGCTTACAGTTTAGTGTGGAATACTGACAGTAAGTTGATACGCAATCAACACATCTCATTACAAATGTGATATGAACACAGTGCAGGGTGTTGAGTTGATAAGGAGAATGAAATTTGTCTGGGAATAGGGATGATCCAGGATGGATTGCCTGAAGAAGTAGCATTTAAGTACTGAGAACAGAGGCAGGAGATGAGAAGGATGCTAGCAGAGGTTCACAATTTGTAAGTTACCCTTGGCCCTGTAGCATATTAAGAGCCAAGTCAGGATTTGAACCCAGAAACTCCAGTACTTTGGCCACCTCATGCGAAGAGTTGACTCATTGGAAAAGACCCTGATGCTGGGAGGGATTGGGGGCAGGAGGAGAAGGGGACGACAGAGGATGAGATGGCTGGATGGCATCACCGACTCGATGGACATGAGTTTGGGTGAATTCCAGGAGTTGGTGATGGACAGGGAGGCCTGGCGTGCTGCGATTCATGGGGTCCCAAAGAACTGGACATGACTGAGCAACTGAACTGAACTTCCTGTAGTCCAAGTCTGTCCAGTGCTCTTTCTTTAAGTATAGCATCTTCCCTCACACACAGGTACACACATCTGCATCTACAGACACTCAGGGGCTACATTGTCTGTTCCTTCTTGGCCTGTAGGTGCTTTCTGCAGGGGAAGCAGTGATTGCTAATGACGTTCCTGATGCCTGTGATACTTAGGTCACTTTATCGATCAACTGTGGCATTTGGTGGCAGTCTTGCCACCTGTCTCTTTCTATCAGTGTCAAAGAGTATTTCACTGCAGGCCACAGGTGCCAGCTGTCAGCCTGAAATAAACCAGGGTCTGCCCCAGGATAAGTGTGTTTAGGGAATCACTTCAGATTGAATTTCTCATCTGACAGCCTCTTCTGAGTCTGAGACTCCAAAAAGGTAAAATAAACAAATTATAGATGAGTACACAAACATGTAGGCTTCCCAGGTGGCACAGTGGTAAAAGAATCTGCCTGCCAATGCAGGAGATGCAAGAGATATTGGTTTGATCCCTGGGTCAGGAAGATCTCCTGGAGTAGGAAATGGTACCCACTCCAGTATTCTTGCCTGGAAAATCTCATGGATTGAGGAGCCTGGTGGGCTGCAGTCCATGGGGTCACAAAGAGTTGGATATGACTGAGGAACTAAGCATGCACACAAACAAACATATGACTGTTTATGAGGCAATAGGCTGGCTGTTCCTAGGATCTCATTAGTCACTCTATATTTTTCTTCTCCTCTATTAGCCTATCATATGGTCTATTTGAAATATACATGCATTTAATAGCTTTACTTAATTAGGCCACTAACCAAACTGCTGATACTATGGCGATGATTTTTCTCAGAAGGTAGTAGCTGTCAGTGGTTTTTCTCATAAAGTAGTAGCTATTCCTGGCAGGGAGTGCTTTGATTCAAGAGGTGGAGAAAGAAGAGAAAGGAGAAGGAAATTGAACTAACAGTTTTTGATTCCCCACAATACTGGGCACTATATCAGGTAGTTTACATATTCATATAGTATCTCATTTAGTCCTACTGTTGACTTAAAAAATGTTCACGGCCTAAAAGTTGAGAGTTAGCTTTTATTCGATGGGAACTTTTAGGACTTCAACCCCAGGACAGCATCTCAAGTGACTCTGAAATAATTGCACCAAGGAAGTGAGGGGAGGAGCCAGAAGTTTTGCAACAAAGGTCAGGTAGTCTGAACATCAAAGGATTATTGTTAATTAAAGAAAAGCTGATATCCCAAGTTAAGGAATTTAGCATTTTTCTATGTTTGGGAAGATGCAAGCGTCTGGACTCACTGTAATCATACCTTTCATAAGCAACTCAGCTATCCTGGGCCAGTATCAGGATATGGTTTTTTCAAATCCTGAGCTCTCCTGTGGTTCAACTGTAGTCCTGATGGCTGTCAGATCACAGGTTTTCTTCTCCTTCCTGAATATCCTTAGGGCTCAGGAGCTCACATTGGAGGGCTGGAATGGGGCTGTTGACTGTGACATCCTTGTTTACTGATATAGTAGAAAATACTCCATTTCTCACTACCAATATACCTGTGAAGTAGATACTATTATTCACATTTTACAGATGAGACAGCTGTCACCCTGAGAGTTTAGGTAATTTGTCTAAGGCCCCAACTGGTAAGAGTCAAAGTTGGGATTTAAATGTCAAATCCTCTTCTTCTCTTAGTCACTAGACTTCATGATCCTCACTATCAGGCTTATAGTCTGGATCACCATTATTACCCAGCAGAAGCTGCTTTGTTTGAGAACAAAAGAAGGTCAATATGATGTCACATTTTTAGCAGAAATAAAAATATTCCATGCCCCCAAACCATAAAGAATTTTAAAAAGCAACTTGTATCTTTATCTCAGGTCTTGAAATTGCCTAAAAGGAATACAAAGCAAGTTATGTAACAAGTGTATCTGAAGAAATATATCTTTAGTCTCCTCTTCCCCAAGTCCACTCATCCCCAAATATTTCATTTTACATGCTCTGTATTTTCCCCAAAGATCTTTCTCCAAAGTTCGTCTCTTTTTGGACCTTTTTAAATCTTATTTGTGGATCCATTTTTCCCCCCCATCAAGCAGTGCCCCTCGCCCCCTGCCTCCTTTAGTGTAAATCTATTGAGCCTTTGGCTTTCCAGGTGGCAAAGTGGTAAAAGAATCTACCTACCAAAGCAGGAGACACTGAGACACAGGATTCCCTTCCTGATGTTGGGAAGATCCCCTGGAGAAGGAAATGGCAATCCACTCCAGTATTCTTTGCTGGGTAATTCCATGGATAGAGGAGCCTGGAGGGCTTCAGTCCATGGGGTCACAAAGAATCAGACAAAACTGAGCTACTGAGCATGCACGCATCAAATCGTTGTACTTCCCCAGCTCTGTTTCTTTACTTTCCAAATCAAAGTTGAGAAAGCTGACCTTGGCAGCATATTACCTGGTCTCAGACCTTGGGTCCAGCCCTTCCTGGGTGTCTAATCCTCAATAAATGATTTTACCAAGCTGAGTCTTAGTTTTCTCTTTCGTAAAGAAGATGTAATAATATTTGCATTATTGGATTCATTTTAAGATTAAATAAGTTCATGTATATAAACCATCTAGAACATTACCTGATATAGCATTTAAAAAATAATTAATGTTACTTTGAGCTTCCTAGGTGGTGCTTGTGGTAAAGAACCCTCCTGCCACTGCCGGAGATACGAGGTGGTGATTTGCTCTCTGGGTCAGGAAGATCACCTGGAGGAGGGCATGTGATCCATGGGATTCTCCAGTATTTCTGCCTGCAGATTCCTAGACAAGAATACTGATTAGAGATGCTGAATAGAGATAAGAATAGTGAATAGAGATTCCTGGAGACAGAGGAGCCTGGTGGGCTACAGTCCATGGGGTCATACGAGTCGGACACGACTGAAGGGACTTAGCACACAGGAATGTTACTTTAATTCTTATTGCTGTTACAATTTCAGGAGGAGTCAAGTACTGGAAACTCAGCTAGCAGGTGCTTTATCCTTACAAGTTGGAGGGAGGAGAAACTATGAATATTCTCATGTAATTTGGGGAACTACTATCACAGTTATATTACCATTAATTATTGCTGATATTGTTTAAGTCAATAAAAATTATAGTTACATTTGCATTAATAGCTATTAACATTTTTCAGCAATAATAATATAATGATTTTTTTCCTAAGTGCCCCTATGTTCAGTGTCTCACATATTACCTATATTATCTTATTTAATAGTTATAACTCTTTGAGATATCATCATTAGCCTGTTTGACTGATGGAAAAAGACTATAAGAGGTGAAGTACCTTTGTCTGAGACAGTGCTTCTCAAGCTTATGTTCCAGCTTATTTAGAAAATGAAAATATTATGCTTTGGAATAAACTGTGATGAAGGTCATAGGTCATAAGGGCTGAGAAATCACTTGTAATCCATTATCAACCCAGTGGCTAGAATTCTTTTGTCTAAGGGAGAGTCAGGATGAGGACTCAAGTCTGCCTGACCTCAAATTCCAAGCTGTAGGTGAACTGGTTCCCATTTGGTCATCCTCCCACCAATTATTGTAAGTTGTGGGGATATGCACATATATTTCTATATAGAACTGTGTAAACATATAATGAAAACACTGGACAGTGACATAAAGCAGACAGATATTAGAGGGGAGTTGATATTTGAAAGAAGAGAATGCCACTGGGTGACTTTCCTGTTTACTTATACTTTTTAACTGCTATGTGAGCTAAAAACTGTAATCTTATTGACATGAGGAGTTAGAAGAAAGAATCTGGGGCTATTTGAGAAGCTGGAGAAGAGAAAATTCTATAAAGGAGAATACTATGAAGGGGAGCCCTTAATTTTTCATATAAACTGTCCAAAGCTCTAAATGACTTCTGAACTATACAAATGTGAAAGCTAAAAGAACTGAAATTTCAGTTGATGTCCTCTGCAGTGGAGGCAGAATTTGTACTTTACATCAATTTAAATGTCTGCTAAAATAAGGAAATAACAACAAAAGCAAACATGCCTATACAGAGGAATATAACAGAATCCATAGTGTCATGTACAACATCCAGGATACTCTCCAGAATTACTAGATGTAAATAAAAACATATGAGCATACATAAGTCAATAAACAAAAATAACCCCATTAGCAGACACTAATTTTTTAAAAAAGTATTATAATTATGCTCAGAAGTGTAAAGTTTGCTCATAATGAATAAGCCCAGTTCATGCTCTTTATTATTATGCTATGTTACCTTCCAGATTTTTCTTAGTATACTGTTTCCCATATAACAGATTTGAAAAATAAAGGACGGAGAAGCACCTTGCCTAAATTTTTGACACCACTATGACAGAGTTAAGACCAGAGTCTAGGGAATTCCCTGGTGGTCCAGTGGTTAGGACTCCATGCTTTTAATACCAAGGGTGCAGGTTTGATACCTGGTTGGGGAATTAAGATATCACAAGTTACATGGCATGGCCAAAAAAAAAAAAAAAAAAAAAGACCAGAATCTAGGTGACTGTACTTGCTCAGTAGAATTTTCTGTAGAAGCTAAGACCTCACATGCTAGAGCTGATTTGAATCACTTATATAACCTTATATTATTTAATTAATCTAAGCCTCATTTTTAAAGTAGTTACTGTTAAGAATTACTCATGCTATTACAGATACAATGCTTAACAAAGTCCTGACACACAGTGCTTCATAACACTTTAGTTATCATCATCTTTGTGTCACCACCAATTCCTAGATGAAATTCTTTACTGATATAATCACTATATCAAACAATGAAAAGGGAAGAATCTACCACAAAAATTTTCTCATGTATTGCTCCATATCCTTTTTCAAGATTTATTAGGCACCTTCTTTGTACAAGAAGTTGTGCTTGATATAGAGGAAAATATAGTCATATAAGACATAGTTTTTGCCCTCAGTGAACTGTAATACCTAATTTTAAAAAGTAAATAATTTACATGGCAGAGAAACAAATCCAGAACTGTGGTTTTTTCTTATTTTTAATATTTGATATAGAATAGTTAAAGTGTATGATTCCCCTTATGTTAGTAATGATAAGTAGCCATTCAGTCCCTACTGGTCCTCCTTTATTTGGGGGTTTCTGAGTTCTTCAGGAAGTTAAAGCAGATTATGGACCCACACCGTATCACCCAGAAACCAGCTGAAACATAATCTTAGGGATTCTATGTGGCAGAAATCTCTACTTTTAAGGATGTAACACTGGCTGTTGAAAAGCTCAAAGGAGGGAAAGAACCATGAACTGAAATGTACATCCTTGAGCCTTTGGGCCCTTCAGTGGTCCTCATTCTGCCCTGCAGACAGCAACCTGCTCCCTTTTGCAGAACAACAGCTCTGTAGGTATTTGGAGACAGTTAATGTGCTGAATGTCTCCATTTCTTTTGGTGGTTATTCATTTCTCATGGGCTCCAGACTCTTTATCAGCCTGTTACTTTCCTCTAACTGTGTAATAGCTCTGTAATTTGTTTCCTTTAATCACAAGAGGAACATATTCTCAGTGTAAATAAAGGTGAAACCAAATCAAAACACAAACAAATCCAAAGCTGTACAGTTTTGAGTGAAATAAAAAGTAAATGTGTCTACACCACTTAGGCAAATTACTTTCCTACAAACAACTGTCAAGAGTGTGGCTGCCTTACGAGATGATATCTCGGCATATGCTGTGCATTTATCTGTATGCACAGATTTTTTGTTTGTTTGTTTTACTCAAGTAGAATCACACTATGAGTACTGTTTTATAATTTTAAAAAACATTGTTCTATCTCAAATATTGGTTACCTCATTCTACCATATGAGAGAATATAACACAGAGCTTTTATTATTTAACTTAGAGTTGGGGCTCTAGTGTTAGTCATCATTGTTTCATTTGTTCAAGGCATATGTATTGAAGGCTTAGTGCTCTAAGTGCTGGGATAAAAACTCTACAGTGAAGATGTGAACTTACCCTCAAGAAACACGTGGCCTAGTGGCAAACATAGATAATCTGACAAAATATTACAAGGGACTGTGATGAATCTATGATAGCACTGAATTTGTCTCTAAATTTCTGTTCTATCTTCCTCTCCTTTTCTTCTGTTTTTAGAAACTGATATGTAACATATCTTTTTTAAGTTAGATATTTTTAGATAGAGTTCATTTTTATCTGTCCTTAAATGTGCTACTGTAGGAACCATGGAAACCAACTGTAAATCTCACCATATCGATGGAAACTCGGTTAACAAAGAAATAACATGAATTTTTGTAAATATCACTGCCTTTATTCTCTGTAATTTTGAATGCAAAATATAAGCTATATTTACAAAGGAATAGAAGTTACAGAGAGATACATTTCATAAAGTTCTTGTTTTGAAAAAGAATTAATATTGTCTGCAAATGAAGACTTGTGGAGGTAATGAGGGCCACATTATTAAAAATGTTCAAACAGAGGTTGAGAAAGAATGTTAATACTCTCAAATGGAGTAACTGGCATAAAGTAGACATCCAATAAATATTTGTGGAAGAGAAAGAGGAGGAGAGAGGGCATAGAGATAACTTTTAGTCATTTGTTCAAGAATATTTATTGATCACCTACTCTAGACCTGGCTCTCTGTTAATTACCAGAAACAGTAACAAGAATAGCAGAAATGATAATGATCCCTCCTGCTCATTGAATTTACATTGAGTTTACAGGAGGGACATAAACACTAAGCAAAGAATTACACAAACCTCTAACTATAAGCTGTTGTAGGTTTTAAAACAAAAGTTTATTAAGCTACATAGAAGCATGTGTGGAGGGCTGAACTAGCCTGAAGTGGAAGGGATGACTTCTTAAGATATGAGGTGTATGAGGGAGCTGATAAATGGAGTGTTCAAGTATAAGTACAGGTCATGTGGTTGGATAGTCCTGGAAACCCTCAGGCATCCAGGAAAGGCTGATATTAGTGAAAACCCATAGTGCGAGGTGGGTGGTAGGGTCAGACGGGGCTTAAGAAGTAACCAGGAGTGAAGTTCATGGAGAGCTTTCAAGATCATATTGAAGAATTTGGTCTTACTTTAGGAATATCAGGGAGTCCAGAAGGACTTAGAGATAAGGAGGGACGTGGTGAAAGGTGTGGTATATGTATGTGCAATGGAATATTACTCAGCCATGAAAGGAATGAAGTTGGATCATTCGTAGAGACGTGGATGGAGCTAGAAGAGTCTATCATACAAAGTGAAGTCAGTCAGAAAGAGAAAAAAATATATATATTAATGCATACAAGTGGAATCTAGAAAAATGAGACATATTGGCGGGGCAGGAATAGAGATGCAGATGCAGAGAAGGGACTTGTGGCTGCAGCAGGGGAAGGAATGGGTGGGATGAACTGGGAGAGCAGGATTAGCATGTATATACTGCCATGTGTGAAATGAGTAGCTAGTGGGAAGCACAGGGAGCCCAGCTCGGGGCTCTGTAATCACCGAGAAGGGTGGAATAGAGGGTAGAAGGGAGGTCCAAGAGGGAGGGGATATATGTTACACATATGGCTGATTCACTTCACTCTACAGTAGAAACTAATATAACATTGTAAAGCAACTATACCCCAATTAAGAAAAATCACATTGGCTGCTTTGTGGAGAATCAAATAGTACTGTTCAGACCTGAGAATGTGGGAACATGAAGGGCAATGGGGACAGTGGACTGAAGTGAGTGGGGTGAAGTGATTGGAGAGCTTTGAGAGATGTAATGGACAGGGCACGCTGATGAAGTGGATGAGAAGAGGAAGTTACCAGCAGTAGAAGGGTGACAAGGTTAACTCTTAAGTTTCTTGCTAGTCCAAGTAGGTGAGTGATGGTGTTCACTGAGGCAGGAAGCAGTGAATTGCAAGCAACAGGTTTTTAGGGAAGAAAAAAATCCCAGTTCATGTTGAGGGTATGTTCCTTTTCCGGTACTTTAAGCCATAAGGCACTTTTAGATGCTTTACATATTCTATTCCACTGTCTCTTCATCATCTTCATAATACAAGTTAAGTATTATTTTACTCATATTCTAGATGAGGGTATAAGAATACTAAAATTAGATTGGTAGTGTAAAATCACACAGCTAGTTAGGGCTGAAGTTGTATTTGAAACTGAGTGTACTCTATTTTTCTAGCTGAGTGTTTAGTCATATGTTAGCTAGGTAGTTATATTGTTGAGAAATGTAAAGACACTGGAGTGGGTGTCTTTCCTTCTCCAATGCATGAAAGTGAAAAGTCAAAGTGAAGTCGCTCAGTCGTGTCTGATTCTTAGCGACCTCATGGACTGCAGCCCACCAGGCTCCTCCGTCCATGGGATTTTCCAGGCATGAGTACTGGAGTGGGGTGCCACTGGCTTCTCTGGCTGCTGCTACTAAGTCTCTTCAGTTGTGTCTGACTCTGTGCTACCCCATAGACACCAGCCCACCAGGCTCCTCTGTCCCTGCGATTCTCCAGGCAAGAATACTGGAGTGGGTTGCCATCTCCTTCTCCAATGCATGCATACATGCTAAGTTGCTTCAGTTCAGTTCAGTTCAGTCACTCAGTCGTGTCCGACTCTTTGCGACCCCATGAATCGCAGCACACCAGGCCTCCCTGTCCATCACCAGCTCCCGGAGTTCACTCAGACTCACGTCCATCGAGTCAGTGATGCCATCCAGCCATCTCATCCTCTGTCGTCCCCTTCTCCTCCTGCCCCTAATCCTTCCTAGCATCAGAGTCTTTTCCAATGAGTCAACTCTTCACATGAGGTGGCCAAAGTACTGGAGTTTCAACCTTAGCATCATTCCTTCCAAAGAAATCCCAGGGCTAATCTCCTTCAGAATGGACTGGTTGGATCTCCTTGCAGTCCAAGGGACTCTCGAGAGTCTTCTCCAACACCACAGTTCAAAAGTATCAATTCTTCGGCGCTCAGCCTTCTTCACAGTCCAACTCTCACATCCATACATGACCACAGGAAAAACCATAGCCTTGACTAGACGGACCTTAGTCGGCAAAGTAATGTCTCTGCTTTTGAATATGCTATCTAGGTTGGTCATAACTTTTCTTCCAAGGAGTAAGCGTCTTTTAATTTCATGGCTGCAGTCACCATCTGCAGTGATTTTGGAGCCCCCCAAAATAAAGTCTGACACTGTTTCCACTGTTTCCCCATCTATTTCGCTTCAGTCATGTCCAACTCTGTGCCACCCCATAGACGGCAGCCCACCAGGCTCCTCTGTCCCTGGGATTCTCTAGGCAAGAATACTGGAGTGAGTTGCCATTTCCTTCTCCAAGAGGCTACTGAAGGAACCTTAATGACTATCCTCAAATGTTAAGAGACTTAGAAACACTGTGATGTTTGGACCCAGATCTGAATACGAATAGAACTCATTCATCCACTAGTTTTGGACCTTGAATAAGTTGCTTTATTCTCCCCAGGCTTATATTCTTCATCTGCAAGATGGATATAAAGATACTGATCTTCCAGATGAAGAGAGATATCCTGAAGATGTACTTTTGAAAATTAATCCAGTCACGGTTAAGTTAAAGTACTAGCACAGCAGAGATGGAGATGGGAAAGAGCACAAAGGATCCATATTTGACTCTTTGCCTGCTCTCCCCAACAGGTGTATGCAGGTTGGTGCTGAGCAAAGAGTCATCCTTTGTTCCATGTGACTCAGTGGTGGGCAAAGAGAGAGACTGGAGAAAGAGACGGTGTTGAGAGCACAGATTTTCAAGTGCTGTGAACTTGAGTGAGAGCATGATTTATCTAAGCCTCACTTTTCTCATCCGTAAAACTGGAAAAAAAGGGTTATTTAAAGATTTCATAAGATCTTAGTGCAGTGCCTGATATACAATAGTTACTCAACAAATACCCGTTGCTCATTAAGTAAATACTCAAGTCGGAGGCAGGAACAGAGAAATATACATATCTATTGCCCATGTTTATTACTATTAGTATGGATCCCAGTCTCTTTACTTTAACAGATCTATTCAACCAAATTATAATGCTTTTTGTTTGTTTCATTCAACCAGAAACAAACTCTAATTGGTTTCCCTGTAGCATGGACCAGAGAAATCAAACTGGCTTGGTGCCCTCTTATACAGTGAGCTGCAAACTTTCTGTAAGTCATCTCATTAGCTCCCCTGTGATATTTATGAAGCCTGGGATTTGCTAATTATCTTAAATGAGGTTAGGATCTTTAGTATGTGTTGAGAGGGGAGTGGTGGAGAGAATCAGAGAACCTTAAGAGACCTTAAATGCAAATCTTTACTGAACCATTTTTTGGTTATGTTCCTCAGTACGGTGTCTGACAAATACAGTATGGGGTCTTATTCCCCATCATCTGTGTGATGGAGTACCATCTGGGCTTGTAGAAAGAGACACAGTCTATACGATTTGGCTGAACTAATTAGTCAGTGAATAAATTATCAAAACCGACAAATGCAGTTCAGACCAGAAGTGACTGTGTGTTTTAAAATTTTTATTAGCTCAGCTGAGTCTCTGAAAAAATTTGTTTCTAAAGAAATTCATTACATGGAACTGAGAGCATGATTTCTCAAAAACAACAAAAAATTTTGACTTTATTTCTTTTTAAAACACTGAATGCTGCTTAAATGAAAAGTAAGATGCTAATAAACATCTGAATGTCCTAAGCTAGATCAATGGTACACATTAAGTCAGTTTAAAAAAGGTACTGCTTTTTCTAACCTGTCCTTGTGACAGGTGCCTTTGTGAAGTTCCAAAGGCAGAAAACATTGATGACTTTCTCTTACTAAGATATGTAGCCTCACATCCAAGGATCTTCCTAATCAATCAGAAGAAAGATAGCTAGTCTTTATTGGGTGCTATGTATCAGACATGTTGCTAAACATTTCTCTGTGGATTAGATTATTTAATTCTAATTTATTAAAAATTTTGGAACAAAATTGTGAGCTAGGCACTATAATGATCCCTTGTCTATCTGTGGAGTAACTGATGTTTAGAGAGATGCCTGCCAAGGCAGGAGATATGAGACACAGATTTGTTCCCTGGGTTGGGAAGATGTCTTAGAGGAGGAGGGATCTTTCCCAGTATTCTTGCCTGGAGAATCCCATGTATAGAGGAGTGTGGCTGGCTATAGTCCATGGGGTCTCAAAGAGTTGGACACAGCTGAAGGGACCTAGCACACATGCACGTAACTTCCGCGTGGTAGAGAAAAAGTATGAATGTAAATATTTTGTGCTCACTCTGTCTCAATGGTCAGCAAATTATGGCCCATAAGCTAAGAATGTTTTTGTCCACTTTTAAGGGATTGGAAAAGTTAAAATCAGTACCATACTTTGTGGTACATGGCAGTTATATGAAATTCAAATCTCGGTGTCCATAAATGAATCTTTATTGGAATGCAGCCATGCCTATTTGTCTACATACTGTCTGTGGCTGGTTTTGTGTTGCAATAGCAGAGCTGAGTAGTTGTGACAGAAATCACCTGGATTGCAAAACAAAATATTTACTATCTGGCTCTTTACAGAAAAAGCCTGTTGGTCTCTGACCTGTCCTAAGCCTTTCATAGTACTACCTCCCAATCTGTGGTGAGGCCTTTCTAGTCTAGGCGCTTGACCACAGATGCTCCTGACATCTTCATTCCTATTGTGCTTGCTCTGGGAACACAGTTGAATGTCAACTCTATCCACTGAATGCCTCATATGTTTTCAGGTCCAGATCAAATATCACTTACTTCACCTTTGAAAGTCTTAGTTGCCCCACTAGAAATCCCAATTTGAATCTGAATATTTTAAAAAGAGGATCCATTAGCTCACATGAGAAACAAAGAGAAATTACTCTCACTTTCCATACAGCTTCATTTAGGACAAAAAAGATATTATTGGAAGCTCTCTAGTACATGTCCTAAGCATTAAGGAGGTCTTAAGGTTTTTGAGGTCTATATAATTCATGCCCCTCCTGCCATATCCTGCTTTTCCCCTCCAAACCTGCTGTTTCACACCACCTAGTCCAGAAAGGATGACTCAATAGAGTCCATGTTTTAGTCGTCTCAAAAAAGACTGAGTCTCATAATGACTGAACTGTCTTAGGTAGTGGAGCCTAATGCCCTCAACCTAATGTCTGAGATCAAAAGAAGGAATTACACTGACTGGCTCAGAAGTGGTTTAAAGCCATCTCTGAACCAGTCACCATGGCCTTAAAATAAATAAATAAGTAAATAAAAGGACTGCTGTGTTTGGATTAAATCAATCAATGTCTTAAACCCAGGGTTTAGGTCAGTATGACTGCAGTCTCATAGATGAGAAATTTGGAATATGATTCAGTTCAGTTTAGTCGCTCAGTCGTGTCTGACTCTTTGCGTCCCCATGAACTGCAGCATGCCACGCCTCCCTGTCCATCACCAATTCCCAGCGTCTACCCAGACCCATGTCCATTGTGTCATTGATGCCATCCAACCATGTCATCCTCTGCCTTCGCCTTCTCTTCCTGCCCTCAATCTTTCCCAGCATCAGGGTCTTTTCAAATGAGTCAGCTCTACGCATCAGGTGGCCAAAGTATTGGAGTTTCAGCTTCAACATCAGGCCCTCCAAACATGCAATATAGAAATCTTGTTAGGAAGGCTTTTCTGAATGCCAGCTACATCTTCCTGCCCCACAGCCTTCTAGACTTCTAGTTGCTTGAACACACTCCTGTCAGACAGAGTTTTTCTTTCCTTTCTACCTCCATAGCCTTTCCCATCTGCGGCTTGAATTATCCCGAGTTTTATATAACTTTCAATGACTGCTTCTACTTGATACAGTTCAAAAATAAAGTCTCTTATAATTATTGATTCCTGTGCTGGAGGCAGGATGATTTCTTACCTAAAATTTTTCTTTAAGGAATCCTTATGTGATTTTAAAAGCATATTTTGTTGTTCATTTTAGGAGAGTGATGAATATTGAATGTGAACTGCTGGGCCTCTTGAATGTTCATTTCTGTTCATATCTCCCCAATCTCAGTCTCTTGAACTAGATAGGATGCTAAGGGACAGGGGTAGAGATGTAGGTGGTGGGAGGGTCAAAGAAAGAATGTGAGTGAGGAACATCTGCTTTGTTTATTACTCCAAGCAAAAGATGAAGATTCCATGTTTTAACATAACAAATTTGACACAGCCATGGTAAAATATCACACTGCCATTTTTTTTTTTTTCTTTTTTACATCAAAGTGGCAAGATGAAAATCTGCCGTGCTCACCAGAACAGATGTATGGGATCTTCATGGAAGCATTGTTCTTGAAAGCCCAAAGTACTGAAATGATGTAGGCAACTATGCATAGTGAAATAGATACATAAGTTGTGGTATATACATACAGTGGAAATTATTAATCAACAGTCTACAACTGGACCTAATGATATGAATGAATCTCATGTATTTAATATGAGCCCAAATAATCCAAACATTATGGCATCTACTATATGATTCCATTTATACAAAATACAAACCATGCAAAACTGTCCTATATTGTTAGAAGTAAGGATAGTGGGTATTCTAAGAGTACATAAGGGCAGTTTCTGTGTGCTGGTAATGTTATGATTCTGCTTAATATTTTCTACACAACAATTTGTCAAGGTATGCATTTATGATATTACATTTTTCAGTATATATTATATTTCAATGTAATTAAAATGAACATGGAAAAAAAAGTACCTGTAAGGCAGGCTATGTCAAAAGTCCTGTTGCTCTCTAGTTTTTCCCCATGTCCCCAAGCTGGGTTGGTATTTTGAACTGAATGCCTGAATCTGTAGGGGTCCCGGCTGGGGATGGTCACCCTTTCTATATATATAAATAATAGAATGAGGTCTTTAGCTTACTCTTGATGGAGGTTTTGGCTGAGCTAACCAGCCATGATTCAAGTACTAGTGAACCTCCCTGATCAGAAGCTCTTGTTTGAAATATCCACATGTGCTCTAGCCATGAAATGCCATAGTCTACAGCCCTGAACTTTATCCAGACTCTCAACTTCACAGTGGATGCTGCTGCTCCAGATGCTGGTGGCACTTGCATGGGGAAGAAGGGTCCATCTGGCAGTTAAGCTTTAAAGTTAAGCTTTCCTTCTCTCCTTGATGGTAAAGAATAAATTAACAGGTGTTCATTTTTTGCCACTCGCTCTTCTTTGAACTAATTGCTTCTCACTTTGGGATCTGCGGATTCATATAATTTGTGCTGCAGCTTCATCTTTCAAGGTAAAAGACACAGTAATTGGGGAGCAGTGCTTCTGAGAGTTTCCCCACACCGAAGAGGAAGATGCTGATCTATGCGGTTAAGGTCACTTTCATTCCCTTATTGTGAATACCACCAGCATGCATTTTACTGCCTCAAAGTGGGCGTTTTCTTACTCCAGAGAATTTTTTTGAGTGTACTTGAATTTGCCCACTAATGCTTTATGTTAATTGGCCTTTAGGTGTTCCTATTATTGTCTTCAAACAGGTCAATTCCTCCTAGTTTTTTCATCATTTTCTTGGCCACACTATAAATATCCTCCATTTATCAATGCCTGCCTTGGTCTTACCGGTCCAAAGGATGCGTCTTGTTTCAAAATGTGGTTTCAGTGATGCTGAAAAAGAAGACTGGGGATGGCTGTTTAGTTTTTGTGTATTTGCTATTTCACTTGTGTTTGCATCCTGGTGCTGTAATGAAATATCATGTAGAGCTCCTATAGGGCTGATAAGCCATCCTCAGTCCCTAAAGATAGCTCTTTCTGAGCATTACTGCTTTCCAAGAAAATCTCTGTCATTATGCAGAGTGTTATGCATTTCCTTTCAAACCTAGTCATTTGCATTTTTCGCCTTTGAAAAGGCAAATTTGCTTTGAAAAGTGTAATGAAATGTGCCCAAATGAAAAATGGGCCCTGAGGATGGCTGGTGCCAGCATGGGGCTTTAATTAAATGATTAGATGGCAATTTGATATGACCAGCTTTTGAACTGCATCATGTTATCATTTAGCTTTGGGAGGAGAAACGCAGCTTGACCTTTAGAAACACTGAAAGATAATATGAACTTTGGTTCTAACAGCCACAGAGCTGTGTACAAAAACCCTTTTTCTAATTTTCCTTTTTCTCTGACCCTGGTCTCCCAGTTCTCGTGGTTCCTCACTTTTCCCCAGTCAGCCGTGTCCTTTAATGCTTCCGTGTCTTTGCATAGTCTGTTCCTGAGACCCAGAGTCCCCTTTCCACTTCTGGCCTTTCTAGGGAGTCTAGTGTTTCTTCAAAGCACAGCTCACTTTACATCTTTCCTTTCTTTATTGAAATCCTTCTTAATTCCCCTGCAATGGGAGCTAGTTGCTTCTTCTGCTATCCAGAAATCTACAGAGTACGCCCTGCCTCCTCCTGCTTTTATTAGAACCGAGCAGTGCTCCTTTATTTACATATTGTTCGAGGCTGCCTTTGTGTTAAAATGGAAAGTAGAATAGGTGCAAGAGATCACCACCTACAAAGCCTAAAATATTTACTATCTGATCCTCTACAGGAAAATTTGCCCAGGTAAGCATTCCATACAATCAGTCCTCACCAGCTAATTAGTGACTATGACCTCCATGAGGCTGGAAACTCCTAATGTTGCTCACCACTGTTTTCCTAGCAACAAACATAGGTCTGCCAGACAGAAGCTGCTTACAAGATATCAGCTACATATTGTGGCTATGAGAATTCAATGGAGTGATGAAGCTGTGTTGCCTTTGAAGTGCCTGGTACAAACTTGGCACTTAGTAAATGCTCATTTCCTGGACATCTATGCTCTTATTCTTACACCTGGCTGCCAGGTCATCTTGTATTTCCCCCATTACATTGTTGGTTTTTTTGACTGCCAGATTTAGTATTACTTTTGCACATATGCATTAAAGTACTAAATTGATGCTAAAGTTTAACCTTAATATCTCTATTTGTTATTTTTACCCAATATCTAGTGAGCATTTAATCCATCCTAGGAACTGTGATCAGAGCTTTTTATTTGTTGACTCATTGAATAGCTAGTGCTGCCTTTTACAGGCAGATATCCTTTTCCATCTCCCCGCAAAGCCTGAATTTAAATTTTTATTTTATTTTTAATAGATATATAGTTAAGAAATTGGCTCCCACGATTCTGAAAGCTGAGAAATACCAATATCTGCAGTTGGCTAGCTGGAAGCCCAAGAATATCTATGTGTAATTCATTTTGAGTCTGAAATCCTGAGAACCAGGAGAGCTGATGGTGTATTTCCTAGTCTATCAGGTAGCAGACTTAAGACCCAAGAGTAGCTGATGTTTCAGTCTGAGTCCAGAGACTGAAGAAGACCAGTGTCCCAGCTCAAATGCTCAGGAAGGAGGAGGTTCCTCTTACTTAGTCTTTTTGTTCTATTCAGGTCTTCAGGTGATAGGACGACCCACTCACTTTAGGGAGGTAAATCTGCTTTACTTAGGCCACCAATTCAAATGTTCATTTCATTTGAAACACTCTCACACAACAACCAGAGTGTTTCCAAAACACTCTCACACAACACCCAGAGTTAATTTTGGCCAAATGTCTAGACGCCCGTTGGCCCACTCAAGATGACACATGAAATTACTCCATAAGTATTTAATGGTTTAATAAATATGTAAATTTGATAAATGTAAAATTTTTAGAACAGTGTCTAGACCAGATAAAGGCTTAATCAACATTATTATTATGATTTTTCCCAAAAGCATTTGACATATTCTTGAACCAGGGTAGGCTTATAGGTAATTATATAAAATGCAATGTGTACTATATCCGATTGGGACATTTGACAGGAACATTTGGGTTTAATATTATTTATGCAAGCACTACATTGTACATTTCATGGGAGATATTTTCTTTTTTCTCATTCTCCTCTGTGAAAAACAACTGTCTAACATATTATTAGAACACTTAGATGTGATGATAGCTGTTTCCAGAATTGATTTAGGGTCAAATAGTTTTGTGGCATGTTAGTGTCTCTATAGACACACATAAATGAGAATGCTGCCTATGCTTTAGATATTAACTGACATGACAATGTTTTGGTATTCATTAGTTAAAATAGTTATTAGAATAGAAACTTATAACAGGAATATAAAGATAGATCAATTAGTATCTCTTAAATGTCTCTTCTTACTTGGCCTTGAAAAGAAGTTGAGGATGTAAGAGAAGAAAATAGGAGTTTGTCTTTACCCGTAAATGGCTTATTGAATTAGCTATAAAGACAGTTGTGTAACCAGCATTGCAGAAATATAGGGAATCAGGTGTAAAATATATAATGTTGCCACTGGACACCTTTGTAATTCAAAGAAGAAGTATTCAAGTATTACTTGTAACAGTTGGAGGAGATGAACATTGAAATAATTGCATTTGCACTTTAAAAGTTTAGAATGCTCTTTTCAGAGTCCTGTGCTAATGGTCTCCTTGTTCTTCCTGTTTTTTCTCTCCCACCTTCCACAGCTTTGACATTCTTTCTGGTTCATCTGGGGTGGGCGTGCCACAGGCTGAAGCATTCCTGTGTGTGATTTAGTTCCTTCTTGCTCCTGCTTCTAAATCTTTCACAGTTATTATTCATTTGTAGGAGGTGATTTTATTGACTTGGCAGCTGGCTTGTTTAAAACTAGACTAATTTTGAAGTTGGGAATGTCTATAACCAATGGAACACTGAGTTTAAAACAATCAGACTGGATTTAATCAGCTCTGAGGAGAAGAAATCAAAACTACAAATACATGGAGCGTCTTCTCTGACTGATGATGAGTGCTCAGACTCTGAGCTTTCATGAAAGATTGAAGGTACTGTGGTTTACTTTTATCACCTTGGGAACGCTTGCTGTTATTAGTTCCCCAGAGCCACCATAACTAATTACCACAACTTGGTGGTTTAAAACAACAGAACTGTATTCTTCCATGATTCTGGAGGCCAGAAGTCCCAAATCAAGATGTTCACAGGCCATGCTCCTTCTAAAGAGGGGCATCTTCCTGTGTCTCTTCCAGCTTCTGATGACTTCAGCGTTCCTTGGCTTTTGGTAGTAACTGCAGTCTCCCCTCTGTCTCCACATGGCCGTCTCTTTGTGCCACTGTTTTTCTTCCTCTGCCTTCTCTTTTAAGGACATTTGTCATTGAATTTAAAGTCTACCTTGTTAATCTAGGGTGAACTCATCTTAAGATTCTTTTCTTTAATATATATCCTGCAAAGACCCTTTTTCTAAATAAGGTTATATTCACACATTAGAACTTAGACATACCTTTTGCCGGGGCTACAGTTCAGCCCAGTTCACTTACTTACCTTCCCTGCCTTTTGGTTCATTCAGATGTCGATAGTAGCTACAATGTTACATTACTAGGTTGGCATGGCTAAAACCCAAAGGTTACAGGACATTTGCTGTTGTTTTTCAGTTGCTAAGTCATGTATACCTTGACTCCATGGATTGCAGCATGCCAGGCTTCACTATCACTCGGAGGTTGTTCAAATTCAGATCCATTGAGTCAGTGATGCCTTCCAACCATCTCATCCTGTGTTACCCCTTCTCTTCCTGCCCTCAATCGTTCCCAGCATCAGAGTCTTTTCCAATGAGGCTCTTCACATCAGGTGGCCAAAATATTGGAGCTTTAGCAGTCATGAAATTAAAAGACGCTTACTCCTTGGAAGAGAAGTTATGACCAACCTAGATAGCACATTGAAAAGCAGAGACATTACTTTGCCAACAAAGGTCCATCTAGTCAAGGCTATGGTTTTTCCTATAGTCATGTATGGATGTGAGAGTTGGACTGTGAAGAAGGCTGAGTGCCAAAGAATTGGTGCTTTTGAACTGTGGTGTTGGAGAAAACTCTTGAGGGTCCCTTGGACTGCAAGGAGATCCAACCAGTCCATTCTGAAGGAGATCAGCCCTGGGATTTCTTTGGAAGGAA
Source organism: Capricornis sumatraensis (assembly GCF_032405125.1). Taxonomy (NCBI): domain Eukaryota; kingdom Metazoa; phylum Chordata; class Mammalia; order Artiodactyla; family Bovidae; genus Capricornis; species Capricornis sumatraensis. Next base: position 66,808,902 of record NC_091077.1, read on the forward strand.
TGATGCTAAGGCTGAAACTCCAGTACTTTGGCCACCTCATGCGAAGAGTTGACTCATTGGAAAAGACTCTGATGCTGGGAGGGATTGGGGGCAAGAGGAGAAGGCGACGACAGAGGATGAGATGGCTGGATGGCATCACCGACTCGATGGACATGAGTCTGAGTGAACTCTGGGAGTTGGTGATGGACAGGGAGGCCTGGTGTGCTGCGATTCATGGGGTCGCAAAGAGTCGGACACGACTGAGCGACTGAACTGAACTGAGCATCAGTCCTTCCAGTGAATATTCAGGGTTGATTTCCTTTAGAATTGACTGGTTTGATCTGTTTGCTGTCCGAGGGAATATCAAGAGTCTTCTCTAGCACCACATTTAAAAGGCGTATTTGTGATAAAATGGGAGTGACTCAACAGAGGCATTTTCAGAGTCTGGTTGAAAATGTGTACGTTAGTTGCTCCTCTGTTGTTAAGGAAGCCTCCATGAGGATTACACTGAAGATGAGAAGCAAATGGTTTTCTGGTCTTTCAAGGCATTGAGTGATTTTTTTTTCACTTTTAGCTATTATTTTCCCAAAATACTTGCTCTCTTCATTTCTTCAGATACCATCTAGAACATGAGTTACAAAATCTGTACTTTTTTCCATTAAATATCAATAAGAGGAAGTTTGATTTTAGATCGGTAGCATTTTTCCACTTTAATAGACATTTCTTATTGCCTAAATGTATTTTATATGATAAGGCTTTTGAAAGTCCATAAGGTGACATACATGGCTGTATTGTTTCTACAGCTTTATTCCTAGTTGTATTTTATTCAACTTTATTCCTAGCCTAGTACAGTGCCTGTCATGTAATAGATATTAAATACTATTATTGAGTGAATAATGTTCTATGAAGATCATATTTTCACATGGATTAAATGATGCATTTTGAGTCAAAATATGGCAACTGATTTCTAATTATATTCTAATATTGTCTCTCTCTGCTCACGTAATTTTTCTTCATTGGGGATCAACATAGCCATTTTGATTATTTCTTCTTATTTAGTTATAACATATGAAGAGTTGTCAAGGAGGAAAGAAGCCAGGCAGACACTCAGAGATTCCACTGTTCATCACTAGTCTTTTCTGCCATTAGCTTCACACATCACATTCCAACCTGCTTTTGTGTTCCTTGAGGAGCAAGAGCAGTGCCTTCTACTTAAAAGGAAATGATGTTACTTACTGCATCTAATATATGTAGACAGTGAATATCTCTGAATTAATATAAGCATGGGGACATCAAAGCGTAAATCTTGTTTTGTCAAAATAGTCAGAAACATAAATCTTGACTCAGATTGCCTTTTGAGTCCTAGTTTATTCATTTACTAGAAATATTATGCATTTAGCAAGTCCAAGCCTCTGTTTCTTCTTCTGTGAGGTAGGAATAATAGTACAGTTCTCCAAGTTTTGTTCTGAGGAATTGAAATCTTGTAGGCAGCCTACTCTGTGCCTATCACAAGAATGTTCACAGTAAACTTGAGTTGCTATTTTGATAAATAAATTCTTTGTTGAGAAGTAGGAGGAATTTTTCATCTAAAACCCCAAGCAAAACTCGTCACGTATCCTGTATCAGGACCTTGTTGTCTCCAGTGCCCCCAAATTCAGGAGTCTATTCTCCAAAGACTACCTCCCTCACCTTTTTCTTCTCTTTGTGCCTCATTTTCCACAATAGAACTTTAATGAATATAATTCAAGGTCAGCCCAAATACAAATTCACTACCAACTGAGGAAACTTATTGTACACTTGGCTACAGTGAGGTCATTTATGGGTACCTGGCCTCATTTCTCAGTGTAATGTGACATACCTGAGCACATTAATCAGCCCTTCACAGTCAGCTGCAGTTTTTCTTCCCGTTTCTTCATTCATTCATTTCACTCATATTTATGAGCTAGACCCTTTGCCATGTGCTAGGCCACTGTTGAACTGTTTCTTTTCTTTCATCCTCTCTTCAATTCCTTTCCTATGGTTTTTCCAAGGCTTAATCCTAAGTCCAGCCTGGAGAGCATGCTAAGTGACATTGTTTAATATGTCCCCAGTTTCATATGGCTAAAAAAGAGAGGGGTCTTTGTACTTACTTCACTTCGTGGAATCTTTGAATAGTCTTTACTTTCCTAAGACCATACAGCTTCATGGTTTAGAAAGATTTTTGTGTTTTATTTTCTTGGGTTTTGAGCCTATTTCGTTGAGCTGCTTTTAGAGTGACTTTGGGTCGCTAGGATTTAAGTAAATGCTGAATAACGTTTTATACCTGCAATCAATGTTTTAGGAGATATTTTTTAGAAATATGATTTGAAAGTGTTAGTAGTGCCCTTATGATAGAGAGATTTTATATTTTGCACAACATGCTACTTATATATCAGGCAGTACACTGAACACTATACATATTATACAGTTCTCATAGCAGCACCAAGAAAGTTGGATTTATTATTCTACTCTTTTTTCATTTCAGGAAACTGAAATGCAGAGGGATTGACTGATCTTCTTAAGGTCACAGACTACTGTGTTTAAGAAGTCTCTCATCAGGGTTTTCAAACTGTGACATTTGACTCCAAAGCCTTTGTCCTAACCCTGGGGATAAAGAGAGAGAAAAACATATTTAGTAAATAAATGAACAAAAATAATCAATTGCAGATCAGAACAGAGATTTTGTTGTATATAAGTTTTCCAGGGCATCAAACAAAGGACTTGGTTTGTTCTTTCTCCCCACTCCCCTCCTTTCCTCTTCTTTCCTTCATCTGTCCTTCATCTGGGTTCCCCTTCCTTCCTTCCTTCCCCTTCTCTCTTCTTCTCCTCCTCTTCCTCCTTCCCTCCTTTTCTCTTCCCCTCCCTCTCTCTCCTTTTTTCTCCACCTCTCCTTTGTTGCTTGGTGATAACTGACAGTGATAACGTGCATTTCCTCCAGCCCCTGCCAGGGTCCGGGGAGGCACTCATAGGAGCTGACAGATGCTTACTCACATCTGAGTTGCTTGCTCACATAAGGGGTAGGACAACAATATCCTGGCCCCAGCCTGGCACCAAGCCCATGCCAGGCGTGCTTTTTGATGTCTACCTGGTTCAGGCATGCATCTCTTTTCTGGCAAGTTCCAGCTCCATTGTCTCTGAGCACATCCTTGGGCAGAAACAGTTAAAAGCTTATATCATCCCCCTCATCTCACCCAAAACAATGTTTTTCAAGATAGTGTAGTTAGGCTTTATATCTGTATATCTAAATGGGCTTATACAAGAGATTCCATACAGGACAAAATTAGAACTTACCAAGGCTCCAGCTTCTCTTCCAGAATACTGAAACAGACACACACAGGACAGCTAGTAGTTTTCAGTTTGCTCTGAGTCTGAGGAATGTTATTCCATAACTGTAACTGAAAATTCCATATCTCGCTTTAAAGAAATAAAGCATTGGGATTGTATGATGATAGAAAATTAATAACGGGGGCTAAGAAAGATCTGGGAGAAAAACTAGCTACAAATTCAATAATTAGAACTTTAAGGAAAACAATCATTAGTATAATTGTTTGCCTGTCAGTTTCACGGACTGAAATTTTTGATGTTCTAACAATGTATCAGGAATATTAAATATCACCCCAATTTACCTTTCACTTGCTTTAGAGTCCTTCTCTACTGTGCTTCTAATATTCAATAGCTAATATTTTTAGAATTATGCCTTGCTTAAAGACAAAAAAATGTTTCTCTTTACTTGCTTCTATTATTATTTTATGTATTTTAATTTTTAAGTAATTATACCTCAGTCTTAAAAATAATTTTCCGTGGCTGATGAGTATTTACATTTCTCATTTTAATTCAATGGCAGCTTTAATTTGTATACTTTAGATGGGAAATAATTTAAAATATTTCCCTGAAAACCAAGTATGAATCACTATAAATATCCAGTTAACCAGTTGTTCCCTTTGGCGTTTAATTGGCTGACAATTTAATATTGCAGCCAACAAATAAACATTGTGGGTATTTGTTGCTTAAGACTAGTGAAGATTAAAAATCCAATTAGCCATGCTCTGTGTTGCTCACCTACTGTCGCCTGGTAAGGTTTAATCTCCACTGGACAGAAATTAAGACCAAGGGTTATCAGTTACTTCAGAAAGCAGGAAAGTAAGGCATTTATCAAACCAAGTGTGGGGCATTTTATTTTTGATCTGTTGCAAAATCATTTTTAAAATTCTTATTGAATCCAAACCTTCTACAGACTAACACAAGTTTTCAGTGAAAAAAGTAACTTCTTTTAACATGAAAACAGAATGGTGTTTGGCATGGTAGAGGCTTTGTGCTTATGTATTTGATAAGTACATGTTTCTTATGAAGAAAAATCTGTGAGTTATTTAACAGTTTAACTGGAAGGATTAAGCAAATAGTTATAGTCTTGAAGACCTTCTAAGTAATAAAAATAATAATAACTATAAATAATAGTGAAGTGCTTGTGCGTGTGTGCTGCGTTGCTTCAGTTGTGCTTGACTTTTTGCAATCCGATGGACTCTCCAGGCAGTAATACTAGAGTGGATTGCCATTTTCTCCTCCAGGGGATCTTTCCGACCCAGGGATTGAACCCAGGCCTCTTATGTCCTCTGCATTGGCAGGGTTCTTTACCACTAGCACCACTTGAGAAGCCTTGTTAAGTGCTTACTCTGTGTCAAATGCTTTATTGCATTTAATCACTGCAGTATCTAATGAATTAGGAACTACTAAAATCCCTGTATGAAAAAACTTAGGCTTTGAGGGGTGGTGTGATGTGTGCCTGGTCACACAGCAGTCAAGGGTAAAGTCAAAGCATAATATCAGATGTCTGTGAGAAGCTTTAACGTGTCTGTTTACCTTTGGAAGTGATTCTGAGTCATTCCCTCCAGAGCCCTCACCTTAATTACTGGTCTAGGGTGTACTGGTGGAGAAGGCAATGGCAACCCACTCCAGTACTCTTGCGTGGACAATCCCATGGACGGAGGAGCCTGGTGGGCTGCAGTCTATGGAGTCGCCAAAGAGTCGGACACGACTGAGCGACTTCCCTTTCACTTTTCACTTTCATGCTTTGGAGAAGGAAATGGCAACCCATTCCAGTGTTCTTGCCTGGAGAATCCCAGGGACGGCGGAGCCTGGTGGGCTGCCTTCTGTGGGGTCACACAGAGTAGGACACAACTGAAGCAACTTAGCAGCAGTAGCAGCAGCAGCAGCAGCAGGGTGTACTGGGGCTTTGGCCTGCAAATGACACTGACAGGACTTTTCTGGTCCTTCCATTCAACTGGATCATAGCAAGGACTCCCACTACCCTCTAGGCACTGTTCCAGTGGTTTCTTTGCAGCTGCTGTGCCTTCTAGGAGACTTGTGAGCTTGCATGCTAGGAAGCCTTCTGAGGTAGTAACACAAGCAACAGAAAATACATTAGCAGCAGAAGGCAATGGGTTATGCTTCATTTGAGTGTAGCAAGACTGAAATAAGAAAGTGTCTCGAACCGTTTAGAGAAGTGAGAGGGGTAAATGCATGGGTCACCACCTATGGGCGTCTTTCACAGTTGGTAGGATGGTAGAATAGGTGCTTGATTGGCTTGCATTGTGTGTGCATAACAGGACTAAGTGGCCTTGGAAGATATAAATAGGGAGTAGAAAATACGGGTGCTGCTGCAGAGGGCGGGGGTCTTTCCAGCCCTTTAATATTGAAATTTTAGTGCTGTCTTTTTAAAGTAGTCACCTTAGTGATCCATGCACTAATTTCAGCAGTGCTGCCAATGCTCATTTGCAAAAGCCCTTTGAAAAATTACTTTCAGAATTATTTTGAGGCACATGGGAAAATCTGACTCTGGAGCAGGCCTGGGTTTTATTACTCAGTTTAGTCACCTGCCTGCTCTTGGCTGTAAACTCATTTGAACTGTTTCCAATAATCAATGCTAACATTCAAGGACAAAGGTTTTCTGTCACTGTGGATATTGAAAAAAGTACCTTACACACCATTAAGGCAATCGCTAAGCTTGTCTTTGTATCCTCCATGGTGACCAACTCGTCAGCTAGCTCATCACCCATATTCAGTAGAAGTTTATTGACTTTAATAGAAAAGGAAAAAAACAAACAAACAAGAGTTCCAGACACTGGCAGTTTTTCTGGAATAATTTAACATCTTAAGGCAGATACTTTTCTTCAATAAGCTTTGAAATTTATATTCATAATTTTATTAAATCGATTATTTGATATCACCTTGAAACACTTATCTAGTTATAAGTGTGTCTGATTGAAATTAGTCAAGAACTCATTAACTCTGCCATACCATGTATCAGTTTCCCGGAGTTTTCTTGTTTTACTTGAGAGTTGTCCTCTTGGCTCACAAAATGATCTAGAACAATAACAGTGGTGGTGATGATGACATTTCTTGAGTGCTAACTCCATTTTAGGTGTTGCTCTAATTATATTTCATGTCATATTTAATCCTCACAAGCTTCTCAAAAGGGAAAAAAAAAAAGAAAGCTTTATTCTTATCTTCCTATCTGGAGATAAGGAAACAGAGACTCAGGGAATGGTTTGCAAGAAGAACCCAAGCTTCTTTGCCTTTCCACTATTGCAGTGATGTATTCAGTAGGTGCTCCGTTAAAAATAAAGTTTTACCGTATTTCTCACAACTCATTTATCTTTCTCATATTAAGTAAAACTGATCCCCAAAAGTCAGAAAAATTAAAATTACCTGAAAAAGAAGCACTGAAAAACTGATGCTTTGGGTGTGTCATTGCAAATACTCAGATTTTGTTCCTATTTCCTAGCTCCACAACACTCCTTGTACCTGAACTGATTTCTGTGGAAACTGTATTTGAAGCAACACATGTGAATGACTGCTTTCTTTCATAGTCACTTAATGCTATAGTTAGAGTCAAGCCATTTACATACACTCTAGATCTGTTTTGCTTTTCTTCGAGTTTATGACCAGGGTGGTGTTTTCCCTTAAGGAAGGTGGCTATTCCTTTTGGACTAAACATTTTTTAATATCTCCCTTTCTCCCATCAGGACTTCCCTGGTGGCTCAGACCGTAAAGCGTCTGCCTACAATGTGGGAGACCGCGGTTCAATCCCTGGGTCGGGAAGATCTCCTGGAGAAGGAAATGGTAACCCACTCCAGTATTCTTGCCTGGAAAATCCCATGGATGGAGGAGCCTGGTGGGCTACAGTTGATGGGGTCGCAAAGAGTCGGACACGACTGAGCGACACTCACTCACTAGACTTTCTCCCATCACGGTGGGAAGAGAAGAAAAAAAGAGAAATGCACTTTTCCTGGGTATCTGTGATATGATGGTCTAGCTTTTGTGTTCAGCTTTGACTATATTATTACATTTGCTGGCCAAACAAGGTCTTGGGACTGTTCATGATGTAACATGGGGAAGATTGTTGAAGGCAACTTTCAGAGAAAGGGGCAAGAATCCCCGTTGCCTCCTCTCACAATATTTAGACAGTCCATGTGGTTTTGTCCTGTACACCAGAAGTTGAGTGTAGTGACACTAAATATTCTCTCTGGTGTCTGTGCACCTGCGGCTGCCTCATGCTATGGAATCCTTTCTTTTGTTTTAAGTAGACTTCTATGCTATCTGATGCTGTACCAACATCTCAGAGCTCTCTTCTCTGCTACTTCATCTGTATCAGAGGCACTTGTTCATGACCTTGGTTCCCTCTCAGCAGAGGAAGGAGCTCCCAAGCTTGGGACTGTCCATCTCTATGTCTGCCATAGTTCAGATTCTGCCTATAGCTAATGATGCACAGGTGATAAATCCCTAGCTATAAAAAGTAGAAAAGTTCTTTCTTATGTGTCATTGTAATTCTCTTTATTGCTACATCTCTTAGCTGATTTTAATAAATATGGGTAGGAGGACATGAAGAAAAGAGAATTTCCCTGCCTGGTGCTCTCTTCTTGAAAAGACAGTTTTGCTTCTTTGAGTTAAGCCATTTTTTAAATCATCGGTAAATGTTTGCAAATCTGATAAATCTCCTAAAACAGCCTATACTCACTTAAACACAAACCTTGAGAAACTTCTGATGCAAAGATAAGTGTCTGGAAGTCCTGTGTTATATATATTCTTATCAAATCCAAATAGAACCACCGTCCTTTTAATAAACACCCACCCAGTCAATGTGAATTCATACCAACTTGACTTCAACACCCTGATCGTCAACAAATATTCCAATCTCAGACCTACAGAGAAGGCAAATTTTGTTATCAAGCTCTGGGATCAAGTTTTCCTTTGCCACTTGTGAGACTGGGCAACTCCCTTGGCGTCATCTGAGTCTCCCTGTCCTGAACTGTAAAATGAGGATAATTATATCCTTTCTTACTATTATGGTATTGATAGAAGAAATTAGTAAGGCATTATGTGTGGAGAAGGAAATGGCAACCCACTCCAGTATTCTTGCCTGCAGAATCCCATGGATGGAGGTGCTCGGTGGGCTACAGTCCACGGGGTCGCAAAGAGGCAGACACGACTGAGCGACTTCACTTCACTTATGTAGGGTAGCACTTTATAAACACCAGTCAGAGTCTAAAGTTTTCATGACAGCATTTCAAAAGCACTCCCTTGATCCACATTGGCAAGTTGCAGGATGCTGTGGGATGCAGTTAGGTGTGAATCACCCTGCCAGGGTTTGATAGTCTGCTTTAGCCTCTGATACGCTGTGTGACTTTGGGTGAATATAAACCTCTCTGAGATTCGTTTTCTCATTTTTAAAATGAAAGTGACAGTGGCAGTCTGCAGTTCTTGAAGCTGTGAGAATATACTGAAGTCAGTTAGCACAAGGGTAAGTACTCATTCAGTAATATTATTAATATTAATACTGGTTGAGATAGTTGCCAGATGTTGATTAACTTCTTAAGATTTCATTCCACCAATCAGATTTTAATCAGCCATAGTTACTAGCAGGCTTGTGTTTTATTTACAGTTCTTTCACAAAAGATAATTTAGGTTTTCTAAATATATACATATATACATATGCAAACACATATTTTCATAGCTCCTTTATTGTGTTGCATATTAGAGATTTGTTGTGATAGTTGGTGGGTATTTTTCTTTCCAGAACACTTCTTTCTTCTAGAATCCTTCCTTGCTTTGTACTGGGAGTTGAGATTTTAATAATTCCCTGCTAGCCTCAGTGCCTTGTGGATGTCAAGCTGCCCGGGGAAGCAAACCTGAGTTATACCTCACCTGTGATGAGTGTCTCTGTCCATTTAAGGTCCACTTATCGCCTTGAGCCCACGGCTTAGTGAGAGAAGAGTTGTTACACTTGGAGGGAAGTTTCCTATGTCATAAGCGGAGGTAGAGGAGCATGTTGTGAAACCAGCTGCCATGAAATTGAATTACAGGTGTCCTATTCTTGCAGCCTTAAATTGCTCCATTTTACTATGGGCCTTTCTGTTTGTTTGGAACAAATAACTGCAATTTACTAGGATGTTAAGAGATGATGGTGGAAGCAGTCAGAGGTGGTTTAAGGTTTCCATAATGATGGAAAATTACTCCTATCCATTTCAAGTATGGTTTCTCTCCCAAGCCACCACATTTAAATGTGAAGAGAGGAAATACCTCATTTTTTAATACTCTTCTCTCAGCACAATTCTCTTTAAAGGTGCTTCAGGTTCCGTTAAAGCTCTTAACCACACACCCAATCAGTTTTATTTATTATCCTCTGGAATATGTTCAGTAATGACTTCGGAGGTAGCCGGGAGTGAATGGACAATTTGCTTTCACTGCCTTGATGTCCTTAACCCATTTCCTCTTAATTTGCGGGAGATGGTGTGGGGCTTCTGGACACAGCAATCAGAAGCATTCATCAGAAGAATACATGTATGTATTTTACCTTTCTCAGGAGCATTCTTGTTTTCTTTTCAAGAAGGAATGTAAATAATTATAGAGTTTTTCGATTTCTCTTCCCTGAGGCTATTCACTAATCAGATAAGCTGCTTCAGCACGTGGGTGGGATATTGTGGTGGTGGTCATTGTCGCTGTTTTTATGTGAAACAGACATTAAAGTGATCATTGTTTTCTCAGAGTCAAGCAAAGATAGTGTACAATCAAAATGTATATTTTTTGTGGATGTTCTAAATTGAAAAATAAATTGTTCTGTTTCCTAAATGATAACTGTCTAGTATTTGAGAGATTTCTCATGAAAGGAAACTTGGAATTAAGTGGGAGATTTGCTGATATGTTGCATGGCACATTGTTATTTTCAGACTCCATTTCTGACTTATGGTTTTAGTATTTTTTTTTAAACTGTACAAGTATAAAGTAATATATATTTGGTAAAGTTCTTGTAGGGAAGAACAGAGGAATTTTGCACTTCCACTCCCACCCTTCAACCTCTTCCTTGCCTCATTAATATTAATAGTTAGGTGTGTATGTCTTGTGGATGTTTTGGCATGAATACACTGTATAATTGGTGCAGAGAGCAATGTATAAGTTTTGCCTTGTGATTATTTTAAGTAAATGGGACCATATTTTATGATTACTTCTATGTTTTTCTTCTCACTTAACACTATATTTCGTAGATTGTCCACATGAACACATAGATTTAGGTCGTTCTTCTTAAGTGCCGATTAGTATGTGAAGATTTAGATGTGCCACAACTTATTTACATGTGGGTGGACGTTCACCTTGCATTAGTTTGCTTTTACGAAAAAGGTGTAGCTGTGATCATCTGTGTCTATGTCGTTTTATGCATACATGTGCTAGATCTCTAGGACGGACAAATAGTTTTTCTTAGAACACTTCATTATTGGAATCCGTTGACAGGCCATCCTGTTGATGGACTATTTGTCTTTGTTTGCCTGGAAGAAACCATGCAGAGCTGAATGTGCATACTTCAAAATGGGAGGACTGTCAAATTTTTTTTAAGTATATCCAAGAGTTCATGACAATCAACTTTTGGATCATCTTCCATAAAAGGGAAAATGAATGTGATCGAGAGCGGCCAAGGGATGTTGTGTTTGAATTGTCTCACCACACTGTGCAGAACCCGTGGGGTGAGGACAACATGCATGATGTATGGGATGCTACTTGGAGTCAGACCAGCCTCGGTTTGAACCCTGGGCCTCTGACATAGGAGCATTTGAGATCTCTGGTAACTGGCTGTTTCTGAGCTTCTTTACAACAGAATTGACTATATATTGCCTTTCAGAGTGGTCATGAGGATGGAAAGGCTAGTGTGTAAGATGTCTAGGTGAACACCTGCCACCCAGTGGGCCATCAGTAGAGTATTACTTAGAAAGTATTACTACTCTCAACTCTATCATTCGCTATCCTTATGAGATTGATCAAGTTCACTTGTAGTCTCACTGTTTGGTCTGTAAAAGAGGAAGCCAATTTCAGTAATCTCAAATCTCCTTTGCAGTTTTTTTTTTCCATTTTGACAAGTAGCTCTTCTTTTTGAAAAACGTAAGTTTTGTTCATTGTCTTTGTAAGCCTTTTAGTTAGTAGAACACACACACAGGGTATATATTTGATGGACGACACTGCAGGATTAAAGACCCCTCTAAGGCAGAGCCTTGGAGAAGGCAATGGCACCCGACTCCAGTACTCTTGCCTGTAAAATCCCATGGATGGAGAAGACTGGTGGGATTGCAAAGAGTCGGACACGACTGAGCGACTTCACTTTCACTTTTCACTGTCATGCACTGGAGAAGGAAATGGCAACCCACTCCAGTGTTCTTGCATGGAGAATCCCAGGGACGGGGGAGCCTGGTGGGCTGCTGTCTATGGGGTCGCACAGAGTCGGACACGACTGAAGCGACTTAGCGGCAGCAGCAGCAGCAGCAGCAGCAGCAAGGCAGAGCCTCAAAACAGTCAACAAGTGTCAGTACTCATTTAGAGCAGTCCAGGTGTGAGAGTTAGGTCTCCTTTACCTAAGATGAGCCTTCCCACTCTGCTTTTCTAGCCCTCACTCCATTTCATCCTCCACTCATTCATCCTCTGTCAGGATGATTACAGTATTCCATGACATGGATGTTGTTGTTTTTGTTCAGTCACTAAATTGTGTGCGACTCTTTGTGACACCACAGACTGCAAAACGCCAGGCTCCTCTGTCCTCCGCTATCTCCCAGAGTTTATTCAGTTTCATGTCCATCGAGTCAGTGATGCTGTCGAACTGCCTCATCCTCTGCTGCCCCCTTCTCCTATTGCCTTCAGTTTTTCCCAGCATCAGAATCTTTTCCAATGCTCTTTGCATCAGGTAGCCAAAGTATTGGAGCTTCAGCTTTAGCAACAGTCCTTCCAGTGAATATTCATGGTTGATTTCCTTTAGGATTGACTGGTTTGATCTCCCTGCAGTACAGGGGACTCTGAAGAGTCTTCTCCAGCACCACAATTTGAAAGCATGAATTCTTTGGGACTCAGCCTTCTTTAAGGTCCAGTTCTCACATCTGTACATGACTACTAGAAAAACTATACCTTTGACTATACAGACCTTTGTTGGAAAAGTGATGTCTCTGCTTTTTAATATGCTGTCTAGGTTTGTCATAGCTTTTCTTCCAAGGAGCAAGCATCTTTTAATTTCATGGATACAGTCACCATTCACAGTGATTTTAGAGCCCACGAAAATAAAATCTGTCACTGCTTCCACTTTTTCCCCTTGTATTTGACATTAAGTGATGGGACTGGATGCCATGATCTTGGTTTCTTAAGCGTTGAGTTTAAAGCCAGGTTTTTCACTTTCCCCTCTCTCGCTCATCAAGAGGCTTTTTAGTTCCTCTTCATTTTCTGCCACTAGAGTCATATCATATACCTATCTGAGGTTGTTTTTGTCCTTTATCATACCCATGCTTACATGAAATGTTCCCTTGGTATCTCCAACTTTCTTGAAGAGATCTCTAGTCTTTCCCATTCTATTGTTTTCCTGTATTTCTTTGCAATGTTTACTTAAGAAGGCTTCTTATCTCTCCTTGCTATTCTCTGAAAGTCTGCAATCCGTTGGGTATATGTTTCCCTTTCTCCTTTGCCTCTTGCTTCTCTTTTCTCAGCTGTTTATAAGGCCTTCTCGGACAACCACTGTACCTTCTTGTCTTTCTTTCTTTTTTTTTTGGTCATTGCCTCCTATGCAACATTAGGAACCTCTGTCCATAGGTCTTCAGGCATGTTGTCTTCCAGATTTAATACCTTTAAATTATTTGTCACCTCTGCTGTATAATCATAAGGGATTTCATTTAGGTCATGTCTGAATGGTCTTGTGGTTTTCCCTACTTTCTTCAATTTAAGTCTGAATTTGACAATAAGGAGTTCATGATCTGAGCCACAGTCACAGGTCTTGTGTTTACTGACTGTTAAGAGCTTCTCTGTCTTCGGCTTCAAAGAACATGATCAATCGGATTTCACTATTGACCATCTGGTGATGGCCATATGTAGATTCATCTCTTGGATTGTTGTAAAAGGGTATTTGCTATGACCAGCATGTTCTCTTGCTAAAACTCTGTTAGCCTTTGCCCTGCTTCATTATTTACTCCAAGGCCAAACTTGCCTGTTATTCCAGTTATCTCTTGACTTCCTACTTCAGCGTTCCAATCCACTATGATGAAAAGGACATCTTGTTTTGGTATTAATTCTAGAAGGTCAGCTTCATGTTCTTTGGCATTAGTGGTTGGGGCATAGTCTTTGATTACTGTCTGGTTATTGGTTTACCTTGAAAATGAACAGAGATCATACTGTCATTTTTTGAGATTGCACTTAAGTACTGCATTTTAGACTTTTTTGTTGATTATGAGGGCTACTCCATTTCTTCAATGAGATTTTTGCCTATAGTAGTAGATATAATGGTCATCTGAATTAAATTTGCTCATTCTTATTCATTTTAGTTCACTGATTCCTAAGATGTCAGTGTTCAGTTTTGCCATCTCCTGCTTGACCACATCCAGTTTACCTTGATTCATGAACCTAATATTCCAGGTTCCTATGCAGTATTGTTCTTTACAGCATCAGATTTTACTTTCACCACGAGACACATATAGAACTAAGCGTCATTTCTGCTTTGGCCCAATGCTTCATTCTTTCTGACATTATTAGTAATTACCCATCCTTGTCTCCCCAGTTGGACTTCTTCTGACCTGGGGGGCTCATCTTCTGGCATCATATCTTTTTGCCTTTTCATACTGTTCAAGGCGTTCTTGAGGCAAGAATACTGGAGTGGGTTTCCATTTCCTCCTCCAGTGGGTCAAATTTTGTCAGAACTCTTCACTGTGACCCATCTATCTTGAGTGACTCTGCAAGGCATGACTCATAACTTCATCGAGTTATGTGAGCCCCTTCACAAGCTTGCGATTAATGAAGGGAGATATGAATGCACAATTTATTTTGCATATCTGTGGATATTTAAATTGCATTGTTTTGCTTTAACAAGAAATGTGTTGCAGTAAACATCTGTATATATGGCTTTATACGCATGAGTATGCTAGATCTCCATGGTAGATGTAATGACTTCTTGCTGTCAGGCTCTGTCTCTCCCAGTGGGTGTTGCTTGTGCATTAACCATTACTCTCTATTTAGCTGTTTTATCAATAGCTAAACCACTATCATTTATTAAGGTGTTTAGATGCTGCAACATGTTACATACCCTAATTTGTTCATTCAGTAGTTGATAAATATTTATTGAATGTGATTTATGTGCTAAACACTTTTCCAAGTGCTGGAGGTACAGCAATAAACTCAAAGTTTCTAGTCTCATGAAGGGTTCATTTTAGTGGAGAGTCTCAGACAGTAAGTAGAGAAACAAAAGCTAATACTATTTTTTCCCTTCATACAAATTTGTATGAAGAAAAATAAAGTGGATAATGATGAGAGATGCTAATTACATGGAGTTGTCAGATAGGGCCTCTCCAAGGACTATCACTTGAGCACTGATTTGAATATATGTGAATATATCACACATTTTATCATATTTGTATACCTAGATGTTGTGTATGTTTCTGTACATCACTGGAAGATAAACATTACTCACTCCATTTTACATATTAGTAAACTGACACTAAATATATATTAAAAATGATTTTCAGTAGCAAGTAGCAGAACATCCATCTAATATTGAGTTAAACAGAATTTTTTTTTTTTTCTAATGGGAAAAGAACTCTGAGGAAGGAGGTACCTCCTGACTCTGACTAAGGAATTCGGTGATATCAAGGTACTCTGATATTCTCAGCCTTCTCCTTTTAGACTTAGCTTGGCTTTCACAGGAGGCAAGCCTGCATTCCAGGCAGAAGCAAGGATGGGGGAGAGGTAACTCTTCCACCCCATCTGTCTCTTATCAGGGAAGAAAGTAGGCTTGACAATTGGCTCTGTAGTCTGGTTGGGAAGATCAGTGTCTCCAGGCTACCTCTTTCTGTGTGGAAGACTGAGGAAATCTTCCTGTAATTAATCTTTGACTTTTCTGTAGAGAAAGATCATAATGGAGAAAGTGGACATGAATGTCAGATTGGAGTTGGCTTTGCCATGCATTACACACCCAATAGAGCATGGAGTAAGCCAGGGTTCAATTCAGTTCAGTCATGTCTGACTCTTTGCGACCCCACGAATCACAGCACGCCAGGCCTCCCTGTCCATCACTATCTCCCGGAGTTCACTCAGACTCAAGTCCATAGTGTCGGTGATGCCATCCAGCCATCTCATCCTCTGTTGTCCCTTACTCCTCCTGCCCTCAATCCCTCCCAAAATCAGAGTCTTTTCCAATGAGTCAACTCTTCGCATGAGGTGGCCAAAGTACTGGAGTTTCAGCTTTAGCATCATTCCTTCCAAAGAAATCTCAGGGCTGATCTCCTTCAGAATGGACTGGTTAGATTTCCTTGCAGTCCAAGGGACTCTCAAGAGTCTTCTCCAACACCACAGTTCAAAAGCATCAATTCTTTGGTGCTCAGCTTTCTTCACAGCCCAGCTCTCACATCCATAGATAACCACTAGAAAAACCATAGCCTTGACTAGACGGACCTTCTATGGCAAAGTAATGTCTCTGTTTTGAATATGCTATCTAGGTTGGTCATAACTTTCCTTCCAAGGAGTAAGCATCTTTTAATTTCATGGCTGCAATCACCATTTGCAGTGATTCTGGAGCCGCCCCAAATAAAGTCTGACACTGTTTCCACTGTTTCCCCATCTATTTCCCATGAAGTGATGGGACCAGATGCCATGATCTTTGTTTTCTGAATGTTGAGCTTTAAGCCACTTTTTCACTCTCCTCTTTCACCTTCATCAAGAGGCTCTTTAGTTCCTCTTCACTTTCTGCCATAAGGGTGATGTCATCTGCATATCTGAGGTTAGTGATATTTCTCCTGGCAATCTTGATTCCAGCTGTGCTTCCTCCAGCCCAGCATTTCTCATGATGTACTCTGCACAGAAGTTAAATAAGCAGGGTGACAATATACAGCCTTGACGTACTGTTTTTCTATCTGGAACCAGTCTGTTGTTCTATGTCAGTTCTAACTGTTGCTTCATGACCTGCATATAGATTTCTCAAGAGGCAGGTCAGGTGGTCTGGTATTCCCATCTCTTTCAGAATTTTCCACAGTTTATTGTGATCCACACAGTCAAGTCTGGTATTCCCATCTCTTTCAGAATTTTCCACAGTTTATTGTGATCCACACAGTCAAGTCAATAAAGCAGAAATAGATGTTTTTTTGGAACTCTCTTGCTTTTTTGATGATCCCGTGGATGTTGGCAATTTGATCTCTGGTTCCTCTGCCTTTTCTAAAACCAGCTTGAACATCTGGAAGTTCACGGTTCACGTATTGCTGAAGCCTGGCTTGGAGAATTTGGAGCATTACTTTGGTAGCGTGTGAGATGAGTGCAATTGTGCGGTAGTTTGAGCATTTTTTGGCATTGCCTTTCTTTGGAATTGGAATGAAATCTGACCTTTTCCAGTCCTGTGGCCACTGCTGAGTTTTCCAAATTTGCTGGCATATTGAGTGCAGCACTTTCACAGCATCATCTTTCAGGATTTGAAATAGCTCCACTGGAATTCCATCACCTCCACTAGCTTTGTTTGTAGTGTTGCTTCCTACGGCCTACTTGACTTCACATTCCAGGATGTTGGGCTCTAGGTGAGTGATCATACCACTGTGGTTACACAGGTCATAAAGATCTTTTTTGTATAGTTCTTCTGTGTATTCTTGCCACCTCTTCTTAATATCTTCTGCTTCTGTTAGGTCCATAGCATTTCTGTCCTTTATTGAGCCCATCTTTGCATGAAATGTTCCCTTGGTGTCTCTAATTTTCTTTTTTTCTTTTTTCCTCTCTTTTTTTTTTCTTCTCTCTCTTTTTTTTTTTTTTCCTAATTTTCTTGAAGAGATCTCTAATCTTTCCCATTCTATTGTTTTCCTCTATTTCTTTGCATTGATCGCTGAGGAAGCCTTTCTTATCTCTTTGCTATTCTTTGGAACTCTGCATTCAGATGCTTATATATTTCCTTTTCTCCTTTGCTTTTTGCTTCTCCTCTTTTCACAGCTACTTGTAAGGCCTCCACAGACAGACATTTTGCTTTCTTGCATTTCTTTTCCATGGGGATGGTCTTGATCCCTGTCTCCTGTACAGTGTCATGAACCTCTGTCCAATGTTCATCAGGCACTCTGTCTATCAAGTCTAGTCCCTAAATCTATTTCTCACTTCCACTGTCTAATCATAAGGGATTTGATTTAGGTCATACCTGTATGGTCTAGTGGTTTTCCCTACTTTCTTCAATTTAAGTCTGAATTTGGCAATAAGGAGTTCATGATCTGAGCCACAGTCACCTCCCAGTTTTGTTTTGCTGACTGTATAGAGCTTCTCCATCTTTGGCTGCAAAGGATATAATCAATCTGATTTCGGTGTTGACCATCCGGTGATGTCCATGTGTAGAGTGTCCTCTTGTGTTGTTGGAAGAGGGTGTTTGCTATGACCAGTGTGTCCTCTTGGCAAAACTTTTTTATCTGGCAGCAAAGTTCTACTCTTCTATTCTGTGTTTATCAGATTTGAGGGGATAGTCATCATCTGCTACAGGATCTGGAGGAGGTGAATAATGCTAGCAACTGCTCCTACTAAAATTTCATTGCCACCACACAGGAGGTTACACCGAAGTTTTAAATGCTATATGACCGACACTGATAATATCACTCTTTGCTCTTTTAAGTGTAACTCCCAGACACTGGAATTTTTCTGGCCCATCTTTTCCTCTAATCAACCTATTGTGTCATAAGAGTTTGCCTATGATTGATGGATGATGTTACAAATCCGTAGACCACAAGCATGCTGGTAGATGCAATTTAGATAGTGGGTCACAGGGAAAGTACTAAAGCAAATGTGTACTTTTGAAGAAATACTGATATAGTATGACTTGAAAGTTATCCAGAGTTACAGAATAAGTCACCCTTATTGAGTATCCTGTAGGTTATATCTGTTTTTGCCTGTATGGACTCATTACTTTAACCAAGTAAGTAATGTAGGGATAATTATTGCCATCTTACATGGCTAAACTAACACCTAGAAGAAAGTAAATAATCTAACATATTAAAATAAACTGAAATATTTTCTCATCATGTGTTCCTCAGTGTTACCAAAAAAATAAAATAAAATAAACACCCTACTCTGTTAACATAGATTCAGTTACTCCCCTTCAGATGACTGCCCTGAATTCTGAACTATCATTGATGAGATACAGAATGATCATTCCTAGAATATATCTGTTCACTTGCTTTAGGATATTCTAGAAGCCTTTCAAAGTGAAATGATTAAATGATTAACTGCTTAAAAATATTTTCCAGCAATTTTCTAATTGAAGAAAAGAATAATCCATGCTTATTATCAAAGGGACAAACAATACAGATGTCTACAGAATACATCTTTAGTCACAGGTCTAAAAGATAAATACTATTTGCAGATTAGTTTATATCCTTACAGACATTTTTCAGTAACCATTTGCAGTTGTTAATATTTTATAATAATTATTATTGTTGATATCACTACAAATGGAATATAATAGTGCTTTACAACTTTTGTTGCCTAAACTTTACTATGAAAATATGTTAAGCTCTTTCCATACCAGTGTATCCACATAGACCTAATTATTTTTAATGGCCATATAGTAGTTTATTTAAGGATGGTTTATGATTCTTACATTCACTTCCCTAATAATGGTCATTTAGATTTTCCTAAAAATTTTATTAACCATTATTGGACATATATATGTACCTTTAAGCAAGTGTCTAGTGTTTTCATAGGAAAATTACTCAGAAGTGATGTTGATTTGTTAGAAAGTAGTTGTGCTTAAAATTTTATAGATATTACAGAATTACTCTCCATCAGTAGTATAAGAGTGTCTCTTGCTCTTCTCTTACCAACACTAAGTATTATGCACTTTGTCATTGTTAATCTGAAAGATAAACAATTATGTATCTATCATTTTTCATTTCCTTAATTAATGGTGATCTCAATTATCTTTTCAAAGGATTATTGGTCAGTAATGTTTTTGCCATTAGATTTTTGTGTCCTTTTTCAATTAGATTGTTTTGTTTGATGATGAAATTCTTTAGATATTGTAAATATTTACCATAGGTATATTACCTACATTGTCAATCTTTTACACCTCATTTGTCTTTTAGCTGTGTTTATAGTATCTTTTGGGTTTCCCTGGTGGCTCAGCTGGTAAAGAACTCACCTGCAATGTGGGAGATGTGGGTTTGATCCCTGGGTTGGGAAAATCCCCTGGAAAAGGGAAAGGCCACCCATTCTTGTATCCTGGCCTGGAGAATTCCATGGACTGTATAGTCCATGGTGTCGCAAAGAGTCGGACACAACTGAGTGACTTTCACTTTATTTTCATAGTGTCTTTTGCCATGCCAGTTTAAACTGTTTTATCTATTCAAACGCATCCATCTTTTTCTTTCTTAGTTTATGGTCTTATTGCTATGGAAAGAAAAATCAGAAACAGTCTGATTATACAGTAGTTTAAGTTGGAAATCCACTCGGGTGGAGCTCCGGCAATATGGGAGTTCACAGACTTGAGTAATTACCATTCTATGGCTGATATTTACCTACATCCATTTGCAGTGTAGACCAAACCAGAATTTAATAACCATAGCATATTTACACAAACTTTCTCATTCTCTAACCACTTAAAATTAGTTCTGAAAGATGAATGACTCATTTTTTAATATAATCCCCTTTGAATTTAGCTCTAGTCTAAAAAGGTGAGAGTCAGTGACCTACTTGCAAAACCTCGCAAGTAACTTAGAAAATTCTTAGAAAGTTTCATGCTTTTGTTTTCCCGAAATGATTTGTCTAGTGGATGACACTGTAGCTCAACCAAAACCTGTAAATTATGGGTTTTCCAAATGAAGGGGATCTCAGTAAATCAGTCAGGTGAAGAAGAAAGAAAGAAAGGTGAAAGATTGGCTATGATATTTGGCCATTCAACTAAATCTGCAAGTTAGTGAGGCAAGATGAGTATAAATGACACATGGAATAAAAGGTATAGAATCTGTACCTGAGTATTCTCTGATTATGAGTATGGAGTCTATAGTCTTGTAGGCCTGGCCTTGAATTCTGACTTCTCCATTTAATAATTATGTGAGACAAGTTATCTAACTTCTCAAAGCCTTAGTTTCCTTCTGCAAAATAGGGGTAGTGCCTCTAACTGCCATTACCTAAAGATCACTTATTTTATCATTTCTGACATTCATTTCACTGTTGATTCTAAAGTCTGGGCAATCTGTTTTAACATCAGTACACTCTGGCCTCAGGTACAAGTACTATTTAAAAATCATAGCAGATGAAAATGAGGGAAGCGAATAAAAACTGAGTAAAACTCCCATTAATTTGGCATTTTATAAGCAAGTTCTCCCTGGCAGTCAATTCATGCTGTCTGTTAAAGTAGCCCAACTTTTCATTTTTATATTATTTTTTACATCTCAATCTTTCGTGACTTAAAACTGATGACATTTGAATATTTCTCAAGCCGTTTCTACATATTTATGAAGAACAGTTAATCTGTGGAAAAGTGGAGAGAGAGAGAAACCATAAAGTTTTAGAGCTGAGTGATTTCAGGCTCGTGAATAGTAGAGAAAATTGAGACTCAGCCAAGTTTTGTTACTTGTCCAGCAACAAATGTTAGTCATCATGATAAAAAGCAATAACTACAGTGCTACTCTTGGGGTGTTTCCTTTGTGTCCATGTAAGGGCGAGGAATGGGTGCAGGGTGACTTTCTCATCCATACATCCTCTTTCTCCAGACTGTCAGGGGCCATCCAGATGTCCAGGAGAGCTGTTCCCACAGGCCCTGATGCCCTAGGTGTCCATCAGTGTCCAGGGCCTGGATAGGTGCAGCTCACTCTGGACAGACAGCATCACCGAGTGTGCTGCTGAACCCAGTTCATGTGCCAAACAGACTGAAACGTCACAGTTTGGAGCAGAGAAAGATTTTATTGCAGAGCCAAGCAAGAGAAGAGGGTTTGTTATGTTCAAAAGACCTGTTGATGGTTTTCTAGGGAGAATTTTTATAGGCAATATTTGAGGGTAGGGCTGCAGGGTACATGATCTTTATCTGATTGATTGGTGCGGAGGATTTAATAAGGTGATGTTCCAGGAATCTCACTCATCAGTCTCATGGTTCTAACCCATCTGGGGTCTGCTTGTGCTCAGCCTGAAGTTACCATCCTCCACCTGGGTGGGGGCATTAGTTCCTGTACAGGAACTCAAAGATACGTATGCACATCTCTCAAGGAAGAGCCAGGACAAGGTCCCCCATGACTACACTCGTATTTCTTTCTGTATTCCCTCACCCCCCTAGTTAATCACTGCTTGAATTGGCCCTTTGGGACTCATAGAACATGTAGGAGGCTGAACCTTTTTTCCTACAAACAAGAAATGGGGGGCACAGAAATGTTCTTGTGCTTAGGAGGGCCCCGTAGGGTCTTGCTTGATTTCAGGGGAGCAGTGTGCTGGCAGTACATATGGAGTTCCCTGCTGGACAGAACCTGCAAGGCCAGCTATTGGCAGCCTCAGTGAGATGATAAGCACTATTCATGTAAACCCAGTGGATGGGATGTTGGAGCTTGCTGGTTTCCCAGAGATGTGGAAGACAAACAGTGGACCCTCATGGGAGGGTCCTCATGGGAGATGGGAGGCCTCTTGAGGTGGCCTGTGTCCCTTTGGCAGCTCCTCCAGGTTTGCCCCTCCTATCAGAGGCCACTCTGTCCTCTAATCTCCTAGTAGCATCCTGATTCCTCCTTTTCCCCTCATCCCAGGACGTTTGTTCTATACCAGGGTAGAAAATTTTCCACTTTATTCAGCACATCCTTTCCAAAACCATTGCTACTTGTCAGTGA
Source organism: Capricornis sumatraensis (assembly GCF_032405125.1). Classification (NCBI taxonomy): domain Eukaryota; kingdom Metazoa; phylum Chordata; class Mammalia; order Artiodactyla; family Bovidae; genus Capricornis; species Capricornis sumatraensis. The sequence goes on from NC_091077.1 coordinate 66,831,215, forward strand.
GACCGTGCATTCCCTGAAGCGGGAAATTGACTCTTCTGCATCATCCCCCCTAAGGAAATGACTACAGAGGGCCTCTCGGGTGAGTGAAGAGGAAAACCTGAGAACAAAACCACAAACATGCTTGTGTGTCTTTCAACAGTATTGTCCTGCCCATATCAGCATCAGTGTCATCAACAGCACCATCATCACCATCACCGTGACCACCATCAAGCAAATACATTTATTGAGGGCTTATTGGGAAACTGCCAGCAGGCATTGTACTATGTCATTTTATTGCACAGGTTTGCTGTAGCATTGGTCCTATTTTCTCCATTTTGTAAGGGAGAAAACTGAATCTCATAGGGATTAAAAAATTGCGTGGTGATTGCAACCATGAAATTAAAAGACGCTTACTCCTTGGAAGGAAAGTTATGACCAACCTACATAGCATATTGAAAAGCAGAGATATTACTTTGCCAGCAAAGGTCCATCTAGTCAAGGCTATGTTTTTTCCAGTGGTCATGTATGGATGTGAGAGTTGGACTGTGAAGAAAGCTGAGCGCCAAAGAATTGATGCTTTTGAACTGTGGTGTTGGAGAAGACTCTTGAGAGTCCCTTGGACTGCAAGGAGATCTAACCAGTCCATCCTGAAGGAGACCAGTCCTGGGTGTTCATTGGAAGGACTGTTACTGAAGCTGAAACTCCAGTACTTTGGCCACCTCATGCGGAGAGTTGACTCATTGGAAAAGACCCTGATGCTGGTTGGGATTGGGGGCAGGAGGAGAAGGGGACGAGAGAGGATGAGATGGCTGGATGGCATCGCCGACTCAATGGACATGAGTTTGGGTTAACTCCAGGAGTTGGTGATGGACAGGGAGGCCTGGCACGCTGTAATTCATGGGGTCTTAAAGAGTCGGACACAACTGAGTTACTGAACTGAACTAATATGTAATAAAAGTATTTTTTAAAATCTGTAGCAGCAGATTTTTTTTACCAGCTGAACCACAAGGGAATCTCAAGAATACTGGAGTGGGTAGCCTATCCCTTCTCCAGTGGATCCTCCCAACCTAGGAATTGAACTTGGGTCTCCTGCATTGCAAGTGGAATCTTTACCAACTGAGTTATTAGGGAAGCCGGTAGAAGAGAGAGACACACCAATTTCAGAATAACAGTTACCTCTGTGAAGGAAAGAAATGGAAATCATGGTGAGAATTCTTTAATAAAAGTCTTGCACCATTTTACATCTTTAAAAGTAGGTATGAAGCACAGTGTAAACATTTGTTAAATCTGGGAGTGTGTATGGAATCCCTGATTCATTATTTTTCATATTTTTGGACATTTGAAATAGCTTATATTTGGAAAAAATGTAGAGCTAAAGAGAAATCTTAACTTTAAAAAAATTAATTACAAAGAAAATAGAGCTAAAATGATACAGTGGCTAAGTAGTAAATAGTAGCTGAAATGCCAGATCCAGGATGCAGAGTTAGGTGTAACTGCTTCCAGAGCCCACACTCTTAACTCCCACACCTTGTGACTTCTCTCACATGAGCCAGTGCAGGAGGAAGTAATAGTGACAGGAGCTTATGGGGCACCAGACACTGTTCTCAGTAGCTGATGTGTATTAAGTCATTTATTCTTCCCCATGATCCTATGCAGGAAATAGTCTTGTTTTCTTTATGTTGTAGATGAAGGCTTTGAGGGGCATGTGGAGCACAAATCCCTTGAAATCTGTTCTCTTGGTGTCTGTCATCTGCTCCTTCCCCTCCATCCCGGAGGAGAGACCATGAATGAGGGTTCACAAGGGAGGAGCAATGTGTCCATCCCTGGGTATAATCCTTGACACCACCTTCTTCCCCATCCCCCGTTTTCATCAATCACCAATCTTTCCTAAATCCCCAAACTGCCCACTTCTCTTCACCTCCACTGCCTACTGCTCTTCTCCTCTCAGTTACAGTCATCTTCCACCTGCCATAGCCTTTTGACAGCTCTCCCTGCTGTCTCTCCTATTCATCTTCCAGATCTGAGCAGAGTACTTGACATGCAGATTGCATCCCCTAAATCCCCTTCCCAGGGCTTCACATGGTTGTTAAAATACAAAGAAAATCTTAAGTGTAGTTAAAGATCAGGCATGATCTAGGATACCAGGCTCCTTTCTTGTCCACCTTCCCTTGGATTTCCAACCACTTGGCTAAGCAGTTTCTCACCTGAGGTATGTCCCTCCCCACTTTTCATTCCCCTTTGGTAACCACAAGTTTGTTTTCGATATCTGTGAGTCTGTTTCTCTTTTGCATATATATTCATTTATATTATTTTTTAAATTTCACATGTAAATGATATCATCTAGTATTTGTCTTGCTCTGACTTATTTCACTAAACACTTTTTTTCTCTATAATATTCACAAGTTTAATTGAAAAAGTAACTAATTACTTTAAAACTTACTAAAAAACAAACACCATAACATGAGTCCCAAGCCTGTTTTCTTTATGACTGTATCTTCAGGGTGTAGAAAGTGCTTGGTGGGTAATGGTGGTTTAGTCGCTCAGTCATGTCCAACTCTTTGTGACCCCATGGACTGTACCCTGCCAGGCTCCTCTGTCCATGGGATTTTCCAAACAAGACTACTGGAATGGGTTGCCATTTCCTTCTCCAGGGGATCTTCCTGACCCAGGAATTAATGAGTGTCTCCTGTGTTGCCGGAGAAGGCAATGGCAACCCATTCCAGTACTCTTGCCTCAACAATCCCACAGACAGAGGAGCCTGGTGGGCTGCTGTCTATGGGGTTTCACAGAATCGGACATGATTGAAGCGACTTAGCAGCAGCAGCAGCAGCTCCTGTGTTGCAGACAACCTCCTGCACTGCAGGCAGATTCTTTACCACTGAATCACCAGGGATTCTCATACTCAATAAATGTATATTGAATAAATAAATGATTAAATGAATGTGTGGATGAATGAATTTGTTTTTCTCTATTGGTGTGGTAAATGGACAGGAAGACAACTCAGCTAGTCCACTGCCTGTGACCTCAGTTTGTCTCTTCCCTATGATGCAGTGCATGGATCTGAAGGGTGAAAATCTTGTCCAGAGTGGCCACCAAAAAGAAAGAGAAATGTCAGCTTACTATCATGAGTCAAGGTTTGGAGGCCAGCAGTCTAGGAAACCAAGGAAGAGTGAAGAACTGAAGGTCACAGTGGATGTTTTCATGGTTGCGGGGGGCGGGGGGGTGGGGGGGGCAGTCACATACAAGTGATTGGAATGCATACATCTATGAAAAGACCAAAATGTGGCAGAGTTCATTTGTGTGTGGGGGTTCCATTTATGATTTCATTTGTGAAAAGATTAGTTCCAAAATGCTATTACATATAAGAATCACATTTGGCTTCTGAAAAATGCAGAATCCAGAGCATATCCAGAAAGCAATTCTGAATCAGTATGTTCAGATGGACCAGAGCCCAAATATCTGCATCAAAATAGTAAATAAAAGAGTGGAGGTGGGGTGGAATATTGGAGGAAAGCGCAAACAGTTTTAAAAATCCTTGACCAATTACAACCTTTTGATTTAGTGGAAGCACAAGTTATTGTGTACATCTTCATAGCATGGCAACTATGTCACTAGGTTCCCTTTAACAAGGAGGGTGATGCCATTCTTACACCAATGAAATGTGCTAACTAATCTGTAGTACATAATGGCTTCTACTTGTAACTCTTACATGATAAAAATTCATGTTGATTTGGCTTGCCTTGTCTAGTCAGCCCTCACCAAGTATAAATATCAACCCAGAACTTTTATGGTGATATCTTCTTAATTAAGCTCTAAAAAAATATACCTGGGCTTCCCAGGTGGAGCTTCTCGTAAAGAACCCTCCTGCTGATGAAGAAGTTGTAGAAGTTGCAGGTTTGATCCCTGGGTCGGGAAGATCCCCTGGAGGAGGGCATGGCAACTCACTGGAGTATTCATGCCTGGAGAATTCCATAGACCGAAGAGCCTGGTGGGCTACAGTCCATAGTGTTGCAGAGAGTTGGACGAAACTGAAGCGACTTAGCACACATGCAAAAGGATATATATTGTCAGTCCTCCACCCTATAAATGCAAGCATTTCATGTTACTTTTACAAAATTATTATTCAGGAGCAGAACTGTTCCTTTGGAGAGTATGTTTTGGGGGAAGTTAGACTTAGAAAAAAAAAGAAGATGGAAATTGATGAGCAGAAAACTGCCTTTAAAAGAGTATTTACAATGAAGAAATTTCTATTTAAAGCCTAGTTTAAAAACAACAACAACAAAAACCTGGCCTCTCAGATGACCAATTAGATCATAAAGCTGGCCTCATCCTGATTTCATTATCATGTAGCACAGTGTGTCTCCTAGGGGACTTGTATTTTCTTAGTCATGCAGCACTTCACAGCTGGGCTGAAAATGCTGCCACATTATTTTTGAATGCAAGAAACTTGTGATTCCAGACTCTCCTAGGATTTTAACTCTCTTGCCTGAACAGATTGACACAACGACAGATGGTCCACATTGGATCACTGCAACTACCTTGGATATTAAGGATCAAACTCTTTGGAATAACAACTAGTGCATTAGATTTTGGAGACAAGTTTCTAATGGACTGATGTATACTTGTAAAAAAAAAAAAAACAAGACTCAGCTCTACAGTAAAGCTCTCAGCTTCTTTTTATAATTTTTATTTTATATTGAAGTATAGTTGTCTTAGCTTCAGGTGTGCAGCAAAGTGATTCATTTATACATATATCTCTATCTATTATATTCAAATTATTTTCCCATATAAGTTATTACAGGATATTGAACAGAGATCTCTATGCTTTAAAGAAGGTCCTGGTTGGTTATATTTTACATATGGTAGTATGTATATGTGAATACCGCTCCCAATTTTATCCCTCCCCCTAACCAAAAGAAAGGACTTCCCAGAGACCCGGGTTCAAGCCCTGGGTTGGGAAGATCCCCTGGAGAAGGAAATAGCAATCCACGCCAGTACTATTGCCTGGAAAATCCCATGGACAGAGGAGCCTGGTAGTCTACAGTCTATGGGGTCGCAAAGAGTCAGACACGACTGAGTGACTTCACTTTCATTTTCTACGAAAACCCTTAAGTGACCATAAGTTTGTCTTCTAAGTCTGTGAGTCTATTTCTGTTTTGTAAATAAGTTCATTTGTTTCATTTTTTAATATTCTGCCTGTAAGCAATATTATATGACGTTTGTCTTTCTCTCTCTGACTTCCTTCAGTTAGTATGATAATTAGGTCTATCGACGTTGCTGCAAATGACATTATTTCATTCTTTTTAATGACTGGGTTCTATTTCGTCAGATATATGTACCGTATCTTCTTTATACACTCCTCTCTCAATGGACATTTAGGTTGCTTCCATGTCTTGGCTGTAGTAAACAGCACTGCAATGAACACTGAGGTATATGTATCGTTATGAACTACGATTTTCCTCAGATTTATGCCCAGGAGTTAAATTGTTGGATCCTATGGTAGCTCTAGTTTTAGCTTTGTACGGAAACTCCATGCTGTTCTCTATAGTGGCTATAATAATTTACATTCTCACCAACAGTGTAGAGGAGTTCTCTTTTCTCCACATTCTCTCTAGCTTTTATTGTTTGTAGACTTTTTGATGATGGCCATTCTGACTGGTGTGCAGTGATTCTTCATTATATTTTTCATTTACGTTTCTCTAATAATTAGCAGTATGGAGTATTTTTTCATGTGCCTCTTGGCCACCTGTATGTATTCTTTGAAGAAATGTCTATTTAGGTCTTCTACCCATGTTTTGATTTTTATTTTTTTAATTAAGCTGCATGAGCTATTGTAGGTTTTGGAAATTAATCCCTTGTCAAATCATTTACAAATATTTTCTCCCACTCTGTGGGTTATCTCTTTTATTGTTTATGGTTCCCTTTGCTGTGCAAAAGCTTTTGAGATTAATTAGGTCCCATTTGTTTATTTTCATTTTTATTTCCATTATTCTAGGAGACAATTTGAAAAAAGATACCACTGAAAATTATATCAAAGAATATTCTTTCTCTAAGAGTTTTTGTAGTATCAGGTCTTACATTTAGTTCTTTAAAAAATTTTGAGTTATTTTTGTGTATGATGTTATAGACTGTTCTAATTTCATTCTTTTAGATGTAGCTGTCTAGTTTTCCCAGCCCCAGTTGTTGAAGAGATTGTCTTTTCTCTATTGTATAGTCTTGCCTCCTTTTTTGTAGATTGATTGACCATAGATGCATGGGCTAATTTCTGGACTTTCTATTCTGTTCTTTTGTTCTATAACTCTATTTTTGTGCCAGAACCATACTGTTTAGATGACTGTGGTATTGTAGTATAGTCTAAAGTCAGGCAGCCTGATTCCTCCAGCCCCATTCTTCTTTCTCAAGACTGCTTTGGCTATTTTGGGTATTTTTAGTCTCCAAAGAAATTAAAACATTTTTTGTTCCAGTTCTGTGAAAAATGCCATTGGTAATTTGATAGAGATTTGGAGCAATATAAGCTTCTTAAGGGAACACAATACCTGCTCACATTTGTGCTGAGTAAATGCAGGAGTTTAAGATGAATCCACATGACTATTCCTCCAGTCTCTGGTTGGGGAATATTACATTTCCAGGAACTGGATTTTGAGACAGAAATTAACGTGTATTACTTTAATTAATGAGGGCTGTTAGGATCAATATTTGTGGAAGGGAAGGGAAAGAAAGATTGAGCAGATGGAGAAGTTAGGACGTGATGCAGTTTCAAAGACACCTCTGCCAACCTCATGGGGAGTTCTGAAGCTAGATTGGCTCTCTACCATTGTCCCCAGGTGAGACAAGGAAATTGAGCCTTGATGCTCCTACCTGGACCAGTCATTAGTTGTAGGAAGGCTCACAAGGGCAATTCTCAAAGAGGGTCTATAGTTGAGGACAATAATGTGTTCTGGGTAATGTCCATCCTGATGTTCTCTGCACTGGTGCTTGGGGTGTCTACTGAGGCTGGCTCTGATGAGAGTTATGTGAGCATGGCATGGACTCTTGGTGATGGCAGCTTGTGTGGACTACTGAAGATTTCTAAACAGCTTCAAAGACACCTCTCAAAGGGCACTTAGTGCATGGACTGCAAATGTGATCACTAGTTTCATAACTCTCTTTTGTGCATCTTAAAAATATTGAGCTTATTCATATTTGGAAAGAAAGTATCTATATGTAATGGGAGTATACAAAAATAATTCGTTCCAAAAAATACACACACACACACACACACACACACACACAAAACATCGTCTCAGAACATATGCTGGGCAGTATGGGAGACTGATGGCTTCTAAGCTGACAAAGAATGGTCTGTGGCAGGAATTTAGCAGTTAAGAATGGCAGTGTATGAAAATCTAGTGGTCCAACTCACAAAATCTAAAGGGACACAGCAAACTCAGGCTCACTCTGGATCCTTGTTCACCTTGGGAGGATTCCATCCGGTTCATAAGAGAGGGAGGTGTGACAGAGGTGGTCTTCATGGTCCAGAGGATGGAGGAGAGGGAGCCCAGCTAGGAAAAGCCTCTGAACCCAGTGGGGAGAGGATGAGGTGTGAGTAAGGAATGGACAAGAGTCAGGGAAGGCTTGGTGGCCTGGAGACAGAGCCCCAGGCTGCTTAGTTTGAGTCTTTCCAGTATGCTCTCTGGCATTATTTGTCTCACATACATAAAAGTTTTGCTGCCCCAATGAGATAAAAATATTTTAAGAGTAAATACAAGTTTCTCTTCTTTTATATCCTCCCTTTATCTGTAACAGTACATGGGTTATTCTAAACCAACACTCTGGGGTCTGGCTGACTGGAAGGAAGGAAGGATAGAAAGAAGAGAACTGGGACTTCATGGTGGTCCAATGGCTAAGACTCTGCAGTCCCAATCCAGGTGGCCCCAGTTCGATTTCTGTGCAGGAAACTAGATCCCACAGGCCGCAACTAAAGATCCTGAATGCAGCAACTAAGACCCAGTACAAGTAAATAAATAAATTATTATTATTTTTTTAAAGAAGAAACCTAAAGGAAACAGAGGATTTGAAAACCCTCTAACCTGGGACACTCCTCTGCTTGTTCTTAATGTACATATCTCTATTTTGCTTCCAGTCTGAAATGTAAATATCACCCCCTTCCACTTTTCCTTCACAACTCAAATTATACACTCTATCCCAAATATGCCTTCCCTTGCACCGTTCTTTTTCTATGAAGTACTCATCACAGTATAGAAAGACCTGTTTGTTTTGTGTTTTGCTGTTTGATTTCTGTTTCCATTTAGACTGTCAGTGGTGCAAGGAGAGGGCTTTGTCTGTCATTCTACGTCATGTTTTCTGTCTGATGCATGTCTGTATTAGTCAGTGATGTTTGAACAAATGAATGAAATGAAAGAACCATGTAAAGAACTTCTTGTACTGGTGAGGAGATAAGTTGAAGAGAAGAAAGTTCTCCGTTACTGGATGTGTAGTATATTTTACCTTTCCATGAATGAACTCAACATAAGTCTGTTTGGACACTGAAGACAGTGTTTTCCAATCCCACTAGGCTCATTTGTACTTGTAGGCTGGTAGGGTTTCACATTCACAGGGACCCAAGCTACACACGGCCTCACACTGCCCTTCCTCTGGCCATCTCTCTCTCTAGGTTACCTTTTGTCTCCCAGCGTGTCTTCTCTGTCATTTTATGTATAATTAACTCTGCCTGTGATAAGAATTTCTTTGACAGGTTTCCCAGCCAGTGGAGTAAATTTAGAGACCTAATTACCACATGCCTGAACTCTGGGCTCGCTTTGAGCCCTCAGCTATGATATTGCAGATGAATGACTTGGCCTGGCTGCTTTCTCGGGGGAAGGCTTTTTTGAAATTATTATGACTCCTATCTCCAAAGTATTTCAGATGCCAGCAATTGAGATTGGGCTCTGAAATTAGGATGTACGGGTTTTTGTACTTGACACAGCCCTGAATTTTTGCAGTTTTTATTTCTGCCTTGAACAGACAACCCCTAGTGAAGAGGAGCAGCGCATCTGGGAAATCGTGTGTAGGCAGTGTTCAGTTTTCTTTTTCCTTTTGCCAGTAGAGAGAAAAGAAATAGGCTGATAAACAATTAGTGAGAGGCAGCTTATTTTTTCAGTATTTTTTCCTGTCTTAAAAAAAGTTCAGTCTTCCAGGTTCTCTCAGATGACATGAATCAGTAATAGCAGTGACGGCAGTGGTGTTTGCCGAGTATTTCTCTGCTAGTCACTGCTCAAAGCTTAACCATGTGTCTTAGGTCCTCTCATACCTCCAGTTTTACTGATGAGAAAACTGAATCTCAGCACTTCAATAACTTTCCTACTAGCTGGCAGAGCTGTGACCCAGACACACTTGTCTTGGAATCCACACCTCAAGCTTTTAATACTACTGTCTTCTCTCTGTGATATGAAACCACTTGGACTGAAATTCTTGGCCGGAAAGATTTCAGAAAGAGAGCTCCCATAGAAATAACATTTTCTCAGGTTTCCAAGAAAGGATAGTGGTCAAACTACAAACATTTTGTTTTAAAGAATGTCAGACTTGTAATGATCGTAATTTTTGGCAGATTTTTGCTTTATTGATAACCATGTGTTACATTAATAACCCCCCAGAATTACCAGGGCTATTGTACTGAAAGTCCCCTAAACCTTCAAGTTGCGAATTTTTAAAGATGTGAGCACATGCCTGGTTCCAGCAGCGAACCAGAACCTGTGTCATCAGTGTCAGGCGTGAGTGACATTGCTGCTTGCCCTCCATCTCCTATTGATGACCATCCTTCTACCACTTCCCACACTTCTCCCTTCTCCAGTCAGCAACTCTTCTTTGCTTGTTCACTTGATGCCAGCCCTTGTATGCCAGCTGTTGTACTGTATGTACTTTTCAGGGTGCTATACTTTACGTTTAAAATGTTTTATTTTTTGTGTTTGTATTTTTATGTATTACTTGTGTGAAAAGTATTATAAATCTATTACATTATAGTACTACGTAGCCAATTGTGTTAGTTGGGTACCTAAGCTAACTTCGTTGGACTTACAAATGTGCTCTTGGATCGGAACTTGTTTGTTTATAGCAGACTTACTATTTTGCTCTCTGTTCAATTCTTGAGTGGGGAAAATCCCCTGGAGAAGGGATAGGCTTCCCACTCCAGTATTATTGGGCTTTCCTGGTGGGTCAGATGGTAAAGAATCTGCCTGCGTTGTGAGAGATCTGGATTCAATTCCTAGATTGGGAAGATCCCCTGGAGAAGGGAACCTGAATATTCACTGGAAGAACTGATGCTGAAGCTCTCGTATTTTGTTCATCTGAGAACAGATGACTCGTTGGAAAAAGTCCCTGATGCTGGGAAAGATTGAGGGCAGAAAGAGAAGAGGGCATCAGAGGGTGAGATAGCTGGAATGCATCACTGATGCAATGGACATGAACGGGGGCAAACTCTGGGAGATGGTGAGGGACAGGGAGGCCTGGAGTGCTGCCACCCATGGGGTTGCAAAGACATGACTGGGTGACTAAACAACAGCAACTATATTATTCTAGTTCTAATTTGAGCAAGTTTACATAGAAACGTAGGGTTCAAGATGATTTATCTGGAATAACTCCTTGTCCCTCTGCTTATAGTCCCCTGATCTGTCTACAGCAGATGGCCACCGTCCCAGGTGTAAGTGGGTGGAAATTCCTTGATCGTCACTGACCTGTTCCAGTCCATTCAGAGTAACTATTATTTCTGTCTTTGGAAACATTAAGTGATCTCTTCTTGTATGAAGATGTTGATGCTTAATAAAAATTATTCATATTTGTAAAATATTTTCTGCTTTACAAAGCATGTTCACGTACTTGGTTTTCATGTGATCCTGCATCAGGCAGGGCAGGAATTCATTCCCTTCTTAATACAGCAAGTTTTTGTTGTGTCTCCTATTTGCATAAAAGCATCCTTTCCATTTTGCAGGTGAGTAAACTAAATTTCAAAGAGAATAAATCACCTTCTGTGCCTTTTTCAGTCTTACAATGCCAAAATTAGGGCTTCTCTAAACCTGTGGTGAGCTGATGTTTGAAGGACAGACTCTGTACTTCACTTCCTAAGCCATGGATTAGAATTTTGCTCACAGGGGCAGCCTGAGTATCATTTCATGTATATAACAGTTTCTAGAGTTATTAATCAACAAGAATTCCTTTGCATTAATCAGTAAACAGTCCCTTTCCTTTAGAAGGATGGTTCCTGTTTGTATTTTCTTTATGGAAAAATCCTTAGAGTGGCTTATAACACCCTCTCAATCTAGCTATTACATCTGTCTTCAGCCCGATCCTACAATTCCAGCATTTTCAGTTTCTCACAGTCGCTGTGTTTTCTCTTGCTTCACAGTCTTCACTGGTCCTTCTTGCCTCAAATCTGCACCTTCTCAACTTGTTAATAACAGGGAAGTTTAGTTGACACATTCCTACCAGAAGCTCTGATACATACTCTTAGTGCCGAGCACCTCCCCTCCATTTGACTATTATTTGCACATGTATTTACGTAAATTTTGTTCATTTAATATTTCTATCCCCAACTGGACTGAAAGCAGTGGAGAAGATGCCTATTTTTGTTCACCATTAGGGAGCTTAATTCATGTAAAGGTTACCACCATGTATGTGCCTGACAAAAGTAGGTGAGATACTCCAAAAATAGGTATTTGGGTGAATGAATCAAAGTAAGGCTCACCTGTATTGGATCTTTGATGTTCTCGAATTACACAAATCTTTAATTTTTTATTACTGCAGTAACAAGTTACCAAAAATTTTATGGCTTACCAAAATATCTATTTATTATTTGTCTGTTTCCATGGGTCAGAAGTCTAGGTACAAGATGACTCAGATTCTCTGCTTATGGTCATGAGGTCAAAGTTAAGATGTTGATAGGCCTGGGCTGTTGCCTGGGGGCAGTCTGCTTTTAGGCTTGTTCACATTGTTGGTAGAATTCTGTGTGGTTCCAGGTTGTTGGCCAGGGGCTACTCTTGGTTCCTGGATAAACAACCCTCAGCCCATGGTCATGGACTCTCTTTGTATTTATTAGCTTTTGCCTTCTCCTCTGCCTCATTTTCTGACTCTTGTTTTTCCCACCTCTTCTGCTTTTCAGGCTCTTCCATAGCTTACCAGGATATTCTAGGATAATGTCATCGGATTGACATATCCTAGAGGTTAGGACATGGGCATATTTGCAGGACCCTTTTCCTACCTATGGACTTCCCTGGTGGCTCAGACCATAAAGCGTCTGTATAAAACGTGGGAGACCCGGGTTCAACCCCTGGGTTGGGAAGATCCCCTGGAGAAGGAAATGGCAACCCACTCCAGTACTCTTGCCTGGAAAATCCCATAGAGGAGCATGGTAGGCTACAGTCCATGGGGTCGCAAAGAGTCGGACATGACTGAGTGACTTCACTTTTGCTACCTACCATAAGTCAAATGTACATACATTTGTGTGTGAGTTATTGTAATGAAGAGAATGGCATTTGTAATAGAATGACATTTCTGTGGGTTTCTTCCATTACTGTAGATGCCACAGAATTTGGTAGATAGGTTTCCTAGAAGTGGAGCTAATGAAGTTAGGGACTACATGGCTTCAAACAATTTAAAATAATAGCATTCTCACTCCATTACTTTTGAGTGGTAGCAGTTCACATTTGTGCACTGATTCCTTACAGAGCAGGAGTGCTGACTAAATAAGGTTCACAAAATGGACAGAGAGAAGTACGTTTCGTGGCAGACGGCTGTCAGCTTTAATAGATGGCCGTACCTTTGGAGTTACCCCTTACCTACTTGTGAACACTTTGTCTCTTTCACGGGACCGACTCCTCTTGGGGGTTTGCCCAAGATGATAGTCTTTCTCTAAAAGGGGTTTTCCTAAATTTGGATGCTTCAGAATTTCTTCTTTGCCTTTTCAAATCCCTGATGCTATTCTTCTTCTCTTGATACAGTCAGGAATAGAGTATGATTGCATCTCAAGGGGGCGGGGGCTAATAATTTGAGATTTAAAAAATAGGTAATATTTTCAATGATTCCATTGACTCACCTTCTTCCTTTTCCTCCCTGCCTTCTGTCTTTCCTCCCTGCCTTCTCCTTCCCTTTCCCTTCTGTCTTTCTTTCTTTTTAAAGGGGGCGGGGGCTAATAATTTGAGATTTAAAAAATAGGTAATTTTTTCAATGATTCCATTAACTTACCTTCTTCTTTTTCCTTTTCCTCCCTGCCTTCTGTCTTTCCTCCCTGCCTTCTCCATCCCTTTCCCTTCTGTCTTTCTTTCTTTTTCATTCATTTATTCATTCCCTATATCTTATGACCAAAAATTTAAAAATACTCTTTTGTATTTGTGTGTAGGTCAGTTTACCTTTTATTTATCCATCCTAGAGATGATGATACACTCATTTAAAACATCCACTATCAGGTCAGTGTGAGAAATATTATGAAGTGTCTTCTATTCCTGAATATTTTCAGGGCATTTTAGCGTATTAAAAGAATCTAGTATTTACCAAACTTATTTCACCATGCTCATATTCCCCTAGCATATATGATTATATGCATGGAACCAAGGTTCTAGAGAGCAATGGGAAATGGTACTTGAGAACACAGAACAAGAGAAGTTAAAGATGGGAAAAAGTACAAGAGGATTCCTTTGTGGTTTGCGATGTGCATGACATCAACTCTGCCAGGATTAATACAGGAAGCATGTGCCCTGAAACAGTTTGTGGGTACCAGTTTATGGCCTGTTAGGAACCGAGCCACACAGCAGGAGGTGAGTGGCAGACCAGGGAGCCAAGCTAGCTCCCCACCAGTAGCATCACTAGCATTATTAGCTGAGCCCCACCTCCTGTCTCATCAGCCATGGCATTAGATTCTCATAGGAGTATGAACTCTACTGTGAACTGCACATGCAAGGGATCTAGGTTGTGCATTCCTTATGAGAATCATCCCAAACCAACCCCCACCCCAATTAGTGGAAAAATTGTCTTCCATGAAAGTGGTCTCTGGTGCCCAAGAGATTGGGGACCACTGCTTTAAATCACCATTTTGTGGGCTGATGACTCATCTCACCTATGTCCAACTCTTTGCAACCCCATGGTCTGTAGCCTGGCAGGCTCCTCTGTCTGTGGGATTTTCCTGGCAGGAATACTGGAGTGGGTTGCCATTTCTTCTTTCTTTGCAGGATGGGAGGGATGCAAATTGAGAAAAGCATGCAAAGCTGGGTCATAGGTTGAGAACTGATCATGCATAGAAGCACAGAGGAGAGTTTGGGACTCAGGCCATAGAATGCTGTATTTTGTATGGACAAAGCACTGGGAGTCCAGATTCATGCAGAGCTCCACACTCTTTCCTTCTGATACCTGCTTCCACAGTCATCTCTTCAGTGTTTGCATGATGACCACTGGAGAGTTTCAAGTTGACTCTTAAGAAGTGTGATTTACCATTGTAACAAAGTAATAACCCTGTTGAGCACTTACATTTGCAAGGCCCTGCACTAGACTGAGCGACTTCACTTTCACTTTTCACTTTCATGCATTGGAGAAGGAAATGGCAACCCACTCTAGTGTTCTTGCCTGGAGAATCCCAGGGTCGGGGGAGCCTGGTGGGCTGCCGTCTATGGGGTCACACAGAGTCAGACACAACTGAAGCGACTTAGCAGCAGCAGCAGCAGCAGCACTAGACATGGTGGCAGCAAGGTGGATAGTAGAGTATAAGTTGTGTTTCTCAATTGCAAAACCCTTACAGAATTGTCAGTAGAGGAGCTGAAGATCATCTTTTTCATTAAACTTCCTTCATGAGTGTTCATAGTGGCCTATTAAGAATAAAATGTTGCCAATCCTTGTTTCCCTGCACTGATGCCACTTGACAAAGAAGGCTTGAGTGGCATTCGAGAAGGATTAGGCAACTTTGAGTAAGGACTCAACAGAAATAGCTAACTTCCAAAAAAAACATATTCTTATAATTTGAATTTTCACTTATTAATATCCTTCCTGAACATTCCTTTCATAGCTAATAGCATTTAATAGCCCCTCAAGCCCACAGTTGAGACAATTCAGAGTCAATTTTGGGTTGTCAACTTTCTTAACCTTCTAAAACCCACTGGTTTCTAAATTTTATCTTTCTGCTCCCCAAATATGTCTAAAAGCTACCCTCTTCCACCTGCTGCATGCTCCAGTATCACTGTCTAGTTTGATTCCTCATTTTTTGTCTGGTTTATAGAAATAACCTCCTAATGATTCTTGTTCCTCAATTTCTAGTGACTCCAGTCCATCCCCCTTCTGCTGCCAATTATCTATCCAGAACAGAGACCCGATTAAGTCACTTTCTTGTTCACAATCCTTCAGAGGTTTCTCCTTGCTTATGGGATAAAGCATCAGACTCAGGTTGGTATTTATGAGGCCTCTCATGATCTGGCTCCAGCCTGGCCTTTCGGTTTCATTACCTGCCAGTTCTTCGGGCTCATGCCAGTATTTACTCCATCTGCCCTCTCTGCCAAACACTTTTGCCCTAAGGCAATTATCCAAGTTCAGAATATTCCACTCTACCTCTTACTTTTCTCCAGCAAAGTCCTATTCATCTTTCCATTTCTAGCTAAGATGTCCCTCTCTCCAGACAGCCTGTTCTGATTCAAGTCTGTCTTCTCCCATCCCATCTTCTTTCCTCATCAACACTTAAATACATGTTGTTCGTATGCTGGTATGCTAATAACAACAATAACCATGGCAACTTCCATTAACTGACTCTGTCAGGCTGTTCTGGGCACAATAGTTGTCTCACTGAATCACCCACCAACATTATGAGAAGGTATTATAGTTCTCACATTACAGATGAAGAGACAGCCTCAGGAGGAAGTTAAGTAACTCTTACAAGTTCCCCAACTCGAAAGTGGCAGAACATGAGTTCAAACCCAGATCTTTTTGACATAAGCGACTGGATTGTTTCTGGTTGCTTCCCATGGTGCTCCAGAGTATGGTACCAGAAATGATCCCTCGCAATTAGACTTTCTGGTTATAGAAGCTTTTCTTCTTTTCTGTGAGTTCTGAGGCTTTCTTTTCCTTAAGTATCTATAACTGTGCCTGATGTATATTAATAGATTCTTTAAAAAATTCTATTGCAGTATAGTTGAGTTAAAATGTGCTAGTTTCAGGTATATAGCAAATTGAATCAGTTTCACACACACACACACACACAGGTATAAATATATACACACACACACCTGCATCCATTCTTTTTCAGATTTTCTTTTCATATAGTTTATTACAGAATGCCGTTTCCCGTGTTATAGAATAGGTCCTTATTAGTTATCTGTTCTGTCTATAGTAGTGTGTATAAATTAATCTCAGTCTCCCAATTTATCACTTCCTCCCATTGTTTCCCTTTTGGTAAGCATAAGTTTGACTTTGAGATTTGTGATATCTGTAGGTTGGTTTCTGTTTTGTAAATAAGTCCATTAGTATCATTTTTTATTGGATTCCACATGTAAGTGGTGATATATGATATTTGTCTTTCTCTTTCTAAGTTAGTATGATAATCTCTACGTCCATTTATGTTGCTGCAAGTGACGTTATTTTGTTTTTTTATGACTGAATAAAATTCAGTTATGTGTGTGTGTGTGTGTACACCACATTTTCTTTATCCATTTCTCTGTTGATGGACATTTTGGTCGCTTCCACGTATTGACTATTGTAAATAGTGCTGCTATGAACAATGGGGTGTATGTATCTTTTGGAATTACAGTTTTCTTCCAGTATATCCCTAGGAGTGGGATTGCTAGATGATATGTTTTTAGTTTTTTAAGGAACCTCCATACTGTTGCCATAGTGGTTGTACCAGTTTGCATTTCCACCAGCACTGTAGGAGGGTTCCATTTTCTCCACATCTTTTCCAATGTTTATTGTTTGTAGATTTTTTGATGATGGCCATTCTGACAAGTGTTAGATGGTGCCTCATTGTAGTTTTGATTTACGTTTCTCTAGCAATTAGTGATGTTGGGCATATTTTCCTGTGCTTGTTGGCCGTCTGCATGTCTTCTTTGGAGAAACGTCTATTTAGATCTCCTGCCCACTTTTGATTGAGTTGTTACTTTTTTCATATTGAACTGCATGAGCTGTTTGTATATTTTGGAGATTAATCTCTTGGAGGTCACATTGTTTGCAAATATTTTCTCGTGTCATGTAGTTTGTCTTTTCGTTTTATGGTTTCCTTTGTTGTGCAGAAGCTTCTAAGTTTAATTAGGTCCCATTTGTTAATTTTTGTTTTTGCTTTCATTACTCTGGGAGATAGATCAAAAAAGATATTGCTGCAGCTAATGTTGGAGAGTGTCCTAACACACCCTAACACCATACACACTCAAAATGGATAAAGATTTAAATGTAAAGCTGAATACTATAGAACTCTCAGAGGAAAAATGTAGTTATAGATTCTTAAAAGATATTTTTTGAGTGAGAGAATGAAAGATTGAATGAATGGCAGTTAGGTTCTAACAAAGTCTTAGCTGGGTTAAATATATAGTATTTGTTTATTTATAAATATCATGAGTCTGAAAAATTTTGTGTTGGGGACAATTCATCCAGGAAACAGGAAGGACTGAATGCAGAGATGTGTTAGATTTGTATTGCTTTGCTGTATAGCTCTATCCATTAGGAATGGCTGCAGGTAGGGACCTAAATGAAGTCTGGACATAGCTGTTGCTATCATTGGTTCAGAAGCAGTATCTCTACAATTCTTTGTTTCACCTCTGTGCATGTTGCACCATGATCACAAGATGACTGCTATAATTCAAATGTCACATCCACTTTTAAAACATAGAGAAGGAGAAAACAGGAATGGTTCCAATGACAAATTTTCCTTTTATTATAACAAAATATTTTCCAAGAGTTCCCAACAGACCTTTACCTCCATCTCCTTGACTCAAACCATGTCCTTGGATCTCTCTGGCTGTCAAGGAGATTTAGGAAGGGATAGTTAAAGATCCACCATGAATGGGGTCAGGGTCTTTTAACCAAAAACAGAGGATAGAGATAATAGGTAGATAGCTAATGGCACCAACTATAGAATGTATGCTATTTTCCTTCATTGTTCACACTGAATTTACCTTTCAGCCCCCATCATGCTGTACTTTCCAATTTTTTATTGTCCTATGAGAAGGGGAGATACTCAAAACTAAAAGAAATGGACTGAGTGATATTTTGAAGATTAAATTATATTTGAAAGAGGTAAAAAATAAGTCCTGATCATTAACCAGGCAAGCTTAAGCTTTTTTAAGCTCCAGTTTCCTCCTCTGTAAAATTGGAATGATAATAATGACAATACACATTTAGTGTGAGGATTAAATGAACTCTTGCAGGCTTCATTTCTCCAGAACACTGGAACCATTGAGTCAATGTGGCTATTGCTATTATTGTAATTATTACATTTTTTAAGAGTGCATGTCTCTTTGGAATTGGCAGGGAAGTGTAACAGTGAAAGATGGAACCAGTAAACCCATCTCCTCTTTTGTTCTTTAACTCAAATATGGGTAAATTTGTTTCTAAAAAGAGCCAGAGAGTATTTTAGTCTTTGTTGGCTATAGTGTCTCTCTCTTTGTCACATCAAAATAGTCACAGACAATATGTATGGATTCCAGTAAACTTTATTTATGAACACTGAAATTTGAATTTCACATAATTTTCATGAGTTATGAAATGTTATTCTTGGGTTTTTTTCAACCATTTAAAAGTGTGGAAATGGCTCTTAGCTCATGGTGGCTTTATTTGACCTCTGTGTCATTGCCAGTTCCTGGTTCCACTTAATACCATTGCCATCTTTTCTAGCATACTAGGTTACGGTTATCATTCACTCCTTCACACATGGAATCTATTTCCTATTTGAATAGGGAGCATTTCAATATTGGCAAGAGGAATTTTAATGTGCAAATCACTAATTCCTCTTACCACAATGACATGATTCCAAAGCAATGAATTTTATTTTGTATTCTATAAGGAGATAATGTAGCCTTGTATGGTATATATAAATAATATGTAGCTTTTAATAAATATAATGAGAATGTTCTTGGCTTATGAGGAAGCAAGAAATCATCTCACACCTAACGGGTAGTGAGCAAGTTTCTTCTGTTCAGCCACCCTCATGTGTCCATCTCACCTTTTTGTGTCACTGCTGCTGCTGATAGGTCGCTTCAGTCGTGTCCGACTCTGTGCGAACCCATAGACGGCAGCCCACCAGGCTTTGCCGTCCCTGGGATTCTCCAGGCTAGAGCGCTGGAGTGGGTTGCCATTGCCTTCTCCAATGCATGAAACTGAAAAGTGAAAGTGAAGTCGCTCCATCATGTACGGCTCTTAGTGACCCCATGGACTGCAGCCTATCAGGCTCCTCCATCCATGGGATTTTCCAGGCAAGAGTACTGGAGTGGGGTGCCATTGCCTTCTCCGTTTGTGTCACTAGACTGTGCATATATAATATAGGATGAATATACCCTTGGTAATTTGGCACCATGAAGAATCATGGTTTGATTTGTAGAATTCCACCAGGAGTAAATAAAGTCCAGACTGATAGCTTGAGAATAAAAATGAGACCATGTTTGTTCTTTCCTTTTGTTCAATTTCTTCAAACCAGTTACTCAGGCCTCACCACCACTTCTGAGCAGCAGCCTTGAAGTCTTGAAACTCACCATGTCATATTGAAAATGAGAGACAACAGCTGTCAGAGCCAGCATTTGATGCCTTTAACTTGTTTCCAGGTACCAAAAGGAAAAAAAAAAAAAAAAGCATGCTTGCAAGATGTACAATTGGGAGGATTCATCATTTCTTAAACTAAGGATTCTGAGCAGCTATGAAATAGCAGTGCTTCCCTCAAAGCTGTTTTGCACAAAATCATATCTGTTTTATTTTTTCTGCAGCCAAAGAAACATGTTTAATATCAGTAATGGTACTGAAACAAGGCAGCCAGAGAATTTCTGGATATAACATGTATTGACTTGAAAAATAGCAGAACTATTATAAAGATAGAACGATATATCCATCTTTGCTTACTCTTCCTCCATCTGTTACAGATAAGGAAAGTTCATGAGTGAACTTATATGATGTTATCAGATTTTGTGATGCTTGTGGGGTAGGCTGGGATTTCCATATGAATCAGCTTATAAAAATATTTAACCTTGTAGTGAATGCATGCATTGTCATTTTATTTATTTATTTTTATATATAAATATCAGTTCGGTTCAGTTCAGTTGCTCAGTCGTGTCCGATTCTTGGCGACCTCATGAACCAAAGCAGGCCAGACCTCCCTGTCCATCACCAACTCCCACAGTCCACTCAAACCCATGTCCATTGAGTCAGTGATGCCATCCAACCATCTCATCCTCTGTCATCCCCTTCTCCTCCTGCCTTGAATCTTTCCCAGCATCTGGGTCTTTTACAATGAGTCAATTCCTCCCATCAGGTGGCCAAAGTATTGGGGTTTCAGCTTCAACATCAGTCTTTCCAATGTACACCAGTACTGGTCTCCTTTAGGATGGACTGGTTGGATCTCCTTGCAGTCCAAGGGACTCTCAAGAGTCTTCTCCAACACCACAGTTCAAAGGCATCAATTCTTTGGTGCTCAGCCTTCTTCACAGTCCAACACTCACATCTATACATGACCACTGGAAAAACCATAGCCTTGACTAGACGGACCTTAGTTGGCAAAGTACTGTCTCTGCTTTTTAATATGCTGTCTAGGTTGGTCATAAAATATCATATAGCTTACAGATGCACAATATAGTGAGTCACAATTGTTAATTTAGTTTTAGCTTTGTTTGTGCTGGGTCTTCGCTGGTGAAAGGGCTTTTCTCTAGCTGCGGAGAGCGGGGGCTACTCTCCAGGTGTGCGGTGTGGGCGTCTCATCATGGTGGCTTCTCTTGTTGTGGACCGCAGGCTCTGGGGCTTGTGGATTTCAGTATTTGCATCTCCTGGGCTGTGGAGCACAGGCTCAGAAGTTGTCGTGCATGGGGCTTAGCTGATCCATGGCGTGTGGGATCTTCCCAGACCAGGGATTGAACCTACATCTCCTGCACTGGCAGACAGATTCTTTACCACAGAGCCACCAGGGGAGCCCCAGTGAGTTATGATTTTTAAAGGTCACAGTCCATTTATGGATATTATAAAATATTGGCTGTATTGCCTGTACTATACAATATATCTTTGTAGTTTATTTTATACATAATAATTTGTAACTCTTGATCCCCTATCCATATATTGTCCCTCTCCAGTTCCCTCTCTCCCCTGGTAACCACTGGTTTGTTCTTTATGCATTTGAGTCTTCTTCTTTTTTGTTATATTGAGTAGTTAGTGTATTTTTAGATTCCACATATAAGTGATATCATACAGTACTTGTCTTTCTCTGGCTTATGTCCCTTAGCATAATGCCCTCCGAGTCCATTTATGTGGCTGAAATTGGCAGAATTTCATAATTTTATGACTAAGTAATATTCCATTGTATTTATATACCACATCTTCTTTATCTTGTCCTCTGTTAATGGACATGTAAGTTGTTTCCATATTAAGGCCATTGTAAAAAATGCTGCACTGAGTATTGGGGCACTGGCATTTACTTATTGGCTTATACTTCCTTTAGTTCAGTCGCTCAGTTGTGTCTGACTATTTGCGACCCCATAAATCGCAGCATGTCAGGCCTCCCTGTCCATCACCAACTCCCAGAGTTCAGTCGAACTCATGTGCATCGAGTTGGTGATGTGATCCAGCCATCTCATCCTCTGTCATCCTCTTCTCCTCCTGCCCCAAATCCCTACCTGCCCCAATCCCTCCCAGCATCAGGGTCGTTTCCAATGAGTCAACTCTTTGCATGAGGTGGGCAAAGTATTGGAGTTTCAGCCTCAGCATCAGTCCTTCCAGTGAACACCCAGGACTGGTCTCCTTTAGAATGGACTGGTTGGGTTTCCTGGCAGTACAAGGGACTCTTAAGAGTCTTCTCCAACCCCACAGTTCAAAAGCAGGGTGACAATATACAGCCTTGACGTACTCCATTTCCTATTTGGAACCAGTCTGTTGTTCCATGTCCAGTTCTAACTGTTGCTTCCTGACCTGCATATAGGTTTCTCAAGAGGCAAGTCAGGTGGTCTGGTATTCCCATCTCTTGAAGAGTATTCCACAGTTTATTGTGATGCACACAGTCAAAGGCTTTGACATAGTCAATAAAGCAGAAATAGATGTTTTTCTGGAACTCTCTTGCTTTTTCGATGATCCAGTGGATGTTGGCAATTTGATCTCTGGTTCCTCTGCCTTTTCTAAAGCCAGCTTGAACATCTGGAAGTTCATGGTTTATGTACTACTGAAGCCTGGCTTGTAGAATTTTGAGCATTACTTTACTAGTGTGTGAGATGAGTGCAATTGTGCGGTAGTTTGAGCATTCTTTGGCATTGCCTTTCTTTGGAATTAGTATGAAAACTGACCTTTTCCAGTCCTGTGGCTACTGCTGAGTTTTCCAAATTTGCTGGCATGTTGAGTGCAGCACTTTCACAGCATCATCTTTCAGGATTTGAAATAGCTCAACTGGAATTCCATCACCTCCACTAGCTTTGTTTGTAGTGATGCTTTCTTTGTTTTAAAAAATATATATATTTATTTTAATTGGAGGTTAATTACTTTACAATATTGTATTGGTTTTTGCCATATATCAACATGTATCCACCACAGGTATACATGTGTTCCCCATCCTGAATCCCCCTCCCTCCTACCTCCCCATACCATCCCTCTGGGTCATCCCAGTGTACCAGCCCCAAACATCCAATATCATGCATTGAACCTGGGCTGGCAACTCATTTCATATATGATATTATACATGTTTCAATGCCATTCTCCCAAATCATCCCACCCTCTTCCACTCCCATAGAGTCCAAAAGACTGTTTTATACATTTGTGTCTCTTTTGCTGTCTTGCATACAGGGTTATCATTACCATCTTTAATATAAATTCCATATATATGCATTAGTATACTATATTGGTGTTTTTCTTTCTGGCTTACTTCACTCTGTATAATAGGTTCCAGTTTCATCCACCTGATTAGAACTGATTCAAATGTATTCTTTTTAATGTCTGAGTAATATTCCATTGTGTATTTGACTTCACATTCCAGGATGTCTGGCTCTAGGTGAGTGATCACACCGTCGTGATTATCTGGGTCATGAAGCTCTTTTTGTACAGTTCTTCTGTGTATTCTTGCCACCTTTTCTTAATGTCTTCTGCTTCTGATAGGTCCATACCATTTCTGTCCTTCATCGAGCCCATGTTTGCATGAACTGTTCCCTTGGATTCTCCAATTTTCTTGAATAGATCTCTAGTCTTTCCCATTCTGTCGTTCTCCTCTATTTCTTTGCATTGATCGCTGAGGAAGGCTTTCTTATCTCTCCTTGCTATTCTTTGAAACTCTGTATTTAAATGGGAATATCTTTCCTTTTCTCCTTTGCTTTTTACTTCCCTTCTTTTCACAGCTATTTGTAAGGCCTCCCCAGACAGCCATTTTGCTTTTTTGCCTTTCTTTTCCACAGGGATGGTCTGATCCCTGTCTCCTGTACAATGTCACGAACCTCATTCCATAGTTCATCAGGCACTCTATCAGATCTAGTTCCTTAAATCTATTTCTCACTTCCACTGTATAATAATAAGGGATTTGATTTCCGTCATACCTGAATGGTCTCATGGTTTTCCCTACTTCCTTCAGTTTAAGTCTGAATTTGGCAATAAGGAGTTCATGAACCACAGTCAGCTCCTGGTCTTGTTTTTGCTGACTGTACAGAGCTTCTCCATCTTTGGCTGCAAAGATTATAATTAATCTGATTTCAGTGTTGACCATCTAGTGATGTCCATGTGTACAGTATTCTCTTGTGTTGTTGGAAGAGGGTGTTTGCTATGACCAGTGCGTTCTCTTGCCAAAACTCCATTAGCCTTTGCCCTACTTCATTCCATACTCCAAGGCCAAATTTGCCGGTTACTCCAGGTGTTTCTTGACTTCCTACTTTTGCATTCCAGTCCACTATAATGAAAAGGACATCTCTTTTTGGGTGTTAGTTCTAAAAGGTCTTGTAGGTCTTCATAGAACCGTTCAACTTGAGCTTCGTCAGCATTACTGGTTGGGACATAGGCTTGCATCACCGTGATATTGGATGGTTTGCCTTGGAAACGAACAGAGATCATTCTGTCATTTTTGAGATTGCTTTCAATCTCAAAATTATACATAACATACTTTCTTTAGTCATATATTATTTTAGTGTTTTCCTACCCTCTTGGCCTCAAGGCCTTTCCCAACTTTAATGAATCTGAACCATTCAGTAATTGCTAATGTTTACTGGATGCTATCCCAAGCACTCATGCATCTTACCATTTAAATTTTGCAGGAACTCTTTGTGATATTATTATTACTTACATTTTTGAGGTGGAGAAACTGAGACCATGTCAGTGAACAATGTGCTGAAGTGGAGGAGTGAGGTTGCAACTCTAATAACTGGTGCGCATTTTCTATGGTCTTCACCATCACCATGCCAAATCTGCTGTATGTCTTTCTCTAAGCCAGCATTTCTCAAACTTGAGCGTGTCTCACAGTCCCTGCAGACATGTAAAACCCATCTCCAGTTTTGGGAGTCAGTAGTCCTGGATAGGGCCCAGGAATCTGCACTTCTAACAAGTTCCCAGGTTATGCTAATACTTCTCTTTCCAAGCTCGCAGGCACTTTGAGAACCTCAATGTAAACACCCTCCCAAGTCAGGGATATTATTCTCTTTGTCTAATTGTTTATTATCTGTATGAAGGTTTTGGAAGGTATAAAAATATTACCTAAAAGTAAAGCCCTGTGCTTTTCAGAGTTTTATCTGAGCCAGAAAAATTCCATTTCATGAGTAAATACCACATACACACAATTATAACATAGATAGACACACAAATAAATGGTTTGATACTTCAAAGCTCCATTTAAAGTCTTTCACTGTTTTTCACAGCATGTCCTTGCCAGGGGCTATGAGGCATCTTCCTGTGACTGGCAGGTTAATCTCTTTAGGGCCAAGCTGTTTTTCTAAAACAGCATAGTGCAGTACATGGTGCTGAGTTTGAATTCAGACTCAAAGAGATCACAATGATTGGAGTTTTCAGCCTACAGCAGGTAGCTGACAACCAGTTTTGCTATTTCACAGCTGTAAACCCAAGCTCAGGAGGGAGCCAGTGGTATGATTAGGAGACTTTAGAAAGATTTCGTGATACGCTGAAGGGGAAAGGAAGCAATACCTGGAAAGAAACTTTTGAATAAAGATGATTTTTCACAGGTGATGTTCAATATGTGATGATAAGCATTCTTTTGAACTTTCTGTTCATTTATAACTATCATCTCCCTTCCTTCAGAAACTTTCTTTTTTATATCCAGTTATAAAATGTTGGAAATACGTCTTTGGTTAAAAAAAGATGACTATTTGCTTCACTGCTATTCTTTGTCTTTATTCTTGCTGTATATATTAAGAATGTTAACCCAAGAAAAACGACTGTTTTGACTTTTTGACACTTTCTATGTTTATATTAAAACATGATTGAGGTTGCTCAATTTCTATAGGAATTTAAATAGAAAATCAAACTACTGAGTTTGGTGTATCAAATATTTAGTGAACAGTTACCAAAGTGGCATTGCCCTTAGATAGGGCGCAGGCATAATTGGTTTAATGAGGCTTTACTTGACTATACTTTGAGATATTGTAGGGTTTTATTTTTATAAATTGAATGTTTGTAGCAACTTTGGATTAAATCTATCAACATCATTTTCCTAATATCATTTACTCACTTTGTATCTCTGGGTCCTATTTTTGTAATTTTCATGATTCTTCAAACTTTTTCTTTTTATATATGTATTGGGGATTTCTTTTCAGTGATCTTTGGTGTCACTATTGTCTAAAGATTATAACTCACTGAAGGGTCAGATATGTTTAGTAATTTAGCCATGAATATTTTTTCATGAAGATATGACAATGTTTTAAACATAATGCTATCACATAATTAATAGGCTGAAGTATAGTGGAAACACTGCTTTTATTTGCACTGAGAAATCATAAAATTTGTGCGACTTTCCTTACTGCAGTGGTCTGGAACTGAACCTACAATATCTCTCTATTAGATTATTTGCCTGCACTCCAAGGACTTGATATCATACAGAGGATTGTTAGGAAATGCTTTCTAGAAGCTGGGTTGTTGTCATTTAGTTGGTAAGTTATGTGCAACCCTTTTGTGACCTCCATGGACTGTAGCCCACCAGGCTCCTTTTCTCCATGGGATTTCCCAGGCAAGAGTACTGGAGTGGGTTGCTGCTTCCTTCTCCAGGTGATTTTCCTGGCCCAGGAATCAAACCTGCATCTCCTGTTACTGGCAGGCAAGTTCTCACTTCAGTCATGTCTGACTCTGTGCGACCCCATAGATGGCAACCCAGCAGGCTCCCCTGTCCCTGGGATTCTCCAGGCAAGAACACTGGAGTGGGTTGCCATTTCCTTCTCCAAAGCATGAAAGTGAAAAGTGAAAGTGAAGTCACTCAGTCGTGTCCGACTCTTAGCGACCCCATGGACTGCAGCCTACCAGGCTCCTCTGTCCATGGGATTTTCCAGGCAAGAGTACTGGAGTGGGGTGCCATTGCCTTCTCTGACCACTGAGATAATCAGTTCAGTTCAGTTCAGTTGCCTAATCATGTCTGACTCTTTGTGACCCCGTGAATCGCAGCACGCCAGGCCTCCCTATCCATCACCAACTCCTAGAGCTCACTCAGACTCACATCCATCGAGTCAGTGATGCCATCCAGCCATCTCATCCTCTGTTGTCCCCTTATCCTCCTGCCCACAATCCCTCCCAGCATCAGAGTCTTTTCCAGTGAGTCAACTCTTTGCATGAGGTGGCCAAAGTACTGGAGTTTCAGCTTTACCATCATTCCTTCCAAAGAAATCCCAGGGCTGATCTCCTTGCAGTCCAAGGGACTCTCAAGAGTCTTCTCCAACACCACAGTTCAAAAGCATCAATTCTTCGACGCTCAGCCTTCTTCACAGTTCAACTCTCACATCCATACGTGACCACAGGAAAAAACATAGCCTTGACTAGATGGACCTTAGTTGGCAAAGTAATGTCTCTGTTTTTCAATATACTATTTAGGTTGGTCATAACTTTTCTTCCAAGGAGTAAGCGTCTTTTAATTTCATGGCTGCAGTCACCATCTGCAGTGATTTTGGAGCCCAAAAAAATAAAGTGTGACACTGTTTCTGCTGTTTCCCCATCTATTTCCCATGAAGTGATGGGACCAGATGCCATGATCTTCGTTTTCTGAATGTTGAGCTTTAAGCCAACTTTTTCACTCTCCTCTTTCACTTTCATCAAGAGGCTTTTTAGTTCCTCTTTACTTTCTGCCATAAGGTTGATGTAATCTGCATATCTGAGGTTATTGATATTTCTCCTGGCAATCTTGATTCTAGCTTGTGTTTCTTCCAGTCCAGCATTTCTCATGATGTACTCTGCATATAAGTTAAATAAGCAGGGTGACAATATACAGCCTTGAAGTACTCCTTTTCCTATTTGAAACTAGTCTGTTTTTCCATGTCCAGTTGAGATAATCGCCACCTGTAAATCAATGAAATTAAACATTCCCTCACATCCTACACAAAAATAAACTGAAAATGGATTAAAGACCTAAATGCAATATACAACACCATAAAACTCCTAGAATAACATAGACAAAGCATTTTCTGGCATAAATTATAGCAATGTTTCTTAGGTCAATCTTCCAAGGAAACAGAAATGAAAGCAAAAATATACCAATGGGATTTATCAAAATTACAAACTTTTGCATCACAGAGGAAGCCATAAACCAAATGAAAAGACAACCCACACTAAGGGAAAAAGTATTTGCAAACAATGGAACCAACAGGTGCTTAATTTGCAAAATATAGAAACAACTCATACAACTCAATAACAAACAAAACAACCAAACCAAAAATGGGAGGAATACCTAATTAAACATTTCTCTAAAGAATACATGCAGATGACCAATAGGCACATGAAAATATGCTCATTTCACCAATCATTCAGTTCAGTTCAGTTCAGTTCAGTTGCTCAGTCGTGTCTGACTCTTTGCGACCCCATGAATCGCAGCACGCCAGGCCTCCCTGTCCATGACTAACTCCTGGAGTTCACTCAGACTCATGACCATCGAGTCAGTGATGCCATCCAACCATCTCATCCTCTGTCGTCCCCTTCTCCTCTTGCCCCCAATCCCTCCCAGCATCAGAGTCTTTTCCAGTGAGTCAACTCTTCACATGAGGTTGCCAAAGTACTGGAGTTTCAGTTTTAGCATCATTCCTTCCAAAGAAATCCCAGGGTTGATCTCCTTCAGAATGGACTGGCTGGATTTCCTTGCAGTCCAAGGGACTCTCAAGAGTCTTCTCCAACACCACAGTTCAAAAGCATCAATTCTTCGGCACTCAGCCTTCTTCACAGTCCAACTCTCACATCCATACATGACCACAGGAAAAACCATAGCCTTGACTAGATGGACCTTAGTTGGCAAAGTAATGTCTTTGCTTTTGAATATATTATCTAGGTTGGTCATAACTTTCCTTCCAAGGAGTAAGCATCTTAATTTCATGGCTGCAGTCACCATCTGCAGTGATTTTGGAGCCCCTCAAAATAAAGTCTGACACTGTTTCCACTGTTTCCCCATCTATTTCCCATGAAGTGATGGGACCAGATGCCATCATTATAGAAATGCAAATCAAAACTATAATGAGGTATTACCTCACATTGGATGCAATGGCCGTGATTCATAAGTCATCATTCATAAGATATACATGTTTGAATGCAGAGTTCCAAAGAACAAGGAGAGATAAGAAAGTCCTCCTCAGTGATCAGTCCAAAGAAATAGGAAAACATTAGAATGGGAAAGACTAGAGATCTTCTCAAAAAAATTAGAGATACCAAGGGAACATTTCATGCTAAGATGGGCACAATAAAGGACAGAAATGGTATGGACCTCACAAAAGTAGACAATACTAAGAAGACGTGGTAAAAAAAAAAGATCTTCATGACTCAGATAACCACAATGGTGTGATCACTCATCTAGAGCCAGACATCCTGGAATCCGAAGTCAAGTGGGCCTTAGGAAGCATCACTATGAACAAAGCTAGGGGAGATGATGGAATTCCAGTAGAGCTATTTCAAATCCTGAAAGATGTTGCTGTGAAAATGCTGTACTCAATATGCCAGCAAACCTGGAGAACTCGGCAGTGGCCACGGGACTGGAAAAGGTCAATTTTCATTCCAATCCCTAAGAAAGGCAATGCCAAAGAATGCTCAAACTACCACACAGTTGCACTCATCTCACACGCTAGCAAAGTAATGCTCAGAATTCTCCAAGCCAGACTTCAACAGTACATGGACCATGAACTTCCAGATGTTCAAGCTGGCTTTAGAAAAGGCAGAGGAACCAGAAATCAAATTGCCAACATCTGCTGGATCATCAAAAAAGCAAGAGAGTTCCAGGAAAACATCTATTTCTGCTTTATTGACTATGCCAAAGACTTTGACTGTATGGATCACAACAACCTGTGGAAAATTCTGAAAGAGATGGGAATATCAAACCACTTGACCTGCCTCCTGAGAAATCTGTATGCAGGTCAAGAAGCAACAGTTAGAATTGGACATGGAACAACAGACTGGTTCCAAATTGGGAAAGGAGTATGTCAAGGTTGTATATTGTCAACCTGCTTATTTAACTTATGTGCAGAGTGCATCATGAGAAATGTTGGACTGGATGAGGCACAAGCTGGAATCAAGATTGCCAGAAGAAATTTCTATCAGTAACCTCATATATGCAGATGGCACCATCCTTATGGCAGACAGCAAAGAGGAACTAAAGAGCCTCTTCATGAAAGTGAAAGAGGAGAGTGAAAAAGTTGGCTTAAAACTCAACATTCAAAATACTAAGATTGGCATCCAGTCCCATGGCTTCATGGCAAATAGATAGGGAAACAGTGACAGACTTTATTTCCTTGGGCTCCAAAATGACTGCAGATGGTGACTGCAGCCATGAAATTAAAAGATGCTTGCTCCTTGGAAGGAAAGCTATGATCAACTTAGTCAGTATATTAAAAAGCCAAGACATTACTTTGCCGACAAAGGCCTGTCTAGTCAAACCTATGGTTTTTCGAGTAGTCATGTATGGATGTGAGAGTTGGACCATAAAAAAAGCTGAGTGCCAATGAATTGATGCTTTTGAATTGTGGTGTTGGAGAAGACTCTTGAGAGTCCCTTGGACTGCAAGGAGATCCAACCAGTTCATCCTAAAGAAATCAGTCCTGAATATTCATTGGATGAGACTGATGCTGAAGCTGGAACTCCAATACTTTGGCCACCTCATGCGAAGAACTGACTCTTTAGAAAAGACCTTGATGCTGGGAAAGATTGAAAGCAGGAGGAGAAGGGGATGACAACATGAGATGGTTGAATGGCATCACCGACTCCATGGACATGGGTTTAAGTAAACTCTGGGAGTTGGCAATGGACGGGGAGGCCTAGTGTGCTGCAGTCCATGGGGTCACAAAGAGTTGGACATGACTGAGGGACTGAACTGAACTGAACAGATAATAAATGCTGGATAGGGTGTGGAAAAGGGAACCCTTCTACACTGTCAATGGCAATATAAGGTGTAATGCAGCCATTGGAGAATAGTATGGAATTCCTTAAAGAAGTACAACTAAAGACCATATGATCCAGCAGTCCTACTCCTGGGCATATATCCAGAAAAGATTAAAACGCTAACTCAAAAAGATATGTTATAGGAACCCCAATGTTCATAGCCGCACTATTCAACATATCCAAGGCATGGAGTCAACCTAAATATCCATTGACAGATGAATGGATGAAGAAGATCTATTATAGATATATAGTGGAATACTACTCAGCCATAGAAACAAACGAAATAATGCCATTTGTAGCAACATGGATCGACCTAGATATTATTATACTAAGTGAAGTAAGTCATAAAGATAAAGATAAACATATCATATGATATCACTTATATGTGGAATCCACAATACAATACAAATGAACTTATTTCCAAAATACACTCGTAGACCTAGAAAACAAACTTAAAATTACCAGAGAAGAGGGGGAGGGATACATTAGCATTTTGTGATTAATAGATACAAACTGCTGTATGTAAAATAGATAAACAGTAAGGTCCTACTGTATAGCACAGGGAACTGATAAACCATAATGGAAAAGAATATGGAAAAATATATAGGATAAAACCATGTTTGTGTATATTTATATTATATATATAATTTATATAATATATATGTGTGTGTGTATATATATATATATATATATATATATATAGCATATGCAAGAGAGAGTTTGAATCACTTTCCTGTATACCAGAAACTAACACAAAATTGTAAATAAACTATAAAACAAACAAACAAAAAGCTGTCTAGAGGAAATAGAATTTAAAATGAATTTGGGACAGAAGTGAAACTTGATCCTGTCCAAGAGGGAAAGTCTTCAGTGTTTGCTATCAGTCCATTCAACAGTTGTGTGTAGAACACCCGCTAGGAGGTGAGGTGAGGTTTTAGGTTCTGGAGTACATAGGTTGTAAGCTATGTTTCCTGCTGGTTTGCAGCTCAGGTTTGTTGAAGGAGATACACATCAAGTAAAGAATCCACAAATAATTCTCTGTTTATTCTCATCATAATAGGAGAGAGATGAAAAGGAAATTCAGGGCCCTGTGACAACCTAACACTGTGAGAGAGTGACTTAATCTCTGGGGTCAGAGAGTCTATAGCTCAGCTCTGTCATCCCCTTCTCCTCCTGCCCCCAATCCCTCCAGGCATCAGAGTCTTTTCCAATGAATCAACTCTTCACATGAGGTAGCCAAAGTATTGGAGTTTCAGATTTAGCATCAGTCCTTCCAATGAACATCCAGGACTGATCTCCTTTAGGATGGACTGTTTGGATCCTCTCGCAGTCCAAGGGAGTCTCAAGAGTCTTCTCCAACACCACAGTTCAAAAGCATCAGTTCTTCGGTGCTCAGCCTTCTTCACAGTCCAACTCTCACATCCATACATGACCACAGGAAAAACCATAGCCTTGACTAGACGGACCTTTGTTGGTAAAATAATGTCTCTGCTTTTGAATATGCTATCTAGGTTGGTCATAACTTTCCTTCCAAGGAGTAAGTGTCTTTTAATTTCATGGCTGCAATCACCATCTGCAGTGATTTTGTTTCCCCATCTATTTCCCATGAAGTGATGGGACCTGATGCCATGATCTTCATTTTCTGAATGTTGAGCTTTAAGCCAACTGTTCACTCTCCTCTTTCACTTTTATCAAGAGGCTTTTTAGTTGCTCTAAGAAGGGCAGAAAGTGAAGAGGTACTAAAAAGCCTCTTGATGAAAGTCAAAGTGGAGAGTGAAAAAGTTGGCTTAAAGCTCAACATTCAGAAAACGAAGATCATGGCATCCGGTTCCATCACTTCATGGGAAATAGATGGGGAAACAGTGACAGACTTTATTTTGGGGGGCTCCAAAATCACTGCAAATGGTGATTGCAGCCATGAAATTAAAAGATATTTACTCCTTGAAAGAAAAGTTATGACCAACCTAGATAGAATATTCAAAAGCAAAGACATTACTTTGCTGAACAAGGTCCGTCTAGTCAAGGCTATGGTTTTTCCTGTGGTCATGTATGGATGTGAGAGTTGGATTGTGAAGAAGGCTGAGCACCGAAGAACTGATGCTTTTGAACTGTGGTGTTGTAGAAGACTCTTGAGAGTCTCTTGGACTGCAAGGAAATCTAACCAGTCCATTCTGGAGGAGATCAGCCCTGAGATTTTTTTTGAAGGACTGATGCTGAAGCTGAAACTCCAGTACTTTGGCCACCTCATGTGAAGGGTTGACTCATCGTAAAAGACTCTGATGCTGGGAGGGACTGGGGACAGGAGGAGAAGGGGACGACAGAGGATGAGATGGTTGGATGGCATCACTGACTCGATGGTCATGAGTCTGAGTGAACTCCAGGAGTTGGTGATGGACAGGGAGGCCTGGCATGCTGCGATTCATGGGGTTGCAAAGAGTCGGACATGACTGAGCGACTGAACTGAACTGAAGAAGGGCAAAGAGGAAGAGTGTGAGTCTGCAGTTCTCAAGGGCCTTTTAGGCATATAGTAAAAGTTCTATTTTATTTTTCCATCTTTATTGAGTTATAATTGACATATCACATTGGATAAGTTTAAGGTGTACAGTATGCTGATTTGCCCTGTTTCTGTATTGCAGAATGCCCACCACTGTGGCATTAGCCACATTGGAAGTTGTCATGTCATGTTTCCATGTCTCATGGGGTTGAATCTTCAAAGCTCTTAGATTCTTTTTTCAAATAGATGTATGCTTTTGAATTATAATTTTCATATCTTCCCAATAAATGCATAAATTTTCCCTCTTCTGTGTTGGTGCTACTATCATATTGAGACCAGAGTTCTGTTTTGTGAAATGCAAGCTAAATCAGATCGAAAGAGAACTCTTCAAACCCTGCTTGCTCCTTTCTTACTGTTCTGTGCACACTCTGGAGAATTTATCCTTCTGGTTTGGTACAAATTAGACAAATGACTGCAACTCATTTTTGCTGAAGAAGGTCAGGATACATGTTTTTCACTGGGGCTGCCTCAGGTGGTGCAGATTTTAAAATTGCAGCTTGTCTCTTCTCTTTTTAATAAGGGAAAATTTCATCAGAACATTGAAAAATTAGCATTCCTAATCTGTGAGAACTCTTCCCGCAGGCAGAGGGAAAAATAACCTAAACACATTTTCATATTATTCATTAGCACTAATTGGTGAAAATGTAATGCCAAGAGAAACAGTATACTCAGGAATTCCCCCTTCCACAAGGTGAAATGAACTAGAACTGATTGAAAGGATCATCACTCAAGCCAAAACTTAGTATTGGTTATCTACTGCTGCATAACAAACTGTTCTGCTGTAAAATGTCATGGAATAAAACAGCTCCCTCACTGTGTTCATGGTTCTGTCAGTCAGGAATTCACACTAGACACAGCAAGAATAGATTTTCTCTGCTATAAAATGTTTGGAGCCTCACATGAAAAGACCTTAAATCTTGAACTGAGTTGATGTCTGGGTCTGGAACCATCTGTGGAAGATGGCTTTTTATTTTCTCTATTTCTGAAGATTTTACATCTAGAGCCCTCCTGATGCTTGAGAGACTACCCTCAAAGGGTTAGCTAGTTTTTGGAGATAGCAGACACTTGCCCTTTACTATGCAAACCAACCAATCTGGAGTCCATACCCCAACAACCCCCTTAATCAAGCTCGTATTTTAAAAAAGGAGCATGTGGAATGGAAGATATTATAGTGACTCCTCTTTGGAAAATACAGTCTACCTCCAAGATTTTCACTTCATGTATCTTTCCTGAGAGATAATGGAAACCATCCCAGAGGGAGGCAAACAGAAAAAAATCACGACACACTAAAGGTTTATTATACTGAGTTCATTTTGGTTAAGAACTCTGGAGTCCAAAAGGACTTGGACTTCCAATTCTGACTTTTCTGGCTGTGTGACATTGGGGAACTCATTGAACTCTCCATGACTCAGTGTTGTCATCTAGAAAATGGGTCTGTTAGCAGCATCCATTTCATTTTGGTGTTGTGAACATTCAGTAGGTCTTACATGTAAAGCATGTAGTGTAACAATTAACACATGCAAGTCCATGCTGTCCTTATGGTGCTGGTTGGTATTGTATCTATATATTACCTCTTCTAGGACTTGAACTGTGAAGAACAATGAGACATCACACCACTGATGGTGGGAAGCAAGACCATCTTTAGTGAAGATACAATGTTATAGGTTTTATTAAATGAAAGTTATTCTAGGTGAAAAAGTTCATTATGTGGAATTAAATTCTAGCTTTGGGGTTTCAGAAAAGCAACCACCTGACTTTTTCTTATTTGCAAAACATACTAATTGTTTTGCTCTCTTCTTATCTTCGAATGAACTGTGAATTTTGAAACGGTTTGTGCCTGGCTGTACAGTTGTTTTATAATGATCCTAATGCAGATTGTCATGGAATCTTGGTACCATAGGGACAGCAAGGCTGCAGCGGTGTAGGTGAGAAACAGTAACTCAGATGGACACTGACTTGGTGCCAGGAACTGTGCTGAACACTTGACTAGATTCGTCAGGTTGAACTGTCATGATATACCTATCGGTACCATTGTCATTCACAGTCATATGGGATATCTTTGACTGTTGAGAGTAACTTACCAAAGACCACACGGCCCTTGGGAGTTGGATGGAACTCTGAAGCCCTTTGACTCTACAGCTCAAAATTTATCCTCTGCATGGCAGCCTCTGATCCTGAAAAACCACACTGATCCTGGTCCTTGGCCACACTTCTTAGTGATAAACATGTTGGTCAGAGTTGGACTCAGTAGCTGTAGTCCATCCCTGTTACCTAAAAGATACCTGGCAGCACTTAGGAGAAGGAGAATGCTGTCTGCATAGAGGAGGAGCTTGGGCATCCCCTCTGCTCCACGAGACATATCAGAAGCATGTTTCAGAGGGTTGATGAGAATGTGGGGTCTGCTGATTTCTTAACTGGCATTATTTGTGCAGGAGCAAGCCAGTTTTCATTCCAATCCCAAAGAAAGTCAATGCAAAAGAATGCTCAAACTACCGCACAGTTGCACTCATCTCACATGCTAGTAAAGTAATGCTCAAAATTCTACAAGCCAAACTTCAGCAGTACGTGAACCATGAACTTCCAGATGTTCAAACTGGTTTTAGAAAAGGCAGAGGAACCAGAGATCAAATTGTCAACATCCACTGGATCATTGAAAAAGCAGGAGAGTTCCAGAAAAACATCTAATTTTGCTTTATTGACTATGCCAAAGCCTTTGACTATGTGGATCACAATAAACTGTGGAAAATTCTGAAAGAGATGGGAATGCCAGACCACCTGACCTGCCTCTTGAGAAATCTGTATGCAGGTCAGGAAGCAATAGTTAGAACTGGACATGGAACAACAGACTGGTTCCAAATAGGAAAAGGAGTACATCAAGGCTGTATACTGTCACCCTGCTTATTTAACTTATATGCAGAATACATCATGAGAAACACTGGACTGGAAGAAGCACAAGCTGGAATCAAGATTGCAGGGAGAAATATCAATAACCTCAGATATGCAGATGACACCACCCTTATGGCAGAAAGTGAAGAGGAACTAAAGAGCCTCTTGAAGAAGGTGAAAGAGGAGAGTGAAAAAGTTGGCTTAAAACTCAACATTCAGAAAACTAAGATCATGGCATCTGGTCCTATCACTTCATGGGAAATAGATGGGGAAACAGTAGAAACAGTGTCAGATTTTATTTTGAGGGGCTCCAAAATCACTGCAGATGGTGACTGTAGCCATGAAATTAAAAGACACTTGCTCCTGGTAAGAAAAGTTATGACCAACCTAGAAAGCTTATTGAAAAGCAGAGACATTACTTTGCCAACAAATGTCCGTCTAGTCAAGGTTATCATTTTTCCAGTGGTCATGTATGGATTGATGCTTGAAGCACTGAAGAATTGATGCTTTTGAACTGTGGTGTTGGAGAAGACTCTTGAGAGTCCCTTGGACTGCAAGGAGATCCAACCAGTCCATTCTGAAGGAGATCAGCCCTGGGTGTTTTTTGGAAGGAATGATGCTAAAGCTGAAATTCCAGTACTTTGGCCACCTCATGTGAAGAGTTGACTCACTGGAAAAGACTCTGATGCTGGGAGGGATTGGGTGCAGGAGGAGAAGGGGACGACAGAGGATGAGATGGCTGGATGGCATCACTGACTCGATGGATGTGAGTTTGAGTGAACCCCGGGAGTCGGTGATGGACAGGGAGGCCTGGCGTGCTGCGATTCATGGGGTTGTGAAGAGTCAAATGTGACTGAGCGACTGAACTGAACTGAACTGAAACGATGCTTTGTGTCAGCATTCAGTGATGAGATGGGCTCAAAATCAGTAGTGTCCTCTCTTCTCTATGTATGTTTGTTTAATGAGTGATTGAAGGTTGTTTAACTTATTCATTCAAAGTGAAAGTCACTCAGTCATGTCCGACTCTTTGCTACCCCATGGACTGCACAGTGCATGGAATTCTCCATGCCAGAATACTGGAGTGGGTAGCTGTTCCCTTCTCCAGGGGATCTTCGGAACCCAGGGATGGAATCCAGGTCTCCCACATTGCAGACCATTTCTTTACTAGCTGAGCCACAAAAGCCCAAGAATACTGGAGTGGGTAGCCTATCCCTTCTCCAGTGGATCTTCCCAGCCCAAGAATCGAACCAGGGTCTCCTGCATTGCAGGCGGAATTTTTACCAACTGAGCTATCAGGGAATTTATTCAGCATTTCAAAATCAAAAACTGCCAAAAGATAAATTACATATATATGTGTGTGTGTGCTAAGTTGCTTAGTCATGTCCGACTCTTTGTGACCCCATGGACTATAGCCTACTGGCTCTGTCCATGGAATTTTCCAGGCAAGAATACTAGACTGGGTTGCCATTTCCTATTCCAGGGAATCTTCCTGACCCAGGGATCAAACTTGTATCTTTTGTGTCTCCTGCATTGGCAGGCGGATTCTTTACCATTGTTCCACCTCGGAAGCTGCATGTATATATTATGTGTGTGTGTATATATATATATATACACACACACATATGCATATATAAATTTTATATTATTCATACTGTATAATATATAGAATAATATGGTATATATATAAATTTTGTACATATAAAATTTATCTTTTGACAGCCTTTGAATATACACACACGCATACACACACACACACACACACTCTCACATATATGCCTCCTTGTACTTCTGTATTTTTAATAGCAAGTTATTTTATCTATGTTTTTAGAAGAAGTTAAAATTTGCAACTTCTGAAGTATATATTTCTTATTGAGAGATTGTGTGAGGAGATTGATTACATGGGAAAGTGGTCCTATTGAGTGTAGTAATCATTGTGATGTTATTATTTAGTATTGGCTGTATGTGATACTCTAAGCATATTGTGGGTAATAACTAGCTTAATTTTTGCAACCACATAAGGAAGTGAATTCTGCTATTAATCTCATTGCACAGAAAGAAAGCTCAAGGTCACCCAGCTATTAAGTGTTGGAACTGGAGGCCCTGTTCTCTGTTTCTATGCTATACTAACTCCTAGTATAGTGAGAGGCTCAAGCTATTGATCTTTTAAACCCTGAGAGTTAGGAATATGTGCATGTGATTGGTAAGCTTGGGAGACTTGTTTCAGTACTTCACCGTTTCTCAATTTTTTTTTTTTTTTTTTTATCATAAGCCTGCTTCTAAAGTGAGGAGTTATACTGACCTTAGTAGTGGATTTTTCATCATGGATAATACTGTGCAACATGGAGTCCTCTTCAACAACAAGGATAAAGAGTAGAACGTATGGGAATGTCTTCCTCTCTCAATTTCACGTGAACCCTTGAGTCTTACCAGAGAATTTACTTTCTGCCTGAAAGGCAGTTGTGTGTACTTTGTGAGCAACTCTTAACATTACCAGAGCTTATCTTCTATCTCCAAAAGCACTGCGTTCCAAATGATGTGTCGTTTGTTTGTATCTCAGAAGGCGTTTTCCCATGGGGAGAATGCTATAATTCTAAATTAGGGTATCATGGTTGCATGCCTTCCCTAGTGCCCTCCAAAGGTACTGTGGAGGGGTGCTCTTTGAAACTACCAACTTGTTGTGGACTTTTAAAGTTGTGTTACAGGGAACCCCTTTATATGATAGTAGTTGCACAGTCCTATACTGGATCTGAACTTTCCCACTGTCCATTCACAGGGCAGATTATTTTAAAAAGCACAACCTCAGGATATGAGATTTGGAAGGAAACTCATATGCACTGAGTGTGCATGTATCAGGGGCTGCCTGAAGTTAAGAATGGATTGTCTTGTGTGTTAAGATGACAAGCCTTGCCTCGAGCATTGAAGATGCTGATACTTCTCATAAATAGGAAGATCTGTGCATCATGATAATTTTATAAAGGGATGAAATTATTGCAGTTTAACATAATCATCAAACTTCATAAAAATAATTTCCTCTCCCTTAAAAAAATAACTAGGGTTGGCCAAATATAGAAATTTACAGTCAGCAAATCAGCTCTGTGGTCTGTTTGTGACAAATCTGGTCACATTACCTACACATTGTCTGACTTAGAAAATAATTTTAAAAATATCTTTTATTGTCAGGCAAGAAAATAACTTAGGAAAAGGCAGCTTTTAGTTCAATTCAAAGCTTATTTAAAATTCCATGTGGGTGTTTCCTGATAAAATTGCTGACTAACTAGTGCCATTTCTGTCTGCTCACTGGGTTCTTCTGTTGGCTTACATTGTAGTCAGAAAAATGCAAAGAACTTTCATTGATGGCTCACCATAAAAGATGATTCACTCATTTCATCAACTATTAGTGGCACATTTTCCTCTGTAGTGTAGATCTTTCTTGCCAACTTTGAATTGTCGGTCTGGCCACTTGGATAATTGCACCTTGTAGTGTTTCATATAGGAAAATACCCATAATATGCAAACCAATGTATGTAAAATGTCTTTCTGGAACAGCAACGCAGGACAGTGTGAATATTTAGGATTGGCTGGTTACATATTTCCGAGGCATCTAAACTACAGGAATGGTTTCTGGTCTCCTGGCACTTGCCCTGGAATGATTTGGGGCATAGTGTACAAGAGTTAGATAAGGCAGTGGTTGGGGCATAAACTTAGGATTGGCTGGTTTGCGTGTCAAAGGCATACATCCTACTGGGTCCTTTACTGTCTCTAAGAATCAGCTAGCCTTAGGAGGCACAGACTCTCTCCAGTAAAAAAGCTGGTTTTTTTTTTGTTGTTGTTGTTGTTTTCAAGATGCTAAAACATCATAATCTATAGAACATTTTAAAAAGCAAGATATAATGCATGACCTCTTAGTGTACTCTTGTGGTGTAGTCTCCCCTTGGGATGACCCTGGGCAAGAAGCCAACCCCACAGGCCCAGGAGGCGATGTGGGCACGTACAGAGAGTCTGGAAGGTCCTGGGCCCCAGGTGGACACGTTCCCTTGTCCTTCTGGGAATATGTGTGGTCAGAGGAGGTTGAGCTGGGGATTTCTAAAGCTCAGGACACTTCTTTCTCTCTTCTAAGGGAAGTACTCCCTGTAACAGTGGGTTTTTTAATTTAAAAAATGATTTTTTCAATGAAGCCATATATGAAGCCCTAATTTCTGAAAGATAAAAAGGAAAAGTACTCATATTGATGTCAGTACCAGAGCCTGTGATGTGCCCTGACTGGTTTTGACCCCTGCGTTCACATTCTGCCTTCCCTCTTCCCTGACATCAATCCCCACTCTCTCTGCTATTCACCCCTTCCTCTTACTCAATACCAGATGCACCTAGAGGAAACTGAGGGCTCTGACTTTGAACTCCACCAGTGGTTCCCAAATTTGAGCAGGAATCAAAATTGACCAGAGGACCTATTAAAACATATTGTAGATGGCTATCCTCCCCATCCCTGGAGTTTCCATTTCAGGAGATCAAGGATGACACCTGAGAATCTGCATTTCTTGTAAGTTCCCTATCAGAGGTACTGCTGTGATCCAGAGATGACATGTTAAAAAGATCACTGGGTTAGAAGATGATACCTAAGACTTCTCCTGCAAGCTTTTGCAGCTTGGTGTCTTTCACTGGAAACGTCCAAGTGTTGCCTGTCATGTAAATGCCATAGAGAAATTATAAAATAGGAACAGGCTTTGTTGAGCAAACTGCAAGATCTACTCCTTGCTTGGTATTTGACATAGCTTCCTTCTCATCAGCTTCAATTTTGGATGCCAGTGATATGATCTAAGAGCTTATATTTAAATGGTTACGTGTGGCAGTTAGGAAAGGCCACTGCATTATCTCACATTTTCCATTTAGAGCTGAAACAGCTGTGTAAACAAATTATTTTAAGAGTAGAAAAATGTCTTCAAGATGTGATTGAAATGAGTGGTACGATTTTTGTCACCACTTTTTGAATCAAAAAATAGACACTAATTTGTTCTTTTGGTAACTGGCTGAATTTCAGAATCTTGTCAAAGATTCATTAAATTTTGGTTTTAGTTAGAAAAGTGTTTTATATTCCATTGATTCATTAATAAATGATATAATCACATTTTGCTCTCATATTAAGAATAACTTTCAGTCTGAATAGAATCTTTCTGCCTCATATTCTCAGTTTTGAACTATTAATGTTTTCCACTTAAACAATATTCTTGTTGATTAACAATTCAATTTTCAAATACTTATGTTTTGTAAGAGGTATTATTGAACATCTAATTTGCTTGAGTTGAGTATTATTTTTCTATTATATACATTTATTATCTTGGCCAGAAATTATATGTTAAGTGAAATATATGGAAATGAAGACAGTATGATTAGGAGTAAAATAGTAGGAGTGGTATATTTTTTGAATTAAAATTTAAAAATATAGTGTGTTAGCACTCAGGCAGAGCCCCACCTTCAGTGACTGACCTAGAAGGACCAGTGAAGATGAAAGGGCAATCAGAAAAGCACCCCCAGGTAGCCTGTCAGGCCCTCTAAAAATAGATACTTCTGAGGAGCTTAAGTTAGGTCAGAGGATACAATTGGTTTGACTGACAGTGAGACCCAGGATCAAAAGAGGTGCACAGAGATTGTCCTGATGTGTGAGGCCTAAGCTTGCAATGCAGCAAAAGAAGAGTCAGGAGCTGTTATGAGCTAAGCTGTGTCTCTCCCAAATTCATATGTTGATGATCTGCGCCAGTACCTCAGGATGGGGCTGCCTTTGGAAGTAGAATCTTAAAAGAGGCAATTGAGTTAAAATGAGGTGATTAGACTCCTGATCCAATAAGAGCAGTGCTCTTTTATAAGAAGAGATTAGTACACAGACAGGAAAATCCTTGTGAAGGTACAGAGAGAAGACAGCCATCTATAAACCAAAGGAAGGAGCCACAACGGAAACCAACCATGCTGATGCCTTGATTTTGGACTTCTAGCCTCCACAACTGTGAGGAAATTAATTGCTGTTGTTTGAGCCACCCAGACTGGTAATACTTGGTTATAGCAGCCCAAGCAAATTAATACTGATGGGTGTTGTGGGTGTTATGTTTTATGGATGAAATGTCCTGTGGGCATGCTCCTTGCATGCTCCCTGAGAGAGCTGTACCTCTCCCAGTCAGGTCCCACCTGGAGTCTGTTTGCTGGTGCCCCCTGGCTTCTTTTGTATCATCCTTGTGATGTCAACCTGCCCTTAATATGCTCTGCTTCACAGTGAATCTTCTCTGTCCAATCCACGGGATCACTGCTGAGACCAATACCTCTGGGTTCACGCCAACTTAGAGTATGCTGAAATTGCTCAGAGTGGTCCTTTAAAAATCAGATTTTTAGACTCCATACCAAAAGATTCTCATTGAAGAGATCTACAGTAGACTTTTGCATTTTTAACAACTCCCTTGGCTGATTCTTTTGCAAGAGATCTAGGGGAAGGAAACACTCTTGATCAAAGACTGCCTTAAAACCCAACAAGAGGAAAAGCTGCATTCTAAAAATTTTCTGAGGGGACAGAGGGTGGGGGAATCAAATGAAACACTCTAGTACATCTAGTATTCTAGAAAATTCTGCTGCTGCTAAGTCGCTTCAGTCGTCTCCGACTCTGTGCGACCCCATAGACGGCAGCCCACCAGGCTCCCCCGTCCCTGGGATTCTCCAGGCAAGAACACTGGAGTGGGTTGCCATTTCCTTCTCCAATGCATGAAAGTGAAAAGGGAAAGTGAAGTCGCTTAGCCGTGTCCGACTTAGTGACCCCCATGGACTGCAGCCTACCAGGCTCCTCCATCCATGGGATTTTCCAGGCAAGAGTACTGGAGTGGGGTGCCATTGCCTTCTCTGAGAAAACTCTAGTGGATTTTTTTGATCTACTTTATTCACATTTACTTAGAATCAACTCTACATATTTGCTATGATCAAGGAAGCTCTGCAGAAGAGTCTGCACCAAAACGCAGTCATCATGGATAGTGGCATCCCTCAGGAATCTCTCATGCTACCTAGTCACTAACTGCTCCTGACTTCCACTTTCCTGCCATATAGCTTTCCTCTGCCTGGACTGCTTCCTTTTTCTGACTAAATCCCACTTACCCCACAACTTAGCTTAAATGTTGCTTCCTCTCTGGAGTCCTGCCCCATCTAATTTCTCTATTACTCCTTCTCAGAGCATGCAGTTATTATTTGCCTTCATAGTAGGTGTCATAACTTGCAGTTGTGTATTTATTTGTACAATCAGTTGTTTACTTTCTGCCTTCCCCAGTAGCCTCTAAGATCTGTAAGGACTTTGTTTTGTATCAGTTCATTGCTGTAATCTCAGCATCTAGCAACATGCTGGCAGAAGATAAAAGCTAGATAAGTATTGGTTGAATGAAGAAAGGAGGAGGTCAGGTGTTGAAAAGCTCTGGGAGTGTGAATAAGGGCTTTAGAAGTCATTACATCACTTGGAAGGAAATTTGATTTGCACCCCCACTGCCACCCCCCATCTCAAAAGATCCTTCTCATCAGTTCCAGTGATGTGTATTTTCAAATTCCTTTCCCTCCTCCTCAGAGCTATCTGACCCAGGCTGAGGCTGACTGAAGGGTTTGTGGGAAGTCAGTAACCCAGTGGAAATGAGAACTAAAAGTAGCCTCATCCAGTATTTGATACAACTGGGCACACTGCCAAGATTTTTGACCAGATAAATAACTTAATGATTTCCACCCATCCTCATTCCAAGTCAGGGGGATTGATGTAGCGGTGGTCAAAACAGCTTTTGAATTGAAATCAATACTATTTAATATCTAAATTTCATTTTCAAATGTGACTAAGGATAAGCTAGTGGATTTTTGTTAGTGGTAGAGTTATATTTAAAGTAATGATCCTTAGGGCCACGATAGATTTTTCCAACTATTGTTATAAGAGGGCAAAAAACCTGCTGTAGATGACCCCACAAGCTCTTGCCTTGATTTGCATGTTAAAGATGTTTTGATATTTTTCAAGTGGAAGATCAAAGCATTAGGACTCCATTAGTCACTATATTAGGAACAAAGATAGAAACATAGATTTTGTTTTAATTTGAAAGCAAGTGGCCTTATCTTATATTTCATATTATTAGGGTTTCAGGGAATTCCATTTATGTTTTGCATGCTTAAATAGATTAAGAAAGAGAAGATTAAGCAATTCTCTTGAATTAGTATCTTCAAAGAATAAATAAATGGAAAGCATCTTAATTAGTTATGCTAGTCCTTATTTCAGAGCAGGATTCTATTTGATATTCCTGGCTAGAGGCAGTGCTTATTTAAAAATATACAAATGTGTGTAATTCTTAAATAAAATATTTGCGTTTGAGGGGTAACTCTTATTCAGAGCATATCCAACACTTGTAACTTGCTCCTTTCTGTAACAGTGCTGCCTCTGTTACTAATATTGTTAATAATCATGATAGTGATGATCCCTCCAATTTACTGAACAACCACAGGGTTCCCAGTATTATATGAGGTGCTTTTCATATATTATCTCATTGTATAATCACAACCACCCAGAAAATATAAG
The DNA here is from genome assembly GCF_032405125.1 of Capricornis sumatraensis. Taxonomy (NCBI): domain Eukaryota; kingdom Metazoa; phylum Chordata; class Mammalia; order Artiodactyla; family Bovidae; genus Capricornis; species Capricornis sumatraensis. The sequence continues at coordinate 66,875,896 of NC_091077.1, forward strand.
TACTGGTACTCTTTAGGAGAGGGATAGAAGGAAGTAATAATTTGCCCAAGATCAACCAGCTGGTTAGTGGTAGAACCGCAACTTAAGTCCCAGATCAACTTCCCTAGAAAGCTTGAGCTACTTCAACCATTCCAAGCTTCATCTTGATTAGGAAAGAAAAAAAAATCACAGATCAAGCAAAGGTTGACATTTGACCTTCGTTCATACCTTTCTGTCATGTGATCTTTCCAAAGAATGAACCATGACGATGCCGTACAAATCTTCAATAAACTGGGGGAATGAGCCCACTTCCTTATTTCTTAACTTATTTCAGGTGAAGTATAGTTGATTTGTAATATTATTTTAGTTTCAGGTATATGGCATAGTGATTTCAGTGGTTTTGCAGATTATATTCCGTTATAGGTTATTACAAAGTACTGGGCATAATTCCCTAGTCTATACAGTGAATCCTTGTTGGAGCCCACCTGTTGAAATGAATTCATATTTTTTTTGGTTCCAGCCACATTGTATTAACCCCTCTTTTCTTATTGGGGCTTCCCTGATGGCTCAGATGGTAAAGAATCTACCTGTAAAGCTGGAGACTCAGGTTCAGTCAATCCCTCTGTCGAGAAGATCCCCTGGAGAAGAAAATGACAACCCACTTCAGTATCCTTGCTGGGAGAATTCCATAGACAGAGGAACCTGGCAGGCTACAGTCCCTGGGACTGGGGAAAGTCAGACACAACTGAGCAACTAACACTTTCACTTTCCTCGTTGTCGTCCAGTTGCTCAGTCTTCGAACTCTTTGTGACCCCATGAACTGCAACACACCAAGCTTCCCTGTGTATCACCATCTCCCGGAGCTTTCCTAAATTGTACCCATTCCTGCCTCTGGTTCTTTGAGCACACTGGGCTGGGAGAGAAGTCATGGCACAGACCTAAATATAGACGAAAGAAAGCCTAATTGGTTGGCCTTCCATTGTGTGGTGAGCGCTAACTGGGAGGAGGGAATGGGCCTGGAGTCAGTGACATGAGGATGGGGGCCACTTTGGGCATAGAGATTCAAAGGCTTCAAGATATATCTGTCGAGTAGGGCATTCACAGGTGGATACTGGGAAGTTGACTCTAGAGTTACAGTATTTCAAGAAGCACCTGACACTGAAGACGTAAGAAATGCTTGAGAAGCATCCTGCCAGTCTCTTGGCCTTGGCTGCTTTCAGCCACTTCCCCTTCTTGCCTCTCCTAATGGACTTCTGATTGATCTTGCTTTCCAGCTTGCATTAGGACAGTTTGGGCTGAGTCTGTATTTCACTGAGGGTATTCTAACAGAATTAAGAAAGATCTCAAGGAAGGAAATCAAATCACAGTAAAATGAAAATTAGGAAGCTTTCAAGAGCAGTCTTCAGTTTGCGGAGGGGAGGTGGGTTGTATTTCAGTGCCGGGGCAGCTTCGTGGGCTCACTCCTCTCGGGCTCACAGTCCAGGATGCATCAGTAGACAGTACCTCACAGATTTTTTTTTCCAGAGCTGTTAAGTAATATGATGGTATGAACAATGTTTAAGATCCTGGGCTGTATTATCTCATGGGTCTGAGTTTGAACTCCAGTTTTTCCATTTCTTAATAACAAGTTATATAATTTCTTGAGTCTGCACCTCTTCATCTGTAAACTCAGGGACGAATAAGTACTTCAGTGTCTTCAGATCAATTGGGAGATGCAGATTGAGCCCTTAGCGCCATCTCTAGCAGAATAAACATTCAATCCATTGGAGCTGTTCCTATTATTATCATTATCTTGTTGATGTTGTTGTTGTTGGAATGAAGGATCCCTATTGATTGTGTGTGAGACCTGAATTCTCTCGTGTCTGCTAATATTTCATCCCATTTTCTAAAGAAAGTCACTGACAGCATTTATTTGCATCATGGCATTTTCTGCCTTGGCATTGATTTTGAATTTAGAACCAACGTCGAAATGACAAACCCCTTCAATATTTTTTTCATTTGAGGTCAAAAGCCTTTCTTTTATTCACTGACTTGTTCAAGCAGGGTGGATAGTTATTGTATACTTGCAAGCACTTGTAAGCTTGTTACAAATGAATTGTCTGGTGGATTTAAACCTCTCTTCCTCCCAGGAAATGAAACTCCACTACTTTACTGAGCCTTGCTATCTATCTACTCATTTACCATAGCTGAGAGCCAGAAAAATTTGGTTCTGTTCACTTGACACTGGAAAGGAGAAATCATTGTAACTTCTACCACCCAAAGATAAAATGTAAAAATGTGTCCCTAGATTTTCATCCTTCCATTTGTGCTGCACTGCCTAGTGGGGAAAAATAAAAGATAAATTAATGGATTATATTTTAAGCTTTAAAACAGAAATCAACTGTCCTAGGCTGACATGGATCATTCATCCAGCTGAGGGTTTCTCAAGCTAGTATTGTCCAATGACCAGAAATACCTGTGTTCAAAGGAGTTCTGACACCTTCCCCTAAAACCCAACGGCCCTAATACCCTTCTCTTGGGTTCTTGGTTGTCCTGGAGTTCCTGGGAAGTCCATCCTTTTCTCTGCTTTGTTTAACCAAGCTATCTCCTGTTCTGTTTCTGCTCAGTCTTTGTAATTTTTTAGAACTGATACTTAGCAGGTGCTTGCTGATGCAGCTGTATATTTTTAGAATCTATGGAAATAGTTTCATGTGCTTAATCAGTGTTCTCTAAGAACTCCCCCTCCAAATGGGCCTTCCTCTGCCTGCCCTGATCTCCTTCCCATGATCCTCCCGTTTGCCCCACCCCACCCAGTTCCTCCTGTCACCTGAAATGCTAACCCCAGGCATGGCTGGAGACGCCCAGACCTGTTTCTGTTTTGTAGCCCCAGCTTCCAGTCTGCTTGCTCAGTGTTCTTGCTACAGTGCATGGTAAATATGTTGAATAGATTCTCCCATCGCAGTTCCATTTTCTTCCACAGCAGTTCTTGCTGGCCCATTCAACCTTGAGTCCAAATCCTTAGGAAAGTAGGGTCTCTATCTCCTTCTTAGAAGGTAGGATAGACTTAATCTGCAAACCCTCCTGGTAGGTGAGAAAGAATATTTCATTTCACCTTCCTTGAACACTGAAGAAAATCAAAACAGTTAAGTTTTCACATTAAAATGGGCTGACTGTTCTTCCTTCCAGATTCTGTCATGAAGTCTTGTTTTTTTGTGTCCTACTGAAATAAGCTGTATTTCATTAAGGCTCCTGTGCATTTACGAAGTGGACTAATATTGCTAAAGTGCTACTTATGTTAAAAGGGGAGGCGCTTAATCATCATCAGGGTTGGAACAAGAATAGAGTTCTTGGGGTGGTGGACAGGGTGGCAGGCTTCATCTGGAAGCAGTCAGTAAGTCGGGGAGTAGAAGCCAAAGTAGCATGCTAGTAAAACTACAAATTCAAGGGAGGCAGGCATGTGAATAGGAACTTGTCAAGAAAAATGGTAAATGTCTTGGGTATTAGGTTAAAATGTTGGGAGAGGAAAGTAAGTCCTTTTGATATCATAGTGGAGCATTTATGAATGGGCCCACCAGTGGGTTTTCTAATTATCTAAGTGAGAAAAACATCTACTTCACTTGATTGATTATAGTAAAGCCTTTGACTGTGTGGATCACAACAAACTGTGGAAAATTCTTAAAGAGATGGGAATACCAGATCACCTTAACTGCCTCCTAAGAAATCTGTATGCAGGTCAGGATGCAACATTAGAGCCAAACATGGAAAAACAGACTGGTTCCAAATTGGGAAAGGAGTATGTCACGGCTATATATTGTCACTTTGCTTCTTTAACTTATATGCAGAGTACATCATGCAAAATGCTGGACTGGATGAAGCACGAGCTGGAATCAAGATTGCAGGGAAAAACATCAATAACCTTAGATATGCAGATGACACCTCCTTTATGGTATAAAGTGAAGAAGAACTAAAGAACCTCTTGATGAAAGTGGAAAAGGAGAGTGAAGAAGCTGGCTTAAAACTCAACATTCAAAAACTAAGATCATGACATCCGGTCCCATCACTTCATGGCAAATAGAAGCGGAAACAATGGAAACAGTAAGAGACTTTATGTTTTGGGGCTCCAAAATCACTGCAGGTGGTGACTGTAGCCATGAAATTAAAAGATGCTTGCTCCTTGGAAGAAAAGCTATGTCAAACCTAGACAGCATATAAAAAAGCAAAGACACTACTTTACCAACAAAGGTCCGTCTAGTCAAAGCTATGGTTTTTCGAGTAGTCATGTATGGATGTGAGAGTTGGACTGTAAAGAAAGCTGAACACTGAAGAACTGATGCTTTTGAACTGTGGTGGTGGAGAAGACTCTCAAGAGTCTCTTGGACTGCAAGATCAATCCAGTCAATCGTAAACGAAATTAGTCCTGAATATTCATTGGAAGGACTGATGCTTAAGCTGAAACTCCTATTTTGGCCACCTGATGTGAAAAACTGACTCATTGAAAAAAACCCTGATGCTGGCCAAGATTGAAGGCAGGAGGAGAAGGGGACAACAGAGGATGAGGTGTTTGGATGGCATCACTGACTTGAGGGATGTGAATTTGAGTAAGCTCTGGGAGTTGGTGATGGACAGGGAAGCCTGGCATGCTGCAGTCCATTGGGTCACAAAGAGTTGGACACGACTGAATGACTAAACGGAAATGAAGTGAGTGTGACTTGCTTGCCTTGCTATATGCGTGCATGCCTGCGTGCTGAGTCACGTCTGACTCTTTGTGCCACCATGGACTGTAGCCTGTCAGGCTTCTCTGTCCATGGGATTTTCCGACAAGAATATAAGAGTGGGTTGCCATTTCATGCTCCAGGAGATATTTTTGACCCAGGGTCTGAACCTGCTTGCTGTATACCATTGATTAAAGGCTCAGGCTTGGATAAGTTATGTGGGAACTTGTAGAACTTTGTCCAGGAGACAGAGTTTCTCTTATGAAGGTAATGATTTTACGGTCCTCTAGAATGTTAAGCCAATTTTGTATCTTTGATAGTGTTTTTCCAAGTTTCTTTTTTCCACAAAAATGATGATAAACATCCAGTTTCTCAAACGCTCATTAATATTAATTTCCTTGAGCAGCCCTAACAGATTGCCACATTTTGGGGAGGTTGGGCATCCCAGGTGGTGCTAGTAGTAAAGAATCTGCCTGTCAATGCAGGAGACATAAGATATGCAGGTTTGATCCCTGGGTCAAGGAAGATCCTTTGGAGGAGCACATGCAACCCACTTTAGTATTCTTGCCTAGAGAATCCCGTAGACAGAGGAGCCTGGTGGGTCATGGCCCATGGGATTGCACAGAGTTGGACACAACAAAGCAACTTAGTAGGCATGCATGCACCCACACACAACACAACAGAGCTGTATTGTCTTATGATTCTGGAGTTCAAACTCACATTCTCACAGTACAAAATAAAAGTGTGAGAAGGCCATTCTCCCTCTGAAACCTATAGGGAAATTTAACTTTGCCTCTTCCTAGCTTCTTATAGTTGCTTGGCAACCTTTGATATTTTTTGGCTTGCAGCTACATCACTCCAGACTTTCCTTCTGTACCACTTGGTGTTCTCTCTGAGCCTTCAGATTGTTTTCTTATAAGAATGCCAATCATAGTGGATAAAGAGCCCACCTTATTCCATTGCAACCTCATTTTAACTCACTACATCTGCAAAGACACCATTTCCCCAGTAAGGTTGCATTGAAGGTGCTGGGGGCTTGGATTTCAACGTATCATTGTAGAGGACACAGTTCAACACACAATAACCATCTTGCTTGTTCTCTCGTAAATGAGATAAATAAAAACTTTAGTATATTTTTGATGTATATTTATGTGGGACTCAGGTTTTAACACTTTGTAAATTATACCTGGACCATCTTTAGAGGTATCTGAGGTTAATAAGAAAGTTGGGATGGAGAGTGGGTATGAAATCAGCTTGAAACTTTTCATGGACTTTGAATCTTTGGCCAATGACTGGAAGAGGGAAGGAAGAGTCTCTAATTCCATGTCAGTCAGCCCAGCAGGTGGTGAAAAATTTGTCCCCTCATGTCATATATACCTTCTGCTCTATGAAACAACTTATAAAAGGAGGGAAAATTCGTTAACACCATCACTAGATTATTACATGAGATTTCTCATGGAATATATGTGTATGGACTTTTTCAAGGGGAAATGACCCTGTGTGTTCCGAACAACCAAGTTCACAAATTGTAATGCCTTGCTCAGTTGCCCTCTCAACTCTCCAGTTCCCCCAGCTACGGATGCTAATCCATCTCCATCTGTGCCGTTATACACATGTGCATTTCTACAGGACCTTGGCCACATGGCTCAGTTAATTTCTGTGCTACTGGACTGCAGTTCTGACAACTGTGAGTTTAGTCCGTGGCTTCCGTGCTCAGATCTTCGGTGATGTTAGTCCTTGTGTCTTTGGCTCCTGCGTTTGGTACCCTTATTCTCTGCTCCCAGATCTCCTGGATATTCATTGCTAGTATAGTGTCAAGTACTCATTAGATGTGCAATAACTGTTTGATTAAAGGAATAAGCAAACAAGTAAGTCATAGCTGGCCCAAATGCTGCCAGCAGATCCACTTCCTTCTTCAAACTTTTATCTTTGTCATAGATCATTAAGAATTGCCAGCTTCTCCTTTGCAGGCTTTTAAGGCTCTCTTCAACTGTCTATCTCAGTTTGTCCTCTGAATTATGGCTCTGACACGTTTTTGAACCTTTGAATCACAGTCTATTCAGAGGCTAACAGCTGTCTGTAATGTTAATCTACTACCTTTGAAATGCACATCCTCAGGCTTCTTTAAATGAGAATCTATATTTTCAGAAAGCCAAAAATCAGCATGGATAAAAAGGCCAGTTTTCCTTATAGACTCAGACAAATTTTGCAAATTTTCTTCTTTAATGATCTTGCTTTGCTTAAGTTCAAATATTTTACTTTTTGGTCCACTTAGAAGCTTGCTGATTTAGTTAATTAGATCCACATATACTATTATAGATTCTGAGAGATTTAATTAAAATGTGCTAATATATAAAATCAAATGTGCGTCATTGGCTTCTTAATTTTTCCCAAGTTCAGATAAAGTGAATAAGTGCTACTTACCATAACTTTGGGGTTGTTAGAGAAAATCTATGCAAAGTAGCAATTAGATTCTCTGTGTATTACATAATATCTTAAGCTTCCAGTGAAGACTTGGAAGTCTAATACAGTAATTATTTTGTGGCTTTTTGCAGACAAAATATTTAGAAAATTATAGTTTTGTGTGAGAATATGGCTATAGCTGTTAGGATGTCAAAATGTATTAGGCAACTCATACAACCTGTTAGTGCTCAAAACCAACTAATGTATAAATTGACTTTATCAATATATTTTCACCCAGTGCATAATAAGATGTGGAACTGAAATGATTTTTCATACAGTGATATCTAATGAGTCTAGTTGATTATAGTATCTAGTTGACTATAACTTTAATATGTAAGAGTAACAACTTCAATTATTAAGTTGTTACTGTTATCATGAAGCACAAGCTGGAATCAAGATTGCTGGGAGAAATATCAATAACGTCACTTATGCAGATGACACGAACCTTATGGCAAAAAGTGAAGAAGAACTAAGGAGCCTCTTGATGAAAGTAAAAGAGGAGACTGAAAAAGTTGGCTTAAAACTCAACATTCAGAAAACAAAGATCATGGCATTTGGTCCCATCGCTTCATGGCAAATAGATGGGGAAACAATGGAAACACTGAGAGACTTCATTTTTTGGGGGGGGCTCCAAAATCACTGCAGATGGTGACTGCAGCCATGATTAAAAGACACTTGTTCCTTGGAAGAAAAGCTGTGACCAACCTAGACAGTATATTAAAAAGCAGAGACATTACTTTGCCAACAAAGGTCCGTCTAGTCAAAGCTATGGTTTTTCCAGTGGTCATGTATGAATGTGAGAGTTGGACTATAAAGAAAGCTGAGCACCAAAGAATTGATGCTTTTGAACTGTGGTGTTGAAGACCTTTGAGAGTCCCTTGGACTGCAAGGAGACCCAACCAGTCCATCCTAAAGGAAATCAGTCCTGAATATTCTTGGAAGGACTGATGCTGAAGCTGAAGCTCCAATAATTTGGCCACCTGATGCGACGAGATGACTCATTTGAAAAGACCGTGATGCTGGGAAAGAGTGCAGACGGGAGGAGAAGGGGATGATAAGAGGATGAGATGGTTGAATGGCATCACCGACTCATTGAACATGACTTTGAGCAAGCTCTGGGAGTTGGCGATGGACAGGGAAGCCTGGAGTGCTGCATTCCATGGGGTCACAAAGAGTCGGACACGACTGAGTGGCTGAACTGATTACTGTTACCATACAGTGATATGACAAGGATTGTGCTTTATGTACATCATCTGATTTAATCTTTGGCACAAACATGGGGGTGAGAGGGACACTTTTAATGCCTATTTTACCGTTTAGAAAACTGAGGCTCCGTGAATTTAACTTCTTTATCTAAGTAACTTACCTCCTGTCATGCAGATGGTTAGAAGCAAAGCCTGAACTTGAACCCAGAGCTGCCTGATACCAAGCCTCATGTTGGTAATGATGCACTCCTCATGACTGCCTTTTCCAGAAAGTGTTGCTACCGATATATATTGTTATGGCTGATTTTATGTTTATGGCTCATTCACACAGTTTCATTATGCTTAGTTTCATTTCTTTACCAAACAGAATCATGACTAACTTGCATATCTTAGAGAAAGATATTAAAAGTTTAATGATTAGGAAATTAGTTTATTTTAGGCATTCGCTTTGTTCTAGACATTGAACTAGATACTTCATGCATTAAATTCGTATGATGATTTTCAATCTGTAATCCCTTATCCAAAATCTACAAGCCAGGTGTGTTTTAGAATTGATTTCTTTTTTTTAAGAAACATAATACAATGTACATATTCTGCTGGGATCCTGGACAGAAGCCTACATCAAATCATATATTTTTTTTAACAGTTAGACATTAGATTTTATTTTATTTGACCATGCCAGCACAGCATACCGGATCTTAGTTTCCCGAGCAGGGATCAAACCCCTGTCCCCTGCAGTGGAAGCAGGGTCCTGACCACTGGACCACCAGGAAAGTTCCCATATGCTTTTCTGATGTCAGAAAAACTTGTGAAATGCATACATTATCATTCTAAATGGAATAAACAAAGACTATTCATGGTCCTATGTCCTTTCAGGTCACATTTTACCACCAGGTGAGTTCATGTCAGGTTAGATTTGCTACCAAATAAACTCTGAAAACCATTAATTTTTCATATCTTCTGGTTCTGAATTGTGGATTCTGGATTCTGGATGTGTATTATCCACACACCATAGATTAGGAAACTGTGGCTTAGAATGGTTAAGTAACCTACAGTTCAGTCACTTAACCCAAATAGTGGAACAATATTCACACAAGGGAACACTATTCAGCCATAGTGAAGAATGAAACCCTGCCATTTGCAACATAGTTAGAGTGTGCTATGATTAGAGAAGTATGTCAGAGAAAGACAAATACTGTGTATCACTTATATGTGAAATCTAAAGAATAAAACAGTGAATTCAGTGATATGAGCACAAGGTTAGTGAAATGCAGTCTTACTCATTTCCTCTGGTCCTGCTCGCCACCTGACCTGCATGTGCCCTACCATGCTCTTAGCCTTTCTTGCTGCCAGGTCAGTCCTGCAAGAACACACAGATGCGTAGGCACAAATAGATTCTTTATATTATGGCCCACACTTTCAATTACATTTTACCTTAAGCTAATAATTTTTCCACCTAAATTGTAAGGGCTCTGATCTCCGGTCAAGGTGTTCTGTATCTTAAACACCTTCTCCCCATTTCTCTTTCTGAGATAGTGCCTGAATGTAGGGGTTAAGGGTGTGGCCTCATTCAGTACATCTCAAATTTTGAGATGCTTATGAGTTGATTGGGATCTTGTTAAAATACATTAGATAAGTCAGTAGGTGTGCACTGGGCCTGAGCTGTTACGTTTCTCACAAGCTCCCAGGTGATACTCCTGACCCAAGGCCGCACTTGGGGTAGCAGTGACTTCAGTGACCGAATGCAGATTGGGACTAGTAGGAGTCCTCTGTCCCTTTGGTCTCCAGGGCAGAATTCCTCACCTAGCAGTTTGCTGTGATGTAGTTCTATAATTTACCTGGGCTTGATGTTAGAGTCTTTGGTCAGTGTAACTTGTATCCTGGTCCCCTTTGACTTGGTAAAAATTCCATGAAGTTCTGTGCTGGCTGGGGCCTTGTTGGCTCTTATGTGCTAAAGAACCCTAAGACTCTGTGCTGTCTTCTATCACCTCATTCCTGCCTTACAGAAGAAGCATTTCACTCTAACACTGGCTCTCAGCTTATAGTCCATGCCACTCAACCAATGAGTATATCATTATTGGTTACACTTTTATCTGCTGTAACGGATAGGATTTTTTTTTTCAATTTTTTTATCTGCCCTTGATTTCATTTATGGTAATATTTCTATATGTAGCAATCTTTTATTTCTATGTCAGAATAATTAGTATTTTCCTTAATAGTTTTATAATTTGTCTCTGTGCTTTTAAAGACATTCCTAATTCTTTTTTAAAAAATCATTTATTTACTTATTTTCAGCTGTGCAGGGTCTTCGTTGCTGCACAGGCTTTTCTCTAGTTGCTGTGAGCTGGGGTTTCTCTCTAGTTGTGGTGTGGGGGCTTCTTATTGTGGTGGCTTCTCTTGTTGTGGGGCATGTGGAATCTTTCCGGACCAGGGATCAAATTCATGGCTTCTGCATCAGCAAACGGATTCTTCACCACTAAGCTATCAGGGAAACTATGGCATTCTCAATTCTTTAGATAGATATTTATTATTCAGTATTTTTCTTTCACTGCATGTATGTGTGTGTGTGTATTTTCATTTGTTTATGCTCACTTATTTGTACCTGAAATGTTTTGGTTGTTCTATGAGATAAGAATCTAGCTTAATTTTTCTAAAGTTGTTATAATATTATTCCATATTGCTTATTGAAAATATGAAGTGCTTGCCAAGAGACAGAAATTTCAACTTTGACAAATGTAGTGATAGAGCCTTTCGGCAGGAGGTAGGAGTGGGGGTGGGGACTTCCTAGGTTATACAGATGGTAAAGAACCTGCTTGCCATTGCAGGAGTTGCAGGCTCGACCCCTGGGTCAGGAAGATCCTCTGAAGGAAGGCATGGTCAGTCAGTTCAGTTGTTCAGTTGTGTTTGACTCTTTGTGACCCCATGGACTGCAGCACGCCAGGCCTCCCTGTCCATCAGCAACTCCCGGAGTTGACTCAAACTCATGTCCATTGAGTCAGTGATGCCATCCAACCATCTCATCCTCTGTCATCCCCTTCTCTTCTCGCCTTCAATCTTTCCCAGCATCAGGGTCTTTTCAAATGAGTCAGCTCTTTGCATCAAGTGGCCAAAGTACTGGAGATTCAGCTTCAACATCAGTCCTTCCAATGATCGTTCAGGACTGATTTCCTTTAGGATGAACTGGTTGGATCTCCTTGAAGTCCAAGGGACTCTCAAGAGTCTTCTTCAATACGACAGTTCAAAAGCATCAATTCTTCAGAACTTAGCCTTCTTTATGGTCCTATTCTCACATGACTATTGGAAAAATCATAGCCTTGACTAGCTAGAACTTTGTTGGCAAAGTAATGTCTCTGCTTTCTAATATGCTGTCTAGGTTGGTCATAACTTTTCTTCCAGTGAGTAGGCATCTTTTTATTTCATGACTATAGTCACCATCTGCAATGATTTTGGAGCCCCCCAAAATAAAGTCTGACATTTTTTCCACTGTTTACCCATCTATTTACCATGAAGTGATGGGATTGGATGCCATGATCTTACTTTTCTGAATGTTGAGCTTTAAGCCAACTTTTCCACTCTGCTCTTTCACCTTCTTCAAGAGGCTCTTTAGTTCCTCTTCACTTTCTGAAATAAAGGTGGTATCATCTGCATATCTGAGGTTATTTTTATATTTCTCCTGGCAATCTTGATTCCAGCTTGTGCTTCTTCCAGCCCAGTGTTTCTCATGATATACTCTGCATATAAGTTAAATAAGCAGGGTGACAATATCCAGCCTTGACGTACTCCTTTTCCTATTTGGAACCAGTCTGTTGTTCCATGTCCAGTTCTAACTGTTGCTTCCTGACCTGCATACAGATTTCTCAAGAGGCAGGTCAGGTGGTCTGGTATTCTCATCTCTTAAAGAATTTTCCATGGTTTATTGTGATGCACACAGTCAAAGGCTTTGGCATAGTCAATAAAGCAGAAATAAATGTTTTTCTGGAACTCTCTTTCATTTTTGATGATCCAGCAGATGTTGGCAATTTGATCTCTGGTTCCTCTCCCTTTTCTAAATCCAGCTTGAACATCTAAAAGTTCACGCTTCACATATTGTTGAAGCCTGGCTTGGAAAATTTTGAGCATTACTTTGCTAACATGTGAGATGAATGCAATTGTGCAGTAGTTTGAGTGTTCTTTGGCATTGCCTTCTTAGGGATTGAAATGAAAACTGACCTTTTCCAGTCCTGTGGCCACTGCTGAGTTTTCCAAATTTGCTGGCATATTGAGTGCAGCACTTTCACAGCATCATCTTTTAGAATTTGAAGGCATGGTAACCCACCCCATTATTCTTGCCTGAAGAATCCCATGGACAGAGGAGCCTTTGTGGTCCATAGGATTGCAAAGAGTCAAACACGACTGAAGCAACTGAGCAGCAGCACCAGGGTTAGGGGGAGTTTAGTTCTTTTTTTTTTATCTGTTCATCAATTTTTGAAGTGTGGTACAGCTGTTATTTTTTGAAACTTTACTGTGAACTTTAATATCTGGAAGAGCATGACTAGCCTTCTTAGTTTGTTACTTAAAAATTTCCTTCACTTGTCTTTTTATTTATTCCTTCCAATGAAATATAGAATCTTTCTTTCTGTGCCTTTATCTGAAATAATGTAAAAATCCACAGGAAGTTGAAAGAATAGCACAAAGAACCTCTATATGCCCTTTCCCCAGATTCAGTTTTAACATTTCCACATTGGCTTTATCATCCCTGTGCTCTGCTGTGGATGTGCTCATTGTGTGTCACTCTTTGTGACCCCATGGACCACAGCCCACCAGGCTCGTCTGTCCGTGGGATTTTCCAGACACGAATACTGGGTTAGGTTGCTATTTCCTCCTCCAGGGGATCTTTCTGACCCAGGGTTTGGACCCACACCTCCTGCATTGGTGGGCAGATTCTTTGCTACTGAGCCACTTGGAGGCATTCTAAATGGGGTTGTGCTGTGCTGTGCTGTGCTGTGTTAAGTCGCTTCAGTCGTGTACAACTCTTTGTGACTCCAGGGACCGTAGCCCACCAGGGATCCTCTGTCCATGGGATTATCCAAGAGTAGGTTATTTCCTCCTCCAGGGGATCTTCCCAACACAGGGATTGAACCTGCATTTCTTGTGTCTCCTGGATTGGCCGTCGAGTTCTTTACCACGAGCACCACCTGGGAAGTCCCTCATCATCCCTATGTGTCTACTATTATTTATTTCGATAACATGATATTATTATTATTTTTTTTAATTTTCACATGAGTGGATTGCATACATATATCCCTTAATATTTCAGTGTTTAATTTCTAAGAAAAAGGACATTCTCTTATATAATCATACTATGTAGTTGATCAATTCCAGGAAAATTTATAGTTATACAATATTTTTGTCTCTGATACATTTCATATTGCAATTTTGTTCCTCTTTGTCCAATACTGTCCCCAGTTTGTCCAATACTATCCTTTATTGCTTTCCCCCACCCCCAGTAGAGTGTTTAGTCTAAGGGTATTGTGTTTGTCCTACTTCGTCTCCTTTAGACTAGAACAGTTCTTTAGCCTCTCTTGGCTTTCATGATGATGTATTTTGGACAAATACAGGCTGTTTGTTTTCTATAATGTTCTGCATTTTGGGCTTGAAGATGCTTCCTCATAAGAAAGATTCAGGTTACATGTTCCCAGTCAGAACATTATGTAAGTAATGTGTCCTTCCCAGGATGTCACATCTGGGGGCACATGAGGTCTATCTGTCCTTCATGGATAATGTTAGTTGTGGCACAGGTCAGCGTGTCATTCAATTTGTCTCCTGGATATTGAGCACTTTTTTCCTTGCAGCTAAGAAACAATCTTTGAGGAGGTCATTATTTTTGATGATTGTAGTCTGAACTTGGTTGCAAAATGTTGACTTTTAATTTGCCTTCTCCTTCCAGATTTGTCAGTTGGTATTCTAAGATAAAGAAGAGCCCTGACATTTCTCTTGTTTATTAATTTATCCACTTATGTTCAGTATGGATCTGTGGGTTTCAATTTATTCAATCGATTAAAATACCTTAGTGATCTTAATTATTTTAATGTTAAATTTGTCCCAGGCTTGGCTAGTAGACACCAGCTGAAAGTAATTTTTGTGTCCTAGTGGTATGTCCACTATCCTTTGAGCATATATTTTCTTATTTTTTTCATTAATTTTTGCTGCAATATAGTTGCTTTACATTGTTGTGTTAGCTTCTACTGCATTGCCATAATATATATATGGCAAAATGAATCAGGCATATATATACATCTATCCCCTCCCTTCTGGACTTTCTTGCCCATTTAGGACACCAGAGTACAAATTCCCTGTGCTATACAGTGTTCCCATTAATTGTCTACTTCATCAGTCATTCAGTTCAGTCATTCAGTTGTGTCCGACTCTTTGTGACCCCATGGACTGCAGCAAGCTAGGCTTAGCTGTCCATCAGCAACTCCCATAGCTTGCTCAAACTCGTGTCCATTGAGTCAGTGATACCATCCAACCATCTCATCCTTCATTATCCCCTTTTCCTACTGCCTTCAGTTTTTCCCATTATCAGGGTCATTTCCAATGAGTCAGTTTTTTGCATCCAGGTGACCAAACTATTGGTGCTTCAACTTTAGCATCAGTTCTTCCAATGAATATTCAGGATTGACTTCCTTTCAGACTGACTGCTTTGATCTCCTTGTAGTCCAAGGGACTCTCAAGAGTCTACTCCAACACCCTAGTACAAATACATCAATTCCTCAGAGCTCAGCTTTCTTTATAGTCCAACTCTCACATCCATACATGACTACTGGAAAAACCATAGCTTTGACTAGATGGACCTTTATCAGTAATCTCTCTCCTTTTTAATACATTGTCTAGGTTTGTCATTTTCTTCCAAGGAGCAAGCATCTTTTAATTTCATGGCAGAAATCACCATCTCAGTGATTTTGGAGCCCAAGAAAATAAAATATCTCACTGTTTCCATTGTTTCCAGATCTATGTGCCATGACGTGATGGGACCGAATTCCATGGTCTTAGTTTTTTGAATGTTGAGTTTTAAGCTAACTTTTTCACTATTCTCTTTCACTTTCATCAAGAGGCTTTTTAATTCTTCTTCACTTTCTACCATAAGGGTAGTGTCATCTGCATATCTGATGTTATTGATATTTCTCCCGGCAATCTTGATTCCAGCTTGTGCTTCATTCATCCTGGCATTTCATATGATGTACTCTGCATATAAGTTAAATAAGCAGGGTGACAATATAAAGCCTTGACATACTCCTTTCCTGATTTGGAACCAGTCTGTTGTTCTATGTTTAGTTCTAATGGTTGCTTCTTAACCTGCATACAGGTTTCTCAGGAGGCAGGTCAGGTGGTCTGGTATTCCCATCTCTTTCAGAATTTTCCACAGTTTGTTGTGATCTACACAGTCAAAGGCTTAAGCATAGGGAATGAAGCAGAAGTAGATGGTTTTTTTTTTTTTTTTTTTTGGAACTCTCTTGCTTTTTCAATGACCCAACAGTGGTTGGCAATTTGATCTTTGATTCCTATGCCTTTTCTAAATCCAGCTTGAACATTTGGAAGTTCTCACTTTATGTACTGTTGAAGCCCCACTTGGAGAATTTTGAGCATTACTTTGCTAGCATGTGAAATGAGTGCAATTATGAGAAAGTTTGAACATTCTTTGCCATTATCTTTCTTTGGGATTGGAATGAAAGCTGGCCTTTTTCCAGTCCTGTAGCCACTGCTGAGTTTTTGAAATTTGATGAATTATTGAGTGTAACACTTTGACAGCATCATCTTTTCATTTCAGTTCAGTTCAGTCGCGTCTGTCTCTTTGCGACCCCATGAATCGCAGCACGTCAGGCCTCCCTGTCCATTACCATCTCCTGGAGTTCACTCAGACTCACGTGCATCGAGTCAGTGATGCATCATCTTCTAGGATTTGAAATAGCTCAGCTGGAAGTCCTTTACTTACACAATGTTTGTTCATAGCGATGCTTCCTAAGGCCCACTTGACTTTGCACTCCAGGATGTCTGGCTGTAGGTGAATGATTGCACCATTGTGGTTATCTGGGACTTTAAACTCTTTTTCTTGTGTAGTTCTTCTGTGTATCCTTGCCACCTCTTCTTAATATCTTCTGCTTCCGTTAGGTCCATACCATTTCTGTCCTTTATTCTGCCCATCTTTGCATGAAATCTCCCTAGGTATCTCTAATTTTCTTGAAGAGATCGCTAGTCTTTCCCATCCTGTTTTTTTCCTCTATTTCTTTGCTTTGATCCCTGAGGAAGTCTTTCTTATCTCTCCTTGCTTTTATTGGGAGCTCTTCTTTCACATGGATATATCTTTCCTTTTCTCCTTTGCCTTTTAGCATCTCTTTTCTCAGCTATTTGTAAGGCCTCCTTAGACAACCATTTTGCCTTTTTACATTTCTTTTTCTTGGGGATGGTTTTGATCACCACCTGCTGTACAATGTTATGCAAGTTCAATGTTATGTCCTTCCATATTTCTTCAGGCACTGTCTCTATCAGATCTAATCCCTTTATTTGTTGCTTCTACTGTATAATCATAAGGGATTTGATTTATGTCATACCTGAATGGCCTAGTGGTTTTCCCTACTTTTTTCAATTTAAGTCTGAATTTGACAATAAGCAGTTCTTGATTTGAGCCACAGTCAGATCCCAGTTTGCTGAAAGTATAGAGGTTCTCCATCTTTGGCTGCAAAGAATGTAATCAATCTGATTTAAGTATTGACCATCTTATGATGTCCATGTGTAGAGTCTTCTCTTGTGTTGTTGTAAGAGGGTGTTTGCTATGAACATTGTGTTCTCTTGGCAAAACTCTGTTAGCTTTTCTGCTGCTTCATTTTGTCAAGCTTGCCTGTTACTCCAGGAATCTCTTGACTTCCTACTTTTGCATTCCAATCCTCTATGATGAAAAGGATATATATATATTTTGGTGTTAGTTCTTGAAGGTCTTATAGGTCTTCATAGAACCATTCAACCTCAGCTTCTTCAGCATCAGTGGTTGGAGAATAGATGTGGGTTACTGTGATATTGAATGGTTTGACTGAGAACAAACAGAGATCATTCTGTCATTTTGAGATTGTACCCAAGTACTGCATTTCTGATTTTTTTGTTGACTAAGAGGGCTACTCCATTTTTTCTTAGGGATTCTTGCCCACAATAGTAGATATAAGGGTCATCTGAATTAAATTTCACCATTCCCTTCCATTTCAGTTCACTGATTCCTAAAGTGTTGATGTTCACTCTTGCCATCTCCTGTTTGACCATTTGAAATTTGCCTTGGAGATTTCATGCAAAGATGGGCACAATAAAGGACAGAAATGGTATGGATCTAACAGAAATAGAAGATATTAAGAAGAGGTGGCAAGAATACACAGACAAACTATACAAAAAAGATCTTCATGACCCAGATACCATGATGGTGTGATCACGCACCTAGAGCCAGACATCCTGGAATGGAAAGTCAAGTCGGCCTTAGGAAGCATCACTATGGACAAAGCTAGTGTAGGTGATGGAATCCCAATTGAGCTATTACAAATCCTAAAAGATGATGCTGTGAAAGTGCTACACTCAATAATCCAGCAAATTTGGATAACTCAGAAGTGGCCACAGGACTGGAAAAGTTCAGTTTTCATTCCAATCCCAAAGAAAGGAAATGGCAAAGAATGTCAAACTACTGCACAATTGCACTCATCTCACATGCTACAGAGTAATGCTCAAAATTCTCCAAGCCAGGCTTCAACAGTACATGAACTGTGAACTTCCAAATTTTCAAGATGGATTTAGAAAAGGCAGAGCAGAGCAACGAGAGATCAAATTGTCAACATCTGTAGGATCATCATAAAAGCAAGAGAATTACAGAAAAACATCTGCTCTATAGCCTATGCCAAAGCCTTTGCCTATGTGGATCACAACAAACTGTGGAAAATTCTTCGAGAGATGGGAATACCAGACACCTTACCTACCTCCTGAGAAATCTGTATGCAGGTCAAAAGCAACAGTTTGAATTGTATATGGAACAACAGACTAGTTCCAAATTGGGCAAGGAGTTCATCAAAGCTGGATATTGTTACCCTGCTTATTTAGCTTATATGCAGAGTACATCATGCGAAATGCCAGGATGAATGAAGCACAAGCTGGAATCATGATTTCCAGGAGAAAACCGATAACCTCAGATATGCAGATGACACCACCCTTATGGCAGAAAGCGAAGAAGAACTAAAGAGCCTCTTCATGAAAGTGAAAAAGGAGAGTGAAAAATTTGGCTTAAAACTCAACATTCAGAAAACTAAGATCACGGTATCTGCTCCCATCACTTCATGGCAAATAGATGGGGAAAAAATTGTAACAGTGAGATATTTTATTTTCTTACTCCAAAATCAATGCAGGTGGTGACTGCAGTCATGAAATTAAAAGACACTTGCTCCTTGGAAGAAAAGTTATGACCAACCTAGACAACATATTAAAAAGCAGAGACATTACTTTGCCAACATAGGTCTGTCTAGTCAAAGCTATGATTTTTCCAGTAGTCATGTATGGATGTGAGAGTTGGAATATAAAGAAAGCTGAACACTGAAGAATTGATGCATTTGGACTGTGGTGTTGGGGAAGACTCTTGAGAGCCCCTTGGACAGCAAGCAGATCCAACCAGTCAATCCTAAAGGAAATCAATCCTGGCTGTTCATTGGAAGGACTGATGCTGAAGCTCCAATACTTTGGCCACCTGATGCGAGAACTGACTCATTGGAAAAGACCCTGATGCTGGGAAAGATTGAAGGCGGGAGGAAAAGGGGATGACAGAGGATGAGATGGTTCACCGACTAGATGGACCTGAGTTTGAGTAATCTCTGGGAGTTGGTGATGGACGGGGAAGCCTGACTTGCTGAAGTCCATGGGGTCAAAAAGAGTCAGACATGACTGAGCAACTGAACTGAATTTACCTTGATTCTTTAGCCTATCATTCTAAGTTCCTATGCAGTATTGTTCTTTACAGCATTGGATTTTACTTCCATCACCAGTCACATCCGCAACTGGGCTTTGTTTTCACTTTGGTCAGATTCTTTATTCTTTCTGGATCTGTTTCTTGATTCTTCGCCAGTAACATATTGGGCACCTACTGATCAGGGAAGTTCATTTTTCAGTGTCCTATCTTTTTGCCTTTTCATACTGTCCATGGGTTTCTCAAGGCCAGAATACCAAAGTTTCTTGCCATTCCCTTCTCCAGTGTCTACTTTATATGTAGTATCAATAGTGTATATGTGTCAATCCCAATCTCCTTTTTCCTTCCACGCCACCCCTTGATATCTGTGTATTTGTTATCTACATCTGATTCTTTCTACTTGCAAATATGATCATCTATGCCATTTTTCTAAATTCCACATAAATATGTACATATACGATATTTATTTTTCTCTTTCTGATTTCACTCTGTATGACACTTGTCTAGGTCCATCCACGTCTCTACAGATGACCTAATTTTGTACCTTAAATGCCTGAATAATATTCCATTTTATATATGTACCCCATTTTCTTTATCCATTTCCCTGTTGATGGACATATAGTTTCCTTCCGTATCCTGGCTGTTGTAAATAGTGCTGCTTTGAACATTGGGGTGCATGTATCTTTTTGAATTATGGTTTTCTCTGGGTTTATGCCAAGTAGTGGGATTACTTTCTTATCAAAGATGTTTCAGCTTTAGAGACAAACATTTCTTCAAAGAGCCCTGGTTCACTTAGTGGGAAATAGGTAGCCAGAACCTGGTATCTGAGAGACTCATTACTGCTGAGGCAGTATTGCTGTAAGTCTGTTTAGCAGATGGATAAAGGAAATATATGTGTGCATGTATGTGTATATATATTTCAAAAACCATTCACTGCCAAAGGTTTCTTACTTTGGCAATTCCCTGATATCTTCTGGTACAGTAACCTGATTTTTGAAACAAAGCAGAGAACTTACAACAAGTTTGTACTTCACATTGTTAATCTCCCTTCATACTGAGACCTTGATCCCAACATCAACACATTTCCTTTGCATACTGTACACATAAAATATTTTCAAACCCTTAGCCCTATGAAAAACAGACCTCTCATGAAAAGCTCAAGATTTTATTGCTATTCTTTTTTTTTCCCCTGAAGTCTGAAGTTTTTGTCAAAGTCAGTGTATGTCAAAGTACTGTGTTTCACAGTTCCCTGGATTTGGTTTCTTTGTTCCCTTCAATATTGTTGTTATTCACTTAAAATGTAGTTAAGTTCATTTACTTCTGCTCGTATTTGGTTTTAGGTTTTATCCTTTTTCCTTGCTGATTTAATTTTATTTTTGCATGCATAGAATATTAGCATGATTCTAAAAGTCAAAACTCTATCAAAAAAGGTATAGTTATGAAGGGTCACTGTAACCCTTAAAATCCATATCCCCTCCTAAGCCCTTGAGTGGTTTCTGATCTACTCTTTCTGTATTTCTTTATGCAAAGTAAGCAGATTTGCAAATGTTTTCTCATTTCCCTTTGTTTCTTATGAAAAGGTAGCATGCTATTTTTAATCTCTCTTATTTTGCTCTCTTTACTGAGATGTATCTTGAAAATCACTTTCTGTGCTGTTCATAGAGATCTCCCTTAGTCTTCCTTATGGATGCTGGGTTCCCCATTTTGTATGTTCCATAGTTGTTTTGACTCATGGCCTACATTTGGACACTTAAGATAGTTACCAGTATTTGCAGTTTCACAGAGTACTGTAATGCATGACCTTGTGCACCTATGTATATTTTTGTACTGTTGAAGGTGTATGTTCAGGTATATTCTCATTTATGTGATTGCTGATTCAAATAATAAAAACATATGAAGTATATGATACATGTGCGTATTCTCCTCCACTGGGGAGATGTTTTTAAATTTCCACCATCAATATATGAGTGACTGTTTTCCCATGGCCTTACCAATACACTATATAGTCAGGCTTTGAATTTTTGCTAATCGTATGGTTTCTCTTCAGTTCAGTTCAGTCACTGTCATGTTTGACTCTTTGTGACCTGATGGACTGCAGCACACCAGGCCTCCCTGTCCATCACCAACTCCCGGAATTGACTCAAACTCATGTCCATTGAGTCAGTGATGCCAACCAACCATCTCATCCTCTGTCACCCCCTTCTTCTCCTGCCCCCAATCCTTCCCAGCATCAAGGTCTTTTCAAATGAGTCAGCTCTTCACATAAGGTAGCCAAAATATTGGAGTTTCAGCTTCAACATCAGTCCTTCCAATGAACATTCAGGACTGATTTCCTTTAGGATGAACTGGTTGGATCTCCTTGCAGTCCAAGGGACTCTCAAGAGTCTTCTCCAACACCACAGTTCAAAAGTATCAAATCTTCGGCACTCAGCTTTCTTTATAGTCCAACTTTCACATCCATACATGACTACTGGAAAAACCATAGCCTTGACTAGACGGACCTTTGTTGAAAAAGTAATGTCTCTGCTTTTTAATATGCTGTCTGGGTTGGTCATAACTTTTCTTCCAAGGAGTAAGCATCTTTTTATTTCATGGCTGCAGTCACCATCTGCAGTGATTTTGGAGCTCCCCAAAATAAAATCTACCATTGTTTCCACTGTTTATCCATCTATTTGCCACAAAGTGATAGGATCGGATGCCATGATCTTAGTTTTCTGAATGTTGAGCCTTAAGTCACGTTTTTCACTCTCCTCTTTCACTTTCATCAAGAGGCTCTTTAGTTCTTCTTCACTTTCTGCCATAAAGGTGGTATCATCTGCATATCTGAGGTTATTGATATTTCTTCTGGCAAACTTGATTCCAGCTTGTACTTCATCCAGCCCAATATTTTTCATAATGTACTCTGTGTATAAGTTAAATAAGCATGGTGACAATATACAGCCTTGACGTATTTCTTTTCCTATTTGGAACCACTCTGTTGTTCCATGTCTGGTTCTAAGTGTTGCTTCCTGACCTGCATATAGGTTTCTCAAGAGGCAGGTCAGGTGGTCTGGTATTCCTATCTCTTTTAAGAATATTCTACAGTTTGTTGTGATCCACACAGTCAAAGGACTTGGCATAGTCAAAAAAGCAGAAGTAGATATTTTTCTGGAACTCTCTTGCTTTTCTGATGATCCTACAGATGTTGGCAGTTTGGTCTCTGGTTTCTCTCCCTTCACTAAATCCAGCTTGTACATCTGGAAGTTCACAATTTACATACTGTTGAACCCTGGCTTGGAGAATTTTGAGCACTACTTTGTTAGCGTGTGAGACAAGTGCAATTGTGCGGTAGTTTGAGCATTCTTTGGCATTGCCTTTTTTAGCAGTTGTAATGAAAACTGACCTTTTCCAGTCCTGTGGCCACTGCTGAGTCTTCCAAATTTGCTGGCATATTGAATGCAGCACTTTCACAGCATCATCTTCCAGGATTTGAAATAGCTCAACTGGTATTCCATCGCCTCCACTAGCTTTGTTCGTAGTGATGCTTTCTAAGGCCCACTTGACTTCACATTCCAGGATGTCTGGCTCTAGGTGAGTGATCACACCATCATGATTATCTGGGTCGTGAAGATCTTTTCCGTATAGTTCTGAGTATGCTTACCACCTCTTCTTAATTATCTTCTACTTCTGTTAGGTCCATACAATTTCTGTCCTTTATGGTTTCTCTTACTGAATATGAAAATGAACATCTTTTCATATATTTAAAAAACATGCTGAAAACTTTTTATGACGTATCTTTAGCCTTCTTTTCCATTATGTTTTTGTATTTTTATTCCTGAATTTAAAAATTTTAAAATGTTAAAAAATAATATTACAGATATATTGCAAATGTCTTCTCTTAATTTTATGTGTTTTGACATTGTATGTAGTGTTGTTTTCCATGAAAAAACTTTGTTTTCTGGCTTAAAATATAATTCACACATTGAAATTTTATTATTTTTATGCACTCAAATGCACCAATCTTTTTTTTTTTTTGACTGCAACTGCATTTCGACTCATGAATAGGAAGTTATACTCAATACCTAGGTTATGTAGGAAATCATCCATGTTTTCTTCTATAATTTTTATAGTTTCATTTTTTTATACTTATTCATTTTTTTCTAATTTTTTCCATAATATTTCTACCTAGTTCTCTTGAGGACCTCACTAAAGATTTTGTGCTTTTTATTGTTGTTATAATTGAATACTTTCTCAGTTTTTCTTGTTGGTTATTTTTGATATATAAAAAAATGATTTTTATACTTACTGGGAACCATTAATTTTTCATATTGTCTTTTATTTGAGTAACATGTTAAAAACTGAATGCATGTACATTGTTTTCCTTATTTTTATGCCCTCTATATCTTTTCTTCATTTGTTGCATTAGTCATAATATAATCACATAGCATTTATTATATAGAATAAAACAAAAAAGAATCATAATTTCCTATCTTAAGATTCATGTTGCAACTTAAGATTCTGGTTATGACAGTGGAAAGTTTCATCTTATCAGTGACTTTCTTGGAAATGCCTATATTACTCCATCATTAAAATAAAAATTTAATTTATACCTAGACTACCTATGCTCCATAATTAACATTTTTAGATGATGCCTAGCTCAGTCTTTTTAAAGGAAATGTAGAAATAACTATCTGAAGTGTTTTAATATGCATCTTTAAAGATAGATAATGGATGGTATAGGTAGATAAATGTTAGACACAAGTATCTTATGAGTTTGACAGATAGTAAACAGATGCTTATTTTTTTAACATGTCATATTTTTATATGTTTCTGTATGTGTATATTGATAAATTTTTCTTAATGGAATGAAGACCATAGCATGAAATGGTACTCAGTCTTCAATCCACTCTCCATTTCTACATCCTCCATCTCTGCAAACTCTGTCTCTCCGTCCATCCAGTGAATATCTCCTATTCACCTAGTGGTGTAGAGCATAAAGCTAAGCTCTAGAAGATAAAGATTTTAAAAGTCTTTAACCCACAAAAGGATAGAGTATTTGTGATTCTGTTAAATTCCCTATGGACCTAGTTCAGCATTCATAAGCATATACTTTTCTTTCCTCACCAAAGTACTGAGGGCAGTTGCTCATTGGCAACAGATAAATAGGAAATGTAAATCTCAGCAGTTGATGCTGCATAATCATTCTTAGAGTTTTATTGAGTTTTAACCAAGTAATTTCATTTACCTATAATTCAAAAGTTCATTGTCTTTTTTATGAAAAATGTCTGCCAGACAGGGAAATACATAATGTCCTCAGAGAGACATTACATTTGTCACTGTGAGGACAAAATTGGTTCATATTGACCCATCATTTATTTCCAGTTCAACCTCATTGAACATATTTAATGAAAATTACTGATGGTTCCTAGTATAATAAATTGATCTCCAAAACAAAACAGAGAAATTATAAGATTTGTATATTTTACACTGAAATAGTGATGAAAACTTCTGTCACAACATTTCTTTTGTGATTTCAACAAACAGTTAAAATTATAGCTAGGGAGAAGTAAATCACCATATGCTCTGTTACTTCTAGATTGGGACTCTGAAATATGAATGTTGACAGAATTGACATATTAATTTGAGCTTTCCCTGAATGTTTCAGTTTAACTTTTGGTTTTTTCCCCCCAAAGACTCAAAAGAGCCTTTCATTTAAAATGCATTACTTGGGGAACAGTTTTAATGATCTCACTTCCTTTCATTTAACTGGCAATATAACATTTCTTTGAAAAATGATATCTGCTGAGAATTGATTATTGAATGGAGATCAGTAATTTTAGGTTGTGTGGAACATCTATCAGGAATTTTCTGAAGGAATCACTAACTCTGTTCAGTGTGGTATATTTCATATGTAAGCAGTACATGCATTATATTAGGAAGTCCAACTGAAGGTTTATCAACACAGCAGTTGTAACATGCTGAGGGAGAAACTGGGCGACTTGTAGTTGCATCCTAATGCATTGCTTCATTCTTTGTTCCACTCTTGCCTACATAACCCCTCCACGTGGGCAGCCTTAATGCAACTCTGATCATGTTATTCCCTCTTTACAAGTCTTCTGTAATTTCCTACTGCCTACTAGACAGTCTAGATGCCCACATCTGCTACTGAAAGTCCTACACATTCAGCCTAATGCTTGCCTCAAAACTCAAATCAACCTTCCCTGATTGTTTGCCCCTGGAATCTGCACACCTTCCCCTCTCTTTCCCTATGCCTGTCTACCTCCAAGTCCTCATGCCCACACTTTGCTCAGCCTGGAAGTCCCTTCTCAAGTTTGCCATCTCCAGTTGCCCAAATCCACTATAAAATAGTTCTTGATTCTTCCCACTAGATGTGACCCACTTCTGTGCTTGTTTTTATATATTTTCATATACACGAGAGGGTTTATGTTGTGCCTGTTATTTTATTCTTCCCTTTCTTCATTTAACATATCTGAGGTAACTTGAAGTACTGAGCATGTATATCTCCTCTTCATTGTTAATATACATGTCTTTGTTCAGTGATTTTGAAGAATAAATGAGGAGTGCCATTGCTTCTTTCTTCTTAATTAAAGGTGAAATAGAAGCATTAGAAAAAGTTGAGAGAGCTAAGAAAAGGGTTTCAGTTTCTCAGTTTTTAAACAGCTTTCTTCTGTTTTTAACAACCATGTTCTATCATATCATATGGGCACAGCATAATTTAATTAAAGTGATTCTACATTAATGGATATTTTAGTTGGTTTTGGTTGTTGCTTTTTAAAAGTCCATTATAAACAATTCTGCTTGTTGTAGAAAATGCTCTTAAATATTTATATTGGAGAATTTATGCAGAGATTATTAGTAGAATTTATCCTGGCAAGGAGATTGTTTTTTATCTTGAATGATAATTATTGTAATGGTGTCTTTTTATTGCCATCCCCTCCCCTAAAGGCATGCAGGTTTCTTGATGGTAAAGGAGTCATTGTCATTATCATCATTAGTATGTATCCATCGGTCTCTATGCTAACTGCTTTATAGATGGGTCTCATTTTATTTGTAAAATGTATTGATTTACTCCATTGTGTTTAATTTGTGCTATATAGCAAAATGACTCAGTTTTTTAATATACATATATATATAAACACAAATATATGTATATATTTTCTTTTTCATGTTCTTTTCCATTATGATTTATTGCAGAGTATCACATATAGTTCCCTGTGCTATATGGTAGGACCTTGCTTATCCATCCTGTATAGTAGATGCATTTCAGTTAGCCATCAGAACAACTCCATGGAATTGCATATTACTAGCTTCATCATATACACAGGCCTTGGAGTAGGAAATGGCAACCTACTCCAATCTTCTTGCCTGGAGAATTCCATGGACAGAGAAGCCTCGTGGGCTACAGTCCATGACAGTGACTAAACCACCACCATATACATGAGAAAACTGACCCTTAAAGAGGTCAAGTAGCCTGCAATAGGAGGCAGTTATATTTGAACTCAGTTTATGAGGCTGGATTTGAACTTCCTCCTAACTGCTGTGCTCTCCTCTGCACCCATCTGGCTCTCTGGAGATATTTGCTGAGTGATGATGCCTGAAACAAAGCAAAGGGAAAACTTTCAGAGAGAATAAATGAAACATTGTTCATGTAAAGAAGAGATGTTTCTTCCTTGAACCAGACATTGTCTTAGCAGTTCTGTTGGTTATTTTCCTTGAGGATAACGATCTTCTGAAGGAAATTAGTGGAAAAGAAAAGCAAAGATCTGCTTAGTTAATACACATAGATCCATTAGTGCATCCATGAATAAACAGTTTATTTGCAAGTTTTTCAGGAAAATTCTAACTACATTTCTTTGATGGGAAAATAAACAAGGAGAGGGTAAAACCTTCTTTTTTTTTTTTTTTTTAAGTTTAACTAAAAAGTCATTCATTTCCAAAATTTTCACTGAGCATGCATTCCATGCCAGGTGTGATGCTGCCTTCTGGAGGAACCAGCAAGAGTAGAAACACCTCGAACAGTAATGAAGCTAGGATAAACATGTGGGCACAGAGTGATCATGGGTGCTCTTTACAGGGATGCTTCTGGAGAATCAGGGAAAGCTTCCTGTGGTCACATGAGAGCAGCCATCAGATGTTCAAGGAGTGTTGACCCCGGTGTGGGTCAGGTGGTAGGTTAGAGGTAGCCACTGAGGTAGAAGGGTGCAGGCCGAGTGGTGGGAGTGGCAGGAATGGCCTGGCATGGATGAGATCCTCATGAGCCAGAGGAAGGAGTGTGATCTCAGCACCAAGGACAAGAAAAGCAGTTCAGGGAGAGGCTGCCGTTGGGCACTGTGGGTAACTTTTTTTTTTTTTTTTTAATTTATTGTTAACTGGAGGAGAATTACTTTACAGTGTTGTGTTGGTTTCTACTGAATAACAATGTGAATCAGCTATAAGTATACATCTATACCCTCCCTCTTGAGTCTCTCTCCCATCCCCCATGCCTGCATCCCACCCCTCTAGGTTGTCACAGCTGTGGGGCGGTGAGCTCCCTATACTATGCAGCAGTTTCCCTCTAGCTGTCTGTTTTGCACATGGTAATGTGTGTATGTCAGTCCTAATATCTTAATTAGTCCCGCCCTCGCCCTCCCCCTCTGTGTGGACAAGTCTGTTCTCTAAATCTCTATTCATGCCCTGCAAGGAGGTTCATCTGTGCTGTTTTTCTAGATTCCTTATATATGTGTTAATCTATGGTATAACTTTGTACTGTGCTATGCTCCGTTGTGTCAGACTCTTTTGTGACCCCATGGATTGTTAGCCCACCAGGCTCCTCTGTTCATGGAATTTTCAGGAAAACTGGAGTCGGTTGCCATTTCCTACCCCCGGGGTCTTCCCCACCCAGGGATCATGATCCGCATCGCTTGGATCTCCTGCATTGGCAGGTGGGTTCTTTGCCACTGCACCACCTTGGGAAGCCCTTATAATAGCATTATTCTTGTTTAGTCGCCAAGTCATGTCCAGCTCTTTTGCAACCCCACGAACTGTAAGCCTGCCAGTCTTCTCTGTCCATGGGATTTCCCAGGCAAGAATACTGGAGTGGATTGTCATTTCCTTCTCCAGGGGATCTTGCTGACCCACGGTCGAACTCACGTCTTCCCTTATCAGGTAGATTCTTTACCACTCAGGCATGTAATTCACATACTATACAATACACTCATTTAAGCATACAATTCTGTGGTTTTGAGTATACTCACAGAATTGTGTAAATATCATCTTGATCAAATTGCAGAATATTTTCATTACCCCAAAAGGAAACCTATCACACATTACATTCGTTCCTCATTTTTGCCTGCTTACTCCCCCATTCTCTCAAAGCTACTAATACACTTCCTATGTCTATGACTTTGCCTGTATTAGACATTTCATATAAATGGAATCATAGAAGATGTGACTTTTGTGTCTGGCTTCTTTCACAAACTAGAATATTTTCAAGATTCACCCATGTTGTAACATGTATCAGGATTTCTTTCCTTTTTTATTGCTGAATAATTACTGAATTTTATTGCCAATTAAATGCTGGTTGTATTTTATGTTTGTTGTTGTACAGTGAATTCGGCAGCTTCTAAAAATACCTCAGAGACATTAAATCCTAAAATAAGCTCACCTTTTAAGATAGTAGAAATGTGAAATTACATCCTGGTTATTAATTTTTTTCTTAAAACATTTAAATATCATGCAACAGAATTTTGCCAATATCAACTGTGACCTCTAAAATAAGATAATAAGTATTTTTTCCTTTAAAGAATACTATCTCCAGCATTTCTCAGTCTTTGATTTTTTGCAACATTATCAGGGCATGTAAACTTGACACATTTTATAATATCAGTTATAGAATAAGCAGGTTTACATACATTTGTTATACTTTCCTAGTAATGGGTAAAAACTGGTTTTCAGTACAGGAGATAAGGTAGAGATTTTTTGTGGTATAAACACATGAACCTGTTTCTTTTGAAAAAAGTAAGTGGGACAAAGTTAGCTTCTAGTCAATATTTTTAACTGTTTTAAAACATGAAACTCTGTGCTATCTTGCGTTTTCCTTTTTTCTTTCTTCCTTTTCTTGTCATGACAAAATAAAAGACAGAGGTAGAATCAGATAGTAATTACTTTCCCCCTACTATATGAGAAACTCACTTGGAAAATAATCTTCTGCTGTCAGATTACTAGGAATTGCACAGTGAAAATATGGTACAACAGGGTGCTTTTCTACCCCAGCTGTCGCTTCTTTGTTCCCTGGCTAAAAGAGCTCATCTTTTCCCTCTAAGTGTAGCACAGTGTAACGAGTGCAAAATTAGAATTCAAAGAGCTAGGGAAAAACAGAATTTGAATTAGGACTCTAGGACTCACATACTTTGGCTTAATGATGTGAACCTTCTGAGCCTCCATTTCCTCACTTGTGAATTGGGGATGATGACATCTCTGACCTGGGAATCTTGGAAGGACTGAAGTAGAAAGCATGTGTAGGCCCCCACTCATGTGCCTGGCATACTAAATGGCAGTTATTAATGAAGGGAGGTTTTGACTACATGTGCCACATGTGGTTCTTTATGCCTTGCTTTCCATGTTTCTACATGTTCCAGTGTTGTCAAGAACCGTGCTTAATATTCCTCTCACCCAACCAATCAAATATTAGCGTTATATTTTTAAAGTTTATTATTTAAACTTTATTATGATTTTACATTTATATAAAATTAATAACATATTTTATTTATTTATATTATTATTTGATTATTCTTAGTTTATATGAGCTCCAAAAGATTGGAAACACTTATAGCTCATTAAAAGCTTTCTGCAGCTGAGATTGACTAGATAGATCAGTAAATATTTCTAAATATTTCTAAAGTCGTGAGTCTACTGTTTTTTTTAGCACTGTGGAGGACTTAGTAAGAGGACTAGCACCTGGTTACCATTCTCAAGCACGTTGGAATATGAGTTTGATAAGTGCTGGTGAGGTTCCTTTCAGTGCTAAGGGGTGGGGCTGGGCTCAGGTTACCTGGAAGACATGTGAGAACATTTAGACAACTTCTCAGTGATGCCACAGCGGGGAGCCATGGAGATCGGGACCACCATTCAGGATGACCATTTGTTATTGACTCAGGACATCCTTAGATGTCTGATAAGCTTGACACTTCAAGAGTCTTTGCCTATGCATGTCTCCTGTCTTCATCTCAACTTCCGCTTGAGGTGCATTTGTTTCTTCTGTGGCTACCGCTTGCCTGGCTATCTTTCTGACTTTAAAGCTTTGCAAGAGAGAAGGTCTAGCTGGATTTCTGGTTGGAATACAGTGTCTAACATCCTTGCAGGGAAGCCTCTTAAAGAGAGGTGATCACATGGATTAGTTCCCCTGTGGTTTGATGCTGCAGTCATTGGCTTCCAAGATAGTCAAAGCCACTGCCAGGCTTTCTGGGGTTCCAGACATGGCAGCCTAAGTACTTGGAGGTGTAGGAGGCCATGATATTTCCAGCCTTTGCTCAGTAGAAGTGAATGGATGGCTCTCAAGATAGGGCATGAGTGTGTGCCTGCAGGCATACATGCTTGCTCAGTCGGTCAGTGAACACTGGGGTACCTGTGTGTCTTTCAGTTCTGGTTTCCTTAGGGCATATGACCAGCAGTGGGATTTCTGGGTCATATGGCAGTTCTATTCCCAGTTTTTTAAGCAATCTCCACATAGTGGAGTTCTCCATGGTACAGTTCTACATAGTGGCTGTACCCACCAACAGTGTAAGAGGGTTCCCTTTTCTCCACACCGTCTCCAGCATTTATTGTTTATGGACTTTTTGACAATGGCTATTCTGACTGGTGTGAGATGATACCTCATTGTGACTTTGATTTGCATTTCTCTAAAAATGAGTGATGTTGAGCATCATTTCATGTGTTTATCACCTGGGTTTAATTCCTGGGTTGGGACGATCCCCTGGAGAAGGGAATGGCAACCCACTCCAGTATTCTTGCCTGGAGAACTCCATGGACAGAGGAACCTGGCAAGTACAGTCCACATTGTCTCAAAGAGTCAGACATGCCTGAACAACTAACACAGACACACACACACACACACACACACACTAACCATGTCTGTGTCTTCTTTGGAGAAATGTGTGTTTAGGTCTTTGCCCACTTTTTAATTGGATTGATTTTTTTTTTTTTTTGGTATTGACCTGCATGAGCTGCTTGTAAATTTTGGAAATTAATTCTTCGTCAGTTATTTCATATGCTCTCAGTTCTTTACCATGGAGTCACCATCAAAACAGAGCAGTTTGAGGTAAATGTCAGGAGACTGATAGACAGTACCTCTTTGCTGGAGAAAATAGCCCACCAGAGTGAATAATCAAGGAAGACAGGGGTAAAGTGTCAATCCCAAATTGTGTCTTATATCATGCAATACCCTTGGGATGTATACAATGAATACTTGCTAAATGGATTGTTGAAGGAAGAAACATTGGGTCTACAACACTGAGAAAGTCTGTAGGGGATGCAGAAGCAGGGAGAACTCTGGGTTTTGGATTTTCAACCCAGTTGTCTGCTCTGATACCTCTCTTCCACTTTTGAATTTCCTCTCTTGAGTTCTCCCTCTGTCTCTCAGGTTGGTTTATATTTGCTCAAAATGTTTTTAGCCATGGTTTCTGGAAGGGAAAAAAACCCACTATTTAAGATATCATGGTGATTCCCAGCCCATTTCCCTGTAATAATTTTTCTTTGTGATATATATTTTTGTGCGAATAAAGAATTCTGTAGTTAAATCAATTTAAGAACTGTTTGATAAATGAGAGTAGGCTATGCTGTGGTAACAAATGAATTCTGAAGAGTCAGTGGTTTAACTTTAAAAAGGATTTTTTTTCTTGCTTATTCAAAGTCCTGTGGTACCTGGGGAACTTCTCAGGGCAGCCAGCTTGCATGGGGTGACTTAGTGACATGATGTATTCCCATCAAATGGCTCTGTCTTTGGAACATCATGGCACTCATGATTTCCTTGTAGGAAATTACTGATCTGGAAGCCCACACAGAAGCCTTTCTTTGCCTGAATTTGAAAGTGACACTGGTCACACACACACACTCACATTTCATTGATTGGAACTAGCCTTAGGGTTCCACCCTGTGGCAAAGGGTTGAGACTCTTCTTTTGCTTAGGAAAGGCAGACGAAAACCCAGATGTGAATGAGCAGTAGCAATTTCTACTTCTTGAGATGAATTGTGCCACATTTCTGTAACTGTAGAAAGTTTCTTGAAGTTTTGAACATGGTAATCCATCTTCAAGATGGTCCCATTCTTTATGATTTTCCCCAAATTCATGTGATCGTAGAACTCCTCCTTCATGGAGCTACTTACTGCATGACTATTCCATGGAAGATATTTTGATAAAAACTGAGATAATTTCTATATTTCCTTTCTCACTGCTACTATTAGCATCATTTATTCTCATCTCCCGTGTGGTGGTCCTATTTGTAAACCTTTATTAACATGGAAATTGTTAAAAAAAAATGCTACTTTTCATTGCAATTCCTAGCTGCATTTCAGTGTCTCTAAAGAGCACATTCAGAAAAGACAGAGCGAACCGTTGGAATCTAGCAGAAGTGATTGCTGGGTGACAAGGAAACAGTGGCCTTCTCGTAGTAGAATGGTTCATGCTGTTTTTACAGTGTACTGGCCTTTTATTTTAGAAGACTAGGAGATGAAAATATTATCACTCATGTGAAATAACAGCTGCCACCAAGTTTCTTTGAGCTGTTGGGTGACATCATTGTCTATAAAATGAGTAGCAGAGATGGTATCTCTAGTTGGCTATCGTTAAATCAAACTTGATTGGACTTTGAGTTTATCAAAGAAGAGTCACTGAATTTCTGATAAATGTGGTCCCCATTGATGGGCTCTGAGAAGAGTCAAAAAGAAATTTGCAACCTAGTATTATGTGGGGTAAACAGCAATAAACACTTGTTGCTAAATAGACAATATCACTCAAAAGATGTTTGTTGAGGATTTGCTCGGTGCCCCACACTGTAATAAGTTCTTCCAGAATATAAGGAATTCCTAAGGAAGGAGTATGTTGTTGTAGTTGTTGTTCAGTTGCCAAATCGTGTCTGACTCTGCAGCCCCATTGACTGCAGCATGGCAGGCTCTCCTGTCCTTCATTATGTCCTGGAGTTTGCTCAAGCTCATGTCTCTTGAGTCGGTGATGCTGTTCTAGCATCTCATCCTCTGCCACTCTCTTCTCCTTTTGCCTTCACTCTTCCCCAGCATCAGAGTCTTTTCCAGTGACTTGTCTTAGCGTCAGGGAGCCAAAATATTGGAGCTTCATCAGTCCTTTCAAGGAATCTGTTAAGGAACAAGAAATTGACATGGTGACAATTGTCATAAAGATTATAGATTTTTTTAGAACAAATATTAATCTAATAATCACACTTACAAGTGTATTAAAATGACTTGAGATACATGTTCTGGATGAAAGGAATATGTGAAATCCTGAAACAAGGAGCTTGATGGAGACAAGTGGTACACTATTTAGTCTGAGCTCCCAGACTAACAAGGAATGACCAATCTCAGATATGGCAGAGGAAAGATCCCGAATGTAAGTGTGTCACTCTGTGGATCTATACGTTTTTGATTATATAAACTTCGTTTTTATATCAAAGAGTTCTTTGAGCCCGAGCTATGGAAGGACTTTGTCCTTAGAAAGACCTAAATGAAATTAGTTGAGTTTAATCATTAGCTTCCTAGTGATATCAACTGCAAATGTAACCGATTTCAAGAATAGCATTACCTAATTTTTCCCAGCCACATGGATTCTGTTGAAATTCCCATAGTAAGCTGTTCTGAAGGGGCAGTTGCTAAAGAGTCCAGGCAGAGTATGGCTATTGGCGAAGAATTTGTCTGATGGTTTAGAGCAACAGTTAGCAAACTTTTTAAAAGGCCAGATAGTAAATATTTTTAAAAAGATTTTATTCATTTTTACTGGAGTATACTTGCTTTACAGTATTGTGTTAATTCTACTGGACAGCAAAGTGAATTAGCTATATGTTTTCATATGTAAGCCCTCCTTTTTGGATTTCCTTCCCATTTAGGTCACCACAGAGCATTGTGTAGAGTTTCCTGTGCTATAAAGTAGGTTCTCATTAATTACCTATTTTATACATAGTATCAATAGTGAATCTATGTCAATATCAGTCTTTAGACTTAGCCTGATATGGTTTCTGCCATGACAAAGCTCTGCTGCTATCATGCAAAAAGTACTGTACTGCTGACCAACATGAAAATATAGATAGATAAATATTTATTTGCTCATAAACTTTTAAAATTATTTATTTTAGGCTGGCCACAAAGACAGATATTTTTCCTTCCATTTTTAAAAATTAAGTATAGTTGATTTAAAATGTTGTGCCAATCTCTGCTGTATAGCAAAGTGACTCAGTTATGCACATATATACATTCTTTTTTATATTATTTTCCCTTGTGGTTTATCACTAGATATTGAATACAGTTCCATATGTTATACATTAGGACCCTGTTGTTTATCCATTCTGAGTGTAATCATTTGCATCTACAAACCCCAAACTCCCAGTCCTTCCTTCTCCCACGACCCCTTGACAACTACAGGTCTGTTCTCTATGTCAGTAATTCTTTTCCTGTTTCATAAATAAGTCCATTTGTGCCGTATTTTAGATTCCACATATAAGTGACATCATATGGTATTTGTTCTCTTTCTAACTTACTTAGTATGATGGTCTCTAGTTGCATCCATGTTGCTGCCAACGGCATTGCTTCATTTGTTATGGGTTAGTAGTATTCCATTGTATGTACCACATCTTCTTTGTTGATACATTTGTTGATAGACATGTAGTTTTTTTCCATGTTTTGGCTATTGTGAATAGTGCCATCAATATTAGGGTGCATGTATCTTTTTGAATTATAGTTTTATCCAGATATATGCCCAGGAGTGGGATTGCTGGACCACATGGCAGTTCTATTTTTAGTTTTCTGAAGAATCTCCATACTGTTTTTTGTAGTGACTGTACCAACTTGCATTCCCACAAGCAGTATAGGAGAGTTCCCTTTTCTCCACATCCTCTCCAGCATTTGTCATTTGTAGACTTTTTAATGCTGGCCATTCTGATGGTGTGAGTAAGTACCTCATTGTAGTTTTGATTTGCATTTTTCTAATACTTAGTGATGTCCGTACTAGCCATTTGTGTCTTCCACAAAGACACATATTTTTACTTCAGTTCTTTTTTTTTTCTGAATTGTATATAATTTCTGGGTTAAATGACTGTTGATGGCCATGATGGGAATATTGAAGATGAGGTTGAATCTGCACTCAGCCCAGAAAAAGCCCTTGAATGAGACATTATGCAATGGAATTAATTTGGCTGTGTTCCAGTAAAAGTTTATTTGTAAAATCAAGGGGCAGGCTATATTTAGCCATGGGGCATAGTTTGCAGACCCTTAGCTTAACCCATAATTCCTGAATACCTGGTTTTATTTACTATCAAAGAGCCCATAAAGTTTCTCAAATGAAAAAAAGCATTTTGGTGACATCCTTTTGGTATTTCAAGCAGGGTCAGCAAATACAGTGTAATTTTTGAAATTTAAGAAAAGCATATTTGCCCTTTCTATCAAAAGCAAACCTATTCATTCCCATGTAATTTTTTAAAACCCTCCTTCTGGTACATTATCTCTATTAAGTATTAAAATCCAAGTTGGTTACCTAGTTTTCTAGAAAGGGAGGTGCTTTAATATATTTCAGCTTTAGCACCTTAGTATGAAGAAAGGCTTTAAAAATGAGTTCTGGATGAATGGAAGATTCTCTGAAGACTTGTCCACCTGGGGAGCAAATGAAATAGAATGCTGCCAATCAGAGCGTGGCTCCTGTCCTATGACTTTTATGTGTCTGATACTGATTCTAATTTTACTGGGATATAATGACAGTTGAATAGCAGATATCATGATAATTATTTCATTCTCTCCCTTAATGGGAGGTGTTACATTTTAAAATGTTATATGTTCTTCACAAAGCCTCATACATGAGAGGTACTTGGTATGCTTAGTAAGTATGCTTAAAATGAATAAATGAATGAATGAGCAAATAAAGCTAAGACTGCTTTTTTTTTTTTTGTATATCAGTCAAGATGCAAGATTTGGTTAAAAAAAGGTTGTACAGCTGACTATCTACTTGTAAAAAAAACTTGAGGGCCACAACAACAAGTAATTTTTATTTCAATTTCCTCTGAATGTTATAGAATTTCTAGGTTAAATGATTGTTGATAGCTGTGATTGGTATTGAATGTGCATTCAGCCCAGAAATAGCCCCTGAACAGTGGTTTATAATTTTTTAAATTAAATCAGTTGATTTTCTTATAGCTTAACTTTTTTTTTCTGTTAAAAAATGAGTATAAGATGATGTAACAAATAGCACGTATGTTCTCTAGTCATCGAGATCTGAATTAAAATCTGACTCCTTGAATTACTAGCTATATGACCTAGGACAAGTTCTTTATCTTCTCATATCTGTTTTTTCCTGTATAAAATAATAGTAATCACACTTTTTAGCTCACAGCATTATCGCAATGGTTAAATTAAAAAACTTAATGCTCTGCCTTAATTAGTATGGAAAATTCTGCCTAATATATAGGAATTCTTCAACAAACACTTGCTATGATGATAATGATGGTGAGCTCTACAATCAGAATATCCTTTTTATTTTCTTAAGAAGGCAGTGATACTAGATAAGTCATTAAAATGTACGTGTCACATATTATGAGATCTGAGAAAGTTAGGAAGAATTTTTTTCTTTGAAAGAGATTTAATATTTCATCTGAATCACTAGATAAAAATTTAATAATCCTCCGTCCCAAGGAAGAGAATAAAGCATGATGCTGTCCCAGACCTACTGTTGCTTGTCAGAGAAAGATCACCATTGTTAATGCTACCCGTTAGGGGGACATACGATTCAGCACAAAAATCACAAACCATGTAGACTGCTTGTTTAATGCACTATAAGTGTGAATGTTGGAGGAAATTCAGGGGGAAAGTAAGAAAAAACTATACATTTTGCATTTAGCTTTTAGGCTTTTCTGATCTTTTCACACCACAATTTAAGAATTAATTTATTAAGGTCACCATTTTCAACCTCATTGTCTGATTTGAATTTGAATACAAGCAGATTTTTCATTAGTATTGTTTGATATATTTAATATTGGTCAAACAAAGCTGTATTCAACTGATTATAAAACAGAAATAAATGTAAGTCCCATCTAATGGACTAATAATATAAACAAGTTTGGGAATTAAGCAACAAAGTATGGAGTCAAATAAGCAATTACCACTGCCTTGGAACCCAAGGCAACAACTGAATCATTCTTTTCCGGTGATCAGGAAGCTATAGTTAATGGAATGGGATAACCACTGATAAATACACATACACAGGTACACACACACACATGCATGTATATAGATACATGTAGCCATTCTTATAGTTATCTTGTCATTCATTCAAGATACACGTATTGAGCCTGTTTCTATGGCAGGCATTGGAGATACTACAGTAACTTCACCAGACCTGGTCTTTATGCTCACTTTCTCATTTGCCCTCCAGCACAGGAAGATGATTACTGTCAGGAGAATGAAGCCCAGGGTTCCACAGGCATATAAGGCTGCCAACTCAATTATCTTCTCTCAGAAATGGAATTTAGAAGCCAGCTAAGGAATAATAAATAAGCAGAAGAAATAGAGGAAAAATCAAACAATGATCAGTGAGCTAACAATAAGACAAGATTGTTTCCCTTTTCTGCCCAGTGTCCTTCCATTCCAGATCTGCTTGCTGGGGCTCTGGTTCTACATACACAGAAAAAAAAAAAATCTCATTTCCACAATCTTTTGTTCTTACTGTTTCCCTATGTGGAAAGTTGTTCTCTCTTTTCTTTCTTTCTCCAAATTCTGTCCATTCATTAAGAAGCCACTCTACCTCCAAGAAACCTGTGTTAAGCACTCCATCCCTCATAGACCTCTTTCTCTGACTTCCCAATTCCCCACAACTGAATAGACCACACCACACAATTTAACATCTAATTACTAGTTAATGTAACCAGTGCTTAGTTACCTTACACCTTGTGTCTTTAGTTTTTCATCCATTCAACTATAATATGCTAAAGGAGTTCTTTTTCACAGCTAGGTCCTGTGGGGAGATTGGGTCAAAGGTTTGGGGAGGATACACACGGAAAGGAAAATAGCAATGAGCTGAAGAACCTCCTTTCAAGGAGCTTGCTATGGATTAGGAGTACTATGTCATATATGCACATTACTGTAGGTTGAGTTGTGTTCCTCCACATATTGGGAAGAATGTTGAAATAAATCCTAACAATGATCAGTTTCAAAGAATGTGACCTTATTTATAAACGTGGTTTTTGCAGGTGTAATCAAGTTAAGATGAGGTGGGTCCTAATCCAATATGAGTGGTGGACTTACAGGAAGAGGAGAATGGACACAGAATGCCAGCGAGAATCCCATTTGATTACTGAGGCTGTGCTTGAAGTGGTGTGTCTGTGAGTCAAGGAACTTTGATTGCTGGAAACACCAGACATTGAGAGAAAAGGCATGGCCCAAATAACAACTTAATTTTAGACTTCTAGTCCCCAGAATTGTGGGAGAAAAGTTCTGTTGTTGTCAGTTTCCAAGTTTATGGTACTTTGTTATGGTAGCCCTCTGTTCAGTTCAATTGCTCAGTTGTGCCCGACTCTTTGTGACCACGTGGACTGCAGCACACCAGGCTTCTCTGTCCATCACCAACTCCAAGCTAATATATCATGAGTCCAAAAAGGAAGGAGAAAAGATTGGAAATGAGGAATGATTGGGCCAGTTGAATGGTTCAGATGTCCTGAGGAGAAAACAATCATCTCTACAGGGGATTGGTTGTATACTGGGGGAAGTTTTATGCATGGGTACTGGGTCTTAAGTTTTACCAGGGTTTGAACATCTAAGATGGGATGAAAGAAGAAATTACATTACATTTTTAGGAATTAGCATGAGTAAAGGTGTAGACACGTATGAATAGAATCATAACATGTATTGTGTCCAGGGAGAATTAGGTGCTTTAGTTTTCTAGAGCATTTTGTGAGGACAAAAAGTCGCTGAAGATGAGCTTGGAGAAGTAGACTGGGGCAAGATCATAGCGGGAAAACCTTCAACAAGAGGAGAAGAAAATCTGTCCTCATTTACTCGATAGGTACAGAGATTTGGAGAGTAGAGAGAGAAGTTTGTGTCCTTTGGGAAACTGATCTGATAGTATTGTATCCAGCAAAGACTCTGTAACACAGTTACTAGGTTCCATCCTTGCAAAATCAGATTCAGTAACTCTGGTGGAGCCCAAGAATTTGCATTTCTAAAGTTCTCAGGTGGTACTAACACCTCTAAACTGGGAACCCCCATTGAGGCCCCCTGGTGTAGAGAGATGGGAATTTGGAGAGACATGAAGCCCTTGGACTGCAAGGAGATCCAACCAGTCCATTCTAAAGGAGATCAGCCCTGGGTGTACTTTGGCCACATCATGCGAAGAGTTGATTCATTGGAAAAGACTCTGATACTGGGAGTGATTGGGGGAAGGAGGAAAAGGGGACGACAGAGGATGAGATGGCTGGATGGCATCACTAACTTGATGGACGTGAGTTTGAGTGAACTCCGGGAGTTGGTGATGGACAGGGAGGCCTGGCGTGCTGCAGTTCATGGGGTGGCAAAGGGTCAGACATGACTGAGCAACTGAACTGAGCTGAACTGAAGCCAATAAACCCTGTGGAGCATAATGTAATGAAAAGATAAAAGATAAACCAGAGCTGAGGGAGTGGTGGTGGGCATGAAGATGATGAGGTAAGTAATTCCCACCAGGTTGGTCTTGGCAGCTCATCACATGTAAAGATTCAGGGAAAGAGTGGCATTAGTTATTCTACATCTTTGACTCTGGGAGATTATTGTAATGCTTTTTGTTTCTTGTGTGTTAGTCTTACTATTTTCACCAAATTGAAAACTGTCTGAGGATAATGACTGTCATTTGGCAGATTTGTTAAAAAAACAAACTTTGTATTTAGTATAGTAATAACTTTTACTGAATGTATAATATATGCCAGGCACTTTGCATAGATTACTTATTTTAAACTTCAGTGCAAGTCTGTGAGTTGGGTATTACTTTTTGTTTTATACAAGAGGAAAGTGGAGCTAAGAGAGGTTAAGTAACTTACCTGAGGTCACACAGTAGCTAGGGGTTAACCAGGATTTGAACCAGGCTGTCTGATTTCAGAGCTCATTTCCTAACTCTTACATGACAGCCCTTCACTAGTATAGATCTAAGATCTAATAGATGCTAGATCATTATACCAGTTTACCTTATATGACAACAACATAATCATAAAGGAAAATTAGGTGATAGGAAATAATTGTAAAAAAATAAATAAACTCATCCATAAATCCACTATACAGTGATAGGCACTGCTAGCATGTATGTTTGAATCTTTTCATGTTTCTCCCTAAGTCTGCACATTTATACATATTTGGATTACACTATACTGCTTATGTGATTTCATAACTCTTTAAAAAATTAACAATACCATCAGCAATTTTTTGTCAATAAATATACTCATATAACATCAATGTTAGTTGTAATTTATTTTCTGTTTTATGAGTATGCCATAATATATTGAACTGTTCTTCTCTAGTTGGGCATCTAGAAATGTGCCTGGATTCTGAGGATTATCTTAAATGTTAACCCACTCCAGTATTCTAGCCCGGGAAATCCCATGGACAGAAGAGCCTGGCAGGCTACAGTCCATGGGGTCGCAAAGAGTTGGACGTGACTTAGCGACTAAATAGACAGATAGTCTGAGAATTACCTGTGGATGTATTATTAACCTGAAATATAGACCTTGGAGCACAGAACTCTGAATTTTATTGGAAAGGATAAAATTCATGCAGTTAAATTCTCCCATTTAATAGATGAGAAAGCCAAGGTCCAGGTAGGTAAAGTATAGGTACTACATTCACAGTTATAAACGAGGACTATTATCTTCTCATCCATCTATTCATTTATCCCTTCATCCTTCCATCCCTCCCTCCATCCATCCATCTGTCCATCAAATATTAGTGAGTGCTTATTTGTGTAGGATACTGTTCTGTGTACAGCAGTGACCAAAACAGATCAAAGACCCTTCCATCATTGGAGCTAACGTGACAGGGGAATTCATAACCCAGTCTCTTTTACTGCCCCATATTGCCAATTTTCTAGATCACTTGATTTTGTGTCATCCTATCAAAGATGCCAGCCAAATAGAACTGCTCAGTGCAAGACACAATCCTTCCCTCACTGAATTTACACCAAGGGAAAACTGTGTCTTTCATAGCAAAACAAACAGGTGTAGTCTGCTTAAACCCCCTGCAGGGGCATTTTGCTCCACTGTCCGGAGGTATTTAGGTACGCCCTGTCAATTTTTAACGGTCCTCTTCTCCTACCCTACTCCTTACACTTGAAGAAACACAATTTGTTTCCCACAAAAGACTGCAGTCAAGCTGAAAAATGCATTCCTTTGTTTGTTCCTGAGCCACCCACAGCTGAAAGGTGGGGATAGCAGAGGATAGGCAGCTATTTCTTTTTCATGCATTTCCAATAGGAATAGAGTTGCATTCAGCAGACCCAAAGGATTTGCTCAGAAATCTTTTGTTTCTTATAATGATGAATATTCCTCCACCAAACCTTTTGGAAGCATTTTATCAATTAGTGCAAGTCTAGATTTGTACCTCAAATATAAGTCTCAGAAGGTATTCCACTGACTCAGACATGGAATCAAGCCCTGTAATTGGGAGTCACAACAACTAGGCTGCAGATTCCTACTTCACCACCTACCGACATGACCATATTAACTTTCGTAAAGCTCAGTTTTTTTCATCTGTCAAAGAGGGCTAATCACTCATCTTTCAGATAACCCTACACTTCTTTGTAATAGTGCTTATTATATTTAAGTATGTCTTTTCTCATTTTGCTTTGGGACCAACTCTTCCCACATGCCCAGAACTGAGAGAGTATTCAGAGGAGACAGATCTTTCAGTCTGAAAACCAGGAGTGTTCCAGACAAATTAGGATGAGTTGGCTACCCTCAGTTATGCAATAAATATTAAGAGACTGTTTAACATATGTCTTCCCTGCTAGACTGCATGCTTTATGTAGGTAGGTATGTTGTCTGTCTTGTTCTAAGCATAGTGGCTAGATGCATTGCAAGCACTGATAAATATTTGTTGAGTAAATATGTCATAGTGAAAAGTGAAAGTGTGAGTTGCTCAGTTGGGTCTGACTCTTTGTGACTCCATGGACTGTAGCCCACCAAGCTCCTCTGTTCTTGGAATTCTCCAGGCAAGAATACCGGAGTGGGTTGCCATGCCCTTCTCAGTGGATCTTCCCAACCCAGGGATCAAACCTAGGTCTCGTGTATTACAGGCAGATTCTTTACCATCTGAGCCACCAGGGAAGCCCTCAAATATATTATACTTCAGTTCAGTCGCTCAGCTGTGTCTGACTTTTGCGACTCCATGACTGTAGCACGCCAGGCCTCCCTGTCCATTGACAATTTACAGAGTTTGCTCAAATTCATGTCCATTGTGTCAGTGATGCCATCCAACCTTCTCATTCTTCTTATTGTCCCCTTCTCCTCCTGCCTTCAGTCTTTCCCAGCATCAGGGTCTTTTCAAATGAGTCAGTTCCTCGCATCAGGTGGCCAAAGTATTGAAGTTTCAGCTTCACCATCAGTCCTTCCAATGAATA
Organism: Capricornis sumatraensis; assembly: GCF_032405125.1. NCBI lineage: Eukaryota > Metazoa > Chordata > Mammalia > Artiodactyla > Bovidae > Capricornis > Capricornis sumatraensis. The sequence goes on from NC_091077.1 coordinate 66,919,009, forward strand.
TTTAGGACTGATTTCCTTTAGGATGGACTGGTTGGATCTCCTTGCAGTCCAAGGGACTCTCAAGAGTCTTCTCCAATACCACAGTTCAAAAGCATCAATTTTTCAGTGCCCAACACTTTTTATAGTCCAACTTTCTCTCCGTACATTACTACTGGAAAAAACAAAGCTTTGACTGTCAGACAGACTTTTGTTGGCAAAGTAATGTTTCTGCTTTTTAATGTGTTGTCTAGGTTTGTCATAGCTTTTTTTTCCCAAGCAGTAAGCGTCTTTTAATTTCATGGCTGCAATCACCATCTGCAGTGATTTTGGAGCCCCTAAAAATACAGTCTGTCACTGTTTCCACTGTTTCTCCATCTATTTGCCATGAAGTGATGGGACCAGATGCCAAGATCTTAGTTTTCTGAATGTGGAGTTTTAAGCCAACATTTTCACTCTCCTTTCACTTACATCAAGAGGCTCTTTAGTTCTTCTTTACTTTCTGCCATAACGGTGGTGTCATCTGCATATCTGAGTTTATTGATATTTCTCCCTGCAATCTTGATTCCAGCTTGTCCTTCTTCCAGCCCAGCGTTTCTCATGGTGTACTCTGCATATAAGTTAAATAAGTGGGGTGACAATATACAGCCTTGACATACTCCTTTCCCTATTTGGAACTAGGCTGTTGTTCTCTGTCCAGTTCTAACTGTTGCTTCCTGACCTGCATACTGATTTCTCAAGAGGTATGTGAGGTGGTCTGATATTTCCATCTCTTTAAGAATTTTCCAGAGTTGGTTGTGGTCCACACAGTCAAAGGCTTTGGCATAGTCAATAAAGCAGTAGTAGTCCGAAATGCAGTACTTGGATACAATCTCAAAAATGAAAGAATGATCTCTGTTGGTTTCCAAGGCAAACCATTCATTATCACAGTAATCCAAGTCTATGCCCTAACCAGTAATGCTGAAGAAGTTGGATAGCTCTATGAAGACCTACAGGACCTTCTAGAACTAATACCCAAAGAAGATGTCCTTTTCATTATAGGGGCAAAGGCTAATAGAATTTTGCCAAGAGAACACACTGATCATAGCGAATACCATCTTCCAAAAACACCAGAGAAGACTCTACACCTGGACATCACCAGATGGTTAATACCAAAATCAGATTGATTATATTCTTTACAGCCAAAGATGGAGAAGTTCTATGCAGTGAGGAAAAACAAGACTGGGAGTTGACTGTGGCTCAGATCATGAGCTCCTTACTGCTGAATTCAGACTTAAATTGAAAAAAGTAGGGAAAACCACTAGCCATTCAGGTATAACCTAAATCAAATCCCTTACGATTATACAGTGGAAGTGACAAATAGATTTAAGGGATTAGATCTGATACACACACAAAAAAACACGCACACACACATAAAGATCTGATACACAGACTGCCTGAAGAACTATGTACAGAGGTTTATGACATTGTACAGGAGGCAGGGTATCAAGACCATTTGCAAGGAAAAGAAATGCAAAAAGGCAAAATGGTTGTCTGAGGAGGCCTTACAAATAGCTGTGAATAGAGAGAAACGAAAGGCAAAGGAGAAAAGGAATGATATACTCATTTATATTGTCACCCTGCTTATTTAACTTATATGCAGAGTACATCATGAGAAACGCTGGACTGGAAGAAACACAAGCTGGAATCAAGATTGCCAGGAGAAATATCAATAACCTCAGATATGTAGATGACACCACCCTTATGGCGGAAAGTGAAGAGGAACTAAAGAGCCTCTTGATGAAAGTGAAAGAGGAGAGTGAAAAAGTTGGCTTAAAGCTCAACATTCAGAAAACGAAGATCATGGCATCTGGTCCCATCACGTCATGGGAAATAGATGGGGTAACAGTAGAAACAGTGTCAGACTTTATTATTTTGGGCTCCAAAATCACTCCAGATGGTGACTGCAGCCATGAAATAAAAAGACGCTTACTCCTTGGAAGAAAAGTTATGACCAACCTAGATAGTATATTCAAAAGCAGAGACATTACTTTGCTGACTAAGGTCCATCTAGTCAAGGCTATGGTTTTTCCTGTGGTCATGTATGGATGTGAGAGTTGGACTGTGAAGTAGGCTGAGCGCTGAAGAATTGATGCTTTTGAACTGTGGTGTTGGAGAAGACTTGAGAGTCCCTTGGACTGCAAGGAGATCCAACCAGTCCATTCTGAAGGAGATCAACCCTGGGATTTCTTTGGAAGGAATGATGCTAAAGCTGAAGCTCCAGTACTTTGGCCACCTCATGTGAAGAGTTGACTCATTGGAAAAGACTCTGATGCTGGGAGGGATTAGGGGCAGGAGGAGAAGGGGACGACAGAGGATGAGATGGTTGGATGGCATCATGGACTCAATGGATGTGAGTCTGGGTGAACTCTGGTAGATGGACAGGGAAGCCTGGCGTGCTGCGATTCATGGGGTTGCAAAGAGTTGGACATGACTGAGCAACTGAACTGAACTGATACCCATTTAAATGCAGAGTTCCGAAGAATAGCAAGGAGAGATAAGAAAGCCTTCCTCAGTGATCAATTGAAAGAAATAGAGGCTGGGTAATGGCTTGTCAATTTTAATTATCTTCTCAGATAAATCAATTTGACAAGCCATTAGCCAGACTCATCAAGAAACAGAGAAAAATCAAATCAACAAAATTAGAAATGAAAATGGAGAAATCACAACAGACAACACAGAAATACAAAGGATCATAAGAGAACTACTATCAGCAACTATATGCCAATAAAATGGACAACTTGGAAGAAATGGACAAATTCTTAGAAAAGTACAACTTTCCAAAACTTAACCAGGAAGAAATAGAAAGTCTTAACAAACCCATAATAAGCATGTAAATCAAAACTTTAATCAGAAATCTTCCAGCAAACAAAAGCCCAGGACCAGATGGCTTCACAGCTGAATTCTACCAAAAATTTAGAGAAGAGCTAATACCTATTCTACTCAAACCCTTCCAGAAGATTGCAGAAGAATGTAAACTTCCAAACTCATTCTATGAGCCCACCATCACCCTACTACCAAAATCTGACAAAGATGCCACAAAAAGAGAAAACTACAGGCCAATATCACTGATGAACATAGATGCAAAAATCCTAAAAATTCTAGTGAATAGAATCCAACAGTATATTAAAAAGATCGTACATCATAACCAAGTGGGCTTTATCTAAGGAATGCAAGGATTCTTTAATATCCACAAATCAAGCAATGTAATACACCACATTAACAAATTGAAAGATGAAAAAAAAAAACATATGATTATCTCAATAAATGCAGAGAAAGCCTTTGACAAAATTCAACAACCATTTATGATAAAAACCCTCCAGAAAGCAGGCATAGAAGGAACATACATCAACATAATAAAAGCTATATATGACAGACCCACAGCAAACATTATACTCAATGGTGAGAAATTGAAAGCATTTCCCCCAAAGTTAGAAACAAGGCAAGGGTGCCCACTCTTACCACACTATTCAACATAGTTTTGGAAGTTTTGGCCCCAGCAATCAGAGCAGAAAAAAAAAAAAATAATAATAGGAATCCAGATTGGAAAAGAAGTAAAACTCTCACTGTTTGCAGATGATATGATTCTCTACATAGAAAACCATAAAGCCTCTAACAGAAAATTACTAGAGCTAATCAATGAATATAGTAAAGTTGCAGGATATAAAATTCACACACAGAAATACCTTGCATTCCTATACACTAACAATGAGAAAACAAATTAAGGAAACAATTCCATTCACCACTACAAGGAAAAGAATAAAATACTTAGGAATATATCTACTTAAAGAAACAAAAGACCTATATATAGAAAACTATAAAACATTGATGAAAGAAATCAAAGAGGACAGAAATAGATGGAGAAATATACCATTTTCATGGATTAGAAGACTCGATATAGTGAAAATGAGTATACTACCTAAAGCAATCTATAGATTCAGTTCAATCCCTATCAAGCTACCAACAGTATTTTTCACAGAACTAGAACAAATAATTTCACAATTTGTATGGAAATACAAAAAACCTCAAATAGCCAAAGCAATCTAGAGAAAGAACAATGGAACTGAAGGAATCAACCTGCCTGACTTCAGGCTATACTACAAAGCTACAGTCATCAAGACAGTATGGTAACTGGCACCAAGACAGAAATATAGATCAATGGAACAAAATAGAAAGCCCAGAGATAAATCCACACACCTATGGACACCTTATCTTTGACAAAGGAGGCAAGACTATACAATGGAGAAAAGACAATCTCTTTAACAAGTGCTGCTGGGAAAACTGGTCAACCACTTGTAAAAGAATGAAACTAGAACACTTTCTAACACCACACACAAAATCAAACTCAAAATGGATTAAAGATCTAAACGTAAGACAAGATACTATAAAACTCCAAGAGGAAAACATAGGCAAAACACTCTCCAACATAAATCACAGCAGGATCCTCTATGACCCACCTCCCAGAGTAATGGAAATAAAAGCAAAAATAAACAAATGGGACCTAATTTAACTTAAAAGCTTTTTCACAACAAAGGAAACTATAAGCAAAGTGAAAAGACAGCCTTCAGAGTGGGAGAAAATAATAGCAAACAAAGAAACTGACTAAGAATTAATCTCAAAAATATACAAGCAACTCCTGCATCTCAATTCCAGAAAAATAAATGACCCAATCAAAAAATGGGCCGAAGAACTAAACAGACATTTCTCCAAAGTAGACATACAGATGGCTAATAAACACATGAAAAGATGCTCAACATCATTCATTATCAGAGAAAGGCAAATCAAAACCACAATGAGGTACCATCTCATACCAGTCAGAATGGCTGCTATCCAAAAATCTACAAACAATAAATGCTGGAGAGGGTGTGGAGAAAAGGAAACCCTCTTACACTGTGGTGGGAATGCAAACTAGTACAGTGACTATGAAGAACTGTGTGGAGATTCCTTATAAAACTGAAAATAGAACTGCCATATGACCCAGCAATCCCACTGCTGGGCATACACACTGAGGAATCCAGAATTGAAAAAGACACATGTACCCCAATGTTTATCGCAGCATTGTCTATAATAGCCAGGACATGGATGCAACCTGGATGTCTGTCAGCAGACGAATGGATAAGAAAGCTGTGGAACATATACACAATGGAGTATTACTCAACCATTAAAAAGAATACATTTGAATCAGTCCTAATGAGGTGGATGGAAGTAGAGCCTATTATACAGAGTGAAGTAAGCCAGAAAGAAAAACACCAATTAGTATACTAACACATATATATGGAATTTAGAAAGATGGTAACGATAACCCTGTATGCAAGACAGCAAAAGAGACACAGATGTATAGAACAGTATTTAGGACTCTGTGGGAGAAGGCGAGGGTGGGATGATCTGAGAGAATAGCATTGAAACATGTATATTATCATATGTGAAACAGATTGCTAGTCCAGGTTCGATGCATGAGATAGGGTGCTCAGGGCTGGTGCACTGAGATGACCCAGAGGATGGTATGGGGAGGGAGGTGGGAGGGGGGTTCAGGATAGGGAACACATGTACACCCATGGCTGGTTCATGTCAATGTATGGCAAAAACCACTACAATATTGTAAAGTAATTAGCCTCCAATTAAAATAAATAATTTTTTAAAAAAGAAACAGAGGAAAACAATAAAGAATAAATATCTCTTAAAGAAAATTAGAGATAACAAAGGAACATTTCATGCAAAGATGGGCACAATAAAGAACATAAATGTTATGGATCTAACAAAAGCACAAGATAAGAAGAGGTGGCAAGGATACACAGAAGAACTGTACAAAAAAGATCTTCACAGCCCAGATAATCATGATGGTGTGATCACTCAGCTAGAGCCTGACATCCTGGAGTGTGAATGCAAGTGGGCCTTAGGAAGCATCACTATGAACAAAGCTAGTGGAGGTGATAGAATTTCAGTTGAACTGTTTCAAATCCTAAAAGATGATGGTGGTAAAGTGCTGTACTCAATATGCCAGCAAATTTGGAAAACTCAGCAGTGGCCACAGGACTGGAAAATATCAATTTTCATCTCAGTCCCAAAGAAAGGCAATGCCAAAGAATGCTTAAACTACTGCACAATTGCACTCATCTCACATGCTAGTAAAGTAGTGCTCTAAATTCTCCAAGTCAGGCTTCAACAGTATGTGAACTGAGAACTTCCAGATGTTCAAGCTGGATTTAGAAAAGACAGAGGAACCAGAGATCAAATTGCCAGCATCCACTGGATCACCAAAAAGCAAGAGAGTTCCAGAAAAACACCTACTTCTGCTTTATTGACTATACCAAATATATCAGAGGGTGCAGTGAAAATAAAATTTGTTAAAGTGTCTAGCTCAAAGCCTAGCATATCATAACTGCTTAGTAAATGTAAGCACATCTTGTTATTTTTTTTTCTGTCAGTACTCCTTAGTCTCACATATTTTGTTGACAATTTTTATTTTTCATAACTGTCTTTTACATGTTTGCAGTGTAACTTTCATAAGGTAATTAGGAGGACTTAATGGATATCACTAGATAACCATTCTGTGTTTTGAGATATTTCAAAGGAATATCATCTAAGGTGTTTTTTGTACTTTTCCTTAGTGAATATTTGTTTGCGTTCCAACTTTGAAATGCTAATATCGTGAGTCTCTTTTGTCTCTTGCGTCTTTTAATTTAGGATTCTATTCTACCATCTATCAGTACAACTTCTACCTGCTGCCAAAACTTTTAACAAAGTGGTTAAGTCAGGTGAGTTTATATACCAGAAGAGTAGAATGGAGTGCCTATTTCAGTGGTTCTGCAAGAGTTGAATGGAGTTTGCCTCTCTAGAAACCAGTAAAGTAGATTGTAAAATAATTATTTCCTATTATTAGCTGACATTATGGTTATTAAATTACAACAAAGATATATAATTATAAATTTTTTTCAAGTGTTATGAAGGGAAAGCACGTGGAATCATGAAAGCATCTGAAGGAGGACCTGATCTATTCTGGAAGGTGAATGATGACTTTCCTAAGGAAAAACAATAGAGAGATGGGGAGGAGAGTTAAGTAGACAGAAGGAGCATTGTGTGCAATGGCCTTGAGTCAGAGCAGAGCACCATGTGTTCAAGGAAAAAAGAGCAAGTGTGATGGAACTTTTAAAGAAGTAGAAATGCAGTTATTTAACTTCCATAGTGAAGTCACTCAGTTGTTTCCAACTCTTTGTGACCCCATGGACTGTAGCCTACAAGGCTTCTCAGTCCATGGGATTTTCCAGGCAAGATACTGGAGTGGGTTGCCATTTCCTTCTCCAGGGGATCATCTTCCCAACCCAGGGATCAAACCCAGGTCTCCTGCATTGTAGGCAGATGCTTTACCCTCTGAGCCACCAGGGAAGCCAAAACCCAGCATTTCTACAGGCCTTTGAGTTCACCTTATGACATCTGCAGAGTTCTCAGATCCTAATTTCTTAATTCCAAAAGCAGGCAATTCTGCCCATCAAATTTATCTAAAATGAAAGTTGTCTATACAAACTGACTTAGAGACTTATCTTAAGGCACAAAGAAATCTCGCTTTTGTTGTGTTCCAATTTTACAGATTCCATCCAAAGATTAACTAGCACATTGATAGGTGTGATTTAAATCCACGGAGACAGTTCTTTCTTCAAGAGAAAACATAATTAGGAATGAGTCATTGTCTTTTTAAAGAGTAAACTGTGAGGTCTAGAAAATTTGCAGACATGGGTCTTGCATGTGCTAATTCCCTGCCAATGTAGATAGACTAGGCTACCTTGAAAGAGGTTCCCTGTGAGGTTTTAGAGACCAGAAAGAAAACTCTTCTACAGAATATAATACTTATCTTGTCATTGTAGACATATTGCATCTGTGGTAGCTTCAGGGTACAGAGAGAAGGAAAAAAAATATAAGAAATGAAGAGAATAAATAATATTTAAGAAAGGTTGAAGATTAATGAGGCTCCTAAAGATAAAACTAGATAGGACACAGGACTTTCTGTGATTGTCTATCTTAAGTTTCTTTCAGGTCTAATGTGCAGATTATGCTGGACCTGGAGTAATGACAAAAAGAGTATAGACCAGGGGAAAATGACTTCCTTTTATAAAAACCCAAGCTGGTGCAGAAGACAAAATCATGTGGCCAGCGAGAGAGTATTCTACTCCCAAATCGACAATCTCAGTTTATCCATGGGGAAACTGGGGGAGAGATGATCTACAAAATTACCTAGCCACTGCTTTTCAAAAGTGTCAAGGTCAGGAAATGCAAAGGAAGGTGGAAGAACTGTCATAGATTGGGGAAGACTAAGGATATATGACAATTAAATGCAATGAGGCAGCCTGAGTTGAGTCTTGGTACAGAAAAATATGTTAATGAAAAAAACCAATGAAATCTAAAGTTGGCAGTGTAGTGAAAATTTTATACCCATGCTGATTTGTCTGTTTTTATAAATATACCATGGTTCTGTAAGATGCTTATGTTAAGTGAAGCAGAGTGAAGTATACCTAGGAATCCTGCATTTACAATTTTTCTGCACGTCTAAAATCATTTCAAAATGAAAAGTTAAAAAATGAGGCCACATATACACAAATACCATATGGTTACGATTTCACTTCACAGATAAGGAAACTGAAATTGAGAAAGGCAACATGACCATCCAGAGTCTTACTCTGTTACTTTGTTAGGCTTGGAGAACAGGGAGGTAAGAAATATTTCCCACCCTGGGGAGTTTTTTCTCTGTGTTGGTACAAAAGGCTTGGACACTCCTAAAAAGAGCTCTTTCCCTCCACCATACTCCATATGGAGACTCTTTTAGTCTTTTTTCTCTCTGTTTTCACAAATATGTAAAATGGCACACATGAGGTCAAAAGTTTATCCTTCGTATGGGTTATAATTCTGCAAGACTTGGCCTCTGACCCACTCTCCAGGCTTACCTTCTCTCTACAGTTCATTCATCCTCTTCTTCCCACAAACACATCATGTACTTTTCTGCCACAGGGACTGTTTATCTGCCCAGGGAGTGGCACCCTTGCCCCCATACACACACAGCACTGTCCATCTTTAGATCATAGGTAGCCTTCCATTTAGGTCTACACCACCACCTATGAACCAATTTGTCCATCTTTTTTTTTTTTTTTTAACCCTGGTAGTATTTTGTTCCTCTCTAGGGAAACAACCAGCACACACTTAGCCTCGCCTGTTCATTGTTTCCCTCCACAACACACTATTAATATATACATTTGTAACTGATAAAATTTATTGCCCATTAAAAAAATAACCTCTCAAATACTATTTGTTATTTTTAATACTGTATGCACTAATCCCTACCTACCCCTCTGCAGCCTAGTGCCCAAGTTAGATGCATTATACCCACACTGATAAGGTGAATGCGTGTTTCTTGGGGGAGAGTCAACATTTAAACTACCTATTGAATAAATAGGTCATGAGATGAAATCTAGACAATTGAAGCATTTTTCTAAAGACCAACTGAGCAGTTAAGAGGAAAAAAAAAAAAAACCAGTTGGAAATCTAACTTAACTAGTTTGAAATAATTGTATGTTTTCTAATTTTAGCCTTTACACCTTGCAGGGTGTTCACTGAACCTTCTTTTTCTGTAGAGAAAGTTGTCTTCCTTTTCTGTTTCACAGTTATGAAGGAAAGAGGAGTAACATATTGCAGGAGATACATTTGCAGAAAAGCTTCAGTAGCCTCTTGTCATGACTTCTATGTAAAAGAAAAAAAAAATTCCTCTAAACTACTTTAGAAATGAAAGAGATTGTTGTACATTCCCTTCAGATTCTTCTGAATGGTGCATTCTGAAGATAAGTTACAGTGAATGTCATACCATTTATAGGAGCAGCAGGCTCCAGGCAAGGGTTTGTGTGTGCAAGAGAGTATAGGAGAGTACTATCATCTAGGCTTCTGATGTGGGTTTCCGCTCGCCAGTTGCAAAAGCATTAAGTGATAGAGAGATATGCCCTGTGTATAAATCTTTTTTCCTTCCTCCTCTTCCTCTTTTCGATCATCATCTTCTTCATTATCATCATATTCATTATCTTCATCGTTTGTGTTTCATCACTTGCAGAGACTTTTTTATTGACCATGCTGTTCATTAGAGGATTTTATTAGGACACAGACTGCTGTGCCATAACTAGTGGAGGATTTACTGAAAAGCTAATGTGTCTTAAGCTTCAGTCCCCTGGCTTGCAAGAACCCCTTCCAAGAACGTCCGTTTGATTTTGTGTTGATAATGTTGTTTTGTTTTTCTTTAAGAGCATACTCCCAAATTGTAGAAGCTTCAGGCCCCATAAAATATGAAACTGCCCCAGTTACAATTATCCAGGATAAGAATTCAAACTAAAATACCGGTATGGAGTACATGACAAGCTAGATGACATGTGTTTTTATGCCTAGGGGGATCTTGCTCTACTAGCATACTGCATACCAAATGGAGACTCATTAGATCCTTGTTGAATTAAAATTGTTGACTGTGAAAAGCCACCACCTTATGCTCTTCTGCATTTGCTATTGCGGTAAATGAACACAAAGATGAGAGGTGTTGTGGTTAGGATCTCTCATCTTGCCATTTGTGAACCTCCCATGAGTGTAGGAAGATGCCTGCCTTTATTTCCATTTAGATGATATTTTTAATCTTTTATGATGGGGCACCTCCTATTAAACCTTTACATCAAGTTATTTTAGGGCTTTTAACATCCTCTGCTGAATCCGGTACCATCATGGTAGAGCTTGTTCCAATGATGTGTAAGCCCTCTAATTTAGAAATGCACTGGCTGGAAGCCCATTTTGATTTTATAGTAGCCTATTAATAAAATGTCATATTTAGAATTTCAATTCAAAGAGGGATTACAGCTTCTTGGGATTTTTCTCTCATCCCTCTGATGTATAAACTGTACAATGTTCTGTTTTTCCTTCAAAAATGCCATATTTTGAATTTTTTTTTTTTTTTTTGGTATCCTTCTCAACATTAAATCAACGTCAGGACTTGTAAAAGTATTATCAGATATGTATAGAGGGACGGTTGACACCCATCCCCCCACTATAAATTGTGAACTAGGTGAAAAGCCACACAGGAAACATGGGCAAGCAGGATTTGCAGTGATGGTCTAGATCAATAGTGCTTCTGAATCAGGCTGACTTACCCATGTGGTAGCAAGCTGAGCCTCTGGAGTGGGTTGGTCGCCTGGTTCTTGGGTCCCTTTCTTATCTTACTGGTGAGAATTTTCCATCCTCCTCTTTTGGGCAGGAATGAGTGGGGCAGGGTAGGAGAACAGGGAGATATATTCTTAGCAACAATTTCCGAAAGAGCAGATGTTGCTGTTTTCTGAGGAAAAATAGAAATACTAGATTAGGGATGGTAGAAATTAGGGGTGGGAGGAGGATGGATGTTCCTCCTAAAGAACTGGTCAAGTTCTTGAATTGATTCCAGAATAGGCTTCAAGTGCTTCATCTATTTATTCATCAACCATTTATTGAGCACCAATTATGTAAAAAATCTCTAGATCTGTGGATTGTTTTCACACCTTCTAGCTGTAAAATCTACATGTTTTGCAGAGTTATACTCTCTATAGAAAGATAAATCCTTGAGAAATGAGACATTTGCTCCTGAGGATGCCAAAAGTTTGCCTGTCAAAATAATCAAATGCAAAATAGAATGAAATAAACATGAAAGGGAAATAATATCAAATTACAGTGTGGGGAGGTTCCAGGGAAAAATGGTAGCCTCTGAGTGTGGAGTACAGTTCCACAGAGGCAATGACTTGGACTAAGCCTTGAGGAGAGACTGGACTTGGTTTATTGAGAATGGCAGCCAAGGACATGCTAGGAATAGGGAATAAATAGGTGACAAGGCACAGGTATAAAGCACTTGATCCAAATGAGGAATAGCATAAAGAACTATCTGGAGACTTGGAAAACTGAAGTGAGAGAACACTGAGATGCAACTCCTCCCATGATTCTAATTAGTCTAGTCTTTTGTAAGTCTGCCTGGGTTAGACCATTTCCAATGAGACGGGAAGTTCAGTAGACTCAGAATTTTGATTTTATAAGGATTTCAGAATGCCCTGACTGATAATATAGAATAACAATAGAAAATTCCATTTTTAAAGAAGTCCTGAAAATTACTTGCCTAGCCAGTCATTGTGATGTGTATATATGTGTGTGTGTATATGATAGTGTCTATTTCAGAGATGACAAAATTAAGCAACAAAGAGAACTGCTTGTCCAAGACCACACAGCTAGTAAATGATCCAGGAATTTAAGACAAATCTCTATGACTCCACAGCCAGAGTCTTAACTGTGATCAGCTAAGTGATCAGTATTTGCTGCATGGTAGGTAGGTCAAAAGTTAACATACTCTAAATGTCTTTCTGGAAGAACCAGAGTCAAGACATGAAGCTTCTTGTGTTTCTAATTGCGTCCTCAGACAGTGGAACAGAGCCATCTCATTGCTAAGATCCATTGCCTTAAGAAAATGAAATTGGATGGCACCTGCCTCTAACTCAGTCACACACATCGGGGCCCGACTGTTTCACCTTGATTTTCTTCTCAACCAGATGGAAAATTGGGCAATTCCTCAATTAAATGTCACCAACCCTCTTGCATCCCCAGCAGCACATGCCTCATTTCTCAGAGGTTTGGCAACATTTCACCTCTTCAGTATCTCATTTTCCTGGCTCAGCACTGGAAAAGTGGGGGCAAAGACACAACTTTCAGCCTGGCTGTTTCTTTCTTCTTAAGTTGCTCTCCTAGCAGAGAGAGAACAGTTTTACTCCTTTGAAAAAGCTTCTTTCTTGTTACCTGGTGCATGACTGTGGAAACTTCCAGTTCTCATTCAGTTTTTCAACCCATTTGGCACAGACTGGAAGGAAGAGATTTCTTCTTTGTATTGTAAATTAACACATCAGAGCTACCCTTTGTGGAGCCACTTAGAAAACAGGGTAAAATCCAAGACTCTTTAGAAAAGGATCATTACCATGTTTAAGACCAAGAATTGGCATCCGTTTCAGGAAGTATTAACTATACTCTAGCAGTTTTGTACTAGAGTTTTGGAACAAGGGAAAGGCAAATCCCAGATTTGTCAATCAACAAACATTTATTCAGTGTCTACCAGATAACAGAACACTGTAGAAAACATTGATGATTCTTAAAAAGGACTGTACCCCATAGGGCCCTACAGTCTCTCTAGGGAGAAAAGTTAAAATATGTATATTTAAATAACTGAGGGCTGAAGGTTCATATGTGCTCAAAGAGACATTGTTATGCATCCTGCATTTTCAGACAAAGAGAATAGCTGCTCCAGCCTAGAGAAGTCAGATCAGGCTTCTTGGAGAAACTGGGAGTAGGTCTTTACAAAGAGGTGAAATTCAGATAAGTAAGGAAGAAAGAATAAAACATTTCCAGTAAGAGGGAGTAGAGTGTTCTAGCCTAGGGCTGTGAACACATTCAATACTCTGTAAAGGCTGTGGAATTGAATAGAATCAAAATTTTATATTTCAGGTATATCCCTCTACTGCCATGTCTGATGGGTTCCTAATACTTTTCTACTAGAACAGAAGATGGTATTCGGTTCAGTTCAGTTCAGTTCAGTCGCTCAGTCGTGTCCAACTCTTTGTGACCCCATGAATCGCAGCATGCCAGGCCTCCATGTCCATCACCAACTCCCGGAGTTCACTCAAACTCACATCCATCGAGTCGGTGATGCCATCCAGCCATCTCATCCTGTTGTCCCCTAATCCCTCCCAGCATCAGAGTCTTTTCCAATAAGTCAACTCTTCGCATAAGGTGGCCAAAGTACTGGAGTTTCAGCTTTAGCATCATCCCTTCCAAAGATCACCCAGGGCTGATGTCCTTTAGAATGGACTGGTTGGATCTCATTACATACCTTTTTAATGTTTGAGAATACTTTCTTGGGGGAAATGGATTAATTCACTCAACAAATCTTATTTGAATTAGATTGAATCTTGAGTTACCTCAACTATAAATGAATGGAGGCTTGGACCCAGTAGAGAGATGATGCTGTTGCTTTTCCTTTTTTATCTTTTAGCAGCTTTCCTTACTGACAGCTATTTGATCATAATTGTGACTGGTTCACTGGGAGAAAGATGGGATAATGCAAATGGTTCAATGTAAGGTGTGAAGAAAATAAAATCTTTCCATAAATTGACAGGATTTTCCTAGAGAAGGATTTCATATCAGTTTTTGTAAATGATATTTAATTTTGTATGGAAGTAATACATATATATGGGGCTTCCCTGTGGCTCAGATTGTAAAGAATCTGCCTGCTATGCAGGAGATCCGGGTTTGATTCCTGAGTTGGGAAGATCACCTGGAGAAGGGAACAGACACCCACTCGAGTATTCTTTTCTTGCCTGGAGAATCCCATGGATGGAGGAGTCTGGCAGGCTATATAGTCCATGAGTTTGCAAAGAGTCAGACACGGCTGAGTGACTTAACACTTTCACTTTCAATACATATATATAGTAGAAATTTTTAATTTATAAATATATATATACATATATGCATACACACAGTTATGTATTTTTTACAGCATGACATAATGCTATACATATTATTTTGTAATCTGTGTATTTTCAGTTCATAAGCTTCACTTTTCCATTTCAATGTGTTTTCATCTAATTTAATACCCGGGCTTCATTCAGATTTCCCCAGTTGAATCAAATAAGCCCTTTAAGGCTGGTTTACTTAAATCAGTATTCAATGCAGGACCACACATGCACCTGGTTTTTTGGTCCTGTGTGATTCAGCTCAGGCTGACATAACAAAATATCACAGACTGGAAGGCTTAAACAACAGGAATTTATTTTCTCACAGTTCTGGAAGCTGGAAGCCCCACATCAAGGTCCAACAGGATCAGTTTCTGGTTAAGACTTCTTCCTGGCTTGTAGATGGCCACTTTTTCACTGTGTGCTCACACGGCCATTCCATTGTGTACATGTACTGAGAGAGAGCTCAGGCACAAACTTGCTGTGTCTCTTTTTATAAAGACCCTAACCTCATCCTTACTATATCATTAAATCTTGATTACTTCTTTAGAGGGCCCATCTCTAAATACTGTCCCCCTGCCCTGGGGTGAGGGCTTCAATATAAGAATTTGGAGGGGACACAAACATTCACTTCTATAATAGATCCTTAAGACTCTTTAATCTAGCTTAAATTCCCCTCTCACTTTTATGATTCAATTATTTGAAACATGTTAATCTTTTATGAAACAAAATTATGTTCTAATCTCTATAAGTTGTTTGTAAGATCCTTTCACGGTCAGTATAAAATCTCAGTGTGGAACGGTAATCTCAGTACTGCAGGTTGATGTTTAGAGTTTTGCTCTTGACAGGCTGTTGACTATTTTTGCAGCCTTAGGAACATCATTTCATTTTCATGAGCTTTATTTCCTGTATTGGACCAGAATTCTTGACCACTGTGTCTAAGGAAGGAGTACTGGATATCGTGTTTACAATAAATTACCCACAAGACTCTGATCCCTAGACAAGTTTAGGAAATAGCAGGGTAGATCCCATACTAAGGCTTTTTTTCACCTATGCTTCTGCTATACACTATATAAACACACAAACTATACAAATGTCTTTAATCATAAGCCGTGTTAGTCTCTGTGGCTGCTGCAAGACCACAGATTTGCTGGTTAAAAGAATACAAATGTACTATCCTATGGTTCTGCAAGGCAGATGTCCTAAAATTAAGTATCAGCAGGGCTGTATTCCTTCTGGAGACTCTAGGAGAGAATCCATTTCCTTGTGTTCTTTAACTTCCAGAGGTTACCTGCCTTCTTTGTCTCATGTCTCCGTCCTGTGTCTTTAAAAACAGCAAGGTAGCATTTTCTGATCTCTCTGTTTCTGACCTTCTTGCTTCACTCTTATAAGGATCAGTTTGATTACACTGGTCCAAACTGGTTAATCCAGGTGACTCTCAGCATCATAACATCTTTCACTTAGTCACTTTGCAAAGAACCTGTTGTCATGTGAGGTGAAATCTTCACAGTCCCAGGGATTGGGATGTGGACATCTCTTGTTGTTCAGTTGCTAAGTTGTGTGTAACTCTTTATGACCCCATGGACTGCAGCATGCCAGGCTACCCTGTCCTTCACTTCTCCTGGAGCTTGCTCATACCCATAGCTATTGACTTGATGATGCCATCCAACCACCTCATCCTGTGCTGCCCCCTTCTCCTGCCTTCAATCTTTCCCAGAGTCAGGTCTTTTCTAGTGAGTCAGCTCTTTGCATCAGGTGGCCAAAGTATTAGAGCTTCAGCTTCAGCATCAGTCCTTCCCATGAAAATTCAGGGTTGATCTCCTTTAGGATTGACTGGTTTGATCCCCTTGCAGCCCAAGGGACTCTCAAGAGTCTTCTGCTTCTCCAGCAGCACAATTTAAAAACTTCGGTTCTTCAGCACTCAGCCTTCTTTATGGTCCAACTCTCATATCCATACACGACTACCAGAAAAACCATAGCTTTGACTATCCAGACTTCTGTTGGCAAAGTGAGGTCTCCGATTTTAAATATGTTGTCTAGGTTTGTGATAGCTTGCCTTCCAAGGAGCAGGTATCTTATCACTTTATGGCTGTAGTCACCATCCATTGATTTTGGAGGTCAAAAAAATAGAATCTGTCACTGCTTCCACTTTTTCCCTTTCTGTTTGCCATGAATTAATGGGACTGGATGCCATAATTTTAGTTTTATGAAAGTTGAGTTTTCATCCAGCATTTCACTCTCCTCTTTCACCCTCATCAAGAAGCTCTTTAGTTCCTCTTCTGTTTCTGCCATTGGAGTGGTATCATCTGTATATCTGTGGTTGTTGATATTTCTCCTGGCAGTCTTGATTCCAGCTTGTGAATCATACAACCTGGCATTTATCACTATGTACTCTGCATTTTCAGCCTATCACATAGACCTTTACCAGAAATTAAAATACTAACTGAAATAAATACTGAACATTTTACCTAAAAGACAAATTTTTTTGCCTTATTAAACTTTATAATGAAATTTGAAGGGTGAGTTTTCTGGACTATTACCAAAAGCAAGGAAAGATGGAAAGAAGGGAGGGAGGGAGAAAGAGAGAAAACTTGCTGAATTTTGAGTGTATCCCTCTAGATAATTTTAAAATCAACTTAAAATTTTAAGTTGATTTAATCAACTTAAAATTCAACAAATTTAATCAATTTTAAATCAACTTAAAATTCCAAAGTAACACAGAATTTCCATTCTTCCATGAAAATAAGACTCATAAATACCCTACTCAACATTTCAATGATTGGGTTGAAACTTAAAAATTAATATGCCAATTTGTATGTGACCACATGGGGAGATACAAGAGTTGTCTGCTTTGTGGTAAACTTGATACCTACTCATAATATATCCAGGTTTCCCACTTCTAAAGTTTCCAAATTGATGTATAATAGATCAGATCCTATGACTGTAATGGATATTTATTAAATTAATAGACAACTGTCGAGTACTGTGCTCAAGCCCTGTACCAGGCTCCAGATAGAGATTGGCTGAGAAAACAGACTTATCCCCATGAAGTCTGCAGATGAGAGTAGGAGGCAAATAGAAAACAGGTGAAAAACCAAGAAGCAAATGCATAAATCAACATATGCCGCATGAAGGAAACAGCATAGTGTAGGAGTAAGACTTAGGAAGGATATCTGGAAAGCTCTGTATAAGGAAGGGCCTGTAGAATGGGAGCAGCCAGCCCTGCCTTCAAAACTTCAAACATTGTTCTAAGTATGATGGGGAGCCTTTCAGTTTTTAAAGTGACTTCAATTTTTCAACAGATTATTCTGGGTATTGTGAAGAGACTGTAGCGGCCAAGCCTTGATGGAGGTCAATAAAGTACTGGAGGGAAGAGATGTGTGGTGGAGAGATGTGAACACAGAGTCTACTTTGGCAGTGGAAATATCAGAGCTTGTAGGCAGAAAATACGAACGTCCAAATGATGTCTCCTGGTAAGGCTGGGTGTGTAACATGTAGGGCCCAGTGAAAAATGAAAATGTGGGTTCCTTATTCAAAGAACAGGAAAAAAGTGTCACTAAAAATATAAAACTGTTTCTTCTCATCCATGGTCTTTTTCTTCATCTGTCATGATGTTTTTATTTGCTTTTTAATGCCGTTCTCCCTTGGGAATCAGGATACTTGTAGGACAGAGTCCAGACCCTCGTAGGTACCCCTGGTTTCTGTCCCATAACTCAGTATGGGCACAGTCAAGCTAACTGCTGGGCTTACTGTCTTGCCAACAATGGGACAGGTGGATGTCTTGTGCCCTGTACTGGGAAGTTAATCCCCCACTTCCATAGGCCTGCTGCTTCAACCATAGGAAACAGGCAACCCCCAAGGTTTTGTAGCCTCTGCACGAGGATGTATTTGGTACCTGGATGGCGGTTGGGAAAGAGGCTTCCCTCACCAATTAGCCCTTACATACACAATGGCACTGCCAGCCCAAGGGTGTGACGGCCACTACTATTCCCTGTTGAGACAACACAGGCTAAATGTGCTTACCTTTGACTGTCCGTGGACCTGTGCTCAGGTCCCCACTGCAAAACTCGGTGCCTCTTCCAACCACCAACATGATCTGGTCACTGTCAAGGGCAGAGGACAAAATGGCAGTAACAGAAAGGGGGCATCTAGGGATGATTCAGGATGCCACGGGATAGGAAACAAGAGACTGACAGCCTGTCCTGGGAGGCAGGGAGGTGGCAGGAGGCAACTCCTCATGTGAATCGAAGCTCCAAGCCTTTGGGGTGCTTCACTGTTAGAAGACCAATTAAGAAATTCAAGACGGCAACCAGAAAGCATTAAACTTTCAGTGCAGGACCTTTCTCAGTGCATGTTCTGTGTGATTCTGCTAGACACAAGCCCGTGAAGCTGGCCTGACTCCTGGGTTTCTGACTTAAGTTTCTTGGTAAACTTTGGGGCCCTTTGCTGTGATGAGGCAAGAATGAAAACTATCCAGTTTGCAAGAGGAAATCAGGTCTTCAATTTGACAAAGCTAAATTCCAGACGCCTTTGATGTATCTGGGGAAAGATGTCAAAGAAGCAATTGGAAATCTAAGTCTAGAGCTTTTAGAAGTTCTGGTGGCTTTGAAATGTTCAGGGTCATAACCTAATCATCCTGTTAACTCTTTCTCACAAAAGTAAAGTGCAGCTCCAGACATCTGGATGTTTGGATTCTAGGTAAACAAAGATTTTCTGTGGTGGAATATCTCACACCTTTTAGTAAACCTCTGTATTTATTTGACCATGGCATTCATGAATTTCCAAAGGCCTTGCTTTTTCATATCTTTGCCTATATTCACAATTCCATTTCTTTTGACTGTTGCAATTTCCAAATAGTATTTTTGTTTCTCAAGAAAAAAATAACTCTCAAATTATTCTGATCTTCAGCGTATGTGATTCTATATTGTGTTATAAATGGACAATGAGGGACACTAGAATCTTCTTTCTCTTAAAATATAATCAAAATCTGCAGCTGGGCTAGATCGTTTTGCCTTAAATATAGTTTAAACTTGAAAACTCTGGGCAACACGCTTGTTATTTGTGTATGTGTGTTTTTTCTTTTTCCATAAATATGTTTCAAAATGAAGCTATTTCAACCACTCACCCTTCCCCTGTTTTATGTGAAAAGGAGTCAAGAATACAAGAGTTCTGTGCTAAAAGGAGTTACAAGATGTTTGCCTTCCGGTGATATGTGAGAAAAACCTTCCTCTGGTGCTTTGCCTGTAGCAGTATCTGGCTCCATGTATCTGTTTTCCTCCCCTAGATGGATTCAGCCCCTAGGCTAGTTCTTTTTTTAAAATTTCTTTTCTTTTAAAGGACAAAGTAAGTTAGTGCCTGATAGAACCTGCAGAGATGTGTTCTATCTGTGGTTCCTTGTTAAGGTGTGACTGTTGTCTTTGACCTGTAGGCAGGACACTTCTAAACTGGGTCTCTTCAAGGTGACATCAGAGAAAACTAGGAACATGTTTATCAGAAGCTCTGGATTTTACGCCGTCTCCACCTCCAGTTAATGCTGCAGGCATTCCACTGAGAACGGGGGCATAATTAGAAATTATGTTAGAGAGAAATCTCTTCTTATATGGATCTTAAGATTGTCATCTGTATTCACCCTGTTACAGTGGCCCAGTTTAAAGGAATACATCTGTCTCGTACCTTTACTATTGTTAGATGGTAAAGAAAGGATGTTTCAGGGGACCCTGTTTAGACTTTATATTTTACAGGGAACTTCCCTAAAGAACCGAATTTATCTGACATCAGATTTAAACAAGCAGGATGCCTTGTAAATACGAATCATTCAGTAAATACCCATAAGACTTCAACTGGGCATGATTTGAAGAGTCAGAGCTATACACTCTACCTCAACAACCCAGAAGGAATCTGAAAAGTTAATTCAGCATACAGGTAATAAAAGTTGCCATAAAAAAGCATGGTATTAGGAGCTTAGTGGCATACAAAAAATAATAGGTAGAATAACAACTCTGACTCATAAGAATTTAAAGAACACTAAAGCATACAAAATTCATTAGAATTAAATTCTTTTTCAAAATCAGAATAAAATGTATAAATCACTTACTCTAACATTTTACTTCTATAAATGACAACATGCACTACACTCATCAAAATGAGTAACAAAGTTGAGGTTAGACTATGTTCCGCAGCAAGTATTCATTTGAATTCTGTCAATTGGGCTTTCTCTGAAAGTGGCTTTAAGAGTGTTCTTATTGCAGTATCCATGGAGTGTGATGATTGATGCCGACTTAGCAACCCACTCCAGTGTTCTTGCCTGGAGAATCCCAGGGATGGGGGAGCCTGGTGGGCTGCCGTCTATGGGGTCGCACAGAGTCGGACACGACTGAAGCGACTTAGTAGTAGTAGTAGTAGTAGTAGTAGTAGTAGTAGTAGTAGTGTAAGAGGTGGTCAAAGCAGTTTTATCAATAGGGAGGAAACTAGCTTATAACCAAGTAGGTTTGAAACAATTGTTATTGTTGTTGTTCAGTCACCAATCGTGTCTGACTCTGTTTTGACACCATGGATTGCAGCATGTCAGGCTCCTTTGTCCTCCACTGCCTCCTGGAGTTTGCTCAAATTCATGTCCATTGAGTCAGTGATGCCATCCAACCATCTCATCCTCTGCTTCATCCTCCTCTTGCCTTCAATCTTTCCCAGCATCAGGGTCGTTTCTAATAAGTCAGTTCTTCGCATCAGGTGTTCAAAGCATGAGAGCTTCTGTTTCACCATCAGTCCTTCCAATGAATATTCAGGGTTGATTTCCCTTATGATTGACTGGTTTGATCTCCTTGCTGTCTAAGGGACTCTCAAGAGTCTTCTCCAGCACTGCAGCTGGAAAGCATCAGTTCTTCAGTGCTCGGTCCTGAGGTTTGAAAGACTGGGTGATGTAAGCCCTGCCCAGAAAATGAACCTGCTTCTGACCAGGCCTTTAGATATAATTCCATTTTATATTAAAAGTAGTGTTATACATTACCATGAGGCTACAATTAGCATTAGCCACACTGTGAGAAATTTGGGAAGACAATGTAGATGTTTTTAAAAAGATATATGAAGAAAAAAGCTGAAGAGAGAGAAACTTAGATTAAAAGAGACTTAAAAACATTGAGCTTCAGACTTTAATTACTAGGCATAGGAATCACCTGGTATCTGGTTATGATGCATTTCTGCCTGAGGTGGTCTGGGTAGGGAGGGGATTGGCTGAGGTTCTGCATATCTGACAAGCTCCCAGGGAGCCCAGGGTGCTACATCCGGACTACACTTTGAGGAGGTAAGATATAGGAGACAAGCCAACTCAGAGCAATATGTAGACCTAAATTTCATCCTGATTCAAACACTTAACCAAGGAAAGATTCATGAGAAAGTGGAAATCTGAACACTAAATATGGGTGTATTATGATATGAACTGCCCATATTTACTGTTCGTATTTCCACTTTGATATGAACTATTAAACTTGCAGGTGAAATAATGGTATTAGATCATGACTGATGAAAAGCTCATTTATTTTATAAAAGTTCATAATGAAATTTTTCCAGTTGAAGTGCTCTGGTGTCTAGGATGGCTTCAAAATAACCTGGAATAAGGGAGTACGTGGATTGGAGTATGGATGAAAAATAAGTTTAGTCACGAATTATTAATTGTGCGGGGTTATGGGAGGGATTGGGGGCAGGAGGAAAAGGGGACAATGGAGGATAAGATGGCTGGATGGCATCACTGACTCAATGGATATGAGTCTGAGTGAATTCCGGGAGTTGGTAATGGACAGGGAGGCCTGGCGTGCTGTGATTCATGGGGTCGCAAAGAGTCGGACATGACTGAGCGACTAAACTGGAAGTTTCGACACTAGTCTGCCTACTTTTGTATCTTTTTGAAATTTTCCATGAGAAAAATTATTTTGTAACTATCTATTGCCCATGCATAGAAAAAAAAAAGGAAAAAACAACTAGAAGTCTATTCTACAAAATTTAATGGTAGTTATTGGTCATTTTTATTTTCTTCTTTGTGCTGCCCCATAGTTTCTAAATTTCTACAAGTCTCCGTGTTATTTTTAAAATCAATACCATTGTTATTTTCTGGAGAGGCCACTCATTACTGGCCCAGCTGAAAGTGTTTAGGCTTGACAGGCAAAACCAAGCCCCACCTGGAAGAACACAGGTGAAATGAATTAAGCTAGTTTTCCAGTAAAGAGAGAGAGAAAGCAGGAAGGGGATAGCACATTTCTTTAGCTTCTTCCTCTGCTGAAGGAAACTTACACTGTGAGAAGAGGCTATGTGGGCTTTTGCAAGGATGAAGCCTTAGAACTAAGGGCTTGAGAGGTGTGGGATAAAAATCTGGGACATCTTGAGTCAAGCTATTTTAAACTTCGGTCAGAAAAAGTGCCTTAGAAATCCCTGCTTACAGCAAGCATCAGATCCTGCGAGACTGGAGCACCACGTGAATTTGGCCTTCTTACTATGTGTGGTTTCCCAGTGGCTCTGTGACAAGTGCAAGGTAAAAGACTAATGATTTTAAGCCACATAGGCTTTAGACATAACAAACTTTGGGTGCAAATCCTCGCTGTTCCCCTTAGCTGCTCCGAAGCATTGACAAAGTGGTTTGCCTTCTTTAAGCCTGTATTTCCCCATTTGTAAAACAAAGAAACAACAAGGCCACTTCAGAGGCTTAAAAGTGCAATGCCTAGAAAGAGTACATATGCAATAAATAGAAGTCATTCTTGTGGTTATTGCCAGTAGAAAATAAAATATTCACGCCAGCCATTTAAACCAGTCTTTGAAGGGTTTCGCACTTTGTTACCTTTTTATCTTTTATTTCCTCCTTTTTAGTTGTTAATGGACTTCAGGCTTGACTATTTCCCCAAAGGAGTGCTGAAATGTTCTCAAACTATCACTTATCTTTATGCATATGGTTGTCACAAAACTACTCAGGTCATACATTCTCCCACGATGCTCCTGAATTAGTGGATAAAATCCTGTGTAAAATGGAAACGCATGTTAAAGAAGAATTGCTCTGGATGTTGTTAAGTATAGACTTGGAAAAAAATATTTTTTGTACTGAAAAATAAAAATAGTGAAAGTGAAGTCGCTCAGTCATGTCCGACTCTTTGTGACCCCATGGACTGTAGCCTACCAGGCTCCTCCGTCCATGGGATTCTCCAGGCAAGAATACTGGAGTGGATTGCCATTTCCTTCTCCAGGGGATCTTCCCAACCCAAGGACTGAACCCAGGTCTCCTGCATTACAGCCAGACGCTTTACCTTCTGAGCCACCAGGGAAGCCCCCAAAATAAAAGTAGGGCATACGAATTTTGATGAAATGCATTTAAGTGATGTAACAGAAAACTGATGTTGCTCTTTTTTGGAAGCAAAACAAAACCATAAGATAGAGCCACTGAGATGTGGGTTTATTCTGTATGGGCCCTTAGCCTAACATGGCCATTTCCTACCGCTGGGTCAGCTGGCTTGATTTGTCTTTGCTTTACACCTGGACTCTCAGGTGAATTGGTTTAAAATCTGCTCATTTCACAACTTCATCCTCATCTAAACCAAAATACTAGTCTTATAAACACATTTTACATTTGTGTGATTATTGTCAGTAGAAAAAATATCCTATAAAAGTGTGTCTACAAGAATTGTAACTTCTGCAAAGAAAGCACCTTTTTTTGCTAAAATTGTCCAGGAGTTCATCCACGTTATTACAAACTATAGAGGCTATGCCTAAATTATTCTTCAATGCCGAGAGTAGAAATATTACCTTTAGCTGAATTTATTTAAAAAAAATCCAAAATTAACAAAAAGCATAACTGGGAAAAAATGACACTGTAACTAGGGTTAATGAAATCTGTTATGTCCTGCTTGCTTCCTGATTTCTTTCAGGATTTACTTGTTCTCAGGCTTGACCCTGGAAGGTTAAATCAAATCTTGCCCCAGAATAGCAAATCTAGAGACATGGCTTTCTCACATCTGCTAGTATGTGAACTTGTTGTTTTCAGCGTATACAATGGATGAAGTAAAAGAAAAACATGTTATTTGCCAGGAAAGCTGTTCTATCTATCAGTGGAGGCTGGAGGAAGCCAGCACCACGCATGTTATATTTAGTAGAGTACAGGTACTTTACAGCTGTATCTTATACCCCTGCACTGCCTACCTGCTATTGTAGACCAGAGAAAAGCAATAGCTAAAGGAGGTATTGAAATTCATAGAATAGAACTGGCATCCCGTGAAATCAGGATCCACATAGCTTTAGTTTCTGCCTTAAGGCTGGGAGGGAAAGATCTAAAAATGAACCACGGCATGAATGTTAATGAATTGGACCCCTGAGTTGAAATAAAGCTATTTTCAGGAGGCTGTGTTAAAATGTAGGAATTGGAGTATAAATTTGTGCTCTACCAGGTGGTAGTAGAAGAACAATGCATAAATTGCTGTTAAATAATTGGTAAGAAATAGCTAGGAGCAGGAGAAATTTATTTTTAATGTAAAGGAACACTGAGAAGTACACCAAGAACTCTCCAATGGGTTATCTGGATCATTTCGGATAGATTCCATAGATGATCTGACAGATTTGGGGACATGTGTTGGGGCACTCTTCCAATCTACATCAAATTGCGTTACAGGGTAATGCCATCACCGAGAATTGCAGCTGAAGGACATTTGGTAATAATCTGTCCTAGGGAGTTTAAATTTTTATTAACTGATAGAATTGTTTAAAAATACTGATCAGTGAATATCAGATCATTATGTTGGACACCTGAGACTAATCAAGTCTTATATCAATTATACCTAAATTTAAAAAAAAATCATTGAAACCATTGTCTAACCAACACCCGTCCTTTTTCAACCTTCCTGTCCACCTGCAGTGGTATGAAATGCCTCTTCAGCTATAAAATTATATATGGATGTAATGTCCCCTCCTTCCCTTTTACTAATTTTATAAGTGAAATTCAAGAGACTGGCTTATAGAAAATTTCATCAGGGTGTAGATAGTAAAGTTAGGATGAGATGGCGTGTCTCCTGTATTTCATCAGATCTTACCTTCTTTACATCCCTTTATCACCCAAGAACTCTATTCTACTGGTATTGGGCGAGGATAATAGGACACAGGAATTTCTGATGAATTTTGGTGGGTGGAAAGAAAAATGGTGTTCAAGGGAGTCTTATTACAAACTCTTCATATTATTCCAAATATGGGTATTGGGTGATAGGGTTATGAACAGAACAAAATGTTTGATAGAGAAAATCTCACAGAGGCAGAGTTAATGAGGTGTCACGGCTGGCTAGAATAATTAGAAGACTCCACTGGATCATCTTCTTTTTCATCATTTTCAATGTGCAACTTATTTCCCAGTTTACACTGATCTCTGTGATGACAATCTGAATAGCAATTCAAAGGCTGTTGTAGCCTTTGGGGCTTGACAGAATTCTGTACTGATTGGTTTTGTCTTTCAAATCTGAGATCTTCTCCAGATTTGCCTTTTTCACGGGCAAAATATCATAGACCAGTAGGACTTCTTTTGGCTTTGGGTGCTTGTTTTAAAACAGAATAAGCTTGTTTAAAATGAAAGAAGCTCCAGGAAGGAGCAGAACTTTTTTGGGTGTGGTCAATGTGCTGAAACAGGGAGAGAGTTAGGTCCCTTGGAAAATTGATGAGGTCATTCTGTGCCATTTCTGTTTTGTTGTGGTTGCTTCATCTCACAGATTTCTCTTTGTATTCTTTTTTCCTTCCTCTGTATGCCTTCAATCCGACACAACAGGAGGGTTTTGCCTCCTCTTTCACTGATATTTTTTATTTTTTTCCTAAGAACTTGTGGAAATAATCTTCATTTTTACTCTTCCAAATAAGTTTATTTCGTTTACCATAATTTTATGTAGTGTATAGAATAAAACTTTACCACCTTCTTCAGCTCAAAATAAACCTCCTAACACAATGGGGGATTCAAAAGTATTCCTAAGAAATCTGGTAAGGATGGAAGAGAGGAAAATAGGCATTCTACTGAAGCAGTGTCAAAGACTGAAACCAGTCCCCAGACTTCCTTAGAATTGCTAGCTAGCTGTGTGATAAAGTTTGGTCTATTTGGTATTACTTTATGGTTTAACATATGTATTACATCAGCAGTAGATAATCCTATTTTCTCCCAATTCCATCTCACCTTTCAGATATTTGAATTTTTATTCAAACTTTTCCCGGTTTTGCAATGATGGAGTTCTGAACTTGGGCCCTATGTATCTGGGTAATAAGCTTCAAACATTTTTTTTTTTTTTTAATAGGGTATGTAACAGGTTGCATTTGGGCCTTTGCTAGAGACTTTCTTTGCTGTACATCCTGGGCTTCCAAATAAGATGTGCAATGACTTTACAGAGGAACCAGGGAGTAAAATAGCTGTCATCTCTTCACTCAGAGAAGGCAATGGCAACCCACTCCAGTACTCTTGCCTGGAAAATCCCATGGACAGAGGAGCCTGGTAGGCTGCAGTCCATGGAGTCGCTGAGTCCAACATGACTGAGGACTTCACTTTCACTTTTCACTTTCATACATTGGAGAAGGAAATGGCAACCGACTCGTGTTCTTGCCTGGAGAATCCCAGGGACCGCGGAGCCTGGTAGGCTGCAGTCTATGGAGTCGTAGAGTTGGACATGACTGACGTGACTTAGCAGCAGCAGCAGCATCTATTCATTGCTTACCGTGGGCTCAACACCAGGCCAAATGCTTTACATGTAATATGTTTGTTCATAATTCTAAGACTATTGGGAAAATATAATTATTCCATTTTATGTTTGGGGAAATTTATGTTTCAGACAGGTAAGTTGATCAAGTCATATAGCTAGTTTCTTGGCCTGGGTTCTCCTTTAAGCAATCTCCAGGGAAATGACTACCTGGAGCAGGAGTAAAGTAACAAGGAGTGAAGGAGAGAACCAATATGTGACTTGTTACTGAGTTGTACACCAATAGTAAGTTTATTGTTCGAATTTGCTGGAAGGATAGTTTGAGGAGTTTTTTAGAAAATGCATCTTAAAAACCTTAAAGCCTAGGGGATGAAAGGGAAACATTTATTCATTGGCTGTTGTCCTACTCTGACTTCTAGATTATGCATTTCTGAGTGCCAGTGGGTCCCACTGAGGTCTCCCACCACATCATCAGTGAATTGGGATAAGTACTTGCACTAGGTATGTGTCTAGGGCCCAAAGTAAGATGCTGTCAGTGTGCACCACCGTGAAGCTGGATAGAGCCTGCTTAAAACTGATTGTTCCAGCAAACAGTAGAATCAGGGGTGGATGAGAAGTTGAGTGCTGATTCAGAGGAGGAACCAGAGCTGGATCCCAAAGGAGCCAAATTCTGAACCCAAGCCAGTCTGTCTCTAAAACATGCTGACTTTACCACCATCCACTGTGATCTTCAAATGCAATATTGGACTCATTAGGTGTGTTCTTTTGGGGTCTGTTTTAAGCATGTGATCATCTTTCTTGATGGAAAAGAATGCCTTGACTAATGTAGCAGAAGTGAAGTTCATCTTTAGCAGTTCTCAATATCTTTGCTTCCTTTCCCCCTCTTTGCTGCTCTTGGACCCTGCTGTTTCAGTACCCATTTCGTCCACTCTTGTGTAATGGCCATCACACCTGTAATCCATCCCTTCTTTTATGAGCATATCTGTTGCAATCAAAATAGGAGGATGGAGAAGCCAGGAATTTTAATAAAACCTGTATTTTAAATATTCTTCTCCCTTATAGGGTGTGGCCTTGACCCAAGCATTTCCTGTCTTCTGAGCCTGAATTTATTTGCCCAAGAAGAGATATAATATTTGCATGATAGGATTATGTATGAAAGGGGAAAGGTAGAAGGGGGGAAATGTCTCTGAAAACACCTGGATAACTGCCCTCCTTACCCCCTCCCTCATTTTGTCCTCTTACAGATCTTAAGGGGACCTACACCCATTAAGCATATTTCAAATTAGATATATGTCTTTTGTGACTTCTCTCTGATGGTATTTGGTTCTGTTCTCCTGAACAGAAAATACATAGTAAGAATAAGTCACCATTTGGCAAACTCCTTCCTGTTTTTAAGACCCATCTCAGATGTCAGGTCTGTATGAAGCCCCCTTCCCTCCATTGATACCACAGTCAATTGCCCCTTTCCGCCTTTTCCCAGTAATTTTTCTCTCTAACTCCAGCCTTCTGTTCTTATGGGGATTGAAGGAGGACAGTTCAGCAATAACATGTTCAGGCCAAATAAATCCCAGATAGTATTTGATTTATTCTTTAGGATAAAAGTTTCTTATCAAACTCAGAATCCAGAGCAGTAGGAATATGGGAGTGTCTTCTCCAGCCTATCAGCTTGTCCCCAAGTGCCAGTCACTATTTGGGAGCCCTCATCGTCCAGTCTTGAGGTTTGTCATCTAGTACTCCCTGCCCTTACACACGCTGTACTAGGTCAGCAGAGAGTTCCTTTCACCCTCCTCTGTACAGTCTTTAATCTTCATTTGCTTTCCTGACTCCTCAACCCCACCCTATACCTCAGCATCTTCTACTTGTCTTTTTTCCATTAATCAACAAAATGTTTTATTATATTGGTGAACTTATAAAAAGTTATAAACATATATTGTTTTTAAATTCTTTTCAAAAATTAATAAAATATGTGCATATTAAACAACTCCCACCAAAATATATGAATTATTTGAACATTAAATATACACATGTGATGATTATTGTTGATATATTTAACATTTTTTAAATTTTTTTTATTGGTATATTGGCCACAGCTCTCTCAGGTACTATACCTCTAGTGTTTCCCTGAAGAATGTTTTTTGAAACATGATCTTAATTTTTTTAAAATATAATTGCCTGCAGTCTTCATCAAACATGCATCTTATACTTTTCTTTCCTCTACTTTCTAAGAATTGGCATCTCCTGTAATCCAGCTTCCCTCTGCGTCTTAGCACACTGTGCTCGCAGGACTTTTCAGCCTGGTCAGTTTCTGTTCCTGGACAGAGCAGCACAAAGACAGATGTTTTTTGTTTTAATGTGATTTCTAAAAATTCTGTGGTTTGGCCTCAGAATAAAGCATCTAAAAGACAACCAATATTAATGAAGTTATGAAAATTAACTTCTTACTGTCATTTTAACTAAACCTTCTCATATAAATATCTGGTTATGTTTTCCAGCCTTGAGTTGAATTAACAAAAAGACAACCTCTCCACCCAAAAAACCCTTTCTGTTGTCTTATTCTAGGAAAGTGCCAAACTTTAGGGAAGGCAATAGAATAGCAACAATTTGGGGCCTTTTTCCTGTTGGAGTATCTTGCTGTACTATTATCATTCACATTTTTTCTTTATTAGAAAATTTTATTAACTATAAATTCACATACAGTTGTAGGAAATAATGCAGAAAGATCCCTTGTATACTTTTTCAAGTTTCATTCACTGGAATATTTTGTGTAACTGTCTTAGAATTCACAAGAAGGATATTGACATTGATATACTCTGCTGCTGCTAAGTCGCTTCAGTCTCGTCCGACTCTGTGCGACCCCATAGACAGCAGCCCACCAGGCTCCTCTGTCCCTGGGCTTCTCCAGGCAAGAACACTGGAGTGGGTTGCCATTTCCTTCTTCATGATACACTCTAGCAATCTTATTCAGATTTCTGCAATTTTACTTGTACTCATGTGCACCTGTGTGTGCATATGTGTGCTAAGTGCTATACATTTTCATCACCTGGTTCATGGATCACTTTCACAGGCAAGACTCTTAACATTTTCAATCTCACAGATGCTCTCGTGTTTCCCTTTTGTAACCATACCCACCTCTTCCCTCCACACCTCTGTATCTCACTCTTGGCAACCGCCATACTGCCCTCCATTTTTGACAAATAATTGTCATTTCAGAAGTGTCCGGTAAAATGAATATTTCAGTATGTGACCTTTTGTAATTAGCTTTAATTCAACATAATTTCTTGCAGATTCATCCAAGTTGTTGTGTGTATCAAGTTGTTCCTTTTTATTACTGAGTCCTATTCCATGGTATGCAAGTTTGTTAAATGTTCATCCTTTGAAGAACAGCTGGTCTGATTCCAGTTTTTAGCTATTACAGATACAGCCACTATGAATATTCATGCACCAGTGTTTGTATAGACGTAAGTTTTCACTTGTTTGGAATATGCAAAGAGTGCATAAATGGAGTAAATGCCCAGGAGAACTGTTGTTGGGTCATATGATAGTTGCCTGTTTAATTTTTTATTTAAAAACAATTCAGAACTGTTTTTTCCAAAGCAGCTGTGACAATTTAAAATGCCAGCAGCAATATGTGAGTCACCCAGATCTTCAACATCCTTGCCAGCAGTTGGTGTTGTCACAATTCTTTTTTAATTTTATAAATCTGATAGGTGGATAGTGTTATCTCACTGTGGTTTTATTTGTATTATAATGATGTTGAACATCTTTTCATTTGCTTGTTTGCCATCTGTATATCCTCTTCAGTGAAACTGTTTATCTGTTGTGCCCTTTTTCTAGCTGTATTGTTCTTTTAGTGTTGGGCTGTAAGACTTCTGTACATATTCAAGACACTAGTCTTTCCTTGAATATGTGATTTGCAAATATTTCCTGTCAGTCTGTAGTTTGTCTTTTAGTCCTCTTTGCATAGAATTTCCAAGACCTAATGCGGTTTATTTTAATGAGTCCCATTTGACTAGGTTTTATGTGTTGTGGTATAAAATTCAAGAACTCCTGTCCTAGTCCTATTTACAGATTTTTCTCCTTTTTTTTTCCTAAAAGTGTTACAGGTTTGTTTTGCATTTCACTTTTTATGAGATAACATTGGTATAAGGTGTGAGGTTTAGATCATAATTCAATTTTTGCCTGTAGATATTGAGTTTTTCCAGCAAAATGTGTTGAAAAGACCTCCCTTCCCTCCATTGAATTGGATTTCTTTGTCAAAAATCAATTGAGGATATCTTTATGGATCTATTCCTGTCTCTTCTATTCTGTGTCCATGTCCCCAACAACACAACATTGTCATGATTACTGTAGTTTTCTCAGAAACCTTAATTTCTGGTAGAATAACTCCCCCTACTCTTACTTCATTTGCTTTTTTTGTAAAGACAACTTTAGATACTCAAGAGCCTGTGCCTTTTTAATTCAATTTTAGGAAAAAACAAAAACAACTTTGCTTGATGTTTGATAGGCATTGCTTTCAACCTATAGATACATTGGAGGAGAAATGACATCTATCCTATGTTGAATGTTTCAGTTCATGAATATAGTGTGTTTTTCCATTTGTTTAGGACTTCTTTTATTTCTTCATCAAAACTTTATGGAGTTTTTTTGTATACAAATGGTTCAGAGGTTAAAGCGTCTGCCCACAATGCGGGAGGCCTGGGTTCGATTCCTGGGTCGGGAAGATCCCCTGGAGAAGGAAATGGCAACCCACTCCAGTATTTTCGCCTGGAGAATCCCATGGATGGAGGAGCCTGGTGGGCTACAGTCCATGGGGTCACAAAGAGTCGAACACGACTGAGCGACTTCACTTTCACTTTCATAGTCTATATCAGTTTTACCTGTATATTTCTATATTTCTTTCTTTGAAGTGATTATAGGTGGTTATGTGTGTTTCAGTTTCTGCATGTAAATTTTTAGTATACAGGAATGTAATTGATTTTTAAAAATTTGTTTATTTTTGGCTGTGCTGGGCCTTGGTTGCTGTGCGCAGGCTTTCTCTAGTGGTGGCAAGCAGGGACTGTTCTCTGGCTGTGGTGTGCAGGCTTCTCATTGAGGAAGCTGCTCTTGTTGCAGAGCACAGGCTGTAGGTGCGAGGGCTTCAGAGGTTGCAGCACACCGGTGTAGTTGCCCTGCAGCATGTGGAATCTTCTTGGACCAAGGATCAAACCTGTGTCCCCTACGTTATCCATTGGACCATCAAGGAAGTCCGTAGAAATGAAATAGATGTTTTTGTGCATATCTTATCAGTGACCTTATTGAACTCATTTATTATTTTCATTTTTTTTTTTAGAATCTTTGAGATGTTCTGTGTTGACAATGCTGTCATCTATAAATAGAGATAATTTTGTCTCTTCCTTAACAACCTTCCTGCTCTTCATTTCTTCCTCTTGTGTTGTTGCAGTAGCTACACTTCCAGTACTGTGTGAAGCCTTGGAGGGGAGCATTCAGCCTTTTACCATTAAGTATGATGTTAAAAAGCATTTTTTGATAGATGGTTTTTATCCATTTGAAGTTATCTCCCTTTATTCCTGATTTTTTAAAGAGTTTTTAAAATCAGAATTTGGTGTTAGATTTTATCAAATGTTTTCTTCTGTCATTTGGTATGATCATATCATTTTTGTTCTTTAACTTCTTTATATACTTGATTATATATATATATAAATTTTTTGTGTGTGAAGTTGAACCTGTCTTATTGTTTTGAAATATATCTCACTTGGTTCATTTCAGTTCAGTCGCTCAGTTGTATCCAACACTTTGTCACCCCATGAACTGCAGCACGCCAGACCTCCGTGTCCATCACCAACACCCGGAGTTTTCCCAAACTCATGTCCATAGAGTTGGTGATGCAAACCAGCCATCTCATCCTCTGTCGTCCCCTTCTCCTCCTGCCCCCAGTCCCTGCCAGCATCAGAGTCTTTTCCAATGAGTCAACTCTTTGCATGAGGTGGCCAAAGTACTGGAGTTTCAACTTCAACTTCAACATCAGTCCTTCCAATGAATACCCAGGACTGATCTCCTTTAGGATGGACTGGTTGGATCTCCTTGCAGTCCAAGGGACTCTCAAGAGTCTTCTCCAACACCACAGTTCAAAAGCATCAATTCTTCGGCACTCAACTTTCTTCACAGTCCAACTCTCACGTTCATAAATGACCACTGGAAAAACCATAGCCTTGACTAGATGGACCTTTGTAAGCAAAGTAATGTCTCTGCTTTTGAATATGCTGTCTTGGTTGATCATAACTTTCCTTCCAAGGAGCCAGAGTCTTTTAATTTCATGGCTGCAATCACCATCTGCAGTAATTTTGGAGCCCCCCAAAATAAAGTCAGCCACTATTTTCACTGTATCACTTTATTTCCCATGAGGTGATGGGACCAGATGCCATGATCTTAGTTTTCTGAATGTTGAGCTTTAAGCCAACTTTTACACTCTCCTCTTTCACTTTCATCAAGAGGCTTTTTAGTTTTTCTTCACTTTCTGCCATAAGGGTGGTGTCATCTGCATATCTGAGGTTATTGATATTTCTCCTGGCAATCTTGATTCCAGCTTGTGCTTCTTCCCGCCCAGCGTTTCTCATGATGTACTCTGCATATAAGTTAAATAAGCAGAGTGACAATATACAGCCTTGACGTACTCCTTTTCCTATTTGGAACCAGTCTGTTCTTTCTTGTCCGGGTCTAACTGTTGCTTCCTGACCTGGATATAGGTATTTCAAGAGGGAGGTCAGGTGGTCTGGTATTCCCATCTCTTTCAGAATTTTCCACAGTTTATTGTGATCCACACAGTCAAAGGCTTTGGCATAGTCAATAAAGCAGAAATAGATGTTTTTCTGGAACTCTCTTGCTTTTTTGATGATCCAGCAAATATTGGCAATTTGATCTCTGGTTCCTCTGCTTTTTCTAAATCCAGCTTGAACATCTGGAAGTTCATGGTTCATGTATTGCTGAAGTCTGGCTTGGAGAATTTTGAGCATTACTTTACTAGTTTGTGATATGAGTGCAATTGTGTGGTAGTTTGAGCATTCTTTGGCATTGCCTTTCTTTGGGATTGGAATAAAAACAGTCCTGTGGCCACTGCTGAGTTTTCCAAATTTGCTGGCATATTGAGTGCAGCACTTTCACAGCATCATCTTTCAGGATTTGAAATAGCTCAACTGGAATTCCATCACCTCCACTAGCTTTGTTCATAGTGATGCTTCCTAAGGCCCACTTGACTTCACATTCCAGGATGTCTAGCTCTAGGTGAGTGGTCACACCATCATGATTATCTGGGTCGTGAAGATCTTTATGTACAGTTCTTCTGTGTATTGTTGCCACCTCTTCTTAACATCTTCTGCTTTTATTAGGTCCGTACAATTTCTGTCCTTTATCGAGCCCATCTTTGCATGAAATGTTCCCTTGGTATCTCTGATTTCCTTGAAGATGTCTCCAGTCTTTCCCAATCTGTTGTTTTCCTCTATTTCTTTGCATTGATCACTGAGGAAGGCTTTCTTATCTCTCCTTGCTATTCTTTGGAACTCTGCATTCAGATGCTTATATCTTTCATTTTCTCCTTTGCTTTTCACTTCTCTTCTTTTCCCAGATATTTGTAAGGCCTCCCCAGATAGCCATTTTGTTTTCTTGGATTTCTTTTCCATGGGGATGTTCTTGATCCCTGTCTCTTGTGCAGTGTCACAAACCTCCGTCCATAGTTCATCAGGCACTCTCTCTATCAGACCTAGTCCCTTAAATCTATTTCTCACTTCCACTGTATAATCATAAGGGATTTGATTTAGGTCATACCTGAATGGTCTAGTGGTTTTTCCTACATTCTTCCATTTTAGTCTGAATTTGCCAATAAGGAGTTCATGATCTGAACCACAGTCAGCTCCTGGTGTTGTTTTTGTGGACTGTATAGAGCTTCTCCATCTTTGGCTGCAAAGAATATAATCAATCTGATTTTGGTGTTGACCATCTGGTGATGACCATGTGTAGTCTTCTCTTGTGTTGTTGGAAGAGGGTGTTTGCTATGACCACTGTGTTCTCGTGGCAATACTTTTAGCCTTTGCTCTGCTTCATTCTGTACCTCAAGGCCAAATTTGCCTGTTACTCTACATGTTCCTTGACTTCCTCCTTTTGCATTCCAGTCCCCTATAATGAAAAGGACATCTTTTTTGGGTGTTCGTTCTAAAAGGTCTTCTAGGTCTTCATAGAATCATTCAACTTAATCTTGATCAGTGTTACTTGTTGGGGCATAGGCTTGAATTACCATGATATTGAATGGTTTGCCTTGGAAATGGACAGAGATCATTCTGTCATTTTTGAGATTGCATCCAAGCACTGCATTTCAGACTCTCTTGTTGACCATGATGGCTACTCCATTTCTTCTAAGGAATTCCTGCCCGCAGTAGTAGATATAATGGTCATCTGAGTTAAATTCACCCATTCCAGTCCATTTTAGTTTGCTGATTCCTAGAATGTCAACATTCACTCTTGCCATCTCCTGTTTGACCAATTCCAATTTTCCTTGATTCATGGACCTAACATTCCAGGTTCCTATACAATATTGCTCTTTACAGCATTGGACCTTGCTTCTATCATGAGTCACATCCACAACTAGGTATTGTTTTTGCTTTGGCTCCATCCCTTCATTCTTTCTGGAGTTATTTCTCCACTGATCTCCAGTAGCATATTGGGCACCTACCAACCTGGGGAGTTCCTCTTTCAGTATCCTATCATTTTGCCTTTTCATAGTGTTCATGGGGTTCTGAAGGAAAGAATACTGAAGTGGTTTGCCATTCCTTTCTCCAGTGGACCATATTCTGTCAGACCTCTCCACCATGACCTGTCCATCTTGGATGGCCCCAGAAGGCGTGGCTTAGTTTCATTGAATTAGACAAGGCTGTGTTCTGTGTGATCAGATTGGCTAGTTTTCTGTGATTATGTTTTCAGTGTGTCTGCCCTCTGATGCCTTCTCTCAGCACCTACCATCTTACTTGGGTTTCTCTTAGCTTGGACGTGGGATATCTCTTCACAGCTGCTGCAGCAAAGCACTGCCACTGCTCCTTACTTTGGACGAGATTGTCCCTTCTGACCTTGAACGTGGAGTAGGTCCTCTTGGCACTCCTGCACCCTCGTAGCTGCTGCTCCTTGGAGGTGGGGTAGCTCCTCTTGGCTGCGGGCCCTGACCTCAGACGTGGGGTTGCTCCTCTTGGCCCCCGCCCCCGACCTCAGATGTGAGATAGCTCCTCTCAGCCGCTCCTGCGCTGTCACAGCCTGGTTCTCTTGGTCGCCGTCCCTGACCTTGGGCTACCCTTGACCTCACTTGGTTATCTTATGTTAATTCTTTTTACATATTGTTAGGGTTGGTTATTATTGTATTTATAATTTTTATATCTAAGTTCATGAGAGATACTGTCTACAGTTTCGATTATTTTACTCTTTTTTTGGACTGTCTTTGATTTTGGTATCAGAGTGATAGTGGCCTCATAAAATGAGTTGGGAAGCATTCTCACATCTGTTTTCTGAAAGAGATTGTGTAACATTAATATTTCCCTTTAAATGTGTGGTAGAATTCTCCAGTGAAACCATCTGGGCCTGAAGATAACTTTACAGGAACATTTAAATTATTCAGTTTGTATGGTTTAGGGCTATTAGAGGCTTCCCTGGTTGCTCAGGCAGTAAAGAATCTGCCTGCAATGAGGGAGACCTGAGTTCAATCTCTGAGTTGGGAAGATCCCTGGATAAGGGAATGAAACCCACTCTAGTATTCTTGCCTGGAGAGTTCCATGGACAGAGGAGCCTGGCAGGCTGCAGTCCCTGAGGTCACAGAGTGAGACATGACTGAGCAACTTAGCATAGCAGGGCTACCAGATAATCTGTTTAATCTTGATTGTATTTTGGTAGTGTATCAGTTTTCTAGTCTACTGTAACAAATTACAATAAACAATGATTTCAAATAATAAAAATTTATTATCTTATATTTTTATAGTTAGAAGTGTGATATGTGTCTCCCTGAACTCAGATCAAGATGCTAGCAGGGCTGCATTCTTTTCTGGAAGACAAAGGAAGAATGTATTACCTTGCATTTCCCAACTTCTAGAGAATGCCAGCTTTCACTGACTTATGGGGGCTTCCCTGGAGGCTCAGATGATAAAGAATCTGCCTGCAATGTGGGAGACCTGGGTTCAATTCCTGGCTGGGGACAATCCCTTGGAGGAGGGCCTAGCAGCCCACTGCAGTATTCTTGCCTGGAGAAATCCATGGACAGAGGAGCCTGGCTGGCTACAGTCCATGGAGTTGCAAAGAGTCAGAGACTACTGAGGGACTAACACTTTACTTTCTCCATCTCAAAACTGGTCAACTTAATCATCAGTGCAAAGTCCCTTTTGGCTTATAACATACTCATAGTTTCCCAGGATTAGGATATTGACATTTTGAGGGCCCTTTTTTCTTCCTACCCTAGGTAGTTTGTGATTTTCCACATATTGAACCGTTTCTTCTAAGTTGTCAAATTTATGAGTATAAAGTTGTTTGTAGTACTCTTTTTTAATTGCCACAGGATCTGTAATGATATCCATTATTTCATTTTTTATATTAGAGATTTGGTTTTTTTCTCTATTTTTACTTTTATCAGTTTTGATAGGGCTTCCCTGGTGGCTCAGAGGTTAAAGCATCTACCTGCAATGTGGGAGACCTGGGTTCAATCCCTGGGTCGCGAAGATCCCCTGGAGGAGGAAATGGCAACCCATTCCAGTATTCCTGCCTGGAGAATCCCATGGACGGAGGAGCCTGGTGGGCTACAGTCCATGGGGTTGCAAAGAGTCAGACACGACTGAGCAACTTCACTCAGAGATTTATTAATTATACCAACTTATTTGAGGAACCAGCTTTTTGTTTCATTCATTTCTTCTATTGGTTTTCTATTTTCAGTTTGACTGAATTTTTTACTCTGGTCCTTCCTTACATTAACTTTTCTTAAGATTTTTGCTCTTTTTCCAGGTTTTTGAAATGGAAGTTGTTATTGACATGAAACCTTCCATAATTTTTAATCTAAGCATTGAATTTAGTTCAGTTGCTCAGTAGCTCAATCTTTGCGACCCCATGGACTGCAGCACAACAGGTTTCCCTGTCTATCACCAACTCTTGGAGCTTGCTCAAACTGATGTGCATCAAGTTGGTGATGCCATCCAGCCATCTCATCCTCTGTAATCCCCTTCTCCTCCTACCTTCACTCTTTCCCAGCATCAGGGTCTTTTCCAAGGAGTCAGTTGTTCGTATCATGTGACCAAAATATTGAAGCTTCAGCTTCAGCATCAGTCCTTCCAATGAATATTCAGGACTCATTTCCTTTAGGATTGACTGATTTGATCTCCTTGTATTAATTGCTATGAATTTTCTTCTTATCACTGCTTAAGCTATACCGTATACCTTTATATACCGTGTGTTTTGCTTTCATTTAGCTCTGTTTAAATTTCTTTGAATTCTTTTACTCATAGATTCTTCAGAAGTGTTATTTAGTTTTCATCATTTTTGAAATTTTTCTGTTGTCTTTCTATTACTGATTACTAATTTGATTCCAGTATTTTTGAAAATATTCTCTATATATGATCAATTACTTTAAATTTGAGGTTTGTTTTATTATTCATTAAGTGTTACATAAGTGTTTCTTTTTTGTGGTTATTTAATCCCTTGGTTGTGTCCAACTCTTCTGCAACTCCATGGACTATAGCCCATCATGTTCCTCCATAGTCTCTTGAAAAAGTATACTGTTGTGTGGAATGTTCTAGATACTTTAGTTTGATAACATTGTTCAGATCATCTATATCCTTGCTGCTTTCCTGACAGTAGTTTTATAAATTATTGAGATGGAGGTGTAAAATGCCATAATTGTGTATTTATCAATTTCTCTTTAATCTTATAAACTTTTATTTTTTTAATTTATTTATTTTAATTGGAGGTTAATTACTTTACAATATTGTATTGGTTTTGCCATACATCAACATGAATCTGCCACAGGTATACACGTGTTCCGCATCCTGAACCCCCTTTTAAAATGTATTTTGAGGCTCTGTTGTTTCATGCGTACACATTTATGATATGTTTTCCTGGTAGTTTGATTCTTTTTTCAAGAGGTATTTCCCCTTTGGGTTTTAGTAATTTTCTTTGCTCTAAAATCTACTTTATTAGATTTTAGTATAGCCACTTCTACTTTTTTGAATTAATGTTGACACATATTTTTTCCATCCTCTTAGTTTATCTTTGTCATTGGGGTTTGAAGTGAATTTCTTATGAGAAGAATATAATTGTCTTGTGTCAATTTTATTCCACTTTACAAATCTGTTTTGAATGATACATCATTTAAGTTTATGGTAAATATTTACAAATAGCCATATGATGTGTGTTACCAAAAAAAAATTACTGATGAAGGATAACAGAAGAAACAAATCTTCTGGTTCCAAAATTTAGTACAGAGCTGTGGAGCCAAGAAAGTATTATTCAGGTCTAAGGATAAACATCCAGATCAATAAGAATTGAGAGTCTCAGAATGAACTTGCACATTTACTTATGGTCAACTGATTTTTGACAAGGATGTTGAGTGGAGAGAGAATAGTCTTTCCCACAAGTTATGCTGGTAGAGCTGGATAGCCACATGAGAAGAATGAGTGTGGAACCAAATCTTGCACCATATACAATAGTCAATGCAAACTGCATATAAGAGCTAAAATTAAACATCCCAGAAGACAACAGTGGCATAAATTTTTAAGACTTTCAGTTAGGAATAGTTTCTGAGACATAACACTGAGAACACAGCAATTAAAACAACAGATAAACTGGACTTAATCAGAATTAAAATTTTGTGCTTTAAAAGACACTATCAAGAAAATAAGATAACACTAGAATAGACAAAAATATATATTGTATATTCATATATTATCATGTATCTGAAAAGGAACTTGTGTCTAGACTATATAAAGAGAAATTATTTCAATATATTTTTCAAAACTATACATGAGATCAAGAAGCAAATGAAAAGATGTGCATGAGGTGATATGTCGTTGTGATTTTGATTTGTATTTCCGTAATGATTGGTGATGTTAAGCAAATTTTCATGCACCTGATAGCTTTGTGTATGTCTTCTTTAAAAAAATGTTCAGGTCTTCTTACCATTTTTTTAAACCAGGTTATAGGTTAGAAAACCATTAATTTGTATGAGCCCTTTATATAAATTGGATGTTAATTCCTCAGTGATCAGTGCAAAGAAATAGAGGAAAACAATACAATGGGAAAGACTAAAGATCTCTTCAAGAAAATTAGAGATACCAAGGGAACATTTCATGTAAAGATGGGCTCAATAAAGGACAGATATGGTATGGACCTAGATAGAAGCAGAAGATGTTAAGAAGAGGTGGCAAGAATACACAGAAGAACTGTACAAAAAAGATCTTCACTACCCAGATAATCGCAATGGTGTGATCACTCACCTAAAGCCAGACATCTGGAATGTGAAGTCAAGTGGGCCTTAGAAAGCATCACTACGAACAAAGCTAGTGGAGATGATGGAATTCCAGTTGAGCTATTTCAGATCCTGAAAGATGATTGTGAAAGTGATGCACTCAATATGCCAGCAAATTTGGAAAATTCAGCAGTGGCCACAGGACTGGGAAAGGTCAGTTTTTATTCCAATCCCAAAGAAAGGCAATGCCAAAGAATGCTCAAACTACCACACAATTGCACTCATCTCACACGCTAGTAAGGTAATGCTCAAAATTCTCCAGGCCAGGCTTCAGTAATACTTCCAGATGTTCAAGCTGGTTTTAGAAAAGGCAGAGGAACCAGAGATCAAATTGCCAATATCTGCTGCATCATGGAAAAAGCAAGAGAGTTCCAGAAAAACATCTATTTGTGCTTTATAGACTATTTCAAAGCCTTTGACTATGTGGATCACAATAAACTGTGGAAAATTCTGAATACCAGACCACCTGACCTGCCTCTTGCAAAATCTATATCCAGATCAGGAAGCAACAGTTAAAACTTGACATGGAACAACAGACTGGTTCCAAATAGGAAAAGGAGTACGTTAAGGCTGTATACTGTCACCCTGCCTATCTAACTTATATGCAGAGTACATCATGAGAAACGCTGGGCAGGAAGAAGCACAAGCTAGAATCAGGATTGCTGGGAGAAATATCAGTAACAGAGATATGCAAATGACATCACCCTTATGGCAGAAAGTGAAGAAGAACTAACAAGCCTCTTGATGAAAGTGAAAGAGAGTGTAAAAGTTGGCTTAAAGCTCAACATTCAGAAAACTAAGATCATGGTATCTGGTCCCTCACTTCATGGCAAATAGATGGGGAAATGGTGGAATCAGTGGCAGACTTTATTTTCTGAGCTCCAAAATCACTGCAGATGGTGACTGCAGCCATGAAATTAAAAGATGCTGGCTCCTTGGAACGAAAGTTATGACCAACCTAGACAGCATATTAAAAAGCAGAGACATTACTTTGCCATCCAAGGTCTGTCTAATCAAGGCTATGGTTTTTCCTGTGGTCATGTATGAATGTGAGAATTGGAGTATAAAGAAGCCTGAGTGCTGAAGAACTGATGCTTTTGAACTGTGGTGTTGGAGATGACTCTTGAGAGTCCTTGAACTGCAAGGAGATCCAACCAGTCCATCCTAAAGT
This sequence comes from Capricornis sumatraensis, assembly GCF_032405125.1. Classification (NCBI taxonomy): domain Eukaryota; kingdom Metazoa; phylum Chordata; class Mammalia; order Artiodactyla; family Bovidae; genus Capricornis; species Capricornis sumatraensis. The sequence goes on from NC_091077.1 coordinate 66,960,931, forward strand.
AGATCAGTCCTGGGTGTTCATTGGAAGGACTGATGTTGAAGTTGAAACTCCAATACTTTGGCCACATGATGTGAAGAGCTGACTCATTGGAAAAGACCCTGATGCTGGGAAAGATTGAAGTCAGGAGGAGAAGGGGACGACAGAGGATGAGATGGATGGATGGCATCAGCGACTCAAAGGACGTGAGTTTGAGTAAGTCCTAGAGTTTTGTGATGAACAGGGAGGCCTGGTCTGCTATAGTCCATGGGGTCACAAAGAGTCTACGTGACTGAGCAACTGAACTGAACTTATCAGTCTCATTACATGCAAATATCTTCTCCAATTCAGTAGGTTGCCTTTTTTGTTTTGCCAATAGTTTCCTTTTCTGTACAAAAGCTTTTAAGTTTAATTGGGTTCCATTTGTTTATTTTTGCTTTTGTTTTATTTGTCTTAGGAGACAGAGCCAAAGAAATATTGCTGCAATTTATGTCAAAGAATGTGCTGCCTATGTTTTTTTTTTTTTTTCTAGGAGTTTTTTTAGTTTCTGGTTATATATTTAGGTGCTTAATACGTTTAGAGTTTACATTTTGGTACATGGTGTGAGAAATGTTCCGATTTCATCATTTTACATGTAGCTGCCAAGTTTTCCCAGCACCACTTATTAAAGAGAGTGTCTTTCTCCATTGTATATTCTTGCTTCCTTTGTCATTGATTAAGTATGTGGATTTATTTCAGGGTTCCTCTGTCCTGTTAAATTTATCTATTGGTGTTTTTGTGCCAGTACTAAATTATTCTGATTACTGTAGCTTTGTAGTTTAGTCTGTAATCAGAGCATATAATGCCTCCGAATTGTATATTTTTCTCAAGATTTCTTTGGAAAGTCACAGTTGTTTGTGGCTCTATATAACTTTTATGATTTTTCTAGTTCTGTGAAAATGTCATGGGTTTTTTGATAGTATTTGCATTAAATCTGTAGATTGCTTTGGATATTTTGGGCATTTTAATAATAAATCTTCTAGCCTATAAAAATGAGATATTTTTCTGCTTATTTGTATCTTCAGTTTCCTCCATCAGTATTTCATAGTTTAAAAGATGTAGGTCTTTCACGTTATTGTTTAAGGTTAGTCCTGGATATGTCATTCTTTTTGATAGAATAAGTGGATTGTTTTCTTGCTTTCTTTTTCTGATATTTATTATTAGTGTCTAGAAAACCAACAGATTTCTATATACTTTGTATCTTGAAACTTTATTAAGTTCATTTATTAGTTCTAATAACTTTTTGGTGCAGACTTTAGAATTTTCTATATATACTATCATATTATCTGCAAATAGTAACAGTTTTACTTCTTTCTTTCCAATTTGGATGTCATATAACTTTGTAGTATTCTCTTATGATTTTTTTTTTGTATCTCTGTGATATCAGTTGCAATTTTTCCTCTTTTATTTCGTTTCATCCATTTGGGTCCTTTGCGTCTCTTTCTTGATAAGTCAGGTAAAAACCTGACTTTCCTGACTTTACCTGACTTTCTTGATAAGTCAGGTAAAAACTCATCAATTTTGTTTCTTTTCAAAAAACCAGCTCTTGATATCACTGATCTTTTCTATATTTTTTGGTCTCTTTTTATAATATGTTGTTGTTTAGTCACTCAGCCGTGTCCAACTCTGCGACCCCATGGACTGAAGCACGCCAAGCTTCCCTGTCCTCACTGTCTCCCAGAGTTTGCTCAAACTCCTGTCTGATGAGTTAGTGATGCCATGCAACCGTCTCATCCTCTCTCATCCTCTACTCCTCCTGCCTCAATCTTTCCCAGTATCAGGGTCTTTTCCAATGAGTGAACTCTTCACATCAGATAGCCAAAGTATTGGAACTTTAGCTTCAGCACCAGTCCTTCTAGTGAATATTCAGGGTTGATTTCCTTTAGGATTGACGGGTTTGATCTTGCTTTCCAAGGCACTTTTAAGAGTCTTCTCTGGCATCACAATTCAAAGGCATCGTCTTCAGTGCTCAGCCTTTTTTATTGTCTAACCTTCACATACATCCATGACTACTGGAAAAACTGTATCTTTGACTATATGGACATTTGTCGGCAAAGTAATATCTCTACTTTTTATTACATTGTCTACATTTGCCATTTCTTTTCTTGGCTTCAGTCACCATCCACAATGATTTTGGAGCCCAAGAAAATAAAGTCTGTCACTGTTTCCCCATCTATTTGCCATGAAGTGTTGGGACCAGATACCATGATCTTCATTTTCTGAATGTTTATTTTTAAGTCAGCTTTTTTACTCTCCTCTTTTCACCTTCATCAAGAGGCTCTTTAGTTCCTCTCACTTACTGCCATAAGGGTGGTGTCATCTGCATATCTGAGATTATTGATATTTCTCCCTGCCATCTTGATTCCAGCTTATGCTTCATCCAGCCCAGCATTTTGCGTGATATACTCTGCATATGGGCTTCCCTTGTGGATCAGCTGGTAAGGAATCCCCCTGCTATGCAGGAGACCTGAGTTCAATCTCCAGGTTGGGAAGAACCCCTGGAGAATGGAAAGGCTACCCACGCCATTATTCTGGCCTGGATAATCCCATGGACTATAGTCCATGGGGTCAAAAAGAGTGGAACATGACTGAGCTACTTTCACTTTTCACTTTCTTCACTGTGCATAGGAGTTAAATATATATTTTTTTAAATATTGTTCCTCGCTATTCTTGTTTTATGTATTTCCTCTCTAATCTTTATTATTTTTCTCATTCTGCTGACTTTGGGTTTTGTTTTTATTTTTCTAGTTCCCTTAGGTGTAAGATTTGTTTGAGATTTTTCTTCCTGAGGTAGGCGTGTCTCACTATAAAATTCTCTCTTAGAATTTCTTTTGCTGCATCACATAGATCTTTGGCAAGTTGTATTTTCATTTGTCTTATGAAAATTTCTGATTCCTGCTTAAAGTTCTTTGATAAATCATTACATATTTAGTAGAATGTTGTATAGTCTACAGATTGTGTATTTTTCTTTCTGCAGTTAATTTCTAGTTTCATACCATAGTGACTGGGGGGAAATGCTTGTTCTACTCTCTATGCTGCTTAATTATTCAATTTTTATGAAATTTTCAGAATAGATAAATCTATAGACATAATGAGAGTAGTGGTTTCTTAGAGCTTGGGAGGATCAAGCTTTTGGGGGATTGGGATCCAAGTTGCCTGAGGTTTCTTTTTGGTTAATGACTATATTATAAAATTGATTGTTTAATAGATGTTAACACTTGGACATACTAGTTGTCATTTGAACATACAAGTTGTCACTGATTTTATAATTAAAAATGATAACATTAATTTTTCTTAATTATATTAAGCCTGTTTTAAAATGTATGAAAACTACCCTTACACCATGCACAAAAATAAACTCAAAATGGGTTAAACACTTAGTTGTAAGACTTGACACTGTAAAAGTACTAAAAGAGATTGTAGGCAAAACATTCTCTGACAAATTGTGTCAATGTTTTCTTAGATCAGTCTCCCAAGGCAATAGAAATGAAAATAAAAATGAACAAATGGGACCTAATGAAACTTAAAAGTGTTTCCACAGAAAATAAGACTATAAACAAAACTGAAAGACAACCCACAAAATGGGAGAAAATATTTACAAATGATGCAACTGATAAGAGCTTAGTTTCTGAAAGATACAGTTGTACAACTCAATAGCAACAGCAACAAAAATACAAGCAATCTGGTCAAAAAGTAGGCAGAAGATCTAAATAGATATTTCTCCATAGAAAAAGGCATACAGATGGCCAATAGGCACATGAAAAAAATTCTTAACAAAAGATTCCAAACATTAATTATTCAATTCAGTTCAGTCACTCAGTCCTGTCCGACTCTTTGAGACCCCAACCAGTAATGCTGAAGAAGCTGAAGTTGGATGGTTCCATGAAGTCCTACAAGACCTTCTAGAACTAACACCCAACAAAGATGTCCTTTTCATTATAGGTGGCTGCAATGCAAAAGTAGGAAGTCAAGAAACACCTGGAGTAACAGGCAAATTTGTCTTGGAGTATGGAATGAAGCAGGGCAAGGGCTAATAGAGTTCTGCCAAGAGAATGCACTGGTCATAGCAAACACCCTCTTCCAACAACACAAGAGAATACTCTACACATGGACATCACCAGATGGTCAATACCAAAATCAGTTTGATTATATTCTTTGCAGCCAAAGATGGAGGAGCTCTATACAGTCAGCAAAACAAGACTGGGAGCTGACTGTGGCTCAGATCATGAACTCCTTATTGCCAAATTCAGACTTAAGTTGAAGATAGTGGGGAAAACCACTAGACCATTCAGGTATGACCTTAATCAAAACCCTTATAACTATAGGGTGAAAGTCCGAAATAGATTTAAGGGACTAGATCTGATAGATAGAGTGCCTGATGAACTATGGACGGAGGTTCATGAAATTATACAGGAGACAGGAATCAAGACCATTACCAAGAAAAAGAAATGCAAAAAAGCAAAATGGCTGTCTGAGGAGACCTTACAAATAGCCTGGAAAAGAACAGAAGTGAAAAGCAAAGGAGAGAAAGAAAGATATACCCATTTGAATGCACAGTTCCAAAGAATAGCAAGGAGAGATAAGAAAGCCTTCCTCAGCTGTCAATGGAAAGAAATAGAGGAAAACAGTAGAATGGGAAAGACGAGAGATCTCTTTAAGAAAATTAGAGATACCAAGGAAACATTTCATGCAAAGATGGGCTCAATAAAGGACAGAAATGGCATGGACCTAACAGAAGCAGAAGATATTAAGAAGAGACAGCAAGAATATACAGAAGAACTGTACAAAAAAGATCTTCACGACCCAGATAATCACGAAGGTGTGATCACTCACACTCATCTAGAGCCAGACATCCTGGAATGTGAAGTCAAGTAGGCCTTAGAAAGCATCACTACGAACAAAGCTAGTGGAGGTGATGGAATTCCAGTTGAATTATTTCAAATCCTCAAAGATGATGTTGTGAAAGTGCTGCACACAATATGTCAGCAAATTTGGAAAATTCAGCAGTGGCCACAGGACTCGAAAAGGTCAGTTTTCATTCCAATCCCAAAGAAAGGCAATGCCAAAGAATGCTCAAACTACCATACAATTGCACTCATCTCACACGCTAGTAAAGTAATGCTCAAAATTCTCCCAGCCAGTCTTCAGAAATATGTGAACCGTGAACTTCCAGATGTTCAAGCTGGTTTTAGAAAAGGCAGAGGAACCAGAGACCAAATTGTCAACATCCACTGGATCATGGGAAAAGCAAGAGAGTTCCAGAAAAACATCTATTTCTGCTTTATAGACTATGCCAAAGCCTTTGACTATGTGGATCACAATAAACTGTGGAAAATTCTGAAAGAGATGGAAATACTAGACCACCTGATCTGCCTCTTGAGAAACCTCTATGCAGGTCAGGAAGCTACACTTAGAACTTGACATGGAACAACAGACTGGTTCTAAATAGGAAAAGGAGTATGTCGAGGTTGTATATTGTCACTGTGCTTATTTAACTTATATGCAGAATACATCATGAGAAACGCTGAGCTAGAGGAAGCACAAGCTGGAATCAAGATTGCTGGGAGAAATATCAATAACTGAGATATGCAGATGACACCACCCTTATGGCAGAAAGTGAAGAAGAACTAAGGAGCCTCTTGATGAAAGTGAAAGAGTAGAGTGAAAAAGTTGGCTTAAAGCTCAACATTCAGAAAACGAAGATCATGGCATCTGGTCCCATCACTTCATGGAAAATAGATGGGAAACAGTGGCTGACTTTATTTTTTGGGGGCTCCAAAATCAGTGCAGATGGTGATTGCAGCCATGAAATTAAAAGGCATTTGCTCCTTGGAAGGAAAGTTATGACCAAGCTGGACAACACGTTAAAAAGCAGAAACATTACTTTGCAAACAAAGGTCCGTCTTTTCAAGGCTATGGTTTTACCAGTGGTCATGTATGGATGTGAGAGTTGGACTATAAAGAATGCTGAGTGCCACAGAATTGATGCTTTTGAACTGTGGTGTTGTAGAAGACTCTTGAAAGTCCCTTGGACTGCAAGGAAATCCAACCAGTCCATCCTAAAGGAGTTCAGTCTTGGGTGTTCATTGGAAGGACTGATGTTGATGCTGAAACTTCAATACTTTGCCCAGCTAATGTGAAGAGCTGACTCATATGAAAAGACCTTGATGCTGGGAGGGATTGGTGCAGGAAGAGGAGATGACAAAGGATGAGATGGTTTAATGGCCTCACCCACTCAATGGACATGGGTTTGGTTGGACTCTGGGAGATGGTGATGGACCTTAAGGCCTGGTGTGCTACGGTTCTTGGGGTCACAAGGGTTGGACAGAACTGAGCGACTGAACTTAATATGTAAAATATGTCATAAGTGAACCTATGTATAAAACAGATTCTCAGACATAGAGAACAGACTTGTCTTTGCCAAGGAGGAGGGAAGATGGGAAAGGGATGGACTGAGACTTTTTAGTTAGCGGATGCCAGCTACTGCATATAGAATGTATTATCAGCAAGGTTGTACTGTATAGCAGAGGGAACAATAACCTGGGATAAGCCGTAAGGGAAAAGAATATAAATATGTATGCATATATGTATATAACTGATTCACTTTGCTGTAGAGCAGAAATTAAGACACTGTAATCAAGCATACTTCAATTAAAAAATTAAAATATGTGGAAACTTTAAAAATCAGTACATTGATGCTTAAGTATACCATGTTCTTTGTTTTCCATGTTTCCATTTTTTTCCCTCACCTTACTAAAGGTTGGCTCACATTTTTCAAATTTAATCACAGTTCATTTATGATGTCCAAATGAAATTTTATTTATAATGCTGTAGATGAAAAACCAAGGAAAAAATGAAGACCTCTGAAAACATATGGCATAGGAAACTAGTTAAATATATAAAGTAAATGCTATGTGCTTATTGAAAGAATAAAGTAAATCTGTCTATACTGGAATGGGCAGAAGACTATGATATAGTATTAATAAGTAGATAAAATAGAATTCCCAAAGTGCATATAGAAAATGAACTTCCAAATTTGTTGCCAAGTCTACTATCTAAGATAACCCTAACGATCCTGTATCCTGTGAGTTTTGCTTCTCCTTAGGTATGGAATGGCCTAGTGACCTACTTCTAACCAATAGTGTATATCTAAGGTGATGAGATAACACCACTGTGATTAAGATACAAGAAATTGTAACTTTTATTTTGCCTAGCAGACTTTCTCTATTATGGTCTGTCCTTTGATGACTTTGATGAAGCAAACTGTTCTTTGTAGAAATTTCCATGGAAAGGAAGCCAAATAACCTGTAAAAAACAGAATCCTGCCAATAACCTCATGCTTTTGAAAGTGGATTCTTACCTCAGTTAATTTTCTGGGTTGATCAGTTAACCCAACCCAGATCAACATCTTAATTACATTCATTGCTATTGTTATTTAGTCGCTAAGTCATGTACACTCTTTGTGACCCATGGTGTGTAGCCAGCCAGGGTCCTCTGTCCAAGGGTTTTTCTAGGCAAGAATACTGAAGTGAGTATCCATTTCCTTATCCAGCTTGATTACATTACAACCCTGTATAAAATGATGAAATAGAGGAGCCTAATTAATTTGTGCATAGAATCTCTATCTAATTAACAATTGTGAGATAATGAAGGTGTGTTCTTTTAAACCATTGTTTGTAGTAATTTTTTATTTAATAACAGATAACTAATACACTCCCATTTTTATATTAGTATGTAGAGTGGAAAAGTTGCCAATTTTCACTTTGTACTTTTGTGTGTGGTAAAGGTTTTCATAAGAATATTACTTTTGTATCACACATATTGGGTTGGAAAAAGTTTGCTTGGTGTTTTCCATAATATGGAAAAACCTGAATGAACTTTTTGGCCAACTCAATGTATTTGCATATGAGTTATTCCATATATGTGTGCATTTTGACTCCACTTGTCTCTAATCTGCATACCCTGCATTGAAGCAAAATGATGTACAAATGATTTACTGACATAGTAGACATGTCTACTCTGATTTTCCCTCATTTCTTTGCCGTTATTATGCAGTTCTCTGTCTACTTTGCAGTTCTCTTTGCAAAAGTTGTTCACATGAGAGTGTTCCCTAGGTTAAGTAACGGGACAGCTGAGCGTGCTGACTAGTGGAGTGCCACTAGAATCAAAGAAAAGACATTTTTTGTCGTTGATGCCTTAGAAAGGCAGTAAAAACAGGATTGGCTTAAAACAGAAAAACAGTAAAAGACATTTGTTTTTTGTACTTTATAATAGTGTTATCTCCTGGGGTTGTCAAAACATTAGTCATTATCAGATGTCTAATATATGTGTGCCCTTCCCTAGTGGCTCAATGATAAAGAATCCATCTGCAATGCAGGAGACGCTGGTTCGATTCTTGGGTCAGGAATATCCCCTGGAGAAGTAAATAGCAACCCACTCGGGCTTCCCTGGTGGCTCAGACGGTAAAGCGTCTGCTTACAGTGTGGGAGATCTGGGTTCAGTCCCTGGATTGGGAAGATCCCCTGGAGAAGGAAATGGCAACCCACTCCAGTACTCTTGCCTGGAAAATCCCATGGATGGAGGAGCCTAGTAGGCTATAGTCCATGTGGTCGCAGAGTCGGACACGATTGAGCGACTTCACTTTCACTTTCTAGTATTCTTGCCTGGGAAATCCCATGGACAGAGGATCCTGGTGGGCTACAGTCCCTGCATGGGGTTGCTAAAGACTTGACTTAGTGACAAAACAACAATAGTAGTATCAGTCAGTCAGTTCAGCTGCTCAGTCGTGTCCAACTCTTTGCAACCCCATGAACATGCCAGGCCTCCCTGTCCATCACCAACTCCTGGAGTTTACCCAAACTCATGTCCATTGAGTCAGTGATGGCATACAACCATCTTATCCTCTGTCATCCCATTCTCCTCCCACCTTCAATCTTTCCCAGCATCACGGTCTTTTCAAAGGAGTCAGTTCTTCACAGTATGCGTGTATGTAAATGTGTGTAAATTCTGTCTCTTTACCCTAAGTAGGTAGCATTAGGCATCTATATTTCTTATAGAATCTGTCATTGGAAATCAAGAATAGTTATTATTCTTATATGTAATTATTTGACCTGTTCATTTTTCCAGTTAACAGTAGTAGTTTTCTTTAATTGTGCTTATTAGATCAAAATCTCAAAAAAATAGGAAATAATAAATCATTTTTCAAAAAGTACTGTTTTTGCAACCTACAAGGAAGGGTGTGGTATGAGGACGGACTCTGCTGAAAACTGAGATTTTTTTTTAAAGGATTTTTTAAAAAATTCCTTTGTTTTTCTTTCAAATTGATGTGTACACTAGTAATGAAGACAAAGACTGCCACAATCTACCTTGATTTTTGGATGCAAAACACTAGAAATCTAACTGCATTAGGAATATGGTCATAGATGGGCCTGTTGAGGCTTCAGCTGGACATTTTGCTATGATGCAGTGCAGGTCATTTCCAGCTCGTCAATATAAGGCACATATGATGAGATGTATATGTCTTCATAGTGAAGTCTTTAGTTTGGTCTAGGCTCTTACCTCACAGGTGTTCCATGAGTGGAACAGGACTATGTTGGAAACTTGGGAAAGCTGTGTATCTGATGGAGGGAATCTTGTTTTAGCACAGAAGTGATATTGAGAGTATAGGAGTTTACCTTTGCCTGAACTAGAGAAGTTTTCCTTCGTTGAATCCTTGTTTCTGGTTTGAGTTACTTATAAATGTATGTATCTTTCATATTTGAAAATGAAAGTACATCTACCATTGTGCCATTTCAGTAAATGTACTTTAATTACCTAAATTACATATCAGCATTTTTCACTGGTTTCTCTCCTCTTTTGGCACATTTACCAAAAGACATTATAGCTTCTAGTTGAAATTCAAACTGTGAATTCCTATATTCTAGAGACATTTTGAAAACCAGATACAAAATAGATAAAAAAGCTTCAAAGATAATCTTAGAATAGAACCATAAATTTTTTGATTAAGTTACACTTTCTACAAATGTACAGGATGATCTGTCCACTGGTGTCTCCAACGTTCTCTTTTTCTTTCTATAAAAAACTGTATGAGTTGGTGTTACCTATAGTATAAACAATGACTGCTTATAACCTCATAGAATTTGTGTTTCCCTTCATCAAGTCATAGCTCTGATACTACTAGGTCTTTGAACAATCCTAGCCCATGCTCAGTAAATATTTGTAGGATAAATGTTACAGATATGGTTGTTCTTTTTAAAAAAGAAATTCCTGTGGACAGAATGAAAAAAAAAATATATATATATAGTCTTTCAATGTAGAAGAAAATTAGAATGTTGCCAATATATCAGAATGTTTATCCCACCTTCTGTTTTACCCCAGCTTCCAATGACTGGACTGTAATAACTCTAGCCAGTGATGAATCTGCTCTCTAGATGCAAATGAACATTTCTTAATTGTTCTTTTATGTGAGAGAATGTGTGATATACTGGAAAGGGCATGGTTTAGCCTGGGATTTGTCATTATTTTAGAAGAATTCATTCATGGTTTTTGATTTTTCCATACTTGAAGAGGTTATTGGCCAAATGCCTTTTTTCCATGAGGTTGTTGTACATATTGTGACATTCGGTGATTCAGGCCAGCTGATGTATACATCCAAGGTCTAACAGTTCCTGAGACAGTTTTTCAGATGAGATCAGGCACATTTAGGATGGTGTGGCCTTAGATCCTGAGACTTTTTTTTCAAAAGTCATACATGGGATTTCCTGGTGGCTCAGACAGTAAAGAGACTGCCCGCAGTGCAGGAGGCCCGAGTTTGATCCCTGGGTTCAGAAGATCTCCTGGAGAAGGAAATGGCCACCCACTCCAATATTCTTGCCTGGAAAATCCCATGGACAGAGGAGCCTGGAGGGCTACAGTCCATAGGATCCCAGAGTGCTACAGTCCATAGGATCCCAGAGTCGTACACAACTGAGTGACTGCACTTTCACTTTCAGATGTTAAATAATACTGGTATTTGTTAGCTCAGCAGTATTACATCGAATTTTGTGGTCCTCTGCAGTGCTGGCACTTTGTTGCGTAAAACAGATCTATTGTTTCATTTCTTTTTCATAAAACAATTATGGCTTATGCAGAGTAATGCATAAGCTTTTGTATATAACATTTCTTTCAGGAACTCAGTGAGAGCCCACTATTGTATATGTTTACTTTTTTCTCTCTTACAGTTTTCTCTTATAAACATTTATAGTTCAGAAAAGGCAAACGTGTGTTGGATTAAGTGGTATTTTCCCAGCAATGCTCAACATGTTTTATAAATCAAAATGTTGATTATTTATTAGTTCACCCAAAGTGAAAGTTGCTCAGTCATGTCTGACTCTTTGCAACCCCATGGACCTGCCTGGTTCCTCTGTCCATGGCATTCTCCAAGCAAAAATACTGGAGTTGGTAGCCATTCTCTTCTCCAGGTGATCTTCCCAACCCAGAGATCGAACCCAGGTTTCCCACATTGCAGGTGGATTCTTTACCAAGAAGCCCAAGATAGCGAATATCTTTATGTCTTAGTTAAACACAATTAAAAAATTAAATAGTTCTGTTTTAATGATGGAAGGAATATATAAATCTATATCTCTTCCTTGTACTTAGAAACAACCTCTCTTTTCACAGACAAATAATATGATATTGCTTAAATGTTGAATAAAAAAGAATCAAAGTGTAATGTAAACCTAATTATTAGTTTTAGACCCCAGCTCAGCAAAACTCCATCATGATGAATGATATATAGAATATTTCACAGTAGACTTAGAAAATAAATTTACAATGATATGTTAGGTTTGAAACTACTATAGAAAATCTCTAAGATCATCAAGTCACATTTGGAAGTTTCATGGAATCAGCTAAGGTGGAATATTCTTTTACTTTCCAGTAGACTTGCAGACATTCATAGTATAATTTAAATCTCTTTTAGAAAATGAACAAATTTGCTTTTCATTACATATTAATATGGCCCTAATTGCTTTATTACCATGAGCAATTTAGTTGTATTATTTAAAGTGTGCATGCATAAATACATGCTTAATGCTTTGTTTTTTTTTTTTTCCTGGGTATAAAATGCTTAAAATATTAATACAATGACCCAAGTTCTTTTGAAGGCATTCTTATTTTATATTTTATTGACTATTAATTAAAGACTGTTTGCTAATCATCCCTCGTTAGGTCACACATTAATAGAGTTTTTCTGTGGACAAGACACTGGTTAAACTTACTCTATATTCGAAAAATTTCTTAACCTTTCATGTTACATGAGAATGCAGCTAAATTGTAGTCTGCATGAAAACTCAGAGTAAATTCCATGGGAATTCTTGAGGTGCAAATCAGTCTTACACTAATTGTACTAACTTGAATTTGCATAATGCTTGAAAACTCTCATAGCTCTTTCTTATCTCAGTTTCACATCTGATCTTCACAATATGCTCAAGAGGGTAGTAATATAGGTATTATACTCTTTAATTTGTAAGCGCTGTTGTTCAGGTGCAGTCTACGAGGAATCTGCCCAATATTCAATCCTACTTCAGAAGCAAGGTTAAAGTGTACTTTCTGAACTTTTGCCTTGTAGTATTCTGGGGGCTTCCCTGGTGGTGCAGAGGTTAAAGCGTCTGCCTGCAATGTGGGAGACCTGGGTTTGATCCCTGGGTCGGGAAGATCCCCTGGAGAAGGAAATGGCAACCCACTCCAGCTGGCAAGATGCCTGGAGAATCCCATGGACGGAGGAGCTTGGTGGGCTACAGTCCATGGGTCGCAAAGAGTTGGACACGACTGAACGACTTCACTTTCACTTTCTAGTCTGGTTTTAGGTCCCTGAAGCACTTGCTCTGGTGACTTCTGTGCTTTTGACTGTATTCTATGCTTATAGAAAATTGTATTAAATCAAGTGTCTAATTTGCTGTGAGCAATAGATATTAAAATAGTAAGGCATAATGGTCTTGACTCTTTCCAGAGCATGTCCTGGATTTGATTGTTTCGCTCCGTGCCTTAGCACATTTTTTAATCTTTCTGAACATTGGTTTCCTCATCTTTAAAAAGGAGATAATGGTTTATTTTTTATTCGGTTCTGAGATTAAATGAGATAATGTATATAAGTATAAATGAAATAAGTGTATAAGATACATAAAAAGCGTTGAATAAATGTTAGTGAATTCTAACTCTTTCTTTTGTAAAATGTATTTTAACCCACGAAGGAAGAAGAAATGCAGAATATTGTAAAGATGAAGTATTTTACACATATTGTCTTGTAATACAATAAAAAACAAGAAACCTGCTGAGAATATGTGTACCTTTCTGATATAAATCAGTGAGCAAACTTGTTTTTAATTTTTTGGCAGACTTATGAAACCAATTAGCTTTGTAATATATATTCAGCGTTAATGGGCAAGTAAATAATTAATGCTATTGCCTTTGTAAATTTAGCTTTTCAGTTACAAATTAACATAATTAAAAGAGTAGTGTTTCAGTATGCATTCTACTAGCCAGATTTAAATCAAGCAATTAAACTGTAGGTTTCCACACCAAATGAGCTCAGCTCATAATGACACAGACAACAGACATAAATTTTTTTTTTCATGGTCAAGTTCATTACAAAAAGATGAAGGAAAATACTTGCAGTACGTGTAATCAAGTAAATTATTCCAAGCACCACTTGTATAGTTTAAATTGTTTTTCTGGGTCTTGTACCTTTAATTCAGACCCTACACACTGTCAGTTTTTCTTCTCTGCCTGAGGAATGAGTTCTCCTTGCAGAGGATCCCATCGGATTTCATCAGAATGTTACTGTGCTGTTAAGTTCATACATTGACCCCAATCTCTGGGAATGATCTGCTTCTGTTACAGGTATAGGACTTCAAAACTAGAGTTGAGATCATTTAAATAAAAGATTAGCTATTTTTCATGACTTGGATTTTAAAGGCTAGCTGTGTGAAGACAGATTATATGAACATAGTGGGGAAGAGAAACAGCCAAGTGGGGGCCATGGCTGTTCTGTAGAATCAAAATTAATGTAGAAAGCAGTAAATGGTCTTCTCCCTGAAATGTGAAACAGATGTGTGTTTCCCCGCTTTGAAATCAGCGCTGTGGAGGACTATCAAACAGATTTTAATCTAAAACAATTTATTTTGTGACTACATTGTTCCAAACTGAATGAGTAGAAAATGGGACCTGCTATGTGGGAATAATTGAACTACACACATTTTTGATTTTTGAGAAATACTGGTATGTGATTAAACATGCACTGACTAATGATCTATACTGAACTGTTCACCACTTTGAAGCACACTAGTAAAAGTGCAATTCTGGAGCATATTAGAAGGGACATATGTCTACAAAAATGTCTTTATAGGGACAAATACAGCTGCTTCTCTTTCTTACCCACAGACATGTCTGTGACGTGAATTCCCCCTTTAGTGACATTGAATATATGAAAACATAATATTTTGATATTTTTCTTAAAGTTTTTCAATCTTCAGTGATAAATTATTTTAGTTTATTCAATATCTTGAAGAGGCTTAAATTCCTTGGTAGTAATTTTGGAAGATGTGTGTCCTGTTGTTTATGCTTTCTCTTGGAGGGGGTGATTATAGAATGCATTCCTTCCCCTTGATGTTTGATCTCTGAATATGGAAATATGGAGTTCTTGTCACCCTATATAGAATTAAGAGTTTTTTAAAATGAGATACATGGTCACTCCGCTTCATTTTTCTGCCCAGAATTGTTTCTCATCTTCACACTACCCCTTACTTCTGATGTCTGTTATGAGTACTTGAAAGCAAATGAAGTCAGCAATTGCAACTAACCCAGGTCTCTGGCATTGCAGGCAGAATCTACCTTCTGAGCCACAAGGGAACCCAAGAATATTTGCCATTCTAGGAGACAGGCAGTAGCTACCTCATTAGCCCATCTGTTTACCTTGGAGTAAGACTTACGGCTAGTGGTTCTAAATCTCATTTTGGATCAGAAACCAAGGGCCCTTTTTCTTTAGGGAAAATAACACTTTTTTTTTTTCTTTGCAAAGTGAAGGGGGTTCATGGAACCCCTAGCAGCTCATTCTGGTTTCAGTTTGAAACCACTGAATAATAATTATTTGCCAGGACTGGCAGTTCTCTCTTTATTCTGTTCCAATTCAGTAGTTCTCTGTTAAAATATGCTTTCAAATTAGACTCTACCATTGGTCCCTGTGTGGTCATATTAATTTAAATTTGTGTAATATCCACTTTCCAATATGCTAGTCATTCTTGAAAATTAAGCCAATTACTGCCTCTTCCATGAAGTGCTCTTTCACGTACCCTCCTGGCAACCAAAAGTAGTTAACATTTGCCATCCCCATCCACAATTCCTGTTCAACTTTATGGATATGTCTTTCTGTACAAGTTAATATCTTCTGCCATTTTACAATGAAATGTGCACCACTCTTTTTCTTTTTCTTTCTTTCAGCTGTGCCACATGGCTTGCATGATCTCAGTTCCCTGACTAGGGATTGAACCTGCGTCCTTGGCAGTGAAAGTGTGGCGTCCTAGCCACAGGACTGCCAGGGAATTCCCTGTACCACTTTTTTTTTTTTTTTCAACTTATTCTGTATGGAAACAAACAGCAATTCCTGTATTTCTACATATTTGATTGATGTACATGTTTTTTATAATATTGTAGAAATATTTACTTTTCTAAGCAAGAAAACTAAGTTAAACAGGTTTGGGAACAAATCATAGTTGCTGTTGGTATGTGTACCATTTAACAGATTGGGCTAGAAATGTACAAGATGCAAAAAAGTAGTCCAGTGGTTTCAGTTAACATGGGTACCTCTTGTACATCTTATAAAAACTATGAAGAGTGTTGTCTAATTTGGTAAGCTGGTGTATTGTAGGCCACTTAAGAGAGTTTCTATTGCAATAAAATAATCCATTTGAATCCTGGGAACCACTAATTATTGTGACAGAAAAACAGGAGTTATACAAAGATGCATGCCTTCTAAAAACATTATTAATGTTTCATTTTAATAATGTTAATTTTCAATATTGTAGCTTAATTACTTTGAACTCAAGCATTATCTAATTACATTGAAATATCTTTGGGAAGCACTTATGTGTAGGTTTTAAGAGCTTTTGCTATTGAGTCAATGGCTGGGGACCCTTGTGTTTTAATAATTATACAATATTGGTCAAGGTTTTTAACTTTTTTTTTTTTGGTTGTGTCGTATGCAGGATCTTATCTCCCATCCCTACCAGGTATGGAACCCACACCCCTTGCAGTGGAAGCACAGAATCTTAACCACTGAACTGCCAGGAAAGTCCATTGACTTTTAAGCTTGATTTGTCTCACCCATAAAATGGGATAATACTTGTAACCAAGTGTAGTTTTTATGCATTTGGATGCCTTACACATATAGCAAGCTTTCATAAATCTGATCTGCAATAAATAACAATAGGAAAAGTTATTAGGTATTTACTTTCCGTATACTGTTTGGAATATATCTTCATGATATGTTCTTTTATGTATTTGGAACAACTTTGTAAAACGCCTAGTTTTATTTACTTTAAGGATATTGAGGCCATTGATCAGATCTTTGGCAGGGTCGAGATGCATAGATGACATTTCTACCAAGTCTTATTGCCTTTCTTAAGCAAATGTATTGCTTTTATTCAATACATTTTGTAAAGCTTTCTGTCTACATAACATGAATAGAAACTCGTGAATATGAGGGCTGATTGTATTCAGTATTTCACTTCACTGTGAATGAGACAAGCCAACATAGGTCCTCAGATGCACCACAGTTTATTATTTCGGGTTTGTGTTACCTTTCCAATACATAAAGAGCACATGAAGAAAAGGAAAATATAAAAAATGGCCCCTCTATATTCTACTTATTTCCTTCCAACAACTGCGATAGTAACTAACGCCAAATCCTCTGTGAATGTATACAACAGTGGACTGGTAAACTAGCTCTCCAAGAGGAAAATTCTTATTTTAGAGCATCTGCTGATGTTCAGGGAGGAAGTATTCCCAACATGTCTGATTTCAAGTTACCAGTGATTTAACAACCAGCTCACAAAATTCTGAAAATTTAACATGTGGCTCTTGCTAGCTGGCTTTGACATACTGCTGCTAAATCCTTTGATCTCATCACTCAGAGTCCCCCTGCAGTTTCTTGCCTTCTTAGGAAGTAAAATTCTTTTCTTTCTTTTTTTTTTTTTCCTGGATACATGCTTTCTTCCCTGTTCTCCCTTCATGTCTTACCTTCCTGGCTTCATCTTGTTACTTTTAGCCTCTGTACGGATGTCAGTCATTCAGTTTTGTTCTTCTCTGATTTCTGTACGGGGAGTGGGGTAGGCTGTTCTGTAGGCTGTTCTTCTAGCCTCTGTACAGATGTCAGTCATTCAGTTTTGTTTCTTCTGTGATTTCTGCGGGGAGTGGGGGAATTGGGGGTATGGTCTAGTAGAGAAGTGATAGGGGACTACTGAAGGCATGTCAGCTAGAAGTCCTGCTTTCTCCTTAAATCCAAAAATACCTTTATCCATTTAATTCTTCCATGTGGCTTGGATTGCTCTGTGTGTCCTCATCCCAGTTTGTTTTTCCATTGTGATTGGTTATAATGAGACTTCCTTAAGTTCCTTAAAAACATAGCATTCTCTCTTCCAGACTCTCCTACATGCAGTTTTTTCTGCCTAGAAATGTCTTGACATCTCTTCCTGTCTTCTCACACATTCATTCAATTATATACTCTTTCACCCTCAGATCTCGTGGGAGCATCTTTTTCTCAATACACCAAGGGAAGGTCATCCCTCTCTGATCCCACAGGGCCCATGTTCATGCTACTAAATCATTTGCCACCCACTGTCTGACTTACCATCAACACAGTGGCACATGTTTCAAAGAAGGGAGAACCTTGGTTTGGGGGTACATTTATGGATTAGGAACTAGGAGATCTTATATCATTTGGTGTAAGTCAGATCTCTCAGATGTAGTTTTTCTCATTTACAAAGCATTGTGTTTATATCTATTCCTGCATTTTCTGGAACTACTAACTCACTTGTGCTTTGGGCGTAAGTGGGCAGAGTAATGTTAAAGATACCCCTTTGTGTCTGACTTTGAGACACAAAAAGAGTTCAGTACCATGGTTATGCCCGTGGACTTTGGGATCTAATCACCTTGATTCAAATCCCAGCACTGCTATTTTGGGTCAAGTTGCTTGTTTTCCCACCTATGAAGTGGAGATTATGATAGAACCTTCCTTATAAGCTAGATAAGAAGAAGAAATGAGTTAATACATATGAATGGGACTTAGATTTTATTATCACTTTGACTGATACTTACTTTTTTTCTGTCACAAGCCTTATTTTATTTTTTTCCTTGAAATTATAATGGCCATATTTCTCCTTTAACTTATATGTCTGAGGTCCTATCCAAAAAATTCCAAGATAACATCTCCAACAAAAATTAAGAAAATACTTTTCACTCACCTATAACGTTCTTTTCTTCCTCTGCTTATAGCATACTTTGTGTAATTCTTTCCCAGGGCTCTAGGAGACTGTACACCATTGGGTTGATTATTAGCATTAGAATAATGAATTTCAGGAAGCATGAAGCAATTTCTTGTTCTCCTATTTCCTCTCAGAAATGAGCCTTTTCATGTACATTGGCAATTAAAAAAAAAAAAAGTATGTTCTTCTCCATATCCAAGATAACTTTTTGAATTATTATAATGATTTGTTCCATTCTAAGGGGTAATTATCTATAATGTTTTATTTTTAGAGTAATATCCAGTAATTTTCAGAAGCTGGAACTTGTCATAAAATCATTGAGAGATTAATAATGTTCTTCTGACTACTTCAGAAAAGGGGCTCAGTTGATTCCAACCCTGTTTGAGAAGTGAGTTTAGCATCCAGGTTGCCAGCTTGTATACATGGTGAGGGTGAGGGGGCGGGGCAGAGTGAGAAAACATTCAGATAATAAAAACATATTAGAAAATATGATATCAACAAAGAGCATATATATCCACTATTGAAGGAGGGAAGGGAATTAATATCCATGGAACATCTGGAACATTCCTGGACCAGTAAACACAACTTCCACATGAATGAGATAATAGAGACTCCAAGTCATCCAGAAATCATTGCCAAATCTGTTTTCATATATTTTTGAGGGCTTATGGGGTAAAGGTATTTGTATTCTCCAATTTGCTTGAGACCCTGAGGCCAGAAGGAATATGGCACCTCACAGTGATGGGAAGTGGGCCGTATGGCTAATACACACTGGGTAGGTGGAAGTGTATGATCCAAGATGAGACTGGTGAAATACGGGCTATGTCTCCAAAGATCTTCTAAATCATGTTAAGGATTTGAGACTTTATCCTAAGGGCAGTGATAAGTCTTTGAAAAGTTATAGGCTGAGGAATAAAAACAATTTATCATGAGAAGCTCATTCATACTATAAAGAATGGATTGCAGTCAGCTAGAGATGAATTGATTAGAGATCAGGTAGAGGTCTTTTATACTTTGTCCACCTGATGTAAAGAACTGACTCCTTGGAAAAGACCCTGATGCTGGGAAAGAATGAAGGCAGGAAGAGAAGGGGACGACAGAGGATGAGATGGTTGGATGGCATCACCAACTCGATGGCCATGAGTTTGAGCAAGCTCCAGGAGTTGGTGATGGACAGGGAAACCTGGCGTGCTGCAATCCATGGGGTCACAAAGAGTGGGACACAACTGAGTGAACTGAACTGAGAGGTCTGTTATCATCCGGCAACTGAGAACTGTACTTAGTGGCTCACAGTCGAGATGAGTGGCTCATGAATGTAGAGCTCTCCTTCACATGAGAGGCACTGTAGTTAAGCTTCTTGCTGGAAGTTTTTCTTGTTTCTTAGCAAGATGATGTGTTGCTATTCATGTGAAAGGACTTAGAAAAGCAACCAGAGTTTAATTTTTGCAGTTTGTGTTATGTGTGTATACACATCAGTATGTGTATGAATAGGTAAAATGTGTATATTAGTGAAAACTGGATGTTAGAGGCAGGGACTTTTTTTGTTTTCCTATGTGATTGTGAATGAGTTCAAGGATTTAATTTTTTGTTTTCCTTTTTAATATACTGCTTTTTTCCTCTTAGAAATTTCTCAATTTAGAACCTTTAGTAAGTGAGATATAAAATTAAGATAAAACTTTTTTGGATTTTTACCAAATGGTTCAGTTCAGTTCATGAGCATAACTTGATGCCAGATGGCTGGAACAATTATCAGCTATTTCTTTAGACTTTAATGTTTTCAGAGAACTTCATGATAAGTGACTAATTTAGCTTCTCATTTGTCTGGGAAGAAGGGTGAGGGAAAAATAATAGCCATCTAAGGCACATTTAGATAACTCATAGAGATCTGTTGATTCTTAATAAATATTAAATAGTAGCTTAGCTTGGGCAGTGGTTGGAAGTACATACTTTGGTAAGGCTTAGGATCAGCAAACCTGCATTTCCCAGAACTTCATATTTTGATTTAGGAATTGTTACTATGATTTTTTGTATGTTTGCTTTAAAAATTGAAAACCAAGGTGCTAGACTTGGCATATATATTTTTCCTCCTTTCAGTAACCATAGGTATTATTATCTCTTTTATATCATGGGAAGCTAAGGCCAGATGAGTAGGTGAATTGCTTACATTTGAAGAGCAGGGGTTTCATTCAAAGGTTTGATTGACTCTGTAGTTACTGTTTTGAAATTAGACGACAGCTTTCTTTTCCTGGTCTAGGTAACAAGGCTGTTTCTTTTCCTAGCCAGATATTCTGCTGGTATGTGATGTGTATCTGTGTTGTTTTATAAAGTTTCCATAATCTGTCTCTTCATGCGGCCAAATATGTTTCTAAATCTAATTTAATCTTTCTGGTTTCTAATGTAATTTCATTGAAAGCTTATTTCCAATGCAGTGGTTTTGTAATTATAGTGGATCCTCAGCTTATGTGCATTAATTTACGTAAATTCAACTGTACATGCATGGCAAATGAACAGAGAACTGTTTAAATAGTGCGGAAGATTCTGTCCCCCATTTCATGTAATGAGCGTATGCCCAGAGTAAGAGATGCAGGATTTTGCTTTGTTCTCTCTCTGTCCCAGGCTTTCACATCTCCTACACGATGAAGACTTTGATCTAACTGAGTGACAATCCATTGATGAAAAATACTTACTTTTCACACTACCAGCCCCCTAAGATGAGTCTTCACTTCACTTGTTCAACCTAATAAACAGTTATCTGCTCTAAAACTGAATTTTTTTTTCTCTTTTGGGCTTATCTATTCATTTAACAAACATTTTACCAGAATTATTGTGTACCAGCACTGTTCTAAGTACTAGAAATACTATTGGGAATAAAACATTTTCTTCTCTCACAGAAATTCTGAGATCTATAAGTTCATTATCAACATTCTGTCTAAGACATTTTTAGAATCACATTGGATATGTATGATTTTCATTTTAGGCGCTGATTTGTTAAATTAAATCCATATGTAGGCAATCAGGCAGTTTCTTTCTAAATACTCTTACGATCCTGCCATTGTGCTCCTCCTTGGTACCTACCCAAAGGAGATGAAAGCTTAAGTTTGCAGGAAAGCCTCCATGTGGATCTTTATACACATTTATTCATCATTACCCAAACTTGGAAGCAGCCAAGATGCCCTTTAGTAGGTGACTAGATCAATAACATATGGTACATACAATGTAATGTTTGTTACTCAGAACTGAAAAAAAATATGAGCTATCAAGCCATAAGAGAACATGGAAGAAACTTAAATGCATTTTACTATGTGAAAAAAGCCGATTTGAAAAGGTAACATACTGTATGAATTAAACTATATGACATTCTAGAAAAGGAAAAGTTGTGGAAAAAGTAAAAAAGATCAGTGGTTGCAGGGGGGTGGTGGGAAGGATGAATAGAGAGGAGGGAATTTCTCAGGCAGGAAACCATTCTGTAGGATACTATTATAGTGGATATATTTGTCAAAGTCCATAAAATGTCCAACGTTAAGAGTGAACCCTGAGGTGAACTATAGACTTTGGGTTATTTTGATGTATCTGTGTAGGTTCATCAGGTGTAACAGTTGCACCACTCCAGTGCAGGATGTTGATGGTGGGGATAGATCTGCATATGTAGGGGCAGGGCATGTATGAGACCTCTCTGCTCAATTTTGCTGTCAACCAAAAACTGCTATAATAAAGTCTACGTAAAAATAAAGCCCTCTTTCCCATCTCAAGTTCATTTACACAATGCACACCTCTTCCTGTATACTACATATTCCGATCAGTTTTTTGATAATATATATAAGACAAGTTGTACTTTTAATAGGATCATAAAAGTAAGATGTCATGTGAACTGGCTTAGTCTTGAATTATAGTAACTGAGCTTTAGAGACCTCGATTTTTATCATCCGCTTAACCCCAACTACTTCTGTGTCACAAGTCACTCCTCTCATCTGCAGAATAGAGGGTTTAATTGGCTGCTTCCTACTGCCCTACCCAGTTGTTTCTTTAATTCATTTCAGGATGTTTAAGTGTTCATCATTAAAGGTGACATCCTTTTTGTAAATATAACAATGCCATTATTACACTAAATATATTGTTAGTTATTTAGAATTATCAAATAGTTCAGTTCAGTCGCTCAGTCGTGTCCGACTCTTTGCGACCCCATGAATCGCAGCACGCCAGGCCTCCCTGTCCATCACCAACTCCCGGAGTTCACTCAAACTCATGTCCATCGAGTCCGTGATGCCATCCAGCCATCTCATCCTCTGTCGTCCCCTTCTCCTCCTGCCCCCAATCCCTCCCAGCATCAGAGTCTTTTCCAATGAGTCAACTCTTCGCATGAGGTGGCCAAAGTACTGGAGTTTCAGCTTTAGCATCAGTCCTTCCAATGAACACCCAGGACTGATCTTCTTTAGAATGGACTGGTTGGATCTCCTTGCAGTCCAAGGGATTCTCAAGAGTCTTCGTCAACACCACAGTTCAAAAGCATCAATTCTTCGGCACTCAGCTTTCTTCACAGTCCAACTCTCACATCCATACATGACCACAGGAAAAACCATAGCCTTGACTAGATGGACCTTTGTTGGAAAAGTAAAGTCTCTGCTTTTTAATATGCTATCGAGGTTGGTCAAAATTTTCCTTCCAGGGAGTAAGAGTCTTTTAATTTCATGGCTGCAATCACCACCTGAAATGATTTTGGAGCCCAGAAAAATAAAGTCAGCCACTGTTTCCCCATCTATTTCCCATGAAGTGATGGGACCAGATGCCATGATCTTCGTTTTCTGAATGTTGAGCTTTAAGCCAACTTTTCCACTCTCCTCTTTCACTTTCATCAAGAGGCTTTTTAGCTCCTCTTCACTTTCTGCCATAAGGGTGGTGTCATCTGCATATCTGAGGTTATTGATATTTCTCCTGGCAATCTTGATTCCAGCTTGTGCTTCTTCCAGCCCAGCGTTTCTCATGATGTACTCTGCATATAAGTTAGATAGGCGGGGTGACAGTATACAGCCTTGACGTACTCCTTTTCCTATTTGGAACCAGTCTGTTGTTCCATGTCCAATTCTAACTGTTGCTTCCTGACCTGCATACAGGTTTCTCAAGAGGCAGGTCAGGTGGTCTGGTATTCCCGTCTCTTTCAGAATTTTCCACAGTTTATTGTGATCCACACAGTCAAAGGCTTTGGCATCATCTATAAAGCAGAAAAAGATGTTTTTTCTGGAACTCTCTTGCTTTTTCGATGATCCAGTTCATGTTGTCAATTTGTTCTCTGGTTCCTCTGCCTTTTTTCAAAACAGCTTCAACATCAGCAGGTTCACGGTTCACATATTTCAGAAGCCTGGCTTGGAGAATTTTGAGCATTACTTTACTAGCATGTGAGATGAGTGCAATTGTGTGGCAGTTTGAGCATTCTTTGGGATTGGAATGAAAACTGCCCTTTTCCAGCCCTGTGGCCACTGCTGAGTTTTCCAAATTTGCTGGCATATTGAGTGCAGCACTTTCACAGCATCATCTTTCAGGATTTGAAATAACTCAACTGATAGTCCATCACCTCTACTAGCTTTGTTTGTAGTGATGCTTTCTGTGGCCCACTTGACATCACATTCCAGGATGTCTGGCTCTAGGTGAGTGTGAGTGATCACATCATCATGATTATCTGGGTAGTGAAGCTCTTTCTGTACAGTTCTTCTGTGTATTCTTGCCACCTCTTCTTAATATCTTCTGCTTCTGTTAGGTCTATACCATTTCTGTCCTTTATCGAGCCCATCTTTGCATGAAATGTTCCCTTGGTATCTCTAATTTTCTTGAAGAGATCTCTAGTCTTTCCCATCCTGTTGTTTCCCCCTATTTCTTTGCATTGATCGCTGAAGAAGGCTTTCTTATCTCTCCTTGCTATTCTTTGGAACTCTGCATTCAGATGCTTATCTCTTTCCTTTTCTCCTTTGCTTTTCGCTTCTCTTCTTTTCACGGCTATTTGTAAGGCCTCCACAGACAGCCATTTTGCTTTTTTGCATTTCTTTTCCACGGGGATGGTCTTGATCCCTGTCTCTTGTACAATGTCATGAACCTCCGTCCATAGTTCATCAGGCACTATATCTGTCAGATCTAGTCCCTTAAATCTGTTTCTCACTTCCACTGTATAATCACAAGGAATTTGATTTGTGTCATACCTGAATGGTCTAATGATTATCCCTACTTTCTTCCATTTAAGTGTGAATTTGGCAATAAGGAATTCATGATCTGAGCCACAGTCAGGTCCTGGTCTTGTTTTTGCTGACTGTATAGAGCTTCTCCATCTTTGGCTGCAAAGAATATAATCAACCTGAATTTGGTGTTGACCATCTGGTGATGTCCATGTGTAGAGTCTTCTCTTGTGTTGTTGGAAGAGGGTGTTTGCTATGAAAAGTGTGTTCTCTTGGTAAAACTGTTGGCCTTTGCCTTACCTCATTCCATATTCCAAGGCCAAATTTGCCAGTTATCCCAGGTGTTTCTTGACTACCTACTTTTGCATTCCAGTCCCCTATAATGAAAAGGACATCTTTTTTGGATGTTCGTTCTAAAAGGTCTTACAGGTCTTCATAGCACTGTTCAACTTCAGCTTCTTCAGCATTACTGGTTGGGGCATAGGCTTGGATTACTGTGATATTGAATGGTTTGCCTTGGAAATGAACCGAGATCATTCTGTCATTTTTGAGATTGCATCCAAGTACTGCATTTTGGACTCTTTTGTTGACCATGATGGCTACTCCATTTCTTCTAAGGGATTCCTGCCCACAGTAGTAGATATAATGGTCATCTGAGTTAAATTCACCCATTCCAGTCCATTTTAGTTCGCTGATTCCTAGAATGTTGACATTCACTCTTGCCATCTCCTGTTTGACCAATTCCAATTTTCCTTGATTCATGGACCTAACATTCCAGGTTCCTATGCAATATTCCTCTTTACAGCATTGGACCTTGCTTCTATCACCAGTCACATCCACAACTGGGTATTGTTTTTGCTTTGGCTCCATCCCTTCATTCTTTCTGGAGTTATTTCTCCACTGATCTCCAGTAGCATATTGGGCACCTACCAACCTGGGGAGTTCCTCATTCATTATCCTATCATTTTGCCTTTTCATACTGTTGAAATATTTAGATACTTTAAAAAGTATGGATTATATACTTTCTTTGATCTTGTTTGTAAATCAAGATCCAAATAAGTTCCATCCATAGAATTAACTCTCATGTCTCCTAAGTCTCTTAATCCATAGGTTCCTTATGACCCTCCTTTCTTTTTCTCACACTCTGCTTGTTGAAGACAATAGCGCTATTTGTCCTGTAGACAGTCCCACAGTTTAGATGTTCTTGATTGTGTCACTGATGTGTATAGCAAATGTCATAGTCACCCATATTTCCAATTTACTAGCAGATTAAATACAGATTGTCTGTTTCTGGCTAGACTGCTTCATAGATGGGGCTATGTGCTTCCGTCAGAAGGCATGTAAAATGTCTTTCTTTTTTGACCATAGCAGCCATTGATAATCTACCGATATCTAGTATTTCATTAGGGCTT
The DNA here is from genome assembly GCF_032405125.1 of Capricornis sumatraensis. NCBI lineage: Eukaryota > Metazoa > Chordata > Mammalia > Artiodactyla > Bovidae > Capricornis > Capricornis sumatraensis. The sequence goes on from NC_091077.1 coordinate 66,987,031, forward strand.
ACAAAATGTTGGCATTCAAATTTTATTTTACACAAGGAAAGGCAGGACAAATGGTTTATTTTCTTTTATTTATCATTCCAAACTATTAATGTGAGTCTCTGTCATCTTCCAGATGTGACCTATGGGGCCCTTTTTTCTTAGTATCACTATACACTCATAAATTTAAATGTATCTGTAGTGTTTTATTCCTTTGCAGTTAATATTCTCACGGATGTTCTGATTTTCCTATCCGTAATTGGCATTTTTTATGAGTGTTGATGAGTTTATAGGTTATTTTCATTTATTTTCCTTTTAATTTCCTATTGTTATCACTTGTCTCTTATTCTAGATAATTACTAGTGTTTTTCATTTCTCTCTTCAGAAAATCACTATATATTAGGAATATTACCTCTTTGCTCTCATGAGAAGGTTATTCCTAATAAGATTACATTAGTGATGTCAGAATATAAGTAACAAACTGGAAAACTATATTTACGGATTTTATCACAGACAAAGATGAATTCACACCTCAGTAGGGAAGAGTATCACAGAAGTTGGAAACTGAGACCCCAGGCTAAGACTTTCCAGGGCTCCCATCAACACTCTATGATGTTGCATGTCTTATTTTAATACTCTGAGCCATTACATTCCCCATATGAAATAGCTCTGTTCGGTCTCTCAGTCGTGTCCAACTCTTCGTGACTCCATGGACTGCAGCATGCCAGACTTCGCTGTCCATCACCAATTCCTAGAGCTTACCTAAACTCATGTCCATCGAGTCAGTGATGCCATCCAACCATCTCATCATCTGTTGTCCCCTTCTCCTCCTGCCTTAAATCTTAAGTATCAGGGGCTTTAGGGGAATCCTAATAACATTATCCATTCATTTATTGGAAACATTTCATGAGCAAATACAAGCTCAACACAGTGCTGGCACATACAGGCTCAAAAAATAATATCTGAGACTCTTCTTGTTGATTACCAACAGTGATGGTAATCAATTGTGCTTTCATTAGAAGGATAGGTGTTGGGATCTATTCTATTCTTGGTTATTCTCAGATTATTTGGGTTTACCCAACACATCAGCATGGGAGAAGACCTGGCCACTCCCTAGGCCAGTCTTTCCTTTTGACTACCATAATGGTAGCAAAGAATACTGTAGCTTCATTTGGAAATCAATCACCAAAGAGTGTCATAAATGAATAATTTATATCCATAAACAGATATATCTATGGATTGACTCTATTGTGTTCTTACTCTGGGCCTAAGAGAAAATAAGCAGTGCACACAGTAGAGTTCATGTTCTCAATGACTTGGTCTAGTAGGCAAGACATGAATGTATTGTCACACATACTACTATTGTTACTCTCCTAAAATCCTTGTAAGGAATGATGGTAAGGCTTTATGTGATAAAATTCATAGCATCATGAATTAATATTAATTAATTCAGACTGAACATTGGTGTATTCAAATTACTCCTCATAAAGAACCCTTTGATTAGATATTGTGGTTTGTCTTGAAGATTAAGCATTAAAATGTTAAATAGCATGCCCAGAGATAGATACTGGATAGCTGAGTCAGGAAATAAACATGGGCTGGAATCTAAAACAGTATAACCTCTGGAGTGGATGTATCATGACAAAACAGTATCCTGGTTGACAGCCTCCTGTTACAGGCTTTTGCTGAACATCATTCTGTGGTGTTCACAGTGCTGCAGTACAATAGATCTAACATGTATGTGACCAAGAATAGGAGATCAGGGACCAATGTTTTAGGATTGAGGTGATACTTTTTAATACTTTTCTTTATTGTGTTACTATCTGGAGATATATGGAAAGCTGTCACTTAAAATGGTCCCTGGTAGCTTTATCACTGACCATCTAAGCATGTGATCCAGTGGCATTTTAAGGCTAACAGATAAGGAGGGTGTGATGAATTCAACTACCCTCAGGTTTAAGGCAGCACAGAACTCCCACTATTTACATTTGGGGCCATGTGGGTATAGCATGTGCTGCCACTAGGACTCTTGTTTGTATCCACGTGGGATGTTGGTCCACAGGCAAATGTGACAGTTTATGATTAGGTGATTAAAAAAAGGCAAGTCATGCAAACAGCAGATCTCTTTAGGGAACTCATATGTATACTTGCTTTTAGGTTAACAAGGATGGCTTCTCTGGCAACACAGACCAATTGCCTAATGCAAAAAGAGGACCTGTGTTTCTAGATATCTGAAAGAGCAGGTGTCAGACTTGGAGGCCTAGTGGGCAGGTGCTCATGGACAGGGGTGAGGGCGGGTGTTGTGTCTTCTATGAATACTATTAAAAGCACATCTTATGAGCTACTGCTGTTACTACCTACAAACCATCAATGTTTGACCTACTTTATAAGGTTTGAGATAAATATTTTATTAACTAGCAAAGAAGAATACAGACCAGAAGTTAGTCCTAATGCTAAGAGATTCCCTAAAATTCCATGATAATGTTTCATGGCTTTTTTTTCTAGAGTCTTTTTTATTTTACTGTTCAATTTAGAAGTCTGATCAGATGAGGAAGTCAGGTGCTAATGCATTGCAAGATCAGGTGTCTAAAGTCACTAGATGTGTTCTATATTCCTTAAAAATCTGCCCACGTAGATTTTCTTTGGCTATCGCCTATCAGTTCTCTTGTATAGTATCCAAACTACAGATGGATATAAAATAAGATCTTCAAATATGTAGCCAGAGGGGGGTGATTACAGTTCTGGGAGGGGAGTACCTCAATCCCCTAAGTCTATTACATTGCATGGGCCTGACATTATTTTAGTAATGTCAACTAGTAGAAAATGTGATTTATATTTTGCAAATTGATTTGGTCCCCTATCTCTGCTGCTCAGGAAGCCACTATTCCAACGTGTCACATGCCCTCCTCTGACTTTGGAAGAAATGTGCCCTATCCTGTTTGTATTCCTTCACTGTCCTCAACAGAGACTGACTAGGGCCAGTTTTCACATTGACATTCTTAGGAGACGAGACAGCATTCTTCCCTCAGAGTTCAAAATGAGGGATTTCCAAGTGACAGAACTAGGTTTAATTGGAAATAAAATCTAGGAAAGACTGGACTGTGATTGTCAGCATGCTTGGGGAACACCACTAAGCATCAGGGGGGCTTCCCAAGTGGTGCTAGAGGTAAAGAATCCGCCCAATGCAGGAGACCCAAGAGATGAAGGTTCAATCTCTGGGTCAGGAAAATCCCCTGGAGAAGGCAATGGCTACCCACTCTAGTATTCTTGCCTAGAGAATCCCTTGGACAGAGGAGCTTGGCAGGCTACAGTCCATGCAGAGTCAGAAATGACTAAGTGACTGAGTGCACACTGTGCTCTGAATCTGAATCCTGTCCTTTTCTCATTGAATGATTCTCAAGTGAATCACTTAATCCAAACCCGAACTTCCTTATACTTGAGGCATAGCCTTGGAGATATATGTGATGTATGCATAATGACAGTTCCCTTGGAAAGATAACTAGCACTGCTTCTCCAGTTTCTGGCAGGACCCAACCCTACTGGTGTAGGTAGATTTAAATTCACAATTTATCCCTTCCCCTGAACCCTTCAACTCAGAAATCCTAATCAAGATCCATTCTAGAGTTGCAGTACCCTCATGGCCCCCTCATTCTCTCCCTAGCCCTGCCTTTTCTAGTTGCCTGCCTCTCTTGGGATTGTGTCTGCATTTGTGGATCAGTGCACATATTTGTGCTGTACTCACAGGAGTCATTTTTAATGCACACTCAACCATTGCGTGTGGGTCACATTCTGCCACCTAACAGCCCCTAATTGATACCTCTTGAAAACTGACATATTCCCTGAAGCGTTCCAGGCTGCCCGACACACAAAGAGGCCACCGCCTCTATGATGAGCATTCTCACCATGAATCACTGGTGATTTGAAAGGCACGTTGTTCTATCTTGACGTGATCCCTTTGACAATACTTGTAGTATATATGCTTTCTCAGTTTACTTCGCTATGTAATAGCATTAATTCCATCACTGTTTCCAAAGATTTAAGGAAAGCTAATTTCTGAAGTTGTTGTCTGAGACCAATTTCCCGTACACCCTACCACCCATGTAGCACCTTATTAATGAATCATGTACTTGAGGATTTGGTGAATATTTTTTCTTTTGCTGACGGTGGTAAATAAACCAGTATCATCTCAGAAGATGGGTGTATTGGGTAAGGAGTGGGGAGCATATGAGGAAATGAGATTTTCTCCCAAGTAAACCAAGAGTTCCAGAATTCTCTCTACATATCAAGCAGAAATTAGGCTTCTTATGCTAGTACAGTTCTGTCACTATGTTGGTGAACCATCGATTTTGTGGGGGATTGCCATGTCTTTCCACATCAGGGACAGAAGTTAGGAAATTGCAAAAGACAAAAGCTGCGTGGAATGAAAACTGGACCAGGGTAGTGATGAAGTCTTTAATATTTCTTACCATATCTCCAGTCCTTGTTATTGGCAAACATTATGTACTCAATAAACATTTATTAGTAAATGCATTTCCAACCAAGTAGTAGTATACTTCAGTGACTTAGAACGAAGTGTAAGTAACTTTTCCCTGAAGCACCTTAACTTTTTACTACGTTGTGATGTAATGAAATCTGAAAGGTACGTGACATATTTTTATGTTGTTACTACCCAAACAAAAACAGTTTCTTAATATTAGTTAGGAAAAAGGAAAAGAAAATGTGTTTGGATAGACTGGAGACTTGAATTCTCAAAGCAGTCAGCACAATTTCTTTAATAACTCCATATATCATTGTGCTGAATTATAGCATTGTTTGCTTTCAGATTTGTGTTTCTTGGCCTTGGAATGCAGGGATAATTGTAGACTGTGACTTGACAATTATCAGCCTGCTATAATAGTAGGGCCAAGATCATCCTCAAATTGCCAGGCATCAATCAGCAAGAGGACAAGAAGTGAACCAAAAAATGAGTTTCTCATGTTACAGAGTTCTGTCATCTGCCCCAGACTGTAGGGGCAGTTGGGGTAATGATATTCATCTGAGCCTGAGGACCATCCAGAGAAAGTTGCTCAAAGTCACATCAAGGGCCGCAGAAGCCATCTCATGTGATAAAGGACAGGAACGACTCAAGCTCTGGAGGGGCAGTGAGATGCAGGTAGATAAAATCATGGAATGTCATGCAGAATGTAAGCCTGCCACCATAAAAATAAAACATTAGGAGCAACAAACTTTTATTGAGTACTTATGTCATGTTCAGTAATGAATGATTTATGTTACCCTGTTTCATTTTTATAAGCATTCTAAAGGGATAGGTATTTCTGTCATCTCACTTTTGGATAAAAATATGATCCTTCAGGAGATTGAGTTTCTTAGTTAGGGTTTTATTCTTGTGGAACCAGAAGTTGAGTTCTCTAATTATCCCAAAGCCTCTTCTTAAGTGTCACCCTCTATTTCCTAACCAATCTTAGACTACAAGGAATAAGGGAGCCTTTTAATAATCAAAAGGAAAATAATCATTTTTTAAAGCTGGAAGATCTCTGTAGGCCATGTATTTTTGCCCAGCAATGAAGAGACTCTGCACCCTTAAAGCACAAGTTGAACTGGTGGTGAATTAGACCCAGATGCAAAGTCCTTTGCTTCCTGTGCCACACCTTTCCCCCAAAATATCTCTTTCCTTTTATTTGTCTAATCTTGGATCCCTTGTCTTCATCTACCTTCAGGGAGGGACAAGAAATAAAGTCATAGAGGGAAGGGCGGGGCAAACTGAGGAAGACGTGGAGAAAGTTAACAGTGAAATTGGAATTAGTATGTAGGCAGCTCCATTCCAGTGCATGCAACATGTACTCTTTATGTGTTTCTAGAAATCATTTTGGGCATTTCATTTGTTTAATCCACAAATTCCTGTAATAATGCACGCCAAATTCAACTGAATCTATTTCTAACACCTGCACTGAAGACTTTCATGTAGTCACAGTTACATAGAATCAAGTTCACTGGGACAGAATGCTTTTGGTTCAAATCTGGCTCAGCCACTTGTCACCTGAGTGACCTTCAAAAGGTTTACTTAGCTTTTTATGTTCATTCATTCAAAAATACATACTGATGTCTTTCTTTGTGCTAGGTTGTGGGGAAAGTGCTGGAAGAGATAGAAGGATACTGGAGATTAAATCCCTTGTAAATGTGGAGTTTATGTTTTATTAGAGAAGGCAGGTAATAAACAAGGAAACCATATAGAATATCACAAAGTTTTCAGCAAGTTTTAAACCGAGAAGGGGGAATGAAGAGATATGGTCAGGGTTTAAAGTTTTAAATAATATGATAACAAGAGACCTTGCTGAAAAGGTAACATTGTGACAAAAATATGAAGTGCTGATGGGAAAAAGAAGACTCCAGGTAAAGGGAACTGTGAGAGCTCGAATCTTCAGTAGTCAGAGGCATGTTTGGGGAAGAGGTTGGAGACCCACATGGCTGGAGATAAATAAATGGAACAAGTGGGAGAAAGGCAGTGGTTACAAGGATGACTTTGTGAATGTCAGTGTGATTTTTGAGCAGCGTAGTGTCACTGTCTTACTCAAGGGGTGATTTGAGAGTGACAGCTGTGTTTTGAGCACACCTGCTGTACAGTGCTATAGGTCTATAATGATGCTTTGGACCAGTGTGGTAATATAAAGGAGGTGACAAGAGTGACCAGCTGTTGGATTTATCCTGAAGATAGAGCCACCAGAATGTGCTGATGTTTTAGAGGACATGGATGAAAGAGACGAGTCAAGGTTGACTGGAAAAATTGGGGACTGGCTAATGGGGAAACAGTGGAAACAGTGTCAGACTTTATTTTTGTGGGCTCCAAAATCACTGCAGATGGTGATTGCAGCCATGAAATTAAAAGACGCTTACTCCTTGGAAGAAAAGTTATGACCAACCTAGATAGCATATTCAAAAGCAGAGACATTACTTTGCCGACTAAGGTCCGTCTAGTCAAGGCTATGGTTTTTCCAGTGGTCATGTATGGATATGAGAGTTGGACTGTGAAGAAGGCTGAGCGCTGAAGAATTGATTCTTTTGAACTGCAGTGTTGGAGAAGACTCTTGAGAGTCCCTTGGACTGCAAAGAGATCCAACCAGTCCATTCTGAAGGAGATCAACCCTGGGATTTCTTTGGAAGGAATGATGCTAAAGCTGAAACTCCAGTACTTTGGCCACCTCATGCGAAGAGCTGACTCATTGGAAAAGACTTTGATGCTGGGAGGGATTGGGGGCAGGAGGAGAAGGGGACGACAGAGGATGAGATGGCTGGATGGCATCACAGACTCGATGGATGTGAGTCTGAGTGAACTCCGGGAGATGGTGATGGACAGGGAGGCCTGGCGTGCTGGGATTCATGGGGTTGCAAAGAGTCGGACACGACTGAGCAACTGAACTGAATGGGGTGAATTATATTAGCATTGACTGAGAAGGCATAAACTAGGAAGAGTGTGGGCCTTCCTTGTCTTTGGAAGGATTTTGGTGTTTGGGCATGCACTATCTGACATATCTGTTAGAATTCCAAGTACAAATTTTGAACAGTCCATTAATAGTGGAATCTGGAGTTACCTGAAATATCTGGGTCTGGAAACACATTTCAGAGTTGTCAGTATGTATCAGTATTTTAAGCTGTGAAATTTGAAAAGACCCCCTTGTGGACAAGGAAAGACTCGGAAAGAAGGTTCAGGGCTGAGTTCCAGGATGCTCTTATGTTAGGGATCAGGAGATTGAATAGATCTAACAGATATAACCAACAGACTGTGGCCCTCTTGATAACAAGCAAGTTTGGTGTCTTAGAAGCCAAGTATTTTAAGATAAAGAAGTGATGTATTGTCATCCCTTTGTCTCATTTTAGCATTGACCATAGTATTAATTACTTTGCTTGTGTTTACTAAGATTTGCTTGCTTCACTGGTTGAAATATACCACAGATAATGAGTCACCATGAGAAAATCACATTTCCTGTCTGATTTTTAGTTTCCCTATATGTTGAGTGAGCGATTTCGGCTAGTCGTGTCTTCAAAAATGTCTAACCTTGATATACTATGACTTTTTCTGATTTCGTATGATTCTTTATGATCAGGTCTGAATCCATTCAAGTCACTATGTGTGTTACGTCAGTCAGAATACAGTGTGTCTTTTGTCTAGTTTCTTTACACCAAATGATCTGGACTCTAATGTCATTGTTGTATTTTTGTTGTTGGTATTGTTTTGAATATTTTCTTTCACTTGTGCTCTTGTAGACCTGGAAGAAACCTCCATCCTCAAAGACTTGGAAAAGGCTGTCCTGGAGCCTGAGTGGAGGTTACAGAAACCATCCCTCTGGTGGTGCCCTGAGCAGATTATTTCAACCCCAATGTTGCCCTGAACGTTGCATTCAAGATTTGAGAAGATTAGGACTGCTAAGGTATGGACTTGTGACTTTTAGCTTTTTTGAAGGCAAATACATTTAAAGACAGTTAATCATTTTCACAGCCTTCTCTCCTCCTCATCTGCTCTTTTGTTTTCCTCTTGCCTTTCTCCCTCCCTCCTTTTAAGCAATGATCTGGTCTTTTGTTACCAGCTTGTGGGATGTGGTGGGACGGATAAAATTATAATGGGTGAAATGGAGGGCTACCTTGTCTCAGTAACAGAAGTGATCAGAGGGGAGGCAGTCTAAGTATGAAGAGAAATTTGTGCAGACATCTTTGATAGAAAAAACAAATTGAGATTATTCCTTATGTGATAAGAGACATGTAAAGAAGTGGTGCATGTGACAAACTGGGTATTTCCATATTCTATGTCCACAGGAAACTTTTGGCAAAATGTTGTATTATATCTTAAGTTTTTGAGGATAATTTTGTTTATATATCTTTTAGATGCATACCTAGGCTAGTGTTAGAATCTTCTGAGTTGAGTCAGGTGATCCCATCTTCTTTTCTAGTTACAATGATAATCATTCTTTGTATGTGTGTGTATTGTATATATGTACATACACATACTCACATGTGTATGTATTATATATGTATTTATATATATACACATACAGTTTGTTGAGTGTTGTATACTTGTCCTATATATGTATAGGGATATATATAGAGATCATATATACATGGTGATCGAGATATATGGATGATCTATATATATGGAGGGCAGTGGGGAAAAAGGGACAGATGGAGAGAAGAGAAAGAGAGCCCTCCAAAACCACCACTCATGGCATGCTTATTGTGAGTGCCTTAGGCATTGTACTGTAAGGTTTGAAAAGTCACAAATACAACTGATAACAACCATCTGGAATAGAGATTTCTGTTCTGGGAAGCCAGAGAAGAAATAAGTAAAAATATTTTTTAAGGTTGCATAGCAAGAAGGGGTCAGGGTCCAGACCCTTTCCTAGACTGACTAGAATTTAAGTCTGTGCTCACCTATTGTGTAGTACAGTGGGTCTGTATCAGCCTAGGAGCACAGAGCATGTCCAAGAGAAACGGGAGAATATCTCAGATGATTCAACTGACAACTCATTTGCTGTCAATTTAATATGCCTTAAAGGAAAACAGCGCTCATAACCAAAGGCTTCTGGAAACTGGCAGAGCAAGGTAGCTGAGGTGTTGACCTGGCTTCCTACTTCTGGCACCATAGGCCTCATCATTTGTGCAAGATGGAGGCCCAGAGCTGATAAAAAATTACTTGTAGCCACAAGCTTGCTTTTATTGATTCTCTGAATTTCTCACTGATACAATAAGTGTGGTGCACACTTATTGTTGATCATGAATAGACCTTCTTATCAGGATGAAGTACATACACTTTCTGTCTGGTTATTGTAAAAACCTCCAGTGCCCGTGGTTTAAGCTCTCATATTCATGTTCCTCATAGTACCTTGGAAAGTGTGCTAACAGACTGATGAAAATGTGAGGGTGGTATTTCAAACACACACTTCTCTTCCCTTTATTCAAGGTATTTTTTTTTTTTTGGTAAAGAGATAGATTGTTTTTCCTTCTTTGATTCAAAGGGCATCTTTAAAGCAGATTAAGTATAATTACTATTATACTTAAGTTCACGGTTCACATATTGCTGAAGCCTGGCTTACAGAATTTTGAACATTACTTTACTAGCATGTGAGATGAGTGCAATTGTGCGATAGTTTGAGCATTCTTTGGCATTGCCTTTCTTTGGGATTGGAATGAAAACTGACCTTTTTGAGTCCTGTGGCCACTGCTGAGTTTTCCAAATTTGCTGGCATATTGAGTGTAGCACTTTCGCAGCATCTGTCAGGATTTGAAAGAGTTCAACTGGAGTCCATCACCTCCACTAGCTTTGTTTGTAGTGATGCTTTCTAAGGCCCACTTGACTTCACATTCCAGGATGTCTGGCTCTAGATGAGTGAGCACATCATCGTGATTATCTGGGTCGTGAAGCTCTTTTTGTACAGTTCTTCTGTGTATTCTTGCCACCTCTTCTTAATATCTTCTGCTTCTGTTAGGTCCATACCATTTCTGTCCTTTATTGTGCCCATCTTTGCATGAAATGGTCCCTTGGTATCTCTAATTTTCCTGAAGAGGTCTCTAGTCTTTCCCATTCTGTTGTTTTCCTCTATTTCTTTGCATTGGTCTCTGAGGAAGGCTTTCTTTTCTCTCCTTGCTATTCTTTGGAGCTCTGCATTCAGATGCTTATCTCTTTCCTTTTCTCCTTTGCTTTTCGCTTCTCTTCTTTTCACAGCTATTTGTAAGGCCTGCTCAGACTTGGCAGAGGTGATACCGTTTAATTAAAAGCACTAAAAGGAAACTGCCTGTGATCAAATGTAGGCTCCTCCATTTTGTTGTAATTCACTGAACTTCTGCCAGCCTTGGTTTCTTCATTTGTGGGATGGGGGTGTTTCTCATGCCCACTTGATACAGAGTGAAGATCAAGTGAAATTATGCTTGTGAAGTGCTTGCTGGTTCCTTACAATCCCTGGGTAAATAGTAAACTGCCATTTTTGGTTGTAGAGATTATATGAGAGATGACAATCTGGAGCAAAGAGAGTAACATTATATCCCATTTATGTGGCCTCTGAGTCATTTATGTATATCTATGCATCCACTTAACTGTAGCTGAAAGCAAAATACTGTCATTTTTTAAAAACTGTATCAGTTTCATTACAAGAATTTGGAAACTGTCAAGGAAGTTGACCCTATTGCCAGAAGTAATAATAATAATTTAATTAATATGCAAGAAATTACATTGAGAAAAAAATTGTCATTTAATGTAGATGATACATTTTATCTGTCCAGAGTGATTGAAAGCCAGCCTGAAACTATTTAGCATTTTTACGGGTATCAGCAAGGTTAATTATCTAAGGAATGGTAAGGAGCTGAATTCCTTTATGCCCCTCTCCAATTTGTGATGCTGTCATAACGGTTTTCACGAGACTTGGGTATATGTCTTTATTTTAGTGTGCTTTTGAAAGTCTCAGTTTCCATAGTAAAAATTTAAGATCAGAAATGTTGCAAATATGTGCTCACTAACAGTGCTTTTCCTGTAAAGTACAAATTAGTCTATCACCAATGTGCTGTAAGGTAGAAAATTCTCTTTTGCTGTTTAGTTGCTAAGTTATGTCCAACTCTTTGCAACCACATGGCCTGTAGACCACTAGGCTCCTTTGTCTATGGGATTCTCTAGGGAAGAATACTGGAGTGGGTTGCCATTTTTTTCTCTAGGGAATCTTTCCAACCCAGGGATTAAACCTGTGTCTCCTGCATTGTCAGGTTGGTTCTTTACCACTGAGCCACCTGGGAAGCCCCTAGAAAAATCTATAAACACCTCCAAAAATGTTATCAAAGGGAAGTTGAAAGCTGCTTTTCAGGGTAGCATTTGTCCCTGTTTCTGTCACCACTAAGTATGGTAAGTTGGGTAGTGAGGATAAGAACCTTTCCAGTCCTGTCAGGATATGTAGGGATATGTGTAGGGTGTGTATATTTCCTCATCTGGAATCTTTCTCATCAATAAATTCTTTCTTAGGCTGGTTTTATGCAAGTGTTAGTATTTGTCATGGTTCACTTTTGTATTCATCCATTTCCTTTGGATATGGAAATGATGTTTTTTGTATTTTCTGGGCCTCCTAGCATATCAGCAGAACAGTGGCTGACTTATCAAGTCTTAGGATGGCTCTTTTCTTATGGTTTTCCACAGCCTTCACTGAATTTACCCTGAAATTCATCATGCATTGAAATTACAAATTAGATAATAAATATCTTAGTGTCAAACATGAAAGCATCAGCAAAACTGCTTTGTGAAAAGAGAAGACTCTTGCTGGGGAATCCAGTGTGTCTCTTCTCACAGACGACTTGGTTTATTTCTTTATTCAGCCAATGTATGGTGAGCATCTATTGTGAGCTAGGGGCTGTGCCAGGTTTGCTGCTTATTATCTGCATGATACTTGTCCTCTCTTGGATTTCAATTTCCTTGTACGCAAAATGGGAGTTTGGGTCAAATAAGCCTAGATTTCAGCAAATAGTGCTGTATTTAATTTCAAATAAGCTGATAATTAATGTTGACATAGCAACATTTTCTGAACATGTTTGACAATTGCCTGTAAGGATCAATTGAAACATAGAACATGATGATTCAAAGAGGTTGAGCTAAAGAAATTCTAAAAATTCTGTATAACTCTGCTTGTTGACTTTTAGCACTTAACTACCATGAGATTTCATAATACCATTCAGAAAGCCTTACTTGGGATATTATCTAATTGTTCCCTCTATATATTCGAGAGATCTCTTTTTTTATTTCTACCTCCAATACTGGCTCTTAAGAGACTATCTCATTTACAGATGAGGAAACTGAGGTGCAGAGAAGTCAAGTAATTTTCTTAAAACCACACTGGTAGGATAAGAAACTTTCTTTGGGTTGGACTCTTAAAATGCCTGTAATGAGCCCAACTCTATTCAACAAACTTTTTACCCTGCCCTGAAGGATACCTGCTTTAATGTTCTTTGATGATTTTAATGCTTCTGAAGGTGGCAGCATCCCTTTTTGCTCTGATTTTTTTCTAACTCAAACAACTACCACTTTAGGAATAGGCTCCTTTTGACAGTTACTGAAAAAAATATTTGTGTTTCTCCCCTTGAGTATGACATTTTGCAGTCTGTTTACTTGAGTTGAATCTTACCCAAGGCCTTTAAAACTACAGAATTTGAGTTGTTGCTGTGTTCCAATCTTGTACAGATGTAGGTGTTATTAGCCAGGTTAAAATACCCTCCTCCTCAACCCATTACCACCACCACCAGAGATGACAAAATGGCTATTTGAACTTTTCCTGCAATTTGATGTATGTCATTTTCATGATGCAAATCTAATATCAGTTAAATGTCTATCCTCTGCAAATTCTTATCAACAAGTGATCTCAGAAAGGTTTTCTCTTCAACTTGCACATTGCTTCCTCTTTGCTTTGCTGCTAAACCTGTCCCCTCACTGCCCTACTCTGCCATTTCTTTTTCATGACACTTTCCGATGTTCACACTAGCAACTTCCTCAGATTTAGTCTGGATTCCAGAGTTGGTACATTCCCATCCTATATAGTGGGTTGGCCAAAAAGTTTTGTCGAGTTTTTCCATGATATTTATTGTGAGGATCAACATGGAATTTGAAAACTGTACCACCCTCAAAAACTGTCCAGGCTTTCCCAATCCATCCCGCTCCTATTCCATCCTGCTTTTTTATATTGTCTCTTTGCCAATTTCCCTCCCCTCTCCCCAAACTCAGCCTCTCCACAGGCTATGGTGACCCTCTCCATTTTTCCAAAAAAATATGCCATGTTTTCCTAAGTCACCACTAATTTGCTCCTGCTGGTTGTTTTGCCATTTCCTACCCACTGCACCTCTGCACATTCATGAAAACTCTTTCATCTTTCAAGATCCAATTCATTGAAAGCTTCAGAGACTCTGTTGAGCCAATGTCATTTCTTCTCTTTTGACTTCACTGCATTTTTTTTCAAACCTGATTGTAACTCTTACTGTGAAGAGAGGTTATTATAATATATATATTATATATTGATTAGCATTATTATTATATTATATATATAACATTATAATTATATTACTAATATCTATTAATTAACGTTTATATATATGTTTATATATATTATTATATTAAACTGACTGGGTCTGTAAGTCAGTCTCCATCAGTGGAAAGTGAGATGTTCAGGACAGACTTTCTTGGGGACTTCCCTGTTCATCCAGTGGTTATGATTCTGTGCTTTCAATGCAGGGTGCACTGAAAGGAACTAAGGAACTAAGTCAGAAACTAAGATGCCACATGTGCTGTGGTGTCACCAAAAAAAAAAAAAAAGACATTTTTTTTTCTTGAATATATCTTCTATTTCTCAGTTCTTCCTGGAACACAGTAGGTCCTCAGCAGACACTGGAATGGCAAAACTGTGCTTAAATGTATTGCAGAATGGATTTAATTTAGAAATAGTTCATTTCTCCCCTGGTTAATTAGTTCATTTTGGATTTTTAAGTTCTTTTATTTTGGTGGTCATTTTTTATTTTGAATTTTATTTGCTTATCCTGATGTTTATATAATTATTTTAGAGATAAATCCTTATTCTCCTCCTGGCTACAGTGCCTATTCTTATTATCTTTTTTTCTCCTGTGTATCACTGTGCTTTGCAGCCTCTTTTAAGTCCTCATGACCCTGACTAGGCAAGGTTAGCACTCATCTAGCACATATGCTACCTCCCCCCTTTCCTGTGCCCTTGGCAGACATCACTAGTTAATCCCAGTTTAGAAATCTTAGAATCTTCCCAACACATCACTCCAGAGATGCCATGTGATTGAAAAAAGATGTCAGAAAATTAATGACTGTAATAATGGATTATCTTTCTTTTTCTGGAAATGGGAGCTCTTCAGTTCAGTTCAGTCTCTCAGTCGTGTCCAACTCTTTGTGACCCAATGCACTGCAGCATGCCAGGCTTCCCTGTCCGTCACCAACTCCCAGAGTTTCCCCAAACTCATGTCCGTTGAGTCGATGATGCCATCCAACCATCTCATCCTCTGTCATCCCCTTCTCCTCCTGCCTTCAATCTTTCCCAGCATCGGGGTCTTTTCAAATGAGTCAGCTCTTCACATCATGTGGCCAAAGTATTGGAGTTTCAGCTTCAGCATCAGTCTTTCCAATGTACACCCAGGACTGATCTCCTTTAGAATGGACTGGTTGGATCTCCTTGCAGTCCAAGGGACTCTCAAGAGTCTTCTCCAACACCACAGTTCAAAAGCATCAATTTTTCGGCACTCAGCTTTCTTTATAGTTCAACTCTCAGATCCATACATGACTACTGGAAAACCATAGCCTTGACTAGATGAACCTTTGTTGGCAAAGTACTGTCTCTGCTTTTTAATATGTTATCTAGGTTGGTCATAACCTTCTTTCCAAGGAGTGAGCGTCTTTTAATTTCATGGCTGCATTCACCATCTGCAGTGATTTTGGAACCCAGAAATAAAGTCTGCTCTTACCAGGTGTGTTATGAGTATAAATCAATTTTCTATTGGACTTTCTATGTTATTTGAAAATAATTGAATATTGACATTAGTTGATTTTAGCATGGAAGATAAAACTTACTTGCCATTTCTGGACTGGAAGATTTTTTTCCAGAGCTTCCAGTTACTCTTTCCAAGGTCAGGACCTGATTGCTTTTAGAACAAATACATATTCCTTACCTTCCTTATTTCTGAAACTTGAGTCCTTCCTTAAGAAATTATGGATCTAGTATTAGAATTCTGGGAAAGTTTAACAAGCCACCAGACTTGATCCCTTAAGACTTAAGTTAAGAAGCACTTCTGCAACATTTTACCAAATATAAGATGACTGAAGAGCCGTTTCTATAGTTTGAAAATACTATTAATGTTAAAGCCTGGAAATTTTCCAGGTTTTAAAACACTACTTTTAATAGATAATTTTCAAACTAGAGTCCAAGAAGGCTAGGTTTAGTAGTAAAGATATCTAGATTGTGTGTCTGACAGGTGGTATCTTATCTCTGAACAATATTTTAATGTAATTATTTTTGGTCTAACAAATTATATAGAAAAGTCTGATGGAAAATTGATTTAAAACCATAATACAGTTGGTAAAAGCTCCATTCCCCAGAAACAAGTATAATCCATTTGTTGTGGTCACTAATTTTTTGACATCTTTCTTCTATCAGTTTCTATAATGAAAGCACATAATTTCTTCCCAGAAAAGGTTTTCCACAAGTACATATACATGGTCTAGGTACCATTTGAGGATGTATCAGTATTTGGATTCACATAACTCCATCTCTGGATTAAAAGTTTGGAACCCTTCCTATAGTGATGTAGAAAGCCTTGTGACCCTAATTTTAAGTAGTGTCCTTCCTCTGTTACTATTTCTGATAAATGGTCCAGCAGGATGTGTTCTATTGTCTCTGACTGCTTCATGCATAATGATAGTCTTGAGATATATCCATGTTCTTGTGTATAGTAATAGATTGCTCATTATTGTCCTAAAGTATCAGTGTGTGAACTTATCATAATTTTTTGTTCATTCTCCTTTTGATGGACATCTTTGCTGTTTTCGGTTTGGGAATATTAAAAACCGTGCTGTTGTAAGCATTTGTGAACAAATCTTTGTGTGAAAATAAATTTTGATTTCTTTCAGGGTAAATATCAGTGACATTTGTTTATATTCTTTTGCACTCTAACCATAAGTGAAACTTTCACTCCTCCAGTTTTAAATAAAAAATAACCATCTGATTTATTAAAGAAAACCAGTTGAACAAGAGAAAAACACATAGTTATGAAAAAAAGACAAATATTAATAATGATGTGAAATCACTACCAAGCTAGATAATATGAAGGACAGAAGAATATATTTAAAATTCTCTCATGAGTATCCTTGTTAATAGTTAAAAAGATAATCCACCCATAAGACAAGTACAGAACAGGATAAAGAAAGAACAATTAGATAATAAGAAATATCTCTTGTAAATTCAGTATTTTTGTTAATGAAAGTTTGAAAATAAAGTATAGATCTAATAGGACATAGAAAAAAGAAATCTAGTAGTATTAAGAAGCCAAATATAGAACAGTGTAGGAATCCTTCACCTCATTAAAAAGATCTCCAGAGATGACAGATAAATTTGATGCATTGGGAGTATTTTACTATTAAAGAAATGTAAAAGTCATATCATAGAGAGACGGTTGAATTTATATTTCACAAGCCAAGTGACAAAATGGGAAGTAAATAAATATTCCTGATGTGTCAGCTTCAAGTTTCAGAATTCTGAGAATAGAGTGGTCTCAAACGCTTCTAGAACAGGGAGAAAAGAAAACCTGTTACAAAATTTTTGTCTTAATCAAACTTTTTATCAACATTAGAATCATTAAGTTAATTGAACAGTTTCTTGTGTTTTCTCAGGAAAAAACTATTTTGAGCCTAGAATTCAGTTCTAAGCCAAAAGGTAAGTGAAAACAATATTTTAAAACATCAAGATATTGAAATCTTTCATGTACCCTTTCTGAGTATATTCCTGAAAATTAAGAATGAAATTATAGAAACAATTAGTAAAGGTTCCAAGAAATGGTGAGGCCAATGAAGAGTCTCTCCAAAAAGTCACACATGACAGTTGTGCAGGTTTAGAAAGCCTTTGGTCAAAATTGAAGAAGTCCAGGAATTCTAGGAAGATATCTTCAAGTAGAAAATATTTGCCAATGAGCTGAGGGATGGGATGTGAAGAAACCGTGTCTGTTGTCTTCAAGGAAAAGAAGAAAGACGATTCAAACCACAAACTCAGCAAAAACAACAACAAAAAGTGTATTAGGAAATCACAGTCCAAATCAAAAGCATAACAAGAACAACAACAACAAAAAGAATCTCTTTGACTTTTGTGGTTTAAGAGTTATGACATTAAATCTGAAGAGAAATAAATGCCATTTTAGTATACTACCTGACTGTCCAATGAACAATTTATATAGTCATAATAATCTCTTTTCGAACTTTAGGATCTGCCTATAAAGCAAGCACACCAGCAAGTTAACCAAATGTTATAAACCTTGACAATGAAAGTAAGGGCAAGGTTGACAGCCAATGTTAGGTTTAGAGTCAAAGCTGAAATAAAGGTGACCTCATGAATATCTTTAACAAAATGGAAAGGTAAGATTTTCCCACATGAAATTAATGAAACGTGACAAAGTTTTAGATGTTTTTACTTAGTTATTTTTCAAAATCAATTTATTTTACCTGGAGGCTAATTACTTTACAGTATTGTGGTGGTTTTTGCCATACGTTGACATGAATCACCCACAGGTATACATGTGTCCCGCATCCCGAACCCCACTCCCACCTCCCTCCCCATCACATCCCTCTGGGTTGTCGCAGTGCACCAGCTTTGAGTGCCCTGCTTCATGAACTAAACTTGGACTGGTCATCTATTTCACATTTGGTAATATACATGTTTCAGTGCTGTTCCCTCAAATTATCCCACCCTTTCCTTCTCCACAGGATCCAAAAGTCTGTTCTTTATATCTGTGTCTCTTTTGCTGTCTCACAGATAGGATTGTTGTTAGCATCTTTCTAAATTCCATGTATATGGGTTTATGTAATGTATTGGTGTTTTTCTGTCTGACTTAGCTCAGTCTAATAGGTTCCAGTTTCATCCACCTCAGATGTGTTCTTTTTAATATCTGAGCAATACTCCATTGTGTATATGTATCACAACTTTCTTATTCATTTGTCTGCCGATGGACATCTAGGTTGCTTCCATATCCTAGCTACTATAAACAATGCTGCAGTGAACACTGGGGTGCACGTCTCTTTCAGTTCTGGTTTCCTCTGTGTGTATGCCCAGCAGTGGGATTGCTGGGTCATATGACAGTTCTATTTCCAGTTTTTTAAGAAATCTCCACACTGTTCTCCATAGTGGCTGTACTAGTTTGCATTCCCACCAACAGTGTAAGGAGGGTTCCCTTTTCTCCAAATCCTCTCCAGCATTTATTGTTTGTACAGTTTTTGATAGCAGCCATTCTGACCAGTGTGAGATGGTACCTCATTGTGGTTCCCTTTGCATTTCTCTGATAATGAATGATGTTGAGCATCTTTTCATGTGTCTGTTCTCCATCTGTATGTCTTCTTCAGAGAAATATCTGTTTAGTTCTTTGGCCCATTTTTTGATTGGGTCATTTTTTTGTTTCTGGTATTGAGCTGCAGGAACTTCTTGTATATTTTTGAGATTAATTCTTTATCATTTGCTTTGTTTGCTGTTAATTTCTCCCATTCTGAAGGCCATCTTTTCACCTTGCTTATAGTTTCCTTCATTATGCAAAAGCTTTTGCTTTAGGTCCCAGTTGTTTATTTTTGGTTTATTTCCATCACTCTGGGAGGTGGGTCATAGAGAATCATGCAATTTATGTCAGAGAGTGTTCTGCCAATGTTTCCCTCTAGGAGTTATATAGTTCTTGGTCCTACATTTAGATCTTTAATCCATTTTGAGTTTATTTTTGTGTATGTTGTTAGAAAGTGTTCTAGTTTGATTCTTTTACAGATGGTTGACCAGTTTTCCCAGAACCATTTGTTAAAGAGATTGTCTTTTCTCCATTGCATATTTCTGCCTCCTTTGTCAAAGATAAGATGTCCATAGGTACGTAGATTGATCTCTGGACTTTTTATTTTGTTTCGTTAATCTATAGTTTTGTCTTTGTGTCAGCACTATACTGTCTTGATGACTGTAGCTTTGTAGTATAGTCTGAAGTCAGGCAGGACTATTCCTGCAGTTCCATTCTTCTTTCTCAAGATTGCTTTGGCTATTCAAGCCTTTTTAAAATTTCTGTACAAATTGTGGAATTATTTGTTCTAGTTCTGTGAAAAATACCATTGGTAGCTTGATAGGGATTGCATTGAATCTACAGATTGCTTTGGGTAGTATACACATTTTCACTATATTGAGTCTTCCAATCTGAGAACATGCTATATGTATTTATCTATTTGTGTCATCTTTGATTTCTTTCATCAGTGTTTTGTAGTTTTCTATATATAGGTCTTTTGTTTTTTGAGGTAAATTTATTCCTATTTTATTCTTTGTGTCACAATGGTGAATGGGATTATTTCCTTAATTTTTCTTTCTGTTTTCTCATTGTTAGTGTATATTAATGCAAGGGATTTCTGTGTGAATTTTATATCCTGCAACTTTACTATATTCATTGATTAGCCCTAGTAATTTTCTGGTGGTGTCTTTGAGCTTTTCTATGTAGAGGATCATGTCAACTGCAAACAGTCAGAGTTTTGCTTCTTTTCCAATCAGGATTCTTTTATTTCTTTTTCTTCTCCGATTGCTGTGGCTAAAACTTCCAAAACTATGTTGAATAGTAGTGGTGAGAGTGAGCATCCTTGTCTTGTTCCTGATAGGGTACATGCTTTCAATATTTGCCATTGATGATAATGTTTACTCTGGGTTTATCATATATGCCTTTTATTATGTTAATATATGTTCCTTCTATGCCTGCTTTTGGGAGAGTTTTTACCATAAATTGGTGTATTGAATTTTGTCAAAGGCTTTCTCTGCATCTATTGAGATAATCATATGGTTTTTATCTTTTAATTTGTTAGTGTGGTGTATCACATTGATTGATTTGTGAATACTGAAGAATCCTTGCATCCCTGGGATAAAGCCCACTTGGTCATGATGTATGATCTTTTTAATATGTTGTTGGATTCTGTTTGCTAGAATTTTGTTGAGAATTTTTGTATCTATGTTCATCAGTGATATTGGCCTGTAGTTTTCTTTACTGATGGCATCTTTGTCTAGTTTTGGTGTTAGGGTGATGCTGGCCTCATAGAATGAGTATCGGAGTTTACCTTCCTCTGCAATTTTCTGGAAGAGTATGAGTAGGATAAGTGTTTGCTCTTCTCTAAATTTTTGGTAGAATTCACCTGTGAAGGCTTCTGATCCTGGGCTTTTGTTTGTTGGAAGATTTTTGATTACAGTTTTGATCTCTGTGCTTGTGATGGGTCTGTTAAGATTTTCTATTTCTTCCTGGTTCAGTTTTGGAAAGTTGTACTTTTCTAAGAATTTGTCCATTTCTTCCAAGTTGTCCATTTTATTGGCATATAGTTGCTGATAGTAGTCTCTTATGATTCTTTGTATTTCTGTGTTGTCTGTTGTGATTTCTCCATTTTCATTTCTAATTTTGTTGATTTGATTCTTCTCCCTTTTTTTCATGTTGAGTCTGGCTAATGGTTTGTCTGTTTTATTTATCTTCTCAAAGAACCAGCTTTTAGTTTTGTTGATTTTTGTTGTAGTCTCTTTTGTTTACTTTTCATTTATTTCTGCTCTAATTTTTATGATTTCTTTTCTTCTACTAACCCTGGGGTTCTTCATTTCTTCTTTTTCTAGTTGATTTAGGTGTAAAGTTAGGTTATTTTTTGGATTTTTCTCTTATTTCTTGAGGTAAGCTTGTATTGCTATGAACCTCCCCCTTCTCACTGCTTTTACTGTATCCCATAGGTTTTGGGTATTGTGTTTTCATTTTCTTGTTTTTATTCATTTTTTTATTTCTTCTGTGATTTGTTGGTTATTCAGAAGCTTGCTGTTTAACCTCCATATATTTGTATTTGTAATAGTTTTTTTTTTTTCCTGTAGTTGGCATCTAATCTTACTGCATTGTGATCAGAAAAGATGCTTTAAATGATTTCTTTTTTTTTTTTTAATTTATCAAAGCTAGATTTATGGCTCAGGATGTGATCTATCCTGGAGAATGTTCCATGTGCACTTGAGAAAAAGGTGAAATTCATTGTTTAGGGGTGAAATATTCTATAGATATCAATTAGGTCTAACTGGTCCATTGTATCATTTAAAGCCTGTGTTTCTTTGCTAATTTTCTGTTTGGTTCATCTATCCATAGGTGTGAGTGGGCTATTAAATTCTCCCACTATTATTGTGTTACTGTTATTTTCTCCTTTCTTACTTGTTAGCATTTGCCTTACATATTGAGGTGCTCCTATCTTGGGCACATACATATTTATAATTGTTATATCCTCTTCTTGGATTGTCCTCTGATCATTATATACTGTCATTCTTTGTCTCTTTTCATGGCCTTTATTTCAAAGTCTCTTTTATATGAGTATTGCTACTCATGCTTTCTTTTGGTCTCCATTTGCATGAAATATCTTTTTCCAGCACTTCACTTTCAGTCTGTATGTGTCCCTTAGTTTGATGTGAGTCTCTTGTAGACAGCATATATAGAGGTCTTGCTTTTGTATCCATTCAACCAGTCTTTGTCTTTTGGTTGGGGCATACAACCCATTTACATTTAAGGTAATTATTAATAAGTAGGATCTTGTTGCCATTTACTTTGTTGTTTTGGATTTATAGTAGTAGTTTATAAACCTCTTCTGTGTTTCCTGTCTAGAGAAGATCCTTTAGCATTTGTTGAAGAGCTGGTTTGGTGGTGCTGAATTCTTTCAGCTTCTGCTTGTCTGTAAAGCTTTTGATTTCTCCTTCATAGTTGAATGCGATCCTTGCTGGGAACAGTAATCTGGGCTATAGGTTTTTCTCTTTCATCACTTTAAGTATGGCCTGCCATTCCCTTCTGGCCTGAATAGTTTATATTGAAAGATCAGCTGATATCCTTCTGGGGATCCCCTTGTGTGTTATCTGTTGCTTTTCCCTTGCTACGTTTAATATTTGCTCTTTGTGTTTGATCTTCATTAGTTTGATTAATATGTGTTCTGGGGTGTTTTGCCTTGGGTTTATCCTGTTGGGACTCTCTGGGTTTCTTGGACTTGGGTGGCTACTTCCTTCCCCATTTTAGAGAAGTTTTCAACTGTTATGTACTCAAGAATTTTCTCGTGGCCTTTCTCTTTGTCTTTTCCTCTGGAACTCCTATGATTTGAATGTTGGGATGTTTAACATTGTCCCAGAGGTCTCTGTGGTTGTCCTCATTTCTTTTAATTCTTTTTTCTTTTTTCCTTTCTGCTTCATTTATTTCCACCATTCTGTCTCCCACCTCACTTATCCTATCTTCTGCCTCAGTTATTCTACTGTTGGTTCCCTCCAGACTGCTTTGGATCTCAGTTATTGCATTATTCATTATTGATTGACTCTTCTTTATTTCTTCTTTATCCTTGTGAAACATTTCTTTCATCTTCTCAATCCTTGTCTCTAGTCTATTTAGCTGTAACTCCATTGTGTTTTTAAGATTTTGGATCATTTTTACTATCATTATTCTGAATTCTTTTTTTCAGGTATACTCTGTATCTCCTCCTCTTTTGTTTAGTTTGGTGGGAATTTATCATGTTCCTTTACCTGCTGAATATTTCTCTGCCTTTTCATTTTGTTTAGATTGCTGTGTTTGGGGTGCCCTTTCTGTGTTTGGGTTGCCTCTTTATTGTGGAGCCTGCTTCCTATGGGTGGGGTTGGACTATTGGTTTGTCAAGGTTTCCTGGTCAGCAGAACTTGTGTCTGTGTTCTGGGAGTTGGAAATGAATCTCTTTTCTCTGAAGTGCAACAGTGTCCAGTAGTGAGTTTTGGGGTGTCTATGGATTTGGCATGGATTTGGGAAGTCTGTCTTTTAATTTTCAGGGCTGTGTTTCTGCTTTGCTGGAAAATTACTGTGGTGTGTCTTGCTCTGGAACTTGTTGGCTCTTGTGTGGAGCTTGGTTTCAGTGTAAGAACAGAGACTTTGGGTGAGCTCTTGTCTATCAATGTTCCCTGGAATCAGGAGTTCTCTGATGTTGTCAAGTTTTGGACTTAAGCCTCCTGCCTCTGCCTTTCAGTCTTATTCTTACAGTAGCCTCAAGACTTCTCCATCCATACAGGACAGATGAT
This sequence comes from Capricornis sumatraensis, assembly GCF_032405125.1. Taxonomy (NCBI): domain Eukaryota; kingdom Metazoa; phylum Chordata; class Mammalia; order Artiodactyla; family Bovidae; genus Capricornis; species Capricornis sumatraensis. The sequence continues at coordinate 67,010,814 of NC_091077.1, forward strand.
AAAGCATCTAGGTTAATGGTGAAACAGTTCTCCACATTGAGGGACACCTAAAGAGGTTCTCAGAGTTACATGGAGAAGAGAAGAGGGAGGAGGGAGATAGAGGTGGTGAGGAGGAGAAGAGGGGCAGTCCAAAGGGAGAGACCAATCTACCCAGTAAGCTGTTCCCTAAGTGTTCTCCACAGCCTGGAACACCCAGAGAGATTCACAGAGTTAAACAGAGAAAAGAAGAGGGAGGGTGGAGATAGAAGTGACCTGGAGGAGAAAAGGGAGAGTCAAAAGGAGAGAGCAATCAAGCCAGTAATCACAACCCTAAGTGAAAATGGATACTGAAGATGAGATTCTTAAAGGTGCAAAATTGATAACAAATATCAAAAAGCAAAGATTAAAAATCTAGAGTAGAGGTTAGATTCTCAAAAATACAATATTAAAAATACAAAGCAAAATCAATCACAAAAATTATAAAAAATATATCTATGAAATTTGCTTTAAAAATAGGGTCTTTTTTTGCAAAGTAATAGTAGGTTATAAAAATGAAAATTAAAGGAGTAATAAAGAACTTCAATTTGAAAAAAAAGATCAAAAAGTAATAATAAATAGTATATCTAGAAATTTCTCTGGCACTGTTATGGGCAGTATGGGGTCAGTTCAATTTCAGATAGTTCTTGTTACTGTCTGTTCTTGTTCTCAAAGTCTATAGGCCCCCTCCAATGCTTAATCAATGTTAACGACAGGGTTTTAATCTGATGTTCCTGTCACTTCCAGAGCGGTTTCCTCTTCTTTGTTTATTTTGGCTTCCTCTGTTTGCAAGTCTCTTCAATGTCTAATTTCCACCCTAACACAAGGGGGCAAAGGTGGTCACTTATTTAGGCTCACTTGTTCAGTTGTGTTGTGGGGAGGGAGGGACACTGCAAACAAATATTGCTGACGTGTGGAGAGTGCTCGCAGTGTGTGGACCACACTGGGTTTGCCCCAGCTCAAGGTGGTGTGTGCTTCCTGGGTCTACACTGCTTAGGCTCCGGGGTGTTTTGCAGGGGCACTATCCAAAGCGGGCCCTGCATTTTGTATACTTCCAAGGCCTAAGCCGCTCAGGTTCTTGGGTACTCTGCAAGGGCACAGACTTGGCTGGGCCTGTGTTCTGTGCCCTTCCCAGGTCCAAGCAGCTTAAGCGACCAGGTACTTGGTGAGTGTACTGTCCCAGGTGGGCCCTGTATCTTAATCACCTCCCTCGTTCTGGCCCCTTGGTATCCTTGGTACACCATGAGAACACTGTCTCAGGTATGCTGTGTGTCTCCTCTGGGGAGATGATCTCAGGCTGCAACCCTCTTGGCAGATGTCAACTGTCCAGCATCCCAGGAAGATCGGTTAGCAACTTGGAGCCTGTTCAAAGTTTGGTGGAGGATGCCAGTCTCTTGTGACTGAGATTGCAGCAGCCCCTTGCCTTCCGGCTCTGGCTGTCACCCACCTGCCTCTCTGCCTCTTGGAGGGGGAGGGGCCTGCATGCAGCAGGCTAGCTCTCCTTTGGTATTCGCTCAATTCTTTGTTCTGTGAGCAGGCTGGGCTGCGCCTTAGAGCCTTCCACAGGAAAGTTCTGTTTTGTTTTGTTTTTTTCTCTCTAACGATCCCACAGTTTGGGTTGCTATCTCACTTTAGCTCCCTCAGGTTGTCCTCCAGCATTCAGGTTCGCTCCTTACGCTAAGCACCTATTAGGCAACCTTCACCTCCCTGTCCAGTCCCCACTTGCTGGTGGCGGACATGAGCATCTGGGCTACTTCTCCGCTGGCAGTCATAGTTAGGTGCGTAGTCTGTGTGTTTTTTGTTTTTTCTCCTGGTTATGTTGCCCTCCGAGATTGCAAAACTCCCCACAGGCCCGCCTGTGAGAAGGTTTCTTACTATGTGGAAATTGCTCCTCCTTCACAACTCCCTAGGATGTTAGGATGGGTCTCAGTCCCTAACTCTTGTGTCTCTCTTTTTGTCTTTTATATTTTGTCCTGCCTCCTTTTGAAGAGAATGGGCTGCCTTTCTGGGTGCCTGGTGTCTTCTGCCAGCATTCAGAAGTTGTTTTGTGGAAGTTGCTCAACATTCAGATGATCTTTTGATGATTTTAGGGGAGAAAGTGGTCTCTCTGTCCTATTCCTCCGCTATCTTGGGACCACCCCTCCAAATTTTACTTAAATTTATGAATATGACCATAGAAGAATAAAATTAAGTTGGGAGAAGGAAAAGTAAGTAAAATGCTTGCATTTCATAGAGTTAACAGATAGTATCCTAAAAGGTTAAACTATGAGAGGGATACAAGCCTCAAGAGCAGAGTTACTGAGAATTAACCACAGAGGCCATGAAGTATGGTGGATCGCTTCTGGAAGCCCAGATGGAAAGAGTGGAAAAGTAAACTATTGTGTTTCAGGATTATTTTGTTTTTTGCTCTGTTCTTGTGTTTTTCTGGGGGAAAAAATTTTAAAAGAAGCATAGGAAACTATACTCAATATCCTGTAATATCCTATAAGGAAAAATAATCTGTAAAAGAAAGTGTGTGTGTGTGTGTGCATGCATTATACACCTGAAACTAATGATATTGTAAATCAACTATATTTCAACTGAAAAAAAAAAGAAAAGGAATCCACCCTGGCCTCCAGAGAGATCACTTCTGATCCTTACAGACTCATTTTGTCTATAAGTATTGACAAAAATACTCTTCAAAAAATTATAAGCATGATCCTTATTCAAATATGTAATGAATGTATGTCAGAGGTTTCATTGAGCTCATTAATGAATGAGAATAAAAGCTAGAAAAGCTAGGTCAATAAGTATTTAAAGAAAGCGTGTCTGTGTAGTCCACCATGAAAGGTGTTGGGAATGAATTTGAATTTAGGACAAAGGGATTCATCCTACAGAGAAATCGAATTGTAATCTTCAAAGTATCTTTCCTCCAGGTTATAACTCTGCATGTTAACAAGTAGATTCTCAAAGTCTGAGCTCTAGTGAACTATAAAAATAGTGAAGGCAAACACTGGCGGATTCCCCTAGAGTGTTAAATAATCCTTGGGTGAGCTTGTTCAACAAGGTCCACGTTTAACTTTTGAAAGGGTACCTTTTAGTCTCTAGATTGCCAAGTTTTAGGTAACTTCTCTTTATTAAAAATCCCAAATAGTACCTCATGAAAGCTTCCCTGACCTTCTCACCATCTCATTTTTCTCTCCCTTTGTCTGTGTGTCCACAACATACTCTGTCATAGCAATACCAACATTATGTCTGTGGTTCCTTGATTTCTTCCATCCTCCAGCAGAAAGCAAGCTTTCTCTACACTGACCTTTTTCATAGAAAATTTTCAAGCTATTTGTTGAATTAATGATGTAACTCTGAAACGTTATTGGCTTCAAAAATGGTATAGACCTAACAGAAGCAGAAGATATTAAGAAGAGGTGCCAAGAATACACAGAAGAACTATACAAAAATGATCTTCATGACCCAGATAACCACAATGGTGTGATCACTCACCTAGAGCCAGACATCCTGGAATGCAAAGTCAAGTGGGCCTTAGGAAGCATCACGACAAACAAAGCTGGTGGAGGTGATGGAATTCCAAGTGAGCTATTACAAATCCTAAAAGATGATGCTGTGAAAGTATTACGCTCAGTATTCCAGCAAATATGGAAAGCATAGCAGTGGCTACAGGACAGGAAAAGGTCAGTTTTGCTTCTAATCATGAAGCAAGGTAATGCCAAAGAATGTTCAAACTACTGCACAAATGCACTCATCTCACATGCTAGCAAAGTAATGCTCAAAATTCTTCAAGCCAGGCTTCAATAGTACATGAACTGTGAACTTCCAGATGCTCCAACTGGATTTAGAAAATGTAGAGGAACCAGAGATAAAAATTGCCAACATCCACTGGATTATGGAAAAGCAAGAGAATTCCAGAAAAATTCCTCTTTCTGCTTTATAGACTATGCCAAAGCCTTTGACTGTGTGGATTACAACAAACTGTGGAAAATTTTTAAAGGGACGAAAATACCAGAGTCCACCTCACCCGCCTCCTGAGAAATCAGTATGCAGGTCAAGAACCAACAGTTAGAACTGGACATGGAAAAACAGACTGGTTCCATATCAGGAAAGGAGTACATCAAGGCTGTATATCATCAACCTGCTTATTTAACTTATATGCAGAGTACATCATGAGAAATGCTGGGGTGGATACAGCACCATCTGGAATCAAGATTGCCAGGAGAAATATCAATAACTGAGATATGCAGATGACACCACCCTTATGGCAGAAAGCAAAGAAGAACTAAAGAACATCTTGATGTAAGTGAAAGAAGCGAGTGAAAATGTTGGCTTGAAACTCAACATTCAGCAAACTAAGATCAGAGCATCTGGTCCCATCACTTCATGGGAAATAAATAGGGAAACAGTGGAAACAGTGGCTGACTATTCTTTTGTCTTCAAAATAACTGTAGATAGTGACTGCAGCTGTGAAATTGAAAGATGCTTGCCCCCTGTAAGAAAAGTTATGACCAAACTAGACAGCATATTAAAAAGCAGAGACATTACTTTGGAAACAAAGGCCTATCTAGTCAGAGCTATGGTTTTTCCAGTAGTCATGTATGGATGTGAGAGTTGGACTGTAAAGAAAGCTGAGTGCCAAAGAATTGATGCTTTTGAATTGGGGTGTTGGAGAAGACTCTTGATGGACCCTTGGATTGCAAGATCCAACCTGTCAACCCTAAAGTAAATCAGTCCTGAACAAACATTGGAAGATCTGATGCTGAAGCTAAAACTCCAGCACTTCTGGCCACCTCATGTGAAGAACTGGCTCATTGGAAAAGACCCTGGTGCTGGGAAAGATTGAGGCAGGAGGAGAAGGGGACGACAGAGGATGAGATGGTTGGATGGCATTGCTGACTCAATGGACATGAGTTTGAATAAGCTCTGGGAGCTGGTGATGGACAGGGAAGCCTGGCGTGCTGCAGCCTTGGGGTTGCAAAGGGTCGGACACCACTGAACAACTGAGCTGAACTGATCTTTATAATGCAGTGAAAAGAAATCAGAAATAAGAACACAGAAGGTGAATGATCAGTAAATGATTAGCTAGAAAATCTCCTACAGAATCTGTTGATGTGGCAATTTGTAAGTTGTCTCAGTAAATAGCCAGGAGAAATTCTCTTGTCTTTTACTGTAGTTATATGCATATCTTAAAGGAAGTAGAATTCACACAGAAGTACTGCCAGGCTAAATGATTTATTGTAGCCCCACATCATTCTTAGATCGTTGTAAAGCTTTTTATCTTAATACCAAATAAACTCTTCTCCTGTTTATTTCATACTTGGGGCTAAGGAATAGGGCCACTTTAACTTTCTTAAAACCCCTTAATCATATTTTTTTTCCCTGCTGTTAGCAATGATTCCTCTCCAAACACAACCTATGAAAACATTGTACTTGGAAACAGGAATGACTTTTGACTTGTCTTGTCTCAAAGAACACTTAGAGCTGCTGCTGCTGCTGCTGCTAAGTCGCTTCAGTCATGTCTGACTCTGTGCAACCCCACAGATGGCAGCCCACCAGGCTCCTCTGTCCATGGGATTTTCCAGGCAAGAGTACTGGATTGGGGTGCCATTGCCTTCTCCATAGAGCTTCTTGCCAGCCTCAAGAGTCTAAAAACTTCAGTCCAATCAAAAGAAGAAGCTGAATACTCCTAGCAGCTGTTTAGCATTATATATTTATATGTCTAAGTGGTATATATTGTCCTCTCCCCCCCAACCTCTCCCACCCCCCAACTAAGGGTCTTTGTTTGAAGTAGATTAAATTGACTCCTGTTGATATAACTGAACCATGGTCTTTTGAGTTAAACTTAGCATATATTCTGATAAACACACTGAATTATGTTTTGGATGGTACTCTGCAGGTGCTTTTTGTATCATCCTGGAATCAAGCTTTTCAGCTTATCTTGGAATGTCAGAGGTAGGCCTGGTTTTTTGACTCTCCCTTCCCAGTCTCGGGCAGTCCAGGGGATGACCTGCTCACCAGTTTCATCTTGGAGCACAGGCCCTTTAACTCTTCCTCATGTTGGGTTTGATGACTAGATGGCTCTCCAGTGAAGGTCAAATACTACAGATTCTAAAGGGGCTTAGAGAAGGGGCCAGAACTAAGGTGACGTGGCTAATTGGAGCTCTTGAGGAGTGGGAGGGCCCAGGCTCTCCTGAAGGAGGCTAGCACTACTCAGCTCCAGCGGGTTGTTGAGGCTATTTAAGTGAGCCTGTACTGTCCAAGGTTGTCTTTCATGAGGTGCTGGAAATGCAGATTTGTATATGCAGTTGCTTAATTATCAGCATGGCCTGTGGACTAAATGAGATGTCTTGGCAGGTGCCATTCACTTGGGAGCCAGCTGACCTCCCAAGACTCGACCTTGAGAACAAGGACCTCTTTAGCTTCCTAATTGCCCTTCAACTAATTATCCCTGTTTTCTTGTCTGTTCTCCATTCTGCAGCTAGATGAATCTTCTTTAAAATGCATACTAAATTGCATCTTTCCTCTGTCTCAGCCCTGCACTTCCTGTTAGATTTAAAAAGGCCAAGGCTTTAGTTTATGAGGCTCTTTCTAGTCTTCAGGTCTGCTCCCCTGTCACCACACTTTACCTGATTCTTTCTGTCCCCTCTTTCTGTGACTCCTTTTGTTTCCTCTAAACCTGTATACCAGCAACTCTAGACTTTGCCAGTGCCAGCCCACCCTACAGATGTTTCTCCACCCTGCTGCCCATGTCCTTGGTCTTCATTTGGGGAGCTTTCACACACCTTTCAAGGCCCAACTTTGCAATAAGAAACCTTTGCTAACCTCTTCTGCTGGGCTGATTCATCCTTTTCATATGTAGACAATGTGCCCTGACCCTCTATGTCATAATCATCAAACACTAGATTATGCTCATAATATCTCACTGGACTATAATTTCCCTCAATTGACAGGATAATTTTTGTCTTGTTTGATAGTTTCTCATCAGTACCTAATACAGTGTCATGCACGTAGGTAGTTCAGACCTTAATAAATAGGCATTGATTTGGCATTAAATTAACACTGCTTGTGGCAAACATGACATATTGTGAGGATATTAGATTTCATAAGAGGGAGACTGTGGCTTCCTCATGGTAATGTTTGGACTGGTGTTTTCTTTGTTTTGAGTCTTTCGGTTAAAATCTCTGATTTTGAAAGAGAAGGCAGTTGCATGCAGAAATTTTGCTTATTTTCATAATGAACTTGTTTTGCTTTTTGAATGATGGGTCATCAATTGTCCTCTATTGTCCTGAAAGACTCTGGCTGATCTTTAAATTTCCTTCATGACAATGAAGAGATGGAAGGACTCTCATAAACTCTAATACATAGTCTAATTTCATGTAGGCCTAGTGGTTGAAATCTTTAGTATTTCAAGGGCTCTTAACATAACTGGGATAGAAAAATATGTTGGTTTCAATAGGTAAACATATTGTGGAAAGAAAAATATTGAACATGTCATTACTCTGCATTTAAACTAAGAACAGAGAAGAACATAAGCAGTTCAGTTATACAGTAATATAAATCTGGGTACATAAAGGGCACCCAGTGGGGACAGGTGATAAATGGAAAGAAGGAGGGGCAGAGAGAGGTTGAGGAATAGGTAGAAGAAATTCTTGCTTTCTTTTTTCTCTTCCCGCCAATGAGTGACTCAGAAGATGAAAGGGCTAAAGCCCTGACAGTTTCAGATGTAGTTTGCTGAGAACATCAAGGGATGGAGAGGTGAGCTAAAGAGGACTAGCCTTATTGCATGTGCAAGTTCCTTTGCATAAGTCATTGTGTATGTGAATCATTTCAGTCACATATCAGAACAAGAGCCATTGCCCACGTGTAGCCATCCAACCCTTGAAGTGTATGTGAGAAGTCCAAACTGAGATGCACTGTGAGTGGAAAATACACAGAAGATTTTTAAGACTTTGTTAAAAAAAGGAATGTAAAATATCTCTAATAATTTTAATAAATTTATTGAGATAATTCACACACTGTGCAATTCACCTATTTCTAATACATGAAATATTGATTACATGTAGAAATCGTAATAATTTGGAGGTTAAAATATGTCATTAATGTGACTTTCACATTTTTCATATGACTGCTTGAAAATTTTAAATGGGTGTCTTTCACTATAGTATTTCTGTTGGAAGGCACTGCCTTAGATTGTGGCTTGTGTGGATACACAGTCAAAATGCCTTTTGCTCAGTTAATATATGTGCTTTCAGAATTAGAAATGTTATGGGCCTGCTCCTCCTCTTTTACTATTCACCAAAAGTATATTAGAAGCTATCTTTCTCTCTGAGATAGTTAGAAAATGATCTAGGTGGGGTTTGACTAGCAAATGAAGAGGAAGGAAATTGGTAAAATCTCCACTTTTCAAATATGTTAAGCCTCACTTGGTGTAAACATAACTCAACATGTATTCATATCAGTTCATTTTCCCCAGAGAATCTGCTAGATTGTCCTCTTCAAATGTTTCAAACATTGTTTGGAAACCCAGCTGGAGCACAACTTTCTGTTCATTCTGTGAACCAAAATGTTTCACACTTGCCACAAAGTCTTATGTAAATAACCTTGGAAAAGAACAGTTATGGTGAAGTGAATCAAAAATTAATTTTTTTCTTTCTGCCAAAAGCAGGACTTCATTCAGTTCCCTTATTGACTCCTCATGGGAACCTAGGATGTAATGGCATTTTTTTTAAAAATGTGGACATTGGTATATATAACTCTTTTCAAACCGTACTTACATTTCTATTACTATCTTCATGAAGGGAAGTAATTAGAAATCAAAGCTTTAAGAAAATAAATAAACATCACTGGCATTCTTTAAGACTGAATTTTCCTGAAATTCTGCTCCTTGTAGGATTGTATTTTTTACTTGCTTATACTTCATAGGCTCTTTTGTTGGTAGACCTGTGGGTGACCTTGACCTTGTCTTGGCTAACATATTCAAGGCCAAATCAAAGGAGAGGCATTTGTACATCCAAAGGATGTCCAGGCTGCACCCAAGGCCATTTAAATCTGGGCTAAGTCCCCTGCAGCAGTATCTTTATAGTTCCTTGGAGCAATTCCAGTGTGTGGCCAAGTTTGAAAACCACCGCGTTTAAGATGACCTAGCACAGCTGATTCTTGGAAACCACTTTGAAAGCTGGGAAGTACTTTTTACACGTGAAATATTATGAGAAGATTCCATAAAAGCTGTGCTGTTCTCTAAAACAAGGCTGGTTCTGAAGCCCCCTACCCAGTCCGCTTCTTGGTCCCTGTCACTGAGTGGTCCCTGGGGGGCTTCCCTGAAACTACAGGGCTCCTTGGAAGAACTGATTGAAAACCACTGATCTAATCTGAGATCCTCACTTGACAGGCTCAAACCTGTTCTGTGACCTGCCCAAAGATATGTTTTTTCTTTCCCTCCCTTCATTGTCCCTCTTCCACCTCCACCCTCAATTTCTTTCCTCCCAGGGATGACTGCAGCTAGCTAAGGAGCTGAAATAAACTAAAACTCTGTCTTGGATTGCGACAGTGACCATACCTCTCACTTCTCTCCCTCTTCACCTTAGACCTCAGAGCCCTTGGAGGCAGGGAGGAAGCACCTTAGAACTCCCTAAGCACCAAGTATTGTTGGTGGACTAAATAAATAATGTCTGACAAATATATATATACTCTTATTTTTCATATGCATGCAGATGCCACTGTGATTAATGGAAAATAAATTCATTCAAAGTGATAATGTGTGCCTACTAGCTTTCTGTCATTATGCATTTTATCAATCAATAATTGCAATATTAATAACCCTTATTGAACATTTACTATGTGCCAGATGCTGCATTTAGTGCTTTATGTGAGTAGGTATTTTATTCAAGCATGATAAGAACCCTCAGAGGTAAGAATTGCTAGTTACCTCCATTGTGAAACAAAGAGGCAGAAGGGTGAACTAACCATCGTTTTTACATAACTAAAGCCACCTGACTCTAAAACTTTGCACTTAAGCATTCAACACAGCTACTTCTCAGCAGATAATCAGAGAAGTATTTTTTTCAGCAATCTCTTTTTCTTTTTAAAGGGATCTTAGTATCAAGAGGGCCGAATAGCACTGTGCTCTAATATGCCCCTTCTTACACTGCTTCCTCATTTCTCCACAATCTCTGGATGTAGCTCAGGGGCTGCACAGCAACTGTCCACTGGGATGAGGCAGGGAGTGCTACTAAGAGAACCAGAGGTCATATTTGCATTTTAAGCATGTAGGAAAATCTATATCATCTGATTTTTGTGAAGCACACTGCTCTGAGGCCAGCCACCCCTCACATCATGCTTCTGCTTTGGTTAGAAATGTAACAAAGTATTTCTTTACTATTTAAAACACATTACCATATCAGGAGCAAAGTAGTAAATGACCATAGACATTAAACCTCAGTGTCCATGTAGGGAGTGATAGTCAGGAGTGGCCTGGAGTACACATGTTCCCTCAAAATGGGCAGCTAATAATTCAGCTCTAAAAGATTGTGTGCGGCCCCTTTTTCTTTATTCTGGAGAATCTGGAAAATTGGATTTTTATGTAAAATAATTCAGTTTTCCAGTGTTGACTTAAGTGATATAAAAACTCGGAAAGCCTTCCAAGGAGTTAACAAAAATTCAGTTGACCTGCCAAAATTCTACCAAGTGTGCTTTGCCCTTTTTATGCATCTACCAGGGTATTTCCACTTTCTAGCTGTTTCTGTGTGAAACTGATTAATGTCATTTCAGGGGTTCCAAAGAACTCTGGTACCATAGTCCTTTATGTCTCAGCACAGAAAGAATTCAACAAAAAACAAAATGATAGATAAGAAGTGATTTATTAGAATACAATGCTTATGAGCCTTACAACTATGCTGGCAAGGGGGTACCACAGCTCAAGAACTTCCTGGGCTAAAGTTTTAGAGTCAAAGGAAAAGTGGGGAGGGGGAGAATAACTGCTTTTTCTTGAGCAGCCGTGCTTCCATCATCAGCTCCTCCACCAGGTTGAGCAGGAGAGTTTTCTTGTCCCTGCATGGTCAAGCTAGATACACAAATTATTGTTTTTTCTGTGTCCTAGGGATCATTAACATACTGAGCTCACTGGGCAAAATGTGGGTCTCATGCCACCATTGTTTCACTGTTTTGGGGCATGTCTTTTCCTTCTGTTGTATGGTTTTGTTGCTAAGCAAGTCTTGTGGTTAGCAAACCTGCTTTCTTGAGTAATTCACAATGGTGTCTCATACTTTTTCTATGCATAATCTCCTAGTGGAAATAACTTCTTAATCACCTATTCTGTTCCTTGTTGTGTGTGCTTAGTCATCATGTCCAACTCCCTGTGACCCTATGGGCTGTAGCCCATCAGGTCCTCTGTCCATAGGATTCTCCAGGCAAGAATACTAGGGTGAGTTGCCATTTCTTCCTCCAGGGCATCTCCCTCACCCAGGGATTAAAACTGCATCTCCTGTATTGGCAGGCATATTCTGTATCACCGAGCCACCTGGGAAGTCCTATTTTTGTCCCTTTACTCTGTCCCTGTCATACATACTTTTAGCATCCCAAGTAAAAGGGAACGTTCCAGAAGAGATCATAAAGGTACTAGTAATGCAAGTCCTTTGTACTGAAAATGTGTGAGGTGGGGCCTGTAGAGGAAATAGAAGTTGCAAAGGGTGCTCTGTAAAGTTAGCCAGAGTAGAAACAAGTCTTTCTGAATCCTAGTTCACTTTCCAATAATTCCCAAGTCTGACTGCAGAATACCACAAAGAGCATTAAAACCCAGCTATGCAGTTTACCCCAGGCCTACTGAATTAAATTCCAGGGGTGGGGACTAGACATGTGCATTTTTCATATCCCTGGATTACTCCAAGACAATTTCTCTGCAGAGAGGTAGTTGTTAATCACTGACTTCTGTCTGTGACTTCACACCCTACTGGGTGTGAACTAAAAATGCTGCCCGCCATATGAATAAATAAAGGTTGCCGCAGCCATCAGGCACTACAGCCACCTTTACCAACCACTTCACCTCCCCTCACCACCGCCCCACCGCTTGGTGAACCCTGAGGAAATTCGGGATGGAAACTTCATGCCCACCCTTGAATCATCAGACACTGCAGCCACCCTGATGGTGCACCCTGAGGAGATTCAGGGTGAGAAGCCCAGGATACTGGCCCCAGATAACAGAGGTACACATCAAAGGAATGAGTCCTGTGAGTCCTGAAAGGCTCTTGCATCTTCCAATACATTTATTTATTGTTGTTATTCAGTCTCTCAGTCGTGTCCAACTCTTTGCGACCCCATGGACTGTATCATGCCAGGCTTCCCTGTCCTTTTCTGTCTCCCGGAATTTGCTCAAACTCAGGTCCATTGAGTTAGTGATGCCATCCAACTATCTCATCCTCTGTTGCCCCCTTCTCCTCCTGCCTTCAGTTTTTCCCAGCATAGAAAAGCACTAAATTGCTTAACTTCAGATGTCTGATTTTCTTTAATTAACAGTAATCCTTTGATGTTCTGACTACCTGGTTTTTGTTGCAAAAACTCCTATATACCCTGGCTCCCCTACATGCCTCTTTCAGTCTCTCAGTATTATCTGAGATGCTGGGTCTCAGACTTAAGTCCTCAGTTTTGTCCACTGTGTAAAACCTGTCAACTTTTAGGTTGAATTTTTTTTTTTTTTTTTTTTTTTCAGTTTACCTGAGTCACAAATGAATTCTAATATAGACATACTTAGTAGAACCCTGGGCTTCCCTGATAGCTCAGTTGGTAAAGAATATGCCTGCAATGCAAGAGATCCCAGTTTGATTCCTGGGTCAGGAAGATCCACTGGATAAACGATAGGCTTCCCACTCCAGTATTTTTGTGCTTCTCTTGTGGCTCAGCTGGTAAATGATCCACCTGCAATGTGAGAGACCTGGAACTCTGGATATTCGCAGTTCTCTGTAATATTTGATTGTAAGACAGGATGGTTTACTTTTGCCTTCTAAGACAAATTCAAAGAGTAGAAATTGTTATTCATTGTATAGAAATGGTTCATTGTCATGGATCCCTGATGCTTGCCAAATTTTAGTTATAGCATGCTCAAAAATTTATTGTGTTTGAGATTCTAAGTTATTATGTGAGCGTCATTCCCAGGATTCCTCTCTAAGGCTAGAATAAAGAAATATACCAAACTTATTGAAAAGCAGTCTTTTGATAAGATGTTTCACTCAAGTCACTGAGATCTGTAATGTCTTCTCTTGTTGAGAATGAATAGCTGTCAACATAATAAAAGTAATTAAATAGTAAATAGGATTTAAAGCATCCCTTTTGTGTGCTAAAACTACACTAAATGCTCTTACATATTATATCTCATTTAATGGTCGTATGCAATGAGGTATGGGTATTCTTTTCAACATTTTATACTTGAGAAAACCATGACTTGGATTAGAAAATCTCCCCCCCCCCCAAAAAAAAAAAAAAGAAAAGAAAATCTTCCCTGGAAGGTGTAGTTAAGAATAAGCAAAGCCAGGTGTTGCGCTCCATAGCTGACCCCTCAGCTTTTTACATGGGTCTCATGAATGACTCTCCATCAACATCCTTTAAAAAGATCTTTTATCTCACTTGCTCAGAACCTCTATCCATCAGTATTCCCTCACTTCAATTTGGCCGTGGACACTATAAAAACTGGGATGAAGTTTAGTAAGGGGACAAACATTGTGCCACTAAGTATACAGTCAGAAATGCAAACTGTCTCCTGCAGTAGGTAAACAAGAGATTTCTTCATTCTGCACAACTTTTCTTCATTGTGTGAGGGAAGCATTGTTCTCTTGCTTTTTTTCACCCATATATTTATTACTTTGATCATGTGTGCTGCCACACAAAGGGTTTTGAAAATGGAACGTTTTCTTAACATGAGTTAAAGGAACTCTAGTATAATAGGACGGAGAAGGCAATGGCACCCCACTCCAGTACTCTTGCCTGGAAAATCCCATGGATGGAGGAGCCTGGTGGGCTGCCATCCATGGGGTCGCTAAGAGTCGGACACGACTGAGCGACTTCACTTTCACTTTTCACTTTCCTGCATTGGAGAAGGAAATGGCAACCCACTCCAGTGTTCTTGCCTGGAGAATCCCAGGGACGGGGGAGCCTTGTGGGCTGCCATCCATGGGGTCGCACAGAGTCGGACACGACTAAAGCGACGCAGCAGCAGCAGCAGTATAATAGGAAATGGCAACCCACTCCAGTATTCTTGCCTGGAGAATCCTATGGACAGAGAAGCCTGGCAGGCTACAGTTCATAGGGTTGCACAGAGTCGGACACGACTGAAGCAACTTAGCAGCAGCAGCATTATAATAGTTAAGTGCTTTTGGTCCTTTGGTTATATAACCTATTGTTTGATAGGAAATGGGGTACAATATAGTTTTGAGCCCTGGAATTGGAGGATTTTGAAATAATATGATGTCAAAATGTTAAATTCTGCAGTTACATTCAGATTTGGAAATAATGTGAATCACCCAAAACAGTCATCAAAAAGTACATAATGTTAAAATTTGATGACCCAAAGGAAAAGGAACCTGTATGTTTAGTATTTCTATATTAGGATATTAGTTTTACCAGCAAACAAAAAATCTTGCCATCATCGTGAAGATTAACTTATTATTGTGAAGATTCATGAATTCTTGAATTTCATGAATGTTGCCGGTAGGCATTTCTCTTTGGTTGCTTCATTATTTATGGAACTTCTGAGGGTTCTCCCATTTTAGCCTTAAGTTTCTATTGATGGAAAAAGACAATTGGGTGCTAGCAGTTTAGACACTAAAGCCAGTGATCTTCTTTTTGATTTTAATTTTTTTGACTGCATTGAGTTTTTGTTGCTGCATGTGAGTTTTCTCTAGTTGCAATGAGCTGGGGCTACTCTCTAGTTGCGATGCTTGGACTTCTCATTTTGATTTCTTCTCTTGTTGTGGAGCATCGGTTTTAGGGTGCTCAGGCTCAGTAGATGTGAAGCATGGGCTTAGTTGTCCCATGGCAACTTAGTGCTTCCTTAGTTGTCTCCTGGACCAGGGATCAAACTAGTATCCTTGCATTGCAAGACAAATTATTAACCACTAGACTACCAGGAAAACCCAAGCCAGTGATCTTTGCTGAGTCAAGCTCTGATCAACCATGTCTATATCTGTAGAGCAAAGGTATTGAATTTCATTGGATGGTCTGGGAAGCTGCCTTCGAAGTTAACCTATGAGTTCCCACCAATCTTAGACATGTTTGGCATCCACCATATGGGAAAGTGACTTTTTTCCATGAAGTTAAATTGGCCAGAGAAATAAATTTCCCTTATTTTTCCATCTAATGAATTAGGACACAGATGGCATACTGAAACTGAGATTGTAGCAGAGTTTAGAGAAACTGAATAGCACTGTACTCTGGCCCCAGCCACAGTAGGGAGCTATAACCACTTCTACTCTTAACGGAGTCAGAGGATAGTGTCAGGGAGGAAGAACCTCCCCTCTATACTTTTAGATTCTTCTGGCTATCTTAAAAATTAACTAGACTTGAGACAGATTAACAGAAGAAAATTAAACCAGAGTTTATTAACATGTATACATGGTACAAACCCAGAAAACGAGAGTGACTTGCCAACATGACTAGAGCCCTCACCTTAACTATCATCTTCAATTAAAGACAGAAGAGGATGTTGTGGGTGGTGGTTTGGGACTTCAAAGGCAGGAAGGCATTCACAGGAAGATGGAAAGCAAAGGCTTGGTCAACAAATGGTTTGCTGAGCCACACAGAGAAAATGGGACACCGAGTAGACTCTGATCTCTAGGCTCTGTAGAGTTTCCGCTAGCACACCTATCCCAGATTCTTTGCAGATATACCTAGTGATAGCTGTATTCTGGAACGGGTTCTCCAAATTCTTTTATGCAATTAGGGGTAATGTCAGAATATCCTCCTTTGTCTTTTGAGCCTTGATGGTTTTCAGCTTGCAATAGTCTACTTGCCAAAGATACATTTTGGGGTGGCAAATTTTGCTCCCTTGCAGAAGCCAGAGGTAACCTAACCCCACTCTCCTTCTGCTCCATAATTGCCTGCTAATGCCCCATATTGACCAAACCCAACCAAAAGTGTTGAAGACCAAGAAGCCTATTGGTAAAATCCATTCAGATCAGTTTCCAGGGTACTAGGAATCATAGATGGAGAAGGCAACGGCACCCCACTCCAGTACTCTTGCCTGGAAAATCCCATGGACGGAGGAGGCTTGTAGGCTGCAGTCCATGGGGTCCGCAAAGAGTCAGACAAGACTGAGTGACTTCACTTTCACTTTTCACTTTCATGCATTGGAGAAAGAAATGGCAACCCACTCCAGTATTCTTGACTGGTGAATCCCAGGGATGGGGGAGCCTGGTGGGCTACCATCTATGGGGTCACACAGTCGGACACGACTGAAGCAACTTAGCAGCAGCAGCAGGAATCATTCTGAAAGGGCAGATTGAAGGACTTCATTATCATCTATTTGCTCAAATGAATCTGTTCAGCAGACAGAATCAAGAACCTGGAAGGGATCTCACAAACCTAGACTTGGGATCTTCCAAAAATCATACAGCGTACTAGAGTAATGGAAAGGACTAGAATTGAGATCTTCTAGCTCTGACTGCAAATGTAAGTTTCTGCTGTAATAGCTATCATTGAATTTCACATCATCTGTATTAAATACCTGGATGTGAGCAATGTGGTTTTTCCTTTAACCATTGTTCAAGGTGGAACAGTTCTCATCATGCTTTCAAGAAGCAGAATGCTGTGTTTTGAAGAGAATGGGATTTGGAGTTTCCATCCCAGTACTACAACTTTGGGCTTCCCTGGTGTCCCAGACAGTAGAGAGTCGACCTGCAAGCCAGGATAAGTTCAATTCAGTTGCTCAAGTTGTGGCCGACTCTTTGTGACCCCATGAACTGCAGCACACCAGACCTCCCTGTCCATCACCAACTCCTGGAGTTTACCCAAATACATGTCCATTAAGTTGGTGATGCCATCCAACTGTCTCATCCGCTGTCATCCCCTTCTCCTCCTGCCCTCAATCTTTCCCAGCATCAGGGTCTTTTCAAATGAGTCAGCTCTTTGCATCAGGTGGCCAAAGTATTAGAGTTTCAGCTTTAACATCAGTCCTTCCAGAGAACACCCAGGACTGATCTCCTTTAGGGTGGACTAGTTGGATCTCCTTGCAGTCCAAGGGACTCTCAAGAGTCTTCTCCAAAACCACAGTTCAAAAGCATCAATTCTTCTGTGCTCAGCTTTATAGTCCATCTTCCACATCCATACATGACTACTGGAAGAACCATAGCCTTGATTAGACGGACCTTTGTTGACAAAGTAATGTCTCTGCTTTTTAATATGCTATCTAGGTTGGTTATAAGTTTCCTTTCAAGGAGTAAGCGTCATTTATTTTCATGGCTGCAATCAACATCTGCAATGATTTTGGAGCCCCCCAAAATAAATTCAGCCACTTTTTCCACTGTTTCCCCATCTATTTGCCATGAAGTGATGGGATTGGATGCCATGATCTTAGTTTTCTGAATGTTGAGCTGAGATTGTTGAGCTTAAGCCAACTTTTTCACTCTTCTCTTTCACTTTCATCAAGAGGCTCTTTAGTTCCTCTTCACATTCTGCCATAAGGGTGGTGTCATCTGCATATCTGAGGTTATTGCTGTTTTTCCCGGCAATCTTGATTCCAGCTTGTGCTTCCTCCAGCTCAGCATTTCTCATGATGTACTCTGCATATCAGTTAAATAAGCAGGGTGACAATATATAGCCTTGACATACTCCTTTTCCTATTTGGAACCAGTCTGTTGTTCCATGCCCAGTTCTAACTTTTGCTTCCTCACCTGCATGCATGTTTCTCAAGAGGCAGATCAGGTGGTCTGGTATTCCCATCTCTTTCAGAATGTTCCACAGTTTATTGTGATCCACACAGTCAAAGGCTTTGGCATAGTCAATAAAGCAGAAACAGATGCTTTTCTGGAACTCTCTTGCTTTTTTGATGATCCAGCGGATGTTGGCAATTTGATCTCTGGTTATTCTGCCTTTTCTAAAACCAGCTTGAACATCTGGAAGTTTATGGTTCAGGTATTGCTGAAGCCTGGCTTGGAGAATTTTGAGCATTACTTTACTATCGTGTGAGATGAGTGCAGGATACCCAGGTTCAATTCCTGTGTCAGGAAGATCCACTGGAGAAGTGAATGGCAACCCACTCCAGTATTCTTGCCTGGAGAATTCCATGGACAGAGGAGCCTGGTCGGCTACAGTCCATGGGGTTACAAAGAATTGCCAATGACTGAGCAACAAACACTTTCTACAGCTTTTGTTAACTTACATGACAGGCACTCTGAGCCTCATTTCCACCATTATAGGAATATCTGTCCTGCCTGTTTCACAAGATTATTTGAAGATCAGTAACCACCGGGCCTTATAAAATATGTGCTATCTATACAAAAATTTATGGTTGTTAATCATAATAATACAAACATAAAGAGAAGTTGTGAATTTTTGCTAGAGTAAAAATACAAGTTTTACTTATTTTTGATGCTTTGAATATCTATTGAGTAGTTTATTATAATATTTTATTTTAAAAAGATGACCAATTTTTAATGATCAGTTTTTTGAGATTAGGTTTCAGGCAAATGAATATCTAGCCACAAAATCTTAGAATCCTAACCACTGTGTATACCATATGCTTTCTCTCACAACTACCCATTAAAAATAAAAACTCTCACACTTTTTGCTTCAGGAAGCATTCTATTTCAGTTGTAGTAACTTTTTTCTGGTATATTAAGACTATTTATGAAATGTTTAATATACTTTATTGCTTCTGCTAAACACAGATGGAATAAAAATTGTAAACAGTAAAATTTATAAAATACAGTGTCTAAGGGAGAATAAAAGTCACTAATAATCTCCCAATTGTAGGAAGCAGCATTGTGTGTTTTAAAATATATACATGGATGTTTTTCTTATAAAAGAGGAATCCATTGTTGTAACATTTTCATTTAATATGTTTTGAACGTATGTCCCATGTCATTAACTATTTTAGGATAATTTTAATGGCTTTATAAGAATACCTTAATTTCTTTAACCAATCTCATATTGTTAAATATGTCAAGTATTGTAAAGTGTTTTTCATTATCCAGAAAACATGATGTTTTCAAAGACTGAATTTATAGAAACAATAGTAAATTGTAGCTCTTTAGCAAAGAAATGAGTTTTTCAGAAGATTAGTTTTCAGTAAATATTTGAGTCAGTATGATTTACTGTATTAAATCAGCTGAGACATATTTTAAGTCTTTAAGTCAAATTTTTCACAAGTGCTTCACAATAAGATACAATAATTACCTAATGACTAAAACTATCTCAGAAAAGGAAATATATCATCATCTTAAATAAGTTAAATTTTTAAACAATTATAACTTGAACATGGAAGGAAATTTGTTCCTTTAAGAGGCATGTATCAATGTGCAGATAAAGATCTGGCCCAACATCAGTCTTATCTCTACTAATTTGAGATTCTTGAATAATTGATTTCTTTAGTTTTTCTATTAAAAAAGGCTCCACTTCCTATATTTCATTCCTTCAATTCACTTATTGAAGTAATAAAGTAAACGTATTGTATAATTAAATTTATTTGAAAATATTCTTTATATTCACAAAGATGTTTCTTTATTAATATAAATCAACAACCATAACAAATCCAGTTTTTATTGCATTCCGTTCGTACAAGAGACTGTTAACAATAGGTGCTTTTCTTTAACTGTATTTTCTAATATGAAGCACTTTCACTTTGCAACCTTGAGGGAGAAGTACATTACCATTCTTGGTTTTAATATTTAGCCTTAAGCAGCATTTATGCCCTTAGACTTCTACTAATGTTGAGCTTGACTTAACTTCACAGTTTCTGTGGCTGTGGTATATTTGGACCCATCCTCACCTAACAGATATTATCTTACCATTTAAGCTTACCTCATTTAACATTTTCTAACTCTTTGCTACCAGCTTGTCTCCTATTCTTGCCTCTACCCTAAATTTATTCACAGAGATCAACAAACCTTTTTCTTTAAAGAACCAAATAGTAAATATGTTAGCCTTTGTGGACCATAAACCTTCTCTTTATTTATAGGAATAGCCATAGATAATGGGCAAATGAATGCAACTGGTGTGTCCAATAAAATGTATTGGCAAAGACAGTACACTTGATTTACTTCAGGGGCCTTGTCTTGGATATTGGCATGAAACATTTCTTTGTGTATTTTCATTTATGAATATATATATATTTCTTTCTGAATCTCTATTATGAATTTTTTTTAACTAAGGTAATCATTGCCCAAACATATCAAATATAGGAGTTTCCATTTTATCTTGAAGATACTCAGTTGTCTATTTTATCTCAGTGTTAGTCACTCAGTTGTGTCTGACTCCTTGCAATCCCACAGTCTGCAGCCCACCAGGCTTCTCTGTCTGTGGAATTCTCCAGGCAAGAATACAGGAGTGGGTAGCCATTGCCTTCTCCCGGGGATCTTCCTGATACAGGGATCAAACCCAGGTCTTCTGCATTGCAGGCAGATTCTTTACCATCTGAGCCAGGAGGGAAGCCCTATTTTACCATAGGCAAAGAGTGAAAAAGCTTGTAAGATTGATGGAGAATGATAAATATTGGGTTGGCCAAAAAGTTCTTTCAGGTTTTTCCATAACAAACTTTGGCCAGTTCAATACTTTGTCCCTAATTCTATAGTGAATATCCACCTTTGTGTCAACCAAGATGCATTCTCTTTGTGAACTGAAGAATTCTTCAAATGGTATGTAAACCACACTGCGATGCTGACGACACCACTTGTTTATTAAGTTCATACCCTTCTCCAGACACAGTCCTAGAAACTGTATGTTCATCCTCATAACACATCTCTGAGGTCTGTACTCTGGGATCTGTTTCATGAATTGGGAGACTTAGAGCTTTGGTCAGTTACCCGAGGACACAAAGCTGGGGAACTGCAGAAATAACACTAAGACTGGCTGTCTTTGACACCAAAACCCATGCTCATCTATGTTAACTTTTAGCCACTGTTTGTGTTTCCCCTTTCTACTGTAAAACCAAGAATGTGTGATACAGAAGAAGTTGGAGAACTCTATCTTTGTAGTATAGACATGAAAATTTTCCTTTATTTCCCTTTTCTCTGTCCAGAATGGCCCTTAATTTGAATCATAATTGCGTGTTTCAAAGCTGTAGGCAAATGGTTTTCATAAAGTTTTAAAATTTGGTGTTTTCTTAGTATAGCTATTTCATTCATAAGCTACAAATTTGGAAGTATAAAGATGTAATAGTTGATAATACCTGCATAGCCTCCCAAACTAGTCGAATCTGTTAAATCAGATTTAGTCATTTGTTATTAATTTCAGGTCAAATTAAGGATTTTTTCCCCTCTTCTGTTCCACCTTAAGTAAAGTACCAGAGTGCCTTAGTCCAGAATTCCTCAGAAATGAGTGTGTGAACAAAACAAATTAATGATTAGCCTAGAGTTTAGTCTCAGGATGGTGCAAATGAAGGGAAAAAGTAAAAGTGAAACATGCAAGGAAATAAGCAAAAAAAAAAAAGTTGGTAGATTACAGAACTGGCTGCAGTTTGAGAAATAAACACAGGTGTACATGCATGGTCAGTCACTCAGTTGTGTCCAACTCTTTTCAATTTCATGGACTGTAGCCTGCCAGGTTCCTCTGTTCATGGGGTTATCCAGGCAAGAATACTGGAGTGGGTCCTGTACTGGCAGGCAGATTCTTTACCACTGAGCCACCTGGGAGGTCGGAACACAGATGACTCCCTCCTATTGGTCAAAGTTCTGCCTACCCTTCTGGGTTTTATCAAATAGGATCTCTAGGCAACCTTTGGGAAATCTTCATTCTATACCCAGTGAACAGTATTCCACTGAGTCTTGAAGGCAAGAGGTAGACAGTCTGTGATCTGGTGGCATTAGGCTTGGAGGCCAGAGATGCTGGAAGCTCCTTTTGATGTGGCTATGATGGTGGCTGTGCTGTAATCAGCCCTCATGTGGAGTGAGGAGAGGAGTGATGTTGATGAATGATGCCTTGATGGTTGTGCACACAGCTCTGCATTTTAGTAAATGGCTAAAGACCAAGGAGCCTTGTAGGGCTCAGTCAATCTCATGGGGAACATAAGCCAAATCCAGTAAACAGGGCTTTCCATGTGCCGTGTTACCATTCGCAGGCAAGTGGCCAAACTCCTTTTTAGACTTGACTTGTCTTTTTTTTTTTTCTGATTCATTTTCCTGAGAGTACAGTCATCTTCTCACATCCTACCATGGTCTCTGAGGAAATGGTGCCTGTTGTCATGTCTTATTCATTTTGACCTTGGGGAATATTTGGATTTCTAACTTACTCTCTCAACAGATGTTTCCTACCTGCTCAGAGGAGGAAAAGTCTTTATGGTCTCCCCAAGTTGCTCTGGATCCCTGGGAGATGATTCATATGTACATCAAAACACTGGTGGAGGGTGGATCTGAATCACTCTGCCTCTGTAATTCTGAGAATAATATGAACCACAATTGTCCTCTACCCTTAAAATTCCACTGGATTCTATACTCTCCATACTCAGGACCTGAGGAGTAGGCAAGGCAGGTGTCTATTATCATAGTAACATCTAACTATCTTTTACTTTTAATATCAAACTTCCCTCCTCAGTTAAGAGAATCACTTTACTAGATTTGGCTGGTGGGGTTTCGGGTGGGGATATAGCCAGACTTCCCTCTAATTTTTTCCTGTCATGAGGTGGATTGCAGAGACTTAACAGCCAAATATTTTAAATTACCTTTTTTTCCCTCAATGAACTATAATATGATTTCTCCCATTCGGACAGTGCTGTATTCCACTTTCTAGAATGAGAGATCATGAGGAAATACTAAGGTAATGAAAGTTGAGGGAGATAATGAATAGTTGAGTTATGCATATCATCTCACCACTTGTGAATGTGAATTGAGGAGTAAGGCACATGGGAGTGGAGTCCACTTCTCCGAAAATCAAGCCTTGAGGAGCCAGGTCAGGGCTAATGTCTTTATAGGAATGCATCAGTGTTCCTAGAAGAATCTACCCACTGGCAATGACCTTGACTTCCTCTGTCTTAAAGTTCATAAAAGACACTATCATTAAACCACATATAAGTCCCTCCATAGGGAGATGTGTTCAATCTTGATCCTTGCTTCCATCCAGCATGCAAGGCCTCCTGGGTCTGAGGCATTGGTACTAGAATAGTGGCATTTTTTCTTCATTTCTGCCGTGAAGTACTACACTCCTTTGGCTCCTTATACTGAAATTCATTCCCTTAGCACAAAGCCATCACCAGGCATCACTCAACAAACTTTCAGAAATAAGCATGAGCTGATTTCTGGGTTTGGAATCTACCAGCACTGTTATAAAAAGAAATCATTTACATTTTCTGCACGTCTGAACTTTGCCTGCTTTGCAGAATGGCAGGGAAGGAAAGCTAATACAATTTGATAAAATGGCTAAAATGAGTCTATTTGCAGTCTTGCAGCTTTTAGGGCTGAGAATTTAAATATAGCCACATAGTCACCCATAAATGTAAATGTATGTGTATTTGGGTAGAGAATGGGAGCTGAGAGTCATTTTTAGACTTGAGGTTCAATTTTCCTGTTGGAATAAATATTGAAGCTTAGGTTGACTGCATTTAAAATTCTATCAATTGTTGGACTGGCTTCTTTTTTTTTTCCTTTTGCTGGATTTTTAATCCAAAGGATGTGAATGTCTGTTTTTTTTTTTTTTTTCCTTCCCTTTCTTCCTCCTCAGCCTTTTCAGCATTGTTTCCCATCCTGCTTTTGCAGCTCCCTTCATGAAATGGCACTGAACCCTGGTGTCAGCATCATTGTTCTACAATAAGGGAGCCCACATCTCTGACTGTTTCCACGCTGCTCGTGCCCATGCTAGAAATACCAAAAGAATGGCAGAGATGGAGATGCCTCCCATTTATATTCGTTTGGTATTTGATTCTAGTGCTGAATGTGAGTAGGTCTTGGGTTTTATTTCCAAGTCAATAGTGAACTCAAATGTCAGTCATTTTAGAGGGGACATTTTAAGTAAGCATTACCTTTCTTGTCTTTTCAACATTAAATCCAAACACGTTGGCATATGCAAGTGCAAGCTGTAAATGAAACTGCGTGCAAGATTTTCTGAAGGACATGGGATAGACGACGCAGATCCAAGCCTTCCAAGGTGTCAGCGTGCAAGACTTTCTGAAGGACATGGGATAGACGATGCAGATCCAAGCCTTCCAAGGTGTCAGCGTGCTAGACTTTCTGAAGGACATGGGATAGACGACGCAGATCCCAGCCTTCCAAGGTGTCATGAACGTATTTGATGAGGCAAGACAGCTGTCCTCCTCAATTCGTAAATAGCTCAAAGATTAAAAAAACTGATGAAGAAATTAATTCCCTTGTTTTCCTTCTCTGGAAAACCAACACTGTAATGGTTTCTAAGAGTTGTTGTGCCAATGAAATGAATTAAATATTTGATCAGGACCTAAAATAATGTAATTGCTGAGTAATTTTTATGTGTGTGTGTATATATGTGTGCATACATGTGTGTACATACCTATACACACACGTCTAATGTATTTTCAGAATTGTAAAATGTAATTTTTATATTCTGTATAACTAGTATGTGTGTGTACACATTAAAAGGTATTTATTATATTTCATTGACAATTTTGTGTTAGTTTCTAATGTATAGCAAGGTGATTCAAAGTTATGTCTTTATATATCTATTTATATTATTTTTCAGCTTCTTTTCCATCACAGGATTCCTGGGTCAGGAAGATCCACTGCAGAAGGGAAAGGCTCCCCACTCCAGGTTTCTGGCCTGGAGAACTCGTAAAGCGTCAGACGTGACTGAGCGACTTTCACTTTCATATTGAATACAGTTTCTGTGCTATATCGTATGACCTTGTTGTTTATTTTATATATAGTAGTGTGTATCTGTTCATTCCAACTCCTCTTTTATCCTTCCTCCCTTCCCTTTTGGTAACTGCAGTTTGTTTACTATGTATTAGACACATATATTTTTAATTCAAGATATCTTACCAGATTATATACACTTGAGTCAAATTGTATTGATAACTAGGACTTCGGAAGGGAAGGAGGCAGTAGTCTTGGAGGCTGCAGTTTTGCAAGTTTCCTGGAGGTAATAGGAATTGGCACATTAGGAATGGTTTCCAGTAAGGAGGGGCAGCAAAAAGCCTTGTCAGTGGACATTCTAGGTGATAGTACATCGTTTCCTTCTCTGTCATCTGTTACTTGATGTCATCTGTTACACAATCTTGATACTCAGCATTGTGTGAAATGAAAACTTTTTAAGAAAAAAAGACTAAGATCAAGTCTATTTCAGAGATACCCTTAGCAAATGAAATGTTCAGCCTATATCCTCTGAGAAAGGTAGCTGAATCACACTGTAACAGATTTTTACTTGACTTTAGGACTTTATTTTTGTGTTGCCAAAAATGCAAGGTGATGGAGCCCAGATGCTCCAATCTATACAACACACTGTCTGGAAATCTGTTGATTTTTCCAGTTGAATAACCAAGCCTGCAGGTGTATGAGCTTGTAAGAGTGCCCTGAACCTGGAGGATATTGACAGTTGCCTTCAGATTTTTTATACGAGTTTTAGATATCTTTCAAATATTGGTCTCTAAGGATAAATGTTTCAGCCTGCTTGAAACGATGCAGTATCTTTACTGGTTTACTTACTGATTTTTCTGTTTCGAGTATCCCCTGATTGTGAACACTTAATAACAGATATTTTCAAAGGAGGAAAATCTTACTTGTGCCTGAAGAATTTTAGACTAGTGCATCTTGCAAAGATTTTCTTGTAGGTTTTAGGAAATAACATTATTGAGAGAGATGTTTGAAGTATGACAAGGCAGTGTTTTTCTTGCTCCATAACTTACCTTGGAATAAGAAAAAATATGTTCCTTCAGTCAACTACCCTTGGCAGGTTCTTAATTTCTTAGATCGTAGCTTCTCTTTGCTTCCTGGATCTGTTACTTGTATTGCCTTTTTGGAATTCTCAAAGGGCTCCAAAAATTAATGGATGTTTTCTTATTTCATGTACCTCATTTCCATTAATCTGTTAAGTAGATCACTTAAATGTATCTCTTAAGAAAATAATACTAATTGTTGCTTTTTAAGGATGTAAAGTCAACTGCTTCGGAGAGACTGCAGTGCCTACAATTTTCTGAGTGTGTCCACTGGCACAGTAGGGCAGAGCTCCATGGTACCATCTTTCAGGATGAACAAAGACCTCTGCCCAGAATGTCTACTGAGTTAGGAAATAAAGCATGTTTGAAGTTTTGAGGAAGAATATTTAGACACCCTTGGGCTTTTTCTCTCTGCTTAGTGCTGTTCATACATTACTCAAATCCTTTGTGCTGAAAAGTGAGCTTAGTTGCACCCTTGAAAGTGTTCTTCACTGCCATTGTCTCCACTTTTCAAACTGTTCAACAGTTCTCAAACCTGCACCGTGAAGGCGGTTACACCCCACCATGCTACCGCAGTTTCAAGTTTTTCTTTAGTAGCTTCTGTCTTTCTCTTCAATTCTCCACCCTGACTTTCCTTTCACTGCCTTCCCCAGTCTCCTTTGATTTCTGGTTTTGCCTCCCTCATCCTCAGGTCCCCCAACTCAGCATCTCCGTAGACATGTGGCTCTAATCGAATACACACTCCTCGTCTCAATGCTCGCATGAGCCTTGCTGCCTCGTTCCCTCTCAGCCCAGATTCATTGCAAGGATCCTTCCCTGACTGCTCTTCCTCGGCTGACCATCCTCATTTGTTCCCCAGTTCCTCTGTCTTGAGGTGTATATTCTTACTGTGCTCTGTAATTTTCTTGCCTGGCACTAATTGCAGTTTGTTATTATGTGCATGTTTGATTACTTGTTTAATGTCATTTATCCTACTTTAGGTTTCAAGCTCTGTGAGGATGGAACTGTGTCTATTTTCTCCTTGTTGTATTCCTCAGCAGCTACTACAGGGCTTTCTACATGGTTGGGGCTTGCAGATGGATGGATGTTGGATAGATGGATGTTGGATGGATACATGCATGCATGCATGGTTCATCTTGGTTGATTTCAAGGAGGAAATATGGTGATGTGTATGGCTGTAATACATGGGCTTGATTACCAGCTTCATCTCTTAGCTGTGTGATCTTGAGCAAGTGGGTTAAGCTTAAAAATGAAAAAAAAAAAAAAAAGAATGATTTTGAGGAACAAATGAGATCATTCAAATAAAGCATTCAGTAAAGTACCTAGCACATACTAAATTATCTAATAGTAACTAAGAGAAAATAAAACTATCTTTTCAGGACTGTCTGGTTAGAACAAGCAAAAACTCTCAAGTATTGCTATTAAACTAATGTAAAGTCTACTGCTTGCATGCTAAATTGCTTCAGTTGTGTCCAACTCTTTGAGAACTTATGGACTGTTGCCTGCCAGACTGCTCTGTCCATGGGATTCTCCAGGCAAGAATACTGGAGTGGGTTACCAGGCCTTCCTCCAGGGGAATCTTCCCAACCCAGGGATTGAACCGATGTTTTTTTAATGTCTCCTGTGTTTGTAGGCGGGTTCTTTACCACTAGCACCACCTGGGAAGCCCAGTGTAAGGCAATATTATTAATTTAACTTGCAATATGGCCTTTTTATTTTGGTAATCAGATAGAACATATTAGGATACTTACTCCTTGGATGAATGTAGATTTAATTTTCTTCATTTCTTAAGTGTCATCTCTCTGGAGGAATGAGTGGCTCTAACAATAACTGGAACTTTGACCTCTCCAAGACCATGTTCCCTGACGAATGCCATACGGCCATGCACCCTTAAATGATCACAACATATTTGTTTTACCTTTTAAAGTTAAAGAAAACCAATGTATCTTATATGTTATTTTTCAAAATCCATTTGATTTCATTTGTTGATCCCAGTAATCCTCATAGAGAGCTTCACTCTCCCCATTTGGCAGATTAGAAAAAGAGGACTTCCCTGATTAAGTGAACTGCCAATTTGAGATAACAAAGATGTATTGAACACCTGTTCTGTGCCAGGTGCTTGGGGAGATAGAGGAGTCAGCCTTGAGCTGGACTCTCAAGGACTGGAAGCTCAGCAAAAAGAATTAGACATGAGTCATCAGTAGTCAGTGGACTGCTGACCAGGAGTCTCCCTACACACCCTCTATGTGTCCTGGAGGTGATCAGTTTATTTCTGCAGGAAGTGAGGCTAAGTACATAAGCCCTTGTATGTAGGAGTCAAAACAGCTGATGTGAGAAACGTCTTCATCTCAAGGCCTAATGAAGAACTTCCCAAGCATGACAACAGTTCCTAAAATGCTGAGGCTTTCCCAGTTTTTTCACTGTCAAAACATTAGAACTAACTGCCCCCAGGCTCCTTGATTATCTGCAACCCAGCTGCTCCTTTGACCACTTGAAAAATGAACCGGCCTCGCAAAGGAGGTTTGTTTATACGGAAGGATGGGATTACCTCTGAGTAGCTAATGACCTACTTACTGCACTTGGTCAGGTCTCATCTCCCGCCCGGTGCTCTGTGACACTGGGTGAGTTGCTAGCAGTCTTTTCATGTTGTTCCTTTACCTAACTGCATATTGTGTATACTTTAGTTCTTCCTTGGGGTAGAAGCAATCGTTTTCATCATTTGCTTCTGCAAATCATTTTAACTCACTGAACTTCATTTTGTCACCTGTACCATAGAAATAATAGCAGTCTTGAAATCAACCACAAAGGGTTGTTGATAATTAGTAAAAAAAAAAAAAAAATAGGTATTTGCATTTATTTTCCTTTTGATTTATATTCTGGTGGGAGTGGGACAAACTAGTCAAGCATATTGCTTTATAAGATGTCAGGTGGCTAGAAGTTCCATAAAGAAAAATGAAGCCAAGGATGCAAAAGACAGAGTCAGGGTGCTATTTCAGATGGGGTGGAGAGAAGGTCACCCCAGACAATGGGGATCAACATGTCAGTTCTTAAGGGAAATGTCCAAAGTAGATGGAATAGCTAAGAGCCTGTGCAAAGGCCCTGTGGTGGAAGTATATTCAGTTCGTTAGAAGATTAAGAAGGAAGCCAGTGTGGCTAGAGATGAGTGAGCAAAGGAGGCTTGTAGATTACTCATCAAGGGAGGCAGTGGAGGGCTGTTTCCAGATGACACAGAGCCATATATACCTTGGCAAGAATTGTGGGGTTTTTAATCTCAGTGGAGATTTAAGTTCAGTGGAGAGCCATGTAGGGTTTGGAGCAGTGGTAGGACTTGATCTGTTTGACATTTGAGAAGCATCACTCTGCCTGCTGCATGGGGACTGTGTTGTGAGGAGGCTGAATGGAATCAGGGAGAGCAATTTACCTGTGTGATGGGGGTTCTGTTGATGAGATAGTAATCTCTGTAGTCTGATGGGAGTGAAGAATTTCTAAGGGTCTCAGCTGAAGAGGGATACATGTATTGGTGGTAACCTCCCCACAGGTGGATGACCAGGGGCTTTGCAGCCAGGACCTGAAGAATTAGCACAGGCAAGGACCTAAGGAAAGTGGAGTCACAAAGCCACTGGGCCTTAAACCAGTGAGTGAACAGTCCAGGCATGACACCATTATAATCACCAAGGATCCTGCAAGAGCCTAAGAGGCAGCACCCTCTCTGCCATGATGTTGAGCAAGAGTTATTTTGGAGCCAATACACAGTATGGGAAATCTCTGAAATACAGTATAATGCTTAAAGAAGTCAGAAGAAAATGGATGTTTCTTGTATCACCAAGATTTTCTACTAGTTTTGGGGAGAGAGGCTGGAAATGGGATGACATCAATTATAGAAAATGCAGAGTAGAGTTTTCTTTTGTTTACCTGAATTGTAGCAGGAAATGTTGACCCTGATCTATTTGGCAGGGTGTCTGGTAAGTGATCTTACCTTGGTTCCTGCAGCAGTAATGCAAGAATGGAAGGCCAGGGGAACCCCACCACTTACCAGCACTTCCCAGGGAGCCGGTGCTTTTGTGACATCATAACTTTCCGAATTAAGTCTTCTCAGTGTCTTTCTTCCCTGTCTAACTTCGGCCAACCAGGCAGTGCCAAAGGCCTTTTTATAGTCCTTCTTGCTCCTCTGAAGCTACGATGGGATGCCAGGTAAAACAAATTCGGAGGAGGAACAGTGAAATATCAGTCACATCATGAAAATCATTTGCTAACATGGGCAGAGACTATCATCCTGTTACCCTCCTGCTCTGGCTACACTCCAGGCTGTAATCACATTCCATTGCCGCATAAATCCCCATGTGGCTTTTGCAGGAGAAGAAATTGCTGCTTTCCCATAGTTCTCCACAAGTGCTTTCTTTTTGCAGTGTTGGAATTAGTACTTGGAAGAATATGGGCGTTTATAACATGTTGCCAGACACCTTCCATTAGATACACTGTTAGTTCATTTCCAAGTTGAGAAATAACCTTCTACTTCCTTGGTGAATGAGTGACCTGTCTTAGAGTCTGTCTGATTTCTGAGGGCATGATTTTTTTTTTTTTTCTTAAAGATTATATCTGTGGCTTGGGCATTAGAAACAGAAATATGTAATTTCTGAAGGACAAAATTAGGATACCAAAGCATGTAAATCAAAGGTGTCTATATCTGCTGCTTTCCTCTTGGTATTTCAAGAACTTAATTTATAAATAAAAGACAGAACACCAATGCTGTGTTGTTGAGTCTTCAAAGATCTAAAGACATTTCATTTTTAATTGCTGGCGGGTTGGTTAATGTAAGCTTGCGGCACTTACTGTAATGGATGAAATGAGTCCATCCACAATGTTATTTGCTTACACGCAAGTCCCTTGATTTTGATCAATAGATCTAAACAGGTACTTTCTTTTTTTTATATAGTGGTGTTTAAAAATTTCATTGGAGGATAGCTTATTTATATTGCTGTATTAGTTTCTGCTGTGCAGTAAGGTGAGTTAGTTATACATATACATACATATACTTTTTAAGATTCTTTCCCCATATAGATCACTACAGAATAATGAGTCCCCTGTGCTATACAGGAGGTCCTTGTTAGTGGTCTATTTATATATACTAGTTTCTATTTGTCAATCTCAGTCTCCTAATCTATCCTCCCCTTATCAGGCCTGATAGCTGTGAGTTTGTTTTCTACATTTATGACTCTTTCTGTTTTATAAATAAGTTCCTTTGTACCATTTTTTTTTAGATTTCACATCGAAGTAATATATGTTTTCTCTGTTTCATGTACTTCACATGATATGACAATATCTTGGTCCATCCATGCTGCTGCAAATGACATAAATTTGTCATTTTTTATGACAGAGTAATATTCCATTGTGTGTGTGTGCATGTATGTGCTACTGCTAAGTCACTTCAGTCTTGTCTGACTCTGTGCGACCCCATAGATGGCAGCCCACCAGGCTCCCCTGTCCCTGGAATTCTCCAGGCAAGAACACTGGAGTGGGTTGCCATTTCCTTCTCCAATGCATGAAAGTGAAAATGAAAGTGTAGTCGCTCAGTCATGTCTGACCCTCAGCATCCCCATGGACTGCAGCCCTCCAGGCTCCTCCATCCATGGGATTTTCCAGGCAAGAGTACTGAAGTGGGGTGCCATTGCCTTCTCTGGTATGTAGCCAGGACATGCAAGCCATCTAAATGTCCACTGACAATCCATTCCTCTGTCAGTGGACATTTAGATGGCTTCCATGTCCTGGCTGGCTACTGTAGAAAGTGCTGTAATGAACATTGAGGTATATTATCTTTTTGAATTATGGTTTTATCCTAATATGGGCTTCCCTGGTGACTCAGAATGTAAAGAATCCATGTGTAATGCAGGAGATCTGGGTTTGGTCCCTGGGTTGGGAAGATCTCCTGGAGAAGGAAATGACTGTCCATTCCTATATTCTTGCCTGGGAAATCACATGGACAGAGGAGCCTAGTGGGCTACAGTTCATGGGGTCGCAAAGAGTTGGGAACCACTGAGCAACTAACACTTTCTCTGGATATGTGTCCAGGAGTGGAGATGCTGGATCATATGATAGCTCTATTTTTAGTTTTTTAAGGAACCTCCATACTGTTCTCCATAGTGGTTGTACCAATTTACATTCTCACCAACAGTGTAGAAGGGTTCCCTTTTGTCCACATCCTCTCCAGGGTTTGTTGTTTGTAGATTTTTTTGATGATGGCTATTCTGACTGGTATGAAGAAATACCATATTGTAGTTTTGATTAGCATTTCCTCTAATAATTAGTGATGTTGAGCATCTTTTCATGTGCTTCTTGGCCATCTATATGTCCTCTTGGGAGATATGTCTATTTAGGTCTTCCACCCATTTTTGATTGGATTGTTTTACACACACACACACACACACACACACACACACACACACGGCTGCGTAAGCTGGTAGTATATTTTGGAGATTAATCCCTTGTGGCTTGCACTGTTTGCAAATATTCTCCCATTCTGTGGGCTTTCATTTTGTTTATGGTTTCCTTTGCTCTACAAAGGCTTTTCAGTTCAGTTAGGTTCCATTTGTTTATTTTTGTTTTTATTTTCATCACCTTAGGAGGTGGATCCTGCAATTTATATCAGAAAGTGTTCTGCATATGTTTTCCTCTAAGAGTTTTATAGTATTTGGCCTTACCTTTAGGTATTTAATCCATTTTGAGTTTACTTTTGTATATGTTTAGAGTGTTCTAATTTCATCCTTTTAGCTGTCCAGTTTTCCCAGTACCGCTTATCCAAGAGACTGTCTTTTCTCCATTGTGTGTTATTGACTCCTTTTTCATAGATGAGAGTCCCTAGGTGCATGGGCTTATCTCTGGACTTTCTGTGTTGTTCCACTGATCTATGTTTCTGTTTGTGTTCCAGTACCATACTGTTTTGATTGCTGTAGCCTTGTAGTATAGTCTGAAGTTGGGGAACTTGGTTCCTCTGGCTCAATTTTGTTTTCTCAGGATTGTTTTGCCTATTTGGGATCTTTTTTTGTTGCTATACAGATTGCAAAATTTTTTATTCCAATTCTGTGAAACATGTGATTGGTAATTTGAGTGATTGCAACAGATACTTTCTGAATATGATTCACATAAAATTGAATTTAAGGCCTAGGTTATATTAATGCTAAATGCAGTATGGTATCCTTGATTGAATCCTGGAACAGAAGGAGGACAATAATATACAAAATGGGGAAATTCAAATAAATTCTATGGTTAATGTGGAAATGTTTTAATTCAAAAGTATTGTACCAATGTTAACTTCTTAGGTTTGTTGAAGGTAACATATTTATATAAGATGTCAACATTATGGCAAGGTGAGTGACAGATATACAGTAGCACACTGTAATATCTCTACAGTTCTATTGTAAATCTAAAATTATTTAGAAATAAAAATTCAAATTAAAGATGAATATAATATAGTGGGAGATGGTTTGGAGCTTGTTGCTGTGCCTTTCAAATCCAGTCCTAGAGGCAATGTCCCAGTGTACATACAACACAATGAACAGCAACTGTGGGGCAGTAGGGATGATAATGAAGTTATTAAGCCCAGTTGTAAGCTGTCGATAACCCTGTGTGGTGGGTATAATTTGACCTGCACTGAATGGGTAAGGAAAGTAAGCCTTAGAGTAAAACATAACTCCTCTAAAATCAAAGTTTTGGTGATGGTGGATTCAATTGTCACCTCTACTCCTTGATAGACAACCTGCTCTCAAACAAGTAGTGGAAGGTATTCGTGCCAATTGTGGCCTTACCATTTATTAACTGTGATCCTGGAAAATTCCTAATATCCTCTGGTTCTCTGATTCTTCATTTATAAAGAGATTGGTTTGATTATGCATTAGGCTTCTATTAGATCTGAAATACTCTGACTTGGTGACCTAAACATAAAGTTAGTTTTAATTGAAATCTTACCATTCAACTTTTCTATCCAGTGGAATCTTTTCAAGATTTATGGAAAATTGCCTTTTGGTCTGAAAGGGTGCTTATGCGACATTTAAGTTCTCATCCACATTCTTTTCTTACTCTGAGTACTCCTCCTTCAGTTCAGTTCAGTTGCTCAGTTGTATCTGCCTCTTTGTGATCCCATGGACTGTAGCAAGCCAGACTTCCCTGTGCATCACCAACTTGCAGAGCTTGCTCAAACTCCTGTCCATCAAGTTGGTGATGCCATTCAAACATCTCATCCTCTGTCATTCCCTTCTCCTCCTGCCTTCAATCTTTCCCAGCATCACAGTCTTTTTAAATGAGTCATCTCTTCGCATCAGGTGGCCAAAGTATTGGAGTTTCAGCTTTAGCATCAGTCCTTCCAATGAACACCCAGGACTGATTTCCTTTAGAATGGACTGGTTGGATCTCCTTGCATTCCAAGGGACTGTTAAGAGTCTTCTCCAACAGCAAGGTTCAAAAGCATCAATTTTTTGGCACTCAGCTTTCTTTATAGTCCAGTTCTCACATCCATACATGACCACTGGAAAAACCATAGCTTTGACTAGATGGACCTTTGTTGGCAAAGTAATGTCTCTGTTTTTAATATGCTGACTAGGTTTGTCATAGCTTTTTTTCCAAGAAGCAAGCATCTTTTAATTGCATGGCTGCAGTCACCATCTGCAGTGATTTTGGAAACAAAGAAAATAAAATCTCTCACTGTTTTCATTGTTTCCCCATCTATTTGCCATAAAGTGACAGGACCAGATGCCATGATATTTGTTTTTTGAATGTTGAGTTTTAAGCCAACTTTTTCATTCTCTTCTTTAACTTTCATCAAGAGGCTGTTTAGTTCTTCTGCTTCCTACCATAAAGGTGATGTCATCTGTGTTATTGATATTTCTCCTGGCAGCATTGATTCCAGCTTGTGCTTCATCCAGCCTAGCATTTTGCATGATGTACTCTGCATATAAGTTAAATAAGCAGCGTGACAATATACAGTTTGATGTACTCCTTTCCCAATTTGGAACCAGTCTGTTGCTCCATGTCCAGTTCTAACTGTTGCTTCTTGACCTGCATACAGATTTTTCAGTAGGCAGGTAAGCTGTTCTGTTATTCTCATCTCCTTATCTAATCCTCCTTGTCTCTGGCTAAACATTTACCAACCCTACAAAGTATGAAAGCTTGTAAGAGAAATCTTACCATAAATAATAGTGTCTTTTAACAGAGATTTGTGTATGTTTTGTTGTTGTTCATATACTAATTGTCTGACTCTGACCACATGTATATATTTATTTTTATCTTAATACATATTATTAACAGTACAGGAATGAACAGAGTGGTAAGCTATTCTGAAATTTGTTTCCTATCATAGGTTGGTTTATAAGGGTAAAACCACTATTACCAAATATTGTATGATTAATAAAATTTCTAATTCATGGATTAATATGAATTTAATACTGTTTATTTAATTTTAAACATCACTTAAATAAAATTAGCTCTTTTTAAAAAATATCTGACATAGGTAAATCAACATTAAGCCAAATAGAAAAAGTTAGAAATAAAAATGTAAGTTTCTGAACCTCAGAAGAAATTTAGCCAATGTGAATAGATGTTTAAAAATTCAACATTTTGAAGTGACATATATTGCTTCATTATAACTCACTTTATAATATATAACCAAAATAAAAGGACAAAAAAGAATCATGTGTACTTGGCTAAAATGTCATTTCCTGGTATGTAGTGTAAAAAAATTTATTTTTAAATGGCTTTTACTAACCTTCTTTGCAAGATATTGATGATAGCTACAGTGCTTCAATGTATTGGTGCACACACAAATACACAAATTAAGTTCATTTCTTTTCTTAACAAAAATAAAAGAAGCAAATAAGCAGTTATTCAACTGAAACGAATAAACTTCAAAGGGAAAATAATTGTCATTTTGCTAAATGCTGTTATAGTCAGGAAAAAGAAAGTGGATAAACTCTTTAACTATATAAGCATTTCATTTGTTTCAGTACACAAGATTAAATTGACGTCTTTCTATGTTATTGCTTTCATTAATAAAATCATTTTGATTCCTCTCATTCTGGTACCCTTTTAACTACTCTTGATGCAGAAAAATCTTAGTGAAGTCCTAAAATTTCCCATACCATGGTAAATATATAAATATATTTCCTTTACTTTAGAATAATGACATAATACCTTCTTTTATAGTTAACATGACCTTTAGTTATTATCCTTTTCATAGTGAGTTTTATGAAAACACTGTCTATAATTTTTTAATGAAGATCAATCATATGGAAAATTAAGTTCTCTGTATTGCACCAGCAATTACTAGTTCTGTGACTTTGCGAAGTCAGGAAACCTCATTGAGTTACAGTTTTTTGTGCATACAAGAAGCCTGATTATTTTTTCTTGGTTTATGTCAGAGGCTTAATGGATTAGAATGGCCACTGAGAAGTGTACAGAGCTGCATTTTGGTAGTTAAAATAGTTCAGTCATTCATTTTTTATTGAGTGCTTAGACAGTGTGCTAGGTGCTGAGTTCATGGTGCCTCCATGAGCAACGCAGACCAAAAAAAAAAAAAATCTGTATTCAAGGGGTTGAAATTTTAATTGGATAAGGGAACCAATGAAAAGTCAAATAAGATGACTTGCCTTTGATTGCAGAAAGACTCTTTGAGAAAGTGACGTGTGGGTTAAGAGCCATGGCAAAGGGGATCTAAGGGGGGAGCAGTCCAGTGGAGGGACAAGCTACACTGAAGGGACGACCAGCTGGAGGGCCCCTGTATGCAGAGCATGATGAGCTTTGAGGAAGAGAGGAAAAAGGTGGAGAGAGAGAGAGACGGGGGGCAGATCATGTGGGGCCGTCTATACCATAGTCTTCTGGAATATTAGATAAGCTTTATGATGAAGAATTGCAGTTATTCCATAAAAGTTCCCAAAAGCAAAGTTCCGAGAGCTTATGCCTCTGAGGCAATTGGCTCTCTTGGATTGTTGAAGAATTACTTTGTTAGCATTTTCTTTCACAGTGGCCACAAAGTTAGAGGTAGGATCTGTAGATAAAAGTGGAAATATTGAAAGACAAATATGTGATGTCTTCCTGATTCTTCTCATAATTCATTGTGAATGGGTGATCCCAATTGCTCTTTGTAGCGCCCAAACATCTCTTTGATCTATCCTACTGTCTTCCTTTGCACTGCTGGTATTTTTGGTCCAAGCTGTCATCATTTCTCTCCTGGGTAATGAAACAGACCCTGGAGTTGCACTTTACCATGTGTCTTCTAGAATCAGATCATGTCATGCCATTGCTTTCTCCTTTCATCCATGCTCACCCCACCCCCAGTTACTGAAAGTCCTTCTGTATTTTCCCATTACTAATGAAAGTCTGAATGTTTTTGCGTAAAACACAAGGCAATTCCTTTTTCCTTCATTTGCCTTCAGATTCACTGCCACAGACCGCTAAATGTTCCGTGTGGGATCATTATGCTCTTCTGTAAACTGCATAGTCTGTCCATCTCACCTTCCCCCACACTTCTGCATACATTCTTTCCTCCACCTAGAATGATTTGTGAATGTTCTCTCTTCTCTCAAAACACTGTTTCTCTATGTTTCTGAGATCTCATGTCATAACAATCAAAATACCCTTGTTATTCAGTTAACTTATTTTGCCAGCTACATACAACCATGTCTCTCAAGGCCAAGGGCTGTGTCCTACTTGATTTATCAAGTGGTGAGAAAAGGCATTTCTTGTGAATGGAAGAATGAATAAAAGTAGCTGACTGGGGTGGGCATAGCAGAGGAGTTAGAATGATTCTAGGTTGGCAGCATAGATATCAGTCTGAACAAAGAAATAATATGAAACAATATAAAAACATGATCGTCAAACACTGTCTCTCAGGACGTCATAATATTGGCAGTTGCATATGTGTGTGGCATGAAGAAGTAAAAAACTTCATGGCTTTTCATCAGAAGGTTCCAGAAGGGCATTGATAATTGTTGAGGTTGTTCATGGGGAAGGAATGTAGACAAAGAACTAAGTGACAGCTGATGATCAACTCTTATGAAATGTCTGTTGTCAGGGATTTGAGAATAAGAGTTGGAAAAATCCAAAAGTGATTAGGTGAGCAAGAACAGTAGACCTACTGGGAGAGAGAAGTGAGTCCAGGGAAAGAGTAAGATTTAGTGATGAGACAATGTATGAAATGAAGCAAGAGTAGAAAAGTGGATGATGAGAGATCAGTACCTTTCAGTGATATCAACATAATTGGACATCTAGAGTAGAAGATGCGTGAGTAAAGGAAAGACATTATAAAAGAGCTAAGAATATCGAAAACAAATTGTATTTAGGTTAAATGACTAAGTCTTAAGTATAAAATCCTAACTTTTTTCTAGTAAGTAGTTACTCTTTTAAGGGATTACTATTCATGCCAGTTCTGAATGTACATAAAAATAATAGTAAATTAAATAGTAAAAAATCAACTGAAGAAATAGAAAAAAAACAAGTGCATCTGGCTCTTTTTTTTTTGAATATAATTGATTTAGGATTTTTTTGCTTATTTATCACTTCTAGCAAAAGCTGAGAATTACTGTAGCAGAGATAAAGATGACTTTTTTAAAAATATAAATAAGTAAATGAAAATAGTTATTCTAACAAAAAATACAATGCTGTGTTAGTTTCAGCTATACAGCAAAGTGATTCAGATATATACCTGTATATACTTTTCTATATACGGTATTTCCTGGTGGCTCCGTGCTAAAAAATCTGCCTGTAATGCAAGAGACTTGCAGGAGATTCAAGTTTGATCTCTGGATGGGAAGATCCTCTAGAGAAGGAAACCCACCAGTATTCCTGCCTGGGAAACCCCATGGACAGAGAAACCTGGCAGGGCTATAGTCCATGGGGTCACAAAGAGTTGATCAAAACTGAGCAACACAACACCACCAAAATACATATATATGTATGTATGTATATATATATATACACACACACATTTATATGTATCTATAAAAATACATATTTATATATATGTATGTATGCATATAGATGTGTATGCATATACACATATATACATACACA
Organism: Capricornis sumatraensis; assembly: GCF_032405125.1. NCBI lineage: Eukaryota > Metazoa > Chordata > Mammalia > Artiodactyla > Bovidae > Capricornis > Capricornis sumatraensis. The sequence goes on from NC_091077.1 coordinate 67,049,899, forward strand.
TACACTCATATATATATATTTTATATTTGTTTCCATTATAGGTTATTGCATGGTATTGAATATAGTTCCCTATGGTGGCTCTTATTTTTGGGGGGTATTCTATTCAGAAAAAAATATTTTGTATATTTTAATGTCAGCAACTATACTAGTTTTTTTACCACCAATATAGTTTTCTTTCTCTTCACACAAAGCCAGTCTTGATCAATCATCCCCCTGTCCTCCTTCAAAGGATATTATCCAAAGATACAATAATTAACATAGGAAAATGTACCACTCTGAGAGGCTGTGACTTGGTGGAAAGTAAAGAACAGCAAGGAGTTTCTGGTTTTAATTCATCTTTTGAAAAATAGATAGGGAGTCAGTAACTACTTGTGCAGAAAAGAAAAATGGAAATATGCTCCAAGTAAATTTACTTGGAAATCATGGGCTCAGAAAGATAGGCTGTTATTTACACTCCCTATGAATTTCAATTAATATAATTTTGATGATGGTAATCAATAATGAGGAAAGTAAATTAAATTATATGTTAAGGATACAAAATGACTGTGCTCTCACTTTGAAGAGCAAAGATTTGTGTTCATTTCAGATAGACATATCTTTACCTAAACAAACACTTATGGTAGCTATTTTTTAGTGAATCACTTGTGTTATTTTTTTAAATAAGTGAAAAAAAAGTTACTTACTGGCATGGTATAAACAAAGTTGCTGTTGGGTGTGAAATGAACCACTTGAAAGCTGGTCCTAGTCTTTTCAATGTGTGTTGGTTTTAGCTTAGTGTGCTGGAGGAGGCATTTCACTTAGTAACCTTGCATTGGGTGGGTGGTGGGTGTCAGGTCGGCCAGCATTTGGTAGCAGCATGGCTGAATCTACTGAATTTACGGACTGGGGATGTTATTGTGCTCTCTCCTATTTTATCAACTCCAGCCAGGCAAAACTGTCTAGTTTTAATATTTTAATATGCTGAAATTATTTCTATGGACAAAGGCATAGAGTTATTTACTTATGTAGCCTTTGTTCAAATAGCAATATACTGTGGATATGAAGAATGGAAAGAAAAATAGGTTAGGAACATATCCAATGAAAATCTTATGCTATTTTTTTAAGTGCCAAGAGATAAAGAATGTTTCAGGCATAAAAAGACAATTTCTTTCTATACTACAGCAAGCTGTGTTCCATTTTTGAAATCCTAATTTCAAACCACTTCTAAAGTTTTAGTTGTTGTGTGTGTGTGTGTGTGTGTTTAAGAAATGATGTGTGTTATTTTTGTTAACTTTGGTGGGGATGGGTAGCTGCATGTGTTTATCCTTCAAGACTCAAAAATACCTTACATGCCATAAAAGTCATGATTATTGTGACTGATTTCATAAAGATTTAAAAAATCTGGGGGCTTTCTTCATTCTATATTTTAGGTTGCAGAAGATGCTAGCAATATATTTTATAATTATATGTGAAAAATGTTGATTGTGGTGTTTTTCTAGTCTAAATATGTCTATCTTAAAAAAAAAAACATTATTTCTCCTTCAGTTTCCTTTTCTCTTTGTTTGCTCTCAGCTTGAGATAATTACAAGGTGACATATTATCAGGGATGAGGCTGAAAAAAAAGATAGTGGGACCTCTAATTTCTTCCTATAAACAATGATACATGCTACAAATAGATGTTTGAATGTCAACTCTGAAACAAACAAAAAAGGAATGCATCCTAAAATCTTTTAACTTGTGGAAATATTTTTAATGAAATATACCTTGATTGTCTGGAAGGTGGCCTTGTGATCTAATTGAGGTAGAGAAATTGCCAGTGTAAACTTCAGAAAACACAGAAAGAGAACTGCTGCTCGATCATTAAGTTCTCCTGAGGGTAATGATATACCAGTTATCCAGGGAGTTTCTTGAATCAAATTTATTAAGGTATAATTTATGTACAATGCACCGCTTCCATTTTAAGTGTAGAGTTAAATTTTGACAGATGTATATGTAAACAAAATGACTACTATCAGTGAAATGACCACTATCAACATCAACAAAATTTCCCTCCCAGCAAATTTTCTCAAGCTATTCTGTAGGCTATTCCTCTCCCCCAAAGGTCCCTTCCAGTCATAGGCACCAGTGATCTGCTTTTCCTCTTTGTATATAATAGCTTAGTTGGACACAGTAATCTTTTTAAAATTTAAATTAAACTTTTCATTTTGAAGTAATTGTAGATATACATGCAATTATCAGAAATAATACTGAGACAGTCCACATACTTTTAAACCCATTTCCTATGATAGTAATATCTTGTCAGACTGTAATACAACATTACAAACAAGCTCCAGTATTTTGGCCACCTGATGTGAAGAGTCAACTCATTGGAAAAGACCTTGATGTTGAGAAAGATTTAGAGCAATAGGAGCAGAGGGTGGCAGAGAATGAGATGGTTAGATAGCACCACTGACTCAATGGACAAGAGTTGGAGCAAACTCTGGAAGATCATGAAAGATAGGAAAGTCTGGCCTGCTGCCATTCACGGGGTCGCAAAGAGTCAACCCAACTGAGCTTCTGAACAACAGCAACATTGAAAGAGTAAGGATACAGAGCACTGAAATGACAAGGATCCCTCCTGTTGCCCTTTTATAGCCATGGCCACTTCGCTGCTGCCCCCATTCTCTACTTTACTCTGAAAACCACAGTCCTGCTTCATGTTATGTAACAACCTAAATGGGAAAAGAATTAGAAAAAGATAGATGTATATGCATAACTGAATCCCTTTGCTATACAACTGAAACTAATACAACATTGTTAATCAACTCTACTCCAATTTGTTGTTTAGTCCTTCAATCATGTCCAGCTTTTTACGACCTCTTGGACTGCAGCAGGCCAGGCAGGCTTCCCTGTCCTTCGCCATCTCCTGGAGTTTGCAAAAACTCATGTCCCATTGAGTTGGTGATGTCGTTAAACCATCTCATCCTTTGTCATCACCTTCCCCTCCCGCCTTCAGTCTTCCCAGTTATTGGGGTCTTTTCCAGTGAGTCGGCACTTTGCATCAAGTGGCCAAAGTACTGGAGCTTCAGTTTCAGCTGCTGGCCTTCCAATGAATATTCAGGATTGATTTCCTTTAGGACTGACTGGTTTGATCTCCTCACAATCCAAGGGACTCTCGGGAGTCTTCTCCAACACCACAGTTTAAAAGCATCAATTATTTGACTCTTAGCCTTCTTTATGGTCCAACTCTCACATCTGTACATGACTACTAGAAAAACCATAGCTTTGACTATACAGATATTTGTCAGCAAAATAATGTCTCTCCTTTTTAATATGATTTTTAGGTTAGTCATAGCTTTTCTTTGAAGGAGCAGCGTCCTTTAATTTCATGGCTGCAGTCACCATCTGCAGTGATTTTGGAGCCCAAATAAATAAAGTCTGTCACTGTATCAATTGTTTTCCCATCTATTTGCCATGAATTGATGGGACTGGATGCAATGATCTTTGGTTTTTGAATCTTGAGTTTTAAGCAACTTTTACACTCTCCTCATTCACTTTCATCAAGAGGCTCTTTAGCTCATCTTCACTTTCTGCCACAATGATGATGTCACCTACATGTCTGAGATTTTTTATGTTTCTCCCAGTAATCTTGATTTTGGCCTGTGCTTTATCCAGTCCAGGTTTTCCCATGATGTGCTCTGTGTATAAGTTAAAGAATCAGGGTGACAATATTCAGCCTTGACAATATTCACTCCTTTCCCAATTTTGAACCAGTCTGTTGTTCTGTGTCTGATTCCTAACTGTTGATTCTTTACCTGCATGCATGTTTCTCAGGAGACCGGTAAGGTGATCTGGTATCCTATCTTTTAAGAATTTTCAAAAGTTTATTGTGATCCACATAGTCAAAGGCTTAAGTATAGTCAATGAAGCAGAAGTAGATTTTTTTTTTTTTTTTTTGCATTCTCTTGCTTTTTCTAAGATGCAATGTGTGTTGGCAATGTGATCTCTCATTCCTCTGGCTTATCTAAATCCGGCTTGTACATCTCAGTTCCCATACTCTTGAAGCCTAGCTTGGAGGACATTGAACATTACTTTGCTAGCATGTGAAATGAGTGCAATTGTGTGGGAGTTAGAGCATTCTTTGGCATTGCCTTTCTTTGGGATTGGAATGAAAACTGACCCTTTCCAGTCTTGTGGCCACTGCTGAGTCTTCCAAATTTACTGGCATATTGAGTGTAGCACTTTCACAGCATCATCTTTCAGGATTTGAAATAGCTCAACTGGAATTCCATCACCTCCTAGCTTTGTTCATAGTGATGCTTCCTAAGGCCCTTGGCTTCACATCCCAGACTTGATATCTCATTCGTGGTGAGTGATCACACCATTGTGGTCATCTGGTTCATTAAAATATTTTTTGTATAGTTCTGTTTATTCTTGCCATGTTGTCTTTATCTCTTCTGCTTCTGTTAGGTCCATACCATTTCTGTCCTTTATTGTGCTCATCTTTGCATGAAATATCCTCTTGGTATCTCTAATTTTCTTGAAGAGATCTCTAGTCTTCCCATTCTGTTGTTTTCCTCTAATTCTTTGCATTGATCAATGAGGAAGGCTTTCTTATCTCTCCTTGCTGTTCTTTGGATCTCAGCATTCAGATGAGTTTATCTTTCCTTTTCTCCTTTGCCTTTCACTTCTCTTCTCAACTATTTGTAAGGTCTCCTCAGACAACATTTTGCCTTTTTGCATTTCTTTTTCTTGGCGATGGTTTTGATTACTGCCTCCTGTACAATGTCATGAGCTTCCATCCATAGTTCTTCAGGCACTCTGTCTATCAGATCTAATTCCTTGAATCTATTTGTCACTCCCATTGTATAATTTTAAGGGATTTAAGTCATACCTGAATGGTCTAGTGGTTTTCCCTACTTCTTCAATTTAAGTCTGAATCTGGCAATAAGGAGTTCATGATCTGAGCCACAGTCAGCTCCCACTCTTGTTTTTGCTGACTGTGTAGAGTTTCTCCATCTTTGGCTGCAAAGAATATAATCAATCTGATTTTGGTATTGACCATCTGGTGATGTCCATGTGTAAAGTCTTCTCTTGTGTTGTGGTAAGAGGGTGTTTGCCCAGTGCGTTCTGTTGGCAAAACTCTGTTAGCCTTTACCCTGCTTGATTTTGTACACCAAGAGCAAACTGGCCTGTTACTCCAGGTATCTCTTAACTTCCTACTTTTGCATTCCAGTCCTCTGTAGTGAAAAGGACATCTTTTTGGGGTGTTAGTTCTAGAAGGTCTTGTAGGTCGTCATAGAACTGTTCAACTTCAGCTTCTTCAGCATTACTGGTTGGGGCATAGACTTGGACTTTGAGGGCTACTCCATTCCTTCTAAGGGATTCCTGCCCACAGTAGTAGATATAATGGTTATCTGAATTAAATTTTCCCATTACTGTCCATTTTAGTTCACTGATTTCCAATATGTTGATGTTCACTCTTGCCATATCCTGTCTGACCACTTCCAATTTGCCTTAGTTCCTGAACCTAACATTCCAAGTTCCTGTGCAATATTGTTCTTTACAGCATCAGACTTGACTTTTGCCACTAGACACATCCACGACTGGGTGTCATTTACTTTTTGACTCAGCCTCTTCATTCCTTCTGGAGCTATTTCTCTGCTCTACTCCATTAGCATATTGGGCACTTACTGACCTGAGGGGTTCATCTTTCAGTATTATATCTTTTGCCTTTTCAGTCTGTTACTTGGGCTTCTCAAGGCAAGAATGCTAGTGGTAAAGAACATACCTGCCAATGTATTCGATGTAAGAGATGGGGGTTTGATCCGTGGGTCTGGAAGATCCCCTGGAGGAGGGCATGGCAACCCACTCCAGTATTCTTACCTGGAGAAACCCATGGACAGAGGAGCCTGGTGGGCTATAATAAAGAGTCAGACATGACTGAAGCAACTTAGCATACTCCAACATAAAAAGTTTAAAAGAAGGAATGAAAAGGAATAACTTGTATACATGCAACATCCTGGATGAATTTTCAAAGAGTTATGCTGAGTGAAAAAGCCATTCCTCAAACATTCTTTATAATTCTATTTATATAATATCTATGAAATAACAAAAGGTGTAGCCTTTTAAGTATGCTTAAAAGACATAGTGGAGGATGTTGACTAATTTGACAAGATGTAGAGAAAAGGAATGGCATTAAGGGTGGGGAGGGCTTAGTACGTGTACTGAAACAATGGAAATGCTTCTATAGCCATAGTTTACTATTTATATAGGTAAATGATAAATGTTGCCCATTGGAGCCTTAGTTTTTCTCTTCTACAGCATACTGGGGACAGCTAATATGTGCAAAATACTTAGCAAATGACAAGTCATATACATGTTTAATAAATGGTAATCATTTTTATGACAGTTTGGTTGTATTAGCAGAGATCAGAACCCACACATAATTGACTTATTAGCGATTGTCAATATCCATATGCTGTTTGAGCTTTTAGCAGTGTCTAAAACTTCATACTGTTTCCCAAAAGGTCCAATGCTCAATCACTATTTTCAGAAATGAGTAATTTAAGGCCAAAGCTCAGTCTAAGGCTGACAAATAACAAAATTTCAGAATCAAAATAGCAAAAAATCTGTTTGCATGTGACTAACAATATCATTTCCCACTGCCATCATCCTTCTGATATTATTTTTAGCACAGGCGGAAGTATATGTACTATATACACTTTGTGTGGTTTATAAAATGTTAACTACTAATGTTTTGATATTTAATTTTCCACTTTAAATATGCGTGTATATACATACCGGTTTTTGAACAAACAGGATATGTTCCCATTTGGGCCATCTTTTTTTTTCTTTATTTTAAACTTAATGTACTGTTACCATAGTTGGCAATTAAAATAGTTGTATTTATCCATTCCTCTATTGCTAGGTATTATATTATTTCTCCTTTTTAGCTGTTAAGAGCAGTGCTTCAATAAATCTTATTGTACATATATCATTGTTTGCTTATTAAATCTGATACCTAAAAACATCATTTCTAAAAATTATCTTGCAGTCAAATGATGTGTGTTTGATAAGAGTTTTAAAGTGTTCAGCAATTGCCCTCCATACTGATTGTGAAAGATATTCTCTCCTCTCTCCCCCAGTGGATGTGTATTAGTAAGTTACTGATTTTCCAGCTTTTTCACTTGATTCTTCAGTTGCTATATGCAAACAGATTGAAAAAACATGAGAGGGTATATTCTTTTAGAGAGGATAGTAAAAGAGATATCCAGATATTTGGGTTGGAAGTGAAACAATTTTCTTCCCATATGATCTTTAAAGAGTCAATTAAATATAATGTTCCTCAGTTTTCACCTCTATGAATATATTCCAGCTCCTCTCCTAAAAAAGCTATATTCCAACTCCTCTTCTAAAAAAGTATTTGGTAGTGATGGGTACAAACGCTTAAACTACAAAGAGATTTTCCTTAATATTATTAAAAATATATAGAAAAGCTATACACAAACTGCCACAAATGTAATACTTAATGGTGAACTATTGAAAGCTTTTACTTAAGATAGGGAATCAGATAAGCATGCTAACTATCACTGTTATGTTTAAATATTGTGCTGTTGGTCCTAGCCAGAGCAATGAAACAATGCTTTAAAATAGAAAACATAAGGATTGGAAAACAAAAGATAAACTTGTCTCCATTCACAGCATGATTGTAGATTTGAAAAATCAAAAGAGAATCCATAGACAAACTCTTATAATTAGTAAGTGATTTAGTGAGATTACTAGGTATGTGATCAATATTTACACCCATAACAAACATTTAGAAAAATAATTTTAAAAATACCACTAGGATGATACCAGAAAAAAAAAAAAAAAACGTAATGAGGAATAAAGCTAAGGAAAGAAATACATGATCTCACTGCTAAAAAGTATAAAACGTTACTTGGAAACATTAAGGAAGCTCCAACTAGAGGACTATACCTTGTTCATGGACTGGAAAACTTGATGTTGTAAAGATATTAATTCCCAAGTTGCCCCATAGTTAAAAAAAAAATCTAGATTTGGGTAAAGAGATATTTTATTCAAAGGGGTCATTAAAATGAATGGAAAACTATTGTAGTAAGGAAAGGGATACTGTTGCAAGCAGGACATCACATTGACCACAATATCTACATGTGTCTGAAAAGTCAGGCAGGAAAATGCTTTTCTTTTTTTTGTAGGCAAGAGTAGAAAGGAGCTGGTGTGTGGGAGTGGGGCAGGCAGATAAGGTGAGCAAAGTAGCATCCTCAGGTAGTTGTTCAGGGAAGGATTTTCTGTGTAAACAGTTGATTCTTGGAAAAGGTACCCTTTGTTCTGCACTCAAATGTTTGCTTAGCCAAGGGACAAGTCAAAATTCAGGAGTATGGGGAAAGGAGAGAAGCTTGACTGAAGTTTAGTTCAGTCAAATTAGCAGGTAGGCATTTTGTCTAGATTAGTCAATGAGTGTAAAGATACTAGGGCTTCCCCGGTGGCAGAGGGTATAGAATCTGCCCGCAATGCAGGATACCTGGGTTTGATCCCAGGGTTGGAAAGATCCCCTGGACAAAGGAATGGCTTACCCACTCTAGTTTTCTTGCCTGTAGAATTCTAGGACAGAGAAGCCTGTTGGGCTACAGTCCATGGGGTCACAAAGAGTCAGATATGACTGAGCAATTAACACAAAGATATCGGCAAATCATTTCTGAAGCAACTAATGACACTTTGGGGGAATCTGTATCTGGGTTTGTCATAGATAAGTATGGCCACCTGTGGATCATTAAGTCATGTAATGAAGGGTAGTTCTTTGCAGGAAGCTCTTTCCTGGAACACACAAGGTTGGAGGAGATTTCTTGACTTTTCTCATTTTACAGGAGCCTATGGCTTAGGTCGGAGAAAGCAATGGCACCCCACTCCAGTACTCTTGCCTGGAAAATCCCATGGACTGAGGAGCCTGGTAGGCTGCAGTCCATGGGATCGCTGAGAGTTGGACACGACTCAGTGACTTCACTTTCACTTTTAACTTTCATGCATTGGAGAAGGAAATGGCAACCCACTCCAGTGTTCTTACCTGGAGAATCCCAGGGATGGGGGAGCCTGGTGGGCTGCCGTCTATGGGGTCACACAGAGTCGGACACGACCGAAGCAACTTAGCAGCAGCAACAGCAGCATGGCTTAGGTAAAGATCAATATTACCAGTTCATTGCAGTCCTAATCAAAATCTCTTCAGATCTTTTGTGGAAATGGACAAGCGGATTCTAAAATTTATATGGAAATACAAAGAACCAAAAAGAGACAAAACATTTGTGAGCAGCAATAAATCTGAAGACGTAGCATTAGAAGATTTCAAAACCTATTATAAAGCTATGGCAACAAAGAGATTGTTATGCTGGCCCATGAGTAGAACAAATAAGAGATCAAGCTAAAGGATCTAGAAACAGAACTGTGGTCACCTAATTAATGCCTGTGATAGACTGATGAAATGAATGCTCTTGATTCTTCATCCCTTCCTTTCTCTGTACTTATTTGCAGTTTCTCCTGCCAAAGGATCGGAGTATCAGAGTCTAGTTCCTTGCCCCTTGATTCTGAGTTTGATCATGTGACCTTTGCTTGGCCAGTGAGATGTTAGCAAAGGTAACGTGAAGAAGCTAGAAGAAATGCCTGTACCTTTCTGCTTCCTGCCTTTCTCTCTTGGCCATCGTGATGGCCATCATTCACCCAGCTAGCATCCCGGAGGAAGCCACATGGAGCAGAGCCATGTTACTACAGTGTCCCAGCTGAGGTCATCATCGTAGAGATGGAACACCAGAGTGTCTGGAAAGAGCCAAATTTCAAAGAAAGGCAAATATTTAAAGAATAAAAGAGGCAATTCCAGGAAAATTAAAAGTAGAAATATAATGAAATTGAAATAGTACTTGGCTTAGCTTAGCAATGAACCGTATTTACATAGTCATAATAATGATTTTAAAAAGCACATATGATTTAATTAAAACTGATGAAGTTAATATCAAGTGGAAGAAGTAGGGGAAGTCAGTGGGGGTGGAGGTGGTGGGGTGACTGTTGACATAGGAGTTATCTCATCATCTTAGTAGCTAATCAGTAATAGCTAAATAAGGAAAATCAATAGTTTTGGAACATATAATTGCTTTAATTGGAAACATGAAAGCTAATACTAGAAAGAACAAGGAAAAGGGTTGAAGATGTTATCTCTTGGGTGTGGAAGGCTGGGAAAGGAGATTGAGGGGAGAGAAGTTTTGCATTTTAAGTCATCTTGTTAGTTGATTGTTAAATGAGGTATTAACATCATTGTACTGAGTTGCCTCAGTCATGTCCAACTCTGTGCCTCCGTATGGACTTTAGCCCGCCAGCTCCTATGTCCATGGGATTCTCCAGGCAAGAATACTGGAGTGGGTTCCCATGCCCACATCTAGGGAATCTTCCCAATCCAGGCTCGAACCCACATCTCTTAAGTCTCCTGCATTTTCAGGCGGGTTCTTTACCACTGGTGCCACCTGGAAAGCTGATGTACTAGGAGTACTTTGGTAAAACATTTTAAGTTGTTTGACTTAGAAGCTGTCCCAATCTACTCTTCATTTAACCCCTGATATTGTAATGCATTCTCACATTTTTATTGCTTTCCATTTTCCTTCCCTATCTAAAATTCAAGGGATACGCTAAAACAGAAATGTAGCGTGTTTTTACTTGACATGCCTCAGGCTTAACTTGGTTCAGTACACATGAAAAAGACATGACTGGTTGTGAAGATTGTACTCTTCCCATCACTTGAGTCCATCTATCCCTGCTGGTTTGCTGCAGCCATTAGTTATGTCTCTAAGCCAAAGACAAGACCACCAGAATAAGGACACAGGTGATATGAGGACCACCAGCCTATAATGAAAACAGTTTTGTCAAAAGTACTCTTAATCTTATTTTTTTGAAGGACTAATCATAAAAACAATAAATTCACAAAGTTAACTAGATTTAAGATGATTCTGTAATATTCAGTATTCCTATATCTTATTATAAGCCTTCAGACACTCATTCAATGAGTAATTATTCCTCTGGATGCTCACTTTTCACATATCTTTCGTTTTAAATTAGTCTCTAAATTTTATTATATGCAAAATAACTGAAACATAAATTTGTTGCCTCAAAAAGCTCCCCTAGTGGTAGTGGTCAGACAGTAAAATGACTTGCTTTATTGTTGTCTGTGTTTCATTTTCTTCCTGTCCTCACTCTTGAGCTGTGTATTCCCATTAAAAAAGAATGTATGCATTGGTATCCTTTTTTCCCCTTGATCAAAAATAAAGGCCTATAGTTGTCTGATACGTACAATTTAACTTGAAGTTAAGGATAATCCAGCATCTAACTTTCCCCCAAGGAAAACTTGCTAGAAACAATGTGATTCATTTTTAACAAATTTCATAAAGGCCCTCTCAGGCGGGACCTCAGCAAATGTCACCTCTTTTGTGAGTCTTTAAGAATTCAGTGGACTGTGATTTTTGTGAACTAAGATAAAATAGCCATATCTCCCACGTGCTTCTTTTCTGTGTTCATGACTGCTGTGTTTAGTACACACACGTACACGCACATGTGCGTGCACACACACACACACACACACACACACACACACACACACCCCTTCTTATGGTTGTGTTAATACAGTGTAGAGGCTTCATTAAAGGTACTCTGACTTGGGGGCTGAGATTCTGATGCTGATGGAGAAAGAAATGATAATTTCCGTAATGAGGCTTCTTTCAGGAGTATTTGCTTTCTTGATGGCACTAATGGTAAAGAACCCACCTGTGAATGCAGGAGATGTAAGAGATGCAGGTTCAGTCTGTGGGCTTAGGTGATTCCCTGGAGGAGGGCATGGCATCCGATTACAGTATTCTTGCCTAGAGAATCCCGTGGACACAGGAGTCTGGTGGGATACAGCCCATAGGGTCACACATAATCGGACATGACTGAAGTGACTTAGCCCATGTGCATGCATGGCATTATTCCAAATGCTTGGCACTCATGAGCTGAACACAGTAAACAGAGATCTCTGCTCTGATGAGGCTTATATTTTAGCAGGAGAGAGAGACAAAAACAATAGACCTACTAAGTAAATTGTTTATTATGTTAGAATGTGGTATGTTCTATGAAATAAGATGTAGGTGAAACATATAGTAAAGGTGGCAACTTGTACCTGGAAATACTCTGTGTTAAAGGAAGACTGAGGCCAGTTCTCAGATTCAGTTTGCAAAACATATGCAGAGCCATCGAAAGCCTGCTAGATTAAAAAGTATTTGGAAACAACTTCCCTCAGCAGAAAGGCATTCCAGGAGCCACTGGTCCCATCTGCCATGGGTTCAGCCAGGAAGAAGAGGGCTATCATTTCCATCAATTTGCCTTCTCTAGCATATGATATACCAAAAGTTTTAGCTCTTTCAGCACCCACCATTAAGATGGTTATGGAGTGTGCTCGCCAGTGACACAGATGTTCTGTTTTTTGGACACTCAGAAACCTCCAGTCACTGGAAGTGATTCTCTGAGGAAAGTCTAAAGGCAAATTGACTGTAAAATATCATTGAAATGAAAAAGCAGGCTGTAATGCTAAAAATTTAGAGAGGAGTGATGAATTCTATGATCTCCTTAGTATTTATCATGCACAGATGTCATAGAATTTTAGAAATGGAAGGGGACCTTGCTGAGCATCTAGCAAAGCAGATATGAAATGAGAGTTAGAAGTGATGAATGCAAAGATCGTTTCATTAGGAAAATCTCCTTTGTAAAAAAGAGTGATAAAGAGAGAGAGAGCTTCGATTGTGAAAATCAGGAAACTAGGGCCAAGAGCTTATCCATCAGAAAACATGGCAATTAGACATTTGAAGACAGAAAGTGGAGGGGACTAATGGCAGCAAAGGACAAGAATAAATCAGGAAAGTAAATGAGGCCCAAAAAACAAATAAAAAGGAGACAGAAAGCACTAGAGTTTTGAAGTTTGTTAGGTTCGGTTTTATGTCATTGCTAACATACAAACAGAGAGCATGCTATTGAGGACAGAGTATGTTGCAGCTTATTTTGAGAGCGATTTCTTTGAATGCTGTATTAAGCAAATGAGATACCATGAAAGGCCATTGATTTTGTGGTAGAGAGCATTGGGGAAAAACATTAGAGGATAGACTTTTTTCATTCAGTCAGTGGTTATTCATTAAGGAGCAACTAGGTTTCTTTTGAAAAATAGTCACAGTAGGTAAGCCTCAGAATGGTTGGTTTTCTCTTTTATTTATGGCCTGCATTCAGACTTTTTGCTGCATCCTGTTACCTGGAGTGGAATGGGGCTTAGGCAACACTCTGTGGCGTGACTAGTTCAGGCCATCTTTTCCAAAGGGTAACCGGAACCTGGGGATGTAAATCTGCTCCATTAGTTGTCGGAACCTGTGAGTCCACACTCAGACTCAGCCACAGTAAATGACATAACAGAAATGATACAAAAGAAATACCTAGAAGAGGGCCTAACACATAGTAGGTGTTTAATAAATATGTGTTAAATAATTCAAGAACTGGTGACCAATCTACCATATGTTTCAGACAGATCCATGCAAAGCATCTGCTTGGAGATAACTCCTTTGGAAAGAAATAGGATTCTGTGGTTTTGCATGAAGCAAAACTTTTATGTTTTGCCCTCTGAAACTTACTGGTATATAATTGGGGTGGATAAAAATTGCCCAAATCAATATCTGCTGTTGTAGTCACTATATGACTGCATATTTCCAGGCACATGGAGTGTATCAGTGAACACAGTAGACCAATAACTACTCTTGTGGAGCTTGACAGGAGAATGAAAAATAATGAATGTAATTACTAAGTAAATTATACATTATGTTAGAAGGTGATACATACTATGAGGGGAAAAAAGGTGAAACAGGATAAAAGTAATCGTTCACACATCGAGATGCCCTGTTTTAAAGGAGTAGCTGCCTAGGCCAGCTCTAAGTATTTGTTGTATCAACTCAAATCCATCAGGAGTGGTTATCTAATAATACCTTCTTTAAAATTTGAAACCTAATATAATTAGCTTCTGAAAAATATTTCTTTACATACACAAAAAAACCACTTTGGATATGTATGACTTTTATCCTTTTCAGAAGTACAAAATAAGGGATTGCCATTTTTGAAATAGTTCTGTGAATTAGAGGGTGTGTCCAAAGGTGAATTCATTTTTAAAATCATGGCAAAATATACATAACACGAAGTTTACCATCTTAACTGCTTCTAAGTGTATGGTTCAGTGGTATTAAATACATTCACAGTGGTGTGCACCCATCAGTACCTTCCATCTCCAGAACTCTTTCACCTTGTAAAACTGAACTCTGTACTCATTAAGTCATAACTTCCCATTCTCCTTTCTCCCCCACTTCCTAGCAACCACCATTTTGCTTTCTGTCTCTATCATTTTGACTAAGTACCTCAAATAACTGGAATAACATTGTATTTGTTTGTTACTGGTTTATTTCACTTAGCAAAATGTCCACAGATTCATCTTTGTTGTAGTATATCTTAGAATCTGTTTCTTTTTAAAGCTGAATAATCCTCCTCCATACATATATATCACATTGATTATCCATTCATCTATGAATGGACACTTGGTTCACCTCCATGTTTCATTATTGTGAGTAATACTGCTGTCAGCTTGGATGTACAAAGATTTCTTTGCAGCTCCACTTTCAAATAATTTTAGCTGCACCCCCAGAGGCAGAATTTCTGGATCACATGGTAATTCTATTTTCATTTTTTTTTGAGGAACACATCATACTATTGTCCTCAGTGTGCATACCATTTTACATTCCAAACAGTGCATATGTTTTTCAATTTCTCCACCTCATCTCCCACACTTCTATTTTCTGTTTTTTTTTATTTTTATTTTTGGTTCATAGCTCTCCCAATTGTATGATGTCATATCTCACTGTAGTTTCGCTTTGGATTTCCCTAATGAGTAGTGATGTTAAGCATCTTTTCATGTGCACACTGGCCATTTGTATAACTTCTTTCGAAAAAAAGTCTATTGAAATCCTTTGACCATTTTTGAACTCGTGTTTGCTTGAGTGTTTTCATTGCTGAGTTTTAGAAGTCATCTATATGTCATCTAGATGCCATGTAGATGACATTTAGAAGTCATTTATATATTCTAGATACTAATCCCTTAACAAATATATTACTTGCAAATATTTTCTTCCACTCCATGGTGTACTTTTTATTCTTTTGCTAGTATTTCTGCACAAAATTTTTAATTTTCTTAAAGACCATTTTTAAAATTTTCTTATCTGTAGTCTAGAGGTCATATCTAAGAAATCATTGCCAAGTCTAATGTTGTGAAGACTTTATTTTTTCGCATCTAAGAATTTTACAATTTATGATCTTAAATCTTGTGTCTTTGATCCATTTTGAGTTAATTATTGTATATGGTATAAATTATTAATCCAAATTTTTTATTTTGTATGTGAATATCTAGTTTTTTTCCAGCACCATTTGCTAAAAAGACTGTCCTGTCTTCATTGAATGTTCATGGCACCCTTGTCAAAAATCATTTGACTTTAAGTGAGAGGGTTTATTTCTGGGCTCTTTATTATATTCCATTGGACTAAATGTCTGTTTTTATTCTAGTGCCACAGTGTTTTAATTACTGTAACTTTGTAGTAGTTTTGAAATCAGGAAATGTGAGTTTTCTGCTTTGCTCTTCCTTTCCAAAGTTTTTTTGGCTATTTGGAGTCTTTGAGATTCCATATGAATTTTGAGATTTTTTTTTCATATTTCTGTAAAAAAATGTCAACAGGATATTGAAAAGAAATACAATAGACTTGTAAGTATTATTGATATCTTTACATTATTAAGTCATCACTCTGTTAACATGAGTTTATTTCCATTTCTTTAAATTTTCTTTACCTTCTTTCTGTGAGAATTTGTAGTTTTCATTGTACAAGTCTTTTACCGCTTTGGTTAAGTAAGGCGAATTCATTTTTATTTAATAGATGGGAGCTAAGGGGAGGGATCTTGTTTTTATTGAGTAAATGATGTTCAAGGCAATAACTTAGCATCACCTGATTCATAGTCCAATCTCTATAAAGAGATTTTTGTCATTTTTGTAAAGTTTTACCTTATAGAGATGACAAAAGGAAAGATCAGGGTGTGAAATGATGATCCCACAGTTGGGTTCTTAAAGACACTCAGGTATAATTCCAGTTTCCTGAGACTAGATTCTAGATTTCCATCACTTAGTCCAGTGACTGATTGAGCACTGAGAGATGCATCTACCCATATCAAAGTCACAAAATGTGAATTAATAGAATTTACATTTTATTAATTCATCAGTCATATAAATGCATATTTTCAGTTTCTAGAATACATGTATCTAGAATCAAGGACATCCACTTTCTGAGACTCCAAGTTATGATTTAAACTAGATATGTTATTGAGTTGGATCTAAACCCATGGTTTGTAGGACATCAATTTTATATGTCCAGTAAGTAGATTTACATGTCTAGTTCTCTCCTTTCCTTATGGCTAGAGTTCCCTCCTTTCTCCTGCCTTTTTTGTTAAGAGAACACAAAGGAAACAAAACTTTGAGTTACAGATCATGGCTCTTTCATTTTCACTCTTAGTGGCTGTATAAGTGCACTGCTAACAGCAAGAAATCACAGGCAAGGCTCTCTCACCGGAGAGAGGCAGTGAAGCTGTCAGTCAGGGTCACAGCTCAGTAGGAAGCAACCAATGGGTCTTGGGGCTCAGTGGGAACCAGCCAGTCACTTTCACAGCTCAGCTGCCAGAGAGCCTAACTGGCAATCAGCACCCAGCCTAGGGGTTTTGGGATTCCCTGGTTAAGTTCCATCTTCTCTCCTTCAGAAAACTGTTAAAATAAGCAAAATTATATGCTTTAGTACAATTCAAAGATGAATTGTAATGACTGAGGTAGTTGTCAGATTATATACATTATAGAAAGTTATTTCTAATGATCTGGGGATGAAAAAATGGTAGCCATCTTCCCTCTTCTCCCTTTTTCAGAATTGGGTTCCTGTTCTGTAATAAAGAGGGAATTTAAGAGATGGTAAGGGCCCACCCACATTTTATCACTTTGGGGCAGTTTCTCCATAATGGAATGATCTTAAAATCTGGTGGTGATATATTCAGATACTTAACAGATATCCTATAAGTGATATATTTCTGAGATTTTGCCTGCGTCTGTGCTCAGTAGTATCCACTCTTTGCGATGCCATAGACCCATAGACTGTGGTCCGCCAGGCTCCTCTGTCCATGGAGTTTCCCAGGAGAGAGAATACTGGGTTGCCATTTTTTCCTCTAGGGGATCTTCTAGAACCAGGGATTGAATCTGCATCTCTTGTATCTCCTGAATTGGCAGGATATTCTTTACCACTGCACCCCCTGGAAACCCGTGAGATTTTAGCACACTCAATCAGAAAATTCTACTAGTGAGCACACACCCTTAAGGCACTCTATTGGTTATCTGGTGGTTTTATTTATTTTATCTTTCTTAATAGGGACTGACAAACTTCTTCTGTAATAGACCCAATAGTACATACTTTAGACTCTGGCCATGTGGTCTCCATTACAACTATACTGTCATTGTAAAAATGACTATAGACTACATGAAAAATACAGTGACTATATTCCAGTAAAATGTGATTAATGGATACTGAAATCTTATTTTCATGTAATCACCATGCCATGAAATATTCTCCATCGTTTGGATATTTTAACCAATTTAAAAATAAATCTATTCTTAGCTCTTAGGCAATAGTTTGCTGATCCTTGTCTCACACAATCTAATCAACACAATGAACTTGTTTCCTTAATGTTATCAAACCCTAGTTCTTTGAGTATGTTCATAGAGAAGGACAGCTGGAATTTTGTTCTTCAAGATTATTCTTCTAAGGACTTTCTCAGGTCACCATTATTACCAATATCTCATTACCCTAGTCATTCAAGAACATGTGGCTTTTCCATGCTTGTCCTGTGACTTAGCTTAGTCCACATTTGAACAATTAAGCTAGACTTGATTCTCTTCTCCAGTTTTGTAGGTTATTTTGTAAAAATGAATACTCTGACTCACAAGCTAGTATATGTGTCTTCCATTTAGTGACATCCACATACTGCATAGTTAGCCCCCTTCTTGCTCAGTATGGCAAAAAATCACAGTCCTCCTGCTCACCCGGTATGTCCCAAGATGTCTAGCCACCTTGGAGGCCAGACATAATAGAGCATGGCTCAGAGACAGAGGAAGGTGTCTTCCTTTGACCACAAGTATAAGGCTGAATTTCCTCTCCTCGTCACAGGATCCCCCTTTTTTTAATCGAAGGTACGCCAGAATGTCCACTCCCTTAAGAGGAGACCAATTTGCCCACAGAAAAGGGACCTTGTTCTATTTGATTTTAACAAGTTTTATCTTTTGTGCTTAATCAAGAGTGCTTTTCTAGAACTATGTATTGCATATTGATTTTATGATTTTTTTTCATCTTTATTGAGTTTTAATTGACAAATGCAATTGTAATATATTTAGAGTACATGTAGTGATTTGATACATGTATACATTGTGAAAGGATTCCCAACATCAAATTAACTAACATGTTGTTAGTGACAGTATTTAAGTTCTACATTCTTAGTTTCATTTTTCTACATTATAGTGTACCATGCTTTACGTTAGATGCTCAGGCCTTATTCAGCTTATAAGTGAAAGTTTGCACTGTTCCCTAGCCTGTCCCTATTTCCTTCACCCACCAACCCTAGGCAACCAGCATTCTACTCTGATTCTATGCATTTAACGTTTTATTTTTTTAGGTTCCACATATTAGTGGTATGTTCTATTTATCTTTCTCTGGCTTATTTCACTTACTGTAACGGCTTCCAGGTCTATCCATATTGTCACAATGGCAAATGTCAGGGTTTTCTTCTTTAGGATTAAATAATACTCTATTGTGTGTATATATGATACATATATCATATACATATGATATATACATATGCATGTACATATATGTCACATTTCTTTTCCAATAATCAACAGACACTAAGTTTATTTCCATAAGTTGGCTATTGTGAATGATATTGAAATGAATGTGAGAAAATAGTTCTTTCTTGGAGGTAGTGATTTTGTTTCCTTAGGATATATATCCAGAAGTGGGACTGCTGGAACATGCGGTAGTTCTAATTTTAATTTATTGAGGAACATCCATACTGTTTTCCCTAGTGATGTGCCAATTTACATTCCCACCAACAGTATACAAATGTTTCCTTTTTTCTACATTCTACCAAGCATTTTTACCTCTTGTCTCTTTGATACAAGATACCTTAACAGTTATGAGGTGCTCTCTCATTTTTGTTTGGATTTGCATTTCCCTGGTGACAGTGATGTTGAACACCTCTTCATGTACATTTTGATCATTTCTGTTATCTTTTCAAAAATGTCTGTTCAGAGTTTATGCATGTTTTTTAATTGGGTTATTTGGTTTTGTGCTATTGAGTTGCATGAATTCTTGCACATTTTAGATATTAACCTCTTCTGAGATATGTGGTTTGCAAATACTTTCTCCCATTCCATAAGCTGTTTTTTATTTTGTTGGTAGTTTTCTTTACTGTGGAAATGTTTCTTAGTTTGATATAGCTGCCCTGATTTATGTTTGCTTTTGTTGTTTTTATGTTTGGTGTGAGATCAAAAAGTCATCACCAAGGCTGATGTCAAGTAATTCACCTGTGTGTGTGTCTTTTTTTTTTCCTGGGAATTTTATGCTTTTGGATGTTAGATTCAAGCATTTGATGCATTTTAGTTGATTTTTGAGTAGGCTGTATGGTAGTGGTCAAGTTGCATCCTTCTGCACATGGCTGTCCAGGTTTCCCAGCACCACTGATAGAAAAGACTATCCTTTACCCATAGCATACTCTTGGATTGTTTATTTTTAAATCCACTGACCATATGTGCATTGGTTTGTTTGGGGGTTCTCTATTTCTTACATTGATCTGTGTGTCTGTTTTTATACCAATATAAAACTGTTTTGATTAATATGTCTTCATAATGTAGTTTAAAATCAGAAAGTATCGGCCTCTAGCTTTATTATTCTTTATCAAGGTTGCTTTAGCTATTTGGGGTCTTTTGTGGTTTCACAGGAATTTTAAAATTATTTGTTCCATTAATACAATAAATACCACTGAAACTGTGTTAGATACTGCACTGAATTTGCAGATTTCTTTGAGTAGTATGTACATTTTAACAATTTTTTCTAATCATTGAGCACAGAATATTTTTCCATTTATATGTGTTATCTTTGATTTTTTTATTAATGCTTATAATTTTTAGTGTATAAGTCTTTTACCCTCTTGGTGTTTATCAGTGTTTCTAAGTACTTTATTACTTTATGCAATTATAAACATGATTTTTTTTCTTGATTTCTCTCTCTGGTAATAATTACTAGTGTTAGAAATGCAGATAGTTTTTGTATATTGATTTTGTGTCTTGCAACCTTACCACCATTCATCGTTTATTAGTTCTAACAATGGTTTGAAGGAGTCCTTAAGGTTCTCTACATATAATATTATGTCATCTGCCAATAATGATAGTTTTACTTCTTCCATCCTGATTTGGATGCATTTTACTTCTTTTTTTTAACCTATTTTCTCTGGCTAGGACTTCCAGTACAGAGTGAAATAAAAGTGATAAGATTAGACATCCCTGTCTTGCTCCTGATTATAGAGGTAAAGCTTTTAACTTTTCACTGTTGTGTAATATTAATTGTGTGCTAGTCATACATGACCTTTATTGTGTTGAGGTACGTTCCCCTCTATATCTACTTTGTTGAGTATGTTTTATCATAAGTGACTATTGAATTTTCTCATTCTTTTTCTGCATTTAATGAGATGATCATATAATTTTTACTCTTCATTTTGTTAATGTGTTGTATTATACTGAGTGATTTGCAGATGTTGAAGCATTCCTGCATCCTCAGAATTAATCCCAATTGATCATGATGTATGAGCTTTTTACTGTTAAATTTCATTTGTTAATTTTGTTAAGGATTTTGGCATTTGTGTTCTTCAGGGGTAATTTTCTTTCTTTTTTTTTTTTTTTTAGTAGTGTGATTTTGGTATCAGTGTAATGCTGGTTTCTTGGGAAGTGGAAGTGTTTCTTCCTCTTCTTTTTTTCAGAGTTAATTCGTCTTTCAGTGTTTGGCAGAATTCATCAGTGAAACCTGAACTTTAATTTTTGAGAGAGATTTTGCATACTTACTATAGGGAAACACTTAACAGGAAGCTTCCTGTGTGCTGTTTGGATCTGTCAGGAATTCTCTGCTGCTGCTGCTGCTAAGTCACTTCAGTCGTGTCCGACTCTGTGCAACCCCATAGATGGAATTCTCTGCTCCTTATTAATTCCTGAATACTCAGGAATTAAGAGGAGAGGCAAGCCTCTCTCAGAATCCAGGCATTTCCTCCATTAGTTTTTCTATATAGTAATAAGTACCCTCTTCCTTCTTGTGAACCAGACGGTAAAAGTGATTGTTTACAACTCTCTCTCTCTTTAATATGGATCGCCTATGTTTTGTAAGTCTGGAATTTTAATCTTTATCTTTGCTGAGAATAACTGTCTTGTAAGACAGTATATATGCCCACACCATGTTGATTAAAACACCTTTGCTCCATCAGAGCTTTGGCCGTGCCTTTCTTTCTTTTTCTTTCTCTCTCTCTTAGGCTATTTCTTTGGAACGCAGAGGCCCTCTGAGTTAACTTTCCAGCCTGGGCTTCTAAGACCCTCTCGAGAAGGCGCTCTGCACCTTCACCCCATCGAGAGGGCGCCTGAGGCCTCCGTGAACAGAGCAAGCCCCATGCCAGGGGCTTTATTGGCTTTCTGTGTAAACCAAGGAATACCAGCCTCTTTCTCGCCTTTACTTTCTTATCATCGACTCCAGACCAGCAGGTTCTGGTCCATTAAAGGACCTCAACAACTTACTCAATGTTCTTACTAGTAGTAGATCTTGAATTTTTTATTCATATTCAGTCCTTCTAGGTTGTATGTTTCTAGGAATTTATCCATTTCTCAGACGTTGAAAATCATCTGGACTAGACGTTGACTAGTTTTTTGCATATAATTGTACATAATAGTCTTTTTGGTCTTTTGTATTTCTGTATTGTTCTTTTTCTAGTCTTCAAGGTATAAAGTTAGTTTGAGATCATTTTTTTGTTAGTCATTTATCTCTCTGAAATACCCTCTTAAAATTACTTTTGCTGCAATTTTGGCGTATTACATATTCACATATTTTGTAAATTGTATATTCATTTTTATTTCAGGATATTATTTTGATTTCTCACTTGATTTCTTCTTTGACTTATTGATAATTCAGGCATGCATTGTGTAATCTTTATGTATTTGTAGATTTTTCAATTTTGTTCCTGTTATTGATTTCTGGTATACCATTGTGATGGAAAAAAGGTGCTTGATATGATTTCAATTAAATTTACTAACACATATTCCTTGAACACATTAAGCTTTTTTAAGTAAATAATTATTGAAGTGTATTATTTGGACATTTAATACTCTCTGTAGAAACATAGGTGTTTAACATGTGAAACTCTTTATTTTTGTTATTGTTGGCAAAAAACAATCATTTTTTAGTTTAAGTAATATATACATTGGTGGGGGGGACAATGAAAGAGTGATCACATTCTATTGTAGAATTTTAAACTAGTCTACATATATGAACTACAGAAGTAACACAATGACAAATAACTAGAATTTGAATTGGTTAATATAATATCTGTGTGATTAATATATAATAGAATTTAAATGTATTAAAATATTCTTAAATTAATAATATTATAATAGTATATTAATATAATACCCTAAAGAAGATAAGCTCCTTTGGAGTCCTGTTTCTCCATTTAATTTGGTATATGATCTTGGGTCAGACAGTTAGACCATTTGTAGCTCAATTTCCTGAACCCCAAAGTGGAAGTGATAGCACAAATTCCATAAGCTTATTGTGAGGAGTAAAAGCAGATAATTGTATAACACATATTGATAATTGCATAATAACAGTGGTGGTGGTAAAAGTGGTTTTGGTAATAATGGTGACTCCAGTCAAACTGCAGGGAAAATTGAAACAAGCTGCAGCAGCAAATTAAGATAATGTCCATTACTGCCAAATTTTAATGTTCTTTAGGGAATGTTTATTTCTCTAATAATAATTTACCCCATTTTCATTGTAAATGATGTTTCCAAAATTATTAACTAGATTATTAATATTTGGTTTTGATCTAGTAACCTCATTTAAACCCCAGGCTAGCAATTTCACAAAACCATTACCGTATTCAAACAGAGAAAACTATTCATTAGTCTTGCCGTATGCTTCCAGATGCTTAACATTAATCATTGTTTAGCTGGGTAAACACGAGTTTGCATTTTATTCTTGATGTCATTAGGGAAATTAGTGTAAATGAGAAATTTTCTTCTAAAAAGCTCTCAAATATACCAAAGACTTTTACATTCAAATGTGATGTGATATCATTGAACATCCTTTTAATCAGAAGTCAACTTTTTTGTATAATGTTAGAAAACTGTTTTTTTGTAGAATTAGAAAATGAAGGAAAGTGTCAATAGAATTAAATCATTCGTCATCTTCTCACAGCATTCAGTAATAACCACTGTTAACGTGTTGATGCATTCAGTGTTGTTGTTTTTTCCCTTAAGCATATATACATATATTTTTTATTAAGGTCTTGTCACTCACACCAAACCTAGTCTTCAGCATTGCTTTTTGATGCTGTGACAAACTGGGCAAACCATAAACCTTCTTTGCTGTTGATTCCCTGGCAGGTTCTGCCAACTGGAAGAGTAAGAAAAAAGTTGGAAGATGGTAGGCTGGTTAAAAGGAATTGCTTCTCTTTCCTCATTGTTCTACCAACTACATTTTACTCAGAGCTCTACTAAGGCAGCAGTTGAACTCTGTATCACTTGGTGTTAAACTCCACATTACTCCCATACTCCCAGAATGAAATCTATGCACTCTTTCTTGCATGCAACAGGTTTCAGATTTTTGGAGCCTTCCTCTAAGCTCTGAAAGCACCAGCAATAGACCAGGAGGGCCCTTTCTCAGAATTCTAGGTCCTGGATCCCTTGGAGCTTCTCACTTCTGATCATTGTCATTTCATTTCTTTGTTACCCAGCTCCTGGGCCTGTTGCTGTTTAGTGTGGTTATTATCATTTTAATGCCCTAGATGCTTCCTTTGCCTTTCTAATGCTCCTATATCTCTTGAACTATTACTATATGTTAAATTCTGTGCGTTAAAAGAATGAGTGGATCCTGATTGGTGTTCAATATAGAGTTCATTCTCAGCTTTTCATCTGGTTTTCATCCTCTTCTTGAAAATTACTTGTAAGACTACCTTTCCCAAATGCAGACTTTATGTATCTGCCAGTACAGACATTTTGAACAGTAGTATTATGATGCTGCCTATCAACCAACTGGTGAGTCTTTTCAGTATCACAGTCTTTGCACATCATAATTTCTACAGCTGTTTAATATTATAGGCATTAAGTTTTCATTCTATATAAATGAAGGAAAGAAAAATAAGTGTTGATACTGAACATATACACTGTTGGACATGAATTGAATATAATTTGGGGAAAAGTTGGAGTTACTGCTAGTGGATACTTGGCCTTAAGCCAGTCAACACTTGTGTTGTATTATGAGAGAAAAGAACAAAAGTTAGTAATGTATCTTAAAAGCTAGAAATATATTGTAATGGATGATGTCTGAAAGACTATTTTGCTTCTATGGGACTAAAACTAGCCATAGTATGCCTAACTATGGCAAAATAGTTTCTCATACATGCATTCACTATTTATCAAACAAGGAACTTTACACAAATATTATTTTTTAGACTGATATATGGACTATGCAATGCTTTATAATCTTTGTTTTCACTTAATCTATTATGAACATCTTTGCATGTCATTAATCACTCTCAACAAATTATTTTTGATAACCATTTATTTAAATAATCCCTCATTGTCAGTTATTTATAGTTTATAATTTTTCAATATAAAAGTAAAGCCTTTTAAACTGTCCTGTAGATAAATATTTGCATAAATTCTTAATGATTTCTTTAGAAAATTTTCCCTAAAAGTGCAATTGAGAGGTCAAACTATATAGACCTTTTTGTAGCCTTCTGATGTACACCGCCAAATTCCCAACAGAAATGGTGTTTCCATGACATTTCCACTAATAATGAATGACGGCATGCATTTCCAACTGTCACTATTTAATTTGAAACAACATCGCATAAAGTTTAAGATCTTTTTCTTACCCAATTCATAGCAATGTCTTGGTTAATATTTTTTTTAATCATCTATTGAATTACCATTTTTTCCCACATGGTAAAATCTCATTAATTTTTAAACATTGAATCGATTTCATTTCTTTCTTCCTTCCTTTTTTCTATACATTGCTTGACTTTTATAACTGAAGTAGGGTTGAAAAAGAGCCAAAGGAGTAAAAGTGATTAATAAGAAAGGGAGAGTACAAAATAAAGGCTAGGTCAACGGATGAAACACCATATTGTTCTAAGAATGTTAACACAAAGTGTAAGAGATATTATATTTTATATTTTTCTCTTTCTTATAAATCTTATATATATACGCATTGATATATATATATATATATGTATATATATATATATATATGCATGCCTTTTGGGGCATGTTTGGGGCATGAGCTCTCCGTCTCTCCTAGCTTCTCTTTCTGTTTGTTTTTCTCTTAAATAATCATTCTAGATTACTCCCAAGCCCCAGCCAAAAAAAGAGGGGAGTAAGAAATCGGGGGGAGCACCATAGTCTACTGAGTGGGCTGCTCCAGCAGAACACCACAGAGTGGACAGCCTGTAAGCAACATCTATATGGTACAGTTTATATGTGTAGTCTAGAAGTCCCAGATCAAGGCACCAGCATGGTTTGGTTACTGGTGAGATGCCTCTTCTGGTTCATCAGTCAGTCAGTCAGTTCAGTCGCTCAGTCGTGTCTGACTCTTTGCGACCCCATGAATCGCAGCACGCCAGGCCTCCCTGTCCATCACCAACTCCCGGAGTTCACTCAGACTCACGTCCATCTAGTCGGTGATGCCATCCAGCCATCTCATCCTCTGTCGTCCCCTTCTCCTCCTGCCCCCAATCCCTCCCAGCATCAGGGTCTTTTCCAATGAGTCAACTCTTCGCATGAGGTGGCCAAAGTACTGGAGCTTCAGCTTTAGCATCATTCCCTGGTTCATAGCTAGTGCCTTATTGCTATGTCCCACATGGTGGATAAGGCTAGGAAACTCTGAAGTATCTTCATCAGAACATTAATCCTATTCATTAGGGCTCCACACTCATTACTTAAGCCATCTCTAAAAGGCTCTACCTCCTAGTACCATCATCCTTTTGGGCTCGGATTTCAACATGTGAATTTGGAAGGGGTTCAGATCAGAGAAGGGAGGGAGGGAGAGAGATAGGAAAGGGAGGGAGAGAGTTAGGGAGGAAGCAAAGAAAAAGCCTATCCTCTTTTTTGACTCCAAACATGCTGGCTCTCACTTCTTCCCTCCTCACCTCTCTATTCAGCCCCTAACTTCATTCCCTCTTAAAATCTCTGTGTAAATATGCTAGAAATATTAAAATTCAGGGAGGTACTTTCTATGTTAAGAACACCAACATCTGTTCTTTTCTGCTCAGAACCGTGTTCATCCTTTTGTTAACTTTAGAGGCACTGTAAATGTGTGGGAGAAAACAAAGGAAGCATAAACGATGATCTTTACTGGTAAGGACAGATGCAGATGGTAGATAAATAGTCTAGGAACCGCTAGACTAGTTGGACCACATCCAAGTAGAAACCTGGCCTTGTGGTAATTGTGTATAGGTGGCTCTTTTTTGTATCTCATTAGAAATAAGCTTAATGCTTTCTTCTTTATTCAATAATAATAATTTCAAGTCCTTGGACTGTGAGACACTATACTAGGGACTTTGCACTAATTACTTCATTTGTTTTTCCCAACAGTCTTATGGAATAGTTACTATTATGTTCCTCACCGTGTTGACAATGGACCTGAGGCTGGTGGTTGGTAATTGTGTGTAGATGGTTGCACTGAGATTCTGCCTCTAGTGTCTCCGCTCTCACCTTTTACTGCCTTCAAGAAATGGCTGTCTCTGGACTCTCACCCTTTAGATGTGAAAGAACTAATGATTTCTTTTTGGTGCTTTATTGAGGATTTAAATGGCACAAAGGATTCTTACTGGGATTTTAATGGACATCAGTAGGAAATCTCTCAATATCCTTTTTTTTTTTTTTAAATTTGAGGTGTGACAATCATCTTTTGTGCTTCAATTTTGAGAAAGTTTTGGACTTGAGATACATTGAATAGGGCAAATGCGCTTAGAATCAGGACTTTTTAGTGAATGGGTGTTTTAATAATGATCTACTTGGCCTGAGGAAAAGGTGATGTGTATGCGGTAATCCCATTCCCACAACACAGACACACTGTTTTGCCTTAGTTGGGGGCGGGGGGAATCTAGGACATTCTGCCTATAGGACTAGAAAAGCCTTTGAAGGCTTTTCAATATGTAGTGTTAGAGAACACTGCTATTTGAGTGGATCAATAGCTTGAGAGAGTGGTGACTTGCCTTTCTTTATCTGGTCTGATCACTGTCACAGAAAAAGAACAAGTTGAGGCTCCATGAGATTTTTGACTTGGTTACTTTGGCTATCAACTCAGAACCAGCCTTCGTCAGTCCTTGAGTCTAGGAAAAAATATTTGCCGTAAAGATTTCAGAAGGGATAAATTAAATGAGGTGGGCACATTGTGAATATGCCACATTCGCTTGACTTTTAGGAAGTGGCAACTGTGAGGCGAGTTGCGTGTCACCCACCTCAACACCCGTCTTTAGTAATGGTATCAGGAGACGAGCAGTAAAAGAGATAAAGAGCACTGAACTAGGGTCTGGGGGCTCTCCGGTGGCAAGTCTGACTGCCATCTTTTGGCTTTTTTTTTTTTAACCTTTGGCAAATTACTGTACCTCTCTCTGCTGAGATATCTTCCTTTTTAAAAAATGACATTGAAGTAATAATAATTACTTTGAAGTAATAAAAATGACATTGAGGTAATAATCTGGAGCTTTTATAGATCATTCACTCAACAAAAGTCTACAAACTTGATTAAGGCAGGGCTCTATCTCAATTCAGCTAAAGTATACCCACTGCCAGACCCATAGGAGTTGCTTTAGTGCTGAGTAAATACAGGTTCCTTAGTTAATGGGTGTCACTGATCTTTCCATCCCACTCCACAGAAGATACACAAAAAGTTCTGTCCAATTTCAAAACTTCATGAACTTCAGATAACTGGGCCTCAGATTAAAAACAAATATTGCCTACACAATTTTGTTGGCTTTTAATGTTCTAAGAATCTAATAAAGGCCCTATTAAAATGACGTGATGTAAAAGGAATCAAAGAAAATATAAATGGGAAAGTAACTTGTGCCCATGGATTGGAAGACTTAACAGTGTTAAAATGTCCATGCTATGGAAAGTGATCCACAGATTCAATGCAATGTCTGTCAAGGTCCCAGTGATAATTTCTCCGGAAATAGAGAAAAACACCCTAAAATTCATACGTAATCTCAAAAAATAGCGAATATTTAAAATAGACTTGAAAGAGAACAAAGTTGAAGGCCTCATACTTCATGATTTCAAACAGTAATCAAGAACCTGTGATACTAACCTAAAGACAGGTACATAGTCCAGTGGAAAAGAGTAGAGCACAAAGATAAACCTTCATGTAAGTGGCAGATGATTTTCAACAAAGGTACCAAGGCTATACAATGAGGAAGGACCATCTCTTTAACAAATTAGATATCTATATGCAGAAAAATGAAATTGTCCCTTACCTCATACCATATACAGATATTAACTCATAACATTTGCAACTGCAAATGAGTCCAGTTTGGGAGTTAATGCAGTGAGTATTTTCTAAGGGGAAAATGTGTTATTAAAATCAAATAGTTGCTTTAGGCTACAGGAGAGAAGAGGACAAACGTATAGTTCCCAATATATCTTTTTTTTTTTAATGTAATAAATGCTTTATCACTTTTAGTGTTCTCATCCTGAGCCAGGGATGTTTGGAAGTTATGAAATTTGAAAGAATGCTGGGTTTTTTTATCTTTCAGGACTGAAGGTGCTTTTTAAATGTCAGAGTTGGTGTGTGGGAATCTAGGACACTATTCCAGTGTGTACCTTGTGAGAGTCAGCTATAGAGGCTGCAGGAGAGCAGCCATCTGAGTGACTACTGGAGTGGCCCTGACTTGGAAAACAACTCTCTGGGTCTTCTCAATGAAAGGCATTCACAATGCTGATGATGATAATTGCAAAAAAGTATCCAAGTTTAGAGTAATTCATTCTAATCACCATTCATTTATAACCTTAAAAACATAGCTTATACATAGCTGCCTCCTTGTTTGAGGGAAGACATCACTTAGGGGTTTCTTGCTGAACCCTTAATGTTAAAAATGATCTCTTAATGGGATGTGACCCCATCAAGACTCAGTATTGAATACTTCTTGGATAAGTTTCCTTTTACTGGATTAGTGTTTTGGACTCCCCCGAACTTGGTACTTCTCCCAGTGCAATTCCAAACACGTAGTAGGCTTAAAATAAATTCTTGTTCAGTGAACAAATGGAAACCAAACTGGCTTAGAGTTGTGAATTTACAGTATGATTCTGCTGTTGCTAATTTGGCCTTTGATTTTTAAATGAGGCTCAGCTATATTATAGCCCTTGAGTCAATTTGAATCAGTTAAGTTCAGCTCAGTAGTATCCAACTCTTTGTGACCCCATGGACTGCATCATGCCAGGCTTCCCTGTCCGTCACCAACTCTGGGAGGTTGCTCAAACTCATGCCCATTGAGTCAGTGATGCCATCCCACCATCTCATCCTCTGTCATCCCCTTCTGCTCCTGCTTTCAATGTTGCTCAGCACCAGGGTCTTTTCCAATGAGTCAGTTCTTCGCATCAGGTGGCCAGAGTATCCAAAGAACACTCAGGACTGATTTCCTTTAGGATGGACTGGTTGGATCTCCTTGCAGTCCAAGGGACTCTCAAGAGTCTTCTCCAATACTGCAATTCAAAAGCATCAATTCTTTGGCACTTAGCCTTCTTTATGGTCCAATTCTCACATGACTACTGGAAAAATCATAGCTTTGACTAGGTGGACCTTTGTTGGCAAATTAATATCTCTGTTTTAAGATGTTGTCTAGGTTGGTCATAGCTTTTCTTACAAGGAGCATGTGAATGTCAATTGAATGCTACGAGGCTAACAATAAACTGTTACAGTTGCTTTTAGCCCTGAAATTCCTTGACCCTCATTGATCAAACTAAGGCCACAGAGAGACATTAATATTGGAAGAACCCTTCAAAGTCTCTTCTAAAGATGTTTGTGGTTCCGAATAGCAAGGTTATGGCTCCCAGGTTTCGAAATGCACATGAGCTTTCTGCTTCTGGTAAGGTCTCCCAGGAGAATCAGAATCCAGATACAATGAAGATACTAGATAAATTCGTGGATACCACAGTGGAATAATAGAGGTTCCTTTTGTTGGTTTGTTTTTAATTTTAAAAGACCATAGTTTGAAAGTGATTGACTTTAATGCCACTGGGCATGGGCAGAATGTGCTCTGCTTGCTTTTTCTAGGTACCATGCTCAGTAACAGTGTTTCCACAGTATGTTTTATTAAGCACTGGTGATAAGTGTCTTAATTGATGTCTTCCATAAAAAGTGGATTCTGTGGTCAAGCAAGTTTGAGAAATGTATTTAACAAATTCAGATAGCTCAAAGTTTTGATACACTTGCATACTTCGGAAGCTCTAGTAAGGGATCAAAGAATATATCCTAGCCCAAAGATTTCAATCATAGAAATTTTTATGGGGATTTTTCAGTATTAGTGTTTTATAGAAGCCGCTTGGGGAAACAATATTCTAATTTTGAATGTCAATTCACATATACCTTTTATTAGTTTCTGTATTTTCTATGACATTATCTCTTCCATTTTGTTCTATTACATTGTGTCTATCCAATAAAAATTTCTATTTGGAGATCACATGTAGATTGTTGATACTTAGAATTTAAATTATTTTCTATCACTAAAATAATTTGGATCACAATGTAACCATGTCCTTCTGCTGACTACATAAATAAGGAAGTAGCTTGACATTTAACACTGATAAAGGGTAGCATCAGAAGGAAAGATTTTTGAGATTTGCTTGATTATTTGTGAGACTGAAAGTGAAAAGTGAAAGTGAAGTCGGCTCAGTCGTGTCTGACTCTTTGTGACCCCATGGATTGTAGCCTACCAGGCTCCTCCATCCATGGGATTTTCTAGGCAAGAGTACTGGAGTGGGTTGCCATTTCCTTCTCCAGGAGAGCTTCCCAACCCAGGGATTGAACCTGGGTCTCCTGCATTGTAGGCAGATGCTTTACCATCTAAGCCACCAGGGAAGCCGACTATACAGATATAAATTCATTGAATAGTAAAGGTCTTTAATGGTTATATATCCCAACTATTTATTAATATTAACCTCTTTTGTCATCCTACATGTATTGGATGTATTTTATGTTCCAGGCATTATGCTTTATATTAGGGAGTGAAGTTGAATAAAAGATAATCTCTGATCCCATCTGATTCTTAAACTATATAAAATAATATATAGAGTTCAGGAAGACTTCCAGCCAGAAGTCAGCTTTCCAGTTGTTTTGTGCAAATGTCAGTTTTGTCCATTAGAATACCAAAAGTCCAAGTAATGAAATAACTTGCTTGATATCACAGTTAACAAGAGGCAATGTAGAAAATGGTACCCAAATATTTGGGTGGAATTCAATGCTCCATCTAGTGGTCTAATATTGTAATATCAGTTCAGTTTAGTCCCTTATTCATGTCTGAGTCTTTGCGACCCCATGAATTGCAGCACACCAGGCCTCCCTGTCCATCACCAACTCCCAGAGTTCACTCAAACTCATATCCATCGAGTCGGTGATGCCATCCAGGCATGAGATAGTTTTTAATTAATGATTAACTTTGTATGACTAAAGTCAGAAATTTCTTCCAAGTTGGAAAAATACTGAGAAAGATCCCCATATATGATTTTATTAATCCAGTGAATATTTTTTGCTTGCTTACCATGTGCTAAATACTGTTCAGTATTTTGAAGACTATGTCACTATTGAGCGTACATTCTAAATGTGTCCATATTGCTTAAAACTAGACTTTATTTAATCTCATGACTGCATTGATGGCTAATTGGAATTACCAATAAAAGCAAAAATTGTGTTTTGGGGAAAGTTGTCATCCCATTGTGTCTTTTGGTTCTGGGTCCTGGACAATGAGGTGGATTATCACTTCCTAACAGTTGTGACTAAGTCTACATTTCAAGGAGATAAATGCACTATTAAGTGTGAGAGGGTAGTTTTTGTTGTCAGAGTAAAAATACCATCCACAAAATGTGCTTATGATGGTGAATTTATGGCTCTTGAGAATTATGCATTAGCCAGTCTGAATCACTTCTTAAGGTCTTATAGTGTTATGACAGTGTGCTAAGCAAGTGGGTGACATAAATATGTTCATAATATAAAGTATTATGTATATAATGTGAGGTTAAAATTTAACCAAGGAGGTAACACGCATTCACAGTAAGACATGAACTAGATTTAGACTGTTGTTTGGATTGATAAACCATGATTACATGCCAAGTGGATCATGTGGACAGTAAATCAGTTAGTGTCTTTTATTATTAAAACCTCCTGTGTGCATATCAGCACATGTTATCTTAGCAGGTTTACTCCCCTAAACCTCAGTTTCTTCATCTGAGAAAACTGAATGATAACAGTAACTGCCTTATGGAATCATTGAAGGAATAAGTGCAGTTATACAAGTGGTCGTGCGTGACTCTTTAGGTAATTGGTGTCAAACTGTGGTCTGCTTTTCCTTTCTCTCCAAAGAAGCTTACAGTTATGCAGGATCTCAGTGGGATGGCAAGATATGTTTTAAGTACCACTTGAAAGTCAGTGGAAGAGATTTATAACTAAATTGCTAACTTGTGTCAGATGTGTCATTTGATAATGAATGCTGTAGATGTGGAAATAAGCATTTTAGCACCGTGTTCTCAAAAGACCAGAGAAAAATTCCTAAAATGTACAGGGATGATTTAGCTTAAGATAATGGCTCCACACATGTCACTTTCACCTAAGTATCATCCATTTCCTATCTTCCAGTAATTATACATAGATTTTTTTACTGTGGTCAGCTGTTCATCCGCAATCATAGCAGGACATAAAGCAAAGACTCAGAGTGTATAATCAGAATAGATGGTTCAGAACTTCCAGAAAACCAGACTCCCCCAAACACCCTGGTTATTTTCTCTCAAAAGCTTTGGTTTCTGAGAGCTACTTTATGACTTATTATCATATTCCTTTATACTAGCGAGAGTTAAGCTTCTTCACTTGGAAGCAACAGAAACTAGTACAGGTTACACTTGAAATAAAGAGGAAATAGCTTAAAAGCAAAGAAATGAAATGCTACCATGAGTAAACTGGGCTAATAAAAAAGACACAGCTGTCTATAACGGACTTTTGGACTCAGAGGGAGAGGGAGAGGGTGGGATGATTTGGGAGAATGGCATTCTATCATGTATACTATCATGTAAGAATTGAATCACCAGTCTATGTCTGACACAGGATACAGCATGCTTGGGGCTGGTGCATGGGGATGACCCAGAGAGATGTTACGGGGAAGGAGGTGGGAGGGGGGTTCATGTTTGGGAATGCATGTGAGAATTAAAGATTTTAAAATTAAAAAAAAAAAATGATAGAGTTTATGCTGAAGAACATTAGAAGGCAACATTGGATGGAGCTAGACTGCTTAAGACTTTGGAAGATAACCAGACAGCCTCCATTGTATAAAACAGTACTGTACTGTAATGTCAGAAACCTACTGAGAGAGTAAATGTCTATAAATTTTACACCCCCACCCCCAGTGTTTGTGAGTTTCCTAACTAGCATACAGGATGTCCTAGATTTCGTATAATAAATTATACCTTCTGAGACTGTAACTTGAATATACTTTTCTGTAAAGGGACAGGATAGTCACCTCCACCCTAAATGAAGTACATCAAATTTCAACATTTTTGAAATATCAGTACCTTATTAATTTCGAAGGATCCTAATCCCCCAATTTTTAATAAGGATGTGTCATATGTGAAGGAAAATAATGGACCAGGAGTCAATGGAATTCTAGTGCTAGCTCCATCACAGATAAGCTGTTTACCTGTGTGAACAAGGACAAGTCTTTGAACATCTCTACACGTTTTTTCATTTGTTCAAGGGAGTTTGTTATATCTTGTTCAAGCTGCCTTGCTCTATCTTGATGAGTCATTATGAGGCTTATGTAAGGTAGTGTGTGAAACTCCCCTAAAAACCATGAAGAGTTGCTTTTCTCTGTATAGATATTTATGTGCATGTGTATAAATATAATACCTTATAGATAGTATAATTATAAGGTAATTTAGATTCCTTAGTGTGGCTGAATTGTCTTGTTGATCAGAAATTGTTGAATGTGGTATATTATTCAAATTTTAGTTTCAGTAAAATTTTCTACCAGAATACAACAGCAAAACAATGCCAACATCTAATGTTCAGTGAGTGCTCACTGTTTCTGAGATACTTGTTGATTTTTTTTTTCAAATCAATTAAGTCTTCTATGTAGAGGCATTATATTTAGTGTTGTACATGTATATTTCCCCTTAACCTTATTATTTTAGATTTATAGGAAAATTGTGAAGATATTAAATAGAATTACCATATACACCATGTGCAGTTCCCATTATTTTGTGAGTGTATTTTTAATGCAGTTTTAAGAGCAGAACTATAAGGTGGGTATTATGATTTTATTTATGATACACACTAAGTGAAGTTTCATGTTTCTTTGCAGTTCCCTTCATCTTTAGAGTGTTTCTGACCAAGAAAGATAGTTGGATTACCTACTTTTATATGTGCTTATATAATCAACATGGCTTAGTTTTAAGTTCATTTGCCCTTTGTCTTTTATGTTAGACATGAATTCTATCCATTTTAATTTAGTTTTTGAAAATATAAAATGTTTATATGTTTAGAATTTAAACTGAATGCAGAGGTATCCTCAGAAAAGTCTCAATTCTATCTTTATTACCTTGATCCTGCATTCCCATTTGTAAACATTTTATTATTTTCTATTTTATCATCATGGTTATGTTCAAACATATGTACCTATGCACATATATATATATTTCTTTGCGTACATACACATGGATTTATGTATATCTGTGAAATTTATATATATGTATGGAGAAGGTGATGGCACCCCACTCCAGTACTCTTGCCTGGAAAATCCCATGGACGGAGGAGCCTGGCAGGCTGCAGTCCATGGGGTCGCGAAGAGTCGGACATGACTGAGCGACTTCACTTTCACTTTATACATATTTTACTCATATTTACACATATTTTTTACTCAAAATGTAGGCATGATAGATATTCTTTCACACCTTGATATTTTTACCTGGAAGTGTATGTTACAAATCACTCCATATTTGTTCATAAAGATTTTATTTTTATATGGCTATATAATACTCCACAATGTCATATTATTATGTAGTCAAACAGTCTTGTATGCCTAGGCATTTCCATTTTTCCCAATATTTTGCTGTCATATTTAATGCCACCAAAAATATGCTACAAAGTTGTGAACATTTTTTTTTTTAATTCTAATGGGTCAACACCTAGATTGCTTGGTCAGAGAGTGAGTGCATATAGAGTTTTGTTAGTAATTACAAAATTTTCTATAGGGTTTGAATCATCCAACTACACTTAATGGTATATGAGACTATTGGTTTCTCTGTAGCCTCAGTAACACATTTTTGGTTAGAATCTTAGATGTGTTCAGTTTTATAGGTTAATATATATATATATAGTTTTATAGATAAAAACATATAATATATTTTAATTAATGTAAGGTGAGCATCTTAAAGGGTGTTCTGCAGCATTTTAGAGTTAAATTTTTGCTAAACTAAATAGAAGACATCTTTGCACTTAACCAGAAGTGTATATGAGTTAGATACTGTGTAAAATAAACTATGAGAATGGATTAAAGTACTCAAAATAAGTCATTTGTACTAGGTGGCTCTGAAACTCCTGTGAGTTCTTGGCAAGTTAAGCCTTTTGGAGTTGACTACTAGTCACAATAGCCATTTTTGTGACTAGTCCGAAGAATGTTTAGGCACTTAAATTTCAGCACCTTGGAGAGCTAACATTGACTGTGAGTTAAGTACCTATCAGCCATTCAGAGGATTTGGGGTTTTCTGGTTCCATTGAAAATATTGTCTGGGCTTCTTGAAGGATAGTCTCATTTGGCCCTCTTCACCCAACAACCATAGATGTGCCTGAACATTTTCCTTCAAAAGCCTTGGTTTCTGAGAGCTACTATATGACTTATTATCATATACCTTTAGACTAGCGAGAGTTAAAGTTCTTCACTTGGAAGCAACAGATACTAACACAGGCTACACTTGAAATAAAGAGGAAACAGCTCATATTTCACAGGAAATATTTAACAGTTTCTCTATTAATAAATAGCACACTCATTGCTTTTGCCCTTAGAAGCGTTTCTTCATTAGGCATCTTTGTACATATATTCTTCTGTCCAGGTGCTTGTACTTCTGTAAAGATAAACCATAATTTGTAATACTAGATGGGTTTCTTTATGTAAACATTTTTTATAATTCCAGGAAAATGCTTATTTTGTTCTAAGTTCCCTTTTATGCTAACACGTAGGAGTCTCCTACAGCATACTTAGCATCGTTAAATATGAACTTTTTCAGAAGCGAATGGAGATATGCATTTGTTGCAATTTTGTAATGTGTATTCTATCATAATCATCTTCAGGCCTTTAAAAACATTTTGTTGTGGGTATGAGATGAAAGTATTTTGAGGAATTCCGGGGAAAAAGAATACCTCAATGACATGTGTTCTGAAAAAAAAAAAAAAAGGTTTAAGCAAATGAATGTAGATGTTAATATTAAGGGTTCTATGGCCAAAATGTGTAAGCTTGATTGAAAAGAGAATGCATGGCATGGTTCTTTAAACAATGGCATCTCTGCAACTGGCATGTTATTATAAGTATCTTTTTGTTAAGCATCTTGATGCTAGATATTAATTTACATAAGATCATGAAAAATTTTGTGTTCTTAATAGTGAAACATAGTTCAGTTCTAAAGATAATCTAAAAATCACACCCTAATCTTTTTAAAAAGTGTAATCATGCCTTCACACATCAGCAAGGAATAATATTAGCTATTGGTTTTCTAAGCTAACAGTAAAATTATTAATTTCTTTTTCTTTTGGTTTTCCTTCTATTGAATTCTTGATATAGGGAATTGATGTAGGGTAACCTTACAACAGGCTTAAATTCTGTTAATTTTTACTTTAAATTGTATTATTTTTGCACACAAATCAGTTCTACTTCATCTCTTTTTCCTTAGTAACAGCTAAGAAAGGCTTAACCTAGAGATGCTTGACATTTTGAACTATGTTAAAAATTTTCACTACCTCAATTTTTTTTTAATGAAGCAGGACAGAAAGAAATTTAACAGAACAGATGTTGATCTTTTGACCTATCCATATTGAATCACAGAGAATACTAGAGCAATAGCTACTTTAAGGTTGTAAGAATAGGTGAGTCTATGTATGAGAGAAGTTTTTAATTTCTTTACTTTTAAAATATATTTTATATGTTCATCATAAAATTATGGCTGAAATCGTATAATGATTAGCTTAATCATGAAACAATCTGTTTTTTAAACAATCTGTTTAAAAAAAACAATCTGTTCTATACTGTTAACATCGATAACAATGTTATAGTTGTTAAAATGATGTTTTGACATTGTCATTTAAAACAACATTAAGACATTACACAGATCACTGACTAGGGGGAGAAAAGAAGACAAGAGACAGGATGACTGACATTTACTTTTGCTTTTTCCTTCTTTAGTTGCTGAGTCTCGTCCAGCTCTTTTGTGACCCTATGGTCCCTCTGTCCATAGGATCTCCCAGGCAAGGTTGCCATTTCCTTTTCCAGGGGCTCTTCCTGACCCAGGGATTGAACCCATATCTCCTGCATTGGCAAGTTAATTTTTATTTACCACTGAGCCACCAGGGAAGCCACACATTAAGGCTGGCTGAAAGGAAAATTGCCATAGATTCACTGGCATCTATTTTTTCAGATGGCAATGGTTTCATAGACTTTACTCACATCAGATTTTGAGCCTGGATAGAACAATGTTAAGGCCAAAAGTTTATATTTGATAAAACTTTATTTTACCTACCTCTGTTTCCTAAATTGGGATTTTGCCAAAACGGCAGCTGATTCCAGAACCCTCTTCTGAGGTCTTGGTGAGACTGACCTGAATCTTCTGGGAAAGGCCAGAGTCATGAGTTGGATGCAATTTTTACTGTATGTTTTGGTCACTATTAATATAACTAACCACAGCTATTTCTTTGCAGTCTCTAAAGCTCTGTCTACCAGTGGGTAAAAGAATGCTTAGTCCCCATTCTCTGTGCATATATTTTGTATACATCCATACGGGCAATATAAATAGTGAATGTAATAGCATATTTTATAGTTTTCATGCTTATCCATGTTAGAGAGTAAATTTCCTGGGGGGCTAGGAGAACCATGACTGTTTTATTTTAGTTTTATTGACATCTGATTGACCTTTAGCACTGTATACATTTAAGGCATACAGAATGTTGATTTCTTACATATATAGTGCAAGAAAAGCTTACCATCATAGCATTAGCTAGTATATGCATCATATCACATAGTTACTGTTTCTTATTTGTGGTAAGAAAATTTAAGATCTGTTCTCTTTCAAATATATAATGTAGTATTATTAATTATAATTGTCATGCTGTCCATTAGGTCCTCCCACATTTTTTTATCTTATAACTGAAAGTTTGTATTCTTTGACCATCATGTCACCATTTCCTCCTGAACCCTCATACCCTGGCAACCACCATTCTACTCAGAAACAGCTTTTTAAGACTCTGTACAATATGTGGTATAGTATTTGTTTTCTCTGACTTGTGTCACTTAGCGTAATACTCGGAAGGTCCATCTCTATTGTCAGAAATGCTATGTTCTCTTTATAATTAGGGCCCCACTGGTGGCTCGGACAGTAAGGAATCTACTTCAATTCAGGAGACCTTGATTTGACCCATGGGTCAGGAAGATCCCCTGGAGAAGGAAATTAACCCTCTCTCATTTCCATCCCTGTTCCACAGGACCGAGCAGAGTGTTTCCATGTAGCAGACTTACCCATCTACTTACCCACACTCTTACTCACCATTCTGTGTGTAATTAGCCTAATAATAGATATTTCATCAAAAGATAAGATATATTCATAAGCAAGAAATGTACTTTAAGCATGTAAATGTTTCTGGGTAGTTTTCTTACTCTCCTTTTATAACACCATCTAGTTGAGATTTCCAAAACTGTAGATCAAGAGCCCTCAATTCTTGTGTTTTTGGACCTTGTTAAATTTATTAGAACCTTATCTACCACAGTTTCTTCATCTTTAAAAGGACACATCTGTTCAACTTTCCCTAAAAGAAGAGTAAGTATATGAATAAAATGAGGAAGGAGTTCTAAGGTGGAAAAGTAAATTTTTTAAAAAGTTTTGTTTAATTGGGTAAAATTGAAAGAATAAACACATTGAACATATACGTTATACACAAATGTGCATATACATATGTGTGTATTGCGTGTGTGCATGTATATATATCTTTGAGACAATTTCCATTCTGGTAGTCTGACCATAAATTATACTGACTTACTCTGTTGTGAAAGCATCTTAAATCTGATTTTTTAAAAACATAATTCCTGCATTGAGGAAAAGTATTTCACTTGCTTGAGTGTTTCACTGACTCTGCTGAATGAGACCTTGTGATTTGAATAGCTCAATCTTCATTGAGAAGTAGCTAAAATTTTATAATACTTTATTGAGGTCAGACTAAAAATAGAAGGCAAAGGTTCAGTATATTGATAACTCTCAGTGACATAGCTACACATAGCTTTTCTGCCATCCAGACATTTAGTTGATTCAGTGACAGTTGAGGCCAGCTGTTAGATTTAGTTATGGTGGAAATGGTTGATAATCTTGCTCTGTTTCTATAGCTTTCAGAGTCTGGGCCCTCTGTGTTAGAAATATTTTAGATTAAAACATGCAGAGATTCACAAAAACACCCTGGCAGCTAAGGCATATTTTGCAGTGGTAGCAACAGTGCCAATTTAGAATATGATCTCTGCATTTAAATTCCCAGGGATAAAGTCCCCATAACTGAGGTTTTAGACTAGTTCAACTCCTCTGTAGATTTTGATGAATGCTAGAGGCAGGATATAGGGCAAAATACATATCCACACATTGCTGCTTTCAGGTAAAAATCAGGTATCATTTTGATAAGTATCTGAGAATTCATACATACTGGAACTGTCATAGTGATTCAAGGTTTGGGGAAGAAACACTTCCAGTTTCATTTGTTATTTACTTCGCAAAACTCAGCCTTTTTGAGTACATATGTCTGGAGTTTTATCTCTATAGAACTGCTGTTCCTAGGGCTTTCGATTCACACTTCAGAGTACTAGCAAGATATGGGAGTTTGTTCCATTTTTATTGTATGTTTGTGCACATGCTTAAATCTTAACATGTCCTGTTGCTATGAAGAATTCACCCATGTATCTGAAAAAGTCTATTAAGTAGACCAGCTTTTTAAAAAACCTTTATCAGTATAAATAAAAAATGTCAGGTACAAGCATGGAATAGCTATTGAAATAATCAGAAAACAGAATTGAATCTTTAAAGAAAGCATTAATAAGCAGTGGTTTGAATGGTAGACTGGACATACCAGTTAGATTCAATGACATAGTAACTGTAATCATTGATAATAATAGTCATTCCCTTATGTTTAATATTCTCATTCTTAGAGATTTGTCAGATTATTGGCAATGACTGGTGATAGAGGTAGAACCAAAGCATTATGATGATAACAGCAAAGCTTTTTTTGAAAGTTCTTATGTGTACTTTAAGCAAGTTACATACAGTGTGTGCCAATTATCATAACGAAATTGTGAACTGGATGCTGTTATTCACAGTTAAAAACCTAGATTTCAGAGGGTAAATCACTTGTCCAAGGACCTGCAACTAATGCAGGACAAAACTAGTCCTGAGAACTATTAAAAGATCAGTCTGATTCTCAAGCTCATGGTTTTAATTGGCCTCAGTTTTTTAACAAGCATAACTGGAGCAACTGGTGGCTTTGATAATGGAAGACTTTGAAGTTTGTGTGAAATGGAAATATTTGAGGATCTATCATGTTGAAATGGTTGAGCTTATTGTGGGTGGCTCCATGTGACATAACTAGAACCAAGGAGTACCTGTTGCAAATGTGAAAATTTATTTTCTTTTTATTAAAAAAAAAGTAAAATGAAATCTTCTAGAAGGAATGAGTACCCTGTCCTTGGAAATTATTGACCTCAAGCTTCAGGCAAAATTCAAGTAGAAGAGTTTCTCATGGAAGACAGAAAAAATGGACTAGATTATTTAAAAAGTTCTGTCTACTGCTGAAGATTCTACGCTTTAGGTTTTAACTATTTAGCAAGTGTTAATTGGGGAGGCAAAGTAGAAAACACCCATAATTACTACACTTTGAGGTCACTACATACCAAGATTTCACTTTATGCTAGTCACTCTGTTGAGTGTGTTAATTTCTTTTGGAGGGTAATGGACTGACATGTTTCGACAAATTCTTACACTCAGCTTGTTTCAAGAGCTCTTACTGGTGAGTATAATGTGGTTACTTAGGCAAATTTGTATTCATGGTGAAAGAAAATTTCTGGTAGAAGTTGTTACTTGAAAGAATTCTTGAAGCAAGTAAACTGGTATTATTTTTTTTTTAGTGTTTTTTGTATTATTATTTTTAATTGGACGGAAATTGCTTTACAATGTTTTGTTGGTTTCTGCCATACATCAACATGAATCAACCATAGGTATACATAACGTCCCTTCCCTTTTGAACTCTCTCCCACACCCACCCCATCCCGCTTCTAGATTGACACAGCACCAAGTTGAGCTCCCTGTCCCATATAGCAAGTTCCCACTGGGTATCTATATGTTTTACGTATGGTAATAAAAAAAACAGAGACATTACCTTGCTGACAAATGTCCATCTAGTTAAAGCTATGGTTTTTCCAGTAGTCATGTATGAATGTGAGAGTTGGACTATAAAGAAACCTAAGCAATGCAGAATTGATGCTTTTGAACTGTGGTGTTGGAGAAGACTCTTGAGAGTCCCTTGGACTGCTAAGAGATCAAACCAGTCAATCCTAAAGGAAATCAGTCCTGAACATTCATTGGAAGGACGGATGCTGAAGCTGAAAGTCCAATACTTTGGCCACCTGATGCAAAGAACTGACTCATTGGAAAAGACCCTGATACTTGGAAAGGTTGAAGGCAGGAGGAGAAAGGGATGACAGAGGATAAGATGGCTGGATGGCATCACTGACTTGATGGACATGAGTTTGAGCAAGCTCTGGGAGTTGATGTTAGACAGGGAACCCTGGTGTTCTGCAGTCCATGGGGTTTCAGAGTTGGACATGACTAAGTGACTGAATTGAACTGAATGTATGTATATGTTTCAATGCTACTCTCTCAGATTCATGGTGAACTTAAAAATTCTACATCTACTAGGGGTGCATAAGAATGCAGTGTTTTTAATATTATTTGGAATCTCAAACTAAATAATACATTTTAAAATACATGCTAAAAGCAAGAAGGAGATACAGTTCTTTGACTTTTTAAAGAAAAATGGTTTAAAATAATTTTAGATTATTTCATTGGCAGCTGTTGGTCCTATCTGCTTGTTGAAAATATAATGTGAGAGGTGAAGCACCACTCAGGCTACCTTTGTTGTCAATCATGTTCTATTTACTTGTTTTTAAGTGAATTTCCTCCATCTTGATAATTCTAATATGCCTCCATAGTGATAGCCTCTATTCCCCTGTCCCCCCATGTACTTGTACTGAGATTCACTGTTCTTAATATGAACAAATAATTATATATATATGAAAATAGGCCTTACCGATAGCTGAGAAAAGAAGAGAAATGAAAGGCAAAGGAGAAAAGGAAGGATATACCCTCACATCTGAATGCAGAGTTCCAAAGAATAACAAGTAGAGATAAGGAAGCCTTCCTCAGTGATCAATTGCAAAGAAATAGAGGAAAACAATAGAATGGGAAAGACAAGGGATCTCTTCAAGAAAATTAGAGATATCAAGGGGACATTTAATGCAAAGATGGGCACAATAAAGGACAGAAATGGTATGGACCTAACAGAAGCAGAAGATATTAAGAAAAGATGACAAGAAATACACAGAACTATACAAAAAAGATCTTAGTGACCCAGATAACCACAGTGCTGTAATCACTCATGTAAAGCCAGTCATCCTGGAGACAGAAATCAACTGGACCTTAGAAAGCATCACTACGAACAAAGCTAGTGGAGGTGATGGAATTCCACCTGAGCTATTTCAGATCCTAAAAGATGATGCTGTGAAAGTGCTACACTCAATCTGCCAGCAAATTTGGAAAACTCAGCAGTGGTCACAGGGCTGGAAAAGGTGTTTTCATTCCAATCCCATAGAAAGGCAATGCCAAAGAATGTTCAAACTACTGCACAATTGCACTCATCTCA
Source organism: Capricornis sumatraensis (assembly GCF_032405125.1). Lineage (NCBI taxonomy): Eukaryota > Metazoa > Chordata > Mammalia > Artiodactyla > Bovidae > Capricornis > Capricornis sumatraensis. The sequence continues at coordinate 67,093,752 of NC_091077.1, forward strand.
AACACTAGCAAAGTGATGTTCAAAATTCTCTAAGCCAGGCTTCACCAGAAGTGAACTATGAACTTCCAGATATTCAAGCTGGACTTAGAAAAGGCAGAAGAACCAGAGATCAAATTGTAACATCCGTTGGATCATCAAAAAGGCAAGAGAGTTCCAGAAAAACATCTATTTCTGCCTTATTGGCTATGCCAAAGCCTTTGACTGTGTGGATCACAACAACCTGTGGAAAATTCTTAGAGAGATAAGAATAGCAAACCACCTTACCTGCCTCCTGAGAAATCTGTATGCAGGTCAAGAAGCAACAGTTAGAACTGGACATGGAACAACAGACTGGTTCCAAACTTCAAAAGGAGTATGTCACGGCTGTATATTGTCACCCTGTTTATTTAACTTATATGCAGAGTACATCATGCGAAATGCAAGGCTGCATGAAGCACAAGCTGGAATCAAGATTGCCAGGAGAAATATGAATAACCTCAGATATGCAGATGACACCACTCTTATGGCAGAAAGTGAAAAGGAACTGCAGTGTCTCTTGATGAAAGTGAAAGAGGAGAGTGAAAAAGCTGGCTTAAAACTCAACATTCAGAAAACGAAGATCATGGCATCCGGTCCCATCACTTCATGGGAAATAGATGGGGAAACAATGGAAACAGTGAGAGACTTTATTTTCTTGTGCTCCAAAATCACTGCAGATGGTGACTGTATCCATAAAATTAAAAGACCCTTGCTCCTTGAAAGAAAAGCTATGGCCAACCTAGAAGCATAGTAAAAAGGAGAGACATTACTTTGCCAATGAAAGTCCGTCTGGTCAAAGCTATGGTTTTTCCAGTAGTTTTGTATGGATGTGAGTGTTGGGCTATAAAGAAAGCTGAGTGCTGAAGAGTTTATGCTTTTGAACTATGGCATTGGAGAAGACTCTTGAGAGTCCCTTGGACTTCAAGGAGATCAAACCATTCCATCCTAAAGGAAATCAGTCCTGAAGATTCATTGGAAGGACTGATGCAGAAGCTCCAGTACTTTGGCCACCTGATGCAACAAACTGACTCATTTGAAAAGACCCTGATGCTGGGCAACATTAGGAGGAGAAGAGGACAGCAGAGGATGAGATGGTTTGCATCACCGACTCAATGGACATGAGTTTGAGCAAGCTCCGGAAGTTGGTGATGGACAGGGAAGCCTGGCATGTTGCAGTCCATGGGGTCGCAGAGTCCAGACAAGACCGAGTGACTGAATTGAGAGGCCTACATTTAGATGAATGTAAAGGGGAGTAGTTGGCAGTGAGCAGTTTCTTCCTAGCTTGAATGTAGTAGTTTATCAGCTGAAGGAGAAAATTTTGATAAAGAAAGGAATTTTGACTCTTTAAATTAAAAATAATTGAATTCATGATATAGGATTATAAAAATTCAGGGCCACTTGCGCAGAAGGACTGAAGAAATTCTCTTAAGTGATTAGTTGAGACAGCTGGGTCTGTAATAGGTGTGTCTAGAAATCAGATGCTATGAGAGATTAATCATATAGTGTGTAAATTTCCCCCTTCAAATAAAGAAGCCTGCTAAGATGTAAGCAAACTGAGTTACACTGATGTGCTATAACAAGGGAGAACAATGCAGAATTCCAAAATGAGACCTATAAGGGAAATGAGCACGTATGTTTCATTGCTTGTGGTTTGTGTTGGTAGTTCTTAGGGCAGGACTTACAAAATTGGACAAGACATTGGTCCCATTGATTTCTTAAGGAAACATTTCATGTAAATTTCATGGGAAATAGGTTGGACTTGGCTTAAATTTGTGACTACAGGGGCTTGAATGCTATGTTGATAAGAATGGAGAGCATAGGGCTGACATTAGTGATGCCATGGAAGATTAAACAAGATGTAGTGACAGACTGAATGCAGAGGGGGGACCTAAATGACATTAGTGGCTTGTGACCACTGTGACAACAAAACAGCAGGATAGATTGTGTGACGATTGCTTTTTGTCCAAGGACAACTACAGATGGAACAGGAATCACAACAGGGCATGTGTTTCTAGATAAATCAACATATGTGACAAGGTATGTATCCAATGAAAGTAAAATTAAAAATGATTCATCAGTTAATGAATCCAATTATAATCTATATCTTCTTTGACTTTTGCTTGACTTTTACAATAAATGTCAACATAGAGTAGTTATGAATTTGTATAAACATAACAGCAATTCTCATTTATCCATTGCTGGCTTACTGTATAACATGCATTGTGTTAAGTATTTTATGTGCATCATTTTAATTAGTCTGTATATGTGCAGCTTTCACCCCCTGTGTTTAGAGGGTGTTTATATATAAACATTGATGTTTAGAAAGGTAGAGACTCTTGTCCAAAGTTATACAACCAGTAAATGGTAGAGCCAGGATTCAATCTCCATCTCTCAGACCCAGACCCATTCTCTTAAGAATTTGGCAGCCTTCTTCATAATTAACTTTCAGATCATGACCTACCCTGGAGGAAAAAACATTATTCTTCAATTAGCATTTGAAGTGGACAAAGCATGAAAGGGAATGGCCCAGGGAAAGAAGGAATATTTTTGAGCTGAAAAGGAAACAAACAGGCTTTTAGTAACCCAACCAACTACTCTTGTCATCATCATTGACAACAACCACAGTACAGGGGGATTAATTTCCAGATTGTGCTTAAGCCCTAATTGATATATTTTCATTTTGTAAACTGGTCATTTTATAAGAACCAGTAGGTCTTGATGTAACTAGACCATCTCAAATGAACTGAAGGAGGAGCTATGGGGAAAGCATTTTCACCAAGATAAAACAAACACCTGTGACTTCACCTCTTTGCAGAAATTAACTGTGGCTTTGATATCTCTTATTGAGTTTTGCGTCAAACCAGAAAATAAGGATAAAAATGTATTTTATACAAGTCTCTTTGATTTTACTGTGGGTAAGTCGCTTAACCTCTTTGCATCTGTTTTATCATCTCTGAAATAGAATAGCTTTCTTACAGACTGCCTTATTATGAATCTCCAATACAAGCCTTTTGTTGTTGTTATCAGCGTTTCTTTATTTTTTTAATTAATTCTTAGTGGAGTACAGTTAATTTCGATTGTTGTATTAGTTTCTGAAGGCTTCTCAGGTGAATCAGTAGTAAGGAATCCCCCTTGCCCATGCAGGAGACCCAGGTTCGATCCCTGGAGCTGCGTAGATTATGCCAGACCCTTTTCGCAGGTCTTCTTTATGGCAGTGTTGGTGAAGATGTCCGGGCTTCCCAAGTGGCTCTGTGGTAAAGAATCTGCCTGCCAATGTAGGAGATACAGGTTCAGTCCTTAGGTAGGGAAGTTCCCCTGGATTAGGAAAGCGCAACCCACTCTAGTATTCTTGCCTGGAGAATTCCATGGACAGAGGAGCTTGGTGGGCTACAGTCCATGGCGTCACAAAGAGACAGGACTTAGTGACTAAACAACAACATTAGTTTCTGTTGTACAACAAGGGGAATTAATTTTATATATATATATATACACACACACATTCTTTTTTAAGATTCTTTTCCCATATAGGTCATTACTGAGTATTGAGTAGAGTTCTCAGCGCTATACTCTAGGTCCCCATTAGTTATCTATTATATATATACACACACATATATAATATATACTTATCAGTGTGTGTATGTCAATCCCAACTTCCCAATTATTTTAAAGCCACTAAAAACTAATTCAACATTCTGCCAGTGTCAAAAGGATCCTTACTTTGAATATTTTCCTTTTCCCTTTGATGTTTTGCAGTTCAGTGTTAGTTGAACTTTAGTATCCAATACAGGATCTGCTTCTTGGTTGAAAATACCCCTTAGTGATAAAAAAAAAAAAAAATCTAGATATCAAGCTACCTTGAAATGTTCATTTGTTAAGACACATAAAAATAATTGGCACACTGTGAAGATTAATAGGGTACTTGCCAAATACATGAGGCTACTTACAGAAAACTTCTTAGAAGCACAATCTCTTTAAAAGACTGATTATTGTTTTTATTATTAGAATTATAATCACTTACCCAAATAAGATGTTAAAAAATTCACAGAGCCATTTGAGAAACTAATGTGGAAAATATATAGTACCAGAGGATGCCATTCTTGCCACTCTCAATTTTGTCTCCAGGACCCACTTACTCAGCATCCTAAGTGCTAGCTGCAGCTGCTGGCTCAGAAATAGTTTGTTCAGAGAATGAATGCCAAGTTTGTCTGTCATTGTAAAACTCCAGTTTGATTTTTGACTCTTTAAAGAGTATCTTTAAAATCTGTATTGAATAAAGGAATGGAGAATCAATGTTTACTGAAGTAGCTATTGGGGCTGGCAGAAGAGATTTTTGATTTACATTCAAAAATATAGACAAAAAGCACAAATGATAAACGAAAACTAGAGGAGATACTCCCTCATCTTTTGACTCAAGAGTTTAATTATTTTTACAGAAGAAAAACACTATTTTATATCACATGATGATTTACACAGCTGCATAATTTCTACTTTTATAAGCAGAAAAAAATGAGAGGCTGTTGGGCATAGAAGATATTTATTTGAAATCATTTTGTATACAAGTGATAGAATCAAGATACACACAGCAACAGTCCCTTGCTTTATCTCCAGTGCCTTACCCATTGCATGTAGTATGCACTTAGTAAATGCGTAGTGATGTAATAAGTGAGTTCCGTAAGTCGAGGACAGTTACTGACTGTCATCAGTGTTGCTAATGATCATTCAGGCTGTTTGGATACACAAGCACACCACAAAATGTAAGAATCAGCTCCTCAGTATCCATCATACAAAAATAATCAGTTTTGTACACTGAAACAGGTTGAGAAAAACAGAAAGTAAACTGAATAGGGACTTTTGAGAGAAATGATTCAGGATAGATGAAACAAATAGGGGCCAGAAGAAGGGCTATTTTAAAGGGGGAGAAGGGCTATTTTAAAGCAGCTGGCATAGTTGCTAGTCTATCCATGATTTTTGCAAATGGCTTTATTTCATTCTCTTTTTTTTTATCAGTTTTTAATTTTTTTAATTTTAAAATCTTCAATTATTACATGAGTTCCCAAACATGAACCCCCTTCCCACCTCCCTCCCCATAACATCTCTCTGGGTCATCCCCATGCACCAGCCCCAAGCATGCTGTATCCTGCGTCAGACATAGACTGGCGATTCAATTCTTACATGATAGTATACATGTTAGAATGCCATTCTCCCAAATCATCCCACCCTCTCCCTCTCCCTCTGAGTCCAAAAGTCCGTTATACACCGCTGTGTCTTTTATGATGGAATAGTATTCCACTGTATATATGTACCACATCTTCTTTATGCATATATCTGTCAATGTCTTAGATATTATACTTAGTGCTGCTGTGAACGCTGGGGTGTGTGCATCTTTATCGATGAAAATTTTCTCTGAATACATGACCAAGAAAGGGATTGTTGGGACATATGGTAATTCTGTTTTTAGTTTTTTTAAGAAGCCTTCATACTTTTTTCCCCAGTGGCTGGTCCAGTTTATATTACCTCCAACAGTGCAGAACAGTTAGCATTCATTATTTGTAGATTTTTTAAATGATGGTCATTCTGTCGGATGTGAGGTGGTACCTCATTGTAGTTTTGGTTTGCATTTATCTGATAATTAGCAATGTTGAACATCTTTTCATGTCTAAATGGGCCATCTGTATATCTTCTTTGGTGAAATGTCTGTTTAGGTCTCCTGCTCATTTCATTGATTATTTGTTTTTTGTTGTCAGTGAGTGAAGTAAGTCAGACTAAGAAAGACAAATATCATATTGTATCATTTATATGTAGAACTGAAAAACCCGGGAAAAGTTTATTGAGCCAGAGAATGAACTGACTCAGGATAAGTTGCTCAGATTATTTTAATAATATAGACTAAGAATTAGAAACTTAAAAACACAGTAAACACTACTAGAGCTATAGACTAATATGGAGCTGGGAAGAAGTTGGTATCAAGGTCACCCAAACTATAAAATTACTTTTGTTTGGTATGAGCAGAATTCATGTACCATATAGACCTGCCTAGTCAGGAAGATGGGAAAATTGCTTTGGAACTTGATGTATTTCCTCTTCCTAATTCCAGTTCTTATGGATCACACACATACCATGGTTTTCCTGCTCTTGGGGTCTCTGAAATACCCCAGTAGCTTCTCTGACACTGTCAGCATTAAGAATGTTCCCCTGAGGCAGAATGTCAGTAGGCATTAGGGCATTAGTTTGGGCAACAAAACAAACAAACAAACAAAAAAGGTTCCTAATCTTTGCTAATAAGAACAGGCTGAGAACATTGTAAAGCAATTATCCTCCAATTCATTTTTTTTTTTTTAAGTAAAAAAACAGGCTGAGAAAATCAAGAGATTCTGTAAAGGAAAATGAAAACCAAAAGTAGACCCAACACTGTTTACATCTAAAGTAGTGAAATGCACTCAGAGATTTAAAACTTCCATAAGCCTCAATTTAACACCCTCATGTTTTGCTACAATTAGCCTAAGTGTTTATGCTTTTGAAAAAATCAATGATGACATGGGTTAGAACTCTCTTGAATAAATGACCTGTGCAATGAATGAAATACTTTAGAATCTATTCTTAAATGTCTCTGCTTGGCCTTTTCCAATATTCACTTCTAAGAGCTATTTACCAACAGTTACAATTATTGGACAACTGCCTAATATTGAGGCAAAAATCCATCTCTTTGTGTACTTACCCATGGGTTGTTGTTCTGCCTTTCTTGAGGCTACAAACAGTCTAATGACCCATCTTATATTGGTCAGCCTTTCATGTTTCATCTGGTGATTTAATGCTTTTAACTCAGCTTCTCTGAGAAACTAATGGCAACAAATTGTTTCTTTAACTTATAAAAGCTGTATTATGACTGACAAATACAATATGTATCATTAAGAGGGACTCTCCTCATTCCAAACTTGGAGTGATTTGTCAGACTGTGATTTCTTAATGGAATTGTAGCCCCTTCTGAGAAGATTAACATGCCTATTAGTATCTCCTGTAATAAACATATCATTTTATTCTAGGCAGTTCTGAGGCTTTGCATTGCCATTATTCACGATGTACTCCATGTATATTTATTGAGTAATATATTCTGGAATTCTTCCAGTACAATCCTTTAGCTCCCCAGTGTTTTCCCTTCCATTAAAGGGACCATTTATCCCATCAGAAAAGAAGTGAAACAAAAATACAGGAATTTTCTTTGTATATACAAAAACAAATGCCTTTTAACTGCTCTCTGATGTACAGTAGCTGGAGATGGAGAGCTGTTCTGGGATTGGCTAAAATAATTTTTTGATGCATAGTTTTCCCTCCTTGGAGGATAATGTATGTATTTTCTTGACAACAGGAAACCAAAGAAAGATTGCCATATTGCAATTGATTTTGCCTATCCTAATGGAACCACAATGAAATTTGTATCCAAACTGAAAAATATTACATAAGACAAATGAATGTAGGCTATGTCTGTTGCCTATACAAAATGCCAAGATTGCTTCATATTTTATTCAAAGAAAGACAATTATTTGTACAATATGTTTGTAATAAAACATAATAAAATGAAGTAACAAATGTTATGTTTGAAAGCTCCTATACCTTCCAGTAATTAAACATAATAACTGGAATATTCTCAGCACAGTTTACCTGTCAGTTATCCTGCATATGGATTTCCACTTAGTTCCGCTAAATCTGTTAGAGAACAAGAATGTGTTCAAGAGGCAAGCTTTTAAAGACTAGGGCATTTAATATTAGTGAAGAGAAATAAAAGGTTGGTAGGACTGTGAAGAAAGCTGAGCGCCGAAGAACTGATGCTTTTGAATTGTGATGTTGGAGAAGACTCTTGAGAGTCCCTTGGACTGCAAGGAGATCCAACCAGTCCATCCTAAAGGAGATCAGTCCTGGGTGTTCATTGGAAGGACTGATACTGAAGCTGAAACTCCAATACTTTGGCCACCTCATGCTAAGAGCTGACTCATTGGAAAAGACCATGATGCTGGGAGGGATTGGGGGCAGGAGGAGAAGGGGATGACACAGGATGAGATGGCTGGATGGCATCACAGACTCGATGGACATGAGTTTGGGTAAACTCTGGGAGTTGGTGATGGACAGGGTGGCCTGGTGTGCTGCCATTTATGGGGTCACAAAGAGTTGGTCACAACTGAGAGACTGAACGGAACTGAGGGTGTTCCGGGGTACCTTAAGTTAAGCATTCACTTAACTTAGAGCTAGTTGGAGCATTGACACATGCAGGACATTGAGAGGAATAGGTGGTGCAATCTTGGAATGTCAGCATGTTATCAGAAGGGAACATGTGGCCATGGTTTGATTCAGTCAAATGAGAGCACGGATGCCCTGTTTCAAAGGAGATTAAGAGTATATGCTCAAAAAAAAAAAAAAAAGAGTATATGCTCAAGCTTTCAAAAGACAAGTCTGTTGCCTCCAAAAGTGTTTTAAGAAATTGTGAAACTGAATTCCGAAATGACTTTGCCGTTTTGCACTCCCACCAGCAATGAATGAGAGCTCCTACTGCTCTACATCCTTGCTAGGGTTTGGTGTTGTCAGTATTTTGGATTTTAGCCTTTCTGATGGATGTGCAGTGATATCTCGTTGCTATTTCAGTCTGTAATTCCTTAAAGATATATGAGATTGAGTATCTTTTCATGTCAGTGTTTGCTATCTGCATGTCTTCTTTGATGTCTGTTCACATCTTTTTCCCAGTTTTTAATTGGTTTGTCTATTTTCTTTTCTGTGTTTTCTTTGACATATAACATTATCTTAGTTTCAGGTATAAAATATAATGATTTGTTATTTGTATGTATTACAAAATGATCACTGTAATAAATCTAGTTAGCATCTGTCATCATATATAGTTGCAGTTATTTTTCTTGTGGTGAGAACTTTAAAGAGCTACTCTCTTTTCAACTTTCAAATATCCAATACAGTATTATCATCATAATAACTGGTTTTCTCTTTGTTGAGTTTTGAGAGTTCTTTTTTGTTGTTGAATTCCAGTCTTTTATAAAATAGATGGTTGGCAAATTGTTTCTTCAAGACTGTGACTTCTCTTTTCATTCTCTTAATATTTTGCAGTCATTAAAAAAATGTAGATTCTAACCTTAAAGTTTAAATTAATACCCTAGAGGAAAGCAGAGGCGTGGATGGAAGGCATGAGCCTAGTACAGCAGTACCCTTCCCCACCTTTTCCATAGACAGGCCATTAGGACACTGGGCTGTGCCACACAGTTTGAAAACAAATAACTATACTGCTGTAAGCAGTTGATCGATCAAATATTTGAAGGGAATTCAGTTTGATAGTCCTAACTGCTGTCTGGAAGTTTAAGACTTTGGACAAGGGAGAACTTTTCAACTGTCAGAATACTTCAAAGAGGGAATAGTGGTTATGGGTGGCAGATAGAGTAACCAACTTAGCAACTAAAATACATGCCACCCTATTACATTGGGATTTCAAATATTCAACAGATGATAACTTTTGTTTGGATATTTGGATAAATATGTCCCATGTAATGCTTGGAATATATTCATTTTTTCATTATTTATTTTAAATTCCAATTTAACTGGGTGGTATGCTTTATATGATAATCCCTGTACTAGATGATTCTGAGTCCTAGAAATGTCCAAAGTTGGGAGTCCATTTGGTAGAAATCTTTTTGAGGAGTTCAAGTTGAAAAAGGGTGCTTTCACACATCTTCCAAATTAGAGGCTCTATGATTATAGATTGCTAAGAAATGAGAGGGGCGGGGTTTTGCAGTACAGGAAAAGTTATTTTAAAGTGTTTTCCTTCTGTTCTCACATTCTCAGTTTCTCTTGAAAGATCTCAGGGACCTAATAAATGGACTTAAGGAAACAGCTATAGATAACCTGTCCTACCAGTGAGCATCTTCATTTAATACAGAAGTTAGCAGCATCTGAATTAACAGGGGATTTTCAAGCAATAATTTCTGATATTTGGCATTATCAAGGAAGATGGCTCTGAGGCAGGCATGGCAATTTAGAGAAGAGGAAACTTTCTCACATTTGAAGTGTGGTCCATTTATAAAATGTTTCCTCAGTCATTTCTCAGTTTTTGTACCAGTGCCTGATTTTGCTTAGTAAGACCCTCCTGTTTCTGCTCCTAGTCCATGAGGTTAATATGAACATGATACTTGTCTGTCAGTCACCATCACAGCCTCAATAGTCAGCTGATAGATAAGCTCACAGTCAAGAGCAAGAGTCCAGAGAACTTATAAGAACTGATCTATTTGTGCTGGATTTAGATATGGGCAAATGTCATTGTGCTTCTGGAAGCCAAGTGCTACCACATAGAATCTGAGTAGAATGCCACTAGAAGAGGAACAAATCCAAGAGATGGAGGAACCACATAGCGCTATTTATCATCATATGATCCCATGGGTCAACATCTGTACCTGGGTTTTGTGTCACTTGCAACCAAAAGTGTCCTGATGGAAGAGGAAGTGGGTGTAATCTACCAGTGTATAATTCATCTCTGATAGAGTAGATTTACAGAGCTGAAGAGTGTTTCCTGTAATACCATTGTGACTTGATCATCAATCAAAATCTGTGACCTGATCATATTGTCCTTCCCATCCTAACCCTATCTACTGGGATTTTCAGAGAGAAGAGAGGACTTTTTAAAAGAAGAGGAGGAATTCTCAACAGAGTGAATAAAGCATAAAGTTTGATTAAATAGCATGAATTCATTATTACAAATCAGCTTTGCATAATTGTGGATGTGACCTGGTTGACCTGGACTTCATAATTCCATTTGGTGTACAGCTTTGTTCTGAGGCAAAAGATCAATCATATTGCAACGTGTGAGTCTTTGATAATTTGTATCAGTGCAAAAACAAAAACAGGAAATGATTAAACATGGGGACATAATTATTAATATTTCAAAGATGTATTTTCCCCTTTGATTTGACTCTTATCTTCTACAAGCTACTTGTCTATAGGGTAAGAAGAAAATGGAACTAGAGAAATATGCTGGCTTTGATAGGTTTCTAAAAGCCAAGTGTAAATATATGTGTTTGGTGAGTACAAATATAGCTCAGAGCTTTGTCAAGAGATAGAGTCCTTCTTCTATTGATTATGAATTAATTTCATTTCTTAATGAAAGAGGCAGTTCTTTTCTTCTTTTCTCCATTACCAATAATTTAGGTTGAAATACAACATGGTTTATCCTCCACTTGAAACCATTGTAATTAAATTATCCACAGTCTTAAGGATTTTGATTAATCTGAATCTATTATGTAAAAGTTCATTGAAAGACTGGATGTACTTCAAATAACATTGTAATTGAATATTTTTTTTATTTTTTGAGGAATTTATTTTCCAAAATGCTCTGCAAATCTGAGAATTCAAAGGTCTATCCTGTCTCTGTTATTATGGAAATTGGAAAATCTAGAGAAAGGAGAGATATTTTTCACGAAATCAGTATATTCTTCCTCACCACTTCATCAAATAATTCTTGAAGTAAACAAACATAGTTTAGTGGATATTGTAATATTGTATATTATAGAGGCATATTGTAATATTTTTCTGTTTCATAAAAAAATATATACTTATTGTAATATACCAAACAACCTTTATAGAAAAATTATTTTAGAAAATGATTACAGGAGAGAAGTCTGATTGGTACTGTCTTTAGAAATAAGTTCTCTGTCCAGCATACACAGAAATGAACAGATCATGAATTGACCCAAATTTTTTTTTTTTCCTAAAATTGTACCATACTTAGGAATGAGACAGGAATACAGTGTGTGCCTTATTATACACTCAGGGCCAGGCTCATTTAGTTTGTCATATTATCCTTTTGGGTTTAGCCAAAAGACATTAATTTCAGCTGTAGTAAGTTCTCAGTCTGCAGGAGTTAACTCTGCTACCATCTGGAGATTAGAATATCAACAGATCATTTTATACATACAACTTAGTTACCAGCACATGCTGCTAATTTTATATACATTTATTTTAATGTTCTCTTGCCTCCTGACACCAAAGAAGCCAGGTTATAACCAGGAGGGTAATGCATATCTGAGCTAGGATTTAAAAAAAAAAATAAGTGAAATTTGAATGTGTTGTCTCTAAGGGGATCACCTGTACTGTTAGATTAAATGCCAGGCTTGCAGATGCACTGAAGGAGTTAGCTGAAGATTCTACTATAGTCACTCTTTCTGTTCTCACTGTTCTCCTGGCTAGATGTCCTTTCAGCTGGAGTGACTATAATTTATGGAACAACCTGGGTCACTTTTGAGAGGAAAAGAGGATTCTATTAATAAATATATTAGAGCAACTGGTATAAACTGAAATAGATCTGATAAAACAGGATCTGTATTCACGGTAATTGTAGTGCTCTTAAGATAATTGTTCAAGTCAACAGTTATTCAGTAAATCCTTATGAACACCTAAGATGTGCCAGGTACTAGAGCTCCAGTGTACAAAGAGAGTCATAGCACCTGCACCCAAGGAGACTGTAGTCAGATGGAGAAGTGAAGAATCACTTTATAGCTCCTAAGGATAGAAGGAAAGGCAGATAGAGAGCAAAATGAATGATGTTACCTGTTCGATTTTGTATTTGCCATTTTGTATTTGGTTAGACTTTATTCAGTGGAGTATTACAACTCCCTGCCTTTTGCTGTAGATGCTACTGGAGTCCAGATCCTCTTCACTGGATGGGGTATCCATCTCCCAGCTGTTTCAGTAGCCCATGCCTCACAGCTGCCCAAGCCTCGGGATCACTGTCTCAGTTTCTTGGGATTGCACTTCACTATCCCTAAGGATACAGAAGCCTGGCCCTTGTGGCTCAAGCCCTCTCCCTGTGGCTCAGGCACAAGATGGATTTGGTATTCTATCAGCCCTTATGGCCACTAAGTGTTTGCAGTATGTCTAGTAACTGAATTTTTAATCTTACCAAATTTTAATCAGTTTAAATAGCTGTATGTGGCTTGTGGCTACACTATTGACCAAGCACACTTCCATGGTAAATGTGTGGAGCCAGATTTTTCACAGGCTGAAACAACTCCCAGGACCACAGAAAGCCAAGGGCCCTTATTTAAGCTGGTACTCAACTGTGGCTGGTGAATGTGTCATGAGCCCAAAGCACTGATGCCTTACAGTCTGTTCCAGAAGGCTATTAATGGAAGTTTGGCCTTGTTTCTTTTGCTGTGATATAGACTCACAGAAGAATTCCTCATCGGTGTTCTCCTGGGGCTTCTGAGTGAGATGCTGGAGTTTGACCTGGATGAAAGTTGATGTTTTGTCGCTGGGATTCCAAACAATAGTCTGGAACTTTTTTCAACAAAAAGTGAGGCTGCAAAGTCTCCTGTGACAACCTGACCCATTCTTGGACCATTCCAAATTGGTTTGGAGCCTGGTGGGCTGCCATCTATGGGGTCACACAGAGTCGGATACAACTGAAGGAACTTAGCAGCAGCAGCAGCAGAGCATCTTTGATTCAGAAATAGTGTCAGGTTTGCTTGGTTCGTCGAGGAAGAGTACAGTACAAAGTAGTGAATGTTGCTCAGTCGTGTCCGACTCTTTGTAACCATGGACAGTCCATGGAATTCTCCAGGCCAAAATACTGGTGTGGGTAGTCTTTCCCATTTCCAGGGGCTCTTCCCAACCCAGGGATCAAACCCAGGTCTCCAGCATTGCAGGTAGATAGATTCTTTCCCAGCTGAGCCACAAGGGAAGCCCACAAAGTAGTAGATTAGAAAAAAGCTTTTAAAAAATGGTGAGTTTCAAGCTAAAAATATATTTTTTAATCTCAGTTTTATTTATTTATTTATTTTACTTTACAATATTGTAGTGGCACACGTGTACACCCATGGCAGATTCATGTCAATGTATGACAAAAGCAAGCTAAAAAATATTGTTCCTATCACAGATTCACTATGAAGTTTGAAGAGATAAATATGAAAATAATTTTGTACATTAGAGGAAAAATCATTTCATTTTTCACTGGAGTCTGCATGGAAACCACTTTGGGTATGAAACCGTTATGTCTAGTTTGTGCATGTGCAGTAAATGCTATATAGACCCTGCCCCGCTACATGGGAACATTGACTCAGAGGCCAAGTCTTTTTATCTACTTGCTGTGGTGTCTGAAAAGCTTGCTTATCTTCTGAACTTCAGTTTACTTGCCTATAAATGAGAACATTCTATCCAGCCCCTCTCATGTGGTTTTGTGGGATTTCAATGGGATAACTAAATGTTTTGAACCTATAAACTTTTAGGAAAAGATACGCTCCTGCAATAGTTCCTTGGGGTTCTTTTTTGTGCTTTTTATTGTGTGTGTGGAGTCCATTGACCTCAACTTTATTTGTCTCAATTAGTGGTTGTCATTTCATAAAGCTAAAGTTTCCAAACAGGTAATTTAAATAAGTGAATTAACCAAGTGAGGCCTGTGGGATGTTGAGGGACTCACCTTATTCACAAACACCTCAAGCTGCTGCCATGGGCCCAGGGTTACCAGTGTTTTTTAAGTAAGTTAAAGGTCAACTTACAGTAGATTAAGTGGGACAGAGTTCGTTATTGTCCATATTTAGCTGGTAGGTCACCAGTTTGCAACTTGCAAAAAGGATTTAAAATGTGTTATGTTTAAACATAGAATGCAATAGGGGAGAAAAGCTAAGAGAATCAAAGGAATTGAATAAACTGTTTTCTGTTGATCGATAAGAATTTATTAAGCTCTATCAGACTGAATGCTTTGGGAGATGCTAACAAAATAGAAAACAATGTCTTTGACCTCAGAGAACATGGAAAGTCCCTGTGAAGATATGCAAGTGCGTGAGGCCTTAGGGAGTGAGCAGAAGCCAAGCTCCAATTGGCTGTGATCTGGGTCAGAATGAGGACTTAGAAAAGCCCAGACCGGTTTGACAGAGTGCTTTTTTGTTTGTTTAATTTTTAAAACTGAGGCTTACATTTTGTTACTCTTTGTCTTATTTTCTAATTTTCTTTTACTTATAATTTATATTTAGTGTATCTTGCAAAAGTGTTTGTGGTGGGTTGACTGAAAAAAACAAAAAGCAAACACATATCAACAAATCTCTGATTTTTCACCCCAATATGTAACATGTAAGTTTAAGGTATACAGTGGAATAATTTGATACACAAATATAGTGAAACAATTGCCACAGTAAGGTTATTTGATACCTCTGTGCATGTGCTATATTTTTTTATCCATTCATCTGTCAGTGGCCAATTGGGTTGTTTCTGTACCTTGCGTATTATGAGTAATGCTGTATTGAACATGCAGTGCAGATATCTCTTTGAGATAATTATTTCATTTCTTTTGGATATAATCACACAATGGGACTTGCTGAATCATATAGTAGTTCTATTTTTATTTTTTTGAAGAACTTCCACACTGTTTTCCATAGTGGCTGCAGCATTCTACATTCCCATTTAATAATGCACTAGGGTTCCCTTTTCCCTACATCCTTGCCAGCAATTTGTTGTCTCTTGTCTTCTTGATAAGAGCCACAAAATAAAACATTTAATTTTTTAAAAGGCAAGCCAAGCAGAGGGCATTAATGTAGGCATTCATAAGGGCACCTAGCATGTGGTGTTGGAGCCTGAGGAAATGTGAGAGATGGCTATGTTGGGCTGGTTGAGGGGTGATTCTGAACAAGATGTAGAAGTCTAAGAGGCAGGAGGAAGATGTGCACACAGGGTGGCCAGGATATCAAGGTCAGACGGGAAGCAATGTGAGAAAGTTATCCTGATGTGGTAAGCAAGGTAAGGAGGGTGTTCACGCGGGTTACCTCCCATGTGGGGAGGGTGGACAGAGTAACTGACCGTGAGATGTCAGAACTTAAGCAGGTTGGTGGCTATGTCCATGCAAAGGACACCCTGGCATGAAAATATGGAGCCCAAGCCAGAGGAAGGGTGTGTCTGTGTGGGAAGGTAGCTTGGAATAGGCAATGGGCTTAGAAAGGCTGAGAAAGTTATCCATGCATAGGGTGTCAGGGATTACACGAGGAGAGGAGGACTTCTGTGCGGTGTGGTGGCACATGCTCGGTGAGGCGGGCAGTCAGGAACGTAGCAGCCAGGTGTGGGATGAGCGGGCCATCTACATGAGGGAGACAGTTGTGAAAGTGATGGGAGTTTGGTTACATTCAGGGAAATTATCAAAGAAGTGAATGTGCTAACAATAATAAGAGCTTGGTATCTTTGTTTTTGCTGGTGGAGACAGGAGTCCAGAATATGGAAAGAGTAAACTAAAATAAACCTATTGGTGCTGGATTAGAATTAGAAGTAAAGTTATAATTAATGCAATGTTATATATATATATATATAAATATATCAAAGAACTCATAAATATTCATGTGTTTTCAGTCTCTGCCTACTGAGATGCCCTTGAAACAGTGACACTCCAGTAGCACCAGACAAACATATCACCCAGTTTTAGACTTCTGCAGACCACCTTTTTTTTCTCCTGAAAGGATTAAGGGTCTTTGAAGAAATGGCTAATTGTAAGGATAGAGCAAGGAAAATGTAAGATGAACCTGAAACATCTTATTTTGAAATAAAGCAAGGAACTACTCAGGGTAGAGAAATGCCAAAAAGACACAGAGGCCAGCTCAAAGACCTTATATTGAATAAAGTTGGCATAATAATAGCAATAAAATAAATGATAGGAATGGGTTAAAATACAGTGTATTAAAAGAAAAGCACACACCTACTGATATAAATGAGTAAATTATCAAATATGAAGACTAATGAGGAACAGAATATTTACATTGCTTCAGATTGTCTCCTTCTAAAGTACTTACTGATTTTTAAAGAGTTACTTTCTAGTGGCATAAACTATCCTACTTAAGTCAGTCAAGTGACCAAACATTGGGACTAATCAAGTTGTGAGTCATTTGATGGGGATGCAATAATAAGAATGGCATTATTTGTGATGTTTACTGCCAAATGTGCAGACCTCAGTCTAATCAAGAGGAGATATCAAACAAACCTAAACAAACCTAACCTGAAGAATGTAGTCTTCAAATAATCCTGAAAATCAAGGGAAAAAAACGAGACGCTTTTTCAGCTTCAACAATACTAAAGACACAAGATATCAGGGTTCTATTGCTATAACAGACATTTTGAAACAATTGGAGGAATTAGAGTGAAGTCTCAGGATTAAATATTAGTAATGCATCAGTGTCAATTTTCTGCCTTTGATGGATCTGTGCTTTGTTATAGAATATCCTTAAGTAGTATAATAGGATGTAGGAAATACATACCAAAGTACTCTATGGTAATGGGATGTTGGGTTGGCAACTCTTGCTGCCAAATGGTTTAGTGGATTTTTTTAAAGGTATTTTTTTCTCTGTTGGCATTTTTCTGTTCATTTGGGATTGTTTGAATTTTAAATATTAATAAAAATGAAGAAAAATTTTAAAAAAGCAGAATAACCTAGGGAGATTTTAACAGCTCATTTCTTAAGTATTGAGAGTTATAAATAGTAGCATGAAACAAATTTTCTGTGCTTTGTTATTGTGAACCTGCCACAGAATCTCTCATTTCAAACTGTAAGGGAGAATTTAAATTATAAGTACAGGTA
This sequence comes from Capricornis sumatraensis, assembly GCF_032405125.1. NCBI lineage: Eukaryota > Metazoa > Chordata > Mammalia > Artiodactyla > Bovidae > Capricornis > Capricornis sumatraensis. The sequence goes on from NC_091077.1 coordinate 67,111,354, forward strand.
GTAATAGAATGAATCTCCATGCACCCATGATGCAGCTTCAACAATTTTCAAAACATAGCCAACATCATTTCATCTAAACCTGCATTCTCCCCCTAAAAGGGTTACTTAAAATAAATTCAAACATCATAACCATCAGTAAACACCCTGCCTGGTACACACCTCTGTATGATAATATCTCTTGTGTATTTTTCAGACTTAACCACACTATTTCTATCACACCATAAATGTGAGGAAGATTTCTCAATCTCTTCAAATAAACATTCAGTGTTAAAGTTTCTTCATTTATCACATAAATTATTTTTACAGTTGCCTTGTTCGCAAAGAGTCAGACACGACTGAGCAACCGAACTGAGCACATTGCATTTGTTTAACTTATGTCTCAGTAATCTGTAAGCTTTCTCTTTTTCTTTCTCTATTTTTTAAAAAAATATTTGCTGTGTTCTAGAATTTCTTGCTTTCTGGATTTAAAAACAAATTATTGGAATATAGTTGATCTACAGTGTTGTGTTTCAGTTGTACAGCAAAGTGAATCAGTTGCAGAGACACATATATCCAATCTTTTTTTAGGTTGTTTTCCCATTTACACCATTACAGAATATTGAGTAGAGTTCCTTGTGCCATACAGTAGGTTGTTATTAGTTATCTATTTTATGTACACTACTGTGTGCATGTCAATCCCAGTCTCCCAATTTATCCCTCCCTCCCTTCCATATTTTTGTGGGTTACTTCAGTTCAGTTCAGTTCAGTTCAGTTCAGTCGCTCAGTCGTGTCCGACTCTTTGCGACCGCATGAATCGCAGCATGCCAGGCCTCCCTGTCCATCACCATCTCCCAGAGTCTACTCAGACTCACGTCCATCGAGTCCGTGATACCATCCAGCCATCTCATCCTCGGTCGTCCCCTTCTCCTCCTGCCCCCAATCCCTCCCAGCATCAGAGTCTTTTCCAATGAGTCAACTCTTCGCATGAGGTGGCCAAAGTACTGGAGCTTCAGCTTTAGCATCAGTCCTTCCAAAGAAATCCCAGGGCTGATCTCCTTCAGAATGGACTGGTTGGATCTCCTTGCAGTCCAAGGGACTCTCAAGAGTCTTCTCCAACACCACAGTGCAAAAGCATCAATTCTTAGGCACTCAGCCTTCTTCACAGTCCAACTCTCACATCCATACATGACCAATGGAAAAACCATAGCCTTGACTAGACGGACCTTAGTTGACAAAGTAATGTCTCTGCTTTTGAATATGCTATCTAGGTTGGTCATAACTTTTCTTCCAAGGAGTAAGCGTCTTTTAATTTCATGGCTGCAGTCACCATCTGCAGTTATTTTGGAGCCCCCCAAAATAAAGTCTGACACTGTTTCCACTGTTTCCCCATCTATTTCCCATAAAGTGATGGGACCAGATGCCATGATCTTCGTTTTCTGAATGTTGAGCTTTAAGCCAACTTTTGCGCTCTCCTCTTTCATGGAGTTATTTCATGTGTTCATTTATCCCTGCATTTCATGTAAACTACCCTGGGAACTGGAGGCTTTATCAGTTCAGATTCAAATTTGAAGGCTTATTTTGAAGGTGGTCCACATATTCCTTATTGCTCTCTTTTAGAAGATATCTAGTGTCAGTTTGTCTGTCTTTTTGTTAAGATTGCTCATCAGGTTTTTGTATTATCAGTGCAGTCCATCCATTATAAAACGTCCCATCTGGTGTTTGCCTTTTGGGTTTATAAACCATTGATTATTATTGCCTGGCTCTTTTGTTTCAATAAGGAATGGAAAATGATGACATTCAAATTCTGTCATTTCTCACACATTTATTATTGGCCTATGTCTCTAAAGAATAACTCTCTCTGAATAACTATTTGATTACCCCAAGGTGCCATTCATACAAAAAGGAATGTGTCTGATCATCATCAAAAATTGTAAAAGTAATATGATGATAGGAAAATTGTTTAAATTGATGAAAGTGTATTAGAGGAAGCAGTTATATAAATGCCAGAGAGACAACTATGAAAAGATACTGAATGTCTTTTTTATATACTTAACATCTCACTGCTTCCCCTCATAATGCAGCGGTTTCCCTCCCACCCCTCCACCCCTGGTATTAGCAACTGGCTTTTACCTTCATTGGGGATACAGTTGTGAACCAAATGTGTGTCTTCCATCAGCTTTCCAGAAGACAATTGCTACACATGTTCTCCAAGTTAAATATTTAAAGGCTTTGTTATTGTGAGACAAAATGGATATTGATTAAGCTTGAGGAAAATATGCAAACTACATATGCAACCACAGTAACAGAATTCAGTTCATGTTTATATCTAATACATTTAAATGGTGACTGCCTTTGAGACATGCCAGGTTTCCAGTTTCTTATTCCCAACTATGATTTTTCTCTGTTGTTTGTAAGAACATTGGAGGATTATGGGCACCTTGCTGCTGTGTAGATGATCTGTCCACTAACCATAATTCATGCCCATCACCAAAATCCCCCATAATGTTTCTGTGATCTAAATATTTTATGTTGTTTACATGTGTTTGCTTTGCTTCTGTGGAGCGATCTCTAGTCAGCTGTACTTGCATAAAAACAGCACGTTTTCATCTCTGCCGTACAGATAATGGCAGGAGACTGATGTCTGAGTGGGAAAAGAACACTTAAAACAGTAAAATTCTGTTGAAAAAAATCAATAGTTTGTTTTCTGATGGGAAAAAAAAAAGAGGGTTATAGATTTTCCCCCCTAACACATAATATTGATGAGTTTCATTAAAGCCCACAAGAAATTTGATTTTCAAGGGAGTTGTTCTTCCACATATACTGAGCTGATTGATTGAGGAAGTTGATAGTCATACCAGTTGAAGGCAGGTAGAAACTGCTTCACATGAACAAGAAATATGCTAAAGCTAAGGGAAATTTTTCACACCCACAAGCAAAAGATGTGATATCAGTATATTCTACTATGTTTAAATATGTACAAATATACTTAAAAATTTTGTTTAAAAAAATAATTTTCTTTTTTGTGTTCATTGTGACCCAATCAGTAATAAAATACCACAGCGTAATTGAGCACATCTTTCCATAAATGGCTTTGTACGTGCCATGAGTTTCATCATGCCAGACCTCAGAAATAGCATACAGTCCATGGATGTTGCCTGCTCACATCTCAATAATGACCACTTTAGGCCTCAAACATATAATTAGCTTCCCAGCACTGTGCATCTCAATGAGGGATATTGCTAAGTAACCAGTCTGCAGACTACTTAATTAGCATAAACAAAAAAAGCACTACCGCTTAGACTCTATCCTGGGGCACCAGTGGGCCCCTTTTCATCTGAAGCACTTCATAAGTAATTTTGAAAAGAGGAAGAAGTAATGAAGATTATTACCCCATTGCCCTGTTAGCCACACTTCGTGTTAGGACTGGAAAGAATAGGAAATTAGAGGCTCACATTAGGCCCTTTCATATGAATTTTGAAAGTCATGAATTGTTAAGTACATTTTATTCAAGACATAATAAGCATTCTGTGGAGGCCTAATCACTAGAAGTCATTTCTTGGTCCCTTCTTGAGCTTCCTCTGGTTTTTGAAGCTCCCAGTGAGACTCAGTGTAAAATGAGTCCCTGAGTTTATTCAGTAAGTGAGCTTTTCCAAAACTTCCTATAAAAGAATTTTGGTAAAATAGATTATAGTCACTATGTGTTCAGTAACTTAACAGTAGTTTTTAGCACCTACTATGTGCTTGGAATGGTAGGTACATGCTTACCCTCATGGAGTTTACATCCTTGTCAAAACTTTACAGAAAATAAACAATTTAAGGTAATGATAAGAGGAAGAAAGAGATGATATGATAGAGAGTAATAGTGGCATGCTGAAGCTTCAATTCTTTGGCCACCTGATATGAAGAACCAGCTCACTGTGAAAGACCCTGCTGCTGGGAAAGATTGAAGGCAGGAGGAGAAGGGGCTGACAGAGGTTGAGATGACTGGATGGCATCACCGACTTAATGGACTTGAATTTTAGCAAGTTCTGACAGATGGTGAAGGACAGGGAAGCCTGGCGTGCTGCAGTCCATGGGGTCACGAAGAGTCAGATGTGACTGTGTGACTGAACAAAATGGTGACGTGATAGAGAGTATACTTTTAATATATAGGTTTTTAAATAGGGATTTGGAGTGATCTAACTTATTTAATGTCAGTAATAATTCTAGTTTCTGAGTAGAGAAACGATTAGGAGAATGAGGGAGAAAATAGGGAGAATAGTTAAGAGGTAATTGCAATCCCATCAAGAGATGTAGTACCTGTGACCACAGATTTCAGTGATGCTTGAGAGGAGGGACATGAAGGGATCTTGGTGTATATTGCAGATAAATGCAACAGGCTGAACTGATAGAAAGAAAGGAAGGGATCAAATGATGTTTAGCATTGTAACATGGACAGCTTGGTAGACTACAGTACTGTTGGAGCAGTCAGAATACCCCAAGGGAGGTATTTAGTTGTTTAAAGTAATAGTTTTGAAAACAATTAACCTTTTCAGTTTTAGTGTTATTCATTATCTCTGGTTTTCATATTGGATCCTGTTTTAAAGCAGAAATTGATTCATTCATGTTTATTGAGTACATACAATGCCTGGTGCTTCAGGAGGCCTAGGGATCCAGTCCCTGCTTCATGGACATTAAACAGACAGTCACACTAATGAAACTAATTATAAACTGAAATAAATATCCTGAAGGAACAGCACATGGTTTTCTGGTCTTCCAGAATCAGGGATGGGGTAGAAAAGCTTATGTTGAGAAGACATCTTGAACTCCATTCTGGAGGGTAAGAGAGAAAGAGAATAAAGGATGCCAAACAGTGTATACTCAGTGTGAGATGCATAGGAAAGAGGAAATTTTAGTGAGTGTGATGTAGAGGAATGGGATACTCCAGGTAGATGAAGGAAGTATAAATTCTAGATTTTTTTAAAGATTTTTTTATACAGACTTTTAAAAACAGTCTTTGTTGAAGTTGTTACAATGAATTTTTTCCTACTATTTTATGTTAGTTTTTATTTTTGCCCAAGAGGTATGTGAGATCTTAGCTCCCAGACCAGGGATCAAACCCACACTCACTGCATTGAAAGGTGAAGTCTTAACCACTGGGAAATCGCCTGGCTTCTTGATTTTAAAACAAAGTTCAGTGATATATAGAGAGTGAGAGGAGAGAACTAGAAGAGAAACCTCAAAAGGCAAGGAGGAGCTAGTTCTTCCTGGGCTTTGTAAGGCAATTATAAAGATTGAGGGCTTTACCCTAAGATAAAGCCGCTGAAGTTTAAAAAGATGACTCTGGCCACTGTGGAAAAGGGGTTGGGGTTCTGTGGGAGATGAGTCATGAGGTAGTGGAAGTCTCTGAGCATGAGGTGAAGATGGATTAGACAAGGATATTAACAGTTGAGAAGGAGAGAAACCGTTTGTGATAGGCATTGGTATGGATGGGGTTTTATGGCTGGGGTTTGGCAAGCTGGTGTTCACGGTGATTCCAGGCATCTTGTCTAACAGAAGGGGATAAAGTTGTTGCTCACCAAATTATTTAACCCTGAAAGGACACTGGGTTTGGAGAGAGAAACATCGGTTTTTTGGTTTTTTTTTTTTTTTTTTTTTTTTTTTGAGATTTAACTGCATTCTAAGGTAACTTTGAAAGGCTGGATTGAAGATTTAAAGATGCCTTTGAGTATATGTATTTGTAGGACCAATCAGAGCTCCTTGATTGTCTCATGTGGGTGAGCAGAAATGAAAGCTTTGAGTATGAATGGTAATGTATGGGGTGACAGGAGGGAGACACTGAGACTGAGCCTTGAGGAGCTTTAGCATTCATGGCTGCATGGAGGAAGGAAAGCTTGTGATGGTGTGAAAGATGGATGGGCAGAGAAATAGGAAGTGAACAGCAGAGTGAGGTGTCATGGAAATAAGGAGAAGAGAGTTTTTCAGTTGAGAGACAGGTGTAACAGTGTCAAATGCTACTGAGAGGAAGTCATGTAAGATGAGGACTGAAAATAGATTAGCAAAAGTAAATCACAGTTTTCATGAGAATGGGTGCCAGATTGAAGAATACAGTAATAGTCCTACTTCTGTAGTTGGCATTAAGCAAATGTTTAGACCCTATGATCTGAGGCTTAGAAGTTCTAAGAGAAACATGATATAAGGTAAAAAGCTTAGGATCTGATATGAGAAGACATTAATGCAAGTCTTGGAGTCCTAGTATTTCTGCTTATTAGCTGCATGACCTTATAAAGCCTTCTCTTTTCCTTCCTCCAGTTCAGTTATGCAATTCTGTAGGAACTGGAATAAAAGTTACTTCATAAGTTTATTATGAAGAATAAAATATTGCATGTGCATTATCTCAGTGCCTGGCACATAAATAGAACACAATCAAATGAAGATACATGTGAGTATTCTGCATTTTGAAAATTCTCTAAAATGCCTGCTATTACTCAGAAAATCAGAATCATAAACTTTATTTTTAAGAAGGGTATATATAAAAGAATACACCCTTGAAAAAAAATGTGGCTATCAAATTGGTAAGAAAAATTCCCTGGCCAAGTGCTTATATAGGTTTTAAATTATGGGCCTGCATATTTTACACATTAAAAAATGATAAGATAAAGAACTGTGTGATGTGACTGTCTCTGGGCTCCCATAGAATTTTATAACTGTGATGAACGTTGAAACTTTGATTCATTCTCCTGCTTGGATATTCTATGCTCTTGAAAACCAGCAGTGTCAATTTTGATTTCCTCTTTTTTGGCATTTACTGTGAAGCCAGACATAATTTATAAAGAAACATTGAAGACTACCTTTGTCACCACTGATAATTTCCCAGATAGCGAGGTACCTTTACAAAATGAAATCTGATGTTTATACAATGGAGAAGTGGTAGTTATTCTCCTTATGATCTATATGGAAAACGTATGAAATCCGCAAGGACCGCTGAGAAATTTAATGAGGCTTCAATTTAAAGATGTCAAAATCCAGTGTATGAAACTCCAAAAAATTTGCTTTACCCAGAGTCAGGGGAGCATAGAAAGGATATCCTGGACTGAGAATTAGTGTCCAGATTCTGCCCTCCCTGTAATGAGCTGTGAGTCCCTGAATAAGGCTCTCCTGCTTCATTTCCATTTTTTCTGGGAATAAAAAGATAAATAAGATAAATGAAAAAGTATAATCAGTATTCATATTTGTCTATAATATACACCAACCCTAGGATTCTGTAACAAAATCCAGAAATCCCTTTAAGAAAGACTCAGCTAGTATATTCTAATGTTTTTACAAATTATTACTAATAACTGTTCGACACAGAACTGGAAGTTGAGAGTTAGTGATCAGAGAAAATTAAAACTCTTTTGTTTGGAGTCAGTGCCAATAGAAAGTGAATCCAGACTGAAAATGAAGTGTATCTGAAATTACCTAGTAAGTCAATGGGGGAAGTGGTAATAAAGAGACAGCTAAGTATCTTGTTGCTCTTTTTATAGACACTTAACCAAGAGCTTGAAAACAATCATTGCTCTGGAGAGAGTTTAAAGATTATTTTTTTTGCTTTAGTTTATTGAATTTAGCTCACTTTTATGGTTTTCCAAATTACACTTATCTTAGGAAGCTTAAGATGTTATTAAAATATAAACACAGTTTACATTAATGAGTATAGAAATCTTTTAGTAGAAATTAGAAATGTAAATCATTAACGATCTTTTCAAGTTTTTAAAAAACAACCAAATATCACTGTTCTTTTTTCTTTCTTTCTGTTTTGTAGATAGTTTTTACTTGTGCATTGTAGGCAACATTATAGATTTTTTCCCTCTATCTCTTGGTGCCCAAAGCAGATCTGGAAATATTGTGGCTGCAAAGTAATTGCTTTTATAAAGAGTTGAAGACCATGTTTGCATGCAGAGGATATGAATGAGATGTTAATAGGCTGTCTAGACCTACACCTGTTCTCTCAAAGGCAACTACTGTTAGTCATTTGGAGTAAGTTTTTTCAGACCTCTTGCTATAGATTTTATATTCATAAATAAATGATCATGGAAAATATTGCGATTCATTGAGTGTTTTATATTTTCAGAAAAGAAACTGATTTTACATGACTTATCTTGTAACTTTTATTTCTCATTTTTAAAAGTCAATACTATTATTGGATATATACCATTAAGATTTACCTTATTCTATTAACACTGTATTTAGTCCCCCATTACCCTGAAGCTATAGTTTAGCCAACATCTCCTATAAGTAAAACCTTCATTTGAAGATTCCCTTAAGTTTATATGTAAAGTTAGTGACCTTGTTTTCATAACTCTAGTTGAATATGTTTACCTCCATTAATATTAATGAATTAATGTGGGTGCGCTGAGTCTCCATTGCTGTGTGTAGGCTTTCTCTAGTTGCAGAGAGCGAGGGCTACTCTCTAGTTGTCACATGTGAGTGTCTCGTTGAAATGGCTTCTGTTGTTGCAGGGGACAGGCTCTAGGGCATGTGGGTTCAGTGGTTGTGGCACATGGGCTTAGTTGGACTGTGCCATGTGGGATCTTTCTGGACCGAGAATAGAACCCATGTCCCCTGCATTGGAAGGCAGATTCTCGACCACTGGACCATCAGAGAAGTCTTAATTCATTTTCTATATTGGTATTTTGGATCCAGTAATGTGAATATGTGGAATGAGAGGGACTAAATAATGTAGGATTTTGCATGAGCTATTGTAGACCTCCACGTTTGTCCTTTTAAAAAATAGTAATGATTAAATGAGAAATTGTGAAGATCTGAGACTATACATTCTGGCAAATGGAATTACTCTCTGAACTTTTCTGATTGTTGGTATTATAATGCATGAGTAGCGTTCAAACTTTTCATCTGAAGAACCCCTAATGGCAAAGGAGAGCAATGGGGACCCCATGAGGCTCACACGTAGCCTCAAGCAGTCTGCCAACAAGTAAGAAATTTCTCTGAAGTCTGGTATTTTATCTTAAATATTCATGCAAAGTCTTAGTGTAATAAAAAAAAGTATTTTAAACTACATAATATCTAGTAAACTTGACGCTGCAGGAAGATGCAGCATGTTTATCCTGTGCCTTTGAATGCCCACTAGTGCACTGCTGGATGCCCTTGGAGTCTGTGGGCCCTAGTTAGAAAAATGCACAAAATGCTGTTTATAAGATTCTGCTATTTAGAAGTATCTGGCAAAATCACTAATATCTGCTCTGCTGAAATAAAATATCCTTGTAATGCACTAAGACCTTATTTTTCTATATATGTCTATGCTTAAAAGCAGCAGAAGTTCACAATACTAGTTTAATTTTTTAAGAGGTGAAAACACTTTATTCTTTTTTAAAATTAACTTTTATTGGAGTATAGCTGGTTTACAATGTTGTGTTAAGTTTTTGCTGTCCAACAAAGTGAATCTTTTGTGTATATATCCACTCTTTTTTTTTTTTTTTTCTTTTCCCATATAGATCAGTACAGAGTATTGAGTGGAATTCCCTGTCCTCATTAGTTACAGTTTTATATTTAGTGCTTAGATGTCAATCCCAACCTCCTAATTTATCCCTCCCCTGCTTTTCCCCCTTGGTAACCATAAGTTTATTTTCTACATCTGTGACTCTATTGCTGTTTTGTAAATGGGTTCATTTGTACCATTTTTTTTCAGACTCAGGCTATAAATTATATGTCACAGGACTAACTTTAATTTTTAACAATATATGTGTTGAATTGGGAGTGTTGATTAAAAAGAGACAAGGGTCTCTCACAGAACTGGTGTCAGAAAGTAGAGTTGGGCTGAAGTTGTGATCAGGAAAGGGGACAGAGTTCTGCAGGTGACTTGGGTTCTGTGCCTCTCTGGGCTGACTCCTTTCTTCTTTGACTGTCCTTTTGAGTGTGTGGTCCATGCTTCTCTATCTCTTGCAGACCATGGCCCCGTTTGTAGGGCCTCCCCACATCTCCTATAATAATTAGCCCTTTATTTAAAGGACCGGAAAAATAAACTATTAATTTTCCATTCCAATATTATATTCTAAAGAAAGAGACTGTTTGCTAAAATCAGTCCCCAAACACGGGTATCCTTGTGTTGGGATGAGAATTCAAGACTAAGAAAAAAACTCAGGGATGAGAAACATATTATGAACAAATCTCCATTCTCTTGTAATTGGCCCCTTGCCTTTTAGCTCTCCAGAGGGGCCTTCCCATTGCCATAGAACTTTCCATCATCTGAAATACTGCTCTGAACACATGTAACGTATACACCTAGTAAATTAATTCATCAGAAACATGTCTAGACCTATTGTTAAAACAAATTGTCTGACTAATATTCAGGTATCACAGATAACAGAAACTAGAGTCAGTTAACCTCAGTTAAACAAGGGGGAAAAAAGATTTAACTGCCCTCCAGCTGAAAGACAGGTTCAGGACAATTCTGAAAATAATTATCACTGTATACTCAGCTTACTCAAGGTTAAAAATGATATTGTCCCTAAATTCCAAGAGGATCTAAACTTTCTACTAATGGTTAAACTGAATATAGCAAGATCCATGAAGTCACAGTTACAGAGTAAATAATAAAAACAACCTTCTCTTCTGTCATTTTCAATGAATTGTCTATATATTTGAGGAAGGAGATGTCGATGTAAACTGTAGTATAATATGCAAACAATGTCAGTTTCATTTCCTTCTTTTCGTTTCTTAACCTCTAGTTCTATCGTAATGGCTGTTATTGTTTTTCAGTAGCTCAGTCATGTCCGAATCTTTGTGACCCCTTGGACTGCAGCACGCCAGGCTTCCCTTTCCTTCACCATCTCCCATAGCTTGCTCAAACTCATGTCCATTGAGTTGGTGATGCCATCCAAACATCTTGTCCTCTGCCGTCCCCTTCTCCTCCTGCCTTCAATCTTTCGCAGCATCAGGGTCTTTTCTAATGAGTCAGCTCTTCACATCAGATGGCCAAGTATTGGAGTTTTAGCTTCAGCATCTGTGATGCTGGGGGTCTTGGGAATTTCATTAAATCTAACAGTGATGGTTGGCATGCGTGACTCATTCCCACTTTAAAGAGAATGTTTCAAAGATCTAACCATTTATAAGTGTATTTGCTATGGCTATTTTCTAAAGTACATTTATTTATTTTAGGTTGGCTGTGGTGGGTCCTCCTTGCTGTGCACAGGTTTTCCAGTTGCAGTGCACAGGCTGCTGATTGTGGTGGCTTCTCTTGTTGCAGAGGACAGGCTTCAGGGCACATGGGCCCAATACCTGTGGCACACAGGCTTATTTGCCACGTGGAATGTTGAATCTTACAGGACCAGGAGTCGGAACTTGTGTCCCCTGCATTGGCAGGCAGATTCCTAACCCCTGGAGTGCCAGGGAAGCCCAAGTTTATTTTTTTAAGGAGGTACTATTTATCAGGCTAAGCAACATTCTGTTCCTAATGAAATAAGAAATTGTACTCTTTTCCCTAAGAAAATGAAACTGAAGTCGCTCAGTCATGTCCAACTCTTTGCAACCCTATGGACTGTAGCCTACAAGGCTCCTCTTTCAATGGGGATTCTCCAGGCAAGAATACTAGAGTAAGTTGCCATTTCCAGAGGATCTTCCCAACCCAGGGATCAAGCCTGGGTCTCACACATTGCAGGCAGACTCTTTACCCTCTGAGCCACCATGGAAGCTCTCTTTTCCCTAAATATTTGCTAAATTCTATCACTTTTTAAGTATCAGTTGGAATAATCATATTGATTTTTTTCTCTTTAAATCTGATATTACTGTGAAAAGCAGTTCTGCATTTTCTAATAATAAACCATTCTCTCATAGTTGAGATAAATCCAGTTTTACCATGGTTATCATAATATAGTAATATGTTGGATTCATGTTGGTAAGTTTTTTAAAGCAATTTTAAACTGTATATTAATTAGTGTGGTAGACTACTTCTTTTTCTTTCACATGTTGTTTTGGTGTCAGGCTAAAACTGATGTGGTGTTAGGCTAAAATTCACCTGAGTCTCCTTTTCTGTTAAATGGGGAAAAATGTGTGAAATTTGAATGTGTTCTTGAAATTTTCTTAGCACTCAAATGTGAAATCACTGTCTAGTTTCCACTGAAGGGCTAGATTCTTAGGTCAGTTTGGTAACCTATTTTTCTAGGTATTTTATTTAAGTTTTCAAAATTGTTCACACAAAGTCATTGTTCTTTTGGTTGCATTAATAGCCCTGCTTTTTCTGTCATGTATGTTTTCAGTTATAATAGTTTTAATTTATGTTTTGTCTCTTTTCTTGATCAATCTTGACAGAGGTTTATTTCATTAGTTTTGCAAATAATCAACTTTTGGCTTTATTGATCTATATTGTATTCTATTTTATTAAATCTAACATTTATACCTCTTTCTATTTCCCTTGTGCTGATTTGTTGTTTTTTGTAAATTTATAAGTTGAACACTTAGTTTAGTGATTGAGACATTTTCTATTAAGTTTTTTTTTGTATAAATGTAAATTCATGAGGTAGTGAAAATATCTCCAATACACAGAAAATGCTGGTTTTACTCATATGCACCTAAATATGCTTTTATTTTTTCTGCACATCTGTTCATTCAGGAGACACTGACAGACTGCTCATGGTTTCTCTAGTCTGTGTTTTCCAAGTGAACAAAGTGTAACCTAAAAAACTCAAGGAGTTATAAAACTATGATTTATATTTTGTTGAGATAGAATCATCAAAATGTACAAATATTAAGCATTTTATTCATTGTTATAAAAATTGTATTTACTCCAAGCAATTATAAGAATTAACAAGAATGTGTGTGGTCTGTCGCTCGGTCTTGTCTGACTCTTTGTGACCCCATGGACTGTAGCCTGACAGGCTCCTCTGTCAATGGAATTTTCCAGGCAAGAATACTGAACTAGGTTACCATTTCCTACTCCAACAAATAAGAACAAAGAAGTACAAAACATTAATCTCCCCACCCCAAGAAATTTCCCTTTAGCCACATTTCAGTCTCATCTTGGGAACTGTGGTTTCCATCATCATAGATCAATCTTTTCTGTATTTAAATTTCATATAAATGGAACTGCACAGTACATACTCCAGTATGTATTACTTCTCTAACATAATATTTTGAACAAAAACATACAGCTGTTGCATCTACCATGTGTTTAATTTTCTTTATGTTTTAGTCATTCCAGTCTATAGATGTATGGCAATTTGTATATCTCCTTTCCTACTGCTGGATATTTGTTTTCATTTCCCCTAGTTCTAAGTGATTTTTAATGAGGTTGGTATAAACTTCCTTTACAGTGTTTCTACTGACATATGCTTTCATTTATCTTGTATAATCATGTTAGAATGTAATTTCTAGGTTGTAGGGTAGATATATGCTTAACTTCTAAACAATTATTCTCAAAATATGGTCTTTAGATCTCTGGGCACCTAAAGACCATTGCAGAGGTTTCCAAAGGTCAAAATCATTTTTGTGGCAATACTAATCAGGCATTTGCCTTTTTCACTGAGTTGACATTTACAGTAATGATGCAAAAGTATCATTAGGTATAAAATGAATGAAGCCTTACAAGTGATTGTGGTATGACTGTTTCCTCTTCAACACATATCTTCAGTACACTGGTTTCAATTTAGAACGTCCTTGATGACTCAGTAAATTCATTATGTTAAAACTGTCTCCTGAATACTCATCTTTTCAATTGCCTGCTACAAGGACTTTGCTACATATTGAAAGTGTAGTAGCTATCTTAAGGAACAGCACCTGTGCAGTTGTTTTGAGTTACAAGCTGAACTAGCTACTTCTTTTCAAGGAGTGCTGTTTTTTTTTTTTTTTTAATTGACAAACATTATTTAGATCTGTATATTTGACAGATACTTTCTTGTAAACAAAGTAAACTTGTCACTTCAAAGGCAATAGCTAACCATATTTGTTGTCAATGATAAAATTTTAACTTTGCAGCAAACTTTAGAATTTCAGAAAACATGTATTTCCTACCATAAGCTTAATAGTTTTGCAGTATTTCTAATGACATTGGTGATGATATTGCCAAATGTGATATCAAAAAATTGTATAATAAAATAAGCCAATGTTTGGAAGATCTACACAACTCAGAGAACCAGTGTTTTCCAAATGGTCATTTTCTGATGATAAAAATCATGCAGGGGGTAAAGTTCAGTTGCTAGTGTAAGATGGGCCAGTAGATTTTAATGTAATTGAGTACAAAAAAATTTTATTAATATGGTTTGATTCCATACTGCAACTCACTTTCAAGAATACCATTACCACTAATTGTTCATTTAGCACCTACAAAAATATCAATTTATCTGAAAAAGGCTATTAAAATAGTCCTTTCTTTCCTGATACCTTTTTCTGTAAGGCAAAACGTTCTTCATATGCTTCATCCTAAACTGTATCAAGAGATGCAGAGAAGGAAATACAAATCAAGCTGTCTTCGATTAAGACAGATTTAAAGAATTTTGTTTATGTGAAATGGTACCACTGTTACTAATTTTTGTATTGTTTTGACAAATATTGTTGTGTCTCATTAAAACATATTATTATTTTAAATGAATTAGCAAGGACATGTTTTAATTTTTCTCAATTTTAATTCTAGCAAGTAAATATTGATAAGTACCATAAAAGCAAAATCTCCTTGGGCTTCTTAAGAATTAAGAGAGTAAAGGTATTCTGACTTAAAAGTCTGAGAACCACAGTTTCATTTAAAAAAAAACAAAAAAACTACCAAATGTCTTCAATGTAACTGTACATTTAAAATTTTACCAGTATTGCATAAGAATTTCATCTCAAATATTTGCTATTTTTAATTAAAAAATAGCTAACCATTCTATTGGCGTGAAGTCATACCTTAGTGTAGTTTGAGTTTGCTTTGCTCTGTAATATCTTCTAATATCTAGTGGCTATTCCTTTGTCTTCTGTGATTGTGTGTTTTAGTTGTGGCCTATTGTTTTATTGAATTAGTCATCATTTTTATTGTTTTGTAGAACTCTTTGTCTATTTCAGATATATATTTTTCCCCATTAGATACATCCTATAAAGGTCTTTCTCCTACTCCATAGCTTGTCTACTCATTTCCATAATGATACCTTTGAAGAGCAAAATTTTAAAATTTGATTAAGTCTAATTTATCTTATTCTTTATGATTTCTGTCTGCCTCAGACTTTACAAATGTATTCTCCCTTATTTTTTTCTAAAAGCTTTATTGTTCTGGATTTTATCTTTAGATCTGTGATCCATATCAAATTAATTTTTGTGTATGGACTAAGAGAAGGATCAAGCATTATTTTTTTCCTAAAGCTATCCAGTAGTTTTCTAATCTAATGATAGATTAGAAAAACTTCTCTCATTGAACTGATAGCAGTTTCTGATAATTACCCATATTCTTTACTTTTATGTACATCTATTTTATATGAATGCTACATGGTCTTGTTTATTGTAACTTTATAATAAGTCTTGAAATCAGGTAGCCTAAGTTGTATATTTTTCCAGTAGTCATGTATGGATGTGAGAGTTGGACTATAAAGAAAGCTGAGCGCTAAAGAATTGATGCTTTTGAACTGTGGTATTGGAGAAGACTCTTGAGAGTCCCTTGGACTGCAAGAAGACCCAACCAGTCCATCCTAAAGGAAATCAGTCGTGAATATTCATTGGAAGGACTGATGCTGAAGCTGAAACTCCAATACTTTGTCCACCTGATGCAAAGAGCTGACTCGTTTGGAAATACCCTGATGCTGGGAAAGACTGAAGGTGGGAGAAGGGGACGACAGAGGATGAGATGGTTGGATGGCATCACCAATTCAATGGACATGATATTGAGTAAGCTCTGGGAGTTGGTGGTGAACAGGGAGGTCTGGCGTGCTGCAGTCCATGTTGTCATAGTCAGACACAACTGAGTGACTGAACTGAACTGAAGTTCTATGAATATATTTCTTTTTAAAAGGCTGTTGGTTATTCAATATTCTTTGCACTTCCAAATAGTTTTTAGTCAAGTAGCCTACAGAAATTTTATTAAGGAATTTAGAGTACTTAAGAATAAATCAATTTAAGAATGATATCTCAGAAATATTGAGTCTTTCTAAATATGAACATGATTTAGATATCCATTTTTAGGTCTTTAAATTCACTCAGTGTTACTTTATATTTACTATAAACTTTTCACACATTTCTTATTTATTTCAAGCTATTTGATTATTTTGATACTATTATAAATATTTTAAGTTGATTTTCTTAATCCCCATTGATAGGAAATGTTGATTTTATAACCTGTGACTATTAAGTTTGCTTATTTGTTCAAGTAGATTGTAAATTCTATTGGGTAGATATATAGTCACACAGTCTATAAATCAAAATTTTTACTACTTTACTAAATTTTCTCTCTTTCATTTCTTTTTCTTGCTTTATTACACTGTCTAGGAGCACTAGTAAAACTTTGAGTAGGGTTATTGAAAGTAAGCATCCTTACCTTTTCTCCTCGATCTTAGGAAGTGTTAAATCTATCACCATTAAATACAATTTTAAATACATATTTATCTTAAATGTCTTTTATCATGAGGAAATTTCTGTTTTTAGTTTCCTGAGGTTTTAGTCTTGAATGGTGTTAATTTTTTTCAGATGCTTTTTTCTGCATCTGTTGAAGTGATTATGCGCTCTCTTGAATTATATTGTGATATGTTTTTTTGAATTTCTAGTTTCATGCATTGGAGAAGGAAATGGCAACCCACTCCAGTGTTCTTGCCTGGAGAATCCCAGGGATGGGGGAGCCTGGTGGGCTGCCATCTATGGGGTCGCTAAGGGTCGAACACGACTGAAGAGACTTAGCAGCAGCAGCAGCAGTGTTATATCAACCTGTGTTCCTAAGATATATCAATTTGGTCATGATATATTATCTAATTTATATATTACTGGATTCTATTTGAAAATGTTCCATAAATATTTTGTGTCTACAGTCACAAGGGATATTTTCATTTCTTGTAAGATATTTTTACTGGTTTGTTGTATTAACAAGGTTATATTGACCTTGTAAAATGAACAGGAATTTTTTTTCTTATTTTCTAAGTTTCTCTAGTATCAGAGCTATAGATTTGACTTAAAAAAATTTTTTTACTTGAACAATGTTTTGCTTTATGAGTCTGAGGCCTCTGTTTTTAGATACATACATATTTAGTTATATTTCTTTGGTAAATTGATCCTTCTATTATTTCTGTTAGCACTTGGTTTTCAATCTATTCTTTCTGGAAATAATATAAAAAGACAAGTTTTCTTTTGCTTAGTGTTTTTATGGTATTTTTTTTTACATTTTCTTTAAACATTTGTACATATCTGTCTTCATAATAAAACTCTGTTTCATGTACACATCTAATATTTGGATTTCACATTTTTATCTAGTATAGCAATCTGTGCCTTTTACATAGTCTGTTTTTTAAAAAAATTATTGGAGTATGGTTGAATTACAATGCTGTATTAGTTTCAGATGTACAGCAGAGTGAGTCAGTTATACATATACTTATTTTAATCCTTTTTCAGATTTTTTCTTATCTAGGTTATCAGAGAATATTGAGTAGAGTTTCCTGTGTAATATAGTAGATTTTGTTGGCTATCCAATGTATAGTAATGTATATATATTAATCCCAAACTCATGATTTGTCCCTCTCTCAAAAGTTTCCCCTTTGGTAACCATAAGTTTATTTTTGATAAGTATATTTCTGTTTTGTAAAGAAGTTCATTTGTATCATTTTTTAAAATTAGATTACACATATGAGTTATGATCATATTTGTTTTTCCATGTCTGACTTACTTTACCTAGCATAATAAACTCCAGGGCTAACCATGTTGCTATAAATAGAATTATTTTATTCCTTTTTTATGGCTGAATAGTATTTTGCTGTATATATGTACCTCATCTTCTTTATCCATTCTTCAGTTGATGGACATTTAGGTTGCTTCTATGTCTTGGCTATTGTAAATACTTCAGTGAAGACTGAAGAGCCTGCATCAAATTAGGGTTTCCTCTGGATATGTGCCCAGGAGTAGGATTGCTGGATCCTATGGTAGCTCTATTTTTAATATTTTTAGGAGTCTCCATACTGTTCTCCATGATGACTGTACCAAGTTACATTCTCACCAGCAGTGTAAAAGAGCTTCCTTTTCTCCTCACCCTCTCCAGCATTTATTATGTGTAAACTTTTTGATTATGGTCATTGCATGTTTTGACTGTTTTCATTTAATCTAACCATCAATTAGTTGAATTTAAACATTATATCTTTTAATCTTATTTCTTTAATTTTGTCTTTCTTGTTTTATTCTTTATTCTTTTCAATGACTTTGAGTGATATATGTATTATATAAATATAACTATACTAAATATTTAATATTTTCTATATTGATTTTTAATGTTATTTTTAGTAATTTCTCTAAAGCTTATAATATTCATCTTCAAGTTATCTTAGGCATTTCTTAAGTGTATGATTTTAGAACCAGTGTTGAAATTTTATGTTGCTACTGTTCGGTTGCTCAGTCATGTCTGAATCTTTGTGACCCCATGGACTGCAGCATGCCAGCCTTCCCTGTCCTTCACCATGTCCCAGAGCATGCTCAAACTCATGTCCATTGACTTGGTAATGCCATCCAACCATCTCTTCCACTGTCATCCCCTTTCCTTCCTGCCTTCACTCTTTCCCAGCATTAGGTTCTCTTCACATCAGGTGGCCAAAGTATTGGAGCTTCAGCCTTAGCATCAGTCCCTCCAATGAATATTCAGGGTTGATTTCTTGTTGAATTGACTAGTTGGATCTCCTTGCAGTTCTAGAGACTCTCAAGAGTCTGTCCCAGCACCACAGTTCAGAAGCATCAATTTTTTAGCACTCAGCCTTCTGTATGGTACAACTCTCACATCCATGCATGACTACTGGAAAAATCCATCACTTTGACTATCCGGACCTTTGTCAATAAAGTATGTCCTCTTGCCTTTTGTGCTCTTATTATCTTGTATTTTATCACTACATATGCCAATAAATAAATAATTACTATTTTTGTTTTAAGTAATCAGTAGTGTTTTAAACAAATTTAATAAGATAACCTGGGATGGTGTGGAGGTGGGGAGGTGGGGAGGTGGGAGGGGGGTTCAGGATTGGGAACACATATACACCCGTGGCGGATTCATGTTGATGTGTGGCAAAACCAATACAATATTGTAAAGTAAAAAATAATAATAATAATAAAAAGAATAATAACTATGTAAAGGCAGCTAAGAGTCATATATTTTACATTTAACCTAGATGCTCATATTTTTTTGTTACTCTTTGTTTTTTTCAAAGGTCTAAGGTTCCTTCTGATATTAGTTCATTTCAACCTGAAAACTCTTTCTGCACTTCTTGTAGTGAGTGTGCTGGAGATCATTTTTCACCTTTTGTCTGAGTATATTTTTTTATTGTTTCATTTTTATAGCATATGGAGTTATAGGTTGACAATCCCACTTCTCTTTCCCACTCTCAACATTTTAAAGATATCATTTTACTATCTTCTTGTTTTCATTTTATTATAGTGATCCCAAATGTCTTCCTTTTGAATTGTTTTCATATGTTTGCTTTTTTTTTAGCAGTTTGACTGTTAAAATGGGCTTAGGTGTATTTTTCCTTGTGTTTAACCTGCCTGGAGTTCACTGAGGTTTATGGGTCTGTGGGTTGATACTTTTCATCAGTTTTGAAAACTTCTTGGTCATCGTTTCTGGTGAGAGTTTGCTTTCTATAAAAATAACTTTGGAATGTGTGTTAAGCCATAGTGCATATCTTTTAGAGAACTGTTTAGTCAGTGATTCTGATTGTATTGAATTTATAGTCTAAATTATTACCAGTTTCCTGGCAGAACAGCTATTCTTTGTTTCTGCATCTTCACATTGCCTGATTGTTATCTCTTTTTTAAAATACTATTTTAATTTTTCAAAATTTATTTTTAAAAACTTTTAGTTTATATTGGAATATAGTTGTTAAATGTTCTGTTGGTTTTAGGTGTATAGCAAAGTTTTTCAGTAATACACATGTATATATTTTTTCAAATTTGTTTCCCATTTAGGTTGTTAGAGAGTATTGAGAAGAGTTTACTGTGCTATAGAGTAGGTCCTTGTTGGTTATCTATCTTAAATATAGCAGTGTATTCTTGTCAATCCAAAATTCCCAACCTATTTCTCGTCTCCACACCCTTCTCCCCTGGTAACCATAAATTCATTATTCCAGTCTCATATAATAAAATAGAAACTATAAAATAGTTTGTTTCTATTTTATAAATAAGTTCATTTGTGTCATTTTTTTAATTTCCACATATTAAATGATATCATTATATTTGTCTGACTGACTTCACTTATTATCATAATCTCCAGGTCTATCCATGCTGCTACGAATGCCATTGTTTTATTCTGTTTCATAGATGAGATAGTGAAGGACAGGGAAGCCTGGCATGCTGTAGTCATGGGGTCATAAAGAGTTGGACACGACTTAGTGACTGAGCAACAAGCCCCATTCCATTGTATATATGTACCATTCCCCTGTCAGTGGAAATCTGGGCTGCTTTCATGCCTTTACTATTGTAAACAGTACTGCAGTGAACATTGGAGTGCATGTATCCTTATGAACTATGTTTATCTCTGGATATATGCCCAGGAGCGGGAATGCTGGATCATATGTTAGCTCTGGTTTTAGTTTCTTAAGAAACCTCCATATTGTTCTCCACAGTGGCTGTACCCATTTACATTAACTCTTGAACTAGCCTTTAGAGACTCAAGAGAGACCTGGAAAACTAAAGCTAAAGCCTTTATACCAAAGGGGCACAGGGGCTTGTACAGTAAGTCCTTACATGCAAATGAGTTCTGTCCTGAGAGCATGTTTGTAAGTCCAGTTTGTTAAGTCCAACAAAGTTGGCCTAGGTACCCAGTTAACACAGTGAGCTGTATCGTTCTTTACTGTAACAGGTTTATAACACTTGTCACACCAATAATACATAAAAAGAAACAAACACAAAAATGAAGAAAGCATTAAATCTTATAGTACAGTAACTTGAAAAATACAGTGGTGCATACAGTATAGCATCTAGTGAACAGGCAGGGAGAGGACTGACTTGATGGAGAGGAGGCGGGGGATGATAGATCTGATGGCTCATCAGCAATAGGAGATGGAGGACACGCTGCAGTTTCACTCACTCCTGATGTTGATGGAACATACCTTTTCATTTTGAAAGTTCACTACTTGGATGTTTGTGTGGTGGGGACTTGCTGTGGATAGTTTTAAGCTCCCCCCTTTTCTTTAATACTCTTCAATATTGAAAGGAAGACATTGAAGAAAAGAAAGGGAGTGAAGTTTTGGATAAAGAGGTTAATCACAAACTCAACAGAGGAACTCAGTATTAGAGGGACTCAGTTTCATTACTGCCATTCAGTGGGTTAGATTAGACAAATGGGGAGAAGTGTGTGGTTCCATAACCATAGTGACAGGGCAGCAGAAATGAATTTGAACTCAAATACTTTTGATTTTGGATAATATATTTACACTTTACTACAAAAGTCAAATAGTTACTGTAGCTTTTCATGAGTCTTTGAATTCCAGGCTCAGCCCTTACCCGTTGTTATAATTGGAATTTCTTTACTTCTTTTAGAAAGATTGGTCAGTCTGATTCTAAATATCCCGATAGAAATAGCTCTATTCTACTCTTAGTCTTTGTAGGAGAGAGGAAAAAGGTTTAAAATGAAACCAAAAGTACAATATTGGTGATGGATATGAAAAAAGTATAGGAAAATGTTATTCCTGATTGCTAATTAGGGAGAATGAATTTACTGTTTTTTGAGAAACTGACTATATTAAGCATAATTAATCCTGTTCATCATGTGTTTTCTTACAGAAACATGAAATTGGTTATACATCTCTGAGATTTGAGTTGTTTCATTGCTACTTAATTGCCATTTGACTATTTGAATCAAATAAACTGGGATTTGAGCTTGCTCACTAGTGGGAAAAATTGCCAGACTGTTAAATGACTTTTCTTTCTCCCCTTCACTGAAATTAAGACAATTTATTACTAATTACAATAGTATATTATGCATTCCTCAATGAGAATGTGTTGACCTTCCCATTTTTACCCCAGCATTTTTCTTTGCTTCACAAATCACCAACTGCATAAGCATAATGAGATTAGTAATATAAAGAACAGCTAGACCAGAGATGTAATATATTAATTTTTGACAAAAGAGAAATCCTAGAAAATCTGAGGGTAATAGCTCAAGTTTTTCATGAATCAGCTAACATGAAAAAGCAAACCTTAAAAAAAAAAAAAAACAAACTTTTGAGCGTTTATCTTATAAATAATCGTATAACAGATGCAGTCATCAGGAAGTAAAATTGACAAAGACTGTGGGTCAGATAATAATGTTTTAAAATTTTAACCTAGGAAAATTGTGAGTTTTTGAAACACTTGAATTGAAAGAAAACTGAGTTGATGCTTGCTATGGTCACAATATTGAATAAAACCCTCCATGAAGTATACTGAGAAAAGGCTTGAACCTGAAAATAATTTTAACAAAATAAAAATGAAGAAGAAGTCAGAAGAAAATCACTACTTAATAGTGTTGGATAGAATATTGGTCAACAAATTAAATTGGTTTGATGGAGTTTACTCCAAAATTTAAAAAAAAAAATCATCTCTGTTGGTATAATGTGAATATGGTCCTCACCACCATGAAGTCAAAACATCCTCAGGATCAAATAGCAGAGTTCAAACAGAGTCAAAATTGTTCTGGACTTGTACAGGACATTCAAATATACAATGTAAGCCACAAAACATTGTTATGAAACACTGCATATCATGTCCCTTTGACATTTTATTTCAAATATCAACCCTATTCTGCACCCAGCTCTGTGCAAACTTCAGCCAGTCATGAACTCTCTCAAGCTCAATTTCCTCATAAATAAGATGGAAATATCATATTTCCTTGATTCATTGTGCAGAGATAATTTAGTACAGGTAGCTTGGCATGTGATTAATCACTTAATAAATGATAGTTTCCTTAATAAAGGTAACTGTGTTCCATTCCATTGTAAGTCTCCATCATGTTGAATAGTAGAATTCTCACCATTCTTTCTAAACTCTAAGACTTCTTTTAAAACCCATCATGGCTTTTCTTCCTAATCATGTCACATTTAAAAATTGATTCTCTGCTCTAAAGCCGTCATCCCTATCCTAACTATTTGGAAAACAGTATGAAATTGTCAACAGTTACAGGGCAAACCAAGACACAAACCTCACTGTCAACTGGATTAGCCTCTCTACCTAATATTTCTGACCCCACCCTTTTTCCAGGTTTTGCAGCAGGTTGTCAGAGGCCAGCCTGAAACAAAACTCTAGTTCCCTCCCTGGGAACAAAGAGGGGCTCCCTACACAATGATGCCTTCTATTCTGGTGCCTCTTTCCCTCCACTCTCTCAAGCCCCCATGAAGGTGGCTCCAGAGACAGTATCCGAGGTAAACCGTGGGAAGAATATAACTGCACGTTGTTAGTGGTTTAGGTCTACTGAATGAGTCTCCATCAAGTAAAATAAAAAATCTAATGGCCTGTGAATAAATTTATATCTGAAAAATTTGACCAAGCCAAATTTAAAACTTAATATTAGAGTTCAATCTTATAATCTTTTTTGGTTGTTTTTACTTACATCTGGGCTTCCTAGGTGTCTCAGAAGGTAAAGACTCTGCCTGCAATGCAGGAGACCTGGGTTTGATCCCTGGGTGGGAAAAATACTCTGGGGAAGGTCATGGCAACCCACTCTGGTATTCTTGCCTGGAGAATTCCATGGACAGAGGGGCCTGATGGGCTACAGTCCATGGCGTTGCAAAGATTTGGATATGACTGAGCAACTAACGCTTTTACTTTTCACTTACAAATTATTAAAATTTACAATGATATGAATGCTGATTCATGTCAATATATGGCAAAAACCACTACACTATTGTAAAGTAATTAGCCTCCAATTTAAATAAATAATTTTTTACAAAGTGATCCAAGGCAGTGATACTATGAAAAGTAATGTCATACTTTATGAAATAAGTTAGATGATAGGTATCTTGGAGATAGTTATCTAGTTTCAGTGTTAAATTTTAGAGCTGAAGCCCCCAAAATTGAATGACCTTTCTGCGGCCCCATAGAGGTAGGGTTACGATAGCTGTAACACTTTAAGTGTCTGACATAGGTAAGACTTCAGAGCTTGATGTCTGAGGACCCCAGCTTGAATTTCCTGTTCTGTCTTTAACATCTTATGGAAAGTAGGGCTTGAATTTCCTGTTTCTACATAACATCTTTTGGAAAAACCCAAACAAACTTTGTGGACAAACCAATAGTTATACATTACCAAAAATGTCCCTTCCTGTCCCTAGGCATCTGTCTTCACCTCCTATTGGATATGACTATGAAAAGGACTAAGTCACCTCACACAGTGAGAGCACTTTATAAAGGAACTGACACTCAAGAAATGTTAGCTATTGTTAGTGTTGGTCCAGGGTCATATAGATGGCAGGAAAGAATACCCTGAACTGCTTTCTTCGTACTGTTTTTATCTAAAAAATAAACACTGGATGGCCTTGTTCTTAGCATGAACCATAAAATTTCTTTTAACCATCAGGATCAACATTTGAGTCAAGCAACATTCAAATACTAAATGAGATTAAGCGTGTTTCCTCTACCACTGACATTGATAAAATGGATTAAAATAAGATAATGAATTTCTAATGGAGGTAGCTTTTTGGAAGAAAGAAAGGCCATCTCAATTCTTCTCAAGGGACTGCACAAAAATAAACAACTACTCTTACTATCATCCCTGTAAATAGTCACTGGATAGGGACTGTGGTGAAAAATACTTCCAGTTTTAGTATGTGCTTGGATAGCATCAGGAGTAGTTTGATTTAGTGAATGACCTTCCCGAGAAAGCTCTGGCACTTACGGCTGAGTTTCCATGGCCTTTCCAAGTGGGAAAAGGATTGGCTTGCTGCCATGTTGTCTGTGGGGATAATGGAGCTTGTGGGGAAATGCGGATTGGCCTCTACCCTTGTTCTGGTTTTATCTGATGCTAAGAAAAAGTATCTCTTTCCTATCTCTCTGAGATAGGAAATTCTTATGATGGGATCTGTAGATAGGCTTTGGAGGATTGGGGGGCAAGTGTTCAAAGCCTTTTAAAATGACATATAAACAAACCTCTGTGTGTTTGTTTTTCCTGACATGTATATAGCTTTTATTAAATATTTGAAGTCATCCCTGAGTTGAAAGTATTAAAAATGACTGCTTTGGTGTATCTTTTAGCTTAAGAATAAAAGAGATATGTCTGTGACTTTTTATTTGCCACAGAGAACAGCCCTTGGGAAGCTGTTTCTGAGAGGAGACCATGATCCAAGAGCATGTTCCAGAGAACATGATGAATTCGTCCTGTCCCCTTACTCTCAGTCTAAAGTTAGCTAGCTAAATGAAGCAGTGGCCCAGGCGAATTTTGCAACAGATGCAGTGGGTAAGCCCATGGGTTGCTATATTTTTCCAGTTAGATCATGCCCAGGCAACTTACCAGCACTCTGGTAACAGACCATGACTTCTGGCAACTTTTGACACAAAGCTCATGTCTAAATGAGAAAGGATGCAATCTCATGTGAAACTTTTGCTTTCCTTTCTTAGCAGAAGCAAAATTCCACTTGTCTTAGAACTTTCTATTCAATTAAGAGTGCTGTGGAGACCCAAAGATAGGGTCTCCAGTAGAACACCATCCATAAGAAGAGCACAGACATGGTTTCAAAACTGAGGACTGCCTTTTTTTTTTTTTTAACTTTATTTTACTTTACAATACTGTATTGGTTTTGCCATACATTGACATGAATCCACCACGGGTGTACATGCGTTCCCAAACATGAACCCCCCTCCCACCTCCCTCCCCATAACATCTCTCTGGGTCATCCCCGTGCACCAGCCCCAAGCATGCTGTATCCTGCATCGGACATAGACTGGCGATTCATTTCTTACATGATAGTATACATGTTTCAGTGCCATTCTCTCAAATCTTCCCACCCTCTCCCTCTCCTTCAAAGTCCAAAAGTCTGCTCTACACATCTGTGTCTCTTTTGCTGTCTTGCATACAGGGTCATCATTGCCATCTTTCTAAATTCCATATATATGTGTTAGTATGCTGTATTGGTGTTTTTCTTTCTGGCTTACTTCAGTCTGTATAATTGGCTCCAGTGTCATCCATCTCATTAGAACTGATTCAAATGTATTCTTTTTAATGGCTGAGTAATACTCCATTGTATATATGTACCACAGCTTTCTTATCCATTCATCTGCTGATGGACATCTAGGTTGTTTCCATGTCCTGGCTATTATAAACAGTGCTGCGATGAACATTGGGGTACATGTGTCTCTTTCAGTTCTGGTTTCCTCGGTGTGTATGCCCTGTTCTCCATAGTGGCCGTACTAGTTTGCATTCCCACCAACAGTGTAGGAGGGTTCCCTTTTCTCCACACCCTCTCCAGCATTTATTGCTTGCAGACTTTTGGATCACAGACATTCTGACTGGCGTGAAGTGGTACCTCATTGTGGTTTTGATTTGCATTTCTCTAATAATGAGTGATGTTGAGCATCTTTTCATGTGTTTGTTAGCCATCCGTATGTCTTCTTTGGAGAAATGTCTATTTAGTTCTTTGGCCCATTTTTTGATTGGGTCGTTTATTTTTCTGGAATTGAGCTACAGGAGTTGCTTGTATATTTTTGAGATTAGTTGTTTGTCAGTTGCTTCATTTGCAATTATTTTCTCCCATTCAGAAGGCTGTCTTTTCACCTTGCGTATATTTTCCTTTGTTGTGCAGAAGCTTTTAATTTTAATTAGATCTCATTTGTTTATTTTTGCTTTTATTTCCAGAATTCTGAGGGGTGGATCATAGAGGATCCTGCTGTGATTTATGTCGGAGAGTGTTTTGCCTATATTCTCCTCTAAGAGTTTTATAGTTTCTGGTCTTACATTTAGATCTTTAATCCATTTGGAGTTTATTTTTGTGTGTGGTGTTAGAAAGTGATCTAGTTTCATTCTTTTACAAGTGGTTGACCAGTTTTCCCAGCACCACTTGTTAAAGAGATTGTCTTTACTCCATTGTATATTCTTGCCTCCTTTGTCAAAGATAAGGTGTCCATATGCGTGTGGATTTATCTCTGGGCTTTCTATTTTGTTCCATTGATCTATATTTCTGTCTTTGTGCGAGTACCATACTGTCTTGATGACTGTGGCCTTGTAGCAGAGCCTGAAGTCAGGCAAGTTGATTCCTCCAGTTCCATTCTTCTTTCTCAAGATTGCTTTGGCTATTTGAGGTTTTTTGTATTTCCATAGAAATCTTGAAATTATTTGTTCTAGTTCTGTGAAAAATATGGCTGGTAGCTTGATAGGGATTGCATTGAATCTGTAGATTGCTTTTGGTAGTATACTCATTTTCACTCTATTGATTCTTCCGATCCATGAACATGGTATATTTCTCCATCTATTAGTGTCCTCTTTGATTTCTTTCATCAGTGTTTTATAGTTTTATATATATAGGTCTTTAGTTTCTTTAGGTAGATATATTCCCAAGTATTTAATTATTTTCATTGCAATGGTGAATGGAATTGTTTCCTTAATTTCTTTTTCTACTTTCTCATTATTAGTGTATAGGAATGCAAGGGATTTCTGTGTGTTGATTTTATATCCTGCAACTTTACTATATTCATTGATTAGCTCTAGTAATTTTCTGGTGGAGTCTTTAGGGTTTTCTATGTAGAGGATCATATCATCTGCAAACAGTGAGAGTTTTACTTCTTCTTTTCCAATTTGGATTCCTTTTATTTCTTTTTCTGCTCTGATTGCTGTGGCCAAAACTTTCAGAACTATATTGAATAGTAGCAGTGAAAGTGGGCACCCTTGTGTTGTTCCTGACTTTAGGGGAAATGCTTTCAGTTTTTCACCATTGAGGATAATGTTTGCTGTGGTTTTGTCATGTATAGCTTTTATTATGTTGAGGTATGTTCCTTCTATTCCTGCTTTCTGGAGAGTTTTTATCATAAATGGATGTTGAATTTTGTCAAAGGCCTTCTCTGCATCTATTGAAGGACTGCCTTTTGTTTGTACAAAAAACTAAGTCTTGCTTCCTGCCCAAGACTGTATTTCTGCATCTTGCTTGCTTGCTTGCTTTGTTTTTAATCTTCAAGAGTCAAGGGGAACTTAATGGCATTTGCGTTGTGAGGGGAAGGCAGACTGTGGCCTACAGCCTGTTTTTATAAAGTTGTTTTTGTTATAAACACAGACACATTTGTTTGTTTATGTATTGTTTCTGGCTGTTCATTTTGAGTGCTAAAATGGTAGACTTTAGTAGTTGTGAAGAGATGATATGACTTGCAAAACTCTAGATATTTTATACCAGGCTTTGGGAAAAAGGGTTTGTGGGCCTTTGCTTTAGAGTGAAAAATTGCCCTGGAGAAATTGGACCTTGACTTTCCTTATACCTTCCTTCGGATGGATTTCTCTGCATAGAAGCGAGAAACAGTAGAAGTGGCATCCGTGAGCCGGGTGGTGGGGAGGCAAGGGAAGACAGCGGGACACACTGAGGATCATTTCCGTCTTTTACCCACGTGCCAGCTCCATAATGACCAGTCCTGATCCTCTTCTTTCCATAGCATTCTCTTAACTTAAAAGAGCAAATGCAAAATAATTGTTTTGCTTGTTTTGTTTGCTTATAGTCTGTCTTTCCTCAGATACAAGAAAAAGAACAGAAACCTAAACAGGCTGATTTGAACTCATTTTTGGTGCATGCCAATAGGAAGCAATGGGACAGGGAGAGAGACAGTGACAGCGCTAGAATTTCACTCCCAGCACCTTGTCAGCTCTCTGCTCACTGTGACCTCTCACTTGGGCTCAATAGAGCAGTCTTAGCACCAGCATACCTTTCTAATTGGGCTCCACTGGAACTCCGTGATGGAATTTTTCCATGTTACTGCCTGCGCTAAATTTATTTCTCCTCTGACCTTTCAAAGAGTCTCATCATCTAAAAGAAAAGAATTTTTAGCACCCCTTCTGCTGTGGGAGAAGAGTCTTGGATATTTGCTATACAGGGCACTTGGAACCTTAGGCTTTGGAATTTTTAAAAGTGGGAAAGAACTGACTGCTGGCAGGTGGAGATGAGTCATTTGGGGGTTATCACAGGATCTCAGGAGAATGAGAAAACCTGATTTAAAAAAAATTTAAAAATAAGTCCCTATTGGCCAGAATCAGTAGTGTGAGAGCTACTGCTGCGTTTGTAAGGCTGTCATGTTCTTATTCAGAGCGTAAATAAGTGAAGAGTCCAATTCTCTTCTCCTCAGGAATTAAATGTAACTCCAATGCCATGTCCCCTGGGCCAAGCATGTCTTGCAGGAGCTCCCTCGCCATCCACGGGGGTTTAGTGGCCTGAATATGGGGATGGTGCTAGAGCCTCCCTTGAATATGGTAAAAGACAAACAAGAAAATGCTTAACCCATTTAACCTTGACACTGGGCTCTGTGGCTTGAGATGGA
This sequence comes from Capricornis sumatraensis, assembly GCF_032405125.1. Classification (NCBI taxonomy): domain Eukaryota; kingdom Metazoa; phylum Chordata; class Mammalia; order Artiodactyla; family Bovidae; genus Capricornis; species Capricornis sumatraensis. Next base: position 67,140,913 of record NC_091077.1, read on the forward strand.
GACCTGCTACCAGGGTGAGGCTAGAGCCACAGGAAGAGACAGAAGCATTAACTCCAGGCGCAAAAGTTGAGGGGATGCCAAAAACCTTCAAGGGATGGCATTCAGATTAATCCTATTTCAAAGCCAAATTTTGTTTTAATGCTTTTTTGTGTGTGTGGTAAAAGTCACATAAAACATTCTATTGTAACCATATTTAACTGTACAGGTCAGTGGCACTAAGTACATTCACATTATTGTGCAATGCTCACCATCATCCATGTCCTAAATTTTTCACCTTCCTAAACTGAAACTCTGTCCCCATTAAACACTAAGTCCCCATTCCCCCTTCCCACCAGATTTTTTTTTTTAATTCAAGAGTAATGCAAAAATTCATGTTTAACAAAATAGCGAAATTTTAAATAATGATAGGTTGGTTGTTTGCCATAGGACCCCGCATTATGGGACAGTGAGAGAACAATTTATCAGTGGTCCTCAGTCTAAGTGGGTGTTATCCTCCCCCTAAATGGTTCATCATTAGGCAGCATGGTACTCTTTATAGTCATTGTGGGTGTGTGAGTGTAGAGCTTTTATTAACTTTTTGGACTTGGTTCAAAACATGGGAGGTTCTATTGATGTGTTCATAGCAGAACTCTTAGACTTAGACTGAGGCTCCCATGTGGCTCCAGTGCACTGCATGATGCTGTCCTGCAAAAGGGCTCTGCTCTGATTTGGGCAAGCACAAATATTAGATCAAGAAGAATGCCCAGATAGCCCTTTAATCTGGTTTCAGTGGCAGAGTAAAATGAATAGAGAGCACAGTATCTGAAAACCCAAGGGGGCTTGAAAACCCACGATTAATCTCTGCCACGTTCCTGCTTCTCTACCAGATGTGGAGCCTTGGCGAGTCAAATTTCTCTGGTTTTAGACATGTTCCTCCTTTTTTTCTTTTGGCCCAAGGCTCCCAGAATCTTATGAGTTGTTGCAGACTCAAATACCTACAGAATTAGAGCATGTTTGGCAAGTGAGAGTTGCAGGTTTGTCGAAAACTGTACTAAAGGGTAGCACACAACTGATATTCAGGTGCAACCATACAGCAGTAGACATAGGGACCCAATATCCTGGGCTTCCTGATTCTTTAGGTCAAAGAAATATACTAATTATAAAATGTTGGCAACTGAAACAAAAAAACAACTTGAGCCAAATAAAATGTGTGTGAGGGCAGATTTTACATCATGTCTTAACCCTGTGCTCCCCCAGCTCAGCCACCTCTGCTTAGAAAGAATGGGAATGGGTGAACCACTCCATCCTAAGGGTGCAAAGTCTCAGAGAGGAGTATCTAAAAGACGGTTCCTCCCTGAGGGACCCTCCCATCCCAGGATATGAACAGGCCACCCATTATTCTGGTACAGAATAAAGCACCAGAATTTCTATTTGATTCTTTTTCTCATCCATTTAAAGTATCTATTAAAAACATTTATAAGGTCTATATGCTGTATTAGTACAGAGGACATAAGTATAATATATAAATATTCATATAGTAGGAATATATGCTTAAAACATTTTTATTGGAGTGGGTACACATAAAACAAGCCCGAAGTATAAAGTGAATGAAATCAGATCTTCATAGTGCTTCATGATGGCTACTGCTCTTGTACAAAATGATGCCATAAAGAGTGTCTGCCTCCTTTTCTTCATTTGGTAGCATTATCCAAGCCCCCATTACATTGTTCTGGCTTCAGAATTGCCAGGGTGGAAAGGACGTGAGGATTGGAAGAGGCAAATATTCTTTTCTACCTGGCATGCTTTTAATTGTTTATCATGAATAAAAAAAAGTTTGAAAGAATTGTCCTTACCAGCCCATGTTGACCCCTTCTTTGTGAAATATATGTCATTATTGAGGTGCCATATTGGTCCAGAGGATGACTTGCAAATGTAGCAATCCTAAATGTACCCTCAGAATGTGAAACTCCTTGTTAGAACCTCAAATACAACTACATAACTGTCACATATTCAATACTTGCCCTGTGCCAGGTGCTGTCCTAAATTCCTTATATAAATTGTTCCTAAAATGGTACTGTGTTAGTTTGAGATATTATGCCCATTCTTTAAGATGTTGACACTGCCCTTCAGAGGGAATAAATGCCTTACCCAAGGTCCTGTAGCTACATCAAGTGGTTTCAACCTAATTTGACCAGAATGTTGAACCTATACTCAGGACCATTTTATTGTATAATCTTCTGTGTCCCGGTCAGCTCTGAGTGCCAGGCTTGCTCATTTCATCTGTTTCTCTCCTCGCTCCCTATCCTCTGTGTGTGTATGAGAGAGAAACAGACAGAGAAAGAGAGAAAGAAAATACAGAATCTCTCTGTTTACAGGGAGGCTCAGCATCTACTGAGTTTGTCCATTGTATTCTAAAAGACACTTTGGTATCATCACTAGGTGGCAAACCACTCATTCAAAGGCAGGTCGAAATGATGCAAGAAGATTGTAACAGTATTTCTTTCATTTTTCTTTCATTTTACAAGAGGCTTTGGATTTCGAAACCTTAGCTAAGGTTTTCAGCTTCTCATTAGGATAAATAAGTTGACCTTGTGAAGATGTGGTAACTGGGCACTGGGAATCAATTTCATGTCTTTCTAGTATGTCCTTCAGTGCTGCAGAGGTGGCATGTACCACACACTCCCTGTATTTTTTTTAAACAAATAAGAGTTTTAAAATTCTCTCTGTGTCAGTTTGTGTGAATTTACTGCCCTCTTTTAGTGCTGACATAGTCTTAATTTATTCTTCATGCATTCAACAAACATTTGCTGTGTGGCTGTTATATGCCTAGAACTGTTTTGGGCACAGATTCTCTACCCCTGTGGTCTTGCATTTTAGTAATGGAAATGGACCTTAGATCCACTTACAATGTATAATAGATATGTATCAATAATAATAAAATACGTACAATGTCAGCTAGCAATCACTGACATATAAAATGAATGAGAGTCATTCAGTAACATTCCAAGGCATGAATGTGCCAAAATTTATATGACATTCCTCTATGATAAACAGGTAGATTGTTTTTACATTTTTGTTATTAATCCACAAAGCAGGGAACATCCTTGTGGATGCCTCTTTTCTCTCATGTGCAAATATATTGTCTTGAAAGAACTTTGTAAAGTTTCAAAATGGTGTGTTTTGTTATTTGTAAGAAATCAACATCTTACGGTTGTTTTACCTTCGGAAGTATAACGCCCTGCCAGGCCATGAGACTTTTCTGGTTCTAAGATTCACTATGTTGAAGGATTTTAAGCCAGAGAGATAGGGGATGGAGTGAGATGGGTGGCAGTATTGGGTGGGCCAGGTAACCATCTACCCTAAGATGGTGTCTTTGCTGGGTTCCAAGAGGCTTCCTTCTGCTCCTAATCCCTTTCCCTGCTATTATTAATGGCAAGCTGGCTGCAGTACAAGCACTGTTATTGTTACCTCTCTTGGCCCTTGTCATATTTTATTCCAAGCTTGAGGTTTTGCCAATTGTTAGCAGCTAATAGGTATAAAAATAGCCCTCTTGTTGTAATGAAAGACATAAAAATGCAAAGAAGTTTGTGGGCTCTCTGAGCTGGCCTCTTCCCCTTTGCAGCATTCGCTGCCGAGTATTGGCCACGGCGTAATAAAACTTCAGGGAGTAAAAGGATGAAAGAGAGAACCTGGGTGAGAAATGATAGATCAGTTTTGCCCTTTGAAGAGGTGAGGGAAACCCTGAGTGGTTTTGTCATCAAGCTCTCCTTTATCCCCCTGCCTCTACCTTGAGAAATAGCAGTCTGGATCTTTGCTTTCCTTTGGGATAATGAGGTGGTTTTAGCATCCGTGGAGGATATTTAGCTTTGTAGGGAAGATAATTCTTTTTTTCCCTTCTATCGGGCTTACAGATGCAAGGATGATTGAGGGGCAAATGATCATTCAAATCTCCATTTTTCTGTAGCTCACATGTGCAGTGCGTGAGGCCCTGTGTTGTCACCAGACAAACAAGACACACGTGACTCCTGATCTCATAGAATTTTAATTTGATTTGTGAGATGGGTGTTAAGCATGCAGTTGTATACAAAGTCAATGAAGCACTGAACTGAGATGTGTGTTATGAAGGGAAGTAATAGGCTGGTATAAGAGAGGTAAAAAAAAGGAAAACATAAGATTAGAGTAAAAGGGCGCGTGATGCTGGAGCCGGCACTTAAAATGAGAAGGAACTGGTCATGAGAATAGAAATAAGAGCATCCTGGCAGAGCGAGGAGTGTGTGTGAGGAGACTAGGTGGGAGAGGAACAGAAAGGAGATCAGTGTGGTTGATGCACTGTGAGCAAGAGGGAAAGGTGGCAGACAATAACACAGCCGGGTGTAGGCTGAGCCCGTGATCTGTAGCGTCTCTGAGCTATGATAGGAACTGGCTTCATGCTCAAGCAGTGAGACATTACCAAAGTGTTTCAGACACGGGACTGATGTAATTGGAGTGACATGTTTTTCAAGCTTCCTCTGGCTGTCCTTGCTTGTATAGATAGAAATGGGATGGGTGGACTTAGGGGAACTGCTTAGGAAGATTTCACCCCCATAAGAAATGATGAGGGCCCCATCTGGGAGATGGAAGGACATGGAAACACAGAGGATCAACTCAAAATACTTTTTTTAAGGCAAAACCTAAGAAGACTTGGTGATGGATTGGAAGTCAGGAGTGATTAAGAGGGAGGCCTTGTGGGATATGGAACTCGAATCACAGTTATTTTAGTGAAGTAATTCTTGGTACAGTCATTTTGTGGCAGCTTCACAAGTACCTTTCAAATCTCTCTTCCTGGAAATTGTAGGTTGTTGTTGTTGTTTTTAATGTATTTTTCTGTAGAAGTATAACCACAGAACAGACTGTGTAATATAGTTAGCTTTTCAAAAGTTATCAGTGGTATAACTCAGCATTCTATTCCAGTGTACCCTTCCATGTCAAATCGCTCGCCTTTGATTTCTTTCTGTGTGGTTTTTGTCTTGGTTTGATTTTTCACTGGGAAAAATAGCTTGCTTTGGCACAAGACTGAGTTTCCATCTTGAAGACTATCAAATATTTCTATGTATAAACGAGAGTAGTCATTCTCAACTGGAAGCAGTTTTGTTAGAAAACTATTAAAGACTTCTCTGTACAAATCAGACCAGTGGTTTTCAAATGGAGGCAGTTTTATCCTTGGGATATCTGGCAATGTCTGGAGTTAAGTTATCACAACTGAGGTGTTTCATGAGAAGAGCCAGATATGCTGCTAAACATCCTTCAACACACAGGATACCCCCACAACAAGTAATTGTCTAGCCCCAAATGTCCATAATGCCATGGCTGGGAAAACCTGAGCTAGAAGGATGTTTACTGGCTTGGGCTTCTGCATGTAGCTGGAGAGGGCTGAGCTTGTTATCAATGATGATAGTCCAGTATGGGCAGGGTAGGAAACAAAAAGGGCTGTAAGTTCTTTTAAATGTCCAGAAACCTACCACATTGTTCAGCGTGCTCAATTCTGTAGACTTTACAATAGAAATAAAGAATTCCCTGTAGGAAATTAGACTATACTAATGAAAGTGCAAATATTCAATTAATAGTTTCTCTTTCAGTTTTAGATCATGTTGTTAACAAATCTAACACTCAGGACATACTCCCAACAGATACTTCTCTGGATTTCCTCCAAATTAGATCTTAACTCCGCCTACGTTGTTAACATGGTATCATAAGAAATACTTACCCCAAATAATCCAGTGATGAAATGGACCAGGTATATGAATAGACAGTTCACAAATGAAGTGATACAGAAAAACAACAAGTAAGAGAAATGTATTCAAGAACTTCAGATTTTAAAAGATGCAAAATCAAATAGTTTTGTGTATCCAATTTACCTGTGTGCTTAGTCCTTCAGTTGTGCCTGACTCTTTGCAACCCTTTGGTTGTAGCCTGCCAGGCTCCTCTGTCCATACGATTCTCTAGGCAGGAATACTGGAATGGGTTGCTATTTCCTACTCTAGGGGATCTTCTCGGCCCAGGGATTGATCTGGTGCCTCCTGTATCTCTTGCATTGCAGGCAGATTCTTTACCTGCTGAGCCATCAGAGAAGCCACCTACACCTTGATAAAAAACAAGGAGTAGTAAAGGATGCTGTGGTTGGTGTTTGCTTCTCATATCCACCAGAACCCATTCCCCTTTGAGAAAGTGTTTATGAAAAGTATTGGAGAAGTGTGAATGCCCTCGACCGTTTTTCATGAGGAAGGACTATGCTAAGCTCTTTTCTAGGTAATTTTATTGTTTGGGAAAACGGAGATAGAAAGTGATAAGTGTGAAGAAGGTGTACCACCTATATTACTTCTCCTGGATGGGAATCTTCAAAAAACTACAGAGTATAACTGTACATTCAGACAAAGACAATGGCTCCATGTAGAACCCACCCACAATTGCTGGCCTACAAATAATCCATGTAGGAATCTACTACTCTGTGAAGTGATTGGAGCCTGAGTTATATACTGAATATTATTGAAGACTGTACAGGGATTTTTTTTCCTTTGTTAAAATATTTTACTGCTAGAATGTTCTCTAATGCATTGTCCAGTCTCTCCTTCCTCCCAGATAATATGAGATATTGCACTGATAATTTATAAAGACGGCTGAATGCCGAAGAATTGATGCGTTTGAATTGTGGTATTCGAGAAGACTCTTGAGAGTCCCTTGGACAGCAAGGAGATCAAACCGGCCATTCCTAAAGGAAATCAACCCTGAATATTCTTTGGAAGGACTGATGCTAAAGCTAAAGCTTCAGTACTTTGGCCACCTGATGCGAAGAGCTGGCTCACTGGAAAAGACTTTGATGCTGGGAAAGATTGAGGGCAAGAGGAAAAGGGAGTGACAGAGGATGAGATGGTTGGATGTCATCATCAACTCGATGGACATAAGTTTGAGCAAACTCTGGGACATAGTAAAGGACAGGGAAGCCTGGCATGCTGCAGTTCATGGGATTGCAAAGAGTCAGACACAGTTTAGCGACTGAACAGCGAACAACATTGATCACTGTGTACCCCACTTCAGCAGTGCACGTTTTTGTTTATGTATTAATGAGAATTTAAAAAGAAACAAACTCACATCCACTGACAACTGGCACCAGTGCTGTACCCCTCCTTTGCCTCTTGTGATCCTGAGAACTGCTCATCCACCAGATTGAATTTCCTAGAGCATTGTATTAATAGGCATCCAATGCCATTACCCCTGGAAACCCAGAGAGTGTCTGACTTGGGAATAGGAGCACACACATAACAGTGTGCAATTAGAATAGAAACTTTTAAAACATTCACCTGCAGATTGAAGCTGGAAAGTGCCAAGCTGTTTGAGGAATTCTTCCTGAGCTGCAGAGCCTTTTGAATATTTTATATTTTAGAAGACCTCATAATGGCATTTTTGTTTCCTGGTTTTCAAGTTGACATTTATTCAGTCTAATGGGAAGCTAGATTTGAGGAAGCATTCCTTCTCTCCTTGGCTTCTGCAATTATGCAGGGCAGAGAAGAAACAGTTTTATTGCTCCACTGGATATTTACAGTTGGATGATATTTTTCTTGTTCAGGGGCTGAATATACCCTGGTGTGCTATTTTAAAAATCAATCATAGATACATTTACATAGTTAGTACAAGCACAGGCAATCCACAGAGGGGGCACTTTTCAGTGTCAGGGAAAAAAGAATTAAGAATACAATTCCTGCCAGTAACTTTTTCGACCCAATATGCTCCACCTTTATTGCCTTTAATGTGGAGGAATTTTTACAGTGAATTAGTTTTCCCAGTACATTGTATTAGTTGGAATCAAATGTCATTATTAGAGCAAACCTATAGAGCAAGGTGGTTTAATTAGGAGGCAGTTCCCAGAATTAAAGACATAGGCATTAGTGAAAACTCAATATAGTGTTACAAAGTGAAATTTTAACCTATTAACTACATCTATTCAACATTCAGTGTGCAGCAGACATTTATTAAGTATGTACAGGATTCTAGAAACTATCTAGGTGATGTTGACAGAAAAATAGATGCGAGAGAGAAGGACAGGAACTTACATATTGGTATTTTGGAGACTGTTACATTTAGGAATATAAATGTTATCTTCTAACAATAGCATATTCATTTAGGGAATGAGTTATTAATTTAACTCTTTCAGGGATGGTTTTCATGATTTATGCAAAATAAAAATCTGTTTACTTATTTTTATACCTCTTTCTGATAATTAACATCAAGGAAAAAATGTGAAAAACAATTTATAAATTGAATACAAGGAATGATGATCCTAAGAAGATTTGGGGTCAGTGAGTAGCAGGATCAATGAGTGTATATCCTCTGTGGATGTGTGGGAAAGGAGATGATGGGAATAACAGAAAGGAAGGCTAGGAACAAAATGGTTCCTATTTATTTTTTGAAAAATAATTATTGAGTGGCTGTCATGTATTCAGTCCTATCTAGATGCATTGATGAAGTAGTGAACAAAACAGATCTTGCCTCAGGACGAGGGGCGGGGCAGAAATGGTCTTCATGAGCATTATATTTTGTTGGAGTGGGGAGGGAAAGGGAAGGTCCTAACAGAAAATAAATACGCAAAATATATCAAATGTCAGATTAAAGAAATACTAAGGCAGGAAAAATGATATGGGATGTGTATGTGTGCCTTCTAATTTAAATCTAGAGGTAAGTCCAGCTTCAGGCATGGCTAGAGCCAGGAAATGGATCAACTGATGTCAGTCACACTTCTTGTTTTTTCCCATACTTGATTTCCTTATTCTACCTTAAGCTCTCTCACTACAGTAACTCTAAGAGTTCCAGGCTTAAATCATCTAAAAATCTAGCAATTTCAGCAGATAAATCATGTTTCCCAGTAGTTCCAATATAAACTCCACAAGTGAGTCTCATTAGCATGGTTCAAGTCATATTTCAGATGTGAACCAATCATCGGTGACGGGAATATGTTGACAGACTAGCCCTTGGTCATGGGATCATTTCTGGCACTAAGGAGTGCAGTCAAGCCATCAAACTAAGTAAGCCGGAAACAGAGAAGGGCTCGCTTTCCAAGCAAAACGAGGATGCTTCTATAGAGGAAGGCAGGGTGAATGCTTGTATGGCATAATCTAGTATACTTTGATTTGCTTATTGTGACTTTGTTTTCTGAAGCAACAAAATAGAGCTAGAGTGTTTGTATGTAAAGAAAAGGACTTTTTATTTTATGGAACATCATATTCTCCATAATTTGAATAGTCTCTGGGTTGTGGTAAGCACTCTAAATTTTGCTAAATGAGCAAATGAGTAAATGAATGGCTTAGATACATGATCATGGCTGCCCTAGTTAAAGAATGTTTTTTATCATTGGTAGTGGGGAAAATTGTAAAGCAGCAGTGTGTATTTAACTGCCTTATAGATTGGACAAGTGATGGCTTAATTCCTTTTAATATAGTTGGTTACTATTAGATATTTCATTGAAAAATTACTGATTTAGGCCAATGGGTGTTTTTATCCTTCAATCTGATTCTCTAAGTCTGATATATATGCGTCCTTAAAATTATTTTCTCTTAGAAAGGAAAAGGAAATTTCCTTTTTCGAAAGAGAGAAATTAGTATCTTTGTATCTGCCTTCCCTGTGAAAGACATTCAACTGCATACTTAAAATTTAAAATAAAAGTAGATAATCCAACTGGTAAATATCTTAAGTAGAGAAAACATTCTTTTTGAAGATGAATGTACCTGGTATCATCAGATATTCTTTGCCCATATATTATACTTCAAAAATTATTCTGGGTGATTAAGTGACTATTGCTAGAAAGATGAAATAGGACATTTCCAATTATGCCCAATAACAGAGTCTACAGACCTATTTTCCTTAAATTGTTCCCCAGAAAACTTTGTATACAATAGGGATATTTGAATAACTGGAAACAAATTCACACTCAGTGGTCTTCAGGGGAATGGTTAGTTTTTATCCAAGACTGTGTAATCCATTAAAGAGATGATAATCAGTATTGATCCTGAGGAAAGATCCCTGTAAGCATTTCATTCATAAGTGGTGTTTGGAAACTGAAAAACTGATTTGTATTTCTTGGCCACAAATTGAGCCCTACTCTGATTCAGCATGATCAACAGATCAGTCTCCCGCGCTCTTCTTTAACATTTGTTGACACTTACTAATTCTGGCATCCATTCTTCCTAGCGTTTTTAAAAATAACATTCACCTTTGGACTGACTGTGCCGAGAATGCTACTCCATTGCCTCCTGCCACTGTGACACCTGCTCATCTCATGAATTTCTTTACCTGCATTCCTTATCAGTGACCATTGCTCAGTGTGCTCTTCCTTAGAAACAGCTTTTTCATCTTAACAGCAGTTTGCTGTCCCAACTCAGTACTTTGCTGATTTGATCTGGCACCAGAAATCATCTGAAAGGTATGTTAAAACAAATAGTTGGACCGCTCCTCAGTGTTTCTGACCCAGCAGGTCGGTAGTTGTGTCTGATTTTGACTTTCTGACAAATTCTCAAGTGATGCTGATTGTGAGGGACCCTACTTAAAGAATCAGGGCTTAACCACAAAGAAGTAGTTGATTAGGATGAACATCTGGTATTGTGAGGAAAAAAACATTATCTGTAGAATGAACATTGTTGCATTCTCTCCCAGTTGGTTCTTTCATTTAGGAAATGGATTGCTAATTTAACTATTATGAGCTTTTGTTTCCTGAATTGTTAATTTATATGTATGCATGTGTAACTTCTTAGGGCATTTTGTGAGGATGAAAGTCAAGAAAGGATGTGAACTGCTTTTGAGCTTATGGTATCATATAGAAGATAAAAAAGGAGTGTTTAGCAAGTTCACAACACCCATCAGTGGATGTCTGCCGGGGAGGGAGGCTAAACGTAGAATGGTCCCCTTTCCTCTGTTTATCTATTCAACAAGCATTTATTGATCATTTAATAGGTACTAGTAGAGAGAGAAACGGCAGTGAAGAAAAGAGAAAAAAAAAAAAAAAACTGTGCGTCATTGACTTTAAATTCTAGAAGGAAAATACAACTGAGGGTAACCACAGAGCACATTTTCAGGTAAAAAGTGAAATGAATAAAAATAAAGTGGAGGGGCTCAGCCATAGTGTATGAAGAAAAGATTTTAAATTTGCACAGTATATTTTCCCCCAATAACTGTAATAGAGATTTTCAAACTTTGCTGTGCAAAATAATCTCTTAACTTGATCAAAACATAGATTCTCATGCTCTATCCCCAGATATTTCTATTCATCAGGTCTGGGCTGGAGACTGGGAGTTAACCATTTGATCTAATGTGGTTCTAAATCAAACAGACTTTTAAAAAAATAGTTGAATCTCTGTTTTAAGAATTTACAAGTATTAACTTATTTAATAAATAACATGGAAAGTATACCATTCCCCAAAGATGATCATGCTGCTTTCTTTGAGGTTTTTTCCTATAGCTTCTTTCTTTCCCCTTCAACATATATTAATGTTTTATGTCAGGAGCTCACTATGAAACTATGAACTAGAAGGTAGTAAGAAGGCTTAGAAAAACATCTAGAGAGAGAAAGTAGTGTGGAAATGTCTGAAAGGATGGATGCAAAGAGAATAAAATGAAGACTAAAATCTCTATGCCAGAAAGCTGAAAAACTGAGGCAGTCTGGCTGAGGGGAAGGACTGTAGGTGGTAGGGTCTGCGGAATCTCAGCGTGACTCCGTATTTTGGTTCTTACCAGCCAGATGGCCTTGGACACATTACCTTCTTGGAACTGTAGTTTTACACACACACACACACAAAGATAAAGTGTACATGTCTGTGTGTGTGTGAGAGAGAGAGCAGGCACATACACATCCCCTTTGTTGGTATTGTTCTAAAGGTTAGAGATTTTATATGCCAGACTCCAGACCTTGTGTGTGATGCTGGTAGTGGTCTTGATTTGCAGGCATATGTTTGAGTTAGAATAAACTGTTAAAATATTACATGAGGACTGAGAGAATCTAAGGCATACAAGTTATACGAGGTGAATCTTGACACTTAGTCATGAACCTCAGAACATCTTTTAAATACAGGCATATGCCAGGGAAGTTGTCATGATGGGGAAGCAGTTTGGAAATAGTCATTTGGGTAGACGAACTCTTGGGAGCTTTTCTGCCACTGAATTCTCTTTCCCTGTCTTTTCTGAGTAGTTGTCAAAGACCTAAGGAAATCAAGAATTCTGAAGCCATCACTTGGCACATAAAGCATCTAACAGAGTGGAACTAAGAGTTTTTACATGATTCTATGTGCACTTCTAGGGCTGCTTCCTATTGCCCCCTGGATTCCAGTATGGAAGAAACATTCTTTGCCCATTTGAAATTAACTTTATTTGGCAGCTTCTCTGGGTTTATTCTTCTCTGGTCTTCGCTGATGACTCAGATGATAAAGAATATGCCTGCAATGCAGGAGACTCAGATCCAATCCCTGGGTAGGGAAGATCCTCTGAAGAAAGGAACGGCAACTCACTCCAGTATTCTTGCTTGGAAATCCCATGGACAGAGGAGCCTGTCGGGCTACTGTCCATGGGGTCGCAAAGAGTAAGGAAACAACTGAGTGACTTTCACTTTTTTTTCACTGGGTTTTGTTGATGATTTGGAGTGTTTATTTTTTACAATAAGCTCTATGTGGTATACCCTGAAGAGCACTTTTATGTCCAGAGGAAAAGAAGAGGCTTTTTTATTCATGAGAGTCACTGTGTCTCCAACATAGAAAAAAAAATAAATAAATAACGGGCAATGTCACTGTGTTAGTGATTTCATGGAACCAAAGATGAAAAGAAATGCCTTTAGTTCTTTGCCACAGATCAGTGGAAGAGAAACTTGGGTTCTGAAATAAACATGTCTCTAGCCCACTACTTTTTTTCTCAAATATGTTTCAGGTTGCCACCATCAGCTCCAGGAAATTTGTTTCATCCTTCACTTCTGTCACTCCCTGATTAACTTGGTTGAATCTAGAAACTGGCCCCTTGGATCCCACTTTCTGATCTTAGAGTATTATTCCTTTACGTGACATGTCATTTCTTTGTCCTGCAGAAAAAGCCCTGTAGACATATTTTTTTTCCTTTTTACTTTTTTGCCTGTCACTATGGCCTTCTAGCACAAGATGGGCACATTATTGATGTCAGGTAATTAGTTGATGAGATTGCACTGATTAAAACAAGGAGAGTTCTTGTTAGCTAACATTCAGCAGTGGAATTTTTGAAATTGTGTTCTATGGAACATTAATCCTGTAAAATGCTCCATTTTAAGAAAGGCAGTGGCCATACAGGCTTAGGAAATGCTCTCTGTGTTAGTCCCTTCTTAGAGGTTCACAATACATATTGGATGCAAAGCTCTGAAAAATCAAGCATCACGGATCTCATTTTATACCATGTAATTATCTAGCTTTGGAAACCATTCTCAGGATCCTCTTTCTATTGCTTCATTCTTTTTTGCAATGAGAACTGTTTGGAAACCCTGCTCTCCTAGTCTTTTATCCTTTAAGTCGCTTTAAGCTTTCCAGCATCAGGCCAAAGAAAAGGAAAAAAAAAATGTTTTCTCTTTTTAGAAATTCATGCAGGTTAGTTTGTTTTATGCTGAGAGAGACTGAAAAGTTAAAGCTACCCCTATTTTTCAGGTGTGGATACTAGAGTGAGAAAGAGTTTGTGCAAAACTTGAGTAAGTGGCAAGGCCCGGGTTCCCAGATAAACAGATAGAAGTGGCTCTTTCTCTTCCACTACCCGGATGCTTCCAGTTCTGTGACCTTGAACAAATCACTTCTTCGAACATAAATTTCCTCACTGATACACTTAGAAGGAGGTCATTCTAAACTACCACATAGCAAAATGCAAGTGCAACATGTGTGCAAATGCATTTTATAAATTACAAAGTACTATTAAGATTACATTAGTCCATTACTCATATAAAATATTAAATCATAACACCACTCTACTTTAATTTCACATTCATTAATAGGAACAAGAAGCAGTTTAGCACAGCAGTTAGGGACACAGACTTCATCCTTATGCAAGACTGAGTTAATCCCTGGGATTGCTTCCACTGTGATTTGGGGCAGTCACTTAAATTCTCTGTACCTCAGTTTCTTTATTTATGAAATAGAAAATTCCAGCACCTAACTCATAAGGGTGTCCTAAAGGTTAAATTATACATGGAAACACTTAGCACAGTACCTGGTAAATAGTAACTCTTAAAAGAAAATTGCAATTAATTTGTGCTAAGTTGCTTCAGGTGTGTTTGACCCTTTGCCATCCTTTGGACTGTAGCCCACCAGGCTCCTCTGCCTTGGAATTCTCCAGGCAAGAATACTGGAGTGGGTTGCTGAACTCTTCTCCAGGTGATTTTCCCAACCCAGGGATAGAACCTAAGTCTCTTACATTTCCTGCACTGGCAGGTGGGTTCTTTACCACTAGCACCACCTTGGAATCCCAGTTGAAATTATTACCATTTCCTTATTTATCTATTGTAATTGAACTAGCCCTGGAAGAAGATTTCCTAAGATCGTTTCCCCCATAGACACTGTCTAGGGAACTACTATTTTATTCTTTCACTCCTTTCAAGCTTTATTTATTCACAAAGCTCTCTCAATGTCTCCTCTTTCCCAACCAGATTTGTTTTCATATTTCTTTCTGCCCCCCTCATCTCTTCTGAGCTTCCCTGGTGGCTCAGAGGTTAAAGCGTCTGCCTCCAAAGTGGGAAACCCGGGTTCGATCCCTGGGTTGGAAAGATCCCCTGGAGAAGGAAATGGCAACCCACTCCAGTATCCTTGCCTGGAGAATCCCATGGACAGAGGAGCTTGGTAGGCTACAGTCCAAGGGGTCACAAAGAGTCGGACATGACTGAGTGACTTCACTTTCACTTTCATCTCGTCTAAGAAATGGGTGAGACTGTTTGAAAGATTTAAATGTAAAAGAAAATTCTAACATTATACTTTATTTCTTACACCTTCTCTTCCTTTCTCTCTCACCTCTTCTCCAGAAGCTGGCTGCAACAGTCTCTAGTTTTAACAACAACAACAACACAAAGTCATTTGCCAGTCCTAGAATACAAAAATAAAAAACACAGTAATAGGAAAACTAACTTGTTTTCATTTTAAGGACCAGTGAGTAATTACAGGCATAATTTATTAGTTTTGATTTGCCAGAACCACTTCCCTTCCAAATGAGATTAAAAAGCTCCACTGAAGGTAATAATCTGTAGTTGAATTTAGTGTTACCTGAATAAGAAACATATCAACTCAAGCCTAATCTACCTGTCAGTCATTTTAAGGTTTTTAAAAGGAAGATTTTAGCCTTTACATTGAATATAATGATGACACAGAGACATGGGAATTGAAAGGAGAAAGGGCCTTAGAGTCAGAACTGGATCTGTACTTTCTAGGAGCCGTCTCCTTGAGCAATAATTCCCTGCCTTGAAATATTTAGATACTTGAGAGGTTGACAAACTATGCCCCCCACCCCAGGCCATATCTAGCCTATTACCTATTTTAATAAGGCTCATGAGCTAAGAATGGTTTTTATGTTTTTAAATAATTGAAAGCAAACAAAAAAAAGGAAAAATAATTTCACAAAGTACACATAGTGTATACAGTTCACAAGTCCGTGTTCAGAAAATGTTTCACTGGAATGAGACATACCCATTCTATGTCTGTGGCTACTCGCAGTTGTAATTACAGAGCTGAGAAACTGCAACAAACTGTGCAATGTACAAAGCCTAAGATGTTCAGTATCTGACTCTTTACCCAAAAAATAGATATCAGTGGGAGATAACACTAACCACACAGGGTTTTTGTGTGATAAAGAGAGATACTGTAATTCAAGCCCCTGGTGCACAGTGGACACGGTCAATGTTGGCTGCTAGGATTATATGTAAAGTTATGTTAATGAAAAGATGCTAAGCATCTTCAGTTTTTGTTACAAAATGTAATATCCTTTAAGATCAAGTTTCCTGAAGTCCCTCAGAGTACCTCAGAATGGCTGTGAGCAATCAGATTTGAGGTAGTGAAGCTACTTGAGTCTTAAGGGCTGCTGGATGTTGTTATTTCAATGATGAGTACAGTTGGCTAATACCATTTTAGGGTACTGGGAATCTATACTGTGAGGGTAGTAGCTATCTCCATTTAATAAGTCCCAAGAATAGTTTTTCTGTTTCTAAATGTACACTTCATGTTGAAATGCATGTTTTCTCTGCTAATACAGCTCTTTATTGAATTTGTAAATGCTGTTCAATTTGGCCTCTTTGAAAATGTACACAAGAAATCCAGCACAGCCCATGGCATTCTGATATTTTTCAATTAAATATTTAGGTGTCTAACCTAACATTGTCTTTTTGTACATCCTGAAAAGTTTATTTAACATTTTCTGAAACTCTCCAGAAATTGCAGTTCAGATTTCTTTGGAAGGAATGATGCTAAAGCTGAAACTCCAGTACTTTGGCCACCTCATGCAAAGAGTTGACTCATTGGAAAAGACTCTGATGCTGGGAGGGATTGGGGGCAGGAGGAGAAGGGGATGACAGAGGATGAGGTGGCTGGATGGCATCACTGACTCGATGGACGTGAGTCTGAGTGAACTCCGGGAGTTAGTGATGGACAGGGAGGCTTGGCGGGCTGCGATTCATGGGGTCGCAAAGAGTCGGACACGACTGAGCGACTGAACTGAACTGAACTAAATCATTGAGTTAGTGAGGCAATGTCTCAAGTTGCCCGTAATTAGTTACAACAAACAGTTTTTAACCAGTTTAGTCAAAAATACATATTAAGCAAACAGAAGGCTAAGTCTTGTGGAAGATAGTTAATTTTGAGGACTTTATTTTGATTGAACTTCTAGGATGTGATATTCAAGGTATTCGTGAACATAGCAGTTTAAAAGTTTCTGTCTCCTGAAACAGTCTACAAAGACTAAGCCTGAGAGTAAGTTTTAAATGGAAGTTACATTGGTCAACAAGCACTTTAAGTATTTAAGCAGAGCACAGGTTAACATTTTTAAGATTCAATTTTATGAATCCAACTTGTGAACTACATTATAAATATTGTTTTGTTTTAAGTGCTTCAATTCACAAGTACTGTCTCTACCACTAGAATTTTCTGGCATGACTTTTGGTACTGCCTTTCTGACCTTCCTCCTTCCTTTATCCAGCAATGACTGTAGTATCTACTCTGCCCCAAGTGGTGCCATGGCTCTGGCAATGAATGAACAGACAGACGCAGTGCTTGTCCTCAAGGGCTGACAGTCTAGATGAACATTCACAGGTTGAATGAGCAGTAATGATAAAAAATGGCAAGTCGTGAGACAAGAAACAGTTCTAAGAATGCTGTGGAGCGTGTGACAGAAGGCTTAAGATAGAGCTGGGTCCAGAGGAAAATGGACAAAGAGAAGTCTTCGTATAAGAAGGGACCTGTAAACTGTTTCCAGAACGTCATGCAGAAGGTATAAGACGGAGATCATCCAGTGCCTTTTAATTCCTGTTAGGAATCTGTAAGAGAAATGGAAGCCTTAAATAGTTTATCTGAACACAGAGGCGAATACTGTCTAGAGAGTGTATTGTTGAGGGGCTAAGAGGAGGCAGAGAGACAGAAAGTGATGGCCAAACCCAGATGCGTAACATTGGAGTCCTGGCTCCAGCTGGTATTAAAGGAAGATCTATAGAAGAATTGGTATTGAATATTCTTCCCTGAAGGCTCAGGGGGTAAAGAATCCCCTTGCAATGCAGGAGGCACAAGAAATACGGATTCAGTCCCCGGGTTGGGAAGATCTCCCGGAGGAGGAAATGGCAATCTAGTCCAGTATTCTTGCCTGAAAAATCCTACGGACAGAGGACCCTAGTGGATTACAGTCCAAATGATCCAAGAGTCAGACACAACCGAACGCCTAAATACACATAGAAGAATAGTATTGAATGTTACTTTCTTGGGCTTCCCTGGTGGCTCTTTACCTAAAGAACTCACCTGCAATGTGAGAGACCTGGGTTTGAGACCTAGGTTTGGGACTTGGGTTCGATCCCTGGGTTGGGCAGATCCCCTGGAGAAGGGAAAGGCTACCCACTCCAGTGTTCTGACCTGGAGAATTCCATGGACTTTATAGTCTATGGGGTCACAAAGAGTCGGACATGACTGAGTGACTTTCACTTCACTTCTTCTATTACCTTTTTATTTAAAAAAATTTTTATTGGACTATAACTGCTTTACAACGTTGTGTTAGTTTCTGCTGTACAACAAAGTGAATCAGCTATCGGTATACATATATCCCCTATCTTTTAAGCCTTCCTCTCACCCTTCATCCCATCCCTCTAGAGCACCACAGCAATGACCTGAGATCCCCGTGCTATACAGCAGCTTCCCACTAGCTACCTATTTTATGCATTTATCTTCTGACTTAATGTAAGCTAGCATAACCCTGTTCTGTTATGTATAGCTATAAAAATGAGCTTAAGAATATAAATGTATCCAGTACATCATAATGAAATGGAATTGTAATAATTTAGTCGCTAGGAAATTATTAATAGTTAAAATAATGGTAGGCTGGTTCACACTGGCAGTAGACTTTTGCTACCAAATAATGCAGATGTTCTAAATGTTTTTAGATAGGATGACTAAAAAAAAAATAATCCTTTTTGTGCAGAATTGAGTACTGTCTGGTCATATTTGAGCACTTACTACCTAAGAGTTTAGTAAGCACTCAGCGAATATTAGCTACTGTTGTATATGTTAAAACTACTTTTATTGAGATTGTTGTGTTAACCCTTGTGCAGTTTTGTGAGATGGCTGCTGTTTCTCCCCCTTTACATACATAGACTCAAGGATAAGAGACTTTAAGTATGCTTTCCTGGCTAAGAGGTACCAGCACCAGGATAATAATCTTAATCTGTCAAGTTGCAACACAGAGCAAAGACATACTAACCGCTGCAAATCACAAACATGATGGCAAGTACAAAATTTTCCCCTCATTTAACTTTCCATACTTGAATATAAAGAATACCTTCAAGTTCCTGCCTTAACACTAAAAGGCTACAGTTTCAAAATCAAGTAAAGTACTCATGTGAAGTGTTGAAATACAGTGAATTCCAAAAATAACTCCAGGATCCCCAATACATTTATTCAGTGTGGAGATGTTTTATATTTTGACTCAGGCTGCTAAAAAGTGGAGATGTTATTGATATTGATTATTTTACTACAAGCTTGAGTTTGACTTCACCCTTTACATTGAACTTCAGTGCTGCTGGAGCTCATATAATAATTGAATCTCAGCTTCTTTAAAATAAAATATTGATGTGAAATAATATCTTAGTGAGAGAGGATTGAATGAAGTAGCTTAGCTCACATGATTTCTTATGTGTTAAATGGAGTGGCAAAAGGATTGACCCATTCTTCTAGCTATAAACCCTTGCTAATGTATTATTCTGCACCCTAGGTCTGGAAATTTATAGGTGTTATTGTGACTATTCATGGGCAAGTTTCCTTCCCTAGAGTCTTTCATCATGTCAGTCTACGAAAGTGATTATATCAGCTCAGCAAGAGAGGTTTTATATCTCAATGGCAGACTCGCACTAACTAACCTTAAGAGATCCATGTCTACGTTAGAGACATAAGTTTTTTGTTTGTTTGTTTGTTTTTTAATTTAGAGTGACAAAAAAGTGTTGGGTGGATAGAGGTAGCTACATCTACTCTCTCTTTAGGAAGATCTACATACCAAAGGAGGAACCTAATGATCAAACTGCCAACATCTGCTGGATCACAGGAAAAGGAAAAGGATTCCAGATAAACATCTACTTCTGCTTCACTGACTAAGCTAAAGCCTTTGACTGTGTGGATCTCAACAAACTGTGGAACATTCTTAAAGAGAAGGGAATACCATACCACCTTACCTGCCTCCTGAGAAACCTGTATGCAGGTCAAGAAGCAACAGTTAGAACTGGACATAGAACAATAGACTAGTTTAAAGTTAGGAAAGCAATATATCAAGGATATATGCTGTCCCTGCTTATTTAACTTATATGCAGAGTACATCATGTGGAATGCCAGGCTGGATTAAGCACAAGCTGGAATCAAGATTTCCGGGAGAAATATCAATAACCTCAGATATGCAGATGAAACCACCCTTATGGCAGAAAGCAAAGAAGAACTAAAGAGACTTGATGAAGGTGAAAGAGGAGAGTGAAAAAACTGGCTTAAAACTCAGTATTCAGAAAACTAAGATCATGGCATCTGGTCCCATCACTTCATGGCAAACAGATGGGGAAACAATGGAAACCGTGACAGATTTTTTATTTTCTTGTGCTCCAATATCACCATAGATGGTGACTGTAGACATGAAAGTAAAAGATGCTTGCTCCTTGGAAGAAAAGCTATGACAAACCTACGCAACGCATTAAAAAGCAGAGACATTACTTTGCTGAAAAGATCCATTCAGTTAAATCTGTGGTTTTTCCAGTAGTAATGTATGGATGTGAGAGTTGGACCATAAAGAAAACTGAGCACCAAAGAATTGATGCTTTTTAACTTTGGTTTTGGTTTGTTGTTGTTGTTGCTGTTGTTTTTAGAGTCCCTTGGACTGCAAGGAGATCCAACCAGTCAATCCAAAAGGAACTCAGTCCTGAATATTTATTGGAAGGACTGATACTGAATCTGTAGCTCCAGTACTTTGGCCATCTGAGGCAAAGAACTGACTCATTAGAAAAGACCCTGATGCTGGGAACGATTAAAAGCAGGAGGAGAAGTGGACGACAGAGGATGGATGGTTGGATAGTATCACTGACTCAATGGACTTGAGTTTGAGCAAGCTCTGGGAGATGGTGAAGGACAGGGAAGCCTGGCGTGCTGCAGTCCATGGGGTCACAAAGAGACACGACTGAGCAACTGAGCAACAGCAACAAAAACAGACAAGAAAGGTGGGGCTTCCCAGGTGGCACTAAGGGTAGGGAACCTGCCTGCCAGTGTAGGGAGAAGGCATGGTACCCCACTCCGGTATTCTTGCCTGGAGAATCCTATGGACAGAGGAGCCTGGTAGGCTATAATAGTCCATAGCATCGCATAGAGTCAGGCATGACTGAAGTGACTTAGCTTGCACACATGCCAGTGCAGGAGACATAAGGGATGTGGCTTCCATTCCTGGTTTGGGACAATCACCTGGAGGAGAGCAAGGCAACCCACTCCAGTATTCTTGCCTGGAGAATGCCATGGACAGAGGAGCTTGGCAGGCTACTATCTATAGCATCACAAATAGTCGGACAGGACTGAAGCAGCTTAGCACACAAGCAATGAAAAAGATAATGTACTTGAAATCCAAACAAAAAGTTTGATAAAAATAATTTTACAGAATCAGGCTAAGTCAACCCAACTGTCCTGTCAGTGATATCAGAGATACTCAAAGTTTTCCCAGTGAAGGGCATAAATGCCTTGGGCGTAATGAACCCCATCTGTTGTATCTACCATATCTTTCTCTGGTCCTTGCATGGAACAGCTGCTTAAGTGGAATCCAAGGTTAAAACTCCCTCTTGCAATGCCTGAGTGAATTTTGCCCACTTTTTCCCTTTCTGTGATTTTCCTTTCATCTTTTGCATCCATGGAGGATGTTTTATATGTTCCGTTCTTTCTATTAGATGTGCCAACATACAATAGTTAGAATTGACTATACGTGTCAGGTAATCAATCTGTCTTTTTTTTGCTGACTTTTGCATTTCTGTTCTCATCCATTTAACAGTTATGCTTCTCCCTGCTTCCTGATTTTGGGAATGAGCAGTAAAGGATGTCGCTACAGCCACTAAGTACGTTTTATATGAAGTCTATTTCTATGAACAACAATCCATATTCTGCTTTAGGATGGGATAATAATGTAGTTCAGCCAGCTCAGGCAGAGTCTGTTGGTTCTAACAGTTTCTGCTAATTACAGGAGAATGAGGATCTGGATATTAAAAGACTCCTGATGCTGATCAAGATGGAAACACTGGGGAAAATTGCCTTGCCACTGAACCCAGTGATCTACTGAAATTACTGACGTGTTCTACTCCCATCCATTCCAGCAGATAGTCAATAAGTTTCTGCTCTGTTAAGGGCAGAATTAAAGTTTAACTTAGAATGGTAATATTTTGTTTTGGGATCTATGTTTTAATTTTTTAATAGCCTTATCTATTTCCATTTAGCTTTTACTAACATGTACACAGGTCCTGAAAAAGGACCTTCTGATTGCTTAAGAGAAAGTAAGGCGAGAAGTAGATAACCAGACAATGCATCGTGGAAAAATAGTTGGATTTCAGAAAGTGATTTCCAGCAGAAATCACCCAAGTCAGTGAAGAAATGATACAAAGAGTCATATCCTGAAAATTTTAGAGTATTGTAAATGCAGTTGATCTTCATATACTGATTTTTGTATACTGCAATTGAGCTGAATTTTTGGTGAACTCTTTAGAGTTTTCTTTATATAGAATCACATTACCTGCATACAGAAACTATTTAACATCTTCCTTTCCAATCTGTATGCTTTTTGGTTGTCTTTCTTGCTTGATTGCTCTCACTAGGACTTCCAGTGATACATTGAAGTGGACTTATGCGCGATCTAGCTTTTCAGTGTTGAGTGTGATGATTCCTGAAGATTTGTCTTAGATGGTCTTTATTAAATGGAGGTAGGTCCTTTACATCCCTTCACCTCTACCTAGTTTGTTGGGAGTTTTGATCATGAAAACTTGTTAAATTTTCATCAAATGTTTTTTCCCCTGTATCTGTTGAGATTATTATATGCTTTTTGCCCTTCTTTTTGTTAAAGTGATGCATAACTTTCATTTATTTGCATATGTCAAAGTATTCTTACATCCCAGGGTTGAATTCTTCTTGAGCCTGATGTATGATCCTTTTGATGTGCTCTTAAGTTCAGTTTGCTAGTGTTTTGTTGAGAATTTTCACATCTGTGTTTTTCAGTGATGAGTGTGTGCGTGCTAAGTTGCTTTAAGTCATGCCTGACTCTCTGCGACCCTTTGGAGGATAGCCCGCTAGGATCCTTTGTCCATGGAATTCTCTGGCAAAAATAGGGGAGGGGGTTGCCATGTTCCCCTCCAGGGGATCTTCCCAACCTAGGGATCGACACTGTGTCTCTTATGTCTCCTGCATTGGCAGATGGGTTCTTTTAAGGATCGACACTGTGTCTCTTATGTCTCCTGCATTGGCAGATGGGTTCTTTTACCACTAGCGCCATCTGGGAAGCCATTGTCAGGGATATTGGGCTGTAATTTTTCTGTAGTGTCCTTATTTGTTTTTGATATGCTAGCTTTGTAAAATCCATTTGGAATTGTTTCCTCCTCTTCAATTGTTTGGAAAGGACTGACATTCATTCTTCTCTGACTGCTTGGTAGAATTCACCCCTGAAGCCATCTGGTCCTGGACTTTCCTTTGTTCAAAGGTTTTGATTTCTTGTTTCAGTCTTCTTACTAGTAACTATTTTGTTCAGATTTTCTCTTTCTTCATGATTCAGTCTTGGTAGCTTGTATCTTTCTAGGAATCATTTATCTCTTCTAGGCTGTCAAATTTTTGGCATATAATTATTCATAGTAGTCTCCTTTGATCCTTTGTGTATCTGTGGTATAAGTTGTATCCTCTTTGGTTTATAATTTTATTTATTTGTGTCTCTTTTCTTTTTTTCTTTGTTAGTGTAGCAGTGGGTTTGTCAATTGTGTTTATCATAAACAGAAACTCTTAATTTGTTGTTCTTTTCTGTTTTTCTGCTCTCTCTTTCCTTTATTTCTTTTCTGATCCTTATTATTTACCTTCTATTAACTTTAGGCTTAGTTTGTTCTTTTTCTGGTAACTTGGGTATAAAGTTAGGTTGTTTACTTCAGATTTTTTTATCACTGTAAATTTTCCTCTTAGAACTGCCTTGCCACATTCCATAAGTTTTAGTGTGTTGTGTTTCATTGTTGTTTGTCTTAAATTGCTTTTTTATTTCCCTTTTGTTTCCTTTTTTGACCCATTGGTTGTTAAAAAATATTAGTGAATTTTTCAGCTTTTTTCCTATTATTGATTTTTAATTTCATAACATTGTGCTCAGAAAAAAAAAATCCTTGGTATGGTTTCAGTCTTAAATTTGCTAGGACTTGCTTTGTGGCCCAATATCTGCCTTACCCTGACACTGTGCTGTGTACACATGAGAAATATATGTATTCTGATACTCTTGTATGGAATGTTCTCTGTATGTCTGTTAGGGCCATTTGGTCTGTAATGTTTTTCAAAACGGCTTTTTTTTTTTTTTTTGCTGAATGTTTTTTTTGGTTTGAGGGATTTAGTCATTGTTGAAAGTGGGTTATTGAAGCCCCCTATTATTATAGTGCTGCCTATTTCTCCCTTGAGTTGTGTTAATATAGCTCTGTATATTTAAATATGCCAATGATGAGTATAGATATTTACAACTGTTATATCCTGTTGATGAATAGTCCTGTTTATCATTATACAATGACCTTTAGGTCTCCTGTCATGGATTTTGACTGAAAGTCCATTTTGTCTGATATGAGTATAGTTGCTGCAGCTGTCTTTTGATTACCATTTGCATCAACTATCTTTTCACATCCCTTCACTTTCAGCCTGGAGCCCTTCATGTTTTTCATTTTGTGTTTATCATGAAGGTTACATAAAACATCTTACAATTGCAAAACCCTATTTTAAGCTGATAACTACTTAACTTTAATTGCATACAAAATCACTGTATACATTTACTTTTCTCTTCCCCAATTTCATTGTTTTTATGTCATTTCAATATTGGTTTATCCATTAACAAATTACTGTAGTTGTAGTTTTTAATGCATTTGTATTTTAACTTTGAAACCAGAGTTAACAGGATTTATGTACCACCATTTCAGTATTAGAATATTCTGAATCTGACTGTATATTTATCTTTACCAGTAATTTTTATACTTTTAAATTTTAATGTTAAGTATGCTTCTTTCATTTCAACTAGAAACCTCCAATATTTCTTATAAGGCAGGTTTGGTGGTGACAAACTTCCTCAGCTTCTGTTTGGTTGGCAATGATGAAATATTTCTTATTAACAGCACTGTTCATTATTAATAAAATGCTAAATGTTTATTGAGCAACTATTATATGCCATACACCATTGTGTTTCACATGGTTAAGAATTCACCTGCAATGCGGGAGACCTGGGTTTGATCCCTGGGTTGGGAAGATCCCCTGGAGAAGGGAAAGGCCACCCACTTCAGTATTCTGGCCTAGCGAATTCCATGGACTATATAATCCATAGGGTTGCAAAGAGTTGGACATGGCTGAGTGCCTTTCACTCACTCATGGTACTGGTGGATTTGCTCAATTATATCTCTTTCACATATATGAATGAGCTCCTTTTAAAGACAAAATGACTTGAAATATATTTTCTTTCCTTGGCAGTTTTTGGTGTGTGTGTGTGTGTGTGTGTGTGTGTGTGTGTGTACGTACATGTGCTGGTTTTGGGGGTTGAATTTTGAGGCTTGGCCTTTGCTTTGAAGCAGAAATAGTCATTCAGAAGGCTTATAATTGGTTTGGGATTTCTGAATCCAGTGTTATGTTTTGTATCATTTAGCACTGATGTGACTGTAAAAATAAAGGTGAGTGATGCTATCATTTTTTCAAGTACAGGTTTTATTTATTTCTGCATAGCATGAAATGCCTATCATGGCATCAGGCTCATTTTTATTGATCCATAAATTTTATTTCCAAATAAAAATGTGATATTTCAAGAGTTTTACTTTCAGCAAGCTGTAATACAATGAGAAATTGTGGACCAAAATGAAATTTGAAAGAATTGATCAATGTTTTGTGCTTAAAATGAAAGAATGAATGGAACCATCTATACCAGTATTTGCTTTTTACTGTTTAATTAACTTCTTTAGAAAACATGTATTTTAATGTGTTTCATTACTCATCACATTAAATTACCAAATGTGTCAATTCCTCTTCAGAGTAATGATTAACTTGAGAATCCTTCATTGTGTACTATACATTTGAATTACCAAAACAGAAAATGACTTCAGCTTAGACATTATCTCTGGCTAGTGGAGATATTCTGAAAATTGTGGGTCACTGATTTGTCTCTGAGCCAAACTTCCTGGTCTAGATTCCCTCCATGGAAAAAAAGTCTCTTCAAAGTCAACCAGATAATTTTGCCCTTGACCACTGAAAAGCAGGATTGGATTTGCTCTGCCTGTTTTGAAGAGCCAAAGCAGAGTGAGTATCATTTCCCATCAGGTATTATCTGCGAAGTGAACCCTTAAATGAAAGGCTGGTATAATGTTACTGTTCTAATTGTCTGCCATTAGTTTAACTCTAATTCAGCTGCTCTGGGCTTGTACATAGAAAATACTTTTTCTATCCTTTGGTTAAAATATTGCCTCTTCATACTTCTTAAAGAGCCTTCCCTTGGCAAGATTACAAATATGTTTTAGTGCCATATCATCATCGTTTACACCATACTTTTGTTTGAGTGCTGTGAAAGTGATAGTTGTTCAGTCATGTCTAACTCTTTGCAATCCCATGGACTGTAGCCCTCCAGGCTCTTCTGTCCATGAAATTCTTCAGAAAGGAACACTGGAGTGATTAGCCATTCCCTCCTTCAGGGGAGCTTCCTGACTTTCCCAACTAGCCTGTTAGTTCATATGTTGGAGATGGAGCTGATTCCTTCGCTTTGGTTGCCAGGGTTGTCACATGAGCCACATATGGACCACACAGAGTCTCATGTGCTGTGCTGTGCTTAGTCACTCAGTTGTGTCCCACTTTTTGCGACCAAATGGACTGTGTAGCCCACCGCCCTCCTCTGTCCATGGGGGTGCTCCAGGCAAGAATGCAAGAGTGGATTGCCATGCCATCCTCCATGGGATCTTTGCAGCCCAGGTCTCAAACCCCTTGTCATAGAGGTTTGTTCAGGGATAACCTTGTGGTTCAAACTGGCATACCTAGCATCCTTTCTGAAAAATACCTTTTATTTGCCCTGTGACGATGAGCTTGGGACCACCTGTGGACATCTTACTGCCCAGTGGAGCAAGCAAAACTGAGAATGAAGTCCAGACAGGAAGATAGAGCCTTGGTTATATTTTAACTGCTACATTCCATCCCACCTTAAGATCCACTTGGGGTTAGAGTTGTATGATTTAGGAACCTCAGCTTTTTTCTTAAGGCTGATTTGACTGCTGTAACCGAAAGGGTCCTGGCCAATGCCTCTCTTCTGACTTGTGCCTTGAGTACTTTGTGCCTCTATATGACTTCATCTCCACTCAGCCTGCCTCTCCAGTAACTGGCACAGCAGATCCTCTACTCAATAATCACAAGCATGCTACTGTCAGAGAGAAGACCACACCTGACTGCGTATTGTATATATTCATTTAGCTCTAACTTTTGCGCTCTGTTGGAGAAGGAAATGGCAACCCACTCTAGCATTCTTGCCTGGAGAATCCCTTGGATGGAGGAACCGGTGGGCTACAGGCCATGGACGTGACTGAAGTGACTTAGCACGTGTACTCTGTTGCCTGTGCTTTGTCATGCTGGCTTTGTGCCTTTGTAGAAGAATGTTGCCTGACGCCTGTAATACACGGAAGAGCCCATTTTCAAGGCTCTGACCTTTAAAGGTATATTATTTTTCCATTACAATAGAGACAGAAAGTTGTAGGACAGGGCATAACCTTTGTCTTGTAGGAGGTTTGGAGGAATAATGTGACCAGACCTAAGAGGATAGCAGCAAACACAAGGGATTCTGCCACCAAAAATTTGCCACACCCAGCCATACCCCCTTCCTTTTTAATGTCAAGGAAGTTTGAATTCTACTTTTTTTTTCCCCCCCTTGGAGTATATTCTATTTCTTTTTTAAAATTATTTTTAATTGGAGGATAATTGCTTTACAGTATTGTGTTGGGTTCTGCCATGTATCAACATGAATCAGACAGAGGTATATGTTATGTCTCTTCCTCTTGAAACCTCCCTCCCACCCATCTAAGTTGTCACAGAGGGCCGTTTTTGAGTTTCCTGCACCATACCGCACATTTTTACTGGCTGTCTAATTTTTCGTATGGTAGTGCATGTGTGTCCAGGCTGCTCTCTCGATTCGCCCCACCTTCTCCTTCTCCCGCTGTGTCCGAAAGCCTGTTCTTTCTGTCTGCATCTCCACTGCTGCCCTGCAGATTGGCTCATCAGCGCCATCTTTCTATATCCTGTACATGATACCCACTTCTCTCTTTCTGGCTTACTTCACTCTGTATAATAGGTTTTAGGTTCATGTATCTGATTAGAACTGAGTCAAATGCATTCCTTTTTATGGCTGAGTAATATTTGATTTTGTATGTGTATACAGCTTTCTTGGTAGGATGGTTTTCTGGGACACTAGTCCATCATCTTCTTGGTATGCTGGCTTTCTGAATGAAGCCAGTGTTCATTTCTCTAATACTTCATCTCTGCTTTTATTGGCCTGTCATTTAGCAAGCAGTACAAGCTTGGGCATGGTAACTGTACCTGTACCTGAGACCTTAACGGCTTTGTCAGGCACTTGACTTGATAATTTCTCACAGTCTTTTAGATAAACATGTGGATGGCTTATTAGTTTTTAAAAATATTTACACCTTATAGAAAAACTCAGTATTCTGAGTACAATATAATAATTTAACATGTCAGAAGAATTAAATGAAGTTTGAAAATTTGAGATTTAAAAAACAATGGAGTTAGATGCATATTCCTGATTTGGATTAAAAAACTGCATTCACTTACTTGGAAATATCTATTGTACACTTCCTAAAAGCTATGCAGTATGCACAGAACTAGGATACAGTAGGGAGAAAGCAACGCTAGTTTCAGGCCTGAAGGAGAGTATTTATTTTTTAGCCGGAAAGATTGACATGATTTAAACAAAAATACAAATACATAATCACATCTATGAGTGCAAGTCTGGGGATGTATATAACAGGGGATTTTTAGTTCTGGGGTTCAGATACCTGAATCCTAGAGAAAGTAATAACAGAATATGAATTTAAAGATTGAATAGTAGTTAAGTAGAAGAAAACATAAGAGTGGAGCTGTATTTTCAGGAGAGAGTAGCTTTTTTTTTTTTTTAAAGATTTTCAAGTAGAAAGATCGATGATTTCTTTGAAGCACTGGAAGAAGAGGGAGACTGACAGCAGATGAGACTGAAGATGTAGGCAAGGGACCAGATCAAGCCAGGCCTTTCCAGTCTTCGTGATGGCGGCTGTTTTCCCCTTTCAAGCCGTGGCAAGCTGTCTAAGGATCTGAGTGCACAGAGCGGCACAATTAGGTTTATGTTGGAAAAGTTAGGCTACCACTGTACCTTAGTGCTTCTTAGGTTTGGCTCATACTAAAATCATTTTGGTTTTGGCCAAATCATTTTGTGGGTGGTGTGGAGCTCACAACAAAATACTATTACCTGGTTCCTATCCCATTCCCATAGAATCAAAATCTATTTGATTTTGGGCTCCTCAGTTCAGTTCAGTTCAGTCGCTCAGTCGTGTCCGACTCTACGACCCCATGAATCACAGCACGCCTGGCCTCCCTGTCCATCACCAACTCCTGGAGTTCACTCAGACTCATGTCCATCGAGTCAGTGATGCCATCCAGCCATCTCATCCTCGGTCGTCCCCTTCTCGTCCTGCCCCCAATCCTTCCCAGCATCAGAGTCTTTTCCAATGAGTCAATTCTTCGCATGAGGTGGCCAAAGTACTGAAGTTTCAGCTTTAGCATCATTCCTTCCAAAGAAATCCCAGGGTTGATCTCCTTCAGAATGGACTGGTTGGATCTCCTTGCAGTCCAAGGGACTCTCAAGAGTCTTCTCCAACACCACAGTTCAAACGCATCAGTTCTTCGGTGCTCAGCTTTCTTCACAGTCCAACTCTCACATCCATACATGACCACAGGAAAAACCATAGCCTTGACTAGACGGACCTTAGTCGGCAAAGTAATGTCTCTGTTTTTGAATATACTATCTAGGTTGATCATAACTTTTCTTCCAAGGAGTAAGCTTCTTTT
Organism: Capricornis sumatraensis; assembly: GCF_032405125.1. Classification (NCBI taxonomy): domain Eukaryota; kingdom Metazoa; phylum Chordata; class Mammalia; order Artiodactyla; family Bovidae; genus Capricornis; species Capricornis sumatraensis. The sequence goes on from NC_091077.1 coordinate 67,170,927, forward strand.
AATTTCATGGCTCCTAGCTCTAGTTATTTTAAAAGCTCCCTTCAGGTGATGTTTGGGATCTTTATTCCGTTGTCAGCAATGTATCAAACAAAGCACATTTCCATTAAATAATTAAGAGGGCATGTTAAACAATTGCCACATATGAATTTGACAGAATGTGATCACTTGCTGGTCTGATAATTCAAGTTTTGGATACTTTTTCTTAACATTAGAAGAGGAAAGTAACTTTTTAGAATTTTCCAGCTAGTAGTAACGAATGGTGTCTCATAGTGAGTTATCCCTCTTCAAATAGACAAGTTGAAAGGAGCCGGGTAGTTAGTCTGTGAAGAGACACTGCGTGTCTCAAAGCAGAGTCCTTTGGATTAAATCATCATTTTCTGCCTTTGTATAAAGTCTGACCTTGGTTTTTTCAGTTGTTTTATGATTTTTGCTTTTGTTTTGCCATTGTTTTATTTTAAAATTAAGAACTACCCTACCTCTTTTTTTCCCCAAAAGAAGTTGGGCCCCTCAACATGATTAATAAGTTCATGAACCACTTGCTATGATTTCTTTCAAAACAAAGGCTCTAGAACCCCAGACAGAAATCAGATACTTTAGAATTTGTAGTCACCATTTCCTCAGTAGGATTTCTTCCTTGACTTAGGGGATTTTATTTTGTAGTTGCTGCTGTTAATTTAGAGCATTGCCCATTGCCAAACATGGGAATTGCAATTGTTAATGGTCTTCTATTTTTAGAATGGTAATCTTGAGCTCTTAAGGTTTGGAGAGAAGGTCCAGTTCTCTGCAAATAGCACTTTGTTCAGCCTCGTATAACTGACTGCAAATTTGGTCTCACTGTTTACTTGCCTGTGAGTTAATCTTGAGGAAAGACTTCAGTGTTATGTGTAGAGAATAAATGAAGAGTAGTCATGTGGTTGGCTAATGTTCCAGTACAGCATTAGGGTGCTTGTCTATGCTTAAGGTGGTAGACTCCTATTATGTAAAGGGTTTTTGGCAGAAAAGTTAATTAGCCAATCAGATAGTTGATTCTAGGAACCCAAACTAAATGTGAGAGTATAATTTTGCTTTTCAGTGAGAGAAGGAGTCTGGTTTTTGCTCAATTCAATAAAAGGAAAAGTAAACCAAAATGTATTTATATGCACTCTAATAGACAGTTTGCATGAATTATCTCATCAAATTCTAATAATTCTGTAAGGTAGAGTCTGTTGTTATCCCCATTTTACAGATGAGAAAACTGAGGCCCAGAAAAGTCAAGCAAACTAATCAGGATTCACAGCCTTTAAGAGACAGAGCTAAGGTTAGATCCAGGCCATCAGATTTTAAGCCTTCTCTTGTGAAGGTTAGATGATCCTGCCTTTCCCAAATGATGCTAGGATAGAGAAAACACATGGAAAATTCACCCAAATCCTACTTTCTGGCCTCAGTTATAACATTAAGAGTCTTTGCACCTGTGGACAAGTCATTTCATCATGTGGACCTCCATCTCCCTTTGCAAAATGAAGGGTTGATACAGTTTGTATCGGGTCATCTCTGGGGCCTCCTCCTCTGAAGTTCTCTGATTCTATAATTGTGACTTGACCTTAGAGGTACACATGCTCCTTCCCCACCCCATCCTCCACAGACACTGCTTCCCAAGGCAAAAGTCAAATCCTCCTGAAAGAACCCATTGCCGTTTAATGCTAAACCCCAGATCACACCAAATCTATTATTCACAACAGCCCCTCAGGAACACACAGCACTTTTAAAATCTGGCAAGCCAATTCTTCAGAATAAGTTGCTAGTGGGATATGATTTCGAAGTACAATATCCGTACCCCAAAAAAAGAAGAGAAAAAAAAAGCTCAGAATAAATGAGGCTTTCTCTTTAAATCACCTTATTCTACAATGTTACTTTTGACAGATTAGCTTTGACTTTTTAGATAAGGGGTTTTCAGTGTGGGAGAAGACGGGTGTCCTCCATATCTTTAGAAATTTCCTTTAGTGTTTTATGGAAAGGTAGACCACAGGGTCCAGGAGAATGTACCTAAGACATTGATGGAGTGCCATCCAGAAATAATCACAGGTGCAGAGAATTAGGACACATCCTGATAAAAGGTACATTTTTTTTCTCCTTTCTACTTCGTTATAGAAAATATTACACAGTCTGCATTACACAACACCTATTAAACCAGCATGCAAATGTTACATTTTCAGACCAGCATCTTATAGAGCAGAGAGCCACAAAAGTGCCTGAAAAGTAATTGCATTATTTATAGTGACATCAGTAAAAGATGCACACAGCAGGATGAGGGAACATCTCAGAAGTACCAACCCAGTCTGAAAATGCTAAAAATATTGTTCCCCCTCCAACAATTGAAATGTTGAGCAAAGACAGAGGCAATGGCAGATAGGGAGATCAAATCAGAATTCCCATCTCTCAGTTGTAATAGGCTTATAATCAGGACTGGCAAGGGTTGGGGAGTTAGGGGAGCTAACATGGGTCATCAGCTGGGGATTGTGAGAGGAAGGAGAAAGGTGAAAAGAGGCGGCATGGAGCGGCAGCAAGAGGAGACTCAGCTCCCGCTTCTAGTACCCCAGAGCAAGAGGCCGTGTGGAGAATGGCTGAGAAATCAGCATTGGCTCTAGAAGCCCTTGCCTTTGTGGTTGTGTGAGCCCAGCAGACGCATGGGCACTGGGGCAGGGGAGTGCGTCTGTGCTTGACACATGTGTTTCCCATTGAGAGCTGGAGACAGCCCAGTAGCTGGGAGTGGGCCTGACAAAGCTGTATTGAAGTACAGAGTATGGTTTCAAAGCAGTCAGAAAAAGAACGGGAATGCTGTTCAGGAAATTCTTCAGGCATGGGCAGGGACTTGGCTGCAGTTCTGCAGCTGGAAAATCTGACTGGGGCAGCTTCTGAACGCAGGCTGGGCCTGCTCACCCCCGGCAGGCCGAGTGGCTGCCTCCTTCCAGCCGCCCCACACGCCTGGATTGTGTGGGACTCAGCAGCAGCTCTGTGAAGCAGAGGAGAGGTAGGGGACTGTTCGGTCCTTGCGTTTCCACGCTTTCTCTTCACTTTCTTACCTGCTGATTGTTTCGAAGTACTCGGAGTGTTTGTGGGTGGTGGTAGGGGGCGTGTGTATGTGTGGGAACAAATTAGAACTTCATCACTTAAACATCTGGTGTGGGGATGTAATCTTTTCTTCTCCCCCAGGCCCTTCCAAAATGTGGTTTTCAGCAGGGCAGAGACGCTTTGAAAAGTTAGGATTGAACTGGCAACACCACTGTGAAAAAGAAAAGTCTGTGAACTCATGTGTTGCCAGCCCGTTCCAACCTTCTGTAACTTTTCTACGAGAAAGGACAGTTCATTGACAGGGAAGATAATTTTAGATGAAACTGTCTGTGTTCTTCGCTTCATGAGAGTTTGGAGAGGGGCATTTATAGCAGAAAATGGCTTTCATTTTAGAGGGAATCGGGGTTTGAAGTTTCTATTTTGGATTACGGTTTCAGGGTGTAGGAACAGAAAATGTGCGTTATGAGATCCTGGCATCTTTTATTATCATGTGGGATTTTGACTGTCATTAAGGAGCTCAGTGATATATTTGCTTAGAAATATGCTGGGTCAACATGTATAATTCTGTTTCTATAATAATTTTCAGTTTTTCTGAGTTGCAGAAGTATCTGGCAGTTCTCTCAGAAAATACTTCTGTAACAATGTTGTGAAGCAATTATACTCCAATAAAAAAATACTTCTGTATTTTATGACGTATAGATAACTATAGAGTCATAGAAGGCAGTAATTTACTCAAAATCAATTAAAAGATAGACATGTAACCGTGTGAATTATATTTAATTTATTCTATTTTGCACCTTACTGAAGAGAGTGCTTTTAAAAATAACAAATTTTAGATCATTATTTTTCATAGATATCAATTATAATACAACTGATTTTTACCCCTCCTCCACAAAAGCTATACCTTATCCTACATTTAGCATTTAGAAAATGCAAAATATAATATAAATGCATTTCAGGAAGGGGTTCAGTTCTGAAAGAGCTGGACCAAATCTCACTAGAGCTCTGTGATTTCTGGCAGAGCCATGAGTGATAACAATGGTGTTTTCCAAAAGGGGCTTGGCCAGGAGTGTAGTTGGAGAAATGGATGAATGAATGGATTTGTGGCCGCTTTTTGAAAAGCAGAAGAGTAGCTAGACCTCTTAGGGTGGACCTCAATAAGGTTCGTGTTTACTTTTATTCTAAAATATCTCAACAAGTATCTGATAGCAGAGAGATTAGTGGGTGAGTAAAGAGTGCGGGGCTGGACTTGTTCATATCTGTCTGCATAAGACCTGGGATGCATGTGCAGGCATTGTGTTTTGTAGGTGGCAAGTCAGACCTCTCAGTCGGCAATTTCATTTTCTCTACAGTCTGCACATGGAGGAGGGAATTAGGAAATGACTGGCAGCAGGAATTCTTATTCTGAGAAATGGCACACAAATATTTTCTTCATGGATGTCATCTTTGGGTTGGCTTGGCTTGGGTTGGAGTGAAGAGGGTTTGGAATAATTCCAAAAATGGGGAAGAAGATAGCATAGACAGTGACTACACTTGGGTTGCCTATGGAGTGAGTAAGATGCCAAGACAGATTGGGAACCAGTGTGAACCACAGCCAAACACACTGCCTGTGAAAAAGGAGACTCTGGAGCTCTAATGTCATGCTCCTCTAAATTTAGTGCATGTTGAACTGAACAGGCATGAAATAACAACTTCACGTTGCAGGGCTGTGCACAACATTGCCTGGAACTTGGAAGAAACTCTATAGTTTCCCTCTTTTAGAAGTACGGGAGGTGGAAATCCAGCTGCCCTGACATTAAAAAAAAAAAAAAAAAAAGAATGAAGGGTGAAGGAGGGTAGGGGTGAAGAAATTCAGGGCAGAGGTAGAAGCTACGGGGGGGAGGAGTGGCCACAATGCCAGCTGGGTGGAAGGAGATCCATGTGCACGGGTGAAACATACATGCTAGAACAGCAAAGCCCAGTGGGCACTGATTGGTTCAGCTTGAAATGTACAGCTAAACCATGGCCTTGATGAGCAGAATTGTTTTACTCTGTTCACAGTAGAAGAGCCCATGGTCGGTCCACCATGCTCTGCCTTATGGAAGTAATCAGAATACACATTTTGTAAGAATGGCATTGCCCAAGGGTTCAGATTTCCTAAGTGAGGAGGGAGCAGGCTCTTAAGGCCTTATTTTTAACCTATATTTGTTCCGTCCAGAGATATTTCTGCTGGGAGTGATGAGTGAAGGGGCCAGGTGGAGATGGAGGAGGGGTGGCAGCAGGCAGAGCTTGTTTCAAGGCCTGCCCATGGATGCTTCATCCTTAAGACAAACTTTTGAAAAGGAATATATTAATAGAAGGATACATATGCTTTACTGAAATTCGTGAATTTAATTTTATCTCTTTTTTTATTTTAAAAACATCTCCAAGGGCATGTGCCACATTGTTGGTGAAAGTATTTAATGTTCTATAAGTTGAGAAGGTTCATGGAATTACGGAATTGACCATCTGGAAAGGATTAAGGCTTAACATCCTGTAGTCCAGAATCTGAGCTTCAGTGATATAAAGACCCCTTTTAACAGGGCAGGAGAAAGTCCATGCTCCCACTGTTTTAATCATACTGTTATTTAAACATGTACAAACCCCAAAATACTCACTAGATATTACCTCTTTATTTTAATAATTTTTAACCATCCATAACACTAAAATAAATATATGAATTAAATACAGAGAAAAGTATCTAACAATATTCAGGTTATCAACATTGGTTTCTTAATATAGAGGGTGTTTTAGTGTGAGCATAAGTCTTATCAGACTCTTTGCAACACCGTGGACTGTAGCCTCCCAGTCTCCTCTGTCCATGGACTTTTCCAGGCAAAAATATGGGAGTGGATTGCCATTTCCTATTCAGGGGAACTTCCTGACCCAGGGATCGAACCCACATCTCTTGTATCTTCTGCATTGGCAGGCAGATTCCTTTCCACTGGTGTCCCCTGGGAAGCCTAGAGGATCCTTTACTAGAATTTAATCAGGTTTACACCATGAACGTGGAACTAAAGATTATTCTAATTCCAGACACTCGTACTCTTATATCTGGATATGTACTTGCTTCTTCCATGACTTTTTTTCTCTTCAAATGTACCTTCATTTGCATGTCAAGATATCCTTTGATGTGCACCTTGAAGGAATATGTCATTTTGTGTTGCATTACACTCTACTCCTTTCTCTAGTTACGACAATTGGAATCAAATCCCTTGTTGCCAAATGACTGTACACTGAATACAAATGCACACACCAAAACCGTGAGTAGTAGCCACCGGTCATGACTTGGAACTGCATTTCCTAGGATAAAGTTGAAAAAATAAAATAAGCACATCAGAGAAGTGAGACAGGAAAACACAAGTACAAATTTGACAGAAAAACTCCTTGAGTCTGGAGAAAATCTGAGAATCCCTGTGACTTGGAGACTCTACCTTGAGAAGTAATGATTTTGACCAATTCTGGTTCCATGGAGGAAACTCCGCAAGAATTTAGGAGGGAATGGCTCTGGAAACACCCCGTCCATTTTTCTAAACAGTATAGCCACTTTTATTTGTTTATATATATGGGGTTTTGCAAGAAATTTCATTTGAAGAAAGAGTTTTAGTGCTATATCAGTGAAGGCTCCATTTGGCTGGAAACAGAAACCCTGCTCATAGAGTCGGAACATGTAGGACCTTACTTTTTGTGCATGTGATGTATATTGCACCTAGATAGTCCAGGACTGTTGTGGCAGCTGAGCGGTGTCTCCAAAGATCACAGCTTCCTTCTGTTCATTTTTTCATCTCCACGTGTCATGTTCAAGTCAGAACAAAAATGGGAAAGCATGAAGAAGAGAAATAATTCTCATGAACCTTTGCCTCTTTAATCAGGAAGGGATCCCTCCCACATATACTTCCTCGTGTCTCAGAATATACCCAGAATTAGGTCATGTGCCTACTGGCCCCATGCAGGTATAGTAGTATGATGCGTGGAGGCCCTCTGAGTGTGGAATAGGAGCCCACAGGTCCAGATCAAGAGTTTTAGAACTCTTCCAACTGTCTTTTGCTTCTATTTTAAAGAAGTATACACTGAGACTAGAAAAGATATGTTACCTCCTGGGAGAGCACAGGTGTTCGGAGACAATGGCGATGCTTCTTGTCCCTTGACTCTGAGTCTAGTGTCAACTCCTTGTTAATGTGTGTGGCTTAGTAATGACAGGCGATACTTTGGAAGCTATGTCAGGGAAAGGAACAATAGAATCTTAGTAGTAGGAGGGCCCTCAGAAATCACCTGGTTCCATGGTCTTTCAAAACCTCTTGAATCAAAATTTCTGAGATTAGAGTTGAGGAATCCCTCTATTAAAAAAAAAATCCTCAAGTTATTCTGTTGAAGCCAACCAGACATTGGTCTTCAGAACTGAGTCTGTTTTACACTGTTGGGACTAAATCATTATTTACTACACAAGTGCTATTTATAGTACCGCTGACAGATGTCAGCCAGATGTGGCACCAGTTCATTCAGTGATGGAGAGCCTCACTATACTGCAAAGCAGCTCGGGGCATTGTTTATCCTCTCCAGCCTCCACATGTTGGGCCACGTTTACATCTCTGTACTTTGTAACCCATGGCCATTGCTATGCTCCTAAGGCACATTAGAGGGTGGTAGGAGGCCTTGGTGCAGAACTGAGGTGAAGAGAAGGAGTAGGAGTAGCGGTGGCCACAAATCTTGGGATAGGTCCTGAGTTTACTAAGAGCTGAGTCTCAGTTTTTCCAACTGTAAAATGGGATCAGATGCCTGTAAAGTGTTTTCTCTCACATTCTACTTTTTTTTTTCATCCTCAAACTATTTCTTTATGAGTGTCTTAAAATCTTTCTCTCTCCATTGTCTTTTCTGCACCCTTCTCTTTACCCTTTCTCTGAACACAGTCTAGGCAGCCTCCTCCTGGCAAAAATAAAATTCCCTAAACTCGATTCCAGTCATCTAACTGGAATATTGTATGAGCAGAGCATCGTCATACATCTGTGAGCCCAAGGAGTGGAGGGTTACTGTAAGCAAGAAGCAGCAGAGTGAGAAACAAGAGTGGAAGAGGGGATGATGACGTGGCGGAGGGAGAATGCTCACGCTGTGAAGTGAGCCTAGGTTTTGAGGTACACGAACCTGGACTGTGACCCTGGGTCTGTGACCTTGGGCAAGTTATATCCTGTCCATGAGCCACAATTTTATTCTCTTTAAAATGAACATGGTAGCATCCAGCTCATGGTACGTTGTGAGCTTGTTCTTGGAATGTCCTTAGCTTGGTGCCTTGCACATGGTAAGGACTTAAGTGTTAGCTGTATATATTTCAGATTAGTTCCACATGACGCAAACTGACAAAGAAGGAAATAGCCACATCAGATGATCCAGTGAAGCACTGAGACACTCAGCAGAGGAGAGTTTTATGCTGAATAATCCAGGTTACTTTTTCTTTGTCACCTTAATTTCCCTGAAGATTCCGCTGTCCTTTTTCCTTTCACCTTTGCTACCACACAGAAAGGTAATCATCTATCTTATGGTTTCAAGTTCCTGTTGTCAAATGTGAACTGTCTTCTATAAAGGAAGCCGTGTAAGCTGTGACCTGTTGAGCAAGTCTGCAGGACTGGGGGAGGGACGTGTCACCACGGTTCACTAAGGGTATAAATCCTGTGAGATTGGTTTGCTCAAAAATCTGCTGGTTGTTGTCTCAGTGGAACTCTGGGTATATATGTGGATATGGAACTGGTAGCTTTATTCTTCTTTTTAACCAATAATACAGTGGCATCTATTACAGCAAGCACACTTTCCTGATAAAACTGTATCACTGGGGATTAGAAATTCCCTTCTTGTTCAGACCACAGAGCCTTGCCAGGATCAGACTTGACAGGATCAGACTCTGATGATTTCTCTGAATTTCAAATAATATACTTTGGAATTCCTAGAAACTCTGCCATTATTTCCCACAGTCAAAATATTTAAGCACTGAAACTGGTCTCATAAAGTTCAGAGTAAATAAACATCAGAATGAGCTCTTTTCTCCACTCCATCATTCCCACTACCCTGTCGTCCCAACTCCAATTGGGGTTGTAGTCCCGGGCCAGCATAGTCAGTGAAGGAACGTGCTTCAGACCTAGAGACGCCTGTCCTTTGCTTCCTTTTCTTACCTGTAGTTGTCTTCTTCACTGTTCTATATTCCTTCTAGCTCTTTCCTTTTGTGTTTTTATTGCTCTCCTCTTCCCATTGTCAGTTTCTTTCTTTCTTTCTTTTTTCTTCTGTTTGTTTATGATGTTTACCAATGTCATCTGCCTCCCTCAGTGGGAAGGAGTGTTGGCAATAGACCAGAGTCTGGACAGCAGAATTTTTACCACATGATGACAAACATTACCTCCTAGGCTGGCTGTGACCTTCAGAGGTTTGTGGTCTCCCTTTTGTCACTGGTGAAGCTAATCCTGGTGTTTCGTAGGCCAAGATTGCAAACACCAGGTCCTACACTGGCAATCCAGGGCTGGCCTCTGGACACATTTTGACTCATGAAGTGTTTGTTGTTGTTGTTGTTTATATCCACTTAGTTACAAAGCACTTACAAATTCAGATCTCTGGATTATGTAGAAGAAGCTGGAGAATAGCATCCCTGGCCTGATTTCTTAGGGTGCATCAGTTGGGGGAATGGGCAGCGTTTGTTGTTTTCAGAAGGCACCTGTCCACTTCATTCATTGATCCTGCCTGCCTTATCTGACATCAGTAAGCTCTCAATAGGGTGTCTCATCGGAAACACGGAATATAGAAAATCATTCAAGTGACCATTTTTTCAGTTCTTTCAAGGATGGTACCTACAGTGTATTCTAGATACTTGAAAGAGAAGTTAAGATATCGTGCCTTACTTCTCTCAGAGGACACCACTGAGGTGGGCTAAATGTCCATTGAGAAGAAATACAGTAGAACAGCATAGTGGCCAAGAGCATGGGTCTCAAAGTTGGACATTCTTTGGAATCAACACCTGATAGAATTGTACTTAGGATTAAAAATTTGAAATGTGATCAAAATCAGAACAGTCACTGCCACTGGAGGTGAGGATTGATGAGGAAGGAACATAAGGGAACTTTGTACGGTGATGGAAGGATTTCCTGTCTTGACTGAATATTTTTTATACAAATTTATAAAAGCTCAAGCTACATAGTGAATATCAGTGTGTTTGACTAGTTTTAAGTGATACCTCCATAGACATATATACATATGAGCATGTGTATATATAGACATGTGTGAAGGCATGCAAAGTGTATAATAACTTTTAGCTGTTACTGTTATCCTGCTTCTTTCTGGACACTTTGAGTGTTTTGGGGATGACCCACAGAGATGTTATGGGGAGGGAGGTGGGAGGGGGGTTCATGTTTGGGAACACATGTAAGAATTAAAGATTTTAAAATTAAAAAAAAAAAGAAATAATCTTTAAAAATTATTTCTTGGCTAAAAATGAGATGAAGAGATTTTCCCTTTCAGACCACAGATTTTATTGCAAGTACGTAAGAGCACAGATAATAGCTCGAGATCCTTGCCAAACACAATTGTCAAGGGATAACCTATGGGATCAATACTTATTTTTTGGAACTATTGAATCACTGTAGAAGGGTGTGCCTAATTTGTTGCAGCTGTTTTTCATGATGCTGTAAAAATATATGGGTTTCAGAAAAATATCAAAGATAATTTATTACCTGGGTGAAAAATGCTTGTACTTAGAGTAACATGTGCCCTGGCTGAGAGATACAGTAGTCACCCAAAAAATAATATGAAGAATTGTCTTAAAATTAGTATCTGTGTTGAGAAATTTTAGCTGTAACTGTTACAAAAATATGTTCTTAATTAGTAATCATACTTTTTTGAATAAGTATACACACATATCTGAAAGCATTTAAAACCAGAACTAGAACAGAGTTTTCCCTCAGGCACTCTGGGTTCAAATTTTTGCTGTCTTTAACAAGCTGAATGACTTCAAATAGGTTGCTTAACCTCTCTGTTTCTCAGTTGCTTTAACTGTAAAATCAGGATGGTAATTATATGTTTATGAAGATTAAATAGGTTCAGTATAGCATTAGAACGGAGTCTAGTACACAGTAACCATTATGCAAGTACTTATCGTCAGTTTTGTATTCTTTGTGTTAAGAAATCTGGTTTCGTTGCCATTTGCTTTTGGGTATTGTTCAAAAGGCAGCTGAATGTTGGTTGATGAAAGTGATGTCAAATAGGAGCTTTAGTTGAAAAGACTAAAGCCTGAAATTTGTGGGAAACATGCTGGTTTTGGCTGGATGGCATCACTGACTCGATGGACCCGAGTATGAGTGAATACCGGGAGTTGGTGATGGACAGGGAGGCCTGGCGTACTGCGATTCATGCGGTCGCAGAGTCGGACATGACTGAGCGACAGAACTGAACTGAACTGAACTGAACTGTGGCTAACTTACTCTGCAACCTTGATGAAGTCGCTTCATGTCCCTGGACCTAGTTTTCTCATCTGTACTTGTGACTTGACCTTTATATAGTCTATGCTTCCTTCAAGTGTTGTGTCTCAGTGTTTGATCTTACATGTTTGAGTCATGTTCATTATTTTATTATACAGCTTGGTCCCCAAGTCACAGAAGCTCTGTAGTGGCCCAACTGCAGTTGCCATCGTCTGGTTCTGATCCGAATCATCCTTGAGGATATAAGAAGCACTGGATTTATGTACCATAGAGTAGCTGAAAAGGTTATTAGAGGAGGCCACAATGGGTGGATGCAGTGCCCTTTGCCTGTGAAAATGACACTATTAAATTTGCTATCAGTATTTGAAATTACTCTTCCTGTTTAGGGTGTTCAGTTCACGTTCTTTCCTGGTTCTCAGTGCACTGTCAAGGACTATGTTTAGAATGATGTATGAGCGGTATGCAGAGCCTGATCTTCCCTGACTATCAAGGTTCCTTCAAGTCTTTGCTCAGATACTGCTTTCTCCATGAGATCAGCCTTTTTCATGCTTTTAAAATTTGAACCTGCCCGGCTCTCTACCCCCAGCACTGCTTATCTATCAACTTTTCCTGTCTTTTTATTCTCTGATCTTTTACCTGTAGGCCCCATTCTCTTAGAAAATAACTTTCAAACATAGTTTTCATGTTGGTTAGCTATCTCTCCCATCGTGGCCTCCTGCCACTGCCTTGAGATTAGGGATCTGTGGCTTGCTCATCCATGTGTCCTAAATGCGTTGAGTTTCACTTTCATGCATTGGAGAAGGAAATGGCAACCCACTCCAGTGTTCTTGCCTGGAGAATCCCAGGGACGGGGGAGCCTGGTGGGCTGCCGTCTATGGGGTCGCACAGAGTTGGACACGACTGAAGCGACTTAGCAGCAGCAGCAGCAGCAGTGCCATGGGAGGACCTGAAGGAAAACACAGATTTCTCAGGTGCAAGCACTGCATATGCCTTTTTAAATACACCCCATGCTAAATATATCTAAACAGTAGTTCTAAATGTCTTGCATCCTGTTCAGCAAGTTAGCTTTTGCCTCATCCTATGTTTAATGGAAGGAAACACAGAAATTGAGTCTAGACCCTAACCAACTTACTAGTTAGGAGCCCTTGAGAACATCCCATCGTTCCTTAGGACCTCAGTATCTTAATATATGAAATAGTTTTAATAAGATTGATCCCCTAGAGTGTTGTCAGAAATGTATGAGCTAATGTATCTGATAATGCCTAGTACAAATATGTATGTGTGTTTCACAAAGATATTTCTGTCTGAAACGACCTCAACCGACACCTCACACATCTAAATCTCTAGGACAGTGAGAATGAATGTTCATAATTATACTGAAATATCTTCTAATTCATCAGAGATAAGGATTTTGAATTTAAATATAAGGTGTTTCGTACTTTGCAGAAAGACTTTGATGATAATATCTATACAACACAAACACACACTCAAACCTACCTTAACCTAGCAATTCATTGTCTCAGGTCCTCTCTGAGAGGTCTGTTGGGACATCTGTGAAACCTGTATAACCCATTCCTGTGGCTTTACTTACATGCAGAAAACTTACGCATTTCATTTCTGAGCCCTGTCTTCCCCCTGAATTCCAGATTCATTTCTAAGTGCCTTTGTGACACCACCCCCATGGATTTTTCTGTGCATTTCAAAATCAGCATGACTAAACAGAGCTCTCTGTCCCCGCCCCCTCCTTTTACTCCATTCGCCTCCTGCCCCACAAGCCACGGGTTTCCCAAAGTTCTCCATCCTGATGAAGGGCACTCTCATTCACCCTGCTGCTCATGCCAGAACCCTAGCATTCCCCTTGACTCCTGTCCTTTACTTACACATGCTCTCTGTCTTGGGAAACAGCAAATTCTCTTAGCTCTACTTTCTCAGTGTAGCAACTGGTCACATTCTCACGCAGGCTCTACCCAAATCTGAGCTACTGTCACCCTCTTTGGGTGACTGCAGGAGTCACAAGTCCCCAGTTTCTCTGCTGGCATTCCTGTCCCCTGCAGTATGTTCCTAAGAGAATGAGAACAATTCCAAAGGGAAAATCTGATCACTCCTGTGCCTTGGTTCTCTGATAGTTACTATCACCGTCAATGTCATACCTGTGGTTTTACTGTGGCACGTAAGACCCAAGGTGCACCCCTTCTGCCTGCACTTCCAAGCTTACTTTCATACCCTCTTCCCTGTGTATGCCCTGATGTATCCATACTGTTCTTGAAGCATGCCAAGTGAGCCCTTGCCTCGGGGCCTATACACCTGCTGGTATTGTTTCCTCTACTGGAGTGCACTCCCAAATGTCCTCATGCTTTACTCTCTTGCTTGTTCACGTTTTTTCCTCAAATATTTCTACCGCAGAGAGGCTTCCCTGACCATCCTACAGATAAGAACTTCCCAGTTTTTGTCCCCTTCTCTGGCTTTACATTTTTATTCATAGGACTTTTCCCAAGAGTAAGTATGGCAAGTTTGATATTTGCTTGTCTGTTTCTCATTTCTTCCACTAAAATGTAAGGACCAGGAGGCAGGGAATCTGCCTTTCACTGCTTAATGACTACTGCCAGCACATTGTAATACCCAGTAAGTGTTTATTTGTTTAAATAAGGATTCGTATCAGAAAATTAGTGGAAACAACCTCAGTGTTCACCCCTACAAGTTGGTTGAGTTAAATATTATGTACCATACAATTTTAAACTAACTTAAAAAACAGATTTCTCTGTTTTTTATTGGACTATCACTGAGCTATATAAGTAAATCAAGTTAGATTGGGAACAGTAAAGAATGAAAATATTCCCTTCTTTTTGTAGAAAAGAAAAATTTAAATGTGAGTATGTATGCTTTGAGTGTATATATTGCATAAAGCCTGCATGTGTATTGAACATTTATATAGGAATAAGAAAGAAGTTGGTAATAGTTGCCTCTGTGGAGAAAGGCTAAAAGTGTAAATGAAAAAGAGATTTTAACTGTATCTCCTTCAGCTCTTATAAATACATGCACTTGTCTAATTATTTTTTTTCAGTAAAACGGTTCAATACTTACATGTTCAAATTCTTGAAAAACTAGAAGATGTAATACCTAACTTATAATTAGTCCAAATATTTATTTAAATAGGAAATGCTATTCCTGGATCATTTTATACAAACAGACATTCACTTTTCTGGGCAGATTTTACAAGGGAAAAAAAATGTCAATTGTTATATCAAAGGTAAAATACAGTGTTGTTACAATTGTCAAAACTGTATCAAACATTAGCAATCCAAGACTAAAACCTTATATGGATGGCTGAGTGAAAACAACCTTGAAAGCAGATCATTTTAAATCTGAGACCTCAAAAATTAACATGACTAGTGTAAAATTATTTATGTGCCAGAATCATCCAAAATGACTCAGATTTACAATAAATTTCTAGAAACTGTAATGAACCTGGGAGAGGACTTGCTTATGCTTGCTGTTTATATAACTGGTAACAGTTGTAAACAGTGATGTAATTCCTGTTTACTTGTAAGTGTTCTGGAAATTCCAACATACTACAGCAGCATTAATCCTAGCTCACTTGGTTTGTATCATTCGTTTCATTTCTAAATAACTGAATGTATTTATTGGTCTAGCCATGTTAATTCTGAACTATTACCATAGCCTATGAAGCAGAGTATAGTTAATCCACAATCTCTCTCTGCAAACCTCTCTCTTAACTCTTTCATCTGAGCTCATCAGTGCCCACTCTGCTGACCTTCCTGCTTCTATTGAGGATGCTGTTAAGGCTGAGATACTTGCTTGTGTCCTCTGCCAGAAAACTTGTTCTAACTCTGGGTCTCACTTGAGTTGACCCTTGGTCAGGATGGCTTTCCATGACCAGCGTGGGTCACCCCCTGCTCTCTATCGTGGATCCTGCCTTGTTTACTTCCTCCCACCTACTTTAGTTCTAGTGGTTTCATCCATCTATTTGTTTACTGTCCATCTGTCTCATTAAAAATACAAGCTGTGTAAAGACAGAAATGCCCTACTTATCCTTTTAGAGACCCGTATAGCCCCAGGCTCTACTGTGGTAACTGGCACGTAGTTGTTAGTTGCCCAGTAGTGTCCGACTCTTTGTGACCCCATAGACTGCAGAACTCCAGGCCTCCCTGTCCCTCACCATCTCCCTGAGTTGGCCCAAGTTCATGTCCATTGCATCAGTGATGCCATCCAGCCATCTCAACCTCTGATGCCCTCTTCTCCTGTCCTCAAATTTTCCCAGCATCAGGAAAGAACAGAATCAGCTGTTTACATCAGGTGACCAAAATACTGGAACTTCAGCTTCAGCATCTGTCCTTCCAATGAGTATTCAAGGTTGATATCCTTTAAGACTGAGTGGTTTGATCTCCTTGCAGTCCAAGGGTCTCTCAGGAGTCTTCACCACCACAGTTTGAAGGCGTCAGTTCTTCGGTGAAGTGCCTTCTTTTGGACAAGGAAATGGCAACCCACTCCAGCATTCTTGCCTGGAGAATCCAATGGACAGAGGAGCTCAAATGGGCTGGGGTCCATAGGGTCACAAAGAGTCGTACGCGACTGAAGTGATTTTTCATGCACACCTGCCTTCTTTACGGTCCACCTCTCACAGCTGTACAAACCTTTGTCAGCAGAGTAATGTCTCTGCTTTTCAACACAGTGTTTATGTTTGTCATAGCTTTCCTGCCCAGAAGCAATCATCTTCTGATTTGATGGCTACAGTCATCGTCCACGGTGATTTTAGAGCCCAATAAGAGGAAATCCATCACTGCTTCCACAGTTTTCCCTTCTATTTGCCATGAAGTGATGGGGCTGGATGCCATGAGCTTAGTTTTTTTTTTTTTTTTTAATATTTAGTTTTAAGCTGACTTTTTCACTCTCCTCCTTCGCCCTCATCAAGAGGTTATTTCATTCCTCTCTGCTTTGTAACATTCAAGTGGTATCTACATACTGAGGTTGTTAATATTTCTCTTTCCTATCTTGATTTCTAGGTTGTAAACTCATCTAGCCAGGCATTTCTCATGATAAAAAAAACAGGGTGACAACATAGTAGATGGTCAAAATTTTTTTTTCTGTTGAAAAATAGATTGGGATTGGGATTTCCTTCACCTACGAGGTCTGTGCTTTGCTATGTTTCTTTCTCCCATAGTATATGACTGTACAGAGAATTGCACTTTTTAGCATTCCCATAAATCCCTTTATGGAACAAGACACTGTGAAGCCTGGTGGGTGGAAGAGTCAAGCAGGCCTTCATAAAATGCCTCTCAAAGCCTCCTTGTCCTCATCTCTACCCTATTAGTAGAGTGGATCATGGCCCATAAAATTTTACAGGCTCCAAATAAAAAGCTTCAAGAAACTTGATAGCACTGATGTGTCTTTAGAAAGTTTACTGATTGTTTTTTAATCATCCCTCAAAACATAATCATTTTCCACAGATGACTGATAATGCAGATACTGTAATGGTTTTCTAGATACCTGTTTTATTTGGGGAAGAAATTTAAAAAAAATTGTTCTTCTCCTGAAAAAGAACCCAACTGAAACAAAAACACTAAACATAGAAAGTGATGGTTTCTAACAGCATTCTTCTAGAATAGGAGTTCAGCCTTATGAAGGATGCCAGCTGTGTATGTTTCTACCCAAAGCCCTTCCATCATCCTTATATCAACTGATAAAATATAAGAAGGAGAGCAATAGAAGATTTTCCGGTAACTATCTGGTATCTGCTATAAATAGATTTAGGAAGGGGAGTGAACATGGGTATGACCACTTGAGTATGATAAGGCCAGTTTCTGTGTTAAGATTTCAAAGGCTTGTCAAATTTGTTGGATTTAACACTTTGAGACTCAGTGTAGGAGTGCCTTAAGCTAGGCATATAATGTGACTTCTTGAATTAGAAGAGCAACAGCTACAAGACCAAGGTATCACTTAAGCTGAGCTTGGCTCAAGGATCTCTGTGAAGACTTCATAGTGATCATCGCCTTTGTACAAATCATATGGCTCCTATGACTGATGCTGGGCATTTGTGAGGTCATTGAAAATAATCTTCATGGTAGCCAAGTCACCAAGTCTTGGTAGTGTGACCAGTGACAGAAGTGAAACCAACCACACAACCTAAGAGGAGGTTCTGCACAACTCCAAATCATAAAAATGGATGCTCTCCTTGAGACTGTCACATTAAATGAATGTCAAGACCATGCTTTCGGTAATACTGCATGATCCTGCGTCTGAAAATTTGAATGTGTGAGACCATGAGGTTACAGCTCAAAAACAGGCTTTTAAAATACCCATCCAGAATGATTTTCTTTGGAAATTCCATGTCTGTTATTCTTGCAACTATTTAATTAGCCATTGGCATGGGTGATTTTTATATTATGACATTGCCCTGTTGATTGGCAATTCCTCTTTAGTAATAGCAAAGCAGCACAAAGTTTACAACATTCGTTCTCTGGGAAATGTAATCCTATTGCATTTTGTGTGCAAAGAAACAGGGTATCTTTCAGTCACCTGGATTTGTTTATGAGCAGGTGAACATTGAAAATAGCCTCATGAAGGAGTAAAGTAATGCTTTGGAGTTAATCCTATTTAACATCAATATAGTTGCATGTGCCTTAGGTAAGGGAGAAAAGTTGTATGAATTTTCATTCTTTTCCTTCTAATCTTAGAGCTGTTTGCTTTTACTGGAGGATATTCTTTGCTATTTAGCATTGGCTTGATTTTTATTTGTTCATTGAATAAATGTATGCTATTATGGGGCTTCCCAGGTGGCACTGATGGTAAAGAGCCTGCTTGCCATTACAGGAGATTTAGAGACACAAGTTCAATCCTTGGGTCAGGAAGATACCCTGGAGGAGGGCACAGCCACCCACTCCAGTATTCTTGCCAGGTGAATCCCATGGACAGAGGAGCCATACGGTCACAAAGAGTCAGAGATGACTGAAGTGACTTAGCAGAGCACAGCATGCTATTATATGTAATTTTGCAAACATATGTGTAATTACATTATTCAGTTCAGTTTCAGTTCAGTTGACAGTCATGTCCGACTCTTTGCGACACCATGAATTGCAGCACACCAGGCCTCCCTGTCCATCACCAACTCCCAGAGTTCATTCAGACTCAAGTCCATCAAGTCGGTGATACATTCCAGCCATCTCATCCTCTGTTGTCTCCTTCTCCTCCTTCTTCCAATCCCGCCCAGCATCAGAGTCTTTTCCAATGAGTCAACTCTTCGCATGAGGTTGCCAGAGTACTGGAGTTTCAGCTTTAGCATCATTCCCTCCAAAGTAATCCCAGGGCTGATCTCCTTCAGAATAGACTGGTTGGATCTTCTTGCAGTCCAAGGGACTCTCAAGAGTCTTCTTCAGCACCACAGTTCAAAAGCGTCAATTCTTTGGCACTCAGCCTTCTTCACAGTCCAACTCTCACATCCATACATGACCACTGGAAAAACCATAGCCTTGACTAGACAGACATTTGTTGGCAAAGTAATGTCTCTGCCTTTGAATATGCTATCTAGGTTGGTCATAACTTTCCTTCCAAGGAGTAAGCGTCTTTTAATTTTCATGTCTGCAGTCACCATCTGCAGTGATTTTGGAGCCCCAAAAACATAAAGTCTGACACTGTTTCCACTGTTTCCCCATCTATTTCCCATGAAGTGATGGGACCAGATGCCATGATCTTCATTTTCTGAATGTTGAACTTTAAGCCAACTTTTTCGCTCTCCTCTTTCACTTTCATCAAGAGGCTTTTTAGTTCCTCTTCACTTTCTGCCATAAGAGTGGTGTCATCTGCATATCTGAGGTTATTGATATTTCTCCCAGCAATCTTGATTCCAGCTTGTGCTTCATCCAGCCCAGCGTTTCTCATGATGTACTCTGCATATAACTTAAATAAGCAGGGTGACAATATGCAGCCTTGACGTACTTCTTTTCCTATTTGGAACGAGTCTGTTATTCCATGTCCAGTTCTAACTGTTGCTTGCTGACCTGCATATAGGTTTCTCAAGATGCAGGTCAGGTGGTCTGGTATTCCCATCTCTTGAAGAATTTTCCATAGTTTATTGTGATCCACATAGTCAAAGGCTTTGGCATAGTCAATAAAGCAGAAATAGATGTTTTTCTGGAACTCTCTTGCTTTTTCCATGATCCAGTGGATGTTGGCAATTTGATCTCTGGTTCCTCTGCCTTTTCTAAAACCAGCTTGAACATCTGGAAGTTGACGGTTCACATATTGCTGAAGACTGGCTTGGAGAATTTTGAGCATTACTTTACTAGCATGTGAGATGAGTGCAATTTTGTGGTAGTTTGAGCATTCTTTGGCATTGCCTTTCTTTGGGATTGGAATGAAAACTGACCTTTTCCAGTCCTGTGGCCACTGGTGAGTTTTCCAAATTTGCTGGCATACTGAGTGCAGCACTTTCACAGCATCATCTTTCAGGATTTGAAATGGCTCAACTGGAATGCCATCACCTCCACTAGCTTTGTTCGTAGTGATGCTTTCTAAGGCCCACTTGACTTCACATTTCACGATGTCTGGCTCTAGATGAGTGATCACACCATTGTGATTATCTGGGTCGTGAAGATCCTTTTTGTACAGTTCTTCTGTGTAGTCTTGCCATCTCTTTTTAATATCTTCTGCTTCTGTTAGGTCCATACCATTTCTGTCCTTTATCGAGCCCTTCTGTGCATGAAATATTCCCTTAGTATCTCTAATTTTCTTGAAGAGATCTCTAGTCTTTCCCATTCTGTTGTTTTCCTCTATTTCTTTGCATTGATCACTGAGGAAGGCTTTTTTATCTCTTCTTTCTATTCTTTGGAACTCTGCACTCAGATACTTGTGTCTTTCCTTTTCTCCTTTGCTGTTCACTTCTCTTCTTTTCACAGCTATTTGTAAGGCCTCCCCAGACAGCCATTTTGCTTTTTTGCATGCTTTTCCATGGAGATGGTCTTGATCCCTGTCTCCTGTACAATGTCACGAACCTCTGTCCATAGTTCATCAGGCACTCTATCAGATCCAGTCCCATAAATCTATTTCTCACTTCCACTGTATAATCATGAGGGATTTGATTTAGGTCATACCTGAATGGTCTAGTGGTTTTCCCTACTTTCTTCCATTTAATTCTGAATTTGGCAATAAGGAATTATATTATTGAAAACATTCAATGTTTGAGAATTTTTGATGCATAATTGGTATAGAGGGAGGGAAAAATAAGATGGTCAATCACATCAAACAGCAAATATGTATTCTGTATCTATTGTGGTCTAGATATTGCTATTCTCTTATAAATCAGATTATCACTTCCTTGTTTCAGATTTGGCCTTGGGTTTTCACTGACTTTTCGATAACATTTGAATCTCTTATAATCATCTCCAAGGCCCAGCATCATCCAACTCCAGCCACCATTTCAACCTCATCTCATGCTCTTCTCTGCTTCACTCAGTGCAAGGAGTCACACAGACCTTGTCCACACTGGGGCCCTTGCCTTTGCTTTCTTTCTTCCTCCTGGATTCATTCTTTTCCCCCTCCCCTTACTTTGATGTCTTTTATTGTCCTTCAGATCTCAGCATAAATGTTGCATCCTTAGATAGTTCTCTCTAGATGAGTCTTGAGTCTATATACAATAACTTTCATCCTGTGATAATCTTTTTCATGTTACCAGATATATTTCAGTGTAGACACTTTACATGGTTCATTTTGTCTCTAAGAATTTGCTGTTCAAAGTCCCCCAACACTCAGCCTATGAGCTTCCTGAAGGCAAGGTAAATCGTCCCTGTGATATCTTGAGACTCGGTGCAGTTTATAGAATTTGTTCGATGAGGGAATCGATGGATGAAAGACATTTCGAGAGGTTTAACTTGAGATGGAAACTGGAGTGAAAATGATAAGTTGAGTTTAACATTCATAGAATTACCGAATGAAAGTATAACACTGGGCATTGTCTCTGAGATGGGAGAGATAATACTGACTCCTGACATGAACTTGAGATAAAGAGGCAGAGAGGAGAGTTTGAAAAGACAGAAATCAGAGATAGAAGGAAGGGGCCCTGGGACAGAAGTGTCATGAGTTCCAAAGAAGGACAAGATTTCCAGGGGAGAAGGAGATGTTGGTTAATAACCACAGCTTCAGCAGGTCCAAGAAAAGGACATTGAATTTTGACCAGGGACATAATTAGTGATTTTTGAATGGGCCATTTCAGTAGATAAATGAGAATATGAAATTTTTAGTATTTGTCAAGGACCTGGGGACCCTGGGCATCAATGAGAGTAAATGTAGGCAACATGTGGAGAAAAATACAAAGGTAAGCTAAGATTGTGTTTAATGACAAAGAGATTTGTGCACAAAACACTGAAGACTGCAAAGAATGGTAAACTCAGTACATTGCTAAAAAGGGTGATAGAAATGAAAGCTACAGGGCAGGAATGCAGCGGAAATGTGAGGGATGGGAAAGCATACCTTTAGGGAATGGGAGGAAATGGGTGATCTGGTGAGAAGTAACACAAGTGGAGGTAAAGGAGGACCCTGGGCTGCTTTTTTATGTGTTGGATGTAAGTTTGGGTTCTTGAAACATGATCCTTGGGCCTTTTGTATCCAGAATCAATTTTGGTGCTTGCTAAAAATACAGATTTCTCAAATGTGCCTTCAGTTCAGTTCAGTTCAGTCGCTCAGTTGTGTCCAACTCTTGGCAACACCATGAATTGCAGCACGCCAGGCCTTTCTATCACCAGTGCCCGGAGTTCACCAAAAATCATGTCCATCCAGTTAGTGATGCCATCCAGCCATCTCATCCTCTGTCGTCCCCTTCTCCTCCTGCCCCCAATCCCTCTCAGCATCAGGGTCTTTTCCAGTGAGTCAACTCTTCGCATGAGATGGCCAAAGTATTGGAGTTTCAGCTTCAGCATCAGTCCTTCCAATGAACACCCAGGGCTGATCTCCTTCAGAATGGACTGGTTGGATCTCCTTGCAGTCCAAGGGACTCTCAAGAGTTTTCTCCAACACCACAGTTCAAAAGCACCAATTCTTCGGCGCTCAGCTTTCTTCACAGTCCAACTCTCACATCCATACATGACCACTGGGAAAACCATAGCCTTGACTAGACAGACCTTTGTTGGCAAAGTAATGTCTCTGCTTTTCAATATGCTGTCTAGGTTGGTCATAACTTTCCTTCCAAGGAGTAAGTGTCTTATAATTTTATGGCTGCAATCACCATCTGCAGTGATTTTGGAGCCCAAAAAAACAGTCTGACACTGTTTCCACTCTTTCCCCATTCACATGTACCTAAGTCTTACAAAAGTGATTATTCCTTGATGCAAAGCCTGTGAATCTGCATTTATTGTTTGCCAGGGTGGTTCTTGCACATTAAATATCAGAAAATCCCTCCCAGTGGAATATAGATAGTTATACCTTTTACCAAGCTCTTTGGTCACTCAGATGGTAAAGAATTCACCTGCTATGCAGGAGACCCAGTTTCCATCCCCTGGGTAGGGATGATACGCTGGAGAAAAGAATGGCTATCTACACCACTATTCTCACCTGGTGAATTCCACAGACAGAGGAGCCTGTCCATGGGGTTTTGAAGAGTTGAATACAACTGAATGAATAACACTTTCACTTTTTTCACTTTCACTGAACCAGCTAAGCAGTGATGTATCATGATGATGTTCTACTGAAGTTTTGGTGTATGCTTGAGGTTATTTATGGTAGGGACCAGAAGACTCTCCAGGTTTTATGAAGCCTGGAACTTAAATAAATTGTGGGACTATTTTAAGGAAAAGAATATTAGAAATACAAACTCAAGTTTGTAAAGATGACCATGTACTTAGAATGAGAAAGGGACTTAAATTTTTAATTTTCAAAAGCTGAACTGTCATAAAATCCAGAAACATAACATTCATAATTATGTGTCTGACATATTTTTTCTACAGTTTTGGTTGCATATCCTTTGATTGCCTCTTTGTATGACAACTCTTGTCATACACAAGTGATATGTGGTGCTATCACTTTCTGTACAGACAGTAGAAAGGTAATTGTCTCCTATTCCAATTTCAATAAAACTTGAAAAAAATACTGATGGTTGTGAAGCATAAAGCATGCAACTTTACTTACAGAATACAGACACGGAGCGCACACACCCTGAAAACACAAGACTTCTGATTCTCTTTTCCTTGCTTCCCATAGAAAAAGAAAAACTGTGGGGAACATTTGTTTTCTGGGCTGCATTGAGTGTATTCTTGACAGGATAGAATTTCTGTTTTGACTGGGTGTCAATGAAAATTGAATTCTATGCTTGAAATTTTAAATAACTGATGATGAGAAAAAAAAAAAAAAAAAAACCCTCCAACTAGCTCCTGGCTCCTCTGCTACCCCCCTGTGTCTGGTGCTTGCCATCAGAGGACATGTCTACATGGCCACACGTCCTTTGGTCCTACCTTCATGATGCCATGCTTGGTGAGTTGGCACCGAGGGTGGAAGGAGAATTCCTGCAAGACATTCTTATACAAGGGGAGCTGGCATAATGTACCTCTACAGGGAACTGGCTGCAAATCATATAAATACATATCATCTGAAGTATGTGAACTCCCAGTCCAGATTCCTCTTATTTGGACCTCCAAAATGCATGTAAATCCTCCAAAGCCACCCAAAATAAAGGGAAGTTGAAAAAGACAGTCTTTTTCATCTTATTTAGTTGGTTTTACAAAAATGTGTTGTGAGGTTAATGCTCTACTAGGGAGGGCCCCTGAGAAGGACATGGAAGAGACTGGACAAGGGAGCGTCTGAAACTGCAGCTTTGTTCTCTGTGCAGCAGATTTATCCCAGGAAGGACCCAAAGAAACCCAGATTGGAGTCTGGATTGCCTCTTAAATTTTTATTATTTCAACATGTTTCAGTTTTTTTTTTTTTTTACTAGAAAATTCAATTTACTCAGCTTATCTAAATTTTCTTCTTCCAAGCAGGATTATTGATAACAGATGTATCCATTACCTTATTGTTTGGCAGGCAACACTTTGTGTTTTTTTTCTTTTAAGAAAATTTATTGGAGTGTAGTTGGTTTATAATTCTGCATTACTTTCAGGTGTACAGCAGAGTGAATAAGTTATACATATATCCACTCTCTTTTAGAATATTTCCCCATATAGGTCATTACAGACTATAGCGTTCCCTATGCTACACAATAGGTTTTTATTAGTTATCTCTTTTATATATTAGTATTGCCAATCCCAAGTTTCTCCCTCTCCCCTTTTCCCCCTTGGTAACCATAAGTTTGTTTTCTACATCCATAACACAATTTCTGTTCTGTAAATAAGTTCATCTGCACCAACTTTTTTAGATTCCACATATACGTTATAATCATTTGTACAAGACGGGTCCCTTTCTCCCTCCCTTTCTCCTTCCCTCCCTCCTTCCTTAAATTGCAGACTGGAATTATTATTATTATTATTTTGTTTTATGTGACTCCTTAAGGTAGGCTGGTAATATGATTCAGATCCAGGAGTCCTCATGACATGCATAATCTGTCACTACACCGTATATCAGAGAATTAGGTTCTGATCCCCTCTCAGCTACTAACTCCTGTGTGGTTTGAAGGGTCACTGCTTCAGCTTGCTGGCTTTTAGCTCCTCAGCTGGTCAGTTCACAATGGGGCAAAGTTAGTGGTTTCTGGGAGTCCAAAGGTTCTGCAAAAGTGCTTCAAGGGTGGCCAAGTCCTCACTCTTCCTTTAAGCAGAGGAGCTCTGCTGTTTCATATGCTAGACTTTAAGATATTTTTACCTTGAAATAGTCGCATTATGGAAAAAAAATTTGCAACTGATTCACTTTGCTATACAATTGAAACTAATACAACATTGTAAATAAACTATATTCCAAACTAATTAATTAAAAAAAAATACAACAAGCAGCGGCAGCAAAGAAGGCATCTGGCTTAATAAAAAACAAATAAAAGGGGCATTTTTTCAGATAAATTGTCCCAAATGCCTGGAATGACCTGGGGAGTTTTCCAATTCCATTGTAGCACTCATAATTTGATTTTGTATCTGTTAAAAGTTTGTTTGGGGTTTTTCTGCTTAATCAGGGCTGAGACATTATTGTAGGTCAGTGGTATGTAACCTTGTCTACACTTAAGGATTATCTGGGGAACTTTAAAAAATTCTAATGCCTGGGTCTCACCCTTGTGATTATTATTTTGTTAACCTGAGTTTGGGTGATTTAAAAGTGCCACAGGTGCTTCTGATGGGCATCAGGATTGTGAACCCTAAGTGGAGATAATCATTGCAACTGTCAAGTTCGAATAATCTGTGTATGAAAAAAAAAAATCACATGTGTGATGTCCATATCCACAGCTCCATAAATATTTATTGACTATTCATTTCCATTTGATAGCTAAGTTACGTAATGCCCTCAATTGCTGGAGACAAATGTTAGAGAAAAGGCACGAGGTGTGGTGGCAGTATTCGCTAGCTTCTGTACACTGGTTTTTCAAGAATTTCTCATTGTTCTTCACACCTACAAGGGTCAAAAATAGCTATTATTGTCCTTGTCCCCCACCCCCACAAAGCCTGGAGCCACACACAAATGGGTCAGCTTCTCTAGTGTTAAGTTAGCTGATATATAAAACTAGTTGATTAGAATCAAAGGATCTTGCAAATAGGATTCTAAGATTTTGTTTAATTTATGGAATATGATTCCTTGGGAAAAAAGGTCTAATTTCCTTCAGACTTATAAGACATTTTCTTCCCTTCTCATTGATCTTTGTGTGTGAAAAGGTCAGTGAGAGATGACATTGCTGTGTTCCCATGTTGTTTTAAATACCCCTGACTTGCAGAATTATAAGGGGCTCAATAACACCATCGAGATACTTTCATAATGTGACACTCACTGCTTGGTTGGGAACTCAGGGCTTTGGGAGCCAGAAATGGAAATTTGCAAGGATACAAGCGAGAACTTTCTCCTGTATTTGGCTTGGACTTTTGTACAACCCCAGATGGCAGTAGATTTTATAATAGGTGGAAAAACATTCAGCATTTGTTCATCATTCATGCATTCATTTTTCACTTATTCATTCTACACACATGGATTTAAACGTATACTCATATTAGAGCCTGATTTTGGTGCTAGGTAAGTATTCAGAATGGCATAAATGTGTGTAGGTCTTCACTGAACATTTGAATAGACCTTAAGTAAGAATTAATTTGGCTTTTCAAATGGAATTCCACTGGTGTATAAAGGCCATGAGTTCTCTGGGGTATTTTTAGATTCCATGTGTGCATTTCAGTGATTAGCTAAAAACCATACAGTAATTATATTCTGAACCATCCAGAAGATGACCTCATAACCAAGGATACAATTTTAGGGTCTACAGTTTGTCTGTCACCATGCTCACCTTGGCAAAGTTATCACTAATGTAATTGCTATTGACTAAGATGAAAATCAATCTGATTATAATCAATCTGATTTCAGTGTTGACCATCTGGTGATGTCCATGTGTAGAGTCTTTTGTGTTGTTGGAAGAGGGTGTTTGCTATGACCAGTGCGTTCTTTTGGCAAAACTCTATTAGGCTTTGCCCTGCTTCATTCCATATTCCAAGGCCAAATTTGCCTGTTACTCCAAGTGTTTCTTGACTTCCTACTTTTGCATTCCAGTCCCCTATAATGAAAAGGACATCTTTTTTGGGTGTTAGTTCTAAAAGGTTTTGTAGGTCTTCATAGAACCGTTCAACTTCACCTTCTTCAGCATTACTGGTAGTGGCATAGACTTGGACTACTGTGATATTGAATGGTTTGCCTTGGAAATGAACAGAGATCATTCTGTTGTTTTTGAGATTGCATCCAAGTACTGCATTTCAGACTCTTTTGTTGACCATGATGGCTATTCCATTTCTTCTAAGGGATTCCTGCCTGCAGTAGTAGATATAATGGTCATCTGAGTTAAATTCACCCATTCCAGTCCATTTTAGTTTGCTGATTCCTAGAATGTTGACGTTCACTCTTGCCATCTCCTGTTTGACCACTTCCAATTTTCCTTGATTCATGGACCTGACATTCCAGGTTCCTATGCAATATTGCTCTTTATAGCATTGGACCTTGCTTCTATCACGAGTCACATCCACAACTAGGTATTATTTTTGCTTTGGCTCCATCCCTTCATTCTTTCTGGAATCATTTCTCCACTGATCTCCAGTAGCATATTGGGCACCTGCCGACCTGGGGAGTTCCTCTTTCAGTATCCTATCATTTTGCCTCTTCATACTGTTCATGGGATTCTCAAGGGAAGAATACTGAAGTGGTTTGCCATTCCCTTCTCCAGTGGACCACATTCTGTCAGACCTCTCCACCATGACACGTCTGTCTTGGGTGGCCCCACAGGGCATGGCTTAATTTTGTTGAGTTAGACAAGGCTGTGGTCTGTGTGATTAGATTGACTAGTTTTCTATGATTATGTTTTCAGTGTGTCTGCCCTCTGATGCCCTCTTGCAACACCTACCATCTTACTTAGCTTTCTCTTACTTTGGACGTGGGTATCTCTTCATGGCTGCTGCAGGAAAGCGCAGCCGCTGATCCTTACCTTGGACGAGGGGTATAAATACCAGATGTTCAAGCTGGTTTTAGAAAAGGCAGAGGAACCAGAGATCAAATTGACAACATCTGCTGGATTATGGAAAAAGCCAGAGAGTTCCCGAAAAACATCTATTTCTGCTTTATTGACTATGCCAAGGCCTTTGATTGTGTGGATCACAATAAACTGTGGAAAATTCTGAAAGAAATGGGAATACCAGAGCATCTCACCTGCCTCTTGAGAAACCTATATGCAGGTCAGCAAGCAACAGTTAGAAATGGACATGGAATAACAGACTCGTTCCAAATAGGAAAAGGAGTACGTCAAGGCTGTATATTGTCACCCTGCTTATTTAACTTCTATGCAGAGTACATCATGAGAAACGCTGGGCTGGACGAAGCACAAGCTGGAATCAAGATTGCTGGGAGAAATATCAATAACCTCAGAAATGCAGATGGACACCACTCTTATGGCAGAAAGTGAAGAGGAACTAAAAAGACACTTGATGAAAGTGAAAAAGGAGAGTGAAAAATTTGGCCTAAAGCTCAACATTGAAAAAACTAAGATCGTGGCATCTGGTCCCATCACTTCATGGGAAATAGATGGAGAAACAGTGGAAACAGTGTCAGACTTTATTTTGGGGGCTCCAAAATCACTGCAGATGGTGATTGCAGCCATGATATTAAAAGACGCTTACTCCTTGGAAGAAAAGTTATGACCAACCTAGATAGCATATTCAAAGGCAGAGGCATTACTTTGCCAACAAAGGTCCATCTAGTCAAGGCTATGGTTTTTCCAGTGGTCATGTATGGATGTGAGAGTTGGACTGTGAAGAAAGCTGAGTGCCAAAGAATTGATGCTTTTGAACTGTGGTGTTGGAGAAGACTCTTGAGAGTCCCTTGGACTGCAAGGAGATCCAACCAGTCCATTCTGAAGGAGATCAACCCTGGCTGTTCTTTGGAAGGAATGATGCTGAAGCTGAAACTCCAGTACCTTGGCCACCTCATGCAAAGAGTTGACTCATTGGAAAAGACTCTGATGCTGGGAGGGATTGAGGGCAGGAGGAGAAGGGGGCGACCAAGGATGAGATGGATGGATGGCATCACCGACTCAATGGACATGAGTCTGAGTGAACTCCAGGAGTTGGTGATGGACAGGGAGGCCTGGCGTGCTGCCATTCATGGTGTCGCAAAGAGTCGGACTTGACTGAGCGACTGAACTGAACTGAGCTGAAGATGAAAATAAGTGGAGAAAGATCTTATTCCTAGAGAATACATTATGCCTGCATGAGGGCAAATGAAGTAAACACATCAAAATCAACGTTGTGCAGCCATTTGAATGGAGAAGGGCAGTAGGCTGTGTCACATGGCTAATGGCAGAGTAGGGATGCTGTGCTCAGAAGATGCTGTGCTAAAGCTCTTGCTACCACAATATGCTGTGTAGTTTTGCAGATCATCATTCTTCTCAGTAGGCAGTTATTTTCCATTTTGAACGATAAGCATTGGCAATTTTGTTTGTATTTAATTTTAAAATTTGTTTTGGTTGGAGAATTTTATAGAAGTAATGTTTACTTAGATTTGTGTTGGTTCCTAATTAGTAGTGCTAGTATAAAGATAATTTGTGTCAACAGCAGGGGTTGGAGAAACCTTCCTTACTGTGAAGGGGATTGGTATATTACTTAATATTGGCAGATTTTTTTTCTAATTTATCTCACTCTGCTATAATCACTGTTTAGTTCATTTTTCCCATTAGCCTGCAAGCTCCTGGAGCGAATATTCATACCTTGCTTGACTTTCAGACTCTTTTGTATTTATTAAATAAATGTGTTGATAAGAATTAGAATCATCTAACTCCTAAGGGCTACTTGAAAGAGTAGTGAGATCTCTGTCAAGGGAGGAATTTAAGCACAGGCTATGACTTTTGGAGGATTCCTGAAGCAGGTGAGCACATCAACACCTCTTTGAACTCTGGAAGGCAGGATCAAAATTGTTACTTTTGCCACTGTGCTAGGTCGCTTCAGTCATGTCCAACTCTTTTCAAACCCCATGGACTGATTTTGCCAATGACCTTCCAGAGATCATTTTACCCCAAATCAATTGCCTAAGTAGTAGTAGCATAACGTTCGTCGCTTAGTCACGTCTGACTCGTAGTGACCCCATGGATTGTAGTCCATCAGTCTCCTCTGTCCATGGGATTTCCAGGCAAGAATACTGGAGTGGCTTGCCATTTCCTTCTCCAGGGGATCTTCCTGACCCAGGGGTCGAACCCAGGGGTCTCCCATATTGCAGGCAGATTCTTTACTCTCTTAGCCACCAGGGAAGCCCAAGTAGCAGTAGTATCCCAGCACAATGAACTGTTGAGGTTATTTATTTTGCAGGTGAATTCTCAATTTTACCCTGAATACTTTGAGTGTCTCCCTCATAAAGATGTCGGAATTCTAAGAATCATTTAGAAAGTGAATTCCTATAGGTCCGTCTACACCCGCAATATGTATGTGGATGTCTCAGAGTGCATGATGAGAGATGGCTGCATGAAAAGAGAGGGCTCATGCATGAATCCAGAGGAGCCACTTTTGTCCAGAGGATACCGATTTTAGATTTGTCAGGAAGGCAGAAACATATGGACAGCAGTCAGCCATATCTCTTCAAGTTGATTTTTTCCTGTTCTTTTTTCCCCCCTCTTTCTCCTTGCAGTTTAATGTGAGTGCTTCTCTCTCTCGGCTCATTTATTTCAGATGCCTCAGGAACAGTATACCCATCACCGGGGCACCATGCCCAGCTCTGAGGGGCCGCAGGTATACAAAGTGGGGATTTATGGCTGGCGGAAAAGATGCTTGTATTTCTTTGTCCTACTCCTGATGATTTTAATACTGGTGAACTTGGCCATGACCATCTGGATTCTCAAAGTCATGAACTTCACAATTGTAAGTAAGACCATACAGTTTTCTTTAGCTCTTTTGGGGGGAAGGGAAAGCATGGGGAAGAAAAAAGAATGTGGAAAGTGATGGTAGTAAAATTAAAAATAACCTACAAGCAGTGGTTTTGATGGGGGCAGGGAAAGAAAAGCATTGCTGCTCAGATTACATGTGAGGATTGACTTCTTTTAAATCTCAACTGTTCAGAGGCTGGTAATCCAATTGTGGGATGTTTCTCTTCTTTTGCAATCATGTGAGCTTTCCCTACATTTTGATAACTGTGTTTCTATAGCCTGTAACTTATAAATAATTTGAGTAAATAATGTAGGGAGAAGGATGAGATAAAGACCAAAGTAGTAAGTTTGTGTTTTTTATTTTTATTTTTTTATTTTAGTAGTAATTAAGAAAGTTTTCATGAGGTAAAGGTTGAAACATAAGTGTTCAATTAGCCTTTGGAGAACATTAAAGAATTTTCAGTATCTATTTACACCTGGTAGTTAATGGAACATTTCCTCGATTTTTAGGAATAGACTCAGAGGAGTATTGCCATTTTACTTTTTTTTCTTTTTAAGAATTTGTGTTTACACTTCCTTGAAGAAATTCTTGATCTTGGTACTTAGGGCCATGCAGCAGGTTGGACATTTGCTTGTTGAAGTTCAAATGAAAAGAAAATCTTGGCAAAAAGATTTTTGGAGTTATTCTGAGGTATTTCCCTAGAGCCTTTGTAAAGATTATAACAGTATAAATAAATTCTTGCATTAGTGAGAGCATACTCCTAAAAATGCTTTCTTTTCCTCTGGTAATGTCAAAAGTAAGTAATTATGTTGGCAATATAAAAGATCTCCTGTGTGATAAGAAAAGGTAACCGTAACATAATTAAAAGTAAGGTTTTCATGTGAAATCCAGAATAGAATAGTGGGTATTCGTCTTTCCTGAATTGTAGCACTTATTTTTAATCCCTCACACCTGGGCACAGGTACACTTTCTTGCCTTTGCTCAGGCCATTTCTTCTCCTCGGGCTGCTTTTCTCCATTTTCTGCCTGGTACAACTCCTCCCTGATGCTCCTGTAGCTCCATTTATGTATTTATTATTTCACTGATCACTCCGGGTAAAAATTTTTATATGTGTCTCCCAGGCAGCGTGAACTTTGATAATAGCAGGGGTGGCATCTCTTTTCTGTGGGCCTTTGTTCATCACTCATGAGACGGGCTATGGGCACTTGACTCATGAGGATTACATAAACCAGTGTGAGTGCATTGAAAGGGCTCACTTTTAAAATCGAAATATAGCTGATTTACAATGCTGTGTTAATTTCTGCTGTATAGCAAAATGATTGAGTTACACATACGTATGCTTTCTTTTTCAGATTCTTTTCCATTATGGTTTATCCTAACATATTGAATCTAGTTCCCTGTGCTATACAGTAGGACCTTGTTGTTTACCTATTTTACATGTCACAGTTTGTATCTGCCAATCCCCGACTCCCAGGCCATCCCACTCCTATCTCCCTGCAGGCAACCACAAGTCTGTTCTCTCTCTGTGATTCTGTTCCTGTTTCAGATGAGTTCGTTTGCTTCATATTTTAGATTCCACATATAAGTGACATTATATGACATGTGTCTTTCTCCTTCTGATTTACCTAATGTGATAATTTCCAAGCACATTTGTGTTGCTACAAAAGGCATTTCGTTCTTTCTATGGTTGAGTAGCATTCCATTGTGTATTTTTACCACATCTTCTTTATCTGTTCATCTTTTGATGGACATTTTGGTGGTTTTCATGCCTTGCCTAGTGAATATGCTGCTCTGAATATGAAGGTGCATGTGTCTTTTTAAATTATGTTTCTGTCTAGGAGTGGGATTTCAGGATCTTGTGGTAACTCTATTTTTAGTTTTTGAGGGACTTTCTGTAGTGGCTGCATCAACTTACATCCTTGCCCACAGTGTAAAAGGGTTCTCTTTTCTCCACACCCTTTCCAGCATATGTTATTTATAGATGTTTTAGCGATGGAGAATGGTTCACTTTTTAATATTTGCAGTAAGCACCAGCAAATTAAGCTTCTGAATTGCAGTTTTAAGTTTCAAAGACGATACAGGTCAATTTCCAATGTATTGTAGGGGTCTAACAAAGTATGTTCTAGAGTATTGGAGCACATTAGGTTCTACTTCTGAATTAGAATCTGTAAATATTTTTTTGAACTTACTTTATATAAAAAAAAATCAGAGAAGTGTTTTAGGCAAGACAGAGAGGGAGGTATGATCCAAGTTGTGGTCTAGATAGTGCTCATGTAAGGATGCACTATAATGGAGAAACTGTCTCAGAGTTTAAGGCTCTAAAATGTGTCATGAATCTGCCCTTAAGTCCAAGGGTCCATAGTTGTCATTTGTCAGTATGCATGTTCTGTGATGTTTTTATTTCATATTTCAAAAACTTTAAAGTAGAAAAATTCTATATTGTAATATAAAATAGAAGACTGAAGCTAGGGCAGTAGAATGAAGAATAAATGTTCAAAAGACATTAAAAGATGGACGTGACATACCTCAACCTCACCTACTGTTTGGATATGAGTTGTTGAGGGATTGAGAGATAATTCTGGAATACTCCAGGTTCTTGATAGTGAGATGGTTGGATGGTGGGACAATAACAACAAGATTGAATTCATTATCTTTCCACTGAAATTTAGCTGAGACTCATGTATCCCTCTCATTCCCTGTTTGGGGCTGTTTTTGTTATATTGACATAGTTTGACGTGAAGTTAATGTATAGAACCTGAAAGATTAGAGGGTGAATGTGGTGGAGAATATGAACTCAAACCTAGATAACTGTGATATTACACAAATCTGGCTTCTCAAGTGTGTTTTATCTGGCAGACTCAACAGTGAGATGTCTATGTAAATGTATATTGAGTGACAATTCACTATGAATGTTATGTGAGTTTGGGGAGCAATATGATATTAAGGTAATAATCTATATAAAATAGGCTATTTCCTGTAGTTAACTAAATTGATTGCCAAAGTTGAGAGTTCTTAAAGATTTACCAAACCAAGTACTTACTGAGGTGAGAATATTGCTATTGTTAGTCATAATAGGTAATTTTGTAACAGTAATGCTTTTGAGCAAATAGAGCTGAAGTGTCAGAAAATTGGTCTTTCCCTGGATGGTAAAAACATATTCTCTATAAATCACGGTATAATGCATATCCCTTTAGAATTATAATTCTATTCTACAAATAATAATTTACTGACAGTGAATATCTTGAAAAAGAATGAGGCGTTCACCAATGTTACATTGGTGAGTGTGGAGTGTATGAACACAGGAAATCCAATACGATAGGAGTGAAGCAATTTCTGTGAGGATTCTGGACGATTGTCAAGAGGAAAGACTGATTATTTGGTACACCTGGAATGTTTAGTAATTTGGGATTTGAAAACGTTTACACCTTAATCAAACCCTCTGAGTAATGACAAACCAAGAGTGATGTCATCTGCAAGTGTTTCTGAGGACTTGGCAGTTTATCCAACATCGGGCATCCAGAATTTTCTATGCTGTCAGATTTGCATTCTATGCTGTCCCCAAGGGTTATGCTGAAAGAGTCCTTCCATTATAACAATCTGGACAAGCATCCAACCAAGTTTTATTTGTCCCAGATGTAAATCAGAATAAAAATGAATTTTTTTCTCTGCTTTTAGCAGATTACTCTGCTGTTCATTATTAATCAGATAGAATTACAGTCTCCTACACTTTTCCAGTGTTTCCCCTGCTTGGAGGAATGTTTAATTTCCCTTTGTTGTAAAGACCCATAGGTTCACCTCTCGTAGTTTATCACACACTGTGCTTTACAAAGAAACTAGTATTATTTATTAAGCATGTGTTAATATGCGCTAGTCACTGCTTGGCAGTTTAAAAAATTATCTTGTTTAATTTTCCAAACAACCCTACAAATTGGGTATTATAATCTCCATTTTAGTAAAATAAAACCCAAGGCTCACAGAAGTTGAGTAGCTTTCTAAAGGAAACAGCTAGTAGTCAAAGAACTGGTGCTTGACTTCAAAGCCTACCCCTTTATACCACAACATACAGTCGGTTCAGTTCAGTTCAGTTCAGCCGCTCATTCATGTCCACCTCCTCTAGCTAATTGCTGCAATGACCTGGCTTTCCAACACAGCTCTGAAGCTGCTGAAGTGGTTCATTGCCTTTGTTACCCGCCTTGCGTCATCAGATCACAAATTTGCTTCCCATCCAAGATATCCCCTGACTTTTCCTGTGTGGAGTACTTCCTGATAGCTATGTGTGTGCAGGCCTTAACTCAGTTCTCTTTATCCTACAGCCAATGACCTCTCCCTTCACTGCTTCTACCTATTGTTATAGTCCCTTGTTATGTTTATATAAACATTTAATGCAAACTGAATAATGCTATCTGTGTCATAGGTTGGTGTGTAGACTGAGTTAGCACCTGACCTGTAGGAAGATTTTGTGTTGGGAACAGAAAATCATAGGAGACCCCACTCAGGGCAGTAGTTAGGGGCTCAGACTCAGGACAAAGATGCTCTATGTTCACATCTGAGTTCTGCTACTTTGACAAATTTTTCAACCTTTCTGTACTGCCATATATTGGGAGTAATAGCAATACCGACCTGTTTATGATTGTTGTGAAGAGTGAATGAGGTGATAAATGTGAAGTGCTTAGAAAAGGAGCTTGTTCCAAAGTAAATGCTTTCTGTTAGTGTTTACCATTATCATCATCATCATTTATTGAAGGCTCATTTTGCATCAGGCTCTCTGCCATTGCAACTTATAAATATCTAACTTAATCTTTATGTGGATTGGTATTATGATACCAACTTCACAGGGAGGAGAGAAGCTCCGTAACTTGATCTGGGATCACATAGCTAAAAAGTGGCAGAGGAGAGGTTTGCATCCAAACAGTCTTAGTCTGGAATATGGTTTATTCATCTCTGTGATGCATTGTGGGCAGTGCAGAAATCCCTCGCGTGAGTGTCAAGGAATGGGACACCTGGTGGGCTATGAACTACATCACCTTTTCCTTCTGGCGCTCAGTACAGAAACGAATGCAGTGAACGAGGTATCCTTTAGGGCTGCAAGGCATCTTCTTGTTTGAACACTACAGTTTTGTCTTTGGAGCTTGGCCTTGACTATGTGAGATCTCTCTCTGTAGAGGGCTGCTGCTTCTACCAGTGTATTCCTGCATCTCAATCCAAATAACTTGGCCTCAAAGACCTCCCAAAATAGTGCAGTACTGATTGTCTACAGTGTCATTTAGCACAAGTGCTTATTAGTGGCAAAGCTTAAAATGTTTGATTTCCAGTGGGTGTGAAATCATTATTAGATGAAATAGGTACCTTGAGCCACCTCTTCAAACATCCTCCTCTTGCAGCTGATTGAACCAAAGTAGATGATGAAGTTGCCTGACCCAGCTTTAGCATCCTAACCATACTGGGAACTCCTCAGGAGCAGGGGTTGTATTCTATTCATATTTATAGCCAGGGACCAGTGCCTGGTATGCAGTCGGCTTTCAATGTGTGTTTGTTAATTGTCAAACACATGTGAGTGTTTTATACAGACCGCATGTATGAGATGATGGATGTCAAGTCCCTGGTCCATGCTGGGCACACAATATGTCCTAGATAAATTGTAGCTAGCTATACTAGTGTTTAACAGATCCTCTAACTTCTCTTTCTTTTTCCACTTATTAAAATTACAAAATCCAAACCATTATATCTATGATTAAGAGAATGTCCATTTGTTTAATAAAAACTAAAGCAGAACAACTTACTTTGTAATGTTCCTGTATAATCTTAATAAAAATTTCTATGAGGTAGACACTACTATCATGCATATTTTACAAATGGGGACGAGGAGGTTCCAAGAAGTGCAATAACTTATCCAAGGTCACACAGTCAGTGAGCGCTGAAGCTGAAATTGGGTCACAGGAGTCTGGCTTTTGAGCCTGCACTCTTAATCAGTAGACTATGCTGCCCATTTTCCAAGTGCTATTTTTCATGAAGACAAATTGAATTTGTTCAGTGCGATGTCTAAAACATGATTTATTTACCCTAAAGTAAGATAAAGATGCACTGAGGGTCAGAGGAAGGCATTCTAATACTTGTAAATTGGACACAGTGTAAAACAGTAAAAGCCAGAGCGAATGGGCAGTGAGCTCCATAACTCAGAACACTGACACGTCATCTGTTTGGAGAAGGGTTGAGGAGCCATGACCCAGTCAAAGTAACTCAAGCAGAGGGGAGTGAGGGTATACTTGCAGGGGGAACAGGACAGGGGCTTTCCTGGCGCGTGGGTGGGTCTCACAGCCATGGGGCCCAGAGTACTCTTAGGAAGCAACGGCAGTGTTGGGGATACCCATCCTCTGATTTTACTGGACCATGTGGCCTTGATATTGCCCTGCAACATTTGCTTCTGTTGGCAGGCCAGGATCCCTCTACCTTCGTGGAGCTACCAGTTACTTCCTGTGTTTATCCAAGTTTCCTGCTTCCTGGCATCTTCAACATGTGTGTGCCTTTGACCTTTTCTCTGCAATGACTTTCCCCTTCTGCTCCCACTTCTCCCCACCCTAGTCTCCTCCTGTTACCCACTTGAAATTCCAGAGAGGGAACTGCACTGGCTCAGCGGATTGTACACATCATGCTGTACTTTTTTACGATGCATGGACCACATGAGATGCCCCATCAGCTGTGGCCTGGGAAGGCAGAATCACTTAGTCAGTCCTGCTCATCAAGCAGCTGGGCCAGGACTTCCCTCCCGTAAGGTCAGAAATTCGCTTGAAAATCACACCTATATTTAATCTTCCATACACAGTGCTCTTTTTAAGCTTTTCTCTGATTTCTCAGACTTTCTCAGAAGTCCTCCCAGATAAACCTGACAACTCTTTTGTTTTTGCTGTACCTGGTACCCTGCAGTGGGAAGACATGCGGTACTGCGTTATTTAACTTTCCTGTTTCCCCTACAGAGACAGTAACCTTAAACTATTCACCTGTATAGTGTCAGCGTTCAACAACTTGCTTAGTATATAGTAGATATATAGAATGTTTGTTGAATAAATGAATGCAGAAAATTTATGAATAGCCCATCACTTTAAATTAGTACGTAAAGATGGGTTAATAGAGCTTTATATGGCTTTTAAAAGGAAGTATTAGTTGATTTATTAAGGTAGACAGACCATAAATGAGATGAGTGCTTGAATTTGATTATGAAAAAGTATTTTTAATGCAGACACTCCCTCCTGTATATCAACTACCTGCTACATTTTAATTACACAAGTCAGGAGTGTGAAATAGACAAGAAGCAGGAGAAATCATCCTAGTTCACATACAGATTTGCTCAGGAAATGGGAGAAAATGATATTACTGGCTTTAGTTGTATCTTTCACTTAACATTGTTAATGAATGTATTTTGAATAGCAATTGCTTCAGCTCTGATGCCAGTGTCACTTGAGAACTTGGAAAGGCTTTTTATATTGAGAACACTGTGTTTCCGTCTCTCAGGGCTCTGTCTCTGGAGGTTACTTTTTCATCCATTAGCTCAAATTCATCAAGCTGAAAAATGACCACAGTGTTATTTTTAAGGCGGCATGAACATTGTAATGCAGAAAAACACAGGACAAAAATCAACTCTGTTCCATGAAAGTCCTGGGATATGGCTCTGTCATGTCCTATTTCATTTGAAACTTACTGTGTTTTATACCTTTTGCAACAATGCAAATCCTCAAGGATGAGTTTAATCCTTGTAATTACTGCAAAACGCTATAAAACAAGCTTGTTACAAATTTGTGCAATTTATTGGGTGCTTTTGCTACAGTTGGATTTGGTATTTCTTAAGCACATTGTGCAGCACTGTGGTTTTTCTGGTCATTAAAGATTATAATGAAGAAAATCCTGTACTTTAATAGAGTATAATTTACTAAGAAGAAAAAACATGTGAAATTTTAATAAGTTCCCCTAAGTGACAGAATTTTT
Source organism: Capricornis sumatraensis (assembly GCF_032405125.1). NCBI lineage: Eukaryota > Metazoa > Chordata > Mammalia > Artiodactyla > Bovidae > Capricornis > Capricornis sumatraensis. Next base: position 67,209,919 of record NC_091077.1, read on the forward strand.
AAGGGAGTGTGAAAGAAGAAATTAGTCGAAGGTGGAAGGCCCTGGAAGGCTCCTTAGGTTGAGGCTTAAAGGGTAGAGAAGGACCTTTTGAATGGTGTTGAAAGCAGAGATAGCGCTGTGACTGAAGCCTGAATGCACGGATGTTAAACGCGGGTCACCTCAGATACTGTAGTTCCTTCAAGTGTTGAGAGACCAGGCCTCTGGAGAGAGGAGTGGGTGGGGAAAGAGGCAAGCAGGTGCTGATGCTAGTCAAGTTCAACAGGATGCAAATTATAGATACTCTTGGGAGGTCAAACTGGGAAACTTGAGTTCCAATTATAAACAAATCACTATGCAACATATTATTTGGATAATATGTCTGACCTTTCCCACTTATTATCCCTTCATACACTCAAAATTCACTTTGTTTGTGATTCTAGAATTGAGAAAAAGAATGTCAGAAAAATCTCTCTGGATTTCTGTCTTCTTCCATCACATATAGCTGCTCACAGAAGGAACTTTTAGTTCTTTTTTGGTCATGCAGCTGTGAACTCTGAATGACTCTCAGAAATCAGAAATTGCAACCACATTATGGGGATCTCTCCACTCTTACTGAGACATTAAGCAATCATAGGAGAGAAGTTCTGAATCTCAAGAGGGATCAGTTCACCACTGTGAACTCAGAGACCAATCCTTCCACTGAAGAAAGGTTACTCAGAGCTTCCCCAGTGGCTTGGTGGTCAAGAATTTAGTTGCAATGCAGGAGATACGGATATGTGAGTTCGATCCCTAGGTCAGGAAGATCCCCTGGAGGAGGAAATGGCAACTCACTACCATAATCTTGCCCAGAAAATCTCACGGACAGAGGAGCCTGGTGGGATGCAGTCCGTGGGGTCACAAAAGAGTCAGACACAACTGAGAGAGTAGACAATAGCAACAAGAAAGAGACACAGCAGTAAATATGAAGTTTCAGGTCACTTGGACTGTTTGTGTCACTAGTTAGAATCTCTAACCTCAGAATGGCTTTGAAAATACTTTGTCTCAAATTGCATTGTCCCATATGGTATTAAAATTAAGTCACAGGAAAAATTCAGTTCCTGAGTCATGTGACCTACATTTCACATAAGTTAATAGCTACATGGAGTGAGTAGCCACCATCCTCACCAGAAAGAAAGAAAAGAAGGAAATTGAAGCCGCTTAGTTATGTCCAACTCTTTGCAACCCCATGGACTGTATCCTGCCAGGTTCCTCTGTCCATAGGATTTTCCAGGCAAGAATACTGGAGTGGATTGCCATTCCCTTCTCCAGGGGATCTTCCCAACCCAGGGATTGAACCAAGGTCTCCTGCTCTGCAGGCAGACTACATTCTGAGCCATCAGGGAAGCGAGCCATCCTCACCAGAGCAGATAGAAAACATTTCCACTAATGCAGGAAGGTCTCTGTTACAAAACAGGTCTAAAATCTGTGGGCCTACTTTTCAGACAGCTCGGAGAGCATGTGAAGTGAACATGGAAACAGATTTTTCATTTCCTTCCATATAACAATTGGTGCCTTTACTTTCTGTGCCCTAGACAGGTTTTAAGGCCTGGCATGCTCAGTTGTGTCCAACTCTTTGCCACCCTTTGGACTGTAGCCCACTAGGCTCCTTCCTCTATCCATGGGATTTCCCAGGCAAGAATACTGGAGTGAGTTGCCATTTCCCTCTGCAGGGCATCTTACCTACCAAGGCCTGGAGTCATAGGCTTAAGGTAGGAAAGTAAACAAACAAAACCCTCAATTTAACAGAAGGTAGGGAAGCAAGGCTTCCCTGGTGCGTCAGCTGGTCAAGAATTTGCTTGCAATGCAGGAGACCATTGTTCAATCCCTGGGTCAGGAAGATCCCCTGGAGAAGGAAATGGCAGAGCCCTGAGCAAAATAAATGATTGTTCTTGTATTCAGCCACTAAGTTTTGGGGTGGTTTCCTGCATAACAATAAATAAGACACTAATTATTCATTTAATAATGGAATGCGTTAAGGTTAAAGATTAAAAAAAATAACAGTGCATTAGAAATATTTCCTGGCATTGAGCATCTTGGATTTTCCTCTAAATATAGTGGGAGCACACACAAACACATACACTTTCAGAGGAGAAAGTGACTCAGTCTCTCTCATTCTGACTGACAATATGGGAGGATCCCTTAATTAGAAATTATATGAGCTACAGTAGACCATATATATCATTTGGTCAAACTCCATATTCTACAGGTTCAGAAAGTAAGACTCAAAAGTGGTCCCAGTGACTCCCCCACACCATACAGCTCTTTACCCACAAAAGGTCCTATATCCCAGTCTCACTACCTATCCAATCAGCAATACTGAAAGGAGGGGGGTAGCAGAGATTGGGTGTGAGGAAAAGGAGCAAGCTGCTATAAATGTAGTTATTTGGGGCATCTGAGGGGTAGACCTCAGTGGGAACTTCAGTCTGGCCTCTGATGTCTAGGGCTTTAGCTGAGAAGCCTCCATGACAGGTGTTGATTCTACAGTTCAGACTGTAACCATCTGGAGGTGTGCTTATATGTGTGGGCAATTGATGCTGACTGTGAGCCGGAACCTCTGTAAGCCAGATCACCTACACATGGCCCCTCCATGTAGGCTCATGTGGGCTTCCTGTCCTCATGGTAGTTGGGTTCCAGGGTGTGTTTCCCACTTATACGAGATAGAAGTGCCTAATGCTGTTATGACCTAGGCTCAGAAGTCAGGTAGCATCACTACTTCACTCTGTTTGTGAAGGCAGATACAAAATCCTGCCAGAATTCAAGAGGAAGGCACAGAGAATCCCCTCTACATGCGGGAGTTTGCAAGGTTCTAGAGGAACTTACAGGATGGGAAATTGTTGTGGATTGAATACACACATACACACACAGAAGTCGCTCAGTCATGTCTGACTCTTTACGACCCCTGGATTGTAGCCCACAAGGCTCCTCAGTCCATGGGATTTTCCAGGCATGAATACTGGAGTGGGTATCCTCTAAAACACAGGTCATCATCTTAATCCCTGGAACTTTGTATTACCTTATTTAGTCTTATCTAGATTAAGGATCTTGAGATGATTTCTACTCGGACCCCAAACCCAGTGGCAGTCTTCTTCATAAGAGTAAGGCAGAGAAAGATTTGACACGGACAGAAGAGAAGCAGACTGCATGGCCAGAGAGGCAGGGTTTGGGGTGACGACACTGCAACAGATGCCCACAGACTCTGCAAGACGGAAAAGGCAAGGAAGGGATTCCTCTCTAGAGCCTCAAGGGGCAGTGGAGCCCAGCTGACACCTTGATTTCAAACTTCTGGCCTCCAGAAATATTACAGAATGAATGTCTTTTGTTTTAACCTGTCAATTTGTGATCATTTGTATGGTGGCTGTAGGAGATAGGGTTCTGGCTACCTTTGGAAAGTACAGATGGTCCCAAAATTAGGATGGTTTGAATTATGATTTTTCAACTTCATGTTGCAAGAGTTGTGTGAATAAAGTAGATCCAGTTTTAAGTTGTAATTCTTTCCCAAGCTAGAGATGGGTGGTATGGTCCTGTCTCTGGGGTGCAGCAGCTTCCAGCTCCCAGTCAGCCACACCCTCACAAGGATAAATGTGACCTTGGATAAATGTCACACTGTGACCTACTCTCCTCTTCCCTTTTAGTGAAGCATCTAGTAAGTTACATGATGTATCCTATACTCTATTATAAAGTAGGTCTTGGGTTAGATGATTGTGCCCCACTGTAGGCTGCTGTCAATGTTCTGAGCATGTTTAAGGTTGGAGAGCCTAAGCTGTGGTGTTCAGTAGATTATGCATATTAATTGTATCTTGTATCATTTTTTTAAAGGCTTAAACCAACATATACATATATATTGGCCATGCAGTGGTGGCCATGTGGGATCCTAGTTCCCCAGCCAGGGATCGAGTCTACATTCCCTGCACTGAAAGTCAGTATCTTAACCACTGGATCACCAGGGAAGTCCCAAATGCATTTTTGACTTATCTTATTTGCAACAGAAAGTGAGCTTTTCAAAATTTGACCCTATTGTAAGTCCAGGAAGAGCTGTACAGTCTGGCACACCACCACCACCAAGAACAACTGCCATTAGCTATCACACACCACACCTTGCATTGAGCACAGTGCTAGGGGCCTGCCTGAGTTCTCTCTTTTTTCCTTGCAGTGACACTGTGAGGGGTCTGCTATTATCTACCCTTCATCTACAAGAAAACTAAAGCTCAGAGCTTGCTTAACCTGCTTTCTTACCACCTTTTCCAGCTAGGAAGTAATAGTAATAGTTTGTATGTCTATTACATACTACATATACAAGGGCAGACTGTCTGTACATATACATATATCTGTGCAAGTAAGTTGAACTTCAAAGTTTATGCTTTTAACTTTTTCAGAAATGTTTGCTGTCAAAAAATAGATATAACTAGTAATGTGTTTACTGGCAGAACCTTCAGTGGCCCTGATGGTCACGATTGTATCTAGGAGCAATAAAGAGTGCACATTTTAAAGTTACTTCAAAACTGGCTCAGTCATTGACTACTTCAGACAGTTTTAGCTTCAGGAATATTTTAAGGAGTCGCTAGCTACAGAACCAGTACCTGTGTTATAAGAATCATGGTTTAGTTACCTTTTGGATTACTTTTCTGCCTTCACTAAGCCACATGTGAATCATCTAAATTGATAAGGAGTTGCTTTGTTAAAAACAGAGTTAAAAAATAGAAAAAATTCTCAGGAGTGTAGGCTTTATATTTAATGGTGAAACCTTCTAACTGGAATACCTGTATGGCTGAAAGTATGCATATATGCCAGCTTTTAATTATTGGTCAGCTTTATTAAGTGTAAAAACTGAGCATCTCATAACACTTGGTTTGCTAATAGTAGATGCTGTATTGGTACAGGATGAGTTAGTGAGTGGAACTTGAGGACAATTTAAGCCTTTTTCAGTGGAAAACAATAGAGCACTGCACCATTTCATAGCCACTTACTAAGGACCAAATGTGATGGACTCCCAGTGTGTTGCTACACACACACACACACACACAGACGCGCGCACACACACACACGCACACGCACACACACAAACGCACACACACACACAGGTTTAAAAAATCCATAAAATTGTTACTATTACAATTTCATGTAATAGTCATCACAGTATTTCAGCAAGTGTTTTCAAGTGACTACTACTTACCAAGGGACACAGTAAGAGAAACAGAGCTCCAGTCAATCCTCGTAACCACTGGTACGTTTGTAAAAGTTCTTGACTCCTTAGAACATTGGTCCATGTTTGCTGCATTACCTGGGTCTCTACCAGCATCCCATGGGAGAGACATAGCAGGGATAATGTAATTTTACCCTTTTATTTATCTATTTACTTTACAATATTGTATTGGTTTTGCCATACACTGACATGAATCCACCATGGGTGTACACATGTTCCCCGTCCTGAACCCCCCTCCCACCTTCCTCCCCATCCCATCCCTCTGGGTCATCCCAGTGCACCAGCCCCGAGCATCCTGTATCATGCACTGAACCTGGACTGGGGTTTCGTTTCACATGTGATAATTTACACATTTCAATGCCATTCTCCCATATCATTCTGATCGCCCTCTCCCACAGAGTCCGAAAGACTGCTCTATACATCTGTGTCTCTTTTGCTGTCTCACATACAGGGTTACCGTTACCATCTTTCTAAATTCCATATATATGCGTTAGTATACTGTATTGGTGTTTTTCTTTCTGGCTTACTTCACTCTGAATAATAGACTCCAGCTTCATCCACCTCATTAGAACTGATGAAGGGGCAACTAGGGATCAGTGATCTGCTTAAGGTCTCAGGCCTAATAACTACTACAATCAGCCTTCCAACTTTAGAATAAACAAGAATGAACAGTGAGTTGTAGAGCTTTGCCTTTTGCAAACTCAGGCAAGTCTTGAGTCAGTGTCTGTGGAATGTTTGGTAAAAGACTCGACAAATTCTCATTCCTTAGTTAGCCATTGTATCTGGGTTGGCCAGTGGCAGGGAGTTTTGATCATTAATGCGCTGTCTGTAGTTGTCCATGTTAAGTAAGCTTGTTTTCTCTCTCTGAAATTTCTCTTAATTCTAAGTTAAAAAAAAAAAAAAATAGCGCTCTTCCTAAAAGCCAAAGATAGAAGGAAATGATCCTTTGGGTCACTCGGTTGGTCACTCATTGACTTAAACCAACTTTATGTCATACATAGTTGGTTGCTGATTTGGAAGTGAATGCTTTTTGGTTCACATGAGCAAATTTTTATTTTCTTAATTGAAACCTGCCTTGCAGTTCTTGGCAAGGAGGTTTCCATGAGAGCAGAGATAATTTGCATCTTGTTCATTCACTGGTGGAGAATTTCTGATTTTTGTGATTTTCTTTGAAATATAATTCCCAGGTCCCAATTAAGTGACTGGTTTCTATTTGAAATCTTCAACTCTACGAATCTCTTGTCAGTCTTAGTTACCAACTGTGACAACCTAATGAATAAGTAACATTTATTCAACAAATGTTTATTGAACTCTTCCTGTGGGCGAAGCACTGTACTAGGTTCTGGAGGTACAACAGTGAACAGAAGTAAATGGTGGCCTTCCTCAGAGAGAGTTTGCTGTCTAACAGGAGAGACTTAATCATATGATCGAACAAATAAATGTAGAAATGCCACCAGAATGAGTGGATGCTGCAAGAATGTACAGAGGGGATGAAAGTGAAAGTGAAGTCACTCAGTCGTGGCCGACTCTTTGTGACCCCATGAACTGTAGCCTGCCAGGCTCCTCCATCTATGGGATTTTCCAGGCAAGAATACTGGAGTAGGTTGCCATTTCCTTCTCCAGGAGATCTTCCCAACCCAGGGCTTGAACCCAGGTCTCCCACATTGTAGGCAGATGCTTTACTAATCAAGGAGGAGAGGTTTCCAAGACAAGACGATTGTATAAATGCTAAAAATGAAATTGAAGAGTGGAGTAAGAGGTGATGGCAATCTAGTATGTGGATCTCATGAACATCTGATACAGTGGTCTCCACTGGGAGAGGAGCTGGGCAGTGGGGAGAGGTGGGATGATGAGGCGGATGGGAGAGGACAGTGGAAGGTGACTTTGCCTTTCTGTACTATTTTCTAGTGACATTTTGCAAGGAGAATGTATTTAGGTAATACTTGTGAGATTCAAAAAAGTAAAGATAATGAGCTAAAATGAAAAAGAGAAGAAAATCATAAAAAAGAAGCAAGAATGTGTCATTTGCTTTCTTTAAGGACCACTTGGCTACATTGTGGTTGAATTGGGGACCTCATCTGTAAGGATAGATAAGGACTGTAATTCCTCACACTTAATATAAATACTTTCTGTATTAGAAAAAGGGAGGGTATTTTGAACAAGTCTTTTGCGTTTTTCATTGCTACAAACAGAATCTGGCCACTCATAGGTGCGTTAACTCCTGTATTTGCATATAGATTATTGTCATCAGTAGGGTGACTTGTACTGAGAGCTTATTCTGTGCTGGGCGTGATACTGAGCACTTCACATGGGGTATATTACTTCATCCCTAGAAGACGGGTCCTTTAACTCTCTCCCTTTTCCAAATGAGTGAACCGAGGCTTCGAAGAGTGGTCAAGTTATTCTTCACCTGGTTTCAATAAATGACAGAGCTGGGATATGAAGGGAAACATGAGCCCCAAACTCCTAACTACTGCATCGTACCCCCTTCCTTGGTACTCTCCAGGGGGTAGTCTAAGAGTGGGACAGCTCAAGAGTCAGCAGTAAGGCCTCATAAAAGAGCCCTTGACATGTGTGTGTGTCAGCAGTATATATACTGCTAATGGTCTGCAGTATACCCACTCTGATTTCAGAACCTTCTAAGTGTCCACACATTCAGATGAATACTTCTTACTCCCACCTGACAGTATGCTTCCTACACAGTATATTGAGAAATTCTCTTTGGTGTTCTCTAATGGACCTTATTCCCTTGTTTCGTATTGTACAAATCACTTACTGAGCTTTAAGAGGTTCAGAGGCCTCACATCAGCAGACTTAAATATGTAGGAGTAAATCCTTCCAGTCTAGACTGCTGGATCATGCTGTCATTGTCCAGAGTTGGTATGAAGTCAGGCTGCCAACTGATGCTTTGGAAGGATCCTGATGTGTGAAAAATATGATTTTAGAGAAGTGGGAGTTGTGGTTTACAGGATCTTGAGAAAACAGACCTGGGTTGAAACCTCAGCTCTGCTGCTGGTGAGCCAGGTGATTGATATTGGACAAGAAGCTTAACTTTGAGCTTCACTTTACTTGTTTGTAGTAATGCATTTCAGGAGTTGTGTTAAAGATTGGAGTGAACCAGAACACAGAGTGTTGTAGATACCCAGTGAATGCTTATTATTATTATTATTGTCAACTGGGACACTTAGAGAAGTGCCTTATAAAGAGGAAAAGAGGATTCAATTGCAGAAATTCAGCACAGATTTATAAGCTCACTTGTAAAGAAATGACTAATGGAGTCTTAAAAGCATATTTAACTTGGGTGTGGCTGAAAAATCATCTATGCTACGAGAATTACAGTCACTCCAGGGCTTTTTCTGAATGCATTGTTGCTGACTGAACTTGAAACAGAACTGTGTGAAACACAAGAATGAGAATGAGAAGCAAACTACTTAATAAACAAAATATGAATTCTGATATGTCCTCTGAAAGATATGGCACTGCATAATTGGGCATGGCTTGCTGCAGACACACATCAGCGTGTGTCTCTGGAGAAGTGAAGTTTAGAACAAGCCCGAAGAATGGGTTGTGACAGCCGAGAAGAACTGAGGGGGATTCTAGACATAGGGAGAGACAAGTTCAAAGCCGTAGATGGGGAGAAGGCACGGAGTAGTCAGCCCCCTATGGAGGTATGAAGAGAAAAAAGGGAACGTACTTGCACTTGGGCGCCTGCTCTGCCCTGTGTCTTTTACGAGAAGCTTTTAACAGCTTGTTCCTGATTTGTATGATTTGATGCTTACTTCAGGTGGTTCAAAGGTCTCACCCTTGTGGAAGTCCTATGCCTGTAGCTTGGCTATTCAATGCCAATATCCCTATCTGCCAGGAAGATTGATTGTCCAAACGTCCTATAAATATTGGTGATGGTTTGACAGCTGCTAACATCGTTGGCTAGCTTCTGAGGTGGCACCATCATAGAAGACTTTTCAGTAAGGGGCACATTGGAGAGGAATTTATGAATATACATTTCGTTTGGTTTATTGCAGAGTCCATAGTCCACAAGTATTGTAAATGGGCTCCACTCTCTAATCAGGGAATTATAGCAATCTATTAATTGCCATTTCTGATTATTTGCATTTAATTAAGGGATACTCTTGAGAAAATGAAGGACAGCATAACCTCAAACTATAGCTTTACATCTTGCATAATTGACTATAATTTCTGTCTTTAGAGCTTTCCTAAACTGTTTATTTCTCAGATGGTTCCTAAAAACTATGATTTTACCTCTTTCCTTTCAGTGGATGACCAGGGGTTTCTCATAAAAGCTTACATGGTTTAGTTTTCTCAACTAAATTAAAGCTTAATTAGCCCAAAATCCAGATCTGTAATGTGTTTATAAAACTTATACAAGCATAATTAATTTCACTTAATTGCATAAATAGCTTTCCCATGCAAATAGTCATCTTTTCTCTGCTGACCTCTAAATGTCAGCTTTCAGGTTATCTGTGTTTCTGGCCATCCCTGGTAATGTGAAATCAACTTGCATAATTCTAAAAATATTACTCTTTCCTTTGATTTATGACTTTTATCATGGAAGTCAGTGATTACCTCGGCAACCCATGTTTCATGTTTTGAAAGTGTAATGAAAAAAGCGTACTAGAATAGCATTGCTTTTGTTTTGATGTAAACCCAGAAGAAAAATTAGATAAATGATTCTGATACATTCTCCTAAGCCCACTGCTTCTCAGAAAGTTACCTAGGCTTTTTTAGTTTATTTGAATGACAGTTCAAATTACATTGATCAGCGGCATGTCAAAAAGAGTAGCTTTTTTTTTTAATCTCCTGATATTTCCAGGATTTCTCTTCCAGAGAAGAGTGATGACTTTACCATACACTGAGAGTGATTCTCTTGCCACAGAAGCTGTTCCCTTTGCAGAAGTCTTTAGAAAGCCATTTGTAATATTAAGAAATTATTCTGTAAAAACATACCTTCTCAGTTGACTGGAAATTAAACTTACTTATAGTTTCCTCATTATTTCCTTAAAAAGTCTTGCCTATACATTGAGGATGTTGCAGTTCTCCCCTTTTCTCTCTGTTCATTTTCTATAAGGGTGTGGTTATTGCTTTTGGAGCTCTTTTAGAAGGCCCAGAAGCTTGTTTCCTAGAAGCACCAAGCAAAACTCACCATCTGTCTCACTGGCCCGAATGGTGTCACATGCCCATCTCTGGACCAGTAGTGCTGGCCAGGGAGCATGATTATCGTCATTGGCTTGGACATGAATCACAAGTCCCACGCTGAGCACACAAGGCCTGTGCAGGGAGGTAAGAAAGCAGAATAAAAATGAAGGTCATCCCAAGTGAAGTGATGAGGATGGTTGGAAGGCATCACAGGTTCATCTCATGGTGCTGAATTTACTGCATTTTTCTGCAATGATAAGAGCAGAAGCCCCAGAAGCCTCTTGACTTTAGAGCGACTTTTGCTTCAAGATGGTCAGTGTATGTGGATTTTGAATCTGAAAAGTGTTCTTCCTGCTGTATTTCTCTAAGGTTCATTAACAACCAGTATCATAGAGCCAATTCAAAAGGAACATGTTTTCAGTGACTATCTCCTTATTAGCTTCAGGGCTACATTTTTTAAAATGCATAATGAAATCCATGGAATATTTCAAAAGAATGTGGCACTTTGCAAAATTGGTTTTGGGGATGTGCATGGCTTAGAGTTGGAATGAAAAGTGTATGGTGATTGCATGAATTGAAAAACCTTTGGTCCATCTCTTGGCTGCAGCTAGCCGTAAGCATTTGAAAAGAGAAATCTAGATTGTGCATAACTTTCAAAGGATCTGTAAAGATTCAGTATCTTCTTAGTCTTGTACACAGACTCTAGGAAGGTCATTTTCCCCTATATGTGTGAAGACAGCCTTCCTACCTTTGTAGAAGTTTTGCTCATTTCAGAGGATAAGAAATGGGAAGTGGCTATTGTTAGTGACAGGACAGTGCTTCAAGAATAATGAGAGTCACTGTTCCTTCTCCCTAAGGATTGGTAGAGCAAAAGTATACACATAATTGGTAGCTTTTCTAAATAGCAATCATTATCATTTTATTTCCAGAGCCAAGTGGAGTCTCATCATTATTAAAGTCAGGGCACTTGAGGTATGGTCTGGGCTTTGTTACAAGCTCTCAGACTTTGGGTACACTACTTGTCCCCTCTGGGCATCCTGGTACATGCTGATAAATGGAGAGGCTCAAAAACACATAGAGCCAAGTTATATCTCAGGTAGTTTTTATCTTTGAAGCTGTAAACATCTGGAAGGGGGAAATGGAGAAAAGGGACTCGAGGTTTTAAAAATTGTGTCTTCCTTAGCCTCTCTTAATGATGTACATAAAATCTCTAAGATAAAACAGAAAATGAGAAATTATTCCATCATCAAACTAGGAATGACAGTCAATCTCTCATCAAACTCTTAGAGTAATTTTCATGAACCTTTAAGGTTTATGGAATTGCATCTTCGGTAGGCTGCAGTCCATAGGGTCGCTAACAGTCAGACATGACTGAGCGACTTCACTTTCACTTTTCACTTTCATGCACTGGAGAAGGAAATGGCAACCCACTCCAGTGTTCTTGCCTGGAGAATCCCAGGGATGGGGAGCCTGGTGGGCTGCTGTCTATGGGGTCGCACGAGCCTGGTGGGCTGCTGTCTATGGGGTCGCACAGAATCCGACACGACTGAAGCGACTTAGCAGCAGCAGCAGTACAATTAAAGATACTATGTATCCAGCCATCAGAAATACAGAATCCTCCCCTTTTAGAAGTTTCTTTCAGTTCAGTTCAGTTCAGTCGCTCAGTCACGTCCGACTATTTGCAACCCCATGAACCGCAGCACGCCTGACCTCCCTGTCCATCAACAACTCCCGGAGTTCACCCAAACTCACGTCGATTGAGTCCATGATGCCATCCAACCATCTCATCCTCTGTCGTCCCCTTCTCCTCCTGCCCTCAGACTTTACCAGCATCAAACTTTACCCAGGTCTTTTCAAATGAATCAGCTCTTCACATCAGGTGGCAAAAGGATTGGAGCTTCAGCTTCAACATCAGTGAACACACCAAGACTGATCTCCTTTAGGATGGACTGGTTGGATCTCCTTGCAGTCCAAGGGACTCTCAAGAGTTTTCTCCAACACCACAGTTCAAAAGCATCAATTCTTCAGTGCTCAGCTTTCTTTATAGTCCAAATCTCACATCCATACATGACTACTGGAAAAACCATAGCCTTGACTAGACAGACCTTTGTTGACAAATTAATGTTTCTGCTTTTTAATATGCTGTCTAGGTTGGTCATAACTTTTCTTCCAAGGAGTAAGCATCTTTTAATTTCTTGCCTGCAGTCACCATCTGCAGTGATTTTGGAGCGCCCAAAAATAAAGTCTGACCCCGCTTCCACTGTTTCCCCATCTATTTCTCATGAAGTGATGGGACCAGATGCCATGATCTTCGTTTTCTGAATGTTGAGCTTTAAGCCAACTTTTTCACTCTCCTCTTTCACTTTCATCAAGGGGCTCCTTAGTTCTTCTTCACTTTCTGCCATAAGCATGGTGTCATCTGCATATCTGACGTTATTGATATTTCTCCCAGCAATCTTGATTCCAGATTGTGCTTCCTCCAGCCCAGAGCTTCTCATGATGTACTCTGCATATAAGTTAAATAAGCAGGGTGACAGTATGCAGCCTTGACATGCTCCTTTTCCTATTTGGAACCAGTCTGTTGTTCCATGTCCATTTCTAACTGTTGCTTCCTGACCTGCATACAGGAAATATTGCCTTTTCATACTGCTCATGGGGTTCTCAAGTCAAGAATACTGAAGTGGTTTGCCATTTCATTCTCCAGTGGACCACGTTCTGTCAGACCTCTCCACCATGACCCGTCTGTCTTGGGTGGCCCCACAATGGCATGGCTTAGGTTCATTGAGTTAGACAAGGCTGTGGTCCATGTGATCAGATTGGCTAGTTGTCTGTGATTGTGGTTTCAGTCTGTCTGCCCTCTAATGCCTTCTCTTTGCCTCTACCATCTTACCTTTGATTTCTCTTACCTTGGTTGTGGGATATCTCTTCACTGCTGCTCCAGCAAAATGCAGCCACTGCCACTTACCTTGGATGTGGGGTATCTCCTCTCAGCCGCTGCTCCTGACCTTGGACATGGGGTATCTCCTGTGCCGCCAAGCTGAAGTTTCTTAGGAGATGCTTTGACTTTGACTTGTATTTGGGCCCTGAATGCAAAATCTAGTATCAGTAGCAGCTGGGAAGATGAACATTTCCTCTTATTTTCTTTGTGGTTGCCATTTTCAGTCAAACTGTTCTTCAGTTCTCTAACCCATGGGTCCCCATGGTAGCAGTACCAGTCCACGGCCTGTAAGGAAATGGGCCACACAGCAGGAGGTGAGCAGTGAACAAGTGAGTGAAACTTCATCTGCCAACCCTCATTGCTCTCCATCGATTGCATTACCACCTGAGCCATCCCCCCCCCCATCCATGGAAAATTCATCTTTCACAATATCAGTCCCTGTTGCTGAAAAGGCCGGGGACTACTAGTCTAACCGCACAGGGAAAACACATACACATTTACACACACATGCACCCCACTCCAGTACTTTTGCCTGGAAAATCCCATGGATGGAGAAGCCTGGTGGGCTGCAGTCCATGGGGTTGCGAAGAGTCGGAGACAACTGAGCGACTTCGCTTTCACTTTTCACTTTCATGCATTGGAGAAGGAAATGGCAATCCACTCCAGTGTTCTTGCCTGGAGAATCCCAGGGATGGGGGAGTCTGGTGGGCTGCCATCTCTGGGGTCACACAGAGTCGGACACGACTGAAGTGACTTAGCAGCAGCAGCAGCATGTACAGAAAACACAAATGGATACATATAAGCACAAATACACATATGTAGACAAGCATGCATAATACACATATTTGTGCATACCCATACACATACATGGCTCAAGTGCTTAAGAATCTGCCTGCAGTGCAGGAGACACAGGTTCAAATCCTGGGTCAGGAAGCTCCCCTGGAGGATTGGAAATGGCAACCCGCTCCAGTATGCTTGCCTGGAAAATCCCATGGACAGAAGAGCCTGGCAGGCTACAGTCCATCGGGTTGCAGAAGGTCAGACATGACTGAACACACATGCACTTGTACATGCATGCATATGCATGTACACACACACATAGGCATGCAATTATATATATACACACACATTTATGCATAAAGCTAGATACAAACTAGTGAGAGGCCACAGTCCCCCAAAACAACTGCCAGAATTAGGAAAAAGCCAAGGCATCATGTGTTTTGGGAGATGCAGTTCCCATGTAGAAATCTCTTTAAGCAAGAGAAAGCACAAGGATTCGTGAGTGACCAAGCAAACTGAAAGGTGTCCTTCCTGAATTCCTTCTGTTCAGAGTGTGAGAGATGAGAGCCTTGCTGATACCTAAACAGAGTTCAAGCTGTGGATGTGAGAGGGACGTTCAGTCAGTGTCCATGGGGACAGAGGGTACACCCAGGAGCAGCATCGCACCCGCATAGGTCCTTCCCCTTTGAGTAGATGAAGCAGTGTGGAGCCCATGTGGGTGGCAACCACATGATAAGGAGCAGGAACATCATCTTGAAGACACGAGGAAAAGCATCCTGCTGTGAATGATGTATTTACAAATCACAAAAAGGTTGAGAAACCTGAGGGACCGGTAGTGGTGAAATGGGGAAAGGTCATTGTGATTTCTCAGTGGCAGAAGAATGGAAATGTGTAAGGACAAGTCAGAAGAGACAAAAAGGTCATAGAATCAAGGAAAATGACAAGGGACATTGTAAGAGAACCAAAAGCCAATAATGAAGTTAAAACCCACTACAGACTCAGCAAAGGATTCATACTGAGAAAAAGCCAAGTGAAGAATCAAAAGGAAGTGCTTTCCTCGAACAAATAAGGGAAAAAGTGACAAATTCTAAGAAAATAAAGATGATTGCATAGTGACTAGAGAATGAGTTACACAATTTTTTTTTCCAAAATCTGTAGAAATTCCCAAGGAACAGATGGTAACAAAGACTAACATATCAAAGACATAATCTAGGAATGTTTTTCTGAGCTAGCCATATTTAAAGGTTTCATTGAGAGCCAGATAAAGTAATAGACAACTGCATCTAAGTCCATCCTGGCAAAACAGGTTTTTCCAGTGTAAAAACAGAAAAAATTTACAGAAAAACAGAACTTGTACTAATCAAAGTATTCTCTTGTAAAGTAAAGCAGAAAACAATGGAATATCTACATATTTTCAAAGGGAAATATGAATCCCAAGAATGTATAGTCAGATGAGTTGTTTATCTTAGAGGACCTGAGAGGCTTTCTGACTAGTTCAAGCCTCACAAAACATACTTTCTATCTTCTCTGTTTGATCTAGCCAACTAAAACTAAATACAAATGAAAAAACCCCAAATGAGAGAGTTGTGATATAAAATAACTGCTGAGTAAGCCTTAAAACCACTTACAGGTGAAATATTTCTAATTTTTTTTCTGGAAATTATAAAATACAATTATAAGCAAAAAATGTAAAATATTTTTAAAAATCCCTAAAATCATGTATCCAAGATCCATATATATCCTTGTGGATCCACAAGGACCCACAAGCAGTAAATAGGGCATGCAGAAATGGGGGCAGGAAGATGTAAATTTTGGCAAAATTCTGTATATTAGATAGGCACAATTACAAAAGAAAAAAAAGGCTATTGCTGTCTTGAGACTTCACTTTGACAATCAGTGAAATGTGAACTTAATGTTAAAAACAAACTTAAGGGCACATTTTTTCTAAACCTGCTGGCAAGCGAGGAAGAAATTGTAATTTAAAAATCAGTGACAGAAAGCACTAAACAGACAAGCATGAAGGGTGTTCAGATGAATTTTAAAGACTCAGTCTAATTAAATGCTAGTTCTAACATGGAAACAATCATGTAGCTTCATGGCATATGTGAATATGCAGAACACCATTTAATCATAGAGCTCTGATGAGGGAGGGTCATTTGGACACTCCACACTGCTCCCTCATACGTTGTGGACGATTCCCGCCCTGGATTTGCTGTGCAGCAGCCTTGGTCACTGGTTCTAAGCACAACCAGGCAGGAAGTTAGAGGCAGGCTCGGCCGTGATGGAGCCACCCTGGAGAGAGTGTCTGGTGTGTTCCACTCTGCTATGGTTGCTATTGTAAACTAAACAGTTTCTCATGGTGCCACTTGGACTTGGTGACTCAGCATGAGTGTTGTGCCAGGGATAAATAGCATGTCTTTTCTGAGCAAAGTTTGACCTTCAGAAAGGCCGTGGAATCTGTACCCTTATATAGAAACCATTGTTCTTAGTTCTTTGGGACTTGAAATATTCTTTTTTTTTTAATTTTTTTTTTTTTATTTTTTAGTAAGAAGCTTCTCAAGAAACACTAAGACTCACCTTTACTGACCCAAAACTGGGATTTCCCTTCAGTGGCTTCCACATGAATAGTCTGTACTATATTCTTTATGTAATTATATTTATGATTTTTTGTCTTATTTTCCAATATGAAATGTCTGTTCCAGGGAAAACCTCTCTCCTTAAAAGCATTAGGATAGGCTTCTTTGCTGCTCACAGTAATTTTCTCCTTCTTTTGAGACCTCTGGAGCACCATTTCTTAAAAGGTAGTAACATTTCATCTATCTAAGGCAGTGGGGTGGACCAGATCATTCCCTGGGATATCTTTTAACTCTCAGGCCTGTGTGGGGGGTATGGCTGTGGGTATGAGAGAGGGTTTAGGCTTAAGAAAAGAGAGTATTACCCACTTCATGACAAAGGCTATAAATTAAGATCTCTTTAACCCCACCCCCCAGGGCTTAGAACTGTGAGCCTAGTTGATGTTCCATAGAGGTTTCAATTTGTGACATTTCATTTCCTCATGCCACCTAAGGGTACAGGAATAAATCAAAGATGAAAGTGAGGGGTTTCCTGGTGGCTCAGTGGTGAAAAATCCACATGCCAATGCAGAGACACGGGTTTGATGCCTGATCCAGGAGGATCCCACGTGATGCAGAGCAACAAAGCATATGTACCATAACTAAAAATAAAAATAAAATTTTAAAAAGATGAAACTGAGGACTTTGGATTAGGAGTCAAGAAATCCCATTGGCAGATCTGTATCTAATGTGGCCTAAGGCAGTCCTCTTAGATTCCTCTGGGTTAAATTTCCATTCGTGAAATAAAGGGTTTGAGTTAAATCAGGATTTATGGGCTAGTAGTTGACCAAACTGGCTATCAGAATGTATTATTGGACCTTCAGAGCATCACAAGTTGTTGTTGTTGTGGGAAGCCTTTGGAAGAGGTTTCTGTGCCCTGCTTCCCCACAACCCTCACCACCCCTATCCATACCACTCTTCTGTTTGCATTATGAACCTTTATATTTGAAGGTCATCTGAAAAAAAAAATTGTTTCTAACATTAGCTTTTTTGTTTTACAATATCTGAATAGTCAATGTGCAAAGGCATTTTTAATAGACTTTGGTGGTTAAAAACTATAACCAATACAGTACTGTAAAGTAAAAAAATAAAATTTAAATTAAAAAAAAAAACTGTTTGACTAATTAGAACAGATTGATGTGGGGAAAAAAAGGTCAATCTAGGAAGACACGCCAGATAAATTCCAAATGAGTTTTAAAATGGAAATAGTAAAGTGGAATCCATCTACTTGTTTTCAGGTACCTTCTCTTCATAGTCATTAGTTTGGCCTGAACAACACTAAAATGGTCCTAATGGCCCCAGCTTACAGGTTGTCTAGCTTGGTTAAATTCTTTTCTGCTTTAAATTGTTAATGATTCAACATTTCATGGTTTGAGTCAGGTGCTCTCAGAGGGCGCCTTCCTTAAAGGTCAGTCACACTCCAGAAACCTGCCTCCAAGATTAAGATTGCAGATTCTGCTCAGTGACCTTGGGAGAATAATGATTCATTACAAACAGGACTCAGGAAGTACCACTCTATGGCAGGAGACCCCTCGTTGGCAATGTCAGGAAAAGCAAAGAGGCTGGTGAGACACAGGATTGCTGGGAGAGGCAAGGACAATGAGATTGAGGATGACTTTCGAACAGAGGGATGTGCATTGCTAATGAAGAATGTGGAACATGCCTTGTGTGCTAAACAGAGTTAAGAGGTACCTTGCAAGAAGCCTAAGAAGTAATTATACTTCTTAGTGTTATACTATTATAACAAGGTAATGAATGAGCAAACTGAGGCTTGGAGAGGTGAAGTAACCTGTCTGTCTAAGAGTGCTTTCAGAGTTTGCATAATATTTCATGAAGAGCATATAACTATTCTCTGCACACTGGTGTCTGATGAATGAAGTATGCATTTTAATTCATTTATTATGATGCTGTGACATCTGAAAGTAAGTTTCCAGTAAATGTTGATATGAGAACCTGTTTGTCACCTGCCTGGGATTGTCAATACAAAATCCACATACACATTCCAAGGCTGAAACATACACATACCAAGAGGGAGTACAGGTGGATGCATGATGCTTTTTTTTTTTTTTTTGGACTTCTTAAATAGAGATCATTTTATGACATTAGCAGAAACCAACTAAAGTGAACGGGTAAAGTTTTGTGAACTGACCAAACAAGAGTGATGAGAAATAAGAGTATTAATGTAATCAGCAGACCAGTATACATTTAATAATAATTTGACTCTATTTCCTAAGATTCAGTGGGAGGCCAATAGAGGATTCATTGTATTTTTTTCCTCCAACTTGGAAACAGCAAGCGGAAGGGAAAAAAAAAGATTTTTTTAATGAAATGTGGCTACCAGCTTAGATCTCTATTTTTAACCTATCCTAGTCCCTGAGTGTATTTTTCCCTTATTTAGGAAATCTACAACGACAAATATGTTCAATTCATTTTCTTACCTTTCTGCTAAATACAGAGAACAGTGCCTATATTTCCATGACTAAAGATTATTTTAAGTAGGGTTGAGAATAGTTCCGAACATGGAACAACAGACTGGTTCTAAATCAGGAAAGGAATACATCAAGGCTATATATTGTCACCCTGCTTATTTAATTTACATTTAGAGTACATCATGTGAAATCCCAGGCTGGATAAAGAACAAGCTGGAATCAAGATTACCGGGAGAAATGTTAATAACCACAGATATGCAGATGACACCACCCTTATGGCAGAAACTGAAGAACTAAAGAGCCTCTTGATGAAAGTGAAAGAGGAGAGTGAAAAAATTGGCTTAAAACTCAACATTCAGAAAATTAAGATCATGGTATCCGGTCCCATCACTTAGTGGGAAATAGAAGGGAAAACAATGGAAACAGTGAGAGACTTTATTTTGGGGGGCTCCAAAATCACTGCAGATGGTGATTGCAGCCATGACGTTAAAAGACCCTTGCTCCTTGGAAGAAAAGCTATGAACCTAGATAGTATATTAAAAAGCAGAGACATTACTTTAGTGACAAAGGTCCATCTAGTCAAAGCTATGGTTTTTCCAGTAGTCATGTACGGATATGAGAATTGGACTATAAAGAAAGCTGAGCAATGAAAATTTGCTGCTTTTGAATTGTAGTATTGGAGAAGACTCTTGAGAGTCACCTTGGACTGAAAGAAGATCCAACCAGTCAATCCTAAAGGAAATCCATCCTGAATATTCATTGGAAGGACTGATGCTGAAGCTCCAATACTTTGGTCACCTAAAGCGAAGAACTGACTCATTTGAAAAGACCCTGATGCTGGGAAAGATTGAAGGCCAGAGGAGAAGGGGACAACAGAGAATGAGATGGTTGGATGGGATCACTGACATGATGAACATGAGTTTGAATAAGCTCTGGGAATTGGTGATGGACATGGAAGCCTGGCGTGCTATATAGTCCATGGGGTCGCAGAGTTGAGCACAACTGAGTGACTGAACTCACTGGAGATCAGTTCAAACAGATGGTCTTCTGGTGTTTGGTTTTTATAAAACTAGGTATATATATATATGTATATATATATATATTTTTTTTTTTTACTTAAAATTTTTTAGGATTTTTTTTCCAGTGTAAATTGACTATTATACACTAAAATAGTTTTAGGATAAATGTAGGGAAACACTATTTCTTTCATATTTCTTATAAGAAATGGAAAAGGAGAAGGCCTGGAAGTGTGGGACATTGTTTGGCATGAGTTAAGTTTTCCTCTTGGAACCCATTTGTATGTCCAGGATGAGAGCCACAGACAGGAGAGAAGAAAGATATGAAAGCATCGGGTATGTGACATCCCTGAAGGAAGCAGGGATGTCAGCCTGGAATCAGAATTCCTGTCTCCTCCTTGGTCACCAACACAAGTGCCTCCAGAACCGTTTGCAGTGCTGACTCTGAGTCAGCATTTTGTATCCCCGAGTACTGGGGAAATTGATTTCCTTTTAAATGCTTCTGCTGTCTTTCTTGCCTTCCTCTTCCACTGTTACTTCAACCACTATCATTCAGGCCCTCTTTAGTCTCATCTAATTCCTACTGGCCTCTGCATTTGTGACCTTGCCCAATTAATCCTTCTCATGTGCTATATCGCTTCTCTCCTCAAGTGGCCATCACTTCCTGATTGCCAGCTGTATGAAGACGATATTCCTCTGCCTAACTTGGAAGGCTTGCTAATCGGGCTGCCCCTCCTTTTGTACCCTTAACTTTTCACACCCTCTAGGGAATGTTTTGCCATCCACATAGGGAGATGTATGGTGTTCCTGTGATCTCCATGTCTTTGGGCCCTGTGTTTAGTCTATCATTGACTTTTATGAAGCAAAAGATAAAGGGATGTGTTGACTATTCTTACCTCCCTTTTATTTGTTGAATTTTGACTTTAGGGTAGCCACTGACTAAGGATTCAAGTTATTCTGTGGTGACTGCCAGGTTCATGACCCTATCAGTTTTATATTTCCTTATAAAAATATACTGCCTTTTCTTTCATTCTTTTAGTAACTAGAAAATGAAACAGCTAGTATTAACGATGGGAAGCCAAAGTCTCAAGACTTGTGAGGCAAAACTGGGCATCTATAGATGTGTCGACGATGATGAACTTATATTCTCTACTGGGCCTTCTTTGAGCTTAGGTTAGCTGATTGTTTGAAATTATAATAGAAAAGAAAGAAATTAAAGAACATGGTGAAATGTATTATTAAAGAAAGGAAAAGAAATTCTAGTAGACAGTGTGATTGTCAGAGGAGGTTGTACAAATAGCTAAGGAAAGAAGAGAAGCCAAAGGGAAGGGAGGAAAGGAAAGCTACACCCAACTGAAAGCAGAATTTCAGAGAATAACAAGGAGAGATAAGAAGGCCATCTTAAAGGAATAATGCAGTTCATGCAAGGATGGGCACAATAAAGGACAGAAATGATAAGGACCTAATAAAAGCAGAAGTGATTAAGAAGAGGTGGCAAGAATACACAGAAGAACTATGCAAGAAATGTCTTAATGACCAGGATGACCACGATGGTGTAGTCACTCACCTAGATCAAGACATCCTGGAATGTGAAGTCAAGTGGGCTTTAGAAAGCATTACTGAAAACAAAGCTAGTGGAGGTTATGAAATTCCAGCTGAGCTATTTAAAAACCCTAAATGATAATGCTGTTAAAGCGCTGCACTCAATTTGTGAGCAAATTTGGAAAACTCAGCAGTGGCCATAAGACTGGAAAAGGTCAGTTTTCCTTCCAGTGCCAAAGAATGTTCAAAGTACTATATGATTAAACTTCTTTCACATACTAGGAAGGTAATGCTCAAAATCCTTCAAGCTTGGCTTCAACATTATGTGAACGAAGAATTTCTGGATGCACAAGCTGTTTCCAAGAGGCAGAGGAACCAGAGGCCAAATTTCCAACATTCATTGGATCATGGAGAAAGCAAGAAGATTTAAAAAAAAAAAACAACTTTACATCTGCTTCATTGATTATGCTAAAGTCTTTGACTGTGTGGATCACAACAAACTGGAAAATTCTTAAAGAGACTGGAGTAGCAGATCACCTTACGTGTCTCCTGAGAAACCTATATATGTATTTAAAAGCAACAGTTAGAACTGGACATGAAACAACTGACTGGTTCCAAATTGCGGAAGCAGTATATCAAGACTGTGTATTGCCAACCTGCTTATTCAAATTATATGCAGAGTACATCAATGCAAAATTCTGGGTTGGATGAATCTCAAGCTGGAATCAAGATTGCCAGGAGAAATATCAACAACCTCAGATATGCAGATTATACTACTCTAATGGAAGAAAAATGAAGAGGAACTAAAGAGCCTCTTGGTCAGGGTGAAAGAGGAAAATGAAAAGCTGGCTTGAAACTCAACATTCAGAAAAGGAAGATCATGGCATCTGGTCCCATCACTTCATGGCAAATAAAAGGGGAAAAAGTGGAAGTAGTGACAGATTTATTTTCTTGGGCTCCCAAATCACTGCAGCGGGTGACTACAGGCATGAAATTAAAAAACACTCGCTCCTTGGAAGGAGAGCTATGACAAACCTAGACACCATCTTAAAAAGCCAAGACATCACTTTGTCAACAAATGTCCATATAGTCAAAGCTGTGGTTTTTCTAGTTGTCATGCATGGATGTGAGAATCGGATCATGAAGAAGGCTGAGCACTGAAGAATTGATGCTTTCAAATTGTGATGCTGGAGAGGACTCTTGAGAGTTCTTGGACTGCAAGACCAAACCAGTCAGTCCTAAAGGAAATCCCCCATGAATATTAATTGAAAGAACTAATGCTGAAGCTGAAACTCCAATACTTTGGCCACCTCATGCAAAGAGTCGATTCACTGGAAAAGACCCTGATGCAGGGAACAATTGAAGGCAAAAGGAGAAGGAGGCAGCAGAGGATAAGATGGTTAGATAGCATGAGTAACTCAATGGACATGAGTCTGAGCAAACTGCTGCTGCTGCTGTTGCTAAGTCGCGTCAGGCAGCCCAACAGGCTCCTCTGTCCCTGGGATTCTCCAGGCAAGAATACTGGAGTGGGTTTCCATTGCCTTCTCCAATGCATGAAAGTGAAAAGTGAAAGTGAAGTCGCTCAGTCGTGTCCGACTCTTAGTGACCCCATGGACTGGAGCCTACCAGGCTCCTCCATCCATGGGATCCTCCAGGCAAGAATACTGGAGTGGGTTGCCGTTGCCTTCTCCAAGATGAACCTAGTGGTCTACAATCCATAGAGTCTCAAAGATTTAGACACATTGTGACTAAACAACAGCAACAGTCTTTAAAGGTTGTTCAAAAGATAAGGCATAGTAGGACTTTACATTTTGTAGTGTCTTTATGATATGTTTATCTATTATTTGAATTGCTTGGTTTGCTTTGATAGATCTTTTAATAGTTGTGTCACGCGATGAGGAAAGATGGTCTATAGTTATCAAAAGTGGATCACTTTTAGGACAGTTCTTGTCATCTCCCCACTTCCTGCAGTCCATTAAGAAGCTATTAGTCAGGGCTCAATTGATTTACCTTCTCCAAAAAGTTGTCTTCAGTTGCTCCGGGAATTTTCCACCCTTCAATTTTGGCTGCTCAGTAATGATAGTAGTATAGATCATCACAGTTAATATTTTCCTAAATCACTGCAGATGGTGACTGCAGCCATGAAATTAAAAGACGCTTACTCCTTGGAAGAAAAGTTATGATCAACCTAGATAGCATATTCAAAAGCAGAGACATTACTTTGCGGACTAAGGTCCATCTAGTCAAGGCTATGGTTTTTCCAGTGGTCATGATTGGATGTGAGAGTTGGACTGTGAAAAAGGCTGAGCGCTGAAGAATTGATGCTTTTGAACTGTGGTGTTGGAGAAGACTCTTGAGAGTCCCTTGGACTGCAAGGAGATCCAACCAGTCCATTCTGAAGGAGATCAACCCTGGGATTTCTTTGGAAGGAATGATGCTAAAGCTGAAGCTCCAGTACTTTGGCCACCTCATGCGAAGAGTTGACTCATTGGAAAAGACTCTGATGCTGGGAGGCATTGGGGGCAGTAGGAGAAGGGGACGACAGAGGATGAGATGGCTGGATGGCATCACGGACTCAATGGACGTGAGTCTGAGTGAACTCCGGGAGTTGGTGATGGACAGGGAGGCCTAGCGTGCTGCGATTCATGGGGTTGCAAAGAATCAGACTTGACTGAGCGACTGAACTAAACTGAACTGAATCCCTGTGTTCAAGGAATCAAATTATACATTGATGTATATACATCACTGACAAGAAATGTATACAAAATTGTCCATCAGTTCAGTTCAGTCGCTCCGTCGTGTCCGACTCTTAGCGACCCCATGAATCGCAGCACGCCAGGTCTCCCTGTCCATCACCAACTCCCGGAGTTCACTCAGACGCGTGTCCATTGAGTCCATGATGCCATCCAGCCATCTCATCCTCGGTCGTCCCCTTCTCCTCCTGCCCCCAGTGCCTCCCAGCATCAGAGTCTTTTCCAATGAGTCAACTCTTTGCATGAGGTGGCCAAAGTACTGGAGCTTCAGCTTTAGCATCATTCCTTCCAAAGAGCACCCAGGGCTGATCTCCTTCAGAATGGACTGGTTGGATCTCCTTGCAGTCCAAGGGACTCTCAAGAGTCTTCTTCAATACCACAGTTCAAAAGCATCAATTCAGGTAGCAGTTTTTTTTCCTAATGCATGTGTTAGGGAACATAGGGCTATTTAAGTTAGTTACCTCAGAACAATGGGACTTTACTTTGACTTATATGAATTAAATATTTTGAAGATTTTGAAACAGAGTTCAGTATTTTGGCAGAGTACTGAACACCTTAGATTTACTACTCTTTGGGTAGTGAACCTTATTCTGTTAATTTTCCGTGCATCTCTTTCAAGCTTAAAGATCTTTGAATGGGCTTTTGCTTGTCCTTGTTCTATTTCCTTTAGGGAAATCTAGAAAGATTTCAGTCATGTATCATTCTTTGCCCTTGTGTTTCTGCCTGAGATACCCTAAGGAAGGTGATATTTTATAAAATGTAGAGAAATGTGATCATTTGCATCTTCTTGTACCATCCCAGAGTAATGGAATAACGTTTCTTAATCATTAAACATATTTGGTGTTTAAATTCAGTTAATAATCAATTAACATTCAGTTGTCCAGACATTAAAAGAGACTTCATTTATATTGTTGTTAGCATTCATGTCTTTTAGGTGATTCACAGAAGAGTATAATTTGCTCTGAAAGGTATCTGTAAGGGAGGATATTTGCCAATCCAATTACATTTTCAATTTCCCATTTCTTTTTCTTTAACCTCCAATCATTCTGTTGGACTTAAAGAAAACCATGATCTCATATTATTTTATATCTATCCTTAGTTATTGCTAATTTTAGTTTTAATGTTTCATCTTTAGCATCTTTTCTTCTATTGATTTGGTAGGAGTTACCTTTAATCACTTAAAAGTAAGTAATGCGTTAAGACTGCCCAAGGCTAGTTTATATTTGGAAAAAAATCACTCCATTTAAGAATTAATTTAACAAGAGCCTATTACATATTTTTTCTTTGGAAATTCATCAGGAATTCTTGCCATCTTTGTGAAAGCATCTATTATCCAGAAGAAATTAGGCCTAATTTTAGAGAATGTCACCATGTGTAAAATTTTCTTGAATTTCCAGAAATTACCATGATTCTGACTATAATAATAATGTTTAAGATTCAAGAATTTCATCACCAAAAGAAAATAAGTGTATAGCAGTTTTAATCAGAAGATTACCTCTTCACTTCAGGCCTCCTAAAACCATTTAAACAGTAAAAAGAAGCACAGACAGTCAGGGGTAGGCTATTGTTAAGTCAGTCCAAGGGGTGTCATCCTCTTGTGGATATTTTTGTTTGTGTTATGTTTGTGGCTGTCGAGAGGAGCACATCCCCCAGTGGTCAATATGTAGACGTGGGCATGGAACAACCACTCAGAATGTGTTGTATTGATGAGAAAGTAGAAACCAAGACCTTAGATAATTCTTTCAAGGTACTTTGCTGAGAGGGGGACTAGAGAAATTGAATAGAAACTAGCGGAGGAGATGTGGTGCCAGCAGACCTTTCATTTCTATTTGTGGCAGCAGTAACTATGATGCAAATGGTACCATGTGGAGAGTAACGATGCGAGAGAAAGAGGGAACAAAGACCTGAGGAGGGAAGAAAGTGTTCCTAATGCAAAAGGGCAAATCCGTGACCTCAGTGTTCAGATTATTCATTTCACTCTCTAGCCTAAAATCTATTTTTGAACTCTGAGTGGCTTTCTTACCCAGAAACTATCACAGAAGGGGTTCTTGGACCAGGCCCACCCATGCCTGGCTTGATAACATAATTGGCATTTGGAGATCTTCAAAGCTCTGGAGAAAGAGATAAATGACCAAGTATGCTGCTGCTGCTGCTGCTGCTAAGTCGCTTCAGTCGTGTCCGACTCTGTGCGACCCCGTAGATGGCAGCCCACCAGTCACTGCCGTCCAAGTATAGTGCAAAGCAAAAGTATTTGGTGGAGTAATCACTGCCAGTCACCTTGACTTGGCAGCAAAATATGAATACTTTTCTTGATCAGCAGCTACTGCATTTTCATTCTCCTCCTAGAGCAATACCAGACCACCTAACCTGACTCTTGAGAAATCTGTATGCAGGTCAGGAAGCAACAGTTAGAACTGGACATGGAACAACAGACTGGTTCCAAACAGGAAAAGGAGTACGTCAAGGCTGTATATTGTCACCCTGCTTATTTCACTTCTATGCAGAGTACATCATGAGAAACGCTGGGCTGGAAGAAACACAAGCTGGAATCAAGATTGCCGGGAGAAATATCAATAACCTCAGATATGGAGGTGACACCACCCTTATGGCAGAAAGTAAAGAGGAACTAAAGAGCCTCTTGATGAAAGTGAAAGAGGAGAGCGAAAAATTTGGCTTGAAGCTCAACATTCAGAAAACGAAGATCATGGCATCCGGGCCCATCACCTCATGGGAAATAGATGGGGAAACAGTGGAAACAGTGTCAGACTTTATTTTTTGGGGCTCCAAAATCACTGCAGATGGTGACTGCAGCCATGAAATTGAAAGATGCTTACTCCTTGGAAGAAAGTTATCACCAACCTAGGTAGTATATTCAAAAGCAGAGACATTACTTTGTGGACTAAGGTCCGTCTAGTCAAGGCTATGGTTTTTCCAGTGGTCATGTATGGATGTGAGAGTTGGACTGTAAAGAAGGCTGAGCGCCGAAGAATTGATGCTTTTGAACTGTGGTGTTGGAGAAGACTCTTGAGAGTCCCTTGGACTGCAAGGAGATCCAACCAGTCCATTCTGAAGGAGATCAACCCTGGGATTTCTTTGGAAGGAATGATGCTAAAGCTGAAGCTCCAGTACTTTGGCCACCTCATGCGAAGAGTTGACTCATTGGAAAAGACTCTGATGCTGGGAGGGATTGGGGGCAGGAGGAGAAGGGGACGACCAAAGATGAGATGGCTGGATGGCATCACGGACTCAATGGACGTGAGTCTGAGTGAACTTCAGGAGTTGGTGATGGACAGGGAGGCCTGGTGTGCTGCGATTCATGGGGCTGCAAAGAGTTGGACACGACGGAGCGACTGAACTGAACTGAACTGTATTTTCATTTTCTTCCTAGAGCAATAGAAACCTAACAACTTGTTTATGACCTTTCTTTATATATAATAAAAGAGACTGTGTCTTATTTTTGCTATAAACAAAGCAAAGTAATATTTTTTTAATAAAAATCTGAATTATTTTTTAAGCAGAAGCCTCCTGTATGAATAAATAACATGGAAGAAGCAACAGTCTTTTTGCCCACCAAACTGTAACAGCATACCACCTCTACAGCTGGTATAAGAGCCATTTTAATTCAAAATCACAGATTTTCCTGCTGGTGGCATTCCGGTCTGAGAAGGGCAATTTTAAATAAACATATGTGATCTGTTTGAAATGAAGCACAGCCAAAATGAATGTTGAACCCACTTCCTACAGGACATCACTCTTCACACTCTTTTTTTGAAACCTTTATGTATATGTTTTCATGTACATGTAAAATACCAAATTTATAGCAAAATTTCAGGCAGTGTTTCTTAGGATTTTCCCACCCATCACTCCTAATTTTTTTTTTCCTCTCTCATTCTTCCTTTCCCTCCCACCGCATTTCTCTCTACCTCTCTATATGCTTTAAAAAAAGTTTGAGAATAATGTGAAGATACTCACGTCCCTCTGCTCTTAAATATTTCATGTGTATTTCTTAAGAAAGATATCCTCTTAATAAGCAGAGTAAAATAATCAAACTACAGGCTGCTTCAAATTGCTCCAATTATCTAACCCACAGTCCAGATTCAGACTTCATCCATCGTCCCAGTAATATCCTTTCCACAGTTAAACGGTTTCTGAAACATCAGTAATATTATCTGTGGTCCCCTATTCCCCCTTGTAGTCACTAGGAAACTTCAAGACAATGGAGGGTGATCACTCTTTTCGAAACTAAAAGTGTGCTGTGTTAGTATTCTCCCAAGTGTGCTTCACAAAAAGCTTATTCTAGGAAATGCTATGAAATACAAAGATTTTGAGTTCAAAGTTGAGGAAAAGCTTATACAATACTTATACAATACTCACTCCACCTTCGTTCAGTGCTCCTTAGAGATTTACGGAATATGTTGGCTTATAAATAAGTATGAG
Organism: Capricornis sumatraensis; assembly: GCF_032405125.1. Classification (NCBI taxonomy): domain Eukaryota; kingdom Metazoa; phylum Chordata; class Mammalia; order Artiodactyla; family Bovidae; genus Capricornis; species Capricornis sumatraensis. The sequence continues at coordinate 67,238,798 of NC_091077.1, forward strand.
CACTTACATACTTACACCATAAGGAAACCTGATAATTTGTTTAACCCAGAATTTCTCTAGTTTAGCAATAACCTGACCAGTGTTCTCACCTACCTACAACATTCAGTTTGGGAAATCCCGTTCTGAATTTTCACAATATTTATTTTATTCTAAAATTTTATTTCTCTCTTTTTTTGTTAATTGTGGCCCACTCAGTTGTCACTTGGAACACCAAAAATGACTGTAATGTTTTATAGCAAAAAAATGTAATATCTCGACTTAAAATATTCCTGATTTCCCATGACTTCACAGCAGTGCTTTGCTGTGAGATGACATCTAGAATATTAAACAGGTAAATCCCATATTAGTGAATAGCAAAATGTTTCTTACTCTCATGAAATACAGTGGCGAAGTGGTGGGTGCTCTTCTCCTCACAGTTACTTAAGAACCCAGACTGAAGGAAGTGTTGCCATTTTTATTGCAATCACCTACCAAATCACCTTTCGTGTTGCTTCCATCCATGGAAAGGAGAGCAAGAGAGTACAAAGAATTGTGAGAGAAATTTCCCTGAGAATGGCCTGCATTGTTTACATACATGTTCCCTTGATGAGAATTCAGCCACAGGATCGTGACTATGGAAGAAGGCTGGGTGTGCTACTCCAGGCTGGGAAGCTGCTTCGAAGCAGCAGCTCCATAATACGAAAAGTGAACCTAAGTTTTTAGTGAAAAACTTGCTGTCTCAACAACCTGTATTTGTGTGTGTATAATTTGTGCTTGTTACATATTTCTTGTGCTGACATATTTTATCCTTTGTCCCTAAAGCTGTCCACCTAGGTTTGGTCTCAATGTTCCTATAAGTCTCCAATAAGACAGATATTATTCTCTATTATGAAACTTTTTATCTCTGTATGAGTGGGAAAGCGATATATCTTCAAGGTCAGAGCCTTAAGAATGGGCTCTCCTGTATTTTTGAGGCTATAAACCACATACTTTCGCAGTGAGGCAGAGCAAAAAGGACTAAACACAGGCAAAAAAGCACAAAGGTTAAAGCTAAAGAAATAAATTCAATATGCAGTCAGGTTTGTTCTTTGTTACAGGAACTCTGGCCTTTGCATCTCCAGGTCTTACTTTGGTCACATATTGGCTGGTAATAGATAAGAACCAAAACTGACAATCACTGGAAAATAATGACAAAAAGAAAAAAATAAAAAGCTCACTTCTCCAACAGTTTCCCATAAGATATAAACATCTTTACACCAATGCAATAGAAGGTAAAAAAAAAAAAAATTAAAGAGGGAAATAATTATATGTAAAATCCCAAGTCACTACTTAAAAAAAAATCAGTGTTATGGGGATAATGAAGTTAATAGCTACTATTTAATTAAACTTTAAGCTAATTAGTTTAATTAATTCATCTGATGAGCATCTGAATATTGCCAACATTATTCTGAACCTTTGGAGTATGGTTATAAAATTTGGAGGGAGTGATCTAATGACGCTCAACATTGGTTGTTTACTGAAAAATAAATTGAAAATTAATGGGTGCTAAACTCCAACTTACATTGTAAAACCCTGATTCTTGGAGGAGGCACCTCTGTGCACCTCACCCCCACACACCAAAGGCTAGCCAGTTCAATGTTCTTACAACACATTGTATTTTCTTATTGTAGTGCATGTCATAGTCATAACGTAGTTATTTGCTATTATTTGTGTAATATTTTTTACCTCCCTTCTCTAAATGGTAAGCTCCATGAAGATGGGGCTTACCCATCTATCTGTCTTAGTTCAGTTCAGTTCAGTCACTCAGTCGTGTCCAACTCTTTGTGACCCCATGAATTGCAGCATGCCAGGCCTCCCTGTCCATCACCATCTCCTGGAGTTCACTCAGACTCACGTCCATCGAGTCCGTGATGCCATCCAGCCATCTCATCCTCGGTCGTCCCCTTCTCCTCCTGCCCCCAATCCCTCCCAGCATCAGAGTCTTTTCCAATGAGTCAACTCTTCGCATGAGGTAGCCAAAGTACTGGAGCTTCAGCTTTAGCATCATTCCTTCCAAAGAAATCCCAGGGTTGATCTCCTTCAGAATGGACTGGTTGGATCTCCTTGCAGTCCAAGGGACTCTCAAGAGTCTTCTCCAAGACGACAGTTCAAAAGCATCAACTCTTCGGCACTCAGCCTTCTTCACAGTCCAACTCTCACATCCATACATGACCACTGGAAAAACCATAGCCTTGACTAGACGGACCTTAGTCGGCAAAGTAATGTCTCTGCTTTTGAATATACTATCTAGGTTGGTGATAACTTTTCTTCCAAGGAGTAAGCGTCTTTTAATTTCATGGCTGTAGTCACCATCTGCAGTGATTTTGGAGCCCCTAAAAATAAAGTCTGACACTGTTTCCACTGTTTCTCCATCTATTTCCCATGAAGTGATGGGACTGGATGCCATGATCTTAGTTTTCTCAGTGTTGAGCTTTAAGCCAACTTTTTCACTCTCCTCTTTCACTTTCATCAAGAGGCTTTTTAGCTCCTCTTCACTTTCTGCCATAAGGATGGTGTCATCTGCATATCTGAGGTTTTTGATATTTCTCCCGGTAATCTTGATTCCAGCTTGTGTTTCTTCCAGTCCAGCGTTTCTCATGATGTATTCTGCATATAAGTTAAATAAGCAGGGTGACAATATACAGCCTTGACGTATTCCTTTTCCTATTTGGAACCAGTCTGTTGTTCCATGTTCAGTTCTAACTGTTGCTTCCTGACCTGCATACAGATTTCTCAAGGGGCAGGTCAGGTGGTCTGGTATTCCCATCTCTTTCAGAATTTTCCACAGTTTATTATGATCCACACAGTCAAAAGCTTTGGCATAGTCAATAAAGCAGAAATAGATGTTTTTCTGGAACTCTCTTGCTTTTTCCATGATCCAGCGGATGTTGGCAATTTGATCTCTGGTTCCTCTGCCTTTTCTAAAACCAGCTTGAACATCAGGGAATTCACGGTTCACGTATTGCTGAAGCCTGGCTTGGAGAATGTTGAGCATTACTTTACTAGCATGTGAGATGAGTGCAATTGTGTGGTAGTTTGAGCATTCTTTGGCATTGCCTTTCTTTGGAATTGGAATGAACTACCCTTTTCCAGTCCTGTGGCCACTGCTGAGTTTTCCAAATTTGCTGGCATATTGAGTACAGCACTTTCACAGCATCATCTTTCAGGATTTGAATGAGCTCTACTGGAATTCCATCACCTCCAATAGCTTTGTTTGTAGTGATGCTTTATAAGGCCCACTTGACTTCACATTCCAAGATGTCTCGCTCTCGATTAGTAGTCACATCATCATGATTATCTGGGTCGTGGAGATCTTTTTTGTACAGTTCTTCCATGTATTCTTGCCACCTCTTCTTAATATCTTCTGCTTCTGTTAGGTCCATACCATTTCTGTCCTTTATCGAGCCCATCTTTGCATGAAATATTTCCTTGGTATCTCTAATTTTCTTGAAGAGATCTCTAGTCTTTCCCATTCTGTTGTTTTCCTCTATTTATTTGCATTGATTGGTGAAGAAGGCTTTCTTATCTCTTCTTGCTATTCTTTGGAACTCTGCATTCAGATGCTTATATCTTTCCTTTTCTCCTTTGCTTTTCACCTCTCTTCTTTTCACAGCTATTTGTAAGGCCTCCCCAGACAGCCATTTTGCTTTTTGGCATTTCTTTTCCATGGGGATGGTCTTGATCCCTGTCTCCTGTACAATGTCACGAACCTCAGTCCATAGTTCATTAGGCACTCTGTCTGTCAGATCTAGGCCCTTAAATCTATTTCTCACTTCCATTGTATAATCATAAGGGATTTGATTTAGGTCATACCTGAATGGTCTAGCAGTTTTCCCTACTTTCTTCAATTTGAGTCTGAATTTGGCAATAAGGATTTCATGATCTGAGCCACAGTCAGCTCCCGGTCTTGTTTTTGTTGACTGTATAGAGCTTCTCTATCTTTGGCTGCAAAGAATATACTCAATCTGATTTTGATGTTGACCATCTGGTGATGTCCATGTGTAGAATCTTCTCTTGTGTTGTTGGAAGAGGGTGTTTGCTATGACCAGTGCATTTTCTTGCCAAAACTCTATTAGTCTTTGCCCTGCTTCCTTCCGCATTCCAAGGCCAAATTTGCCTGTTACTCCAGGTGTTTCTTGACTTCCTGCTTTTGCATTCCAGTCCCCTAGAATGAAAAGGACATCTTGTCTTAATCACTACTGAATTCCCAGAGTCTAGTGCGTAAATAGACACTCAGGAGATGGTAGGATACACAAATGTCCATTCTCGCTAAAAATAAAGCTAGGAATGCACTTTGGAAAGGGTGTGTTGACGTGTGCTTACATTCAAGCCCAGTGAAGCGTGGTTTAAACACCTGCTCTTTTCAATAATATCTATTAGGTACACAAAATTTCTGTTATAAAAATTATTTTTTAATTACTTTATGATCCTACAATTTCACTTCTAGATATATATCCCAAAGGAGTGGAAGCAGAGACTCAAACAGATATTTGTATACCAGTGTTCATAGTGACATTGTTTACAGTAGCCAAAAGTTGGAAGTGACCCAAGTGCACATTGGCAAATAAATGGTTAAACAAATCATTCTGTATATATGCAGTTGTATGTTATTCAGCCTTAAGAAGAAAGGAAATCCTGACATACTGCAACATGGATGATCCTTGATGATGTTATACTAAGTGATGTAACCCCATCACAAAAGGACAAAGCTGACTGTGCTTATATGCAGTAGCTAGCACAGTCAAATTCCTAACAGAGGGAAAGCTGAAAGGTAGATGCCAGCAGACAGGAAGTGGGGGGAACTACAGTTATTGCTTATTGGGTACAGAGTTTTGGTAGGTAAAAAGATCTCTGGAAATGGATGGTGGTGATAGCTGCACAGCTGTGTGAATGTACTTAATATTACTGAACTATATATCTGAAATGATTAAGATGGTAAATTTTATGTTAGGCATATTTTAACACAATTTAAAAGAATCAATTTTGTTTTAGTTCTTTGTCCAGCATTCTGTAAACCCAGGCTCAAGTATAGACCTCTCTAATGTTTTTACCATTGATAAGCTCTTCATGTGTAAAAATTCTGATACAAACCTCCTTTTTTCAAGGAACAGTTTGCTTGACATTTTCCCATCACTTTACATAAACCAAAGAATCAATCTTTTCTTTTTTTTTTTCAATCTTTGTTATTTGGTATCTGTGAGCTCTTTGATAATCAGTTTATTTTCTCTTGACATCAATTCTTCACATGTAAAATGAGAATATAATCTATTTGGTGTAACACCCTGCGGATAAAACAAGATGTGGTATATGGAAAAATCTTATAAAGTTCTGTACAAGTGAAAAATAATTTATACTTTCATCACATATAAATGTGATAAAACATAGATAATCCTAAAGAATAAAGTAAAAATCACCTGTAATACCACCATCCTAGAAGCCACCATTTTATAATTCATCCATTTTCTAATTCATTACATTACCAGGTGCCTACTTTGTGCCATTTGCATTTATCTCCATCCATCTACTTACTTATTTGCCCACAAACCTGTACATTAATTATTTTATTCAGTTATTCTTTTAGCATTCAATTATTAATAAGTGCCAACCACTATTCTAGGTTTCAAAGATGCAAAAGAAACAAAAGCCAAAAAAATGCCCTAAATAAAGCTTGCATTCTGATGTGTTGTCTGACATTAAGAAAGGTAAAAGAAAAATAAACACACAGTATTTTAGGTACTGATATTGCAAAGGAGGGAAAGCAGATGTTGATTAGAAAGTCATTGGTGAAATGAAGTTAAACGTTTAGATTAGTCCAAGGAAAGCCTCATTTAGGTGACTTTGAGTAAAGTCCTCCAAGAAGAGGGGGAGTTAGGTATGCTGATGTCTGGGCAAAGAACATTGCCTCAGAGGGACCAGCATGTGCAAAGGCCCTGAGATGGTGTGTGAATAGCATGTTCAAGAAACAGATACGAGTGTCCTGTGTTGGTCAGTCAGTATGATGACAGAACATTAGGGACAACATCAGAGAGTTAGCCAGGGACAAATCATGAAGTATCTGTAAATCACTTTATTCTGAGTGACAAAGGAAGCCACCCTTCTGCAAAAGAGGAATGGCCAGATATCTTTTTCATCAGCATGGCTGTGGCTGCTGTGATGAGAATGCAGTGCAGAATAGCAGGGGGAAAATAGGGATGAGGTAGGAAGCTATTATAATAATCCAGGTGTGAGATGATAATGATGGCAGAGTAGGGAGGAATTATTTTTTACTGTTGACAGGATTTGCTGTTGGATAGGATGCTTATTTTGAGGGGGAGAAAAAGGGTTAATACAGGATAACACCTGTCTTTTTACTTAATAGATTCCTGCAAGATTGAGGCCATTATCTCAGATACAAAGAAAAAGCAATACCTGAGTGCAAATGACACGTGGTCCTATGTAAGAGCTTATTTTAGGCTTAATGCATCTATTGTTTTATACTATCTTCCTGCATTTGAATGAAAGCAAAGACTTCCAGAGTTTGGACTCATGCAGCTCTAGAGCTCATTCCAGACCTCATGTTTGTGACCTTGTGTGTTCCCTAGAGTTACTGTTGGTTAAAGCTTGAACCTGACCCTTGCATTTTGTGTTCTCAGTGGAAATCACGATGGCAAATATCTGCTTTAGACTATCTTTCCAGGATCCTGTGGGCTCATCTGTGTTCCCTCTGGGTCGCAACAGAATTGCTGCAATAATGGAGAAGGTAGTGTACTGTACTGCATTGACTTTATCCAGGTCACATCCAGATAAAAAAAAATGCTATCCTATTTAACTAAATCTTAGAGACCCCTGACTTGATCAGTACATAATTTGTATTGTATATCTTTTTCTTCTTAAAAAAACAAAATTAAACGTAATCTTCTGTATCCAGCTTGCAGTTTACCAGGCTGAATTTACAAAAGCTAGAGGGATATGCTCTTCAAGAAGTCATTTATTTGTTTAAAAACAATCTTATAAAATAATTTCTACAAAGCACTGTGATTTATAAGGCTAGAAAGTTAATTTTTAAATTTGTGTTTTGTGTTTCTGACACCCAAGAAGCAGATATTTAGAATATATGTTGTAGAAGTCAAAATAGATAATGGCTTAAATACTGTTTGAACTACTTCCTAGCCATGTGGTATTACATTTCTGAACTTCAGTTTCCTCATTTGCAAAGTGGCAGTAGTAGTACTTAACCGCACAGGATGTTTATGTGACGCAAAGGAATTTATGTAAAGAAAGAATATAATATAATACAGAGTCTGGAATTGTATATAGACAGGTTGTGGTTTCTGTTCCAATTGTAAATTTTGAGAAAACACACGAGGGTAAAGCAAAGACAAGGGCTGTATTGGAATGTCTTTTGCTTCCCATAAGAAGGAGCAGTCTTGCATGAGCTGTATCACTGGAATTTGAGATATGGCTTCTGTAGTGTAGGTTACAGAATAAATTGGGAGTCAATTGAAAAAATTCTCCAAATAGTCTCATGCCTTTCTCTCCCATGACATCAGCTAAAAGTAACAGCAGTTGAGAAACCACAGAACAAAAAGCCCGAGAAGAATTGAGCTGGAGGTATCAAAAGAAGCCAGGGTGGAGGCCAAGGTAATTAGGCTTGTGAATTAACTGTGACTTTGTAGTAGTTTTGAGGGTCTCTAAATAAAAGTCATGAGGCTCTCAAGTTAGAAAATGGTACAGCTGCAGAGCAAAGCCAGCTTGAACACTCCTCTCATTATGTAAGCAGCTCGGGTTAAAACACGCACACACACAAACCACACCGATTAAAGGAAAATTAAGGTTCCTGGTGCAGAGCATAGGTGCCCTCTGAGAGTCATAATCAAGTTGGAGTATCATTTTTCACTATTCGGGCAAGGAAAATCAAAACAGTCTTCAGCTTTCACACAGAATGCAAATACCCATCTCTGCCTTGGAGATGGTGATTTGGTTGGGCTGAGCACAGGGCATGACAGAAAAGTTGAATTACAATGCAAACATTAGAACCCGATGTGAATGTAGTACTTTGCTCAGACCAATAAATGCCTTCATGTAAGTAAGCATGTATTTATGTATTTATCATCAAGAGGTATTTTTAATATGCTTTTCTGCTGTATACCACAGCTAGTTGTCAGTGTGTATGTTAAAAGACATACTTTGTTATGGAAGTCGTAGAATCATAGAGACCAGAAAGGCATCAGTGAAGAGTTTGGTATTTAACAGTTAAGGAAGTGTAGTTCATGGTTAAGACTGTGATTCTAAAGGCAGTCTGCTCAGGAGTGGATGCCAGCTCCACCATTTAAGACTCTTTGTCTAAGTTACTTAAACCCTTTTTTTGCCTCCGTTTTATCATCTATAAAGTGGAGTAATAGTTGTGTGTTCATCCTGTAGTTGTTAGAAGGACTTATTGCCTCATCCAAGCTCATACCACTTAGCACGTGGCAGGCTAAGAGGCAAGACTAGAGATGGAAAGACTAGAGAGGCAAGTTGTAGCAGGGAATAATAGCTTTATTCATAAAGCTAGCAGATGGAGATGATGGTAGACTTGTGTCTCCAAGAGTTATCATACCCAAGTTAGAATTCAGATTCTTTTAAAAAATTGATTGATTGATTGATTTCGACTGCACTGGGGCTTCATTGCCGTGGGTGGGCTTCCTACGCTTGTGGCGAGCAGGGGCCACTCTGTCGCAGTGTGCTGACTTCTCTTTGGGATGGCTTCTCTTGTTACAGAGCATGAGCTCTCGGTGCGCGAGCTTCAGTAGCTGTGGCACATGGGCTTAATTGTCCCACAGCATGTGGGATCTTCCCTGACCAGGGCCTGAACCCATGTCCCCTCCAGGGGCAGGTGGATTGTTAACCACTAAACCACCAGGAAAGTCCCTAACTTCTTCCATACTGAAAGGAGAAGGGGATGTGTCTGGTCCTCACAAACTTCTTGGTACTGGAATTCTTCATACTTTGTTCTTGCAGCTGCACCTATAGGTCTGATCACAGGGTTCTGTAAACCTCCCAACAAGGCAAGTGTTATTTTCTGTCCTGCGGCTTTTTATCTCTACACAAATGGAAAAGTATTATACCTTTAAAGGTCAAGTTTGGGAGGCAGAGCCTTAGAGAAGGAGCTACCATGCATATTTCAGACTAAAGGTAACATTCTTTAGAAGGGTGTAGGGCCGGCAGGACTAAACACTAGCAATATGAAGTCAGGTTTTTCTTCTCTGTTTCAGACTGCATGACATAATCTGTGTAAAACATTCAGCACACAGCAAGTGCTGAATATGTTTTATTATTATTATTATTATAATAAACACTATTTTCATATTAGCTCTTTTAGCTCTCATAACTTGATAAAGTATGCAGGGTTTTTATTCTTACTTTACAGCTGTTATTTTCTTTCATGCTTAGTGTTTGATTTCATAAAACAAGCCATGCCTTGGCCTCAGAACCTCATACCTGTGTCCCTCCTGGTTCCACCTCTCAACATCTGACTTCTTTGGATTTCCTCTGTCCTCACACTAATGACTTTACCGTGATAAGTCCGTACTTTCCACACATTTTAATAATAAATAAATGTTAAATATTAATTTTACAATTATAGTAATTGGGGACTAGAAAAGGCAGCCTCACTTGATCAGAGGGAAGCCACACTGAGCTCGTAGAAGCTGTGTGGGTCTTCTTGGTAGCGATTTCAAAATCGACCATGAAGATGAGGTCTGCTCTGGTCAAGTTCAGCTGTTAAATCAAAAGGTCAGGAATGTTCTATCACATAAGTAGTAATAGTGGAGGCAGGAATCAAAGCCAGGGGTGTCTCATTCCCAAACTCATACTCTTTTTTACCACCAAACCTTTGAGTATGTGGTCTCTTTTCTGGGAAAACTGCTCTGCTTGACTCTGTATTTACTTTCTTTAGCTCTTATACGTCCACTGTCTCTTAGCATAGAAGTACTTTCTTCCAGGAATACTTCCTTGATCCCTTAAATCTAAGTTAGACACTCCTTCTGAATGCTCTCATATCATCATAGATGTTTCCTAACAAAGCCTTTCTCACACTATAGTGTAATTGCTTGATGACTTGTGAGAATCAAGATCTTATCTGTCTTGTTCATTGAGATTCTCCTGTATGCCAGACACTCTTTGGCGAAGTGGAGCTAGAACAGTTAACCTGTGTTTAGTAATTTAATAAAAGCACAAATAGGTTTTTAAAAAGTTAAATTGGTTAAATTCCAGGACAATAAAATCTTTCGGGTCTTATCTATAGACAAGAACACTAAAAAGAATCCCTTAATAAATACCAATTTTAAAAGGTCACTCATAGCAAAATGCCTAGGTATGTTTCCTCAACTGTTATAGTCAGTGGCATCAGATATGCTTTAAGGTAGATACTTAGAGAGTCTAAGAACTTTGGATTCTAGGCTAGTGTCTAATATAAAACTATAAAGACAAATTGTGCCATGTTTGTGTGAAAACTTTTTCACTCTAGGCTTTGGGTGATTAGGGAAGGAATCTGGCCTGGACATTAAGTCAGAATGGAGTGGATGTTTAATATTTAGTTTCTGAGTAGCTGTCTTTCCAATTGATGCCTTCAAATTGTGGTAGTGGAGAAGACTCTTGAGAATCCCTTGGACAGCAATGAGATCAAACCAGTCAATCTTAGAGGAAATCAATCCTGAATATTCAGGATTGAAAGGACTGATGCTGAAACTGAAGCTCCAGTACTTTGGCCATCTGATACGAAGAGCTGACTCACTGGAAAAGACCCTGATGCTGGGAAAGATTGAAGACAGGAGAAGGGGATGAGAGACGATGGCATCATTGGATGCTGTTTGTTGGATGATATTGACTTGATGGACATGAATTTGAGCAAACTCTGGGAGATAGTGAAGGACAGGAAGCCTGGTGTGTTGCAATCCATGTGGTCTCCAATAGTTGGACATATTTTACCACTGAACAACAACAACAATAGTGAAACAATGGTGAAAGTACAATCTGGACATCCAGTTACTACAATCATCGTCCACTGTATCACTTATGATAGACTTATGTGTAAATATCTGAGCTTGACTGCAACTTTTAAAAATGTACCTTGTTTAAAAAGTCAGATAAAATTCAGGAAATTGTCACTTTTCTGGAAACGAGAGGGTTTCAATCATCCCTTATAATGTTATTGCATGCCTGTGTGAAATGAAGTAAGAGGAAGAGTTTTCTGAAACACAAAGCCTCTTAAAAATGCGGATGGTATTTTGCTAATGGTGAGCTGCCCAGGGCTCCTTTCCTGTCTCTGACTTGAGAGTGCTCTAGACAACAGAGGGTTGGTGTGCTCCTATAATGCACTTGGTTATCCAGTCTTGATTGTCATTACCATGGGATCAGCTAGAGTACTCTTAGATTCATCCGAGTATTTTTAGCATGCCCCCCATTTTTTGTTTTTCTTCAGTGGCAAAGTCATGTCCAACTCTTTGCAACCCCAATAGACTCCAGCTTGCTAGGCTCTTTTGTCCTCCATTATCTCCCAGAGTTTGCTCAAGCTCATATCCGTTGAGTCGCTGATGTTATCTAACCATTTCATCCTCTGTTCCCCTCTTCTTTTGCCTTCAATCATCAGGATCCTTTCCAGTGAGTCAGCTCTTTGCATCAGGTGGCCAAAGTAATGAAACTTCAGTATCAGTCCTTCCAATGAGTATTCAGGGTTGATTTCCCTTAGGATCTACTGGTTTGATCTTCTTGCTGTCCAACGGACTCTCAAGAGTCTTCGCTAGCAACACAGTTTAAAAGCATCAATTCTTCAGTGCCCAGCCTACCTTATGGTCCAACTCTCACACTGGTACATGACTACTGGAAAAACCACAGCTTTGACTATACAGACCTTTGTTGGCAAAGTGATGTCTCCGCTTTTTAATACACTGTCTGGGTTTGTCATAGCTTTGCTTCCAAGGAGCAAGCATCTTTTAATCAGATTTTTAGCATACTTGAAGTATTTCAGAAAGTTCAACCAAGTTAAGGTGTGTTTATCCAGTGTTGTTTCTTGTTTTTGTTATGTTTGAGGAAGTGTGCAGCAGTTAAAACTGTGCTTTTAACATAATGCCATTCATGAGCAGTCAGGAATGAACATTCCAACATGTCTAACAGGTCCTGGGATCTCACAGCATTGGAAATCTGTCAGGGATAGACTTTCAAATCAAGAACACTTCTGAGAATAAGCTTGCCTTCCCCTTTCCTCTTGTTCATGCTCAGTAATAAATGATCTTATCATGAATTTGGTGACATGAAAGCATACGAGCTTCATGTATTTGGGTAGGTGACAGCTCCAAATGATATTGTTGAAAAAAAGAGCATGCTTTGTTCAAGTGTAAGTATAATCAGTGTGTGGTGACTGGTCCAGGTTGTGTAAATTCAGGTTCTGTTTCCCTGTGTCGTGTTAAGCAATGGATACAGAAACACCTGCTGTCTCTATTGTAGTATACCCTGCCAGATGATTAATGTGCTTCTAGCTTAAATAATTGGGAGGGGCGGCACCTCAGGGAATGCTAAACATATTTTTAATTGCTATATAAATATGTCATTTCCTTGCTAATTCAAGTTATGCATGGGAGGTTATATAATACCAGAGGGCCTCCAGGCATGATATATTACACCTATGAGCTGAGTTGAAGGACTAACAGGGCCCAGCTGAAGATGAAATATTCTTTGCGAACTCTATCTTAGCAGATGAAGAATAGATGTTGAAGCCTGACATTGCTTTATAAGAGCAGAATTATTGTTTGGCAGAGAGTACAGTCACTAAATAATTTTCTGAGATGTTGGAAAGAAAATACTTGTTCTATAACCAAAAAAAAAAAAAAGTGCCCCAAAACAATCCCAAGAAAAATGACCTTATTTGGGAGAATGCACAGGGTGAAGGAGAAATGAGCATTGTCTTTGGCATGAAGCAAATATACAAAATGGTGGAGGACATTAATTTCCCACTGCCAACATTCATATTATGATCTAAAATTGACCTCATCAGTTTTGATATCTCTGAAAGCAGAGATTCCTTTGAATGTAGTTCTTTTGCTCAGCCTTTTCCATTCAGACTCTTCTTAGAAAAGGGGAGAAAGAAGGGAGATTCTAAGTAACACTTAGAAGTATGAAGTTGTGCTAAATCAGTTTCCAGGATATTGATGCTTTATCACAAATTATGTAAGAACTTTGTAAGTTGGATTTCACAGTCTCAGTCTGCAAAAAAGTCATATTTAAATTGTGTTTTGAATCTACTTTTTGTTGACAGCATCACCAATCTGTGATTCTGAATTATTATCAGAAGCAACTGTGTAATAGATAAGCAAGGTGACTATTAAGATATTCACGACATGAGTACAGAAACCATTTGCTCTTTTAACAAACCTGCTGATGATAGTTTCCTTGAACACCTCTTGTTTGTGCCATGGACCCTGATTCATTAGAGAAAGACAGTCAATGGATGAAATGCAGTAGAGAGATTCATTCAAGCACCAGGTGACAGGCCAATGGCAGTCTGGGAAACCTAGTAATTTGATATGGACAGCGATCAAACTGCTATCAAATGTGCCCAATCACAGGTCATCATTTTATTTGCAAGGGCCTGGGGGTGTCCTTTAAAGCTGAATAGAATCAGAAATCAATTAATGACTGATTGTTGTTTCTCCTACAAATTGATCTTGGATTTGGCAGTCTGAAGATCTCATTGTGCCAGAATCCATTCATGGGCTTTGTTAAAATACAGCTAAGGGTTTAGATCAGTTAATTAGACCACTTCCTCTAACTTTTTCAAAAAATGCCTTCTTAACAAAATATGTTTAACTTAAAATTTTCATATTTCTACTCTGGTAACCTTCTATGGTTTTATTAATCTATGACTCTTACCAGATTTTATTAATCTATAATTTTTAACAACTGAAAAGCAATGATGATGATGCATTTGTATTTTAAATATCTCCCTCTGAAAGTGAAAGCCTACCTTATATAGATACTATTTTTACATATAAAATTGTGAAACAAGAAGGTCCCAAAGCTAGCCCCATAAAAATCAGTTATTTGTACGTATGCTAAAATGCCATCACATGTACATATCTGAAATGTTGGTTGGACTTTGTGATGGGCTTGGGAGAATAAAGACAAGATCCTTCTCTAGAGTAAGCCTGTCACATTCTCCTCTTTGTACATTCCCTCCCACCATCCTCCCACAAGTGTGCACACACAAACACTCAAACATCTGAAGATGCGAAACTTTCTGAAGCTTTCTTTCCCCAAACCTCTTCGAAGATAAGCTTCCCTTGTGTCTTATTCCCGTGCTCCTCCTGTTGGCTACCTAATCTGGGAGGCTTAGTAAATTCGTCCACCTACAGGACATATCTCCATTTGAAATGATGTTCTAAAAGGTTTACCCAAAGTTAGGCAACTGGCAGGAATTCCTGAACCTTGTTCCACTGGTTAAGAAAGACATTTATATGTCTCTAAACTTGGGTTGTTCCTTATCTCATCCAGAGACTGTGTGTCTACCCCAGAGATCCTCTAAGAAGATTAAAACTCTTGCTTATGACAACTGGGACTGACTCCAGAATGAGAGAGTTCCAAGGACATTCTAGACATTCTGGACATTGTTTGTTTTGTCAGCTGTACTATATAGCATAATGGTTAAGAGCAGATACTCTGGAGCCAGACGGCCATTACTTCCTTCCTAACTATGTGACCTTGGCCAAGTTATTTAAATTCCTTGTGTCTCAGTTTGCTCATGATAATAACAATCCATACGTTGGCGAGTTGTCATATGACTAAATGCATTAACAGCGCATGGTGTATAGTAGTTCTATATCTGTACTTGTAACTATTATTGCTTTGAAATTATGCAAGACAAAGGAAAATCCAAGTTTACAATATTGTAAAGTAATTAGCCTCCAATTAAAATGAATAAATTTATATTAAAAAATAAAATATTACAATTCAAAAAAAATAATGACACTTTGTTCTTAAACTGTGGACAAACATAAAATACTCTTGTGCAATATTGCTTTAGATTGCTTATTACATTATTATACACTGTGCTTCTTTTTAGTTCATAGTTAACCTCTAGTGCTTTATATATAAACTATTCTAAAAAAGCATGGCAACTGACTCCTGTTTGCAACTTTGGTCCTTTCAGCACACAAACTCTGAGTGCATTCTAAGGAATTTCTCAGATGCAAGCAACATTACATCACACTGAGTGAAGACTTACCCTTGTATGGTTCCTTTTTCAAACCCTGTGTCCCTTGATATCTGTCTCGCAGCATCACCGCTATCGTTTCCATGTAAAAGTGAGAGAGTAGCAACAGGAAGCTCACGTATTTACTCCATCCGCACACTGACACCCTGACACCAGAAATACAGCAGTGAAGAGTAGGTAAGGTCCTCCATTTCTTAAAGCCTACAGTCTGGTGAGAGAGGGAGGCGCTGAACACATGTGATAAAGGGGGCATGTCACAGCAAAGCACAGCACAGGGAAGACCTGCTTAGGCAATAAAATAGAATCTAAACAGTGCCTTTACTCTGTTCTTAATCAAATCCTCAAGTGTTCTGGGTATTTATTTTTATAACATTCCTACTGTTTACATCCAAACCCACTTCCTGCTATCTGTGGGGCACTAGAGGCAGCTTGCTCTGGTTCATGAGAGCCAGTTGTTAAATTTATGGAATTTTGCCAATTGAATAAGTTATTAAACATGCTCATTATTAAAATTATATTTATTTATGAATATAAAGTTAAGTAAATTAATTAAAATAAGGATAATAAGTACTCAAAACCCACCACTGATTATTTTTATTGCATTATCTAGTTTATTTATGTTCTGGAGGTTGTTTAGACTGACCACTGTATGTGGAAATACTGCAATACTGCAGGTATACCTGACGTATTTCTTCTCAGCTCTTGAAGGTTCAGTGAAGTCAAGTTGATAGATAGCTTGAAATTGGCCATGGTGGGTATTTTTATATCACAACAATTAGCAAAAGCTGTGAATTGGGTGGATTGTTTTTGGTTTGGGTTTCTTTGTTTGTGTTTTCTTTTTTTTTTCTTCCTGGGGAGCCTGTTTTTAAATATTCATTCACATAGCACTGTTTTACTTCAATGTCTGACATCCAGAACATTCATCTGCCTCCCTGGTCTGGCTGGCTATGGTTAAAACGTTATGTGATAAACGAAAAGAATGTGAAAGCAGCAGCCTGGTGACTTAGCCTCTGATACCAATGCTGTGAGTAAGTTTTACATTCTGGCCATTCGTTTAATAGTTGCCAGTTATTGACATTCAGAAATGAAACGGATAAGATCTGATCTGTGCCCTTAAAGAGGCTACATTCTAACATCGATGGATATCTATCTGATTCCAGTCGATTCTGATACAATGGTGCTTTGGGAATGAGATGAGGGAACATCTCATGTTGGATACATGAGAGGATTTCACTGAGAATACGACTGTGAAGCAGGATCTTAGCAGAATGTTCTGGCTCCCGGTAGGCAGAGAAGCACCTGGGCAGGTATGATGTAGTCATGCCTGAATAAAGGATACGGAAGTTCTGCAGGTGACAGTAGTGAGTGAAACAGAATTATAAATTAGGACCAGATTGTGATCCTAATAGTTGTGGAAGGCCAACAAAGCTTTTAAATTATTTTTTTTCAAGTGAATAATGATCTCTTCTTTATTTGAACATACTAGGTTTGATACCTACAGAAGGAATGAATTGAAAGGGTCAGTGTACCAGACAATAGCTGAAAGATCAATTTGAGTATCACCAGGATAGAAGAGATACTTTGTGTGGGTGGAGAGACTGAAATTGCTAAGTGATAATAACCATTGCTTTAGTATTCCACAAAAAGGACAAATATTTCCTTTGACCAGGGCCATATTAAGACTTTTCAAGATTCCAGGCACTTTTGCTTTAATGAGCTCCAAACTGTGTAAAATTCTTAAAGAGATGATAATACCAGACCACCTGACCTGCCTCTTGAGAAATCTGTATGCAGGTCAGGAAGCAACAGTTAGAACTGGACATGGAACAGCAGACTGATTCCAAATAGGAAAAGGAATACGTCAAGGCTGTATATTGTCACCCTGCTTATTTAACTTCTATGCAGACTACATCATGAGAAATGCTGGACTGGATGAAGCACAAGCTGGAATCAAGATTGCCGGGAGAAATATCAATAATCTCAGATATGCAGATGATACCACCCTTATGGCAGAAAGTGAAGAGGAGCTAAAAAGCCTCTTGATGAAAGTGAAAGAGGAGAGTGAAAAAGTTGGCTTAAAGCTCAACACTGAGAAAACTAAGATCATGGCATCCAGTCCCATCACTTCATGGCAAATAAATGGAGAAATAGTGGCTGACGATATTTTGGGGGGCTCCAAAATCACTGCAGATGTTGACTGCAGACATAAAATTGAAAGACACTTACTCTTTGGAAGAAAAGTTATGACCAACCTAGACAGCATATTAAAAAGCAGAGACATTACTTTGCCAAAAAAGGTCCATCTAGTCAAGGCTATGGTTTTTCCAGTAGTCACATATGGATATGAGAGTTGGACTATAAAGAAAGTAGAGTGCTGAAAAATCGATGCTTTTGAACTGTGGTATTGGAGAAAACTCTTGAGAGTCCCTTGGACTGCAAGGAGATCCAACCTATCAACCCTAAAGTAAATCAGTCCTGAGTATTCATTGGAAGGACTGATGGTGAAGCTGAAACTCCAGTACTTTGGCCACCTGATGTGAAGAACTGATTCATTTGAAAAGATCCTGACGCTGGGAAAAATTGAAGGTGGGAGGAGAAGGGGACAACAGAGGATGAGATGGTTGGATGGCACACAGACTCAATGAAAATGAGTTTGAGTAAACTCTGGGAGTTGGTGATGGACACAGAGGCCTGGTATGCTGCAGTCCATGGGGTTGCTAAGAGTTGGACATGACTGAGCGACTGAACTGAACTGTACTGGTCCACAAAATGTCTTAAAAATATATTCTGCACAGGGTCAGTATAAAAACAAACAAAAAAACAGTGTATTAATACACATAAATTATTTTCTTCCACTGAGCTTCCCTGGTGGCTCAGAGGTTAAAGAGCATCTGCCTGGAATGCTGGAGACCCGAGTTTGATCCCTGGGTCGGGAAGATCCCCTGGAGAAGGAAATGGCAACCCACTCCAGTACTCTTGCCTGGAGAATCCATGGAGGGAGGAGCCTGATAGACTATAGTCTATGGGGTCGCAAAGAGTCGGACACGACTGAGCAACTTAAGTTGCTCATTCATGTCTGACTCTTTGCGACCCCATAGACTGTAGCCTACCAGACTCCTCTGTTCATGGAATTTTCCAGGCAAGAGTACTGGAGGGGGTTGCCATTTCCTTCTCCAGGGGATCTTCCCGACCCAGGGATCAAACCCGGGTCTCCCACATTCCAGGCAGACGCTTTACCATCTGAGCCACCAGGGAAGCTCTTCCACCTAAAGCTCATTTTTTCCCTTTTGATTTTAAAAGGAAGGAAACCATTTTTGTGGGTCCTTAAAAGTATTTTGGACCCCTAGCTTTGTGCCTGCTGTGCTAAGTGGAGAAGTCATATCTGCTTCTGCTCCATTCATAAAGCCAGTAAGCAAATGAGGGAACAGTCAGGCAAACTCTTGAAAGATCAACACAATACAAATTTAGTCTTAGCATTCTCACTAGATAGAACAAGCTTGAGTAATGACACTGTGGTGATAACTTTGTTCGTTGAGTTTTTCGGGGATTGAAAATCACAACAGTGTCTTCGAAGATGTCTGTCTTTTCTTTATTCACTGTATGACAGCATATTTATGGTTGTGCAGGCAATGTGCAAGGTAGACGTGTATACATGGTGGAACCAAATAGAAACAAGCAAAGGCTATTTTTTCAGAGTTTGCTATAGCATGAGAGTTGGTCACCATCACTTGTGTTTGGCAAAGACTCAAAGGCAGGTAGAAAAATAGGAAAGCTTCCCAAATGCCTGCTTTGGAGGCTGTGGGAGAGACGAAGTTGTAGGCAGACTCACTTGAGATCAGACGTCTATGTGATTGGTTAGGGGAGCTTATTTGGCTTTCTTTCGATTGTTCTAAGTTGGAAGTGGGGACAAAAGGAGGGAAGCTGTCAGCTATTAGGTCCTGGCTATGTGGGGCTGGCTGTTAAAGAAATGATTATTTAGCTTCCTTTATTGACACTGGAGATAGCAGTCTGACTTCTTGCAAATTTCATTTACAGCAGAGCTGTCTTCCTGAGTGTGTTACTGTCAATAAGGGATTGGTTTACCCGGCAGCTCGTTTTGACTGTAGGTCAAAGGCATCTTTGTTTATATGGTCTGGCCACTGTCCATTTGCATATTCAGTCTTTTATCATGTACCTAGTTCTGGGCTAAACTGTGTCTCTCATCCTTTTAGTACTGCTGTGAAGAAGGTAACATTTGCAAAGAGGAATTGGATGGTAGAGAGGTGAGTGATTTGGTACCCAGAGGCAGAGTCTCAAATCCACATATGTCTGTCTTCAAAGCCTATGTCTTGCAAAGTGAGGAGACTGACTAGATGACAAGTCTCTTCTAGGTCAAATTCGCTGATTCCAAACTGGGTCACAGAAGTCTTTCAGTCATAACCTCTGTTGGTCCACCAGGAAAACTATTTCCTGCCAACCCAATGACATCATGATGTGAATTTAGGCACATCCACAGGACCTTGAGGACGTTCCTCCTTCTTCACCTGTAATTTGTGAAACTCAAAAGAACTGAAGTCCACCTACCTGGCCACTTCCCAGGAAGCAAGAGTCTTGACCACAGCAAGACATTTTCCCCAGGAATGATTTAATTTCTTGCAGAGAGTGATTCAGCATGGATGAAGAGAATATACTATCATGTCATTCAGTCATGCCTTCTGTTTCTCAGCTTTTCCCCCATGCTGTAGAAATGATTAATTCCTTGGGATGGAAGCCAGGAAAATCATGAAAATAGCAAAAATATTTCGACTGCAATTGGAGGGCATATAAACTTGTCACAGGCGTGATGAGAAAACTACTGGCTTGCCTCTTATTAGCAGCAAAATATTTTATTTATATATGTGGTTTTTTGTGCATTTTTATTATTGCAACGCAAAGGGTATCTAGTGGGTTTGGGGCTTAGGGAAGCCAGGTGATGGAGAGGAATTCAGGGAAGATATTTCACACCTTGGTTGGGTTTCTCAGCTGTGGAATGCTGAGCCCTTTGCCAGCAGTATTGATTAGTTAATATGTATTGAGGGTCTCTGAATGTGAAGCATGGTAGGTACTTATGATATGGAATTTGTTAACCTCTGGACAGTAAAGAGTAAGGCAAGTGTAAGAGACAGAAAGAGTATGTTCTCCTAATCGTCATGATAGCTTCCGTGGATTGATATCTTCGTATGTTGCCAGACCTTCTACTGTATGCTGTCCATGAAATTATTTCATTTAGCCTTCACTGCAACCCTAAAGGTAGGTTACTTTTGTGGTTCCTATTTTGAGGTTAATAGAGCTTTAGAGAGGTAAAGTGATGATCAGTGCCTATAGATAATAGCAGATAAAATCAGGACTCAGCCCAAATACTCTGACTCCCATGCTTAAGCGCTAACTGCCAAGCTCTGTTTCCTCCCACCAAAAAAGAATATCTGGGCCAAAAAGGGGGTGGGATTTGTTGATCATTTCTGTCTGAGGTTTCAACTATACTATAGGAGTCTGAAAGGTTTGCTGAGGAGCCCAGAGGAAAGGATATTGACCAAGCTCCCACCCTGCATTACCCTAGGTGGCTTGGCACTTGGGTTATCCGTTTACTACCTGGACTTGTAAATTCTTTAGAGAGATGGTTCTTTTGGTGAGGAGGTGGTGGAGGGCAAACAAAATTTAAAAGAACAAAAACACTTGTTCTAGTCTGTTGTCTTCATTTTAGAGTAGGGGTTGGAAAACTCTTCCTATAAAGGGCCACATCATAAAACTGTTAGGTCTCTGAAGCCTATACATGGTTTCAGTTGCATATTTTTTTCTTTTTGTTTTTTATTAACTCTTTTTTTATAGTAAAAGTATCATTTTATTTTTTTAATTAATTAATTTTAAAAATAAATTCATTTTAATTGGAGGTTAATTACTTGACAACATTGTAGTGGTTTTGCCAAACATTGACATGAATCAGCCATGGACGTACATGTGTTCCCCATCCTGAACCCCCCTCCCACCTCCCTCCCCATCCCATCCTTCCGGGTCATCCCAGTGCACCAGCTCCGAATTTTTCAAAAAATCTTAGCTTAAACGTTGTACTCAAACAGGCCATGACTCTAAACTGGCCCACAGATTCTAGTTTGCTGAACTCTATTTTAGAAGATAGATTGGAATTTTGGAGAGGGAAGGTGATTTTCTTAGTCCACACAGCCAGATTGGAACTCAGATTGTCCAGAATAGTTGTGTGGACCCTGTTGGCCAAACTGAGTGGGTATATCTTCCCTGTGTGTCATGATTCCCCAGACACAGTGCCCAGTGCTCCAGAGATTCACATGCTTGAATGAGGTCCTGGTCTCCCCAGCAGCTGAGAGTCTACAGAGAGACAAGACTTCAAGCATAAGATAAGTTAACCAGCAATATGGAACCCTCTTCAAAATAGTACATAAGTCATTGCCAGCAAAGTGACTGACATTTCAAGTGCTGAGTTCCAGTGAAACAGGGTAAAGTGATTGCTGGCAGCTGTTAAACTGAGGGCAGAAGCCCCCTTGATGAGTTTTGGGGCAAAGGGATCTTTTATTCTCCTTCTTTCCAGCTTATGAATAGATGGTTTGGAATCTATCCTGAGGCTGGCAGAGGAAGGATTTATTAACACAGGACCCTTATGCTTTTCAGCCAACATTCAAATCTTTTTAATCCCTTTTAACAAGTGTTAGGAGAATATTGAGAGCTGGCACTCCTGGTTAGATTAATATCTCCCCCAAGGGGCTGCCTGGAGTGCCCTTATCAGCCATTCCTTCTGCTCAGGCATTAAAGTCCTTAGTTTGATATGTACCTCTGTCATCTCCTAGACTTGACAGTATCAGTGATAGAATTATGGGTATTCTTATTCACATGCAAATGTTAATCAGATTAATATCATCACCCAGCCAGGTTCTATGAGAAAATGCAGTTAACTTTGATTTGAAGGAAAAGAAAAATTAAAAAACTGTAGTGAGGGATGTGGTGAGACAGAGCAGGCCTCCCTGCAGGTTTTTTCGTGAACCTGTTTGGAACGAGACAGCCTTTATAGATGTTTCAGTATGAACAGCCTACACATCTGATGGACAGTTGAATGAAATGATCTATTGGTTTGTAACCGATCTAATAGCTCAAATATTCAGTGACTAGGGTTGATGCGAGGAGTGGGGAGTAGAGTATCCTAGAAAACCACCTTCTTTTCTCATAGTCATGTGTGGTAGAGATGTCTGGCTGTTTACTAAAGTAATAGGGACCTCCCTTTTTATAACATTGAGTTCTTGATGGTGGGTGACTGCATGCTGCTGCTGCTGCTGCTAAGTCGCCTCAGTCGTATCCCACTCTGTGTGACCCCATAGACGGCAGTCCACCAAGCTTCCCCATCCCTGGGATTCTCCAGGCAAGAACACTGGAGTGGGTTGCCATTGCCTTCTCCAGTGCATGAAAGTGAAAAGTGGAAGTGAAGTCGCTCAGTCGTGTCTGACTCTTAGCAACCCCATGGACTGCAGCCCACCAGGCTCCTCTGTCCATGGGCTTTTCCAGACAAGAGTACTGGAGTGGGGTGCCATTGCCTTCTCTGGGGTAACTGCATACCAGGGACCAAAGTGCCTAGACTCTCTTGCATCTGGTTATGACTATGTAACTAGTTTTCACTCATAGATGATAAACAGAAATACTGTTTTCCACCTACATATCTGACCCATAAAATTGCCCTGTCCACACCTTTCCATGTTCTTTTCCTCTTCTAACTTGCTGGATAGAGAACATCCAGGGTGACCTTGAATACCATATACTGAAGATGGTTAAGCCCCCATAAGTCTGGGTCTTCTGGTGTATTGTCTTATATGATAGCCATTAGCCATAGTTACAATTATAATAATTTGCATTAATTATAATTTAATTAACATTTAAACTCCAGTTCCTCAGTCACACTAGCCACCTATCAAGTCCTCCATATTTTCATGTGACTAGTGGCTGTCATATTGGACAACTCAGATAAAGGGCATTTCCATTATTGCAGAAAGTTCTATTGGAAAATTCACCTCTCTTGTATTTGAGATTTTATATATGTTGACTATATTTTAGCAATTAGCTTCCTCTTAACTAATATATGGATCACAACAAGATTGACGCAGAGGTTTTGCTGAACAAGTAAAGACAAATATTTGGTTGACCTAGTGTTCATCAGGCACTGTTCTAGAATCTGGAAATATGTCAGTGACCACAACTGTCAAAACCCCTGTTTTAAAGGAGCTCACTGTACCTGGCAGTATGACTTGACTATAGATTTCTTAAAGCACGCATCCAGGCTATTGTTGTCTTTGTAGCAACAATAACATTCTCTTGATCAGTTCACTGCATTGAACTACATTCCAAGCAGCAGACCTATGGCACCAGAGGTCTGACTTTGCAGATTCAGAAGATCAATTAAGTAACAGTGACCTAGGAAGAAACAGCCTCCTGTGAGCATGTGTTTGGTGGCTCTACTGGTCACTGTTTTAATCTGTTTGGGCTGCTATAATAAAATACCCATGGGTAGCTTATGAAAAGTGAAAATGAAAGTTGCTCAATCATGTCAGACTCTTTGCAACCCCATGAACTATGCAGTCCATGGAATTCTCCAGGCCAGAATACTGGAGTGGGTAGCCTTTCCCCTCTCCAGGGGATCTTCTCAACCCAGGGATTGAATCCAGGTCTCCCTCATTGCAGTCATATTCTTTACCAGCTGAGCCACAAGGGAAGCCCAAGAATACCGGAGTGGGTAGCCTTCTCCAGTTCCTGACCCAGTTCTCCTGCATTGCAGGCAGATTCTTTACCAACTGAGCTATTGGGGAAGCTTATATCAGGGTATATATGTCAGGGTAGCTTATAAATGACAGAAATTCATTTCTCACAGTTATGGAGGCTGAAAAGTCCAGAATCAAAGTGCCAGCAAATTTAGCATCTGGTGAAAGCTGTCTCCCAGGATGCAGATGGCCAACCTTCCCATGGGGGAAGGGGCAAGAGATCTCTGCAGAGTCTCTTTTATAAGATACTAGTCTCATTCATAAAAGATTTAAGCACTTCATGACCACCGCTTCTTAAAGACCCCACCTACTGATACCATCACCTTTGGAGGTTAGGATTTCCGCATATGACTTTTGGAAGTCCAAACATTCAGGCTTATAGCACCAATTTCATTGATGACCATGACCTTCTTAAAGCCTTTGTGTCCTGGGGCTTCCTAAAAGTGTGTCTGAGTGAAGTAGTCTCTATATCTGCTAGAGGCAGGTGTTTTAGTCCTCTTGGCCAAGGCAGTGAAGACAAGAGAAGGATGAGAATAGCTTGCAAAGCAAATGATTGACACAAGTCATGTTAAATTGTCCATCATCCCTCTTCATTTTCCCTTACATGTTCTTACACAGTGTGTGCACTTCATACATAGCTTTCCCTACGTGTTCATTGTTGATCTGTCCTGCATACTAGACAGTACATCCTGAGGAGGAAGAGGCTATATCTGTCCGATCTACCATGGCATTCTTGGGGTCTAGCATGTAGTGTCATGCAATAGACAGTTGTTCTTATCACTGTAAGTTGCCGATTGTGCAATTAATATATTTTGGGCTTTCAGAATATGGTGTGGCAGGTTTTTTTGTTTTTTGTTTTATATTGGAGTATAGTTGATTTACAATGTTGTGTTAGTTTCAAGTGTACAGCAAAGTGATTCAGTTATACATGTACATATATCTATTCTTACTCAGATTCTTTTCCCGTTTAGTTTATTTCTAATGAAACTGTAGAATTCATGGAAGTTGATAGGTGTTACATGGAAAAGGGGTCTGGGGGCAAATGTGTTTGGCTAATACTGCTTTAAGTAGGCATGTTTCATTATTGCAAGCCTTCTAATACAGTGGTTCTCAATCAGGCTCACCTGGAGGACTGTTGCAATACAGATCACCGGACTGTAGACCCATTTTTTTTTTTTTTTTCTTAATGGACCTGAGAATTTTAACAAGTTCCCAAGTGATGCTGACGAGACTGGTCCACTGCGACTGCACTTTGAGAGCCACTGTGGAGGTATATTTTTGACTCATGGAGAAAAAATAGTTTTCACCATTTCTCTAAAGTATTTAACTAAAGGTCATTTTAAATCTAGAGTTCTGTCTGACTAGGTTACGCTGACCTAGTTCACCCTCAATTGTCAATAAATTATAAATTAGGGTACATACATTGTAAAAGGGACATCTGGGCAGAGACCTATTTGAAGCACAAATAATGTGCTTAATTATTCTGTAAGAGTAGCATTGCAACATATATATTACCGTATGTAAAATTAGATAGCCAGTGGAAATTTACTGTATGACACAGGAGTTCAAATCTCGAACTCTATAACAACTGAGAGGGGTGGGATGGGGTGGGAGCTGGGAAGGAAGTTCACAAGGGAGGGGACATATGTATAGCTATGGCTGATTCACGTTGATGTATGGCAGAAAGCAACACAATATTGAAAGCAATTGTCTTCTGATTAAAAATAAATAAATAAATGTTTAAAAATTAATGTGCCTCATTCCAAAATAATAATGTTGAGGCTTCAAAATTTGAGAGATGGAGTATCAAAAAATAGCACCTGTTCTTCCTAGTTGTAAAATGGGCTTGAGCACACCTATAATGCCTGGAAAATTACTGTATTATAACTCAGATCATAAGCATTATTATTGTTTAAAGCAACCCGGATGCTTTGTCTCTGCAGCTGTTCTAGTTTACACACACACTGCTTGGCCCTGACAACTTGCAGCTTTTTGCCTCTCAGACTCTCTTGTGATTTGAAATGTGTTATTCATAAGTGTGCTGAGTTCCAAGTATTTGAAAGAACAGATGTGGATCTAGAGGAATAATAAGTCTTTGCTAATATCGCTCTAAAAAGCAGTGTATTTGTACATATTTGTATCTATACATTTTGCTACATGAAGATGAGGGCCTACATTTGGTTCTTTGGGTTTAGGGAGGGTGGAATGGTGGAGATGACTATAGGGTAACCTGGTGCTGTTTGCATATTACTCAGTCAGCTCAGCACTAATTAATCTCCTAGACGCAGTAGGTGACATTCAATATATATAAACATATTTCTTACCCTCATGGAGCTTATCATTTGGGAAGAAAAACATACTCATCGAGTAATGAAGGCAGAGGTTTTTCAGTTTATTTGTGCAGCCCCTTAAACAAACCCACAAACAGAAATCCAGATTCCCAGTGGGAGAGAGATAGATGGGGAATTTGGGATTGGCAGATACAAGCTATTATATATACAATGGACAAACAAGGTCCTATTATATAGCACCAGGAACTATATTCGTTATCCTGTGATAAACCATAATGGAAAAGAATATGAAAAATGAGATATATGTATATATATGTCTAGCCAAGGCTATGGTTTTTCCAGTGGTCATGTATGGATGTGAGAGTTGGACTGTGAAGAAGGCTGAGCGCCGAAGAATTGATGCTTTTGAACTGTGGTGTCGGAGAAGACTCTTGAGAATCCCTTGGACTGCAAGGAGATCCAACCAGTCCATTCTGAAGATCAGCCCTGGGATTTCTTTGGAGGAAATGATGCTGAAGCTGAAACTCCAGTACTTTGGCCACCTCATGTGAAGAGTTGACTCATTGGAAAAGACTCTGATGCTGGGAGAGATTGGGGGCAGGAAGAGAAGGGGACGATAGAGGATGAGATGGCTGGATGGTATCACCGACTCGATGGACATGAGTTTGAGTGAACTCCGGGAGTTGGTAATGGACAGGGAGGCCTGGAGTGCTGCAATTCATGGGGTCGCAAAGAGTTGGACACGACTGAGCGACTGAACTGAACTGACTGATGCACATATATATACATACATATGTATGTATGTATGTATGTATGTATGTATGTATAACTGAGGGCTTCCTAGGTGGTGAGGTGGTAAAGATTTGCCTGCCAGTGCAGAAGATGCAAGAGATGTGGGTTCAATCCCTGGAGGAGGAAATGACAACCCAGTATAATATTCTTATCTGAAGAATACCATGGACAGAGGAGCCTGGTGGGCTACAGTGCACAGGGTCACAAAGAGTCAAACACAACTGAGTGACTGAGCACACACCCATGTGTAACTGAATCACTTTGCTATATACCAGAAATTAACACAGTTAACACATAATTCACACAATAACACATAATTCACAATTGTGAATTAACTATACATCAGTAAAATAATTTCTTTAAACTTCTAGACCCCAAGGAGCCATCTTAGACCTACTAAATCATATATGAGGAGGGTGATACCAGATAATATATATTTTTAACAAGCTTTCTGCACTTAGTCACTCAGTCATGTCTGACTCTGTGCGACCCCATGGACTATAGCCCACTGGGCTCCTCTGTTCATGGGGATTCTCCAGGCAAGATACTGGAATGAAGTGCCACGCCCTCCTCCAGGGAATCTTCCCAGCCCAGGGATCAAGCCCAGGTCTCCTACATTAAAGGCAGATTCTTTACCATTTGAGCCACAAGGAAAGCCCAAGGATACTGGAATGGGTAGCTTATCCCTCCTCCAGGGGGTTTCCTCAGCCCAGGAACTGAACAGGGGTCTCCTGCTCTCTAGCTGATGCTAATGAACAGGCAGGACTAGAAGCCACTGAATATCCTTAAAATTTTTGAAAAATTAAAAGTGCTCTATTGTATACTATTGTGATAGTTCAGTTCAGTTGCTCAGTCGTGTCTGACTCTGTGACCCTATGAGCCACAGCACACCAGGCCTCCCTGTCCATCAACAACTCCCAGAGTTTACTCAAACTCATGTCTATTGAGTTGTTGATGCCATCCAACCAAGTCATCCTCTGTCATCCCGTTCTCCTCCTGCCCTCAATCTTTCCCAGCATCAGGGTCTTTTCAAATGAGTCAGCTCTTCTCATGAGGTGGCCAGAGTATTGGAGTTTCAGTCTCAACATCAGTCCTTCCAATGAACACCCAGGACTGATCTCCTTTAGGATGGACTGGTTGGTTCTTGCAGTCCAAGGGACTCTCAAGAGTCTTCTACAACACCACAGTTCAAAAGCATCAATTCTTCGGTGCTCAACTTTCTTTATAGTCCAACCCTCACATCCATACATGACTACTGGAAAAGCCATAGACTCGACTAGACGGAACTTTGTTGACAAAGTAATGTCTCTGCTTTTCAGTATGCTGTCTAGATTGGTCATAACTTTCCTTCCAAGGAGTAAGTGTCTTTTAATTTCACGGCTGCAATCACCATCTGCAGTGATTTTAGAGCCCCCCAAAAGTAAAATCAGCCACTGTTTCCACTGTTTCCCCATCAATTTGCCATGAAGTGATGGGACCGGATACCTTGATCTTAGTTTTCTCAATGTTGAGCTTTAAGCCAACTTTTTCACTCTCCTCTTTCACTTTCAACAAGAGTCTCTTTAGTTCCTCTTCACTTTCTGCCATAAGGGT